>NC_092527.1:14028333-15303750 GCF_037038585.1 Patagioenas fasciata | reverse complement strand
TTTGGGAAGGTCTGATACTGCTTGCCCAGAAACCTGCAGTCATTGAGGGATCTCCTGACAGCCTCAGTGTGCTAAAACTGGTCAAGTATCAGAAGATCTGGATGGAACACTGTTTTGAAGATCTGCTTAATATCTAGTGAGAGGTGGAAAAAAATGAGATGCTTTCATGCAGTACCAGTTGATCTAATTACAAGAGTGAGCTGCTATGGTGGCACCTGCTAGCACATCGAAGCTAGAGAATCCAAAACTCCTGCCCAGTAACAGCTGATCTTTATGCCTTTTAAGGGAAGACTTGCCAAGGGCAACATTTAGGCAATGACTCTGAGTACTACCAACACAGAAGCACATTCAGAGATATCCAGAGGAGTTTTGTCTCCCACAGAAGTCCACTAAATGCTAAGACAAAACACAAACAATATTCTGTAATTGACATTAAAATAGTTTATTGGATAGATAGAACGTGCAGTATGGATAGAAATATACTAAAATACAAAGTTCTCTGGAATATCATGTAGAAAAACCACAATCCATACTTCCACACCTTATTTTTATATACATTGCCAAATGTACTCAAGAGCTTGAATAAGGACATATTTGCATTTTTCCCCAGTGTAGTCCAAGGCCTCTTTGTTTCTTCAACACAAAATTGCACAGCTACCCTATTTCCTCACTTGGCCTAAAATCTGGTTAAATTTTTACATATTCTTCTCTCCCTTGCTAGATCCTTTCAAGCTTGACTTCTGCATCTTTTTCTCCCTTTGTCCCAGGATGCGATAGATTTTTTTCTTAGCCTCCTTTTGCCTCTTGAATTTCTGTTCATCCTCCTTCTGCTTAACTTTGAGATACTCTTTAAGCTGTTCCCGATGTTTTACTTTGGCTTTCTTTATCTTGTAATTATTCACCGTACTCAAAGCACTGAGCAGGGCAGATATCTAAAACAGAAAATAGAGAATCAATAGACAAACAGTTCAGTTTTGGTGATCAAGTAACAGTTTAACCTCAGAGAGCCATATAATGAATCAGAAGGTAAGTTCCTAATTATTTCTGCACCTGTTACCCAATACCTAAAATGTTTTAATCATGTAACTTATTGGGAAGTTAATCAAAGGTTTAATTTTTGTGAACTCTGATTTTTTGTTAGATACTATTTAGAAAGCTATGCCTGATTGCTACTATAGGACACTTAAGTTTGGATCTTCTTGGCTTTGCAAGCAACCTATAATTCTCAACTTTTGAAGCAGAGTATTCGCTTCAAGTCCTACCTTTGTGAATAATGTACAGCAATGACAACTCAAATAAAAGACTGCAGCTGCCAATTTAAGTCACCCATAATGTGAGAGCACTACATCCAACAGAAATGTAGCACTACATCCACTCCATCCATCCTCTGACAAGGACAAAAGTCCTACTTATGCATCGTCAGGTGACCTACTAGTTTAAGAAGTAGACACAATCCACTCAGAGCCAGTTCCACATGCCAAACAGAAACAAAAGAAATTGCAGGTGATTATATTTCACTAGAGGCATGCATGCCTTTAGCACTAGCAGTAGCTTCAAGTGCTAAAACAATAGTTAGAAAAGGTCTAAGCAACACATTTACCCTTCGGGAGTCCTTGTTTCAGAATAAGTGATAATTACCTTCTTTTCATGAGGCTCCCTGATAACAGCTGGTCTCCACTGGTCTTTTGGAGTCTTGCCTTTCTTCTCCAGATTTTTAGGCTTGTTCTTAAAAGGCAGTGCCTTCTGCAGTGCTTTAGGAATGTGGAGCTTGTTGAAATGCCTTTTCTCCCTCACAATGGGCTAAAAGAATGGATATAGAATGTATATAAGCTTTTATTTTGTTTTCCACCTTTCAGGAAAAAAAAAAAAAACAACAAAAAACCCACCAGAAACAAAGAAAAACACACACCCCCCAAACAAACCATCACCCCCCCACAGAAACAAACGAAAAAAAAACACCTCCACCAAACACTCAAAAAAGTGTTCCCTCACATCCTTGCACCAAATTGTGACTGGAATGTTTATCGCTATTTTACCACGACCAGACTCTCAGCAAGCTTTTGGAGAAGACTTCTCCACTATGGATTGCTTTATAAACTCTCACTGACCCACAGCCACCTGTTTTCCACTGCTTTATTCCCTGTCTCATGCCAGGAAAGACTGTGCCTTGTGGACAGAAATATGAAGTCACACACGTGTATGTATGAACATATATTTAGCTACTCTCTGTCTGCACAGGTCCAAGGCAGAGCGCAAATTTGGCTGTGATCACTGGTTCGAATAAAAAAAAAAGAAAGAAGACTTATCAAATATACCTTATAGAGAGAATCTTGGTTTTGTTTCAGTTTGATGCCTCGCTCGTGCCTCAGCTGGCCTGTTGTCTTCATTCCACTCCAACTATCTTTCTCACCTGCTGGCTTCAGCAACGATGTCACAGGATTATAAAACGTTGGGATAGAAACAGGATACCAAGTCCTCACAAAGACAATATCTAAAAGAAAACGAAATGTTACTTGGCTGTATAACAACGCAGTTCATCACATCCACACTTTAAACAAAGATTGCCTGGATAGAATAGATAACACCTAGACCACATGATAGTACTGTGTTTGGTATATATACCAAATCTCTATTTGTACACTTGGATTCTGCACATCCCCATAAAGTCATAACCAGTATGTAGTCCCAAAAAGCAGCCAGCTGAATACCACCCTATTCATTATTCATGTTCAATTAAAGAACTAGCAAGAGAGTTCATAGACATATCTGCACCTCTACTATTACTAACAAAAAATTATTTGCTTTTCATATGCCTGTTTTTATAAAAGGACTAACCTGCCTTTATTTTGCACTACGCATAATTTTGATGGGTTTAGGAAAACAGAGGTCATATAAACCCAAATAAGCATAAACTCATGTTCTCAACAACACAGTTGACGCTAAGCAAACACAGGAGATCACTTATGCATATCTCCTGTATAATTTCCCCAAAAGGGTAGGGAAAAAAAGTTAACTAGATTTACAATGCCTGTCTGGATTTCTCAGAAAAAAATGCGTTTCTAACACTTGTACCACTAAATACAATTCATCTTCACATTCAAGGCGAAAAGTGAAGACACTTTAAAACACTCAGAGAAACAGGCCTCCAAGACAAACCTTTCCATCCGCATACTATGACTTCTGTGTATAACTGAAAGAAACTCAACATAAAATGCACTTTTAAAATTTCCTTCTGCATCTCACCAGATAATTCTGTGTTCTTTGTATTCACATCTCAATTATCAGATCCCAGAGATTCTGAGATGTGTCTTTTCAATCTGTGAAGCAGGATGAAAGTTGTGTGATAACTTCCACGGAAAGTGCAACTTACCACTCATCAGCAACTTGTCTTCAAATGTTGCCCTGAAAGCACCCACTGGAGTTCGAAGGGCCTTTTTGATCTGTCCTCGGATACCACTCACAGTACGAATCGCTGCACCTTCAAATTTAGCCACTTCCAACTGAGAGTTAAACATTCCCTGCAAGTGTGAATTACCACCATCATTCAAGGTGCTAAGTCTCTCTCTGTGACCTACATAGGCCACAAAACCATAAGTAATTCCCACAGGCATATCTTCTAAAGAAACATGAAGAACATAACATTGTGTTTATCCTAAGAGTGTTGATCATACCAAAAACCTACTGAGTTGACTTTGAGGTAAGCTACTGAAAATAATCTGCTTAAAGTCATATAGCACAAGCAAGGCTTCTCACATTAAACATATACATTAAGAATTCTAAACCAGAACATACTGAAGATAATCTGTCCAGTTCTCTTTTAAAGTCATTTGCTGGAATGCACCCTATCTTAAAAGCAAGTAAGCTGCCTTAATTTGCTGGCTGCAAGACTCTAATACAATATAGCTCTCCAAGTCTTGTGCTTCTTTCATAAATCACAAGGAAGACAGACAAAATTCTGTGTATGCTTAGTGCAAACACCTGAGTGCTTCACTGTTGGGATCGGTGCTTAGTTGCTTCTTGTCCCAAGTACAGAAGAAGCTAAGGTCAATGAAAATTCACTTCTGCAGCACTTCTTGCCCCAAACACTTTTATAACTGTAATTGTGAAGTTCTACACACTGCCAGAAGTCATCTTTGATCCCAGAGCTGAAACTGAGTGGGATCAAACTGCCTGAATGACACCTGGGACAAGTTCTCATTCTCTAGTGGTATCCATCACTGTGGGTTTGAGGAAGGAAGGGGAAAAAATAAAACAAAACAAAAACAAACAAAGAAAAACACACCACCCCCTCCCCCCACACACACTGAATGCGAGCCAGGAGACGGTTCCAAAATTTTTGTCTGGTTAACAATAATTCATATTTGTTGGATAATGATCCGTACCTGTAGCTGACGCAGTGAAGAGAGCTCAAAAAAAACCAAGCAGCTACTGAGATCCAGAACACTATGCAATAATAACATGGAACTTCTGCAGATGGACAGATAGAAGTCCCAGGTTGCATTCCTTCCTAACATGGGTACATGTGGCTTTACAGTATACATACCTACCTTAATAAAACAAGTGTTCTTAAAAATTTTGAATGGAAAACCAGTTAGCTTTAATTTCTTCACAATAGTTATGGATTTATCTAAATCGAGCACAACTCCTGTCGCAGCAATCCGGAAATCAGGCTGAAACAGAGATAAAAGACACTGCTTAATGTATGTTTACCAAACAGTGAAGAAAGCATTTCATTGATAAAATTTCACTGCTTTTTAGAGTCTAAGTTCAGAATTTATAACCTTTACAAGAATACAGCAGCATGACAAATGCAAATGGACTTCATACAAACTAGTTGAGGAGCTGCTGACATAACATTCCTCCCATTCACTAATGAGATTTTCAGAACTGTCATTCTAATTACCTTGGCAGCAATCTAAGAGTCCTTCTTATCTACCTTACTGTGTTCTCATTACAAAACAGAATCTTACTCAGACAGAAGGTCTCAAAGGAGAAGTGCTTTTTGCATCGCTGTAAATCACTATATTGTACTAGGGACACATGATGAAAATAGCCTTTTCATACATGTAACAAGACGACTGTGCAATAGGACTTAAACAAGGTATGTTTTAGGAAGAAGATAATAATCACCACTCTGATTACTGTTGTACTCATTACAATGCCATGCAAAGCTTCTGTTATACATTGTAAGTAAACATAAATTTACCTATGGGTAACATATATGTGACAAAGATCATATTTGATAAATAGTGCTTTAACACTACGTAAATTAACTCAGATACCCATAAACATTCTAACAAGATGCAGAGAAATCACACTGAGGGCAAACTTTTTCAACAGAAACATCAGTGTCTCATCCTGTGTAACTTTTACAGGTTATATAAATACTTAGTACCTGAAAATCATGTAGGTATAAATCCACAGAAAATAATAAAAAATATTTGTCATTTTCAGTGTCACAGATGAAAGTTGTTAAAAAATAAGCACCTCCACCCAGTTTCCTATCTTATCACAACACAGGTTTCAAAAGCTTGTGTCCACCTGCTTTCTCAGCTCCTACAATATCATCACTTTACCATGTGTAAAACTTCTTCCCCAAATCTACATATTTTACCAGACCCATGGAAAGGAATAATCAACATCTTGTCATAACAAACCTACCGTTGTGCCACTGACAGACTGAACTGCCAAAAATCCTGTCCCCTGAGGAGTGATGGGCCCTACGAGAAAATTAAATTTTCAAATTTATGAAAAGCTTTACTATACAACATCCAGCCTCTATTTAAAGTCAGAAAAAGCTTATAAATACATGCCAAATACCATCACTAAATAAAACCAAAGAAAAGGTAAATAGAGCATTCAACCCATTACTCACATATATAGCCTTGTGAAAGTTACAGGAAAGGTTAAGAAGAAGTTACTCATGTACAGAAGCATCTGCAGGGCTGGTCCCATAGTGTGTACAAGTGTCTCTCTAATGTAGCCAACAAATAAGGTTCCTCTTTGATACAACACAGCCTAGCAGAATGCTGAGAATTTGACTAAAAGCCAAATACTTAAAACTAATTAAAATAACTCAAAAATAATAGGCAACTGCCTATTTTCCCTTAATATTTGGTGTTATTTTATATTCCACAAGGAAGACAGCTTTTTAAAGACTTTTCATTCCAAAAGATACTGACTGTGTTTCCTGATACATCCTGCAAAGCTTGATAATTCCATAATGCTTAAGTGATACCAGATAGTAACTCCAGAATGCCCTCACCCCAAAAAGTGGCTCCACAATGCATATGTTGTGGCGTGTACTTCAGAAGCCTGTGACGTCCATTATGATCTTCAATGTAGAACATGGGGATAGTCTGAAATCGCCTCCACCCTAATGAGAGGATTAAAGGATCACGTGTCTTAAGTATCTTCTTATACCATCGGTGCTTCTTCAGGCGCAACTAATTAGAAGAGAAGATGAACAATGCTATTACAGGGTAATAACATTACTTCTGAAATTCAAGCCTTAATTTTCAGGAATGATTGAAAGCAACTTCCATCTGCAAGGATTTTTTATTCAGTACACTTCATACCTTCGAACATTCTCATCAAAACTAGGTTAACTGGAAAGATAAAAGCTAATCAGTATTTCACTCACTTTGAAGTCATGTTTGTATGCATCTGAGCTAGTATTATATTAAAATATACATATATATATATATATGTGCTAGTAACTTTTCTATAGGCACTTGTCCACAGACCATGAACCTCAGAGCACAAATTACGTTTGATGTTTGCAATTCAGCAATCATAATATCAGACTTTAGTCCTGAGACTTCTCTGCAGATGAACATCAAACAATAACTTCTTCCAGTTATCCAGTCAACCCTGTAAAAATCCATTGTCTGCTACTGTAGTGTTATTTGTGTCAAAAGAAAATCCCCTATTCCAGAAACAAAGATGAAGGTCTCTCTCTGTGTTTACTGTACCTTTAATAAACAAAAAATTAATACTAACTCAAGTCACTCTGAAATACACCCATACTGACATACAAGTGCACTCACAGCTTTGGCTACATACCTGTACGTATCCAACATTTCCTTCACTGTTGCCTAAACCACCCAGGATAATGGGATAATGAGGGTCAAAATTCAGGACAAATTCACACGGGACATTCTCAATCTCTATTCGAACATACATCCCAGGCCGGAAGCCCTCATATTGCACTCTGGTCTCATCATCTTGATCTTCAAATTCTGCTCGATTAAGCTATGTGCCAAAGAGAAAGACACCTTGTGTTTTACAAAATTCAAGTATTAACAACTTGTTCATGAGGTGCCAGTTCTATTTAAAACATGCTAACATTTATATAAATCTTTCAGGAATGATCTAATAGGTTTTGTGACTTTTATTCAGAGCAAGATCTCTGTCACCATGAATTCCTTCCAATTTGAAATCCCAAGTGGGCCTGTTAGTCTACTTGAAAGACAGTACCCAAGAGAAGCAAATGACTGAGTGATTTCTGATATACCTTTCATAATGGTGACTCTGGATTTTAAAGATACAACTGTCAAAAATACATTTTTGATTTAGAAGCTCAAGTACCTTTTAAAGTTAACATCCTGAGCTTTAAGGTGTCACTTTATGAATAGGCTGGGCTCCTATCTACTCAGCAGCTTAAAAATATTTCTGTGCATCCTCACGCTGTATATTGTCAAAAGGGTCTTTTAAAGATCTTCTGTTCCATATTAATGCAGATATTGTGTCAATATTTAACAATATATCCTGGTGAATAACAGAAGCCTCACATTCCTATTCTAGCTCCTGATGTTCAGCTACCTACAAGATGCCATGCTTAAGCAAACTAATTATTTATTTCATTTCTCAAGGTACTGAGATATGGAACAGATCTTGTGGTCCAAGTTTATTTTTTAGAAGGTTTCACACGTCCCCAGTTTGAGATCCCTGCACTTCCATCCTGCAGGAATATTGCTGACATGTTTTCTGTAACAGACCTCAAGTGAAACAGTTGTAAATCACCTCGTACTCTTTTACTGGAATGTCCTTCTTTATGCTTTAAGTGCTCTTGGTAAGTACATCAGCATACCAGAGCTCATATGATCACTTATGACAGAAGCTAATGTAAAAAGGTAATGATTAATTTAATGACTATTTAGGGCAAGATTTTGTCAGAAAAGACGACAGTGAAGTTATCAGCAATGTAAGGCAATGTTCTCCCAAGCCAGCCAAATAAAGAAGCTACCTTTAAGCTTACAAGATTTTATCTAAAAATCAAGGCCTAGAACCAAATCAACACCTCCAGGTCTGAATAAAGGTATCCTGAAAACTCCTACCACATCTACCAAGCAATGGTCATCACTTATTTTCTCCTCAAATCAACAGTTTGATAAAACAACTGCCACACAGAACTTACTTATCTGTTAATAACATTGCAAAAATCGCAGTAAAAATAATATCAGTAAAATTTTTGACAAAAATTAGTACGAGAAAGATTTTCAACTTCCTATGGATACACAAATATGCCTTTTTTTTTTACTGCTCCTTCATCCCCATTCTTCCCAGAGGGGAAACTTCTCTCTCATGTTTTGGGTTTATTTTGAGACCTGTTATGCTAGTTTCACCACTAAGGGACAAACAGATAACTGTTAAAAACTTTTAAGTAGATAAAGTTGACACATAATGACTTATGCAGTGATTTAGAATATGGTTAACCACTTAAGTCAAATTAAGCTTTCACTTGCTTGGTTTGTTTGCTTTCCGTCTAATGGAATAAAAAAGTTAAACCATAAAAAAGCTAGCAAGCATGAGTTTCTTTGTGTGTACTTTTTCCAGTAGCTCTTGAATGTCAGGTTTATTTCTAGGAAAAAACCTCTGGGTAAACTCTGTTTTTGAAGATGTATAGTAAGATAAATTGCCAGGTTAACAGTTTGTACCTGTGCTTGTCTATGCATTTCTTCTTTAAGATTATCAAAGTACGTGGCATCTCCTTCATCATATTCTGCATCAAACATTTCTTTCAGTTTCCGTTTCTTGTCCATGCGCTCCTTTTTCTTTTCTTCCTCCTCTGGATCTGGTTTGGACGGTTTTTCATCTTCTTCCTCTTCTTCGCTTCCAGACTAATCAACAGTCAAATACATGAAAAGCTTCATTGAAAACAAACTATTCTGATTAACAGTTTAATATGTATCGTTAATTTGTCATAATGCAAATTATTAAACATATTAAAAATAACTAATTTCTGTCAAAAAATGAGATAAGATATTCATACAAGAACATGTAACTTCAGTAATGACTGAAACATTTCATGATCTAATCATATCCCTCTCCATGGAGAAAACTTCTTGACTTAACATTTATTTTAATGTCAGGGAACAGACCATAGAATTGACCTGTTATTCTACAACTAAAATAAGCACACATAACAAAAGCAGAAAAAAAAAGTAATTGTTGATAGCACTGAGTAATACTGCACTAGAAGGCAGCAGTGCTAGAGGCCAGAGAGGAGGAAGTTTGTTCACAGATCATTTGAAAGCCACCATGTTGCTCAGTCCAAAAAAATGTTGATTTTTCAATCTGCATTGTCACAGACAACTACAGCTGTTCCTGGAAGATATCCAAGTCACAGGATAAAATTGCTTCCACCAGTAGATAGGAGGCAAAAGGAGGAAACTCTGTCAGTTTCCACAATTTGTTGTGGAAGCTCTGAGCTCTGTAATATTCTGTATCAGATGAAGTGACATAGTACAAACAGTTATGATCACATTTGGTTTTAAAATACTGCTCTCATACCTCCAGTACCTCCAGGTCTTGATGAAGCCTGACACCTACTGTTACATAAGTGAAGGTGACTTTTCCTACATAATTAACTTTAAATAATTCGGTTTGAGACTAAAAACATGCCATTCTAGATATGTGTAGATTCCAAAGACCATAATATACATAACTTTTCTCCCTTGTTCCCACTGATTTCTTTCCTATTGATTCATTAAAATTACTGTTATTACATAGGATGCCTATACACTTGATCAGAAACTCATATAAATGTACGTTGCTAAAGAACACACAAATATAGGCCAGACCTCATCTCCTTCAGCAGTGGGCTTTCCTTTGTGCACAACGCCTGTTTCAAGATCTTCAAAATCTCCATACAGCTCTTCTGCAACAATAAGCACCCAAGGTATCTGACAGTTAATCATTCTGTTATATTGCAGTTCACCATTCTGTTGTGTTGTTCCATACCATCTATCATATTTTCAGTACTGTGTATCTCTCAATACTGCTTTGAAGATTAGTTTCAGTCCAAATACTACTTCTTCCCAACAACAGTTTTGTAAGTTTGTTCTGCCTTCTCTATAGTTTCAGCTGAAAATTCTCAGCTGAACTCCAGTGGCTCCTCCTTTTTCCTTTCAATGCCTTTATGATTTCAAAAATTTAAATAAAGTTTAGATCATTCCACAGGACCACACAGCACGTTAGAACTCTAATGACACAAGAAACAAGCAAAGCAATCGAGCTCCTATCTTTAAAAAAAATAAAGTTAATTAAAAAATTACATATAGCAGACAATTTTTAAGTTAAAAACAAAAGCTTACAGAAGCCTGTGAAACCCCAAATCATTTTGCATATAACATACTGCCATATTATTAACATTTTCTAAATATTTCCTACTTCAAACAAATACAAATACCACCTCCAAAATATCTGAACACCACCTCTCACTTTTCAGCCAAATGTCAATAACAAATGTCTTATGTAAATGTTTGCCTTCCCATTAAAAATAATTTCTGCTTGTTTTTACCAAGACTATCCAACAGAGGAAACCATACATAGAGTGAATAGCTAAACTGGAATATATAACTCAAAGTTGGTACATCTAAGTGTTCACTAAGCACTCCATTTCCTAATTTAAAATATACACTATTTTTCAGAAAGTAAATTTTCAGAATGTGCTTCTTGCCTACTGTTTGTACAGAGATTTACAGCGATGTTTAATTATATTAGTATCTGTATGATACTTTAGATAACAGTTTGAAAAATTTTGCAAGTGTATGACTAATGCAAAACATTCATAACTACGAAGCCATACTTTTCTTTAAAATTCTGTATACATTAATAATTTTTACAAGTCTTACACATACCGTCTTCCTCCAGTAACTTCGCTGCATCTTTGTCATCTTCCCACTTTCCAGTAACAAAGCAGTCCCGAATACTGCTCATAACCTGCAAAGTAAGTGTTATCGCCTTGTACAATTACAGCTTATAATCAACAGAAACATTCTCCAATATGTTCACCACTCCTCCATCACCTTACCACCTCAGAGATAATTTGATATTCTCATGCACAGTTCCACATTAGGACATGAGTTACCAAAACTACACAACGTCTCAGCAAAAGCAGGAATGCGAAACCAACTCAACTCTTGCCCAGAGGTCTTTACTCTAACAAGGTCTCTAGCCTGCATCACATTTTCACTCGTGATTCCCCTGCTTTTTACTTTTCAGTAAACAAATAGCGAACTACGATCCAGCAAACAGTTAAGAGAGCCAAGCATTATATTGGTGTATTCTAACTTTCCATTCCAGATCTTGGAATCTGTCAGCTAGTGAACACTTCTAACAACAGCAAGCAGCAGATGTGACACTCTGGCCATAGCTCCCATAGGTCTGTGGCAATGACAACTCAGCAGCACTTTATGAGACGCAACCAGGACATTACCAGTCTGGGATACGCAGAAACAATTATCTAATTATTATTACCTCTTCTAAATCCCAATCTTGCGGCTTTTCTATCAGAAATTTGGAGCAGTCAAGAGCATTAGCCTTCTGTTTGGATGCTTTGTCTGGACGGCTGACACGAAACAAACCTCCAACTTCATCACCTGCATCCTCACTCTCCTGGTCTTCATCCTCAACAGCTAAATGAAACATACAAGCTGTGATTACCTCCCCCACAGTACCTGGATTACATTCACTAGCAACCTCCTTTCTGTCTTAGTTCAAGGAAAAAAAAACATGCAAACTTAAAATAGTTTTCAATATAGACAACTGATTAAAAAGGTTCACTGATCCAGTGTAAAATTAATACCCTCAGAACAAAATAAGGTCAGCAGCAACCAGGAAGATACTATACACTGTGATCACAATGAACTGCAGTTGTGCAGCTGTTCCACACAGAAACAAGTAATTCATTTCACAGATTCCACATAGTTCAAATTTCTTTGAACAACCTGAAATCTGGTTCTATTTGCATAACTGGAATAATCTGAAAAAATATTTCCCAATACATAAACACAGGATGTTCATTCAATATCATAAGCAGAAACAACACGAAAACAATCTGTGAATAGAAACATTAAGCTAGTCTGTAAATCAAGAACACTCCAGAATCTGTCAGCAAGTCTTCCTGCACCGTGGAAGGTTTACAAAGATGAATTCTCATTGTATTCTATAGAGGTTTGTGCATTCAGAAAACCACTGGAAAAGTTGCAAATTAAACAGGACGAGTTATATACATAACAATTTTCTCTTCCCTTTAAGCCAGATAACTTTTTTTCTTTGACAAACGCCCTCATTACAGACATGACAATACTAAGTCATGTCTAAAAGAATATTCCCCTCTCAGTCACTGTGAGACAGAAGTTCCTGAAAACAGTCAACAAACAACATCCCTCTGTGAAACAAGTCAATTCCTATTATACAATGGATTTGCATAACAACTACCAGATACTTACATAAATGATCAAACTTTAAATATTTGTGGGAAGGTAGTCATACCAGAAAACATTGAGTAAGAATCAAGTAGTTTTGAAAATGAGCTCAAAACAATTTTTATTGGAAAAGTAAAAACTTACTTTATTCAATTAGTGAAAATGAGTATCAGCAATTTAAAAAGTCATGAGTATCAGCAACTGAAAAACCTCTGAAGCCTGCCACCAAAAGCCAATGCTCAAAGATTCAGACTTGCAAACTTGGCAACAGCTAAAAAGCTACCATATATTAAGACAGTACAAGTTTCCAGCCAGATTCGTACCTGTTCCGTATACGAGTTTACGAAGATTGGGGGTTGAACGTTGCTGTCTTAGAAAGGCCTCAGCTGCCTTCTGTGTAAGGTCCTCTTTCCACTTAAGTGCACCTGAAAAGAGAAAAAAGAGTGCATTCTACCTCCAAAAAATGACAGGAATTAGGAGGAGACAAATAATTTAAATAAGGACATGACCACAACAGGCTTAAGAAATGTAGACACAACCCACAGTTTCTTTTTTTCCATACTCCGTATATACACAGAAACATGAACTGTGGCTAACAAATCATATCACTGTTGGTTTGGTTTTTTTCTGATGAATCCTATTTTAGGTCAAAATTTTAAGAGATTATAAAATAACCAAATCTGTTATTATTGCTTATGATACATGTCTTCTTCACAGACTCACAGAATGATTGAGGTTGGAAGGCACTTCTGGAGGTCACCTTGTCCACCCCCATTGTTCAAGCAGGATCACCTGGAGCAGATGGTTTTTGAGTATCTCCAAGGATGGAGATTCCACAACTTCCCTGGGCAACTTGTTCCAGTACTCAGTCAGTAGTTAATAAATTTTAGTAATACTCCCTAAAGAATGTTCTTTTCTTATCAAACGTGATAAGAGCATCATAACGTGTTTTATACACATAGCCACAAAGATTAAAGTGCAAGAGAAAAGTATGCAGAATCAATTAAGTTTATAAAATAAACAACCCCCATTTTAGAGGAAGGAAACCCAAGATCTGCATATTACATTGCAAATCAAAGGTTTAAGAGCAGATAATCCCAGGTTTTCAATCTTGAAGTTTGCGACTTAACAACTATATATATATTTGAGGGGTAACATTACATAATATTTATAATATCCGTTAACAACAAACCCAATTAAAAATGGGCAGCAAAAACTTATAACATTTACAGTCTACCTGTTGTGTCAGCAGAAAAATCTATTTTTTCTTCATACTCCTCTTCCTCTCTCAGTAGATTCTCCACATCATCCTCCTCAGCTTCTACAGATTTAAATTTAGTCGGCTTAATACGACCAGATTTCTTTGCTTCAGTGTCCCGAATCCCCTTCCTATTTGACTCTTCAACTTCTGATTCATCATGTGATCCTTCTTCATCATCACCCTCATTAAGGGAAGAGTTTTCAACCTCAGATTCCGATGCCTCTTCTGCTGTGCAGTTTCCTGAATCTGTAGTGAGCACTGCTTTTCTTTTCAGACTGTGATCTGAGATTTGTGATCTCATTTCCGTACCTTCACTATTTATTTCATGCTGCTTAGATTCAGCTACTTTTTCGCCTGCAGACTCAAATTCACTATCTGAGCTCTCATTTTCATAAGTACTTTGCTCATCCTCCTCCTCCTCATCTTCCTCCATCTCATTATCTTCAGGGGTACTTGTTCCTTCTTCTCCCTCAGAACTCATTTCAAGATCATCATCACTGTCTGCAAATGCTGGCAGTTCACTAACAGCTGCTTCTTTAGCCATTTCTGTTTTCAGACGCTTGGTTCTCCTGAGAGCCATCTCTTCCCCTAATAGCTCTCTGTCACTTTCCTCCTCAGCATCCTCATCATCACCATCACTTCCATCCTCAGACATTGCTGCTGCTTCTTCTTGGTCATCTTCTTCATCACTTACTGCATCATCATTTTCTTTCTCCTCTTCTTCAAATAACGCCTTCCGACGTACTCTCCCAGTCTTCAAATCGATCTGTCTCTCTTCTTTTGGCATCACAAACCTGTTTTCCCAAAGATCACAGTCAGAGTAAAATGGCAAAGTGCAAGGAAATTTTAATGAAACAATGAAGTTTCACGTTAACATTTAAAAATATTTAAAAATTTTGTTTTAAAAAAATAAAGAGTAGGGTTATGGAGAACATTAAAAAGGCAATGGAGCTAAGTACAGAACACCTCTTAACTCAAGAATACATCCCATGTTATAGCCATAAATAATTCTAATAAATTTCTTCATTTTCCATGGAATGCAAATAGGTTATACAATGAATGTTATTGAAGATTATGACCGCCATTCTCCAAAACTCTGAAGAAAAACAGAAATTTGTTGGTTAGGGCTATATCAGCAAGGAATTCCTGGAAGGCAGGACTGTATTCCTTGCTAAACTTTTCTAATATCAATTATTTCTGTCTCAAAATGCACATGTGGCATATGAGTAGTCTCAGAAGAAGAAGAAGAACTAGGCATCAAGCCATTCTACTAACTGTGCTCTGTTGAGAATTTTAGCTAAATAAAGAGCCTGAAATTAAAGATACATTCATGCTTGAACACTGCTCAGCATTCAAAACTTACTCTTGTCCTACATCTTCTGAACCTAAGGGTCTGGAGTCCATGAAGAGAGAGACCTTGCTTGACGCCATCTTGACATCAATGGCTGAATGTGTGGAGATGAGGCTCTGAACTAGTTCATGATTTGGTCTCACTTCCTCCTGGAAAGCCAAGATGGTTTACTTTTCAATTAAAGTGAATAAACAAATTTCTAATGAAGAGGTAACAGAGTCATTAATCTGCCTAAAACAGCAGAAATATGCATAAGCAAGAAAAAAATGCCGAAGCATTTAAAAAAAAAAAAATTTTCTCAGAACAGCAAGGTCTCCCTTCCCCTCTTCACATTTCAAGAATGCATACAGCATTAATCCAAGAAAAATTACAGGGGGGCTTCTTCACAGTATGCAAGCACTGTAATAGACACCAGCAAGCACACATTATCACAGAGTCAAACGTATTTAACATTTGGCACAATACAGGGGAAAACAGCTGAATTTGATCTGATTGCATGCAAATGTTTTCTACCTCTCCCCTCCCTTTGAACAGTCAAATGCTGTATGTGTTCCCCCATAATCACCCTGCCCTGCAAAATAAGAGTGATAATATCCCAGTACCAGAAGAGTTTATAAATCTAAAGTCAACACTTGGAAAGTTTATGAAACTAACTCTAGGTACTTACGAACTGCTCCTGCAAGTATTTTTGCACAATATTTTACAGAGATAATAAAAATATCACTCATATGAAATCATTTAGAGGAGGAAAAAGAAATTACCCACTATGGATATAAGAAGATTGATTATCTTAAAAAGGCTTATTTTTAAACATTTGTTTTGACTCTAAGGATACAGTTTGGAAGAGAATTCAGATCACCAACAGCATCCCCTCACCTCTTCTTTTTCATGAGCATGGCTTCCACCAAGGTCAATATAAACAGCATCTTTATCATACACAATGCCCCCAACTCCTGAAAGAGGAGCATACACCAGTTTTTCTTTCTCATTTAAAGAACGCTTCTTCTGCTGCTCAGGCAGAGCACAGGGGTCTGGTAGGAAACTCACATCACTCACAGTAAAGTCTCCTACACCTGGGATGACAGACAAGCAAACCAATAAGGTTTTCACGAAGTTTTGCTCCTGGAATTTGTAAAATTCACCATGAAAAAATTAAAGCAGCCACACCACACAAAAAAAACATTGTAGCATTCAGTGATTCATCAACAGCAAGCTCTGCAGCAAACATCCAATTCTTCTGCCTTACTCTGAACTTTGAGAACCAAACATGAGTTCACCTGAATAACTGCAAAGCTCTGGGTTTCCTTGCCTGTTTTTAAATGAGAAAACTAGTAACTCACTTCTCTGAGTAGGCCTGTAAATTTATTATTGAAGTATTTCTCAATTTAAGCTTTTAAGTCATTCACTTTAAATATTACATTTATTCAACGAATATAAGAAATTTTACAAAAGCCAAATTTATTTTTCACTATTAGGGCTGGAGTGTTTTGCACTTCAAGCACCTTTTAAAGTAAAGCAACTTTGAAAATCTTCAGACACCGCCAATATTGTGTTTAATGCTGCAACAAAACTGCATATTTAAAAGCAAAACTACTTACAAGGATTTTTTACAGCATGTATTATCAAAAAAAAAAAATCCTAAAAGCATAACATGTATTTAGAAAGGTGAAAAATCAGTTTAAAGATATAAATCATTCCACAATAAAAATAGCAACAGCTATGTTGTTATTCATAGATCAGTACAAACCCAGTTTTAAGAATCTGTTAAATTACCTGGCATATGAATTTGACTTTTGTTTTTCAGGTGTGCTCCTCTCAAGTATCCATAAAGCGATATCTTCCTGTCACATTTGGGATTGATTCGAACATCTTCTGGGTTTGTCAACTCTTCCATTCTACCCAACATTAAGGAAAAAAGAAAAGCGTTAGAATATCCAGCAGTCCTAACAGTAACTTGAAAAAACATAATTTAGGAAAAGGTAATTGCAGCATCAGTGCTGCGACTGCATGCCCTGCTGACTCTAATAATCAAAAAAGAATGATCATAAGAAAACAATTCAAAGAAAAAAATATCTTTGAAAAATATTTGAAATTGTATTTTAAAACTTGTATAATCACGTTCAACAATATATTTCCAGAAGACTTCTTGACATTTCACTAAACATGTACTGCTTTCTTAGCACATTTTAAGTACTATTTATATACTTTCCACACACAAATCCTCTTCAAATCAATTTCATCATTAGATGGAAAACAGAATAACCACCCTAGAACAGCTGAAAGATGCACTCCCTGCAGCCACACAATACCTTCTTTTCCCTAATAGTGGCAGGGAGCAATACAAAAACTACCACAGGAAAGGGAAACTTTGGCTATTTTCAGGCAGATGAGGGAGAAACTCCCTCCAGAGCTCCTTTCTACACTGCACATGGGAGGAAACACAGACACACAGCCAAGGAGGGGACGAGACACACCTTCTGGCTGCAGATCAGCTTCAAACTGGCCCAACAACCGACAGTTACAACTTTAAAAACGTTACTGAGTATTTTTTTCTCATTTTTCCTCACTTCGTGTATTTTGCAGGACTTTGCACGATGCTTACCTACTTCTCTGACAGTTTTTTCTAAAGAATTAGAGCTTTGAAAGAGACTTGTTCTAAGCACCTTGAATTCTTGTGGGAGTTTAGTCATAACTGCAAGGATTCTGGCAATAAAATATGAAAGGTGAGGTAATTTCTCAGATAGGCACAGCCACCATCAAGATTACTTCCACGTTCCAAAGAGACTGTGAAGTAAATGCTATAAGTGGAGACAGAGCAGAAGGGATGTTCCAGGAAACGCAGAGGACTAATTTGACAGCTGTTGATAAATTGCTGGAACGCTATTCCTTTTCCACAGAAATTCAATATAATCATCAACAAGCAGAATTACTTTTAACTCTTTTTGCAGTGTTTCAAAAGTGTTTAATATATATCAAAGGCCTATCTACATGATCTGATGCAAGTGAAAACTGAATGGCTAAATTTATTGGCACAAACCTGAAGCATATGCTTTCATTTCCACAAAGCCATCCAGGTAACTCCACATATCCATTCACACACAGAGCTGACCGGCTCTAATATTACAGGGTTTTTTAAACAGCAATGCACTATCTACACTAAGACTGAAGAACAGAGAGAAAAGCACACACCTGTCTGCGAGAACATACGGGTGAGACGTCTGCCAAGTAAGAGGTCGGAATTTCATAACTGAGATAAAACGCCCCAAATTGTGAACTTCCTGCTTTTGATATTCCCCATGAACCATTCCAGACAGATAAAACAGCTTAGCACCCTAAACACATTAAAAGCACATGAAAACATTAAACATCAATTTAATACCTACAAAGCTAAAAAGGTAATGCAATTTTAACTTGTAAATCGTAACCAGAAATTACAGGCTACAACTGGTTGCAAAAGAACAAACTAGCTAGTTTACTTCAACATAGAAGTTGTCTCTTACATCTTCAGGGGAAAACAACCCACATACAGAAAACTTCATACAAAGGTTCATTTGTCTCTCAAACTTACAAGCAGATCCTCCTTGCACAGTACCTGAATAACAGATCTTTTTACTAGCATCACATGTTTAGTAGCTAGTCACACTGGGGTAGAGAATAATTAAACAAGGATTTTAGCAAATAGAAGAAAGATTACATAATCTGATACAACACCAGCACTGTCCATTTGCAGTATTATTTAAAAGATGCAAGAACATAACAAGTATTTAAGTATTGCCCCCCTTTTAATTTAGCTTCCATAACGCAAAATGTATGGAAAAATTAATGCTGAATGTCATACCGGATACACTTCAGTCCAGAATCTGTGCTTTAATTTCTTTTTAGTCTTCTTTAATTGTTTGTTGTTCTTGAATGTGTCCAGGTGGGTGAGAACTCCCATAATTTTGGGAAAGCCATGCACCTGACAAATGTTCAGGAATTCAAATGTTTCCATCTCAAATCCAAAGCTGGCATCAATAAGCATCAGAACCTGAAAACACAACATCAGCATTTCACTATAACAATACCACAGTGCCCACATCAGGTAAATTCAAAGACCACACCTTTAAAGTCATAAGCTTCTTGGGAACCAAAATCTTGCAAAGAGTTTTGTTCTTTATTTTCACATAACCTGAAAATCAACTTTGGCTTTTTAATTAAAGTATAGATTAAAGAATGGATCTTAGATGCTTTAGAAGTTAGTGAGGCTTAAGAAATCAAATCTCTACTTCCAGTCAATCAAATCTCCTTTATATAGGTTTGATTTGCTTGTTGTCTCCAAGAAAACTACAGAAGATAAGACTGCTCTATGAAAGCAATAACATACAGGACCATGTTAAGGCCTGAACAAGTGTTCACTTCGTGAATTAAAATATGCAGTACTGAGTATCTTCCAATATTTGCAGGAATGTCTGAGAAAATTAATAAAAACTGTGTATCTCTGCCTCAGATGCACTAATGCCTCTAAGGCCAAATCTTTCAGCTAAATGAGACAAACTTACCTCACACATTGCAATTACTGTTATGCATCGCTAAAACACACTGACAATGAAAACCAGCACCCAACAGTCACATGAAAATTGAAGTCAAGCCATCTTATCCCAAATCTACACAGAACGTAGAGTTCTAAAGACACAAGTGGATCATGCAGTGGGACCCCAAGATCCGTTGACATAGAGAACTGAACCAAAAGCTACAAGTAAATTACAATGGTGACCACACTACTGAAATGAGTCATATTGCTACACTGCAATCTTCAAAGCTGGAAATATCAGAGTAGTGAACTAATAAACTAGTAAACTAATAGATGTTTCTACCTTATATATTAGTTGAAAACCTCATGACTAAAAGTAATTTTCAGATTTTACATGGTTTGACCAAATCCCTTAATGAAAAGTCATGTTATCACCTTGGCTTGCGATAAGATCTTAATTAAAAGTTTACCAGTTGCATTAGCAATGAAGTTCAGTTGCATTTCCATCCTTCCACACCCTCCCCACCGCCACCACAACACACACACACACTTTATTTCTCCCCACATTCAGGATGAGGAAAGTTCTAGGATTTGTTCCAGAATATTAGATTTATTGTCAAGCTTAGTCCCACTCTCTTTGAAATGAAAGACAGTTTTGCCTTCGATAGCAGTGAACAGAAAAATCAGGCACTGGTGCACTCCACCCAAAAGGAGTATTTTCAATATAAATTATAGTAGAAATCACACGCCATTGTTAACTTACCAAGTCAGCAACTTTAGCCAGGTCAATCATAGTGTTAATGTCACACCCACATTCAATAATAGTTAGCCTCCGTTTTTTACCTGAAAACAGTATTCAGAATCAAAAAATGAAACAGAGGGACCAAACTGTTTTCTTTTCAGGTCACATTCCTGAAGATCCTAAAAAGTATCTGGGACTCAAATTATTCTATCTAACATACAGATGTCCAAGGTGAAGCCAAAAAAAAAACACTTCGAAAGGGAGACCAGAACCCAGCAGAAAAGGAAAACTTAGGGCAAGTTTGAGGGATGGAAGAAACTCTGGGAAGGAGCTAAAAAAAAAAAAAAAAATGACAAGTCCTTCAAAAGCCCAAATCTCACTATTCTTTTACTAAGCATGCCTGATAACACACCCAAATGATTTCTTAAAAATGGCCAAAAATTACAATAGCATGAACACATCCTAGTTCTAAAATCCAGACAAACAAGGAATACAAAATAAGCATTTCCATTTCTCATATATTTGTTCTCACCTGAAACAATTGTAACAGGACCCCGGATTTCCACCAGTTTTTGCCTTGTGAAGTTCTTAATGAGACATTTTATTAATGTGCTCTTCCCAACCTTGGGAGGGCCAACTACAACCACCACCACAGGAGGTGGCTCCAAAGGAGTACGGTCAACCACAGGAATGTGATGTTTTTTAGTCTTCAAATCCTGAGTTCTGAGAAGAAATTCATAATAAATAAATACAAGAACTTAAAAAGAGTAACATTTATTCTTTGAAAATCTTCAGTATTTGCAAGAGGTTGGACACAAAGGTTCACCAAGAACACAGATACTACTTTGTATGTGGAACTCCCACCAAGTCTAAGGAGCTACACACATCTTTTTCCTGCTAAGACTAACACAGCTGTAGCACGTGACAGAGATGCAGAAAGCATCACACTGCTGACACCCACATAAACTACAACACGATGCGGTGAATGATGAAACCCATGTAAGCAAACCAGTGAAAACTACACTATGTATATTTCTAAACAGAGTTATGAAAAAACCCCATCCAGCCAATCCTACATGTTCTATAACCAATTCCCACGTCTTACCTATGGAAAGTTCTGGCCATCCGCACTGCGGATTGGACCGTAAAGGCTTTGGGGTTTCTCTTCCGAGCATTCTCCTCATCTCCTATTCCCAAGTCATTGAGATAACGTTTCCTTTTTTTCTCTGCCTTTGGGCCACTATGTTTTGCACGATGCTTCTTCTTCTCTTTTTCCTCCATCTTATACTAACAACTGTTTACAATCAATACGATGTAGGTAGCTCGTGTGACACTGTGCACGGCTGACAGGGGAAGAAAATGCAGTTAGCACAAACAGGACACGCACAGTAGCATCGCATAAACATCGCTTAACCACCTAAAATAGCAGCTAATTGCTGTCCTGTCTGGTCGCGCGAAAAGCACCGCACCCGCCTGAGTAAAGCGGCGCCCCGGGCCGCAGGGCTCGGCCCAGGCCGGGCTCCGTGCGCAGCAGGACGCGGGTCTCGGGCCGGCCGGTTCAGGGGGCTGCTGGGCACACCGCGGGCCGGCCCCGCACGCCCAGAAACAGCACAGAGGGTGCCCCGCCGGGCCGCTCCCTCGGGCCGCTACCACCCACCTGTCCCGCCGCGCCGCTGACTCCGCGTGGAGCCGCACCGATCGGCCCGCAATGGCGGCCCCCCGGAAACAACGGCTGCGCCTGCAGTTCCGGGGGAAACGGCTGCGGCGGAGCCCCATTGCCGGCGCACACGGCGGCGGCCCGGGGGATGCGGTCTGTCCCCGCAGCGCCCACCAGTGGCTGTCCCGGTACGAACCAGCTGCCGTGGCCACAGAAATCAATGAGAAAAAGATCATTAAAAACAAAACCAAAACAAACAAAAACCCCACAAAACAAACAAAACAACAACAACCGAAAAAAAAACAAACACAAAAAGAGCAAACACAAACATGGAATGTCATTGAATGGTTTGAGTTGGAAGGCACCTTGAAGATGATCTAGTTCCCACCCCCTGCCATGGGCAGGGACACCTTCCACCAGACCAGGTTGCTCAAAGCCCCATCCAGCCTGGCCTTGAACACTGCCAGGGATGGGGCACCCACAGCTCCTCTGGCAGCCTCATGGGGAAGAATTTATTTCTTGTATCTAATCTAGATCTACCCTCTTTCAATTTAAAGCCATTACCTCTTGTTCTATCGCTACATGCCCTTGTAAAAAGTCCCTCTCCAGCTTTCTTGTCGGTGCCCTTTAGGTACCAGCAGGCTGCTATAAGGTCTTCTAAGAGCCTTCTCCAGGCTGAACAACCCGAACTGTCTCAGCCCATCTTCACAGGACAGGTGCTCCAGCCCCCTAATCATCTTCATGGCCCTTGTCTGGACTTGCTCCAACAGGTTCATGTCCTTATGTTGGGGGCTCCAGAGCTGGACACAGCACTGCAGGTAGGGTCTCACTAGAGTAGAGGGGAAAAATCTCCTCCCTAGACCTGTTGGCCACACTTCTTTTGATACAGCCCAGAACATGGTTGGCTTTCTGGGCTGTGAGCACACATTGCTGGTTCACATTGAGATTCTCACCAAGCAACATCCCAAACTCTTTCTCCTCAGTGCTGCCGTTGTCCATTCTCCATCCAGACTGTATTTGCACTTGGGATTGCCCTGACCCATGTGTGAGACCCTGCACTTGGCATTGCTGAACTTCATGATCCTTACCAAGACTTTGGGGGAGGCTTTCCAGTGCCATGAACTCAGAGGAAAAGTAGTTAGATGGGGTCTTTTTTCAGACACCAAGTGCACCACCCCATAAGGACATGACTAGGCATGCAGGAGTCAGGGCACTCAAGATGAGAAGTAGTTGTTTATCTCAGGCCTGTGCCTACACCTTAGGGAAAGTCCTCCTGAAGTTATTTATAGGTACAGGCCCTGCTTAATTAAGTGAATAGCCCTCTTCTCAGAGTAATTTTCTTTAAGCCAAGGAACAGGGAGGAGCAGAGCTGCTAAAGAGGTGTCCGGGTCATGAACTGCTGTCTCTGATGCTGCCAGATCTGCCATGCCAGCGGGTGGCTTCCAGCTGAGGAGCTGCAGGGGCCGTGACTGTCCCTCTGCTCCTGCTGCAGGAGGAGGTGTCTGGGAAGAAAGGAATGTGCATTGCAGGCTCACACAAAATGAGGAACTCAATACACCTAGCAGTGGGAGTAGGCCCAGGCTGACTATAACTCTCTTTGACAAGTTATGTGGAAGAATATAGAGTTTTTAATATTCAGGATGTAAAATCCTCCTTTCTTCTGTGAACAGGAGCATTTTACAGGCGGTAGAAGAGTAGTCCAATACTGAGCACACTTGGTTCCTGCCCCACCTCTTCCTCAGCATCACCTCCACATATCACAGCAGAGATGCTTTTGGCATGCAAGTCTGGGGGCAGCTACTAGTGCTATCACTGTAAAAGTACCTCTTATATGTTAAATAAGCATGTAATTTGTGTTCTAGCATTTGCCACCTCGTAGCAAGGAGTGAAAAGTTTACAAAAATGTCACGAGTGTTGCATTCAACTGCTCTGCACAGGTGTTCTTATTCGTGAAATACATGCTAGGTAGGTCTGTTAAAAGCAACTTGTAACTAAATAAAGCAAGCCAGTAACTTACAGACAAGCTTAACCCTGAGCAGTAGGTAGCTCTGTGATGGGACAATGTTTTCGGTTGGTTGGTTGGTTATTTTTTTTTTCTCCAACTTGCTCATGAGAAGTATTCAGAGAGTATTCCACTTCAGTGTTGGAAATGTGGGTTTGCTGATAAGATGACCAGACAAAAGGCTTGTAATGCCTGGTATTGTTAGAGCAGCTGGGAGTGACAGCTCCACACAAATGTCTTAACACCACTGCCCTGGCGTGGCTTTGTGAACTTGGACAGAATGGGATGTTTGCAGAGTGAGAGGTGACAGAATGGGATGTTTGCAGAGTGAGAGGTGAATACAGCTGGACGCACTGCAGAGACCAGGCTCCTGCAACAGAATCTGTGACAGTGACCCCCCCAAATATTTACCTCAGACCCCTTTGAGATATGAGGGTGCTGGTTACATTGAGATCAGCAGGGAGGACACCACAGGAAGGGCCAGTACTGCCTGCCCCATGGCCACCAAGTCCAGGGAAGGACCAAAGCCCCAAGTCGGTTTAGTGGGGCATGCTATTTTTTCAGATGCCCTTCTTCCTCTTCATCTCACTCTGTGAAGCAAGGCTGTTTTACTAAACACCAGTTTCTTGTCTTTTGCATGGGCAAATATTATTCTTGTTCTCTCTGTGCCTGGGAACAACTCCCACTTCTCAATAAGTAGGTCTTATGAGGGAGAGGGTATATATAAAGAAAGAAATCAATCTTAATGCAGCTTTTTAAAAAGTTTACTAAAGGAGTCATATATACAATCATAAATACAATCATTACCTTGTGCTTAGCTCACAGACACAACTTTCAGTGTTCAGAGCCTTGAAGCTATTATGTGAAGCTATGGTTCTTCCATAATACATGCGTGTGTTGCAATTCTTCAGGTCAAGGCAGAAAAGTCAAATGACTTCTCCATAGCCACAGTTAAAAATTATTGATAAAGGTCAGAACTAATGTTCTGGACTTCTTGTGTACACAACTCAATAGACAGCTTCTTTACAGAGATATCAACTTTATTAATAAAATAATGGTCTGTGTTTGTTTTTTTTTATTATGTCTCTTTTCTTCTATAAACAAAGTAATTATAACATGCATATTAAAATCTAGGGACAGTTAAAATATTCCAGAGCCACATTTTAAACACAAAAAAGGATTTGCATGTATAGTTTTCAGCATCCTAGGCCTGATGTTGCTTCAATACACAACCATGGTAGCTCTCCAGAGACACAGATGAAGAACACTTCCATGATTACAGTGGCCTTCCAGACAGCCATGGATCTTGAAAAGTCTAAAAATAGGCTCAATGTGTGAATGCAACGGTGGAACTATTCCCCCCACCCCTGCCGTGAGTGCAGTTCTACAAGTTCATTACCACCCAGGTACAAAACCTTCATTTGACAAATAAAAAACTACAATTTGGGAGGAAAAAAAAAAAAAAAAAAAAGAGGAAAAAAAAGTACAAAAGGAAATCACAAAAATATTGCCTTTTAAAAGGCTACATGTAGTCATTTTTAAATGAAAACACTATACATTAAGTATCTAGAAAAATACCAGTGTTCTTTATCAGGAGCACACCTAAAATGCAAACACACCCAGTGAGCCATACCCTGCCACCACCAAGGCTGCTTTTTCCATGCTTCTCATGTTAACACTTTCTCCACTAAGAGCTATAGTTTAGTCTGTTTTCTACAGATTTCTTAAAGTAAGTGAATTCTGACCAGAATAGAGACAAAACTCAGTGCAGTAAGGCCACAAAACCAATGCCATAGTCCCAAGCCTCCTGACAGAATTAACAGTACAGTCTGAACACAGAATGAGTGAATCTTCAGTACTGATGTGTTTGTGAAGATCAGTCTGTATGTGCGAGTTAATGCGGTGCTGCCAATAACCAAACGTGTGCAAGAACACTGCAAGCAGCTTTGTGCCAGTTCCCGAACGATGGGGGTGGAGGCAGCACCATTCAGGTTATTCTCCTGCAGCCCTTGTTAACTTTGCTTATCTTCCTTCCCCTTCCAGACAGCACACAAAACTGAGAGCAAGCACCCCACACTTACGACCTGCAAAACCTCTAGCCACTTTGGCAAAAAAACTCCACATGAACTTTAAATCAGGCAAGCAGACCTACTGTCACTCTCACGTGTAACCCAAATGACAGGTTGAACTCTGGCCACCAAAAGCAAAGAGGTAACTTTTTGGCCCACCTTGCTCCCCATTTTGCTCATTCTCAAAGAGTGAATCTAACTCAGTCCCCAAAATTTCATTTCTCACGCCCAGCCAATAAGGGTCATAGTCATTTACTGTCTCCAGCAGCTGCTGCCCATATGTTGGGGCTGGAGCAGCAAGAGTCCCTTGATAACCCCCTTCATGTTTTGGAAATACCAAAGGAGGACTACCGTGACTAGCTGCAGCCAGAGGCGGACTGTACTTTATCTGCTCAAGCTCAAGCTTAGACTCCCCTTCACCATAACTACAAGTGGAGCCCTTCCCAAAGGGAGAAGTGTTGGACTTGACATACAAATAGTTCTCTTCACACAGGCCCTGGTTAACATTTGCGCAGTTTAAGACAGGCCTCCTATAGATGTTCTCCTTAGCTGCCAGGTACTGATAATCTTCTGTACAAGACTGGAAAACATCTGCATCTGAGTAGTTGCTTTCAGAGAAAGATTTCTTCGGGTATGGATATTCCTGTACCGGCTGCACAGGGAGAGAGAGCTGGGGGAAGGTCCCCATGCTCCCCACACTGACTGGGGCCCCTTTTCCCACGCAGTCCAAACCGAAGTGGGCTGGGGTCTGACCCAGGGCTCCAAACGTGTTATCCAGGCTCCTGAAGTGAGCATCGAGCCTCGAGTACGGCTGCCCCGAGTAGGGCGACGGCTGGGCGGCGAAACTCGGGTTTCCTCCCGGCAGACCGGGCTGCGGGTGGAGGACGCTCCGCTCCGGCCCGTGACCCTGCGCCGTCCGGGGCCGCTCCTGGCAGCCGCCGCCGCAGCGGGCCGGCTTCTCCTTGCCGTAGGCGGGCCTGGGGTAGGCGGCGGCGGCTTCGCTCTTCTTGTGGTTCAGCTGCCGGGCTCTCCTGTTCTGAAACCACACCTGCGAGGGCAGCAGAGACTGAGCGCCCGGCCCCGCCTCGGCCCGGCCGCCCCGCCGACCGTCCCACCCGCCCCTCTTACCTGGATCCTGGACTCGGGGATGTCGGTGAGGCCGGAGAGCTGCTCCCGCAAGGCGATGCCGGGGTACGGCTCCTTCTCGAAGGCGCGGACCAGCAGCTCCAGCTGGGCCTTACTGAACGTGGTTCGCTTCCTCCGGCCGCCTTCCCGCCCCGCGCTGGGGACGAGGGTTCGCGCCGGGGCCTCGCCCGCCGGCAGCGGGGAGCGGCGGTCAGCGCCCAGCCGCGCTCCCCCGGGCCCGCCACCATCACCGCCAATCCGCCCGGCCCCGGCCGCAGCCAGGGCAGGCTCACCGGTGGGGCTGGGGGGCAGGCTGGCGAGCTCCATGCGGCCGGGCTCTGCGGGCGGTGGGGCTCACAGCCTGCTCCCCGCCTTATGAGCCCTCCGCCCCGGCCACTAGCGACCCCCACCCGCCAATGGGGCCAGTGCCGCCGGGACTTCGAGGGTGACTCAGAGCCGTCTCCCACACGCCCATTGTCATCCCATCACCAAAATACACATAATGAGGTCTCGCCCCATCGAAGGAGCCAAAGCGTCTCCCAGCGAAGCCCCCACTGCCGCCACAAACGCGTCCGCCTTTCTTTAATTCAAATGGAGAGCGTATCATTTAATGAATTTATCTTTCACCTTCGGGCCGGCTCTCCAAGAAGGCTCCCCATCTCTCTGCAGCATAGGCCTGGGCTCTGCTGGAATCACGGGGCTCCCCTGGATGCAGGGAGGCCTCCACAGCAGCCTTCTCCCGAAGGGAAACCACCCCAGCTCTGATCACACCCGGGTGACGAGCCCTCATCCTCTCTGTTGAGTTGCCCCACTCTTGCTCCTGTCTATGACATGTTTTTCGTCAACTTCACTGCAGTAAATAAAACGCTGGTGGCTTACTAGACATTGCATCAAAACCCACCGTACACTGCAAGGACAAAGCCTCCACCAGCACAGTCTGCGGTCACTGGGGAGAGAAGGAACAGTCTCCCTCCCAAGAGTGTCCTGAAGATCTCAGCACAACCTTTTTCTCTCCTAGGACTGTTTTTTGTTTGTTTTTTTTTTCTTCCTCCAGACAGCTCTACTCATCCAAGTCATGTACAGAACAAACAAGGTCTGTGCTTTCAGCCCAAGGTGAAATCACAACCGACATATTAATCCAAAAGAGAAATATTATTTAAGAGAGCCAAGAGTGACATAAGTACTTACACGGAGCAACAGTTGCAATGCTGAAAAGGATTAGATGTTAGAACAGGATTAGAACGGCAGCAAATCAATTAGTCAATGTAATAATTTGTCAAATGAGGCCATCAATGGCTATCACTGAAGGTGTTCAAGAACAATGGCCTCATTACTTCATGTGTTTTTCATCTCAACGTGTCCCTGTTCATTTTTCAGATTTGGGACCTGCTCCAGCTTCCTCTGAAGCTAAGGGGTACAGGGACAAAGTCTGTGAGCTGTTACATATAATTGCAACATGCAGAGACCATTACGTCCACCATCCACACAGCCACTTTTGGTTGAGTTGGGCAAGGGTTTTAACATTACATACACCACCACAACAAAAATGAATACCCTCCCAGACAGGGGCGACAGCCAGCCCTTGTGACTCCAGTGCTCCAGAGGCTGGATTCCTTTAGCAGCTCTGTCCATAAGGCAAGGTAAATGCTCTCAAAAACCACGTTACTTAAATAATGTTTTCAAGCAGACATATATATGAAAGCAGTGAGAATTTCAGAGGGATGACAGCAGCATGCAGACAAAAACATCTGGGAACAACAGCTTGAAGCAATTTCTCCGTACTCCTCCCCTTTCCTCTACTGTAGCATTCCCATAAGCCTGGACTGTTATAGCACTCATACATCCCACAAGATTTCTTTTGTCCCTCGGAGCTCCAGAATGGTTTGGAGTCTTTCCTGTCCATGTAAACAATAAAATTTGTATTTAAGCAAGAATTTGCATGTGGGAGAAGGGAAAAAAGCTGACAGGTGGCAAGTGGTTCAGCAGTTCTAGGCACAGTCAAGGTGTACTGCTTGTCCTTTGGTTTTAGTTCACATTTAATATTCAGATACATATGTAGGGAGGAGTGGATGAAGGCTCAGACACAATAAGTAGAAATACAAAGCTCGGTGGCACAGCTTTATTGAGTCTTCTCTACAGCAAATCCAGCTTTAGCTATTCCTTCTTGTTCTAAGCATGCATGGTACAATTCCACTTGCCTTTAAAACCCAGTATGGCTTTGCACACAGTACCGTGCATGCCACCTCCAGTAAGCCAACTCACAGAGCTACTCCTTCCATAAACTGATCACTTTTCTTTCGGTCAGGTTAGTTTTTGCTGAGCTCAGTTCAAGCACCAGCACAAGATGGAGATGCACAGGAGCAGAGGGTAAAAGAGTTGGAGAGTCCTGATTTAAACTGGTACCAGAAAGTATGGAATTGTATGTGACCTTTCCATCTCTGCAATTCCAGTACAACTGTCTGTGAGATGCATAGTAAACTGCACCGAGGATACTAAGGATGTTTGAAGAGTACAAAGAGAGTTTACTTATTCTGTCTGGCCACAGGGAAGGCTAGAACAAACACCGTCATTTTTATTTCTGGACTTCCAATTTTCATGGCAGAAAACATCACCTTCTAGGTATAACTACAACACAGAACTGGCGCAGCAGGCGCTCTGCAATATTGATCTCGTAAAGAGATGGAAGCAACCTCCTCCAGCACACACAAAAATACACCTTATAGCCACAGCCAGCGGAGAAGAGATAAGGAGGAGTCAGCAGAGGCTTGCACTGACTTGCACTACCTGCTAATAGTGACTGTCCATCACTACTAGCTAGGTCAAATAGACCAGGCTTTTGATAACATGCTCTGGCTATGCAGAGAGCAGTTCACACTTCCCGGAGTTATTGTTTCAGGCACTCTGCCAGGCAGCCTCTTTACACCCTTCAATTTCAGAGATTTTCTTTGCAATGCTAATTGATAGAGACTTAGATTGCCAGTTTGTTTTTAAGTGAGATTCCAGGAAAGAAGATGGCAATCTTTGCTTTTGCCTCCTCTCCCCCCCTCTTCTGCTGAGACATATGGACTTGGCCTAATGTAAGACCTAATTTCTGCTACAGCTACAGTCTGACCATACCCTAATCCAGGCAACAACACTGACCAGCCCTTGCTGACCATGTTCCCTTGGTATCATCATGCTGTTGCGAGTCAGACATAATCAAAACAACTATTTGTGAGCTCCCCCATCTCTCCTCTGAACTGTATCAGGGGAAATAGTATTTTCCCTCCTGAGATATTTTTTATTAATTTCACAAAGCACTACAAAACCAGATAACTGAATTGAAAGGGGAGAATGGGAAGAGCATGGGGAACGAAGTATGCTTAACAAAACCAGCATCTCTTCTGTTCACAGATTGTCTTCAGGCTTTCACCGAAATCCATGGAACTTTGCTATAGATTTCAGCAGGGTCCAAATGTGGAAACCCACTGTGTGTTCTGCCAGTGTCCCTTTATGCCAGACTCGTGGTATGAGTGCATCTATAGAGGAATTTAAATCACATGTGGAATATGCTGAAAATATGGGGACAGGGAGAAGTATGTGCATGTAAAAAACATTTAGGAGAGTTGTTAGACAGGGACTAGCCACGGTATTTTTTAAAATGGCTCTGAATAAAGGTTTGCATCTATCCTAGCCCAGACCAGGGCACCAGGACCTCCTTTCCTCTCTCCCTCCAGAGCAGCCTCATTATTAGGTGATGAAAAGGCGGCCCCACAATCATGCTAACATGAATGGGATGCCAAATTACTCAGTGCAGCAAGGGCTCTGTCACCAGGCGCCTGCCTGGGGAGTGTTAGGGCAAGCACATACCTCTAGAAATCCCTACATCAAACATTTTCTAGGGCAGTACAATGCTATTGGTGTTTAAGCAAAACTTTCATCCTGAAGGAGGCAAGATCAATTTCACTAGTTGGTCTTCAGACATTAACACCTCATAAAAAGGATGCTTATGCCCTGCTTATCTGGAGTGCATCTTTAATTATCTTATGGTACACTTTTTGCAGCCCATTTCTTACCAGTCAACACTGCTTTAATTATGGCCTTGGCAGTAAAAGGCAGCTCTTACATCACTGAAATAAAAATGCTACAAAGCAACCCTGGAGAATTGCAAAGAGATTTCATGTTCAAACGGAAAACTGGAATTCAGCAAAACGATGTAATTTTTCTTCCACAAAGATTTCTCCCCATGCGCAGTACTGTGATAGCCAGGTGTGCCTGGGAACCCTCCAAAGAACATGAACAGCCAAGTGATGGTTGTGCTCTCACCCATCTTCAGGGAAAGGAGCATTACGGCAGTCTGTCTCGTTTTGAAAAATCATTCAGTACCCAGACATGCACACACACTTCCAAGATGTCTTCAGGCAAGCCGGATGGAGGCACATTTTCACCTTCAGCAAAAAGAAGGCAAAGCTTACGATAATCCATGCTTTCTAAGAGCATTCCTTCCCCAGTCCAGAACTGGCTTTTGAGAGCTGTCACCTGGACCACTGAACTTTTTCTTACAGTAAACACCTTTATTATGCAAAAGCATTGCTCTTGCCTTTTTCCCTACCTGGAACAAATGTTGTTTCTAACATCTGAAGGCAGAGGAAAACAATACTGTTGAAAACAATACAAACTGTTAAGTCTTGCTCTGATTCAGTTCCCATTAAAACAACAGATTTCAAGATGAAAAAGGCATTAGGCCAGTTTCACATAACTTTTGAATAATCTCACCATTAAGGTTATATTTAACCTTTAAAATGGCACTGATTCTAAGTATCTGAAACCTGGGATAACTGTTGAGATAGGACCATACTCGCTAAGACCAAATGTCTGTCTAGCCTGATATTTAACTCCTCAGCAGAGGCCAAAAATAGGTACCTGTCCAGGGAAGGTAGGTATCTGCAGCCAGCTCAGTCAGTCAGCAACATACCGGTACTTTTACCTCCCTTCCCTATAGACTTCCTGATGTGGATGAGAGTTTATCCTCTCCCTCTTCTCTGTCCTGGTAAGGCCACATCTGCAGTACTGCATCCAGTTCTGGGCTCCCCAGTTTAGGAAGGACAAGGAATTACTGGAGGGAGTCCAGCAGTGGGCTACGAAGATGATGAAGGGTCTGGAGCACCTTTCTTAGGAGGAGAGACTGAGAGAGCTGGGTCTGTTCAGCCTGGAGAAGAGAAGGCTGAGAGGGGATCTCATCAATATTTATAAATATCTCAAGGGTGGAAGTCAAGAGGATGGGACCAGACTCCTTTCAGTGGTGCGCAACAAGAGGATGAGGGGCAATGGGCACTGACTGAAGCACAGGAGGTTCCATCTGAATATGAGGAAAGACTTCTTTACTTTGAGGGTGCCATAGCCCTGGACCATGCTGCCTGGACACATTCCTGTGCAATTCACTCTGGTGAACCTGCTTTAGCAGGTGGGTTGGACTAGATGATCTCCAGAGGTCCCTTCCAACCATAACCATTCTGTGACAGAAAACACAATATGTTTCTATTTATTGAATTTATCCAGTCTTTTTTTGAACCTATGTAAAGTTCTAGCTTCCAAAGTATCCTCTGACTAGGACTTGCACAGCTTAACTAGGTGTTATATGAAATAACACTTTTATTTGTTCTTAACATGTTGCCTGCTAGTATCACTTGATGCTCACTACCTCTACACAGGAATGTGAAATTACTCCACTGGTTTCAGCAGTTAATGCTGCCTGTTATTTCACCAAACCCCATCACTTTCCCCTTTCAGCCACCTTTTTTCAGACTGAAGAATCCCATCTTACTCACTGAAGCTGGTCCACGATGACTTGCTATATGGTAGCTGCTCCATGCTTTTGATCATTCATGTTGCCCTTCTCAGAACTTTTTCCAGTTCTACTGTGCTCTTCCTGAGGTAGGACGACTAGAGTGACTCTCAGTATTTAAGATGCAGATGAATCATGGTGTTTTAAGACTTATTATGGTAATTATTATTTTTTCTCCACTGCTTTCCTAATAACTCCTAACATTTATTTTGCTTTTTTGTCCATCACTGAGCTGGCATTCTTGTAGAACTGTCAAACTCCAGATCTCATTTCTGAGTTGTAATGGTCATCTGTTGCCTGAACCTGAAAATGGTTCCTGACTTGTACTGTCATTATGCTGCGTACTGCTGAGTTTTTGAGTCCTATTACAGTCCTTAAAGAAATTGTCATCCCTCTAAAAGACAAGACTGCCTTAACCTCTAAAGGAATATGACCCCAGGTAAAACTGAAGCCAAAACATTTGAAAACGATGTGTCTTTTATTAAGTGGTAGCCTGGTGGTGTCTAACACCATAAATTTTTATTGTGGGCAGCAGAAAAACCTTTTGGGAGATGATGTAGGAAAGCACAGACTTGCTGGGAAGGCAGTGATCAGTGCTACCACTCTCATGTAATACAGTGTCTCGTGCTCTGGTGGGGGGAAATCTCTCTTCTGCCTCACACAGCCACACAGAACACCTATGCAGAGTTTGGACAGGCTGAGCCTGAGCCTGTGAAGGGTTAGGATGACCACAGGGAAGGGCAAGTCAGCAAAGTCTGCACCACTGCAGAAATGGTCTGGAGTAGGATTTACACTTTTAATAAGCCTAATGCATAGATTATCGGCATTGTACTCCTTTGAATGCTGAGTAGAAAAGCCATACAGGAACCCATGTGGTAGAAAACCTGTGTTCACTAAAATCCTGCCTTAAGAAATATAAAAAAATTTTGTAGAACATATTGTCCTGAAATCCAGTCTGGGCCCCCGGAGAATTACTGGGCACGGTTCAGTCTGGCAAGCCCTCACTTGTTCCAGCAACACTGAGATAAAGACTGTTTCATTTAAATGCAGCAGTGCTTCATGCCCTGTACGGTCAGGTTCACAGTCCACACTGCTTTATGGTAATTCTTTCCCCTCATGCTCCCTGCTGTCTCCTTCCCTGTCTCCTTTCCTTTGTAAAGGAATGTCTGTCATCGTCCTCACCCGTGTGCTGTTTGTGTAAGTGGCAGATGCCCTATGATGTCAGCTCCAGAAACACTTGTGGACTCTTAGCACCTGAGAGAATCAAACCTCTGAACTGCAGATGGTTTAGGACAAGGATTACATCTTTTTTGTGTGCTAGCAGAATACAAACACACCCTTGTGATACTATAGAAATACTACAAATCACAACATCATAGTCTGCTGAACTTGATTATGATAACTAGTTGCCTAAAGATGAGTGAATTTGGCCTTAAGGCTAGTCTGCTGGTACTGGAGACAACTTGTCTGGAGTCTTCTCCTCCCTGCTCAAAGAACTATCGCTCTAACCTCCCTTGTCAGTCCTATTCCTTCTCATCTCCCAAATAACATCCCCCACCCACGTGGTTGTACTGAAATGTGCTTCCCACCCATCTCAGCCATCTGCTAGTGACCCCATTAGTTTCCTAGAACTGTGCTGACTTTTTTGTCCTGCAGTTAGCTTTTCCATCGCAATATTTCTATCCAGACATGTAGGAAAAAAATACTAAGAGCTAAAAATCTGTGTCAATTGACATGACTTGTTCATTAACTGAGAAACACAATAAAGACAAAATAGCTGGTCCCACAGACCCGTGAGAACAGTGAACTAATTGGAAACTTTTCTCTTTTCCCAACAACGCACTCCTGTGTTTACTACCATTCATGTGAATAACTTGGCAACCTAAGGCAGTGTCATTCAAAATAGGAAGCAGAAATAAAGTTAGGAATTCCTTCAGAGGGAAATGAGAAGTGATATCAGATACCAAATAGTATGTATTAAAATACACATGCACTGTCATCAGGTGGTTAAGGGATAAAACAAGGCATCAAAACGCTGATGATTTGCTGGAGACTTACTCCTTCAGCTCGTTTTAACCACCAAGTCTACCCTGCTGTAGGATGCTGGTAGGCAGAGTCATGGACCCTTATCTGTATGTAATCCAGTTCTGAATAGTCTAAACTACTCAGGCTTTTCCAACATGACAAATATGAACAAGGCTATCTGGTCACATGTAATTCATTCTTACAAGGTATGTTCAGTATTATTAAATAGCCTCCCCAAATGACATTATTTCTTTTTTTTTCCCAACACACATTTGAAAAACCCGTCAAATACCTGTAGCATGTATCCAGCTCAAAAAATTCCACCACATACTTGTAGAATAAATTCAGTCTTTATAATCTGAGGTGTCAAATGGATGTTACTTGTTACTCTTTAAGTTTTTAAAGCTACCTCACACAATAAAAGAAAGCCACTGGAGATGCTCACAAAATATTTTTAGTAGGACTAAAGTTAATGACTTCCTGCAGACATCGGTAAAACTGTAAAATGCACAACCGTGATCAAAACTGAAGCTCTCTATGCAGCCTGGACTTCAGACTGGTGAGCTTTGGCCGTCTATTTAGAAGAGCCCATTAATCCAATGTTGGCTGAAGTGCATAATGATAAAAAAGTCTATTTCACCTTTCTGTTCCTTTTTAATAACAGAAAAAAAGCGCCACAGAGATAGTGTTAGGATGAGTATATGAAAGTCTGACATGAATTTATCCCGAAAATGCACAAACTTAATTTATAGTAAAATCAATGAGAAATTGATACCTTTATAACTTATAGGCATTGCTTAGTTCTTAATCTTTAAAAGAATAAAGTATTTGGCTGGGACCTTTATAGCTGACAATTTCCAAGACTTCAATTATGCTCCCAATTCTGTTCAAAATGTGAGAGAAGAGAATTAGTTTTATTAGATATCCAAGCAATCCATTTACCTATGAGAAGGATACCACAGGCAAAGGTTTATTTACTTCCAGGTCACAAACGATATTCATTACAACAAGTAGAATTACTATACCCCATTGTTCCTTCTTATGCATGTCTCATTACTTTTTTTTTTTTTTTTAAGTATGGGAATCTGCTGAAATTTTGACCATTAACCTCAAAACTGTAATCCTTGTCAAATTGCAACATAAAATATTTTTTAAAGACAGTACTTTTCCTTATCTTTTCTAGTCTTAGAACTAAAAGATTAAAATGAAATAATTTTTAACTCCTCATTAAAAATGACAGAGGAGCAGACATGTATTAACTAGTTACATGAGGAATCAGACATTGCTTGCAGTAGTTTCATTACAGCATTGTGTCATTTTACTCTGATTAAAAATATGTTTTATTGATAATTCCATCTCCCTAGGTAACTTTCACTGAATACAGCCCATCTCTTTTATACCAGCTTCAAATCCAGTTTAAAGTTGGTTGCAGTTCATTTCCAAGTAACTTCCTAAAAGAAGCCAAATCCCTTAATTCTTACTCACACAGAAAGTTGCTGTTTACACAAATCACATCACTGACTCCAGTAGGATGACTCACACCATAAAGGTTGTTCTGAATTAGACTAATCCTCCATCCTGCCCACCCCCCTGCTTTTTTTTTAAAAAAAGAAGAATTTTAAAAGACACAGAAGAGCTAACATGTCTCTATCTAGTCTCTGGCATCTACCAAGAACACCAAACAAAAGAGGCAGACTACCTGGCAAATACCCTTTGTACTTCCCCGATGAAAGTGAGATAGTCAATATCTCTAAGTTAGAGATAGCAAATGTTTCTAAACTGAAGGGGGAACAAGTTTTCTCCACTACTTGGTACAACAGAAGCTTTAGTATTTGAAAATCTAAGAGAGTGCTATACTGATATACACAGTACATGAAATGAGCCAGCTATTTCTCAGGGGTTAGGCAGGAAGAATGCACAGGTCCATTATATTGTTTTCAGCAGAACCAACCCATCTCAGCTCACACACCCAGTCACTCTGGAGACCTCATGACTCTACGGACACAACTTCAGTGAAAAAACTTTTTTTTTTAAACTAATGCAGTTGTCTCCGAAATCTCAAAGAGGATCACAAATCCCTTTTTCATGTTACTGTATGGTTAGTAACCCTACCTGTTGAGTTCATAATGAACATCTCTTTCGGTCTTAGATTCTTAAAAAGTACTTTAATTATCAACCTAATTTGAAATCTAAGCCAAGTGATGCAAGTGAAACAAAAAAATTTTGTGTGCAATTATGAGGTAGCACACTTTTTTCTTTCCACTTGCCTTTAAGATTATCTTTTCCCTCTCTTCTATGGCCCTGACTACTATAAAAACAGACCAAGTTTAGCAATTTGTGCAGTCTGAAGTAGAGTAAAGCTAGATTAGCTCATCTTCAAATACTTACAGAGCCTGTCATCTTGACGGCAGCTGTGTCGATTGCTAGCTATCAATATCTGCATGTTCTCTAGCATAGGAAAGGCCTGAGAAAGAACATGGAGCTGCGTTAATTGTGTCACAGCAGATAACATGTTCAAAACCATTAATTTAAATCTGGCTTCCTGTAAGCATGGCCAGAGCTGCCCGAGCTGGCTGTCTGTACTCAGCCTTGGTGATACGTTGGTGTGTTGTGTGCTATTGAGAGCTGCCAACTCAGCATGCCAGCCTTCATTCAGTCACCTGGTGGCACTGATTAAGAGAAAAAGAAAGGAAAAAAATAGAAACCTCAGGAGTTACAGTTGGTAAAGCATGCAGGAATAGTTTTAGTTCCTGTAAACGTGACAGAGTAAATTGTTTCTGTCATTTTTTTTTTCAATATATCACATAACTGTTTGGGATTTTCAGTTTCTAATTTAGATTGTACTTGTCAATAAATGCAAATAGCTGACAAATAACATTTCCAGTGTTGTTGACACAAAGGCAGATAAACTATTGGTCCAAAAATATGAAGGCATAAATTCAAACATTTTGCATAACACAATAGAGCAAGCTTTTCTGCGAGATTCTGGAAAATTGCTCCCTCAAAATTAGTTGTTATGTACTGTCATAGTAACACCACCTAGGAAACACAAGAAAGACTAATCATTGAAAGCAGTGGATTCTGTGTGTCTTTTAACATCTTCAAAGTAAGATAAAATGCCCCTTGAAAAGTATGCTTCAAGTAAGGGCAAGTTACTGAGCTTAATTCAGAGAAACAAGCTAATATTTAATGGCTTGTGCTGGCTAGACTAGATGATGCTATGGGACTTCTGGCTTAAAATTATGAAAACTGGAACTATATTTACCCTCTTAAATACTCCAAAGACTCCTCTCTCTGTCAAGAGAAACAGCCTTTTTTAAAAAAGTCAAGTCAAAGACACTGCCCTAGATTAGAAATAGAACTGCTGAAAGTCCACCTGCATGAAAGGACTGAGCAGGGAGTTGTCTTCATCAACTATTTCACCTTCAAGTCTGAGACTGTGGAGATGCCCAGGGCTGGTAGAGCGACCTGTGTCAACAAGGCTGGCAGGGAGTGGGGGTTGCTGTCCTACATGAAGACTGGCCCCTTCTGGAGAGGCCACATGCTGGGCCAGCTGGTTTTGTGATCATGGTCTCTCTGAGCCAGGAAGAATATTACTTAATAAAAAGGTAAATCGATTATTGTTGGTGAAAGAGAAACAAGAGTAAGCCAGCTACCCGCTCTCTGCCCAAGATGACACAGCACGGGCACTCTTCACTGGAGTGTGGCAGGAAGGATGATATGACATCGTCTCTGGCCACCCAAGCCAGTCTAGCAAAGCAAATGTCCACAGGGATGTGCGAGCCGCTGAGATGTGTGTCACTCTCCAAGGGGCAAGCAGCACGGGAAGGGTTTGATTCCTGGTTCCCAGCTGCGGGTCACACACCCCATGGCTGAGGTGGCAACACCTTCTCCTCCCACCACCTTCCTGCTTCAGCAGCTAGGTTGCTGGCAGCTGCTGTCTCTCCTGGATACTTGGCTGCCACCTCCAGTCAACTCCCAGTAGCAGCACATTCATCCTTTTAAAAGTACGTTGGTTTTTCTTTACATGCTAATAAAACTGCTTTAATTGTGCCCTTATAAGTTCCTGGTGTGTGAGCAGAGCTCCTTGTGTGGGGCAGTCCCAGGCACTTCTGCCACAAAGATCAGGCCTTCTCAGGATCCCAGCACAACCTTTGGACATAGATTTACAGGCAGGTAGAAACAATTTGTGCAGAATGTTCTAAAGAGCAAGAAATTAAGTAATTGACTAAAAAAAAAATGGACTGTGACATGAATTTTAGAAATTTCTGCCAGATATTAAGACGTGGTGGGTGGAGCTGCACACACCTTTCCCCTGCATCAGCAAAGCATCCCAGGCAACTGTATCATGCAGGTGGTTTTCCACCCAGCCAACCTAGATGGTTTTTGTCAGTGGCCTCCCAACAAGTTTTACCACTGCAGGAATTTATTTTCGAACTCTCCTGTAATCCCCACAGAACACCTCATCAAAAGGCACGGTGCTTTGGGCAGGAATAGCTCGGAATGAAATACAGAAACAGGGAAACAAAACTGTCTCGGGACAGAACAGACTCAACCACATGCCAATTCAATCTCCTCTCTAGCGACCCTTGTCTGCCCCACAGTGCTCATGTTGGGAAATGCCAGGACTTGCTGCAGTAGGTGTTCAAGAAAACCGCTTTACGGGCACATCATTAACACAGTTAAGAGGGAAGCTGCATTTGGCCTTCAGGAGAGAGAACAGCACAGTCAACATTCCTCACTCTGTATATCCTCTACCCTGTCAAAGTCACTGTCAAGCAAAGCTCTAAGAAAAGCATGAGACACTTCCCCCCCCCAACATTTCTATATGTGGGCACCTGCCCAAGGCCTAGTGACTTCTTCGGACAAGTTCATCACTGAGTTCAAAGTCCCAAAATGGCATAGAGTAGAAAATACTGGATTTAATCTGTTTTAAATCAGTAGTTTTCAAAAGGGAAGGTGTTATGAAGTATTCTACGAGTGTCTCCTCTATATGTATAATATAGGATTGCATTATGCATTTTTATTTGTATTTTTTTACCAGGAGCAGTTAAAATAATTTATTTGATATAAAGCATGGATCTCAGCGTGCTTTATAACCAGTTAAATCTCACAAATGCAAGAGAAAATAACTTAAACCCTTCAAGCTCCTCTTTTACTTTTGCCTGAAGTTGCAGGTCATCTAAAGGCATGGTGTGTGTGAGCTTGGGCTTTCCCAGTTCAGCTAAGACCTTCTGGACTTCCAGGAAATCTTCCCAGGGCTCCTCAGCCCTTTGGATTCCCCGTCCTCCCAAAGACTGAACTGCTCAGTGACAAAAATGTCATTGCCCGTTTATTTTGGCCCAGCAAGCAGAACCACGGCTAATTTGTAACCCGCAGGTGGGCTGCGCTGTGGAACTGTGCACCTCTGCACCCGAGACAGCCCTCGGCGCCTTTCCGGGGCCCGGTGGCGCCGCCTGTCACCTCCCCGTCGCTCCCTTTGTGGCTGTTCACCAGCCGTGCCACAAGAGAGCACTCTCGGCTGCGCTGCGGCGCCGTTCGCCTCCGGGCTGGGGACCATCCGGGAGAGGCGTGGGGATCGGGAGCGCCCCGGGGAACGACGGAGTCACGGAGCGCACGGTGCATATCCAACTACATTCGCTCTCATCGCCCGATTTCCTACATTTTCTGCTTTTTCTCCATCCCTAACATTGATTGTTGTCGTTAATTCGTAAACAATCGAGCTGAAAAGTCCACTCCAAATTTTGCGTCGAGTTTCGCAACCTGCGGTTCTCCCTCCTCTGCTGCAGGGGCAGGGCCACCCCCGGGGCCCGCCCGGCTTCCTGGCCGCGCACCGGCCCCCCCACCTCCGGCCGCATGCCGCGGAGGGGAGCGGCGGCCGCGGGCGGGCGGCCCGAAAGGAAGTGACGGGGCAATGCCGCCCCTGCTAATGGCCGCCGCCCCCGGGGGCGCCCCCGCGGCCGGGCAGGGCTCGCCCGCTCCCGCGGTACCGGTCGCAGCGTCACCCGCTCGCTGCAGGTGACGCCACCGGTCGCTCCAGTGGCACTGCCGCCCTGTCACCGACGGGGCGGCCCCGCCGCGGCCCCGCCCCCCGCGCGGCGGCCTTAGCGGCGGCGGCGCCCGGCGAGCAGATCGGCGGTTGGCAGCGGCCCCGGCGGGATGACGGCGACGACGGGCGCGGAGCGGGTCCGCGATGGCAGCTGCCACTTCCAGCGCTCCCGGCTCCTCTGGATGATCGCCATCATCTTCGGCATGGTCGTCCTCGGCGTAAGGAGCGGCGGGGGGCGCGGGGCGGGGGGACAGGCCCTGACCTGCAGCAGGTCCCCGTCACCTCCGAGCGGGGGCTGCAGAGCTCACGGGCCGGATCGGGCCCTCCCGTGGGGGTCGCTGAATCGCCGCGGTGGTCCCGGCGGGACACGCAGATGCGCTGCGGGGTTTGCGGAACCGACTTCCTGGGTCGGTGCCCATAGAAACGCCACTTTGTGACACGAACCGGGAAGAAAAGGGAACCTGAAAACACCGCTTTGGCCGGGTCAGCTTGTGGGGTAGCTGAACAAATCCGTGAAGGATGTTCAGGGAAAAAGATAAAATACATGCATTGGATTGCAAAGCAAAGCAGGCGGTGGCACCAAGGGCAAACAGCATCCCCGGGTACGATCACAGCAACCGAAGTGCTGTGGCTCGCACTGGTTTGCATTGCACGCAGCTTGTGAAAGTGTCTTCAACATTCGCAGAACTGAAACTACGCTGTGCATCAATAGAACTCACCCCAGGACAGCTATGGGCTGTATCAGTAAACAAAGTGCATTTACTAGTGATGGCTTTAGTTACAGACTACATTAATGGGTTAGTGTTGTTGGAAAACAGACTGGTTCAGTCACCATGTTGTCTTATTAATGACTTCAGCTAAAATAGGTCAGATTACTGGACTGGGGAGATTAGTGACAGTTTTGATATATCTGACAAGTTTATGGATCTCATCCATTGACTTCCACATGTTTTTATTCCATTTGCATGGATTTTCTACACATAAGAACCACCAACTGAAAAAGTGACGATCAAGGCAGTCCAGACAGCTCACAAAGCAGCTTCTGGATTACTTCGAGAACCAGAGTGAGCTTGAAGCAAATTCCTTGTTTAAATCCACCATGTTGCCACATCCTTGGCATAGCCAAATTTACATATACTTAGAAACTGCAGCATTGATACCAGAGGAAAGATAAGCCAGTCTGAACTTTGGCGCAGCTTTGTGTTTACCTTACATGCCCGTCGGACTCTGAAGTGCACAGCTCCCTGACTCCCTGCTTCTCCTCCACAGCTTGCTACAATGAAGGTAGACAACGATGAGCACTGCAGACAGCTCAGTGACAGGAAACATACCCTACACTGTGTGCATCTGATCTGGGGCTTTGTGCTCAATTATCTTCTATGCCCTGTTCAAAATAGAAGAAAATCTGTTGTTTTATTTTTTAATAAAAAAAGAATACTTATCACTTAGGTATATAGTTAATTCCTGCTTCTCAGTCTAGTCATTGTTTGAATTCTTCAGGTCAGGTGCCTCAGATTAACTTCTTTGGGACAGAGACAATGTATTTTTTGCTGCTACCATGTGTAATGAGCTTACAACTTAAATGCCACTTAATGTGCAGATGCACTCTCAGTACACAGATAGCAACCTTAAACTTATCACTTTGGCATCTTTTACGTCAATGAAATTTCCTTGGTTTGAGTCTTCTTAACTAAGCGTGCTTCAGAAGGCCAGTGGTCTTGTTGAAGAATATGGGTCTTGGACAAGGTTAATGGAATTAAAGAGCTGAAATACGATAAAGAGGTGAGCCCTAAACCATGTTTGACACACATGGAGGGCAGGAGGAGTAAAAAGAAAGCTAATTTGAAAGCTAAATTTATAATAATTCTACCTTGAAATAAGCTAACAATTTTTCTTTTTTTTCCAAGTGGGTAACGCTTTGGCCTTCAACTATACCGTATAGATATTTGGGAATATTTGGTACCTTCCTTAATTATTTAGTTGAAAACCATCACAAGTGGGTATGCTATGGGTAAGTTATATTTGTAAGTTATATTTGACTGTATAGTTATTTTGCATCTTTCCTGTTGCCTCTCTGACTCTTCTGCTTAGTCTGTGTTAACAAGCTTTCCTGTAACCCACTTGTTAATTACATTTAAAGAGCTCTCCTTTCAAGCTCATTACAACTAAGGGCATAGGGTAATAAGTATGTAGAAGACTAGACAGTATAAATATATATATATATATAAAAATAGAGACTACATAGTGCAAAGTTTGACTGGGTTACAAAATTGAGGTTTTGTTAATTTAATTAACAAAAGAAGTGGAAAACACTTCCCTGTAGCCAGATCTCTCACTTTCTGACTTCTTATAAAGACCTGTCTTTATAAGACAGCAAGGCTTTATTGTTTATTTTACCATGCACTGTGTAGAAGATAAGCCTTCATCTTTGCTCAGAGCATCCTTTGCTTTAGCAAGGTATTTAATTGATCCTAACTGAATATCCTGTTTAACTTTTTTTTTTTTTTTTTTTTTAAAAAGCATCTGTATGAAAATTTGTAGACCAAGTTTGACTGATGGAGTCATGTTATATATTCTGAATCTATATACACAGTTGTTTTCATAGAACTAAATCTATAAAAGCTTCAGTAACTCATTAGGACTACTAAAAATACTTGTGTAAGTAAAAGGATAGATTTTGCATGCTTTACTAAGATTAACTTGTACTGCTTTCACTAAGCCTTTAGCTTTTTGTCTTAAAGTAAGTGCTGAAAGTTTTGGAAACATGCACTAGATACTTGGAATGGCAGGTCCAGGCCTATCGCATGAGTTATAGTTCCTCTTTCTCACTTTAGTTTCTTTTAAGACTGTTGTTTTTTTGTTTTTTAATATAAGAAACACACCTCACTTTCTGGGTTGAAGTGAGGCGTCACTTCTATGCTTCCAGTTTTACATTGTCTGCATAACGCATCTCAGATACAACAGTCTTCTCCCTAATTTTCAACACAGTCAAATATATTTTCTTTTTCTTAGGTTCTGGATATCCTGGTTGATTCATGTAGTAGAAGCCCTGTACAGTGTTAAGTTATGCCAGTAAGTTGTTCCCTCCCCTCACCCCAGCAGAGATCTCCAAAAAAGATTTCTGATACAAGTGACATAAGCTACAGACTGATTTTGGTGGTTGGCAGCAGCGATATTAGTTCGGAGGATACTGATAAGATTATTGCTGCAGTGGTAGTTTTCTATCCTCCACAAGAGGTCAGCGCACATTCTGCTAGTGGTTACTGGTGTGCGGGGTGGCAGGAGGGCTGGCAGCTGGCAGAACTGGCAGCAGCAGGTTTGCCAGAGCTGTCTGTCCGCCTCTGAACTCACTGCGTAATACTGAGCTTCGGGAGTTGGCGGGAGCAGTGTAGAAATAGCCTGATATCTCATGAAGTTATAACACCTGAAGTTGTTACCTCATCAGAATTTTGAGACTGCTAACTACCTGCTTAAATGATTGCATCTATATTGTGTGAATACAATTTGACACTTCCATTTGGAACTATTTAAGATTTTTGTATCTGCAGGTTTGTGGGATAAAATACTTTGACTAGTCAGGACTATAAAAGTAAGGCCAACAAAGTCTTATGGTAGGATAACATATTATTAGGAAAGGTATGCTGTCCAAACACGTAGTCCTTCTGTTCATTTGAATTTTGTTTGCAATAATTCAGAAGAATGTAGATAATGGTTTTCATGCATTACAGAGACGATGACTGGTATGTTTGCTATTGTAAAAAAAGCTGGTTTTCCACTTCATTTAGTTCAGTTCACAGCTGTCTGTCACAGGCTTCTCAAGTAACATCTCTTGGAGGCAAAGGGATTTTGTTCCATGGAAAGCTATTTGAGGTGGTTCTCAAGATAACAGAATATGGATGAACATTTTCTGCCTTCAGAATAGGAGTTAGTAATCTTTTTTTACCAGGCTCCAGTTTTAAATGATGTAGCTTTGAAGTTATAACTCTTATTCTGCAGATAGATAGGTATATAGGCTTAAGGGGATTTTTAAGTACAAGGGAACTTGATTACCAGTGAATGTACCAAATGAGCGTATTGTAATTAAGATAAGTTTTACAGAGTAATGTTAAAGCCCATAAGAAAGAGAGACCACAGATTGCCTATCACTGTCTCTTGAGGCATACTTAGATTACTAAATAGTTGTACTTTACTATGAGCACCAAACACTGTGTACTTTTTACTGGTGATGTCTGCTTATGAAGATCACAAAGGAGGCATGAGGAAGAACTAGCAAGGAAGCAGATACAAATTTGTTAATCAATAGTGGTACTGTCACTGGCCTGTATTTCTACATGTGGTCTATTCAAGGAAGCTTGCTTTGCATAAGGAGGCACATTTCTTAATGCCTGGTTCTCCAGTTTCTGCACTCACTGGAAACACTGCAGCTGGGATTAGAAAAAAAATGTTTTCACAGCTGGTAAGACAGTTTAAGAGTCAACATTAAGAAATATCGTGTTAATCAACACTTGCTACACAATCATTTTGTATATTTAGAAGCTATGGAACAATTAAGAGCTGAATTGTTCTAGCAAAGGTCAGTAGAGGGAGCTCCCGTGTATACCAGTGAGTTGGAGTGCAGTTCTGCTTGACAGAATTGTTTACTGGAAATGTGAAATCCATCGGTTTTGCTATCATTTTTATACTCATTCTTTTTCTCTGAAAATTTGGTAGTATATCTCAACATCAATGAAGTAGAGGAAAAAGTGACTTTTTTTGTAGCATACATAAAAATTCACATATGCCGAGATAAAAGTAACTGACTAGGAAGATCTCTGCTTCATAAATCAAGTCAGGTGTCTTCAGCCCCTGTACCTGTATTTTTGTAGCCACAAATTCAGGTAACAGTGCTTCTCTATCCTGCATGGTGCAGTAATTGTTAAGCCTCTTTGCCCTGCTAGCATATGATCTGCCTTCTCTGACTGTAGTCAACAAGAAGTTCTATGCAGGCTTGTGTTCGAAGATTACTATTAAGCTACTCTAGTTTCTTGGTTTTGTATATGAACTTCTAGGACAAGTAATTTCAAATAGCACAGACTGAGATTGCAATGTATATATCATTGAGGAAACTGTATGCATGAAATCTCCAAAAGAACATGTGTTCTGTCGATGGCTTAAAATCCACTAAAATCACAGGAACTGGTATGTTTAGTTAGGACAGGAAATAAGTCTCAGTAGATTGAAATTAATGGTGCTAAGTTCAAATGTTCTAATCAAGGCTGATGTATCAAGGGTGGGTAGAGATATCTAAGCTTACTTTGTAAAGCATCACAGTATAGTCTGTAATACCATAAGCTTTTTGACACGTTATGCTTTTGTTAATGTTACAGATCTAAAGGAATCACTGACCCGGTGGCTCAGTTTCAATGGTTCGTTCAGACACTTCTGTTTGGTTACGCTTCCTTTGGTCTCCTGGTGTGTTACAAACCTTCAGCCAAGAAGCAGTACTAGAAGACAGTGAGAGAAGTCACTTCTCACATTCTTCATCCTCATTTTTCAGAAAGTATCCTCATTTACATGTCTAGGTGCTGTAACTAGCTAATTACATTCCTACTACATGATACAGTGCCCTTCTACCCAAGTGACTCTCCTCTTACTAAACAAGACAATTATAATTCACAGGGCCCTGTGGATAGTTCAGTAGGAGTTCAACCCTTCAGTCTTGGCACTATCAGAGTTTAATCCCATTTATTATGCAACAAGCCAAAAGTTGTTCCTCTGCAATTTTTGACCTAGACTGTGTGCTCTGTTTGTCAGTGACAAGTTCTTGACAACCGGCAGTAGCAGTTGATAGAGTTGGAAGAGTTTTCTTCTACAACAGGGGGAGTTAAGTTACAAGCACAAGGCAACTTGCACCTGTTTTGTGATAGGAGTTAAATTTACCTATATTTTCTTTACAGAACCTTTTACTGGCTTTGTTGTTGTTGTTAGAGCCTGGTCTTTGTACTTTGTTTTGTGAACTTCCACAGAGGACAGACCAGTGTATTGCTGCAGGCACATTAGAAAGACCAAGTCTCGGTTCAGGTTGAGGTGCAGTGTTGAGCTTGGACACATAAAGCACTTCAGCTTGGGTTAATACATGTGCCTTAAATTTCATGCAGCATAACCTCATCTTATGAATCAAATTTTAATCTTTGGTTTAGCATAGCATAAAGTAGTAATCCTGTAGCTTTGAGGGCAGCTTTTTCAAAAAGTAATTTGTTATCCAAGGAAAAAAAATCAATTAGCATTCCAAACTCTAGCTGAAAATTTTATGTTTGTGAGTGAAACTGGGTGTGGTAAGAAAAGGTACACCACTGTTTCCCACATGCTGGTGCTCTGAAATCTGTGGTTGAGAGACCATCTTAAGCATCCCTCAGGGCACCTCCCACATGCATAGTGAGCCTTTTATCATGTTGTCTTTTACTTTTGAATACTTGAACAACAATTCAGCCTCTCTTGTTTTAGCACTTTTATAAGTAATAGCTATTTAAAATACTAACTATGGCATGGGGTGAAGTTTTACCACACTACCTGTGATGCTGCTGTTCTGGAAGAAGGGACAAGAAAAGTTTGTTCTTTGACAAAAAGCTCCCTGAGGCAGTAACAAACTTATGCCTTGTGCAGTACCTACAGGCTGTAACACTTCTGATGGAGAAGTCTTATTCAAGCACAAGTACATTGAGTTTTTGCTTTTTAGTGGGTACTAAGAGCATGGGGAACTGAAGGTTTAGAAATGGTGGTTTGTTTTGTTTTTTAAATGGCAAACTGATAACATTTTGTAGAGAAGTAGAAGGTCATGTTTAGTGGCTAGAAATTCAACTGAAATGTCAAAGAGCCTGAACTACGTTTTACTGTGTTACCTTTTATCTTAGTCTGTGACCCTGGAATAAAGACTTTAAAAAAAAAAAAAGCTTTTTCCTTTTTAATTTATGCTGGAAATACTAGCCTATATAAAATACATAGGCATCATCTTTACACCAATGTCAGTATTCACACTTGGAACATATAGGATCAGCTGGCTATGTGCATTTCAGAATAAGTCCCACAGAAGTCTGGTACTTCTAACAGGGCAAGCTATTGATGTGACTTGTCTCTACAAAAAAAAACATCTCCATGGCACTAAACCACATATAAGTATAATACTTAGTGTGTCAAGAGGAATTCTAATTGAATATTTAACAAGAATTAACTTAATAATAGGAAGTGATAAAAGGAATAACTCTTGTTCAACATTTTCTTGATAGTGTTCTTGTACAGAGGACAACATGTAACTTACACCAAAGTTACTTAAAAGTCTTTTACTACCTTCTCTAAATCTTCTTAATAGACTTTTTTTTTCTATCCTTATTTCCCACTATTCACTTTCCATTAGTGAAGCTGTAATTAAGGCCAGTACTATGCTACCTTCCCCTCTCAGTGCCAGTTTGCACACCAAGCATTTGTCCTGCTCACCAGTACAGCTCCACGGCCCTTCCACGAGGCTTTGGAGTGCCTACAGATTAATCACAGCTCTGAGATGTTCATTGCTTACTGTTAGACTCTACATAAAGGCCTTCCTTTTACAGAAGCAATGGTAAAAGCTTCCTTGGTATAGCCCAAGGGAGCAAAGGCATGTAGTCAACTTATAACTGCCTCAGTTAAAAAATACTTCAAAGTTAGAACAAGTTTTAGCCAGACATTGGCCTCAGCAGATTTTTTTGAAGCCTCTGGCATTTATTTGGTTTATGTTTGTTTAGGTTTTTTATATTTATTTGTGTTTTGTTGTTGTTTTGTTTGTTTTAAGCTTGACAGCTCTCAGTAGCTTTCTGTTTGGAGGCTGTTGGGCATTGCTTATTAAACTTCTTAGAAATGCAACTACATTGTATTAATCTACCTTCAAACATTTTCTACTCTTGCTTAGCAGCAGTTCACTTTTTCCACTCAAAATAAAGAAAAAAAAAATCTATTTACTCTCAGCCTCTGCCCCAGGGCTGTGAGCAGCACAGGTGCCTGTTCTGTAACGTTTTGAAGTCCCTGAGATCCCCAATTCAAAGTCTGAGAAGCATGGGGTAAACAATGCTGACCTGCTTTTAATGTGAAGTAGCCTTGAGGAAAAGAAAGAAACCTGCAGAATGACAAGGTTCAAAATAATATCAAAATACCATTTCTGAATATTTGTTTATAGTGTCCCTAACATTGCAGCAAGATAAACATACCATAACACTTGACAAAATTGTTTAAAAAAAGCCGGTAGAGGCCTGAATCCAGGTCAGCATCTCACCGAGTCGGTAAAAAGACACACATTCATCACTAGGAACAGGCTCCTTGCAAACAGCGCTGGTTGCACCAGGCACAAGCATTTCCCCAGGCTCTCTGTACAGCAACAACAAAGAATTACTCTTAATTATGTAGAGCAATTCTTTCCACTGCAATCAGAATACCCTTTCCACAACAGAAGAAGAAATCAACAGGAGCGTACCCTTGTGTTCTTGCAGCAGCTCGCAGACTGGGCTGAGTGTCAAACCATCTCCCACATCAACACCCAACCCACCCAGCCTGCCAAAAGAAAACACTTGCAAATTTCAGTACTTCACTGTAAAAAAGTGTTTCAAAATATTACTTCCCACCAAAAGGAAAACCAAATTAAGCTTACAGAAAGACTTTTACTATTGAAGAACTCCACTAAATAAGAAGATGAATCACCAAGAAAAGCTGACATTAAAAAACGTTTTTCAGGAGTGATATTTCTGCCAACCAGGCTGTTGGCAGTACTGGAGAGAAATAAATACCATTTACCCATCTATGTCAAATTGAAAACATAAGAAAAAAACCCACAAAAAACAAATCAAACTTGCTATGAAAGCCTAAGTACAAAACTAGGTATGCTTTATGTTAATAATGTAAAGCAGATGCCAATAAAATGAAAAACAACAGTGCCTGTTTTTTTTGAACTGCATTGGTGATCAAAATAAATCAATTTATAGAAGGCACAAACAACCACATCACTTAAAACAGCACTTTTAGGCTGTGATTACTTGGTAACTTTGTTGTAGGAGAAAACACCAACTACGACGATCCATTTTCACCTTTAAATCATAATATATAGAAATTAGTGTAATGTACTTTTTGAAGTAAGGTGAGTAATCCAGATGAGCACATTTGTCAAATCACGGCTCAAATCAAGCTGTCTGGATGAGAAGCTGGGTCAGGAAGTGGAGCACCAACTCAGAAGCTTTGCTGAGCCTCAACAGAGGCAATGAGACATCTCCCATCTGCTTCCAAGAGCTATATCTAAAGCCTTAAGGACTGCAGCTCATTTTTGCAAGGGAGCAGTGCAAAAACCTCTCTCAGAATCACAATACGTTGTCTTGTTTGCCTCTTTTTGCTGACCTACATTCTTCGGAATACCACAGGAGGCAGCTGGGCCAGCCTTTGGAAATACCCCAGTGCTGGTTAACTAAGGACATATAATTCACCCTGGGGCTGGGCAGCTGGGCTCCTGAATGGCAACAGAGCACAGTTAAAACTGGTGAAATGGCCTCTTGTACCATTGTCTTAGAGTCTGCAGTAAGCTGAACTACTATAGGCAAAATCTTTGAAGTCCTGCAGTCTGCTGCTTGTGGGCATTCTGGCACAATCAGCAACTGGGGTGGGAGGAGGAGGCAGAAATTGCAGACCTTCAGCAGAAATACAGTAGATTTTAGAGGAACACGGTTATGGAAAGCAACTCTCTGATTTTAAGGCTTCCAAGCAAATGATCATCACAAAGAAAAAAAAGTAACCAATGCAGTAATGTTTCTATGATTGAATCTGAATTTTATGTTCCTTCTGTATTTACACCTCATGCTGGAATGAGGAGGAGGGAACATCAATTCACATTTTTTAATTACAGTACTGTCACATATGAATCCACATAAATGACGCTATCAGTCTCACTTCAGTATTTACAAGGCTACACAGTTTAAAAAATCTTTTGCTTTTTGGCTTGTTAAATACAAGCTTGTACATTTTTATTGCCCTGCCTCCCAGCACGTGATCTCCACACACAAAACGAAAATATATTTCTAGTGGTGGCGATAGTTTTGGTTTGTTTGGTTTTTTTTGTGACTCCATTCATTTGAGGAGTCATATGGCCAAAAGCCTATACATTCAGTTTATCTTGTTAGCAATATGTGCTGTATGCAATGCCTGCATGAGCAGCTCAAGAAATTGTCATGGTTTGTTGAAAGAAAAAAAGAAACAAAAAATCGCTCAAGTTTTCCTTTACTATCACTCTTCAGAGGGGAGGCGGTAATATGGCTCAACCTGCGTGCTGTACCAGACTGCACAACTCTTACAACGCCCCTGCAACTCGAAGCACAACTACAGCACATACATGACCAGGAAGAGAGAGGTGTGAGGAACACCATTGTATAATTTACCAGCACTCTTGGAGACTCTTCTCTCACAGAAAAACCTCTTAGGTCTCCCTTGTGGGAATAGGCAGGGAGATCAACTTACTGAGTTTAGAAATCACACCAGTTAAAATCTCCTTCTAAAGACTTTCTAGACTTCTTATCAAAAGAAAAACCCCACACAAACTACACACTTCTCCACAAATTTCAGAAGCACAAAAGATTTAGAAGTTCATTATTGAAAAAAAAAAAGGCAAAGAAGGGTACCTGCATCTAGAGGAGCTTTCAGACAGCATCAGCAGCAGAGCTGAGCCCCCTCACCAACACACCCGTCCCTCCTATGGGCAGGGCAAGCCCCTCACACTCTTCCTGTGGGTGCTCTCAGGTGCATCTGATCTGGCTCTACCCCTTAAGGACTCTTCCTTTCATCAAAGGGATAAACTGCATGAGCTTAGGGACCCTGGGGTTGTCTATGATCTTTATTGATTTACTTTGAAACATTTGTATTTTGTTGCAATGTTTTCCAGCCACAGACACCAATTTTTGCTGCAGCTTTATTTTTTATAAAAAACTAAAGAAGTGCATTTGAATAATGCTCAGGAGGGCACAACATTCTGCACGATTCTGCCTCCACTAGGATGTAGCAAAAAGTTGGGAGCACCTGAAAGGGAAGGTTTGTGATAGAAAGAAACTCTGCAAACTTCAATATCCTGCACGTGGCAGGCTGCTTACAGGTCAACAGCAAAAAACGCATTAGAAGAACCAAGACCATAAAATAAATGACTGGCAGGAGCTACAATGCAAACCAAGAGTCTTACAGTTTCCTTTTCTGATCGCTAAACCACATGCTTAGCTCTGGATCTAGCAAAAGTTTGATATAGCGTATCAAATGCTCTTACTGCATTTTGAGGATAGGAAGGAGGAACACACATTTCTATATCTTCCAAAAGTAGTAGGCTGGATGGAAAGGTGCAGTGCTACTTGTGAGGATGTGCCACCTGCAAGGGGAGATGAACTTTTGCTGATGCTCTGTAGACATATAATGGCAGAGCTTAAGATGTTAATCCAGAGCTAAAAGGACCTGGCTGAAGAAATTAAGGAATCAATGTGGGAAGAGCTTTTATTTGTGTTAAAGACGCGTCTTTTTTTGCATCAGTCCTTGGAAGAAGTTGTATTGTGTCCCTGACAAACCTTGTATTTGTAGGATTGCTCCCAAAGCTGAGAAGCTTAGCTCTAGCAGAATTACCTGGTCAAAGTGCGCTATTCCACTGGAGACAAGAACACGTATTTTAGCTGGTGGAGTCTGCTGCACCCTGGAATTGAAGGACTGGTTTACCGAAGTTCATGTTATTGTGACGAGCATCTTGAGATCTGATTGACCAAATATCACAGACTTCATTGACCCACACGAGCCCAGCCCAGGCTGCACCTGCAGCCGGGCCCCAGGCACAGCTCAGGCGCACAGCCGGGTACCAGCCAGGCAGTGTCTGCCCCTGGCCCCGCGTGTGGCACAGAACAACCTGGCAGCTCCCACCCCTGTGCAGGGCACGAGCGGTCGTCCTGCCCCACCGCGCTCGCCTCCCCGGCAGCACAGAGCTTGCCCTGCATGAACAACGCAGATTTCCTGTTGATGTCAATGACAGGAAAACGGGAAAAAAAAAAAAAACCTCTGAATTTTTAATGCAATATGAAAAAATGATCGATCTTTAATTGCTGCGGTTGTATAGCATAATTTTAATTATTTTCAAATAAATACAATACTTAGATTTACATTTTGTTGATTTAAGAATTTGTGAAATTTTTACATAATAATTAGTTATTTTTTTCAAGTTACATAAGAACACTATATAAAAATACTTCTTTAAATGAAACATTTAAAAATACATTATTAGATCTTTGAAATGCCATAGTCCTATTGTATTTTATAATGCAAAAGGTTAGTATTAATTCCACACATTCTTTTTTGGTTTGGTGTTTTGTTTTTTGTTTTGTTTGTTTTTTTTTTCCCTTGGAAGTATTTCATCTTACCTTTAGAGCCAATGGACTGGCATAAAAGCAATATAGAATGGAAATCAACTATGGTATCATTATACTCACATGTAAAGAGTTTACCATTGAAAAGTAATTTACAATTTATATTTAATAAAAGTAAAACCAAGCTGCATATAACATGTTTGACATTTTAAGTAAAGTCTAGACATCACTTTTTTTTTTCTTATTTCCCCAGAACACATTTTCAAAATCATACAATGATTCTGAGCACACTGATTTTTGGTTGTTGTATCTGCTACCTCTCCTGCCGCAGTTTTGTGAAGACTTGCTAAATGTGGTTCTCACTGATTAGAAAATAAAGCTGCCCAAGTAGAAAGGCAACTGTTGGACACACACTTAGAAGCGGGCCAGAATTTCTCTTCCATTTCTTGCCATCTCATTATGTTACCTTATTAGTTGGTCTCTGTCTCTAGTGATGAAAATGGTATTTAGGTCAATGTGTTCTTTGCTAATTGCATTAGCCATGTGCCTCAGACTTAGGCTGCCTCTTCTGCCAGCATCTGATCTTTAAATATATTTCACTCTTAACAGTGTACTTAATCTGTCAGGTGAGATGGATAGAGTCTGTTTTAGGCAGACTAAGATGATCAGTGGAATACTAATTCCAAAATTTGCATGGGTGGAGAGACCTCTTTTTACAAAGAAACACAAGCCATTTTATGTGCTACGTTTTATACTGAGTTCTCAAAAGCAGAGGGAACAATTACATTTTTGTTCCTTATATGAGGTCTACCTATACTCAGAATACTTTTTTTTTTCATTTCTGCAACATCTTTTGGAACTTCACTTTATAAATAGGATCATCTTGCCTTGGGAGAGAGAAAAAAAAAGGGAAAACAATATTGGCTTTTATCTTTCAAGGGTGTTTTGTTTTGTTCAAATTGCATTTTTTTAGAGTAATTTTTCCTGACATGGTAGCAAAGATCAGAACAGAAGTGTGTTCAAACCCATAGCCACACACATGTATGTATCTCCCAAAGCAGATTCAGCAAATGGAGAGCTTATGGCTTCAAAATGGAAAATCACTATGCCAGTAGTATGGCAAAATCCAGCAGAAGGAGGTGCCTTACTTTAATTAGGGGCATCAGAATCAGAAGGCCTTTGAGAGGTCTGTATTCAGATGTGAAGAAAAATGCCTTCTCCCTCTTTATTTATTGAATGCCATTGGATCCTACATACTAGCCAAAATCCAAGCAGCCAGCTGATAATGAAATATTGAATTGCAACACCGGCAGAGACTATGAAGTTTGCCTTAGCTAAGCTAAAGTTTTGCGCTTAACGGTTCCCGAGGACATTCCCTACATTTTGAGCAGGAAATAAATACCCTGAAACTATTCACTAACAGTTCAGTTTTGAAAGACAGTATTTGTTCTGAATGCATCAAGGTTAGAGCTCTGTAGAATACTTGTCCGAGGACCTCGGCCCTGCCCTGGTGCGGCGCCCATCACCGCTCAGTCCAGGCAGCTGTGGGGTACCGTTCCAGCAGCGCGCTCCTCAGCTGGGCTGCGTGGATCTTGTCTCTGGTCTCCACAGTGCAGGTGACCTGGGAAAAGAATTATGAACATTCCTGATGGCATGGCAGCAATCTCAGACAAAGACGTTTCCAACTCAATCCTAAAATACGCTCATAAAAGCAAAATGATCAGTTCAATGTAAAAACTCAGGGCTGCATACTCCCTATCTATGCAGGGAAAACTGACATTGCAGACATCTGGGGCTCCTCCAGCCCTTCTGCCTGCTCTAAAATCCTCCCAGCAGCCCTACTTTATTGCCTTCTAAGTTTAAAGAAGATAGGCTGATCCCTGCTGGCTCCTGGGCAAGATACTTGTCTGCTGCCAGCCTCTCTGAAGTCATCCATTAGCAGCTGCTCTTTTCCATTCCCTCAGGTGTGTACGTGGCACTGATGCACTTCACCATCTCTGACTCTTACCTTACCACATTTCTATATTTCCGGGAGTGTTTGTTTCAGTGCCTCTGTCCATCAAGCCTTTTATAATTCTCCTCCTTCCCTCTCTCTCACAGAATTATCCTTCAGTTCTTTATAATTTCTGCAGTATTCTGGCTGGTTTCATCTACTCACATCCCTTTTTGTTTTATTCTCACTTTTTTGTTTGCTCATTGCATCACTTCTAGTTTTCTGTTATGGTTGTTCTGCTGCTAAATTAAACTAAACCCAGGCAAACCTAATCTTGATACTTTTCTCATTATTCTTCACTTGCCTCCAGAAGTATATTGGCACTCCTGCCATGCAGCCACTGAAGACAATAAATTCTATGTCTTTTTATTTTTTTTAACTTCTTCTTCAATCCCTCTTTCCTACATACATCTCTACTGCATCATTTTAAAATCTGGATGCTACCAAAGGTGAGGCACCAACGTGAAGGTGCAGAAGGAAAATTGCACTTCACAATTTTAGACGAGTAATTTCTGTCACCGCTGACCCGGCTGGAATTATCACTGATGCTGAAAGTGCCACATGGAAAAAAGACCTCACAGAAACACGGAAATCTAGTGAGGAAAGGATCCAAGATGAGTCATGGTGCAACAACAGAGAGTTTATTATAGCAGGCAAATCTACAGAGAACAGAGAAAAACCTGGCCATGGTAACCTTAAGGTGGACTACTAGAGATGTTTGCCCAGTGTAATGTTCCTGTCAGAGCTACATCCTTTACAGAAAGCAACAAGACAAAAAAAAAAAAATTGTTGCTATTCAAATATGTTGATGAGGACATTTCTCAATAAGAACTTTGTGAATTCATGTTTCTGGGCATGAGCTTAAAACAACAATAAAGCTTTAGCAAAACTGCTGAATGAGAGGATAAGAGACTAACTCCGGGTTATTCTAAACAGCCATGAGCTCACTTAATTAGAGAACTGGTTATAGCTTCTTAAATATCCATCTCAAAATAAACCACACTTCTGATCTGTTTCAGTAATTCTTCACCTCTTATCCTGAACATAGTTCTATTCTCATTGGGTTCTTTGGAACACAAATTAGATTATAATTTCTTTCTCCTCTGAAAAAGTGGGATTCAGTCTCAAGAGAAGGACAGTCACAGAAGACAACTAATAATGAGGGAAGAGGAGAGAACACGCAGATTGGGGAAAGCATCTGAACGATATCTAGGTACCCAAGTACCAAATACTCATTATCCATTCCCTGGTTAATATAAAATCCCTAAAGTTTTGCAGTCATATCCTCAAGAGCACACACTCATCTCTCATGGAGTCTGTAGTTAAAAAAGAAAAAAAAAAAAAAACACACAACAACAAACCAGCCTTTCTTCCCTTCCAAAGCAATCATGTCTGTTTTGTCCTGAGCAAATCAGTTCCTGGACTTGGAACCAGTCTGGACTTGCCAGGCTCAGCTTTGAATGCCTGGCAGCTGCTCTGCCCTGGGAGCAAGCACAGGAAAGCACTTTGGTTTGTAGTGCTAAGTATCCTCCTCTGCCCTTTTCTTTCAGCTAATGATTGAAGCCATACAGACTTGGATAGATTGGAACCAGAGAGCTTGTGAATAGTTTGGAAAAATACTGTCTTTTTGTTCTGTGCATGCACAGCATTTAACAAGTGATACGGCCATTAATGTGCTGTAGTGTATTATAAAAGTTATAACAGCAGTAGCAGCAATAATAAACAACTCCAGAAGTTTACCTGATTTTCTACACTAATCAAATAGAGAACGTTTGCTCACAGCAGGATCAAACAGAGAATCAGTCTGCTCTTCAGAGCAGCTACAGGTCTAAATAGCAAGGAAGGCAAGAATTTGCTTTCTTGCTCAGATTAAGCCAATTTGCATTGCAGTTTTACCTTCACAGAACTCCTCTCTCTTACTTGCTTCACCTGGGAAGTATGATTTACATGAATGTCTGATAGGGCAATACTCCTATTCGTGAGGAGGTACGTGAGGATTATATTTATCTAGGAGGAAGAGTTGCCTCAGTACTACTAGCTGCAGGAGGCTGCATACTTAATGATGAACTAATAGTAAGTGCTCCCAATTGTTTTATTTAAGAATAAATGATGAAACTTATTGCCTGATGTTTCTTTTACTCTGGACAAGATAACTCATGACAACTAGAAAAAACTTTAAATTTGTTCCAAACCCACAAGCCCTTAGTACCAAACATAGGCTTTTAGATCCAGCAGAGCTCTCATTGTCTGCAGAACCATGTTCGCACAATAGGCCTCTCTGTATGTCAAAAAGAACGACAAACAACAACAAAAAGAGTACATTTTATGTATTTCTCTCCTGCATATTATATCCTCGCTTGATTAAAAAATAATGATACATTTAAAATTATCTGGTCCTGTAAGGCTGTTAGAACAACCAGCCTGGTGGACCTTTTACTGCATTTAGAGTTCTGCTCTCTGTAATCTAAACATTGGTTCCAGCCTAAGGGTTTCGTTAGTCTTTTGTTTGCTTGTTTGTTTGTTTGTTTTAATAGCAGATCTACAAGTAATGGAAGACATAACAGTCTTCACTGAGTATTGATGTCTTGGGGGCTTTAATAACCAGAAATAACTGAGGGAACAAAACAAAAGCTGAAAAAAAAGATAAAGGGATCACAAGTTATTACTCTGTGTAACCCAAAAATCCAGATGCATAAATTAAAATGTTCGTAGGAATTAGTTCCATTTCAAAGAGAGAAAAGTTTATAACTTCACAAAAGGAGGAAATTTGCAAAGTTCTGTGCTGAATAATATGGGCAAGTGGGTGGGCATCTTTGGTCCCTTTTAACTGAGTCTCACATGTGAACACTTAGTCTTTCAGATCATTTTTTTCCTAGACATTAAAAATTAATTTGGTGTGCCTCTCAATTCCCTGATGCCCGATATCTGCGGGTTGTGTGTGCAAATAAATATATTGAGTGGACATGCTGAACAAATGCTAGAGAGCAGAGGAAATCTGAGTAGCATTGCTCAAAAGGTTTGAGTGTTTAATGATTTACCATGCTCCATGTAAAGATAGACGTAACCAGTTAGTGCAATTCCTTATGTCCCTGACTCATCCATTGAATCTTTGTGTTGCACTTCTTTAATCCTAGAAACCATATTCATCTTCTTCTAAAGTGTTGGTCTTGGAGGACTCACATAAATTAATATTCATGATACACCACGTTCTGCAACAGTATCGGTTCGTTTGCGTAAAAAAATCACTGTAGTTAGAAATGAAAACTTTATTCCTGTACCTGGTTTCACTTCCATAAATAAAGCAAGTCTTTTCATTTCTATTAGAGAAGTCAACAACTGGGCAATTTTCCGAGTTATTCAGTAAACACCCAGCGTAGGTTACAGCACATTACAGATTGTTTGGCAACAACACTTCAGTTTACGGTTTGGGGATCAGCTGCCAGATAGTCCCCAAGGTCAGTGCAACGCAATATTGAGAAAGAGCACAACACCTGCCAGCGCTGTATCTTGGTTGTGCAACCTGAGCCCTTATCTTTTGGCATACTCTCTCATTCAGGTCAGTGACCATGAGCACGAACAAGTTACCGTTGCGTTACCTAAGGCAGATAATAACCCAACAGGTCTACTCTTAGCGTCCCTGGAGTTAAGTTCTTATTTCTACAACTGGGGCAGGCTGTTCTGCACTAGGTCAGTCTGCTGTGGAATGCCATTAAAGAAAATGACCAAATTATTTTGAAGAGCCTCAGAAGAAGTGTATCACCAAACTTCCCACTCCAAATTTCTCTATTTTGCAGATCGGGAACTGGAGCATGGAAATAGTGCCCAGGTCACGCAGGACATGCTTTAGAAATGACAGTACCCTTCTCGTAGCTGTACGCCTGCGTGCTCCTGTATATTCTCTTTATAGGACAATAATATGGAATATGTTGGCAACTGGGGACTCTAATCCAAAATATTTTCCTCCAAGCCTTTTACAAAATGCAAATTAGCCCAAAGGCATTTACTCAAATTGACAGAGCAGACTAAAATAATGTCATTAGTTCTGGCCTGAGGTGAAAAAACTGTATAGAAAAACAGGTATCACACCACAGAGAGTGAGCCATGAAAGCCAGCACCACTGGGCCGATGTGTAATGTTGTTGTAAAGAAAAAGCAACATTTGATTTATGAATCATTATTTTGTTGCAGAGTCAGAGGGAGAAGTAATGTGATGGATGTTCTTTTTACAACTAGTCTCTTCCAAGTTATTTAAAACCACCACAGCAGAGTTAAGCTCCCAAGAGGTTTGAAAGGAACTGGCCAGACAGCCCCATAGCTTCAAACAGGACTGAGGCCAGAGGGAAAACTGTCACCGCAGCTGCTTCTCTGCAAAGCTGCTGGAGCACCTCAAGATCTTGCAGGCCTTTGCTGTTTGGTTCCAGGACCCTCCTGTACCTGCCAGTCTGCTTATGCTGCACTTTCAGTGGTGAGGAGAAGAGTTTGAGAAACTTGATTTTTTTTTTCAGCTGCATTGCCTGAGTCCAAATACACAACAAGCATGAAGCAGGGAAGCTGCTGTTCTAGAGCAGAACCTTGCATGTCTTCACAGCAAAGATTGCTCTTACCTTGTTAAGTTGCTTATTGATTTTGCTCATTGACTTCTCTCCGAGTCAATAATAATATGAAATTAAAGGGATGTAAATGGTTGTAAAGAAGTTTACAGATGGAAACAATTTACATGATTAATTGTCTCACAGTGAATCTGAGGACTATTACTGAATAAGAAAGGGAAAGTTCACAGAAGCAAGTTGTAGCATCGTCCCATGAACTGTGTAATCCTTTAGGTCACTATATCCAGTTAGCTGGTGATACTAGATGATTTTGTCCTTAATTCTGATTTTTTTTTTCTCTCTAGATATTCCTGGTCATGTAACCTGCTTTAACAGCTGTAAAATGTGAAGCCTACCAAACTTGTTATCTGTATGATTTGTTAAAAGTTGTCTATTTTGATACTGGGGCTTTGGAAGCCACTTCCTAACTGCTCAGGTAAGTGTGAATTAGGGTGTAATCCTCTGCAAGACAGGAATGCAGTATGAGCCACAAGGAAAGAGAATCTAAACTGAAGGTAGGAGCAGGCAGTATCCAAAATAAACTCCTGTAACCAGCCAATCCCACTGCACAGGGCACTTCATTAAGAATCAGATTAATCTGATGTAGCCATTTTTTTTTTTTTTAATTAAAAACATCTCTTATTTTTGCCAGTAACATGTTCCAAAAGTTATTTTTCTAAAAGTGTAGTTTGAGCATAAAGCTTCATTTTAGAAAGTCCTTACTACTCCATGCAATCAGACTATCAGCAAGGATCTTCCCATAGAGCATTCCAAGTGTGTACCAGATGAATAAACACTAACCCAGCAAGACATTTCACTAGAGGGAAAAAAAATTAGTCTATCTTCCTGATAAGCAGTGACTAGAAGCCAAGTTTTTCACTTTTGGAGACAAAAGGGTAAATCTAAAAGGATGATTAAATACAGAGATGACAATCTTGACAGGACTGACTTAGTGTTTCAAATGAGCCACTACAGTTACTGCTCTGTTCTGTCAAACACGTCATCTATACCCACAGTCAAAAGTATGTATTGAAGTTAGGTTGGAGTGAGTATAGCTGTAATGCCTTTCTCATTGTTACCACCAGTTCAACACATGATAATTTTGGTTCTTGATCCAGATTGAAATGAATGCTTAATTTAATGTGCTGTGATTTACACTGATTAAAATGATACAAAGCTCTTTGTAGGGCTGCTTTAGTAACAAATGTTTAAAATTCTTTGCTGACACAGGGCTTTGGCTCTTATAATCAAAAGAGAAAAAGCAAAACCTCCCTCACATGTATCAGCTTTACTATGAAAATGTGTACATTTTTCTATATCTGTTTAGAGAAAATTAATTTTTATGCTTAAAGATAAAAATCAATATTCTACTGGTTTTGATCACCCTTGTTTTATTTTTCAAAGAAAACCTTCATGATTCAGTAGGTGTTTCCAGATAGAGCTGCCTCCAAAGTCCCCAAGGTCTATAAATCTGGATCATTACTTCGTACTTCACATCTAATTATCTGATAGCCTATCCCAGACTAATTAAAAGTCATCACGCAAATCAAACATCCAATTAAATTATTCAGGGGTGCAAATTCATACCTTCAACCCTCTTGTAGTGCAATACTGTCAGACTCTTGAAGTGGACAGTTTGTGAAAATACCCTGTGTTTAAAGGGCAGACAATTGCTCATGGCACTCTGTCATTCAGGGACTGTACTTACTACAGATTCTAATAAAATTGCCTCATCGGGAGAGGCTGCAAAAGCAATGGAAACTTGTTCTAACATTCTCAATCAAAAACCAGGAGAACTGATTTTTTTTAATATATAATACTTATTTCATAAAAATCACATTGAAAACTTTAGAATTACAGGGTTTGTAAAATCAAGCATTAATAAAAAGATTTTTCATAGCTAAATTAGTCACTGAGTCAGAGGGATTTGTCTACCCCATGCAGTGTCACGTTATTTTCAAGTTACCCAAATCAGTAAACCGGCTTATAGTTACAGCATACTGTGGAATAAAGTAGTTTTAGTTGTAGACACTTGAGAAAACCAATATCATGTTCTGAAAGACATTTTTGAACTTCATTGTGGTCCTTTGCTATAGTCATCTTTATTCTAACCTGTTTTTTATATCCGCAAGTGAAAATACTGAGCAGGTTTTTACATCCAGGTGGGAAATTAGATTTAAATGCCAAATTGGAAGAACATGGTTGCTCAATGGCATTACTGAATTCCAGTCATGAACCTGTTTAGCAAAGAACCCTAATTTAACTTCCACCTGTGATTTCACAAGCTAAGTCGGGTTGACTTGGACAGCAGTAGTATGAATCAGTGGAACCACACCTTTGCGAAACCAGTTGAAATAAGAGAGATGCCATGAGGCAAATGATCATTTTAAGAGACACCACTAACTGATAACACCTCCTCACTGTTACTGTATCAAATACTCAACAAATGAATGATGATTTTGCTCTGTGCTCTGTGTGGATGAGGTGCAAAACTGAGGCCCTACTTAAACATGAGGATTCCTTAAGAGTAAGGATGTTCTCCGCATTGCTTTAATATAAATTGGTCTCAGATAATTACAGCCAGCCTACACAGCTGGCTCTTCAAGTTCTGGATGGATGCTGCAGCTTGCTCACCACCCCCAGCACACCACCACACATGTAAAGAAGGGTTGCAATAGCTGGAGTATTTCACTCACAGTGTGACAATAGCAGGTAAAACAGGTCCTGGATAATTTATATGCCTGACAAGTGTTTGGTGAGGCAAGATGCTGTTTAACACAGAAGAAATTATCTGTCATGCTGCTCCCCAAATCACTGTGCACATTCTTTCGGACTTCCTCAACATCATCATACAGAGATACAGGAAAACACAATGAACCGGGGGGGCCTGGGGAGGAGTGGTTGGAAAGCTGCTCAGCAGAAAAGGACCTGGGGGTGTTGATCAACAGCTGGCTGAACATGAACCAGTAGTGTGCCTGAGTCGCCAAAAAAAGCCAACAGCATCCTGGCATGCACCAAGAACAGTGTAGTGTGGCCAACAGGACCAGGGCAGTGTTTGTCTCCCTGTACTTGGCACTGGTGAGGCCCCACCTCGAATCCTGTGTTCAGTTTTGGGCCCTTCACTGTAAGAAAGACACTGAAGTGCTGGAGAGAGTGCAGAGGAGGCGACAAAGCTGGTGAGGGGTCTGGAGCACAAGTCTTGTGACAAGCAGCTGAGAGAACTGTGGCTGTTCAGCCTGGAGAAAAGGAGGCTGAGGGGAGACCTTATCGCTGTCTACAACTACCTGAAAGGAGGTTGTAGCATGGAGGGTGTTGGTCTTTCTCCCAAGTAGCAAGTGATCGCATGAGAGAAAATGGCCTCAAGGTGCATCAGGGGAGGTTTAGATTGGATATTAGAGAAAAAAAAAATCTTCACGGGAAGGGTTGTCCAGCATTGGAACAGGCCACCCACGGAAGTGGTTGATTCACCATCCCTGGAAGTATTTAAAAGATGTGTATAGATACGGTGCTTAGGGACATGGTTTAGTGGTGGACTTGACAGCGCTAGCTTAACAGTTGGACTCCATGATCTTTTCCAACCCAAACAATTCTATGATTTAGGAGAGAAAATGAAATTGCATCTCATCTTACCTTAACCATGAAGAGCTCAGATGTCACAAATGTGCGTTCTTGTTTGATATCCAAAACTCTAGATCAAATAAGGGATAAATGAGAGATCACAACAATCCTTTGTCATTGTAAAATAGTTTCTATGTGTGAACAGCAGCTATCTGTGTTGCTTTCTGTATTAGACACTTATTCTATGCTGCAAAGGTGCTTTCACATTGGAACAAACAGGAAGGAAATGAAAGTTTTTCTGAAATAGAACAACAAAAAAAAACCCCTTTGATTAATCTATTACTTACAGAATTGCCTTCAGAGAATATTTGGAAACATGTCCAAATCTCTAATAATCTTTGTGCTATTCTGTGATTATATTACCCTACTATTAGTCTGACTTACCTTGCTTCTTCCCGAGCCAAAATGTCCAGTAGCTTTGAAATGTCTCCTGGGCAGTCAGGAAGCACAAGGGAAAATCTGCACACTCTGTTATCGAGGGTCAGGGCACGAGCTATGCACTGTTGTAGCAAATGCAACTCTACATTTCCACTGCATATAACAATTGCCACTCTGCAAATAAGGAGAGAAAAATAGGGGTTGTCTGCACAACGGAACCTTAAATCACAGACACTGTATTCAATATCAGCTTAAGATCTGCTAGGATCACACTTCAATAAATATATGTTGCATGTCAGAGGGGCTCCTGGCTCTCAGTATCAATTGTGGTTAGGCAGTGGGAGCCTCAATGCCAGCTGTATTAGTTGGTCTTCAAAACTTAGTTTTTATTTTGTATTTCCTGGACATTTTAGTTTTGCTAGGGATAATTAGCTGGAGAATTCTAGGTCTGTTTCAAATAGTTAAAATCTGGCATCATTTTAACCTGGAAGTTCTGAGTCTTAGCCTCTTAATGGTTAGACAACATGTATGTTCAAGGTTTTCTGTAACCATTAATTAAATTCATCTCAACCCCGCAAAATGAGTGCAAGAGTAAAGAGCAAGTGAAAATTGCAGAGCCAGTGTAGATCCACATGGTTAGTCCATGGTAATCTCTTTCCGCAGAGTCAAATCCAGCCTCTTTAAACCCAAACCTTTGCATTTTCCCTTTTATTTTAGCTGTACTGAATTGAAAAGCATGGCTGCTCTGTGTGTACTCTGTCAGCCTCTTCTGAAGAATTGCCTCAGCAGCATTTCAGGGTACAATGCTGTGCATTGGAAATCTTATTTTGTCTTGAGTGCATGTGTGTTTAAATACATTCTGGACCATGTCCTAAGCCAAGACTCAATCCACTTAATTCCTGAGTACTGAAGCCCAGATGCAAGGAGCCACTTACCCACATGTTCAATGCTAAGCACAAGGATAATCCCACTGATTATTTGGGCAGGAGTTCTCAGGGTGGGAGGCAGGTGTCACTGAGTGACTGCAGAAGACAGCCTAGCTCCTGTCCCACCACAGACAGGGCTGATTTCCAGAAGTGCAATGAGAGAAGGCCACAGGCTGACAAGAACTGGATGCTCTTCTGGCAGATGCTACCATGCCTCATGGAGCTCTGTGTAACTGCCTTTCCCTCAACCATTTGAGAATACAGGAAAATGACAAGATTTGTCAGGTCTCCAGGCTGACATTTGTCTCGTTCAACATGGTCTTCAGACTGAAGAGACCACTCACAGATCAGAAGTAGACACCACAGATAAGCCTGTTGCCAGTTCAGGAGCAGGAACTGTCTTGTCACTCATAAAACAAGCAGTTTCTCTCTGTTTCCCACGACCAAGGCACTCAACCCCATGCCTTTGCCACAGTTCCCTGTTTGCAACAGCCGCCATACCTTTTACCCTTCAACTCTGGCAGCTTCCCTGCAACCAGCGCTGCAAGTCCAATGGCCCCTTCTGCATCAACTGTGGCTCGTTCATACTCCAGCAATCTCAGCATCGAAACAAGGACGTCCTCCTCCCTGAAGGCAAAAGTGTTGTGTCAAAATAAAACAAAATAACTACCAAAAGCAGAAGACAATACATTTATGTATGACTGGATTCTGTCCAGGTACAATGACCCCAAGGCGGTGCTACGGAAGGCTGTGCTGCTGGGGATGAATGCTCATCTTGTTATTAACTGAATGACAGGATGGCATTTTTTACTAGAACCATTGTGCTAGCTAATTCCTAGTGGTAAGTATATTCTGACAACTTGGCCTATCTGTGAAGACTTGGGAGTTTTGTCAAAGGCTGCCTTCAAGTGTCATAGAACACAACAAGGACAAGTTTTATACCCAGAGCATGACCAGATACTAGCAGCAGGTGAAGTTTTGGCCATACGGGTCAGTCTGGATGACACTCTGAGTCATATCATGTATTTTTAGGTAGTCCTGCGAGGAGCAGGGAGTTGGACTCAATGATCCTTTGTGGGTAGCTTCCAACTTGAGATATTCTACGATTCTATGATATATGGGATTGGGTTCAGTATCTTCAGTGCCCCTCTTGGAAGCAAAGGCGCCCCACCAGCACCGTGCATGATGGCAGGTCTTGCCAACCTGCTCACCACTGTACGTGAAGAACCACCGTACCCTGCTGGTACAGCACATTTTTTAAATATACAATGATGTTTGTCCAGTATTATTCATTTCACTGCTTTTCTTCACCTACCTCACAGCAACAACTTTATCCACAAGTTTCCCAGTCAGCTGCAAAGAATTGCTGCCAAAGCAAAGTCCGCTTACATCTGCAGATTTCAAAAGACAAAAATATGAAGCTGGCTGCTTTAGACAAGTTCAATCTTTTTGAAAGTCCTGACTGTTTTGTGCCCTAAACAGCAGTACACTGCTGTTATATGATCTTACATTGCTGATTTTTTTTCTTTTTATATGGCAAAAATATGCTTGGTAACAAAAGACCAAACCTCTTACAAAGATTTTTGCAATTTTGGACCCCTTTAAGAAAATGATGATTCTTCACTGGCACAGTTGCACTGTGAGAGTGATCCTGCAGCCCAGCACTTTTAACTGTTCAATGAGGCTTGCAGGAGAGAAGAACCAAACGTGGCACCAAGTTTGGCAGCTACAGCAGGACAGTTAGCAAAGGAGTACAGAGACAGGCAGAGCTTACCAAGAGAGTTACGAAGTTGTTTGTTTATAAATCTGCCATTTAACTCAAAGCTTCCAGAGAGTTGAACATCAGGTAAACAGGATATTCTTAAATTGTTTAACAGCTGAGCTTTTTTTAGCAAGTGATGTGCAAACAACCGTGTTGTTTATAAACACTGTTGTCCTGTGAACAATTTTGTGAGTCTAAATATTTAAGCACTGCATTTTCCTGCCTTTTCACAAATTAGTCTTTTACACAAGAGCTTTCCCACTGACTTTACTGCTTGTGAGAACAACGGTCAGATAAATACTCACCTGTTTTTAAGTATTCACCTGAACATTTCACTGTTCTACCCCAGGGTGCTTGTGGGGGAAATGTGGCAGAAGTTGCTCTTACAGCTTGAATTGAATTCTGACTCTGAAGAGATTTCCTTTAAAATATTTTTTTTAACTGAATTGGTGAGAAAATAATACAGTTGGGGGAATAAATTATAACCTTTATTTTATCTCCAAAAGAATAATGTGTTTTCTTACCTCCATAAAAGTGATGATTGCTGCAAGCTTGGTCTTCAATTGGGTGGCCAGCTTTTAAGGACTGTTGCAATACAGGGAAGTTTTCAGATTCAACTCCCTGGGGAAGACAAGTGTAGCCAATATTTATTGGTCCAGTTATAACACAAGCCACCACCAAAGTGGACACCAAAAAAGCTACACAGTTTCCTCTTCAAATCAACAATTCATTTCAATTTGCATAACTGTGCTATCACTAAACTTATCCTGTGGCTTTGTTAAGGTCAAACTTTTCCTGAAAGAAATTATTTCAAAACACAGAACTAGATTTCTTTTGCTCTGGAAGGGTCTTCCCACATTTTTTCTTAACCCAGCCAAGCAGCCAAGGGACAGGAGGTTTCCCAGGCTCTCAGACATGAAGCCCACAGGATCAAACAGTCCCTGTCCCCAGTGTACGCAGTGTCTGCCAGTGAACCACCAGACACTCATGCCTTCTGAAAACAGCTGTGACCAAAGCTGCCAAAATGCAACTCTTTGTAAGTGAAAGGAAACTTACAATGACAGAAATGTGTGGGTTGAGGTGTTTGAGCGCAGCAGCCGACCCTGCCAGCAAGCCGCAGTGGCCTCCCGCAGGGAAAATCACCGCGTCCAGCTTTGGCACCTGCTCGTAGAGCTCCAGCCCCACGGTTCCCAGGCCAGACAGGTAGACAGCACTGTCCTCCCTGCGGGAAGGAAGGGCACAGTTCAGCAGGGTTCACAGGTGACAACACAGCAACAGCTCCATCTACTACTTTAAAGACATCATTCAACAGAAAAATATATATGTGAGAGTAAATCACCAGCACAACAAGGCAGGGAGGTAATACAACAGGACACTGCCATCAGAGAGATCATCGTGTGCTGTTACCTACTGGGAGAAAACTTGTGCAGCTGACAAGCCCTTTAAAGAGACTTCAGGCTGAAGAGCACATATCTCTGTTGTTACCAGCATGAGGTGTTTACAGAGCTGGCAAGACAGAATTAATGTTTCCACTGCCATCACTTCCTTCAGCTTCATAAATTCTAAATCTTGCAGTCCAAACTTAAGAGCAAAGTCTCAAATGGAAATCTCCTTCTCTTTTTCTATAAGTGGAATTTAGTGTTTGTGATAAACGGGAATTTTCCTGAAACTTAAGCACCAAGTTCAACCTCACAAATACCAAATAGACTGCTACAGAGTCAAGTATTTTCGCAATCCAGGGCCAACATCTGATACCTTCACATCACTCTGGAAGACTCTGAGAGGGTAAGAGAAGCATTTAGTTGTGCCAAAATACTTGCTGGTAAAACGCTTTCAGGCAAATATAATGAGCAGAATAGGGAGAGAATCAAAAGATTGAAGAAAAGTCCACTGTACAGTCACACAATTGCCTTGGATATATTTCTAAAAGCTGTTTTGCATTTTAATTTTTTAAAAGTTAGCAATGATATAAATGTAGAACAATACATAACAAAAAAATGAGATGACTGTATGCCTGTATGTTCTGCTTTTTCTGGCAAATGGATAAGCAAACAGAATTCTAGAGCAAATGACTTCACTTGATTTACTCAACCCAGGACATTTGGTACTAGGCATCTGTGCTTTTATTACTGTTAGACATGCACAGAGAGGCTCAGCACAGGAACACAGAATGCCTGCAAAGTGGAGACCAAGGCCCTGTTGAGAAGTTACCTCACGTACATAGCAAAAGACAGCTAATTACTTATAGCAAGAGTCTGTGTAACTACACAAGAAAGGATGGGAGGAAAGAACTTTCACTCCTGTAGCACAGCTCAAGATGAAGGCAAGAGATCATAGTGGGATGGGTAACTGAACCCTTGAATTTATTGTCTTTATCAAGATACTGAAGGAGCTCTCTCCTCCTTCTTTGTGACAAAATATGTCACTCATCTCTGGAGCCCAGTTCACAATTCTGGAGCCCTATTTGCAAATAAAATTCAGGACTGAGTTTGCAGAGTTACCCCTGCCATGGTCACATGAGATACCATGGGGACCTGCAAAAGTGAATGAGGACCAGGGAGGTGTAATTTAAGAATAAAACTTCACTAACTGAAAATTCTGTCCAAAGGAGGCTGCTCTGGGCATGAAGATTTTTAGCAGTTTGGATGAATGTTTCAGATAATCATGTTTGCCTTGCTAACATCTACTTATAACACCAGTTCACTGATCAGCCTTCAGCTTTTTATAATAAAATGGGTTATTTTATTTGCACTGTGACTGATTACTTTTGCTTTGTGAAAGCAAACATCTCTCTTTTAGTATCATATACCATTGAAGGAAAAAAAAAAATCAAGGAAAGGGCAGATAAATCTAAATATTGTAGTTTTATATAATATTTTTGAGTCAGAGTTAGAAATTTGGTCAGTTGCCTTCTGAAAGTTGTGATACATCAGCAATCAAAGAAAGGGCTCTCAAGCTTCAGTTTCCCAATGAAATATTGACATGGCAGCTAGCAGGCTTTTTTTGATCAAGAACTCCAAAGTTGTCATCTGCCCCCTCTGGAGTTACAGACCAACCAGGTCACAAATGAACGAGGATCAGGCCTGATCGGTATTTGGAGTTAGACAAGGTAAACCTGGACTCTTAAGGAAAGGTGTGCAATTCAATCTGTAGCACTCTTACCTCTCTGATTCACAAATCAATCTTTCTCATATCATCCCAAAGGTATTGTGTTACTTACTGGTGATCTTCACATTGATAATTAGGTCCTGAATATCTATAGTTATTAAAAATGCCATGTTACCTAGGCAGCTACTACGTAGATTTAATGATTGAATTCCAACTCGAAAACTCACATTTCCTTCCTGGAATTTCACAGGAAGTTGCAGTTGGTTAAAACATTTCCTTCCTTTAATTGAACTCTTGCGTGATCATTTTCATAACACAGTATTTTAATTGCACTCAAGAAATGGGAAGAACTGACAATGACACGCCCAATTACGGGACATTGTCTGTGCAGGTAAAACCAAAGACAGTCATGTAATGTCTGCTTAAGGAAGGAAAGAATGAATTGTTGGTTAAGGAGATTCAGAGACCAAATTGCTCGGGATTTTATGCAAGCTAGAATTAAACTGAAATAAAACAACACTTCAGAAGTTCCATTCTGAAGCATAAGAGATCAGGTGATGTTTTACAGACAGCTCTGGCAAGTAACAATGAATGTGTGTCAGACACATATTGAAGAAGACTGGCTATCCATGTATGTATACATCTCTCTGAGAAAGCTCTCCCAAGCTACACGTAACAAAATACATTTCAGGCATCACATTATGAAAGGCTCACAACTGTAGCGGGATGTGGTTGGTAATTGCATCTGCGAGATATTAATTAAACATAGTAATACATTACATAACTCTGTTTCTTGTAACTGGTAATATACTGAATCAGACTGCTTTGATATCATTAACATAACGTGTACATTTAGAGGGCTTCAATGATAGATGCTGAAGTCCTTCACATGTTGTCCCTGGAGCTTCATGAACCTGGAGAATGCCTACCTTATGTAACACAAATAATTAGTTGGGGAGGAGGGGAAGACTGAACATGAAATTACAATATAATAATCTATTTCTTATGTGCAAACAGGATAGCTGATGCAAGCCATCTGGCAGTAAACACATCGATTGACAATAGGCTGACAGAAATCTGGAAATTACAAGGTTATGGAAAGCTGTGGTTTTCAAGGACAGTCTAAATAGGTTTAAAATTCAGTGGGACCTAGGCCACCTTATTACCTTGGATTTCTTTGAAAGTCTCAGTCTGGGACAAGGCTGTGCCTATGGTGACACATGAGGCACAACAACCAGCCCCATGAGTCATTCACTCTCGGCAGAGCTAACAGTGCAGTTCAAGAGCACAGTTGTTAATGTTGCCTTCCCAATTAACCAACTGGGAAAGAAATGAGGATTTTCTCAATTCTGATTATTCTGGGGTCCTGTTTCCAAGCAGCTTTACTCATTACTACCACATTTAACACAGTAGTGCTTGGGAGCCGAAGGGGTAGAGGCACTCACTGCAGCAGCACAAACACAAAGTGGTGGACGAAGCCCACACAGAGGTGGTGATGGGGAGGAAGAATAACATTCCAGCTTGGTGCATCAGAGGGACTGCCAGCTACCTCATGCTAATGATTCACTCCCTCTGTGCTTTTGGAAATCTTACTTGAAAAAAGGTTAAAAAAAAATAAAGGAAAGGGAAGGGAAAGGAAAAGAAAGGAAGGGGAAGGAAAGGTAGAAGAGACTGCAGAGAAAAAAGGGAAAAGGAGGGGTGTGGAAATGGATCCGTTTGAATTATTTTTGCCTTACTCTAATCATGTTTTCACTAGAACTGACTTGTTCAATGACCTCAAATAGTTTGAACTTAAGTTTATACTCATGCTTACCTACTTTAATGTACATGTGAAGTAGACTCTTAATCATCTGTTTTCAAGGCAGAATCACAGTTTTGTCAGTCACACCAGACACGGGAAAATTTTACAGAATTAACCTTCTCTTGCTCTACACTACACCCCTGAACCCTTTGCATTAAAGATAAGCTTTTACTCACTCCAAACAGAGAGATCAAAAATGAATGCTAATCTTAATGCTTTCTGACAAGGTTCACAAAGAGTTAACATATACCCATTATCATCCTAGCGCATGTAATTTCCTAATCAGGAAGTCTGCCTAATTTGTGGGAAGAGTGTTTCCATCCCCAACTGTTATAGAAAGATTCATTATTTGTGCCTGGGAGTACGTAACCATCCATACCCCAAGTAATAGGAACATTTTGATGACATGTGATAAAATTTTAATTAAACTAGTTGTTTTTGTAGAGCTGTGCAAGTATCTAATCTATTCTTACTAATAGCCTGACTTTCCACTTACTCTTCGAGGTAGAGGTAACCATTCTCCTGCGCCAACCTTCTTGCGTGCGTCTGGGAATCCTTAGCCGTAGTGCCATAGGAGATAACCATGGCACCGTACTCACGACACATTTTCACTCTGGCTGGGGATGTGCTGGTTGACATGATGACAAACACTGGAATACGGAGCTCTGAGGCATGGTAAGCAACAGCCATGGAAAAGTTACTGTCTGAAGCCACGATCACCCCCTTTCTTTGCTGATCCTAAAAAACAGGGTTGATTATTGCACATTATACAGTGTCACAAAGTTGTTCCATATGATCCTGGATCACTCTGGTGGTCTCACTTCCATCTTTTCTTCTACTAGCTGATCATATTATGACACAATATGTGCATGTCTGGTGTGATCTCAGGACTTAAACACAGAGCTATGACAGCATAAGATCAATCCCTGGTCCTGCACTCCCCTGGGTTCAATTCTTGTTCAATCAGAATTAGCTGCAAAATTCCAGCTGATCCTAGAATAGCTGATATCTGGCCCCTCATCCCTGCCTGTGTGAAATTATTTCATTCCAGGTTCCCCCTTAATAGAAGGATTTATTCATATTAATACAAAAAGTGTAAGAAAAAACACTGTTTCTGTGCTGCTATATCATGTCAATTATAATTATTATTGCTGCAAAGATTCAATAACCTACAATAAATGATTAATGGGTTATTCATGTAATGATACTGAAATGTATTACCAAATCAACTGATGATCTCAATCCTTCTCATCACCCATAGTAACTCAAGCTCATCATCACTTAAAGTTTAGTGGTTTCAACATGTCAGAAGCATGGTACACACACAAACACTTTCTTCTAGATGCCACAGAATAATGCTGATATTTACATTTTGCAAGATTTTCTTTGAATATTTTTAAGCATTTCACTAGCAGATCGGCCAAGTGTAAATAGAGTATTTTACTTTCAGATACCTGCATACCTATGTTGTTCAGGACAATGGTTCAAAAGGCAAGAAACACTGTGATTCCACGGACATTAATAGTTAAATATCTTTAATTCTGCTCCATTTCTTTTTGAACTATGGCATTTTGTTATACCTGAGGCAATGATGTCAGAAGGTAAAGTACACCTCTTTCCTTCACAGATCCCGTGTACTGGAGGAACTCTTTCTTCAAATAGATGTCCATTCCATACTGCTTGGATAGCCTAGAATACTGGAGTATAGAAATGTTGTTATTGGAATGTATTTAAAATGAAGAAAAATCTTCCATAGCCCATCAGCTCCCTGGTGAGGCATGCATTCAACTGCTACATTTGAGCTCTAAAAAGTAAGTTTTATAATCTGTTTCTTTAGAAATACATGACAGCCTGTTGTTACCTGCCGTTATCTTCTGATTTATAAAAGTGATTTTCAAACTCATAGCAGTGAAATACGTACCCCATGCCATTATGAATTCTGAAAATAGCATTTTTTTTGTTTTATTGTTCAAATACAGATATTAATATAAGTATTTCAAATTATTAAAAAAAAAACAAAACAAAACCAAACCACAGCTTATGGTTTGATATTCTAGCACTTGCCAGGCCTGGATATGGAACACCCCAAAAATAAGGTTATATCCTAATAGATACAACAGCAGTTAGAAAATTCCTTCTTGAGTCCCATTATGACTCTGCTATCATTTCTGCCACTGATTCACTGTTGTCCCTTGTGCACCCTAAGGCTGGTACAACATTAGTAAAGACATCTCTTATTTGAAGAATGATGGAAACAATTAAAAAAATATATATTTCCCAGGACTGCAAGTGTAAGCAGCAGCTGTTTGAAATTGGTCAGTGCTTGGAACAGAAAGGATTTCTGAACTGAGAGGAATTAGCAAGCATAGTACATATGATGCAGTGTCCAAGTGCACCATTCTTCCTCTTATTATTTTCAATGGCAAACTTTTATAATTTTTTTTATAGTAAGACACTCACAGCATGCATTGCCATATGAATTTTGCATTACCATATTATCTAAACCACGAGTTTTAAACAAAATAACTTAAGAAATAGAGCTGCAGTAAGCCTGTGTGTTCCAGTTCTCTAATCTTAGTGCATCTCTGTTTTGTAATTGGCTCTATTTCTTCCACTGGCTGCCAAAGCAAATGAGGACCCTGACATTTAGGGGCTTAAGCCCTCATTTATAATAAGTCACAAATAGAAATAAATTAAAAGACAGCATGACCATATTTTAAATATTTATCTCAAACACTATCTGGCAGTGTCATGCATATGGTGTAAAATGTACAGAAATATTTTTCAGACTGGGGCACTTTCAAAGTGAATTTATGTAAACTAAATATATCTGAAATAGATACTTGCTTTAAGGTATACAATTAAACGAAACACTTCAGATGAATGTTTCAAAGCTTTTTAGCAAATTTACAAGTATATATAATGTTCCTCACCCATAGGTGGGGCCAGATTCTCTATTTTACTCCTGAAAATCCTGCAATAGGAGCTACCACTTGGTGCTCCTTTGTAAATCGGGCTGCAGAACTGAAAGAAAGTGCTTAGTACAGTAATAATAGTTTATATCCTAAACAGCCTAATCTATGGAGAATGCCTATGCAAAACAGAACAAGAACACTAGACAAGAAATACGACTTTACTGGTTCTTCACATGTCACACTAGTTTTATCGCTTTTGCTTTTGTAAAGAATTTCATATTCTAGAGTGAACATAGTGAACAACGAGAAAAAGGATTAAGGGATATGAATCGTGTGACTTTATAAAGTTACTAAGTCTCCTACATTTAAAAATATGTGTCATCAATTCACTGTTTACCACAGAGGTGGTGTACTTCAGATTATTATTATTTTGCTTTAATTTTGATACTCAACATTTAAACTCTTTAGGTTATGCTTTTCTGCTTCCTTTAACTGAGGCTTTTTATTTTTTAATGTAGCCTAAATATAGCAATTACTTCTAACAAAGGAGGTGTCAGCACTATTTTCAGCTCTACTGACCAGAAGCGTGACCTTGTAAGACTCATTGAAACAGCCTGTGAGTTTTCCCTTTTGTCACCATGATCTTATCTAAGGACTACAGATATCGGGTCTAATGTACAACACACGGCATCCACAAAAGCATAGTTCATAAAAAGAGACTAAAGGAATTTAGCCTGTTTAGCTTGGCACAGTAAGTGCAGAAAGGGGATACAACCACATCGCATAAATCTGCAGGGACACCCAAAAGAAAAGAACTATTTAAGTTGAGGAAAAAGGCTGTCTGAGAACAAATGGTGTGAACTGGTGTTTAACTACCTGTGAGGAGAAGCACAGACTCAGTTGTGCAGTCTTGCCTTTTCCTGTATTAGGATGGTTGGTTCATTCTCAGAGCAGGATCCATACCTTGAGAGTTAGTAGATTGCTCAGGGGATGTGGTCAAGGTGAACTTTACTAATTTTGAGCTGCCGGTCTGATCCATCTGAGCTGAGGATATGAATGAGGTCCCTCAATGACCCAGATGGCCAAGGTTCCCACAGTCTCACCCTGGCAGATGTACAGAGGCAGAATGGTGTAACCGTCTGGCAGAAGCGCATGATGCCAAGATCTGCAGGGAAGGGATGATCCAGGCTACCAAAGGGTACAGAGCTAGTTAGTTCTGCCTACCAGACAGAGCCATGACACTCTCACTCTCCTTGCCCATAGACCTACCTTTGTACAGTAAGATTAAACGCATATAACGAATATGACAGAGAAGCACAGTGCTCACCACCTGCAAAATAAATGCAAATCTTCTCTTCCTGGAACAGTCTCACCACAAAAGCAGAAGATTGACACCTCTGTCTAGAGCACTGTCTGTGCTCTCAAGCATGACAGTCTTTAGAGTTTTGGTGGCAAACGATGCAACATGCAGAGTTTGGCACACTTCCTCAGTTCGCCCAGTCCCTGGCCCCCCAGTCACCTGGGCTACACGTGTGTTTCCTCACTCCCCCACCACCTTCCCAAGCAAGCCAACTTTTTCACTCTGAAGGGAAACCGAGGTACAGCTGGCAGAATGGTTTACTCCCAAGTCACCCTGAACAGTCAGGGTATGAATACAAAATGCATCCAGTTTGCTTCCCTGCACTCCAGTCAACACTACCCTGCAAATTTTTTGGGCCACTTTACAGCCCCAAATGGTCTTGTATCCCTGCCCTTGGTCATGAGACATACTTCTTCAGTAGCACGCTACAAAAAAGAAAAAAAAAAAAAACACACAGCTATCCTTATTTTGGGAACTCTAAGCTAAAAACAACCACCAACAGTAATTATGATGTCTCTGGATCAGGAGGCACCATCTGGGAATCAGGAGAACTGCTGCACTTTGCAGACCCAGCCACTTGTCTTCAGGGACTGTTAACCCCAAGCATCAGCTCGGACACCAAGGTCCTTTTCCCTGTGCAGGCTAGAAAGACAACCCACAGCCGGTGAGGCTGGCAGGGTGCCCTGCGTCAGCAATGGGGAGGGTTTCCTCAAGAGAGCATTTTGGGGTTGCTGCTACGAACTGCCATTTGGCAAAGACACTCTTCTCACCCGCAATAGGCAAAAGAGGAGTGCCTACAGTAGCCTTCATGAAGAGCTCCCAACAGTAGAAATACGCTATGAACTAAATAGCTTGCAACTGTACTTCTCTTACACTTTAGCAAATGCTTGCTCATTCATGGGAGTGTCTCAGCTATTTTCATACCTAAAATGATGAACAGGTGTGTATGTTTGTGTGTGTATCTCTTAATGTCCTTGTTTTGTTGAAGACACACATGGCAGAACCACCTGGTTACAGAACATACCCAGCCTTGCCAGGTTGAATGAAAATCTGTACCTTCAAACTCTCCAAACATGAGGGTTGGTTCCAAATCAAACCTTCTCACGACTGCTTACCCAAACACTGATAGTCTGCTGTCTCCAACTTGGGTTCCTTGTAGTAAGCATTTTTCACCAGGAGCATAATACCACAGTGCATTAAGTCTATGCCTAATGTGGTTTATCCTTTGTTTACCCAGGTCACCTAAACCTGAGTGTTTAGGTTAGTATTAACAGGTAAGAAGAAAATTATTGTTGACAGTTAACAACAACTATTAATAATATGAAGATGAGTCATCTTACACAGATCTATCTACTGCACCTCACAAATACTTTTCATTCATTTCCAATTAACTTTTACAAACAAAACAAAAGAAATACTGAGAGAATGCAAAGCCATATAAACTCCCTACCATGCAGGGGGTTTTCTGAACACCACACTGGATTTTGAAAGCTGCTGCACTAATATCTTCAAATCGAATCAGCTTGTTACAGCTTGGCAGGCTGGTCCTACTGCTTGACTGAGGGATGCGGGAAGTGCCATCTCTAAGTAACTCCTCATTACGGCTCACTATCTTCATTTCCCAGGTCTTCACATCTCCGTTCAGGTAATCCTCCTCACCAAAATCTTTCAGTCTTTCAGGGTTGATAGAGGGTGGCTTCTGCCCAATAAGGCCATTCCTTATTGGCCCATCCTTACAACAGTGAAGATCACAAAGTGCCGGGGCAACTTGATTCTTTATTTTATTGTCATCCCTAAAAAAAAGAAAAGAAACTTGTTAGGAAAGCTTGGATTTAGCATTTAAGAAGGATGCACATCTCAATTTCTCTTTGCAAGCTTCACACAGGCAGACTGAATTATTACCGTCATGTTACCTTATCTTGTAGGTGGATTGAAAGCTACTGTAACCAGCCAGCTTTTAGAAAAGCCACAGGTAACTGGACATGTGGACAAACTGGGAAACTGTCATTCCCAAGAAAATAAGCAATATATAACCCACGCTGTCTGGGCAGCCAGACCTTCCTCAGTACTCAGTCTCAATCGGCAATGATCCTAGTTCAGTGCTTCTAGAAATTTTGGAATAACTGGAATTGTATTTGCTGTATACAACTCCAGGTTTATCAAAAAAGGCAAATAGCTGCTGCAGAGCATTGCCTCATGCAATTAATAGCAGCAACAAATGTCACTACATTGTGCACAAGACATCTGCTTCTCAGCTGTTCCACACCTGCAGTTCACACTCTTGACAGTCATCAACTGTCTCATGTTCTGGTTTTACAGCAATGATCAGTGATCGGTAATATGTATTACGATTATTTCAAAAAAGAATTTTAAAATATTTAGAAACAGCTGCTTTTTGAGCAATTGCTCTACTTTTGGCAGTGTCATCCATTTTCTTTGCAGTCCCAATAATTTATGACAGGAGCTCTGCTTCATATTACACTTCCATTGAGGACTTCACATAATGATATGGGCAACATAAAAGGTTTTGTTATTTGGGTCAAGCAATGTAGCAGTTGCAACAATCATTCTGTATATTCTCACAGGAGAGAAAAATGACAACTTTTGTAGTAAGGTCTTCTCTCTCCAAAATTAACGAGATCAACAATAATTTTAGGAGATAAAGTATTTACACATTTGTAACTTATGTTGACGTTTGTGATTTAAAATATTTTCCCGATGCCATATCTTAAAGCTAATATACCCAAATAGCAGGCATTCTGTCTTCAAATTAAATAGCTTTTCAAGTAGCTCTATTCCATACTTTTCTGCATTTCTGTTCCTTTGGGGTTAGATGCTTGGAACACTTCATTAAGCAAATGATAAGCTTCCAGCGTTAGTTTTCATGTGTATTAGTTAGCTTAATGCAAAGATGAGAATCAGATCAGACTGTCTCCCTGTGAACTTGTTACTGCAACAGCCCCTGGCATAAACAGCTATCATCATCTAGGAGGCCACATCCCTGTTAAAGAGTCTATTCCCAATCCCCCCCCGCCCCTCCCAAAAAAAATATTTTCCATATCATAGTAGCCCATAAAACATTCAAAAAAGAGAAGAACATATGCATTTTATCTCTAAACATATTATCTAAAATGTTTAGCAAGCACTAGCAATGAATGACATCTCTTACATTGGCAATGGGTTAAAAGCGTAAACATAGGTTAAAATATATAGGTAGGATATAAATCCATGCTTTTTCCTTGCATTTATTGCAATCAACTGCAAAAGTCCATTAAAAAAATAAACAAAATAAAACAAACAAACAAAAAAAACAGCCAAAGATGAGCACGAAAAGTCCACTGATAACACTGATGAATGAGAATTCTGCTAGAAAGTACAAACTACAGAGTAATGCCTCACCACACTAGTGCCATCAAATCATTTTATCTGCAAATAGAAAGACCAAAAAGGGATACTAATTTTGGCCCTACATTTGGATTTCCTTTTTTTTTGGCAGAACTAAGGAGGGAAGTAAATCAGCTTCTCAGTCCTTGATCTGCAGCACTACTCTCATAAACAGTGACTATCTGCCCAGGACCCTGATGGAGACACCAACTTATGACTATTGGAAAAAATATGTGTAGGCTTTTTAAGTTTCAGATGGGTTTAAAGCACATCTTAAACATTACCTTCTCAATGTTTAATATGGTGAATGCTATATATTTGCATCTAAAAGGTCAGCAGCCTCATTACGATCATGTTATTGTACATATTTATTTCAGATGAATTTTTATTCTCCTTCTATGTATGTATTTTTCATTCAGATTAGTGAATGACATTTTTCCCTGTTGAGACCACCTGGGCATGCACCACAGACCCACTGCAAGCTCTCGAACTCCCAAGTGAAACAGTGGGTTGGGGTTTGAAAATCCAACACACACAGGCAATACCCTTGTTGGGTCAGGTGCATTTCTCTCCTCAAACACAGTTCATATGCCTGATACAGATCACCTCAGCATGAATTTCTACTGAAGGAGCAGTTAAAGCAAGCAGCAAAGCATGCAAGTGCTCACAGAAAGACTGCATGTGATTTCTCATGCACAGTAACAAAGTATGGTCCCTGTTCCAGTGATCATGCCCATTAGATTAAAATCTGAGCCAGTATAAATACAAACCCCAGCATTATAAAACATAGCTCCTTTCAAATGGAACACTTTTCCTTTTTTAGAGTTTGTCTAGGAAAGTTTTCATTTAGAAGTCTGTTTATTTCCAGCCATAAACCAAATATCCAGCTGGCAAGCATTGTTACATGGTTATAAATTATGACATTTTACCTTTAAAGTGATTAGTAAAAGCAAACGTGAAAATACAGTTTATAAACCTACTTTTTCAAGAACAGCTTCTCAGCATAACTGCAAAAAATAAAACAGAACATCCATATGCAGACATTCGATGAATAATTAAGGAACAGGAAAAAATATCATTTGTTTAAGTAGACAGCTTTACATAGTTTGAAGTCTCAAAGCCAGTGAAAAGACAGTGTGTACCCTTAGAATAATAAAAAGCAACGACGTGGAATGAATAAATTTTCTGTTTCCAATTTTGAATATACTGATAACTTTCATCAAGTTAAATAGCACTGGGGAAAATTATTTTGGAAAAATAGCAATATTAATAAACTAGGAAATTAATAAAACAACAAAAATAATTTTGGGAAGATAAAATGAACTAGTAGTGCACATTATACTTAAATACCACAACTGTTGCCTTCATTGCAAGGAGAAGGAAATGGCCAGGCAGTTATCCTGCAATGACAGGACAATTACAGATCCCCATCAGATGAAGCCCATGCAGTTTGCTTTCCTTGGAATCCAGGAAACAGACTAAACAAATTTAACTGATATAACTGCATCTCTTCAGCTTCTGAAACTGAAGAAGATCTTCAAAGTCATGGATGTCCAGGAAATAGCAAACTGGGACGGATTAGTCACTGTTTCTTCCAGTATAAATGTTAGAGAGAGATCATATGGAAGTATCAGATTGAAAATTTGAAAGCTCCCTTCTTACAGAAAATAATTAGCTCATAGAACTCATTGCCTCTGGGATGCTATGAAGAACAATGGTATAAATGGTTTCCTGAAAGAACGGTGCAACTGTATGGAAGTGTGCCTAATAGTGACCACATCAGTCAAGAAGCAATCTGTGATTCAGGAAGCCCCTCGGCACTCACTTGGCAGACTCCACAAAAGGATACGAGAGAAAGTACCTTAGGTGGTGGTTTTGTTTGTTTGTTTGTTTGGTTGGTTTTCTCTCTAAGCTTCTGTTACTGGCCACCACTACAGAGAAGACGGTAGACTGCTCTTGGTCTGAGTCAGTGTTGCCATTTTGATTTGCAGATGTATCCCACGTTAGCACTTGGCCCATTGGGCAGTTTTACAGCATGAATCACAACAACATGTTGTGAGGCAGAAATTAAGTCAGAATTATAGACATACATTCCCATGTTACTGTCCTGCTTCACAGATAGAAATCCAAGTGTCACAAAAGGAAGCAAAAAAATTTTGGTATAAAACTGAAAACTCGGCATTTCTTAGTCATTTATACAGCAGTTTTTATCACTTGCCTTCACAACAATACACGCTTAGCATGAAGAGGTAATGATATGGCACAAGTTCTGTAGCATATTTTAGCATCCTTATAGGTCTACACCATGAAAAGAATTCCATACTGCAATGTCTAACTTGGGCTGATCCATGGCATAGTGCAAACTCACAAAGTGTTAAGTTTGAATACCACTTCGAACCACCTCAATGAATTTGGGCTATCCTATAGTTAACTCATCAACACACATACACATATGTTCTCTATATGTGAACTTTTTATGCTATTCTTTTGCAATGTTTTGGGTGCAGGGCTTTCTGAAGCTTGTGTCTATATGTTACCATTCTCTTCAGGCTCCCTGAACACTTTCCTGGAACACATCGAGCAACAGACTAAGATTCAGTTTTAAACATACTTGTCATCTGCTTTCTGGATATATGGTCTCAGATCTTATGGCTGCAAGTTGAGAATACCCCTTTAAGGTCATTCCTGCCTCATTCCTCAAAGTGCTGAGCAGAGGTGGGTCATGTCCTGGGGGGTGAAGCAGGGAGAACAGCCTGCTGCAGGGAGCAGTCTGTTTGGTTTATGACTGAGGTATGACTAGGGCTGGGATCTGCTCTCAAAGGAGAAAGAGGTAATCCCAGGATATGACAGAGAGGGCCCTTTCCTTCATCCAAATCCCTCTTTTACCCAGCACCTCCCCAGCTCCATTAATCCTTCTTATTCCATGTCCCCAGCCTTGTCTCCTCTGAGCCATCCGCATACCTCTGATACTTCCCAGTTGGTTGCAATCTCCTTTCTCAATATCTCCTAAACATACCTGTTCCACCCCAACTCCTTTTGGCAGCACAATTCCCTGTGAGCTCCCCTACTTCTGCAAAATCCCTGCTGACCCCACCCAGCTCTCTTCTACTTTTTTCCCGCCTCCCCGAACACACACAAAGGCTGCAGTAGCAGCAATTCTTAAAAGTATCTCAGCAGCTTGTGCAGGCAGATGCTTTCGAAAGAGAAGTGATAGAAACGTTGAAGCTTGCTAAGAAACAAATAGCAAGCAGCATCACAACGTCTGTCATCTTCACTGGTAGTTATTCCAGGTTACTGCACTGTATAGTGTCCAATTGTCCTCCGCAGGACTACAGGGTGACAATTAAACTCCCCCAGGCAGCGAGGAGGAACACACTACAACTCTGACAATACAGTCAAAACAGACCGAAGACAATACTGCACTCAAATATTACTTTCTCAAATTATAATTATTTTGTACAACACTAGTATCTAGAAACACCAGTCTGAGACTGCATCACCCCCACTAGTAGCAATTAGAGGGTGGGAATGTAAAATGCATCTATCGCAGGCAAATTCTACGCAAAGTGATTGTTCCTAAATCATACAGGAATCACCAACGTCTTCCCCTAAACAGAAAGACAAATTCAGTAAATATTAGCTCAACTTTATTGATAGAAACTGGGGTACAGACAGATCAAATGACCTGCCTGAGACTCCTGCAGGAAGTTCATAGCAGGACTACTTACCGGAGTGTCTTAAAGACTAAGAGATCAGGGCTTAGTTACCAGCCCGCACACACAAATGTTAGGGGATGTTTGCACTGTGACCATCCAGCACAAACAGGCACATAACAACCAAGCCTTGAGGTTGAGCAGGCATTTATAACTCACCATATACAGGGCTGACAAAATTGTGGGATGTTATGCCGGCAACAAGTGCAAAGAAAGTTCAGGCTCATGCAGGGAACATCCAAGCTGCATTATTGCTTCTGATAAAATATCTCCTTACTTTCAGTAATTCAGATTTACCAGAGCCTGAGCCTAGTACTATATTTGCCTTCATCTGTGGTCGTAATCCACTGCTAGTCTTCCAGACACACTACTGAAATGTCATTGCTTACTGTTGGCAATAACAACTAGATGTCAGCTGCTAAATAGGTAACATGAGAAAAAGTCATCTGAAAGCAAGAACTCAGAAGGTCACCTCTCTTGGTTACCTCTGCTTCATCACCTTCCACGTGTCCCTCAAACAGATCCATCTCCCTAAGCGCTTCGTGCAGGACATTCACAGCCATGAATGTCAAATTATAACTATCAAACACTGCACACAATTTGGTAATTAAAAAACTCTTCAAGAAATTACATTTTTTTCCTCTTTAAGTTAAACCTATTCTGAATTTAGAGGTTCTCTGGTGATTAACATATATCTGCAATTCCTTTTCAATAAAGGACAAATAACATAACCCAAATGAGAGGAAAAAGTGGTTCTGAGATGAAAGGGCTGGTTTAAGATTCTCCATTCTCTATTCACTGCAGAACCTGTCACACCACGTTTTTTCAATGCAGAACTACGATTTTGTCTTTCCCTTTGGTGTTCCATGAGGGTTTATTAGCAGCATCGAGCCCACTGAAAAATTTATGTTTTAAATATTACCAACATCTGTAACAAGTGGCAGGATGCAGGAAATTAGAATCATCCTTTGCTTATACCACATCTGGCAACAGCAGCTTGTGGTCTTGCTAGAGGTGTCTGGATAACGAAACTGGGGCAGAAGACAGCTGTGGAAAAGGTTAAGAGGGAGGCTGTACAAATATAACCATGCCACATGGGTGCTGTGCGGGGGCACTAGACGTCTCCCAGATTCCCTGCTGCACCATCCAAGCCTGAAAACAGGAATTCAAGAAGACCTTAAAAACCAGAATAAAGACAACCACAGAACATCTGTAATAACTGGATCTGATACAGGCTATCCCAAGATACGTCTTCAGAAGTCCGTTGACCTGTCCAGGGTTATTTCTAATATTGGGCTCTGAAGAAGTGAAAAAGCTGAACCACTCAGGTCTAAAGAACGGACAGTCCCAGTGCACGCAGTGGACAACCCCAAGAGCAATTGAACCACAGAACCCTGGGAGATACCAGAAAATTATTAAAGATTTCTTTTTTTTTTTTCTTTTTTTTTTTTAGAGAGTAAGGAAAAGAAAAAGAAAGTATTACCTATACAGCACAGCGACTAAATAAACAACGAGGCGAAGCAAAACTCCAACTACGACACCATAAGGAGGCAGGAGGGGTCCAGGGGTTGTCATGTCCTTGGGCCTGTCCCTGGGTGGACCCCGAGGGCTGACCATGACCCCTGAGGGGGAGAAAGGAGCGCTCTAGCTCTAAGTCAGACAGCAATATTCTCCAACCTTTGCCAGAAAGGATCGTACTCTTCATCTTCCCTGGAGCGGTCCCTGGGACTTCTGTTTTTTAACGCCCTGGAGTAGAGAAACTGTGCTGCAAAATTCATTGTAATTCCTGGTGCAAAGCAAAGCTGGGAGGCTGCAGGCAGGGGACACACTTGCCTGTGAGAAGTGCCAGCCCTGCAATGCCTGGGTGGGAAATGGTGGGTGACGTGCTGTACACAGCCCTCCAGCGCTGGCTGGGGAGGGAAGCGCCTGTGCGAGAGATGGCTGCTGCTATTTAAAGAGGTTATTTCAGAGGCCAGCCTGTCCTTGTCAATTTGAGTCAGGGCCTGGATTATGCTTGGGTGACGCTCTGTTAGCAGGACACTCGAAGCTTTAGTTACTTACCACTTAGCTGTGGAGCATGATCTAGACATGCTGCAGGGCTCGCGATTTAACAGCGTGCACTTGGATAGGCAGAAACAGCAAGAAAGGGACACCCTTTTAGTGGTGGTTGAGTCACTTGCAACACCAAGCGACACGAGTCTCCATGACTGAGGCACAGAGGGGACTAACTACTTTGGGTCTTCTCTTGGCACAAGTCCTTGTAGCAGAAAAACAAAGGTATCCAGAACATTCAGACAGAAAAGAACAGATCATCTAGGGAAAAGACTGCAGCAACAATATAAACAAGAACATCTAAATCTGTTCTTCGTTGCCCTGAGGGAGCGTTAGCAAAGGCAGTGCCAGATTTCAGATGCAGGATGCCTGTGCAGTGGGGAAGGGAGCGAGGGGTCCTTCTCTGATTTCTCTCCTCTGCTATACAGCCCTGACGGAGCACAGGGCTCCAGGCTGCTCAGAGACTGACCAGGTGACCTTTTCAGGTATCAGTGGTCCCTCAGTACACTCTGCTTTCTGCTGATAGCATACACAATCTTAATTTCCAAGAGAGAGAACAGGCACATTGTAAAATCTAACCCAAGCTGTGACCTAACCCTCCCCACAGAGTACTGTGAGAAATATTTTAAACTGCTCTATGTGGGAGAGTCAGAATAAATGATCGAATAGTCTTCTGGGATCTACAGGAAACTCTGAGCTGTGCTGGTGGAGCCTTCCCTACACAATTGTGGCAGACAGGTCCATGCTCCTGTGACTTCACCAGTACAGATGGAGCTCTGGATTGAACACTTTTTGCCATCTCTCCCACCGCAAGCCCCTTAACTCTTCCCTTTCCAGGCAGCGGATGTGCTGGCTGTGGAGGTGGCACATGCACATGGCCACAGCCCAGCAGCAGGCGGCTACCGGAGGCAAAGAGACGAGTAGGCGACAGCTGCCAGCACTGGCAGTGCTAAGCCCCAGTGGGGTCTGGACCAACCGCACCGGTGCCTTGAAGCACAGAGGGAAGGCGGGTGGAGTCATTACTTTGCTCATAACACATCTGAAGGGCGATGGTGGGCAGGAAAGGGAACTTAAAAGTGGTGAAAATCACAATACCTAGCTTTTGGTGTCTGGGAGTCCAGACCGACGCACTCACATCTTGGCATGAATTCAGCTCCCTGCAAAATGAGGCAATCAGCACTTGTCAACCATGCAAAACCAGTAAAAGGATTTTTGGGACCACTTGGCCAAGCAGTTCAAAACAAATTCAGCAAGTTGTTTCAGGACAGAAGTACACGAAGCACTGAATTGCTGTCCTCAAACACTCCTAAACAAGCAGCCCACTAGGGAAAAAGGATATTTGGAAGTTTCTGTTGTAGATTTAGGCCCACGTCAAACATTCCTTCAAAGCCTTTGCCTAAGTGTGTGCTGGAAATGCTGAGTGTGCAGTGTCTTAGGCGGTACAGCATCACTGTTAATTGCTGTAAGTTAACTACGACCATTTTCTAAGCTGCTTATTTCCTTAATGAGAGATAAACAGTTAAACACACACTATTATTAGATCTGTCTTCCTTTCATTCTTGCCTGTCAAACTTCATTGTCCTTACAAGCTTCTTATGTTTTGTCCGCCACTTCACATACCCACCTTCACTATCTGTGCACACAGGGAGGACAGCTGTACAGCAGTCCTGCTTTCTCTTTCTAGAGCAACTGGATTTTGTAACCTTTCACAGGCACTGTATTTTATAGCATCTGTGTGTCTTCTCTGAGACACCTCTCTCTGTTGTTACTTGAATCCTTTAAATAACTCAGCCACCTTCATCTAGGAAGCTAATCTGGTCTCCTACTTCTTCCTAATTTCCTTCTCCAGGAAGTTTCTATTTATTTCCTTTGTCTTTATTAATGCAACTATTAGCAGAAGTTGGCATATCTGCTGCTGCTGTCCAAGAACCAGAACTCTCCAGCAGAAGACAACAGCCCTGTAAATGGCATTTTTTAGGGGCAGTCTCACATCAAAGTACTGATGCTGGGAATGAACTTAAGAACATATTTAATGCTTTTTGGTACGAGGTTTAATACACTTGAACTAAATTAACCCATAGTTTAACAGCTATGTCAAAAACTGTATGATGGACCTTACAGCTCCTTGATTTCATCGCTTTTCCAGATGTTTTTTTTTCCAAGCGGAGTGCTGTGACTTTTAGAGAACCTTTACAAATGACAAGGTGGATGCAAACAGCGAAAGTCACAGCAGCAGGGTGTCACAAAACCTCCTTCCCACTGCCACCAAAAGCATCCAGTCAGGCGTGGGGAGAGGATTCAACTCCTGTTACCTATGGTGTAATCTACTTCATTTACATCAAAAAGGAGACTGGTCATGGTAGACCAGTTACGCATTTGAACTTGTCAGCTATAAAGGCTATATCCTATTAGTGATTTCCCTGATACCATCTGCTGTCAGTTCCTTTTTCACACTCATGCCTTTGAATCAATCAACTGTCTGCAAGGGGTTGTTGTCTACTGCACTTGAATTTCCCAGGATGCCCTGAATTCTCTCTAGTTTTGCATTTAATCAGTAAAAAACTCCTCTAGAATATCATCTTTTAATAACTAATCCTGTACAGTTTTCTCATATAATCTCACTCTTGTCTCTTAGCTTTGAAAAGTTGAACGCCTCTTAGCTAACAGACTGAAATACATTATTTTCATCATATTTATTCATCTTGAATAGGATCAAGCCAGTCACTACCAGCAGAACAAAACATACGAAAGTCACCTAAGTATCTAGGGATCAGTCCAGTAACTGCTTGAAGATTTAAAAATATGGACCATAAGACTAATCAAAGAATTAACATGTGAACAACAAACTAGATGTCCTGGGATAGGATGGGGTTGACTTTTCTGTGCCTTTTGCATTGATTCGATCTGACTTATAGTCTATTTGGAAACCTGTTATCTAACTTCCAAACAAGCCAAACTCTTCAAATAATTATTTCCCCACTTCTCTTAAACCATGACCCAGAATAATTTAATATAGCCACTTCCAAACCCACTCAAGGTGCTTTGAAAAACACCATAACCATCACAGGAAGGAAAAACTACCTTTTATCTTTGACTTTTTATATGAGAGTGTGCATGAGCATGAGAGAATGTGCTCAAGTGAAACCCAACAAGATTACCATCAAACCGTCAAGGACAACACTAAGTTACAGGTCTTCCCCAGACCAGATTTCTTTTCAAGTCTAGAGTTTCTTACTTCCTCCCAGTTGCTCTTTGGTGGGTCCTATGGGAAGAAAGCCAGAGCCTCAGTCTTATATAGCTTTCCAAAGGTTTTATTTACCTCTCCCTTACTTTCGCCACTCACACTTCTTGTATTTGTGCAAGGAAATCATCATTCCTATCTGCACAGCTTTAGGCTGTACTGAGACCTCAGTACAACCAGCCTCTATCAGGGGCACTGTATCCATCTGAAATGGCAATTCTTGAGAAGTGTTTTTATCCACATCATTATGCAATATTATTGCCTTGTGCTTAGATAATTTTGAGTCCAAAACAAACCCCCACTTTAATCAAGGGCCAGAACTGAAATTCAGTGCTCATGTGCTAGTGTGTAAGACCAAGGATTAGGACTGGAAAAAAAAAGAGGAAAATCCCAATTTCAGAATAACAGTTTTACATTCATTAGGTTGTATATGATTACCTGCCTTCCTGCCTCAGTCCCTGGCACACGAGCCTTTAAAAGATAGCATAATGTGGGAAGTAACAGCTGCTTCATTTCCTAGAAAACTTTCTAAACATGGTCACGCTGTGTTTTCCCCAAACTGAGAAACAAAATAGAACCATTTTGCCATGAAAATGGAAAACAGTGCTTCATTCCTTTGTAACCACAGAAAACTCAGTTTGGACAGCACTGGGAGAAACAGCTATTACCATTGTAAATAAAGGCTACATTGAATTACAGGACTTGAAAGATGGTTTTGAAGGGTTAGCCAAGTTTTTCCCCACACAAAATAAAATTAATAACATTTCCAGCCTTAATGAGGACAACATGGGTGGGAAGAGATAGTCTATCCAAAGCAGAGAATTCTTTGCAGAATTTGATCAGTTGCAGAAGAGGGTGGAGACAGCCTGCAGTTGAGCCAAGAAAAACAATAAAAATTGTTCCGAGGCTAGCAACACAGAAAACCAAAATGATAATTTAAGATTATGCAATGTATTGATGCAGATGTGGTGGTAAACGACTATAATAATCAGTATGGATAAATAAATATAGACAATTCAAAAAGAATTGTCAATTAAAAAAAGGAAAGGAAAGGGGAAAGGGCAAGAGGAAAAGGTGAAAGAAGGAATATACACAAAAAGCTTCACATTTTCTTCTAATTTAACTTCTATCTCAATTTCTGCATAAATCTATATTTATAAAGGAGACCAGAGTTTCAGACGCCAGCGTACTTATTGCAGAGAGCAGCTGACACATGGTAGGGAAACGCCATGTTCCTGTTTGTTATCTTTAGGGAGCTGAGAAAAGACTGATATGGTAGATTGAAATCAGCAGAAACAGATCTAGCTTCCTTGAGCTGTATTTTGTAGTGACTGAGAGAAAGGACAGGCATCAATTCAAAGAACATATCTGCTGACACAAGAGGCTGGAGGGAAGCCTGAGTAGGCTTTGTGTAAAGCTATGATGTGGGACAGACTGTATCTGCTTAGAAGGAAAACATTTTGCAGGAAGTATGAGTGCTTTCTCAAAACAAAGAGCAAAACTTTACATTAGAAGTCCAAAAGTTCTCTCTTAAAAATAGTATTTATATCCATCAGAAGTCTAATTCTAAGATGCTGAACAAATAAATTGCAACAGCTGAGCAAAAACTGGGAACTCAAGCACAAAGCTTGTGTTTTGCTGTTACAAAAAAAAATACACACTCTCTACTATCCAGACTAAATAACTGATAAGAACCAGCAAAACATTTTGCACTGCTATTTGGGATATTTATCTCAGTTGGAATACATGGTTTTTGAAGGTCCCTTCCAACGCAAACTACTCCATGATTTTATATCCTGCTTATCTCAATTTCAAGTTGAAGGATAATATTTTGAATACATGCAGAAGCCATAAGTTAGCATTGCAGATGCGTTGAAATATCCAATAACCTATTCAAATACACCTCACAAAATGTTTTTAATTGGCAAAGACTGTATCTAGATATTTTTGGGTAACATGAGAAACCTTATGTTACCACTGACTCCAGGCTTTTTGTCCCCCTGGGTCTAAAGCACTGGTCACGTCTCTGTGTTCACATTAAAGGACAGGCGCACCGGCTGCTGCCCACACAGCGAATCTCTGAGGATCTGTGTTAGTTTGTCTGTGCAGAGCACAGCAACTGTGATTAACAGCTTCACCTTCCACTGTTTCAGATGGCATTAGAGCATCACAGTGGCACTATATAATTTCAAAGTACTACTATAACCATTACCTTTATTTTGACTAACAAATTTCACCAAACATTCAAACAAGAAGCAGATGCAAGGTGAAACACAGACAGCTTCTTACAGACTTGCTGAAAGGGATCCTGGTTTGCTGCAGTCTACAGATTAACTATTACGCGATGCTTTCAGAGGCTCAAAAAGATTTCGAAGATGTTTAAAATGTCACTGCTTAGATATCCAACAGCAGTGAAGAACGGCTGGTGGTTTCTGCTGAAATAAAGCGCTTTGCTGGGGTGCCACATGCCAGCCCCCCATAGCATTGGTACTTGTGCTCCTCTGCTTTCCCGCCAGCCTAAGCAAACTCAAAGTCAAGTACGTAACAGTTCAGGGTCTGTTACTTTGGCCTGGACTCTCATTGATCTAAATCCTCTTCCCTCCCCTCCCGCTGCGTCTAATTAAAACACTGAACTCCCGGTTGCAGCTCTGACTGTGCTGGAGATCAGCTCACCCTGAGCTTGGTCGAGTGCCACGGTGGGCAGAGCAAAACGAAGGAGCCACCAAAGCCAAAGCGGGGTGGGAGACAAGCAGCTTCTGGGTGACCTGGTGGCCAGGCAGACAGAACTAGGTCACCTCACTGAGCACTCCTGGGGCAGGTCCCTGGCTGCCAGGTGATGTTCACCCACATTATTCAGCTGCTCCACACACTCCCCCCTGCCCTTCTGCTGGGCCACCCCCACCACCTCTCCTCAACCCTGCCCGCTCCTCACTCTGTCCCACCCACACCACCAAGTCCCTCCCAGTGTTTGTTTCCTGTTCTTAGTATCTAACACCAGCAAAACACTTTCTGCTCCCCAGACTGGTGTCATTTCTTCTCCTAAATTCAAACCACAGAGGCTCCTGCCCCATTAGCTTCTACTAATTCACTTTCCTAATGATTATTTATAACACCCAGCAATTCACATGACTTCTCTTATCCTCACTTCTGATGCTTCTTATTCCTTGAACACATGCAATGAGCCCTCCATTCTGCTTCCACTTTTTTTTATCCTCTAATCTTCTATTTTCCCTTTTCTCAATGTTAATTACAAGAGATCTTAGATAGTGACCGCTGTGAAACAGAAAATTATCCCCTCATTATCATGTAGGTGGCAAAAAGTAGTATCCAAGAAGGAAAAAACAGAAAGTGCTTACAGAAATAAAACCACAAAATTACATAGATGAATATCTGAACTAAGAAATAACATTTCTGTTATTCTTACAATGAGTTCCAGTGGTGGGCCTGAATTAAAGAACAGTTGGGACAGATAATTTAAGCATTTTACAACATCTGGACAGAGTATTGTAACTGATATTTTTATATACTTAGAGCCAACTGGTCTCTTAAAGCAAGGTAGGATGTCCTAAAACCTGGCATTAGAAACAGCATCCATGTCATCTTAATTTCCTCCAAGGACTTTGTTTCAATTGATAGTTCTTGCTCTTATTTATTTAATCCTTAACACTGAGTAGAATAACCATGCAGATGCAGCAGGTGTAACTACCACCAGCCTCCTCCCTAAACACATGTGGAACTGATCACACTCCAAGGATCTCATTAGAAAAAAATTCAAAATAAGGAGTGGATGGCCAGGATACACATCTGGTTTCTAGCAATCTGAATTAATTCCTTGCCTCTAGAGCTTGTGGTGCATGATAATTTTGCTAATTTATTAATCTGTTCATGCTCTCACAAAGTTTTTCACGTCTTGGATCAGCTTTTAATAGGAAATGTTTCATGGGCACTTTTCTTCCCATTCAATATTACACAGTTTCCCTGTGGCAAGTACCACAAATTCTTCGATTAAATAGTGCCATCATAAAAGTATTTAAGTTATCTTTTAACACAGTTTTGCAGCTGGAATTAAAGAGGCGAGAAGCTGGTACCATACAGTAATAGCTAGCTGCACTGTTGGGGAATCTTGCTGGACAGGAACCAACACGTGATTAACTACACAGGCAGCAGGATGAAAGAATTCATACACATCCGTGCTCAGTCTTCGCCTAGAAGCACATGTCGGAAGCATGCTTGAAGAAAAATTGCAGCTAAAGACGTGGGGGATCTGTAATAACAAAGGAACTATGACCATCCTGTTACAGTATTATATTTCCTCCAACAACTGTATTTTAAAAGGAGTCTTAACCTGGGATTTTTACTACATTGGCTGTAAAATAATACATGTACTGTAAATTTTCAGAGGAATGGCAGTGGAGTGATTAACTTGGCTTCTCTCTCTGGCAAGTCATTCTTTCCCTTGCATCTGTCCATGACCTTGTGGTAATTAAGAGGAAAGGACAATAGGCTGAGTAGTAATCCAAAACAGGATTTACTTCCAGCTGTTTCTCTGTTTCTTCAGATATCTCCAACTTCATAAGTCCCTCATATGGCAAATATTAACTATATTCAAAGGCTTCGTATACATGGCTGATGCATTGCCTAAGGAGAAAGGCACACAGATGTTAAGTAACACAGACCTCTGCTTTACTGCTGTTCATCATGACTCGTGCTCAGCAAGGTGCTATTCAACAGATGAATAGCTTCTCAGATATTATCTGCTACTTCACACAATGAAAATGTTGGTCTGGTTTCAAGTAATTATCTCATTTAATTGGTGTGGTTTGCAATAGCGATCTGCTAAAGACACTAGCTGACTAATTCTAATTTGGGAATAATCAAGTACTTCCCCCATGAGTATTATTTTCTAGAATATTATCTGCCATGGACTCATGGATCTATTTCACATTTTTATGTGACTCAAATGGGTGGACGTAAAGTTACAACAGCAAAGACTGGGAGTCAAGAGTCTATTACCGAGTCACAAATTTAGCTGGGAATATAGTTAAACCAGGTTTGTTAAGACAAAGTTTTTCGTTCTCTAAAATGAACAGGCACACCGCATACTATATTTCAGTGGGGTTTCTGAGGCATGGCCAGGCTTCATTAAAAATGCAAAACAAACAACAGCATTCTCTAATATTCCATGTGACCCACCTTTTCCTTCAGTTTCCTCACAAATGATTGCCCAGGAAGCTGAAGCCACAGATGCGAAACAGCCCGAAGCCATCGGACGCTTACCTAATGCTGCTAAACAGAATCCAGCCTGGTGTGTTGGCACCAACGTGACACAAGAGAGTCAATTCCCGCAGCTGACTCACTGCTGGCTTTAGGCGTAGTACAAAATGTATTGTTTTGAAGTAGGCTGGATCCGAGTTGTCCGCTCCATGACACACAGGTTTGTTAACTTCTCCAGGGAGGGTACAATTAGAGACAGAGCTGATCTGGACAGTACCTCATACCATCAACCGTGTGATTTATTTCTTTAAAACAGTGTCGAACATCATACATTTATGACAACAGCAAGAGAACTTCACACTTTTTGATGTCCCTTAAAAATCAAGATAAGAAACACTAGTATAAGTTGATGTATGACAGACTGGAGAGGGGATTGCACTGGAACAGAACCTGAAGATATTCATACATTACAGGCTGCAGACTATGAGACCTGTAACATCAACCAAGGCTGCCCCATAACAAAAAAGATAGGGAGGCTCGGTGGAGACTGGCAGGGACGTGGTTCTAAGAGTTGCTACTATCAAAAGCTTTAAATGGCAACACCTACTTAATTCTGGGGAAATCACCACTGCAAGACGTCTTTCATCTGTTCACGAAACAGATGCGTTGGTTGCAGAGCAAGCTTTTCTTCCCATAGAAGCAGACCACAAGCTGCATACCTGCTCTGTGGAAATCAACCTCTCCAGGTAACAAAATTGTTTCCACATCTATCCAACTGCTGTTTCAACACAGCAGCCAGAAAGCAAATAGAGAGTGAAAATAATTGACCTCTTCTAAAAGGATCATGAATCAAGCTTATTTTACATAAGGTGTTCAATATCCTCCAAGTAGCAGGAACTCTGCATCATGAGTAGCTAGCAGATATTAAGGTTGTGATGAAATCTCCACAGCCCCAATGGACACAAATCTTCTCCCAGGGGCAGGTAAGCAGGACATACGAACCTTGCACTGATTTAGTCATCCGCTAGTGTTAAACCCAGAACAGAGATTATTCTCTTTCATTTCCTTCTCTTCAGTGTAGGGTGTTTTCCTCTCCCTACAAGGATGCGTTTTCTACCATATTTTTGTTTCCTGAGGTAATTTCCACTTGATTTTCTTTCTGTCTCACTTAAGTCCCAAGGGACTGCAGCACAGTACACTCCAGTTTTTGCCAAGTGTACATTCAGCTATATCCTCTGTCGGTCCATGCTGCAGGATTTCACGCCCAATAACAATATGATCTTTTTCACATGGCACATATGTCCTATGCTGACACATGCCCTTTGTTTATGCTGTTCCTTCTCCCTGTGCACGCAGTGGGATCCCTGTGCACTTACTTATCACTTTTCCCACTCATTTGACTAGTCCAAAAGAGAGATACAGAAGGACTGTACAAAAAAAACCCACTCCCAAAATAGACTTAATCTTTGTGTTTGTTCTCCCTTTCAACCAGACTGCCTGCTGGCAAAAATTCACATCCCTGTTCACTGGTATGCTTTTTTTGGCTGCTGGTATCTTGGGAACATCTCAACAGCTGGATTTTTTGCAAACCTATATTCATATGATCTCATTATATTCTCATATATGGACATTTCCAAGATGAATGTGCTGAAGAATGCTTTCTCTGAGGCTAATCAACTACAGACTAAGTTTTCAGAAGACAAATAGGTTTGTATCATACTCTTTCTGCTCTCAAATCTTGCACTAAAAAAAAAAAAAAAAAAAAATCTACTTTGCAACAGAATGATTTCTGTCACACACCCTGTATTTTTTGTACTTCATGCTGCTGGTTAGGTTGTCTTCAACCGTAGTAGCTTCATTCTGAGCATTTATGAAAAGCAAAGCTCATCTTAGGTCATTAACCAGGATCATCAAAATTCTCAGGACAGGTAGTCCTTCTGAAAACCAGAATCCTACTTAGCAGTATTCTTCCTGACTGCATTTTCCTCCAGCTGAAAGACCTTCTCTCTCACTACAGAAACAACCCCAGGACTATGATGCTAGAAAAAACCCTCATTATTTTGTTTAGTTCTTTGTGGATATCACAAAAGCTCCTCACAACAGTCAAACATGACACAACATGTAAAAATAAGCAGCAAGTGCCTTGGAGCGACTGAACTGTTCCAGGAGTCAGAGAGAGATTCAGGAGGAGCCTCAAGGAAATGTGCTGTAAAAGGGGTGAGTGACCACAGCAGAGGTGGTTTGGAATGGAAATTGTGTTATTTTTTTATAGTGTGGTGAAGAGAAAACTGATTCAATGAATGTTCATTGCTTTTCAATGGTATAGTGTAGAAGACAGCAGAGAGCACGCAGAAAAACAAGGCTCGCTTTGCAATACAGAGAATGCATCGGGTGATTCTGCTTAAGAAAGGACAAAGATAAAGGACAAACATTCAGAAAACAGCAACCAACTATTCATAAATATTCTTCTTCTGCCCCTCAGTCTCCTTTTGCCAAAGCACAGACAACTCACGGATAATCTCTCGTTTCAAGAATCCTAGCCTGCCACACCAGAGACATGTATTCAAAGAACAAAAGAGAGCGGGGACTCACTGCTGCCTGTTACAGTTCCTCTCTAAAGACTCATTTATAACAAAATTAAAACTTATGTCATTTTTCATCAGGAATGATCAGATTTATTCTCAAAATAAGATTTTGTAAAAATTGCAGTACTGCTACCTGGTGATTTAAGTCCCATCACCACGAAGAGCTCTGCTGCTCTATTTCTCATAGACAATTTCATTTTTCTTTCACAAAAAGGTTAGCTAACTAGCACCAGCCCTGAGGGCTCAATACACACTAAGGTTGTTCAGTGCCCTGGTTTCCTCAGTGCCTCAAAGAAATTACCAGCTGAATTCTAGCCACAGGAGCTATATTACTGAGGATATTTTGCCTTGTAATCAAGCTTACAATCTATCTTGGTTTGGAAGTCACTGAGGATGATTATTCTTTGAGCTCTATGATAGCATCTCTACAGGCTCACTTTCAGATATTCAAATAATTAAATTTTCTGACGACTAGAAAGGTGACAAAGATTAAAGAAATCTGTTCCAGTTTACAAGTTTTTATTTTCAATAATTAGAATGTTGGTTTTATCCTGGACAACAGCCTGTAGTATTAAGTAGGACAACTTAGAGACCTGTTACCTTTTAGTAGCAATAGTTCAAAAAAGGCGTGCAGAACAGTACTGGGAAGGAGATACCTTAAGTCTTTGAACATCAGCCTAGTGGAGTCAAAGACTGATACTTTTCCAGTCAGCTCCCATGAACTCTCAAAACAAACAGATAACATTTAATTAAGATCCTGCTAAAAATCACACACGATGCCAGAATACCATTAGCTGTGTTATTTTTTGCACATGATCTTACCAAACCTAACAACCTATTTCAAACACCTTCCAAACTGAAAAGAGCTCAGACGATACCATCCAAAGACAAGACACCACAGACAGTTGCCACCTCCCACAATGCTGCCAGGCTTCATCCAGCAGGACTTTGACCTGCCCCCAAAAGATTTTTCTGCAGTGTTAAAAATGAACAAATTACAGAAAAAGCCTTGTAAGACCACAGTATCAAATACTCTGTGTTTTCCAGTGTTTCTGCTTTCCCCGCCCTAGATGAAACCCTAGAGGGAAAGAAACATCCAGCACCCCTTCCTCCTCCCCTCTCCCTTCCTTTTCTTGCCCCACTTGCCATATTTACAGGATTCATAGCTCTTCAGCACATTCCAGTAGCAGACTGCATAAATAAATACAGGGTAAAAAATACTTTGGGGAGCTTGGACCACTGCCAGCTTGCCTGGGTAACTGGACTTTGCGTGGAGCTGGAAGGGTGTTTTTTAAAAGGAGGGAAGCAGAAGAGAACAGCTCAAGAATCTTGGCTCAGCCTGGGCATATTTCCTCCTAACTCTGGCTAAACCTCAGCGCAAACGGTTGGACGGAGGAGTCGGTGCGAAGCTGGGAGGGAGGCTGCGGGGCTCTGCACCAGGACTACGGCAGAGCTTGGAGAGGCTGAAACCATGCTTTGCCTTTGGGCGCTGGCTTTTATTTTAGTCCTGCAGGAGCGAGATCTTCTAGGTAAGTGATTCCAAGCTTGCAAAGCAGAAACTGGAGCTTAACCCTAGAAAGCCTTTGCATGGGGTGGGAGGAAGAGGTAAAGAATTGGTTACTTTATGGGTTTTATATGAAGGTGACACAGGTATGTGTCAAAATTCTGTGGCAATATAGTTTTTAATATAGAACCCTCAATTTTTGTGCTTTTTAAGTCTGTCCTGGAGGCATATTTCTTCAGTGAAGATTTTTCACTTCTCAAGGGAGATGCTGTCACTGTATTTTCAGAAATTTAGAACTGCATTCAAGTGCCAGTACCCTGCATTTCCATCATTACTGTTCTGGCAGCTTTAATAACACACACACACACTAATATACTCAGAAATGAGATAAAAGTTTAAGGTGAATAAAATTTTCCTTTATTCAAACTTGTCTTTTGAGATCTGCTTGTAACAGCACTGTATTTTTTTCTCTTCTACTTTGGTTTACTTACTCCTGAGATTTCAAGATATGTAACATCTTCTCTAAATGCCTTGGGAGTACAAACACACAGTATCTGTAAGCTGAAATATGAATTTTACTATCATTAACATCAGATTAGTGCTAGAGTAACCTGTAATCATATTGTAGCTGACAGCATGACTGAAAGCTATTCAGTTTGGCTAGTTCAAGGGTTTGTAGTCCCCATGTAACCACAAACCTGGCTTCCCAGCCTGTTTGTATTACATGTTTTCTGCCAGCTGAGGCCTCACTTTATTTTCCCTCTGCTCTTGCTTCATGATAACACACAATGTTTGTATTTCATGGCGAAGTACTAAGTTTCCATTACAACAAAAACACTCCCTGAAAAGCTTAGTCCCTTCTGCTCCCAAGTCTTAGTCACTCTTCCTTGCCCTGTCTCCCTCCCGCACAACTGACTTCGTAACATTTAGCAATGATGAACTGAAATATCAATACCACAACAAGGGCACTCTAACTTGTTTTCACTCCACAAGTACTCAATATCCTCTTGTGAACTTCACAAAAGAAAGGTGAAATTAAAAAAAAAAAAAAAAGGTTAAAAGGATATCTTTGTTTATTCCCCCCAAAGTATGGTGTCATTTAAGCTGAAATCATCAGCAACAGATAAAATCCAGCCAAATAGAATAATGCTTGAATAATAACTGCAATGGAGACTAGTACCCAGCATCATGACAGGTGGTGGCACTCAATCAAGGAATCATTTCCACTGTCTCCATGGGCTACTTCACGTGAGGTGGAAAAACTTGTGTCCATCCCAGCCAGGGAGGACCACGGCTGGCTGACTGGCTTAAAGAGGTCGGACCCACTTTCCCTTTGCTACCTTTTCAGTTGAGGACTCTAACATTTGACTTCATTACAGATTCTCCCCTTCAACCCCCATAGGTTCCTCTTAAAAATGGTTCAGGGTTGGCCAAAGTAGAACTTGTATTTTAAGTCAGTTGTTAACACGAACAACCTCATAGCCAAGCAGCCCAGGAGACGAGGCTGGTGCAGGAACCCTTCTGGATGCAATTGCGTGCTCTTGCCAAATGGCCGCAGTTTCTAGTTCTTTGCTGGTCTAGTTGGGCTAGTTTGTGGGGTGCTCTAATGCTGCACACAATGTAGCCCCAGGGCACTGGAGCATCTAACACCTACCCCATTTAAACATCTCCATTCTTACAAAAACCTCCAGGCAAATAATTCTGAGGAGTGCTTCACCACAACAGCAAAGCCTTTGCTGCATGTTTACGCATGGCAGAGAGGTCACCTGCAGTCCTCAGGTAAACAAGCACCGGACAAGCAGGCCAGCCCTGCCAACATGCTCCACGTAGCTAAGCAAACCAAATCCTGAGCCCGTGGTGAGGGAGAGATCAGCAGGAGAGCTCCACAGCAGGCATTGCTGCTCAATACTCCACATAGTGGCATGATTTGTTTTCAAACAGGAGAAGTTTCATCTGGTTTTAACTATAAGCAAAAGAAAACTGACAATGTTTTTTCTTCCTTCAACTAACATATTACAACTTCTCAGAACATTTTGGATCCTCTGACATCCACATGCCATGTCAAACTGGGAAGACCTATAAGGTTTTGGAGTGAAAGGGGCTATTATAAAGGAGGTATTCAGCAGTTGCAGTTAGAGTATTGCCCAGAAACTGGAGAGGAAAAACCCATTCAGAACAGCTCACTTTCTCCCAAAACTGATCACCTGCATTCTCACAGAACAGAGTTTTGCCTCCCAGAGATTAAACTACTGCACTGTAGAACTAAATCCACAGTAAAAGCCAGAGCTGGACTCATATTTCTCTACTAATAAACCAGTAGTGGTTTTAACCTATACCACGTCAGAGGTATTTTCTGTCCTTATAGAAACCTGCCTTTCCAATCCAAGGATTACAGTCTTTACAAACAGTAATGTCTGAGCTCCAACAAGGAAGGAGAAAAAGTTTGTCACAACAAAGTGCACCCAGATGTAGGTGTGTTTCTTAATACCATGAGGCATCTAAAGATAGGGGTTCTGCACAGAAGTGAGCTGTTTCACAGACTTACGTATCTGTAAACCCCTATGTTTTGTTACACTTAGTTAAAGGACATGTATTAAGTTTTGTGGACTTTGTAATCTCCAAGTGTGAAGCAAAGGTTAATACTAATATAAAAAAAAAATCTGGGATCTAGAAATACAGGATTTCTGCTGTTCATCTGCAGGATGCAGCTGTATGTATATATCCAGCTGATCTGCTCTGGTTGAAGCAGTTGTGAGTCTTGGCCATGAATGCTGGGATCTAGAATGTATGAATGTAAGTGTGCATACATATGTACATACATAATTATGTGTATGTATATATATGTGTATATGAATTAGAGTAACTTACCTGCAAATTACATAGCTCACGTCTCTTACAAGAGTGATTCCCTGTAGTCATTTCCCACTGCAGCAGTGAGCAGAAGAGGACGTTCCCTGGCTGCTTGTTCAGATCACCAGCATGCTGAAAACACATTCCAAACCAACAGCTCCCTCACAGGAGCATTGTTATCCTCTTTCCTTTGAATGAAAATATACAAAACTTTAGTGCTTCTTACAATCACAAATATGGTACCACGGCAGCAGCAGAAAAGTGTTTTTTCAAGCAGTAATTTTGCTTCTGGCAGACACCCATGGCAGGGGCCCCAGATTTAGCTGTGTGTGAAAAAGAGCCCACAGGCAGCATGAACTGTCCCTGGCCTTGTGCACTCCCCCTCAGAATCCACTGCTGGGTAAGTGAGAGCTGAAGCTCCCTTGTGAAGCGAGAGTGATGTGGATCATGATAACAAAACCTTCCTCCAAACAAAGCAGTTTTACACAGAAATACATGGCAGCCATCTCAGTCAGGAACAATTCCTATCAAGTCTCATTTCTGATTTCACAAGCACAAGTGAGGCACATTAGGGCCAGAACACATCACAACGTGGCATCTCACATGTAGGTTGATGGGACAGATGAGTTCGAGAAGTGAGAACTGGCAGGCTAACACCCTGGACCACCTTCACTAATGCGATACCTCACGCAACGCATGATGTTTCCTCTTTGGTTCTTCTCTTTCAGGGGAAAAAAAGTATTAAAATAACTTCAAACATAACTGATTTTGGATCTGAAATAATATTCATAGCAGCATATTCTACATCTTGATAAATAGAGTATGAACCAGGTCTGTAAGTTTGAAACTTGACTTTCTGATATGGTTATTTAGCTTCTAAAATTCATATTAAAAATAATCTCATGAAGAAAACTTATTTCAGGATGTTTCCATTATTGTCAGAGGCTTTAGCTCTTAACCCACAGGCTTGTGGGGAATCTTGGATGCCAGAGAAATCCCTTGGATTTTGTTCCATCTTTGAAATCTTTCCAAGACTTGGCATTCAGGTAGCAGTTGAAGTGATGCATAGATTACAGAGTAATCCTTAATCAGGCGTAAGAAACTTCCAACGTACCTTTTTGACATGATTAAAAAGCAAAACAAAACCACAAACAAAAGGAAAAAAAAAACAACCAAACAATCATCCCCTGCTCTCCAGATTCCAGAAGAGCTTTCTACTGTCAATTCTCTGTCTACCTTCTATCTCCCACTTTGGATAGTCCACATTTGCCCTGTGTGGAATTTGCGATGTTGTTCTGCCACAAAAGCTACAGCCTAATAGTCGTATGCACATAAATATACTTACATTTGTATATATTTTTATATATGCATCTATATATAAGCAAATCCCTGCACTTTCCTCCATTGTAAAACCTATGACAGTACATAAGAAGCTAAGAAATTTTAAATATTTATTACAATTCCCGCAGCCTTTGTTGCGATCACTAAATGCAAGAATTCCATTCTCTTTAAGCAACTAAAAACTTTAAACTTTCAGAGATGCCTAAATCCCAGTTAAGCATTAGGCAGTGTTTTACAGAGTACAGCTTGGAAGATGCTCTATGTCTAGCTAAAGACATGCTGCTGAATAGGTAAGGCTTTGAAGACAATCTGTGTGTTAAAAAGCATTTCCAATACAACACATTCTATCAAAATCAGATATCTTTGGCATACTAACAATAACATTTAATATTGATTAAGTAATCTATAATGCATCTTAAAATTAATTTGGGCACACTGGTAATAATGAAGCTTGTAATGGTACAGAAAGTTTGTCCAGCACTTCCACATCTCAGGATCCCAACCTAACTAATGGTTGACATAATTGGAAACTAAGTTTGATGCCTTTAAGAACAGTCCCCAAAATTAAATACGACTAAGAATCTTGCCTTAACATGGTCTTAGGTCTGAAAGCACTAATACTGATAGTATTAGTTCAGGTTCAAAGCAATTGAACCTTTCCCGTATTCAGCTGCAAATTAACTTCACCAACCCCTTTTGTAAACCATGTAATTTCTTGAGCTAGCACTGCAAAATTATGTATATAGGTTAAAGTGGAGTCCAATGCTTTTATTTAGACAAAGAATAATTTAAGCAAGGATAAGAAAATCCCTTCAGAGGTCTGTTGCATTCTTCCCAAACTGGTTAGGGGGTTCACCATTGAAACTTGAGTATCAAGTTCATGACCTTTTTCCTATTGGAACATAAATCCATTGCTACTCCCTTTATTTTTCTCATTAAAAGCTATCTGGCCACATTATGCTATATGTTCCAGGAATAAAATGATACTGCTAAACCTAAGACAGTGCAAACAAGAACACACAGCATAGTATGTTTTCTTGAAAAGTTATACATGTTCTCTTTTATTTCTCTTGTCCTATCTCATTATTTCAGCCTGCCTTAGTTGCCATCTGGTTCCTGTTTCCATCTCATTTGTCTCTCATTTGGCTTGTGGCTTGCTTTGTTTTACCCCTCCCACCCTACTGATCACAACATGAACTCTCATTTAACTTTCAAAACCACATTGGTGATACAAAAGGAATTTTATAGAGTTTAATACCAACAGGGAACATTACAGTCAATCACCTCGACCTTCCCCATAACATCAACCAAAGACCCCAACCCAGTAATTTCTGTATCAAGCTTATAAACTCAGTTTGACCAGCAATGCATCTTTAGGAAGGATGCTTATAAAGGCCTATCAGATCTGTGTAATTGCGTACTTCAGTTCTGTCAGTTACACAGCAAATGACAGCGAAGAGACAGTTATTCAGGCTTATGCTGATGTTTAACATTAGCAACTAGTTGGGTGATCAAAATGAACCATTTAAAAGCATCTGGATAGACAGAATCCTGATAGTCCTAGAAGGGGACTTCACCTGGGAGCGTGTAGAAGCAACATCTTGGGAGGCTGGGGGAATATATAAATGTACAGGAAGCAGAGGAGCTCAACAGAGATATTCTAAAACTAAGGCCTTTGCTCTTAACCGGTTCACTAAGGTTATTTTAAATCTTACTTCATTGTGTTTTCTATCCCCTGCTACAAGACCAAGTTTTGTACAGTCAGGCTGACCACAATACACAGATCTTCACTCTTCATTGTACCACTTCTTCCAAACATCAAGCATATTCTTCAATTAAAAATACCCTTAGTAGCAATCGGCTCAGAGATTCTCCATTTTCCTGCTCTGTTTGCTGATGTCTGACTGTATCACAGCATCAGGAGGTTAGAACAACTCAGCTTTATGGGCACCACCAATGTAGCATAGAGTAATCAGACGAAAACAAGGAACAGGTCATTTTCTCTTCTTGAACAAGCGAGTTCTGATTCTTGATGGAAAATAACCACCCATGTATCAAATAGAATGGACTTCAAGAATTGAACTAAGCATTTCACTTGCAAGAAGCATCAGGTGGGAACTTACAGATGGGAAATGAACTGAAAGGTAACATTACAACAAAATACCTGCCTGAAGTAATCTACTAAGTTTCAAATGAGATATTCAAGACATTGAAATATACCTCCTACACACTTGATTAAGCTGTCGGAGGTTGCAAATACCCACACATTTTAAGTATGTAATTTATACAGCATACAAAGAACAGTTCACTTTTAAAGGCTGTTAGCTTTACAATTTCCTATCAAAATTTTCTGCATTTATGCATGTGCTTTGACACATAGGCAAGTAAAAATTCTAATTTACATTCAAAAAATATTTCTTTAGCGACAAGCGAGCAAGTACATGGAAGTATCCTAGAAGGCCATTAGTCTTTTGCCTACACAGCTTGCAACCTTCCATTCTTCACTCCCTTTACATGGTGACTGCCATTATTATGTGTGGTAGAGGTGCTGCTGGAGAAGGTTATTGCCAAGGGCAGACTGTGTTATTTTCTTTCACCAACTACTATAGAGAGAAGGGCAGTGCTCATAAGCAACACGTGATTCTCTTTGAGCACATGGAAATTACTGCTGCAGCTGAATTGCCTGACCATAGTGACCCAGATATGTGCTACAAGGGACTGGAGGTGTCCTGTGAACAGTCCACCCCAGAGCTAAAGCCTGTGGGTTAAGAGCTAAAGCCAGACAACAAAGTAACAATAAGGGTTTTTAGCAGCCAAAGTCTCAAGCCAAGGGTGAGAAAACAGAAGAAAACTACAGTGACCAAAGCACAGGCTGCCCAGGCAGCAGCAGCAGCCGCCACCCACCTGAAGTACCTGTCATGGCATGGTGGAGAAGAGGCAATCACAAGAGCAGCTCTGCCCCGGTGTGGGAATTGCTGGCAGGCACATGGGCCCTGGCTGAGGGGCCTTCTGCTGGGTCAGCCCTCACCCATTCCATTCTGCGAGCTCTGGGAGCTACACACACCTTAGTTTCTGCTCACTCTTACCACTCGCTAACAACAGCTATCAGATGCTTCATGAGACACTTAGGCTTGGACCACTTATCAGATTTTTTTTTTTTAGACACTGCACTAGACCTGTGATTCTGGGTAACATCTTACAGCCCTATCAAACTCGGACAAGACACTTCCTCCTTCACCCATTACAGTTTATAAGGCGGCAATGTGCTCTGAGTGCCAGAAAGTGCTCTCTGTCCGTGCCAGAAGAGAGGAAACCACCAGCTCAAAGAACCAAACATTGCTGAGTCCTGCACTTCACAGCAACCCCTTTACCCAGTTCGTTAGACGTGCACACATGCACAAAGCTGTGCAGTGTTTTGCTAACCTCACAGTGAGGTGCAACAACTTGGCTATACATACCTATCCTGGCACACCCCTCTTTGAGCAAATGACACTCATCCATCATATCTAACCTCCTCATCTACATACACGTGCCTGGAGCAGCGGTCAGCCTGATGCTGAGGTTTGTGGTAAACAAAAACCTCTTTCACACCAAAGGGCTAAACTAAAGGAATTATTAAAGTGGCATTTGAGGTAAGACCTTATAGCATTTCTGCTTCAAAGAGTCACTTTGAGGATTTAAGGTCTTGTAGCAGGAAAAAGGTGAAAGGAGCCCCTGCACAGGGCCAACAGGCATGCCCACCATGCCTTTAGGGGTCTCTGGGTCAGAATCCAATTCAGGGAGGACAGACAGCTAATTCTCCTAAAGGAGAGCTTTAGGATTTCTTCAGTGGACCAGAACGATGCAAGATGCATGGTCAGAGAAAAAGAAGTGGCCAAAGCTAACTTGAGCTAGCCAACATTAACTCTCTTGCATTTTCCATGTCTAGGGAACAGACAAAACTAAAGAGGCCTGGCATGTAACTTACAGCTGGCCAAAGGCTCCTTCAACAACTACATGCAACTGGTGCTGGCCTAGCCTTCATCCAGACTTTCCACCCAACCTTGTGATCCAGCCACCTACAACTAAGTTAATACAGAGAAGAAAAAACCTCCTGAGAGTTTCTTACATTTTTCCATTTACTCTTAGTCCACCTAATGATTTCTACTACCTCTTTTTCACAGTTCATTTGTAGTTAGATCTGAGAATGCTCTCAGCAATCAACAACCTATCTACAGTTATTTCATCACCATGCCTTCTGCTTGCCATTGGTCCTCCCTCCAACATGATGGGCAGAAGTTCAGCATACAGCTGAATCAGGCCATCAAGCTTAATGCTGAGAGCTAGGGATGGGAATATTGGAAAAGGGGAAATTTTATTAATTCCTCACACTAAAATGAAGCTTACCTTGCTGTTATCCTATTATTCAGAAAGACATGGTTTGTAGACAAAGACTGGCCACTGCGTTGTAACCTCCATTTCTGACACAGGATTTCAGTATCTACAAATTGTCCAAGCCATGATGGAAAAAACATGTACATCATGTACATAAGCAAAAATGTTGAGAAGTAGCATGGTTCAATTGGCCACTAAGTTACAAGGTAATGACACTCCCAAAACACCAACAGCAGCAACAAAAGGGGGAAAAAAAGGGCAACTGCACAGCAGCTAGTGTTTAAGTACCTGCCATATTTCAGTAGTCTTCTGTAAACAGGCAGAATAATTCTTTTGGATTCTGTCCTAACAGCACCACCTCCTGGTCAATACACCAAAAAACCCAAATCAAAATCTCATTACAAATAACTACGAAATTCTCTCTTAAACTCTGCCAAAACAATTTCCAAATTATGCCACACCTACTGCCTCAGATTAAGTGTTACTCTTCTCCTTCCCACCCTCCGATTTCAAGGCTACCATTCCAAGTCAGAGTACATCTCAACCCATCAAACCGCAAGGGCTGCAATCCTTATTGACACGTGTTTGCCGTCATCTGATACCAACGCTTCAGGAATCCCGGCACAGAGTTGCAATGAAGCATCGCAGCAGTTCCAAATCACTGCTCACACGCAGCAGAACTGAGGACACAACTGGCTGCTCTTCTTATGTTTCTTATTGTTCATTAGAACGCAAGCTCACTTTCCTCTTCATTACAATCAAACGGCAACAGAATGAGTTACTGTTGGTTTCTCATTATTATAACTTCTCCAGGTCTCAAACAAAAACAAGACCTCAGTTTACCAACGTGGAGCAAGACATGTTATCATTTTAGTGGTGTTTAAAATACTCCACTACAGTTCTATACACACATATTAATATCTAGATGTTACTGAATGTTGCACAAAAGTTATGAGAAGGGAATGGGCTCCATCAAAGCACAGACACCAGGAGGTACTGACCTTTCACGGAGTTATGGCAGCAGAATTAAACGTTCAAAGAGCAAGTGTTCATGAGTACCGAGAGGTAAATACAGATATCTGACAGGGATAAGTGACTTTGTATATAGCACCATTTATAAGTGATTTGGTCAGCAAACAGCATCAGCTCTACACACTACTATTCCCTTTCCACTGCAAAATCAGACTGTTACGGACGAGTTTCTGGCACAGTGGAATCACCAGCCTGTATCAATTTGGGGTACAAGTGGAGAAACTTAGCTGTTCTTCAAAGCTTTACTGTAATAGCTGCTTCTGAAGAAGGTCTAGGAGGAACGGATGTGTAAGGCAACGCTTAAGTTTGATACTTGTGCAGACAGAGTTAGTCCATAAATTTACCCTACGCAGGTAGGAAAACACAAACAAACAAAACAAAAGAAAAACACCCCTGACAAGAGAAAACAGCTTGTTCCAACCAACCTTGACAATGTGTACAGGCAAGGACAGCACTGAGGTAGAGTTGTAGTTATTGGGAGAGAGGTTCAGTTTCTACCTGGGACTCCTAATTTGGTTTCGTGAACAACGCTGTTTAGCATGCAAAATACCACTTCAGAAGTCAGAAAGGTAAGCACTGCTATTAAAGAGCTCCTGCTAATTAACTGTGGCTGTTTTTCCAGCTGCTGCAGACCCTGTCAGTGTGTTACCTGGAAGTCTGGGAAGAGGAAGTTGGTGTAATGAACATGATACAATCCACGAACGCTTAGATGTTATTGAAGAGGTAAGAGCTATTGTGCTGGTTCCTGGAGCTTCCCAGACCTCTGCCCCACCCTTTTGATCAAAGAAAAGAAAGAATGGTGCTGTTTCTAGACACTGTCCCTTCTCCATATTATTCTGTTTAAGGTCTATTTTTCTTTTTTTCAGATCTCATGGTTTGTAACTATTCATAAAGCCATTATTACCAGAAACATTTCATTTCAATGAATTCCAAACAACTGATTAACTAATCACTGAATATTACTTATCGGCCTTTTCTAAACCGCTTATAAGTATGCCTTTGATATAACAGTCTCAGAACTGATACTTGTAAACTTCCACATCTGCTCAAGGCTGGATATGAATTCTGCAGGCAACTCCAAGACTGACAGAGGAGTTTCTGCTCACTCCTGCAGACATTCCAGAGCTAAATGAACACTATGCCTGGGATTCTAAGGAAAGCTGCAAAGTTTTTCTGCTTTTCCCCATGTATCTTAAGCATCCACAAGATATATGTCTAGTGCTAAGTGTTTCTAGCTAGGCAGCTGCCAGACTGCATGCTCTCGGTTCTCAAACAGCAACATTACCTCTCTCCCGCTCTAGTTCCAGCCCCCTTCTTTCCACCCCATTAGCTTCTCTCATCTTCCATGCAGATTCTTTTCTTGGCTCAGAGATGAGAGAACACTAAAAACAAATAAGTGCAAAGCTATCTCCAAGAAGTCAAATTATGGGCGATTCTTTATACAGAGGTGCTGTAATTTCAGTCTTGCGCAAAAAGTTTTAATACTACATGCCACTAGAGGCCAGCACAACACAAGAAACATTTAAATCTGCAATGCACAGTACAAAATGAATCAGCTGTTAGCATTACAGGCCATCAGACTTGCACTTACCCTCCGACTACTCCTTTTTCCATTTGTCTCCCCTGTTTTCATTAGAAGGTAATAAAGACAGTGGAGCACCTAGAATCGGAAGTGAAGTCACTCCTCAACATCATCAATGAGACAACATCAAATATCCCCATTGCACCAGAAACCCCAGTTATAGACATTTTTGATGGTAAGTATCTAGCGGGATAGACCCTACATTGAAAACAGTGTTACATATGTTATTACTAAATACACCATATTTTCCCTCCTCCAGATATGAAGTAATTCCTTCATTTCATTCAGTGCAGATAAGGCCTTAGCTGAAACACCGGGTCCAATTTTGAAAAGCAGGTTTCAACAGTCACTAAAGAGGGGAGAGGCATGTTGCAGAAAAGGGAAAAAAACTCACCAAAAAACAAAACTCCATCCAAGGAGCTAGATACATGAGCTATATAGAAAGATTGTTATACTGAGCATGTTTAGTCTGAAGAGTATCAATGTCACCCACCAGAATGTGTAAGGCTGCCACAAAGACTAAAGTTGTGGTTTCTTCCCCATTGCAAAACTGAATAAAACAAGAAATAATGCAGCAAGAAAGAGCCAAGCAAAACACAACACAAAGCTTTCTTGAAAGGACAGTGAACCACTGAAATTATAAGACTGTAGTTTCCCCAGCACCAGAAATGTTAAACAAGCATCACACCTTAGAACAGCAGGATGGACTAAGTATCTTGAGGTTTCTTTCGGTTTTAAGATCCTGTGATTCTTTTGTTTCTTGTGTGACAAATGAAACAAAGGACTGCAACAAAATACAAAAGTTATTGGAAATATTTTGATCTTTTAAATCCAATTTTGACTCACAAGCCCCTCACACAAAACATGTTCCTGGATAAACGTTTTTGGAATAAATTAAACCATGATAGAAATCATTTGGATGATACTACCCATTCCGCACAGCTGCTTAGAATGCTCAGCCCTCTTCATCCTCTGCCCAAATACCTATAGTGCATTTAACAAGGTGAGAGACACTCCTGGTGGCAAACAAACCTCTTGTGGAAAGGTACGAGCATTCACAGACATGTTTATGAAGTGAGTTTTGCCAGTGCTGGGTTTTTTGTTTGTTCATTTACACACATACCTGCGTATCTAGTGCACTTACATGATAGAAGGTGGGCTCAAAGCAGACAGCAGTAGAGCTTATGTTGCTCTAAGTTGTTGTAGTTGGCTGTATGGATCTGGTCACCATGACTTTGTCATTCACTAAAATTTCCAGTTTTCTGTGAGGGGCAGTTAATAGGTAACAATTAAGTTACTGCCCTGCAATGACAATTCATTTTAAAAAGTATTCTAGCAAAGTGTTACAGTGAATTTAAAATGGAAATCCTAAGTCCACCTCAGCATATTTGCAGCACATCTACAGTAACTACTATTGAGATGGAGCTTGCAACAACTGCCAAGTGGCTCAAGAACTGCAGAGTTCTAGGACCTTCCTTCTGTGGTTTGGTGAATCAAAGGGACAATTCCCCACTTTAAAGTAGTAGGATTCAAGTTCTAAATTATGTTTATCTACAAAGATTGATTCTGATCTGATAGCCAAAAATAATTCCATCAACTCTTCTCTATACAGATAACAGCTGAGCACTGCAAAGACAGAAGACAGCTGAATGTAACAGTTTGGTTGTCACAAACAGTTGCACTTTTGCTCATTTAATAAGCGTCTGTTTCCAGAATTTGAGCGGGGATGAACAATCCTCAGATGTAGTTTGCTTTCTGTGTTCCTGTGCTTTATAATAAAAATGTATTTACTTTTAGACACTGTGTCAAAGGTTTATATTTTACATCTTTCTACTTAAAAGTGCATTTCAAATACAGAACTCTCAGTAAGAAAATGAGATCCGGTGGGGTCCGAGACTAAAGCACAGCTTAACGAACTTAACTCAAAAGCTTACTCCTTCCCTGGTAAAGAAATGAACACTCACTATCAGTGCAATTCAATGAAGATAAACTTTCAGGTGCAATTTCCTCTGAAGATATGCTTAGATTTTAAACAAAAATAAGGGTAGGGAGTAGTCTGGCTTTGGACACAGCCACGTTGCTGCCATTGACTGAAACAGGAGTCCTGTCTGCATGTCCCAGTCAGATTTGTTATTTGGTTGCATAGTCACATTATTTTGGTATCTTCACATTCCTCTCCCTTGCCATAGTGACAATGCAACCCAGAATTAATTCCAGCATCCACCCCCATGACACCCCCATGTTTTCCCATAACAAACAGCAACCCAGCTTCTTCTAGGAAAAAGGCCCTGCCCAACCTTTGCAGAATGCAGAGTGTGTATGTGTAAAATAACAGGAGTTTGCACACTCTTAATTAACAAGCGGTCTCTTTTCACTCACCTAGTTCCAAACATCTTCCTTCCTTGTACTTTTTAAAAATTTCTTTATATGTTTCTATTTTGAGAATGACAGGCTGAAGAGATGTTATTCATGCTAGCAGAGAATAAAAATTGAGGGTTCTAAGAGTCAGAGAAATTGCAACATGCAAAATGAAAACACTGAGCAGTAACTACAGATTACATGTATCACGTACAGACAGTTGCTCACCAACAGCACACAAGTCCCAAATTCTTGTTAACACAACCACTTCTGAATAATTCTGTGGATTCAAGCAGAGAATTTATATGGAAAAACTAAGTTACATAAAATTGAGTCATCACTCACATGTACATTGTCATGAACACCAAAAAAGCATAGTCTGCAAAGAGTTAGAAGATAAACAGCTTTAATTTCATAATCTCTTCTTACATACATAAATTTAAGGCACAATCTAAAACCTTAAAAACATTAACTACAGAATCTTCACTACTGTCAGCGTTACTACTGCTTTGTGACAGTTGCCCTAGTGAGAGTGAAATGTGGAACACATCTTCCTTAAAAACAATCAAGGAAAGAAAACAGAACTTGACAAAGCTTCATCAAAACAGTCTTAACTAGAAACGAAAACTCAAGGCTGTTCTCTCCATGTATCGGAGAGCAGGTTGGCATGAAATCAACTCCGCATGCAACATACAGAAAATTTGCATGAAAATTACGTGTACTTTTTATACAAAACAAAACCTTAAATCATACAACTGTGATTTTTCTTCCAAAAACAAACATATTATTTCAGCATAATATGAGCAGAAAGGAAATAATGACCTGTTGTTCATGGATTGCTGAGAGTACTATCAAAATCCTGAGCAGATGGCATATAAGCTTGATTTTTTTTTATTTGATTTTTTTTTTTTTGGCATTTATTACCTACTAATTTTGAACTGAAGGGAAGATATATGCAATATTATCTTTAAAAGTGTAATTGCTTTAGGAGAAACAGGTCATTACTTATTTACTTTTGGAGAAAAAGAAAAATATGCTTTAAAGCAAAAACATGAGAACAGCAGCTTTTCCAAGAAAAACTTCATGTGCCATTTAGTCATTTCCACCACACAACTTGAGGAGGATTTTCCTGTAGTCTCCTGAAGTATCACCCTGGAAAGAGAAAGAAAAAGAAAAGTTGAAGACTTGTGGGTTGAATTAGTAGAAAAAGAAGTGTAAGCATCCTAAAAACAACATTAACAAGCAAAAGAGATGAAAGCCACGGCTGAAAGAAAGCAGATATTAACATCTTAAAAAAAATAATAATAAAAACCTGTCAATTAGAAATCATCCCAACACAAGTACACAGTAAAATCTGCTCCTTCCATAACTGGAACCAAAAGTGTCCATAGAGAATATACTTCTTTAGCAAACTGAATTCGGTATACCGGTTCAACCACTTACCCGGGAATAGTTCAGTGAAGAACTCTCATTGAAAAGCTGTATTACAGCAAAAGGTACGTAAGTATGGAAAAATTAACACAGAAGTTCTGTTCCTTGCAGTCAATGTGGTTTTTTTTCTAAGGACAGCGAGTGAAATTTTACTGTTTATTATGTTCAAACCTTAAAAAAAAATGCCCTTATGCCAAAAGATCTAAGGGGTTTTTTTTCATAACCAGAGAACATTGCTCTCATGTTGTGGGCAGTGAAAGTCAGTATGGATGCACACACAAACAGGCACTGAAAACACTGAAAGATTCCATGAACAGAAGCAATCAGTCACAAAAGGCCCTGCCAGCTGGTTTTGCCTGGTGCTCTTATGAGTCAGAAGTGTTCCCTGGGAGCTGCTCATCAACTGATTTGGTGGATGAGGCTTGACAATCCTTTTCACAGAACAGCTTCAGCTAGTGCATTTATTTCATCCTTCATCTTCAGGTATGACTGAAAACTGTTTTATTAAAGTAGTGACAAAGAGACTCCTCACAGGATAAATCCCGTGCAGGTGCAAAGCACAATCCACAAAATAGAAAACATTCCTGTTTATATATGCATTGAAAGGAAAGAACTGCTGTCCACTTACAAAAGAACAGAGAAGAATTAAGAACTTTCCTTCCAAGGGTGTTTTCAGCTGTTTTTACAGAAATAGGAAGCAGTTTTCATGCACATAACTGTGTGCATGCATGCCTCATATTTACAGAAACCAAGTTTTGAATTAAGTTCAGCCCATTAAATGAGTATGACTGGTTTCTGAGCAGTAAAGTTATTTCAATGCTAGATCAAAAGACAAGGAGGAAAAAAAAAAAGACAGACATAAAGCTTTTCCACCAATGTCACACTGTTTTTCACTCACATTGGTGGTTAAAGGGCATGTAACTACTGTAGTAGAAGCACATCTTCACTCCAGAGTTACACAATTGGAAAAAGCTTCTGCTAAGTGACCCTCTGTGCTGCAGAGGCAGGAAGACTCCTGGTTGCTGACAGAAGACTCTTTTGCACACATTATCCTTCACTATCTTCACAGGATTCCTTCCAAACATCTCCAAGTTGCAGCCCCTCAGTGTCAACAGCAGAAGGAATAAATAAGGGCTTAACAGACTGGGCATCTTCACTACAAGGCCAATGAAAAGTGGCCACACTCACTGTATTCCAGCTCTTACTACTCTCCCCATTGGTCAGGCATCCTCTTGACTCTTGCTACAGCGGTAAGTAGCAGTAGTAGGGTGGATCAGCCACTAAAGAATCTGAAGTCTAGCTTAATTCCAAAATCTTTTACTTGCAAGAGAAAGAGGAGGCAACCTTTTAAAAGTGTACAAAGAGCTTTCAACTCTTTAACACACACATGAGGTAGAGCATCATCGTTATTCAATTGAAGGACTCTGTGGTTTCTACAAGATCATATACAGAGACTGAGACACAAACCAGACTTAAAACCTGGTCTCAGAAACCCCTCTGTACTAATTTCTCTTTTCTTCCTTGCCTGTTGACTTCTTTCCCATCTCCAGCTCATCTAGCCCCCACACAAAAGCAAGTGCTGTCTGTTCTCTGGCACTTCAGCCTCCGCTCTCCCAACAAATGTAGCAAACCAGACACAGCCAGCTACACTCGGTGCAGTTAAAAGCTGTTCTGCTTAAGGTTCCATGTTCTACTTAGCAGAAAGGATGCCACAGCGAGGAAGATAAAATCTCCCAGTCTTACAGTGATATCTGTGTAGAGGGATCTGCCATACATCCGCTTGTACTCTGCACGTATGTCCAGCAGGTCAACCTCGCTGCGTGATACCATGATTCGAATCAGAGTTCTGTCTTTTGTTCCCGCTCCCTGAAACGAACAAAAAATCAATGTGTTAATAATGGGTGGAAATGCTGGATGATACAGTACTAATAAAAAAAAAATGTATATATATATAAAGAAAATCACGAGCCCTCAAATGATCAATAGTTTACCAGCATAACCCCACTGACTTCTGTAAGCCCGAACAGAATTTGGTCTATCATACTTTAACAAAGTAAACTTACCGGTAGGACACTAATACGTCACTTCTCTGGAAAAGAACAGTTAGGAAGAAAAAAAAAAAAAGAGGGGGTAGTCAAGAGGCACAGGGGGTCAGGAAGGTTTGGTGAGTTTAATGGCCTATTTATTTCTGCTAGATCTCACTACTTAAAAGATATCAATTTCAACAAGTCTTAAGCAGATTTTATTTTATGAAGTGAAGACTTTCTTCATTTAAGGTATGGTTGTACGCACATCTTTGTTAAGTGGATGAAATTCATATTAGCTAGATTTTTCCACAGTCTTTCATAATAATGACTGCATCTTGTTAGCCCACTGAAAAACATAATACCTTTAGTTGAACAACTCATTCCAATGAGCTGTACAAACATTCTAAAAAAACAAAACCAAAACACCGCTATAAGTTTATGTATCTTGTCACAGGTACCCACCTTCATGGCTTTCTGCAATCTCTCTGCAAAAAAAGCTGGCGTGTTCTTGAGGCACTTAACTGCAAAAAGAAACAGTATCACAGAAATCAGGTATTAGTCCTCAACTGGTCCTCAGAACTCGCAGCCATTTTTTGAGCTTACCCTAAACAATTTTACATAAACATTCACTTGATAGAATGCAGCTTCCACTCCACTTAGTCACTGAAATTATTTCTAATTCAAACAGTAGCTGCAATAAAGTTGGAGAACCTACTACACTTGATGGCTCAAAGCAAACTTTTCAGTTACTAGAAACCATCTAGCATGGAACAGCCCTAATGAATCTTTGAAGTCTAATGACCAGGTTCTTGTTTATGAAGAGGAGATGGGGAGGGGGAAAAAAGGCTTCAAGCAACACATAGTTAGTGCCGCTCCTGGCTTTTTCCTTATTCAAGATTTTTTAGGCTACGAATCTGCAAGGTATGACAAATTTCAGTCCTGCCCTAATACGAGTCAGGAAGCTAGGAAAGAAACCTCACGCTTATTTTAAAGTCAGCTACACTTTTTTTTTTTTTTAGACATAAAGTTCACCAGGACTCCTGAGAAATTCTTGACACATTTATTTAGTAATGACTGCATTTCATATTTAATTAGTACAGTTCATTAGAAATCTGAAAGAGAAAAATCTAAATCAAATTACTGTCATGTTGATCAAGATATGAAAGAGTCCTCCTTCACACATCAGAATTAAAATCTATATATTAATCCTATGTTAGTTACAACTAAATGATCATGCAATCTCTAGCAAACTACACAGAAAACAAACCACACCTGGCTGGCTTATAGTTTATCGCATAAAAATGTATCAAAAGCAATCACGCAAATTCACTACAAAACAAAAGGGGTAAACCTAAATACGCATTTCACAGCAACACACGTTCTATATAGGAAGAAGTACTTTTCTGAATAAGAAAATGTAGATGAGAGAGCGCAGTTCACCACACACAATTGTCATTGATACATATAATACAATTCAAAAACAAATGACAAATGAAATGCATGTTTCTTTATCACTGTATTTAGCTAAAACAACACACTTGCACTTTAAGATGTTTGAAGATGTTATTATAAGTTACCAGTTGTACAATCCAGAAAGCTTTAAAGAAAGCAAAATTAAATATTTTCGATTAGAAACCCTCCTTTTACCCTGACAATAAGGTTCACAGAACAAACAATGCTAACATCATTGACTTATATATGTGTATGTATATATATGTGTATATACACACAAATAAAAAACTCAACCCAAAATCTATTCAATCAATGAGTTACAAAGTAAATTCTTGCTCAAAAGGCTGTTGACTCCTTTGCAAGCTACAGTCCCAGTTCTGAATGGACATCTACATGGAGACCTATCAAATGATTGCAAAACTCCATGAAATGAAATTACTTCCAAACTCTGACAGTACAGCTTCTTTACTGAGGCCATTCTTTTCCACAAACACTGGGAAATATTTATTTTCCCTCAGATTTCTAACAACAGTTTTTGAGGTGACAAATTCTAAATCCTGGAAAAGGTCTGCAAACGTATCACACCAGAGGAGCTGAACCCAGTTTGGGTCATTAAAAGGCCACTATAGAGACAGCTTGGCCAAGCAGAATAAGAACAATAGTTACACAGTTCACATACGCACAATACAGGAGTAAGCAAAAACATGAGAGTTTTAAAATTTATTCCCATTTTTCCAAGATTTTGTTAGAAACTTCCATGGAAAAAAACTAATGAATTTGAGCCAAACGTCCTCTCCCATCTCGTTTTGAAGTGATACAACGTACATTCTTCCTATTTATTTCCATGGGAGTTTTTTTTTGTTTTGTTTTTTTCTTACATCACTTTTCTAGTCACTACCATATTCAAAACCAAAGAACACTTTTAAAGCAGCAGCTCTAGATACCACAGGAAATTCACAGTAATAAACAGAAAAAGAAATGGAGATGTAAAGAAGCAGTCTGGTCTAAGAGACGAGAGACAAAAGACAAGAGAGAAAAAGAGGTCCACAATTTTGTCTAGAATAAAACATTCCAAATATAACTACTGCACAACAGCTTGAGGCCTTGTCCCAACCTCATGGAAACTAATGACTGCCTCCGAAGGGACAAACAACAGTAGACTTGAGGTAAGAGTCTTTACTCGAGAACCTCAAACAAAGATTTAACAAAGCTGTGACCACAGGAAATGTGGAAAAAAATAACCTCTTCACAATCAAATTTCAGTTTTCTTTCTACTAAAAGGAAGTAGAAGTAACTAACTAGAGTGCTAATGCTTATATTTTGCTTGATTTCCAAATCTGTCCCAAATATTACATTCTCACTGACACAGCGGTTGGTACAAGTTCTCATCACTTCTGAAAACAATGGAAAGTACAGTTAATAATTCTCTCCCCACTTTAACATGTCAAATTTAAATTCTGCAGCTGCCTGAAGCAAAAACTTCATCTGTCATTTTGAGGTAAATGAAATGCCCTGCTTTACTAGCCACAAGCGACTTTACAGAAAGCTCAACATAAAAAGCAGAAAACTGGCATTATTACTAAGAAGATGATCCTTAGCTGGTGTCACAGATGCCACCATCTCAGCCAGTTTTAGTGTAATACCAGGAACGAACTTGCTGAGACAACACCTACCTACAGCCAGCATGCCCTTTTCCAGGTCTCCAGACATTTCACGACAGATGCTGCTTTCTATGTCCCGGTTACACATCCTCTGGTACTCGCTGAAGACTGTTCAGGGAAGAGAAAGAAGAAGAGGTGGCACTGGTGCATGCTGCACGGCTTCACTGCAATCGCACTCCTCAGCTTGATACTACAGTACACTCACACAAGTTTTAACATCTCAAAGACTAATGCTGTTATCAACCGTACTGTTCCAATTACATGTCATCACACTCCTTCTAGCTTGTCTAGTTCCGTACTTATTTTTCAAGGGCTAGACCAAGAAACCACTGTAAGGGAAACAGTGAAAATTCTTCTAGGAAAGATTCGTGTGTCAATAAAATTAAGAAGAAAACATTCAAGTTACCTCACACACACACCCCTTTCCTCTCTGTGTAAGTGCCTCAATATGTAGAAGACTGGAAAAGTTCTATATAGTTACTAAAAGATTTCTACCACTATAGACTGATATAATACCTAGCAAGTAAAAGGGGAAGGGAAGGATTGCAAGTGTCTTGTGCACACACAAGCATGCAAAATTCAAAAAAATCTAGTTTTTCAATTCTTTTATCAGAGAAACATTTGAACAAGTATGACCTCTACCTGTTCTGATATTTAGGAAATATGATCGTAACGTGCAGCTCTTGTGTACTCTTTCTCTCAGCAGAATTCACCCTGCTTTCCACTGAGGTATCATTACACCCATTTTACAGACAGGAAATTCAGGCACAGAGCAGTATTGTACATTTTTATCATCACATACAACAGAACCAAGTTATTTTTTATATAGAGGACACCATTACCTGCTCTGAGGTGGGCTCGGCTTCTCACGCATAGAATGGCATTGAATTTGGATTCATCAGTTCCTAGACGGTTCTCTCCAGCTGCATATAGCTCCTAAACACAGAAGAGAATTCACGCGTCATTACTCAGAAGAGCAGCCAGGCTGAAAAGCTCAGTTACTGATCTGCTTCCTTACAGCCTCTCCTCCTTTTGTGCTTATTTCTTAGGCTATCTACTGCTGGAAAACAGCAAGTAGTTCTAACCTTCCTACAACATGTCATGCTTGCAGTCTACCTCGCTTAGCTTTGAGCATAAATGCTCACTCACAAGAGCTCCAGATTACTAAGGGAGGAAAAGTTATTTTAAAAGTACCTGAAAACTGTTCTTCCTAACAGGGTTTACATTTAGCTTTTTTCTATAAATGTAGGTATGTTCTGGGACGTTACTGGATTTTGGCTATGGTATACTATGTAGAAAGCTAATTACATTACTATTTATATGAGTGTAATGTGCTGAAACAATCCAAGGTTTTCTCTTTGCTATGTGGTGAAATGGAACGCACAAAAAAAGTAATTGGGCAAGAGTTACTAGGTCCAAGTGCTGTATTTGCTGCAAAAAAACAGAGTTTCTTAAATAACAGGCAAAAGCTAATGCAGGCGCTTAATAGATTAAAACTTAATCCACACACATATCACCTCAAATCTCTTTGGACCATTCCCTTAATAAGTAGCACAATGGAGTCACCTAACACCTGGAAAAGCCAGAGAGCTGACAGAATGAGAGAGGAAAAAAAACCCTACAGACTCTATTGCCAAGAGCTTCATCTCTGTAATGAAATTACACGGCTCTGATGCTCTGTGAGGGCTTTTCATATCACTTCCATCTACTGAAACAAAAGCAGTACATCAGGAGATGTCACAAGGTGTCCAAAACTAAGAGCAAGCAGAAACCACACAAATTTCAGTGTACTGAGTTGGCTATACTTAGAAATGATGAGGAATTTCTACTGACCTGCACATCTTTTTGCACAAGAGACATGTCAACAGTTGTACTTTCATCTCTGTTTCCCTGAAAGAATTTGAAGATACAAAAGTGTTACTGGTGGGCCTTTTTTTAAAATAATATACTACAAACACTCACAAAACTCAAACTCCAAAATCCCAGCATGAAAGTACCTGAGAAAGTGAAACCAAAAGCCTCTGAAAATGTCCAGATGTGTCACTTTTTATTGCTTCCTCCAGAGTTTTCTTAAATTCTAGAAGACAGACACAGTCATGAATCATCACACACCTCTGCTCATTCCCTAAATTTATATTGTCAGTCAGTGATTAAGGAAGAAAATTGTAATGGAACTGTAGCAAATCTAACCTGCTTTATAGACCCTGCCGAGTTCCTGAATATGCTGATTGCTGCGAGAAGCTAAGATTTCGATGAGACAATTTTCATCTGTGCCAACGCCCTAAAACAAATCATACAGAGAAAACACACTCTTCAGATTGAAAACTTGTTTCTACAACCTAGTTTAAAAGGAATGTAATAAATTATCCAACAAAATATAATTCAGAATATAATGTTGTTATAGGAGAAGCCAAACCGAGTAGTTTAAATGCTACTTATAACACATTTCCAGACACACATATGTATTAGATACAAACAGATAGCAGTTCCAACTGCAATCCAGCTAATATTATTTCATCTTCATATGTACCTGAAAATTGCAGCCAAAGAACATGTAAATATACATACTGACTCAATAAGGGAAATATTTATTTCACCTTCATTTAAACATTGTCTTGAAATACAAATGTCTGACCTGTTTTTGTTTTAAAACCTAAATGTTTATAAAATAGTCTGATTGCTTTAAAGGAAAATATTTTAGAACAGGTTCAACACAGGCTAGGAAAATACACTTTTGAGGTGAGGGAAAAGATTAAAAAATATGTATACCCTGCTCAAAAGTCTTTATGAACCTATTTTTCTGAACTATTCTTGAGTACTGAATGTAAAGTCACTGGAAACTCTAAGTTAAGTGGTTTCATAATCAGTTCCATCACAGCTCAAAGCAAAAACTCAGAAACAAAGGCATCCCACGCAGTGGCTGGCTTAGAAGAGAGCTGCCTCACTGGCTTACTCAAGACTATGTAATAAATAAACTGTTAGAACTCAGTTTTTGACTTTTTTGTGTATTTACTTATTGACTTTTTTTTTTTTTTTACAACACCAATCTTGCATTAGTCTTTAACCTAAGGGAAGAATTATTTCTCAATTTTACCATCATATACCTCCAAGGAATGGGCTACAGATCAGTTAAACAGTGGATTGAGTTTCTGGGTGGAGAGGAATGAATGTAAGTTTGAGCTTTTAAATGACTACCAAAAATTTTATCAGTTCAAATATTTCCTCTATCTTACAAAGTTGTATCTCTTACACAAACCTTTATAGCTTCCTTGATTTCATAAGCATCAAACATGACAGGTGTCTTCATCATTGCTAAGATCGTCCTCTCAAAGTTACCTGATAGTTCAGACTTGAGATCCTTGATCAAATCCTAATGAGAAGTAAAAACAAGGGAAAAAATGCATAAAAACCAAAATTGAGAAATCTAAGCACCAAAATTGTGGAGTTTCATTAGAATTCTCCATGTATAAGCATCAATAATATATCAAAGTAAAGCCATTCCACTTAACAACACTAAAACCAGCTTAAAGTAACATGTATGTCTACATAATTAAGGTCCAATTAAACGAACTGAACAGATCAAAGAGTCAAAGTAACCATTTGTCAGAGAAACTGCTTTATATGCTTCATCTGAAACTCTGCGTGAAGCAGCCAAGAGCAGGTAAAAGCAGAACCCTAAATAGGCTATGACTTGTGAACTACCTTCCCCTTAAGCAACTTCCAATCCTTTTCTCCAAACACTAAGTCTTCTGTCTTCCAGTGAAGGAATGTAGACTCATTTCTCCTTCCTTCTGTTCTCATGATGTATTTACCTTTCCATAAGCTGTTTTGAAGGACAGGATGATCTGCTGACGTTGCTTGTTTGAACGACTTCCAAGGCAATCAATAATGGCCTGCTCATCGGTTCCTGTACGTGCACACGGACACCACAGAATGAGCGCATACATCATATGAGGACTCAGCTTTCTGTTCACATTTGATCCTATCTCTTCTAAAACCAGCTGAAGGATGTGTATGCCTTTAGTTCATCTACGGCATCTTCTCTAGTGTACGACCACAGAACTTCAAGCTCGACTCTCAATCACAAACACAGTAATACAAAAAAGACAACCCCAAATCAAATGCCAAACTCACTATGTTCTTTACACCTACATGCACTTCCAATAATTCTGCTGATAACCAAGAACATGCATGTGAACTAGCCCACTCAGTACATGTGTCACAATGGACAAGGGCATTGCTGAACCAAAGCTGCAATTCTACTTTTAACAAAAATGCAAATCCATAGACTGCTCACCAAATCCCTTCATGGCCTTCCTTAACACTTCTGCATCCTTCAGAGGGTCAAATCCTGGTGCATCGGTGATTGTGCCTCGGTATCCATGCTAAAATCAGACCAAGTTGAGTTGTTCATTAGAGTTAATGAGGAAAAGCGTGTGTTTTACTACTTAGGTAAGATGACTACTGTTACCATTCTTCTTTTTTGTTAGAAAAGTAACAGAGAAAACTCAAAAAAAAACCACCTTAAACAATTTGTTCACTTTTACACTCAAATTATAAGAAAATGCAAGGCCAAGAAGGTTCACTGATATTGAATTTACTGTCCAATTAATTAAGGTTTGATGAAACTGCATACATTATACAACTGGCAATACTTTGTTAAATTAGGAAAGGTAGTTTTCATGATTTTTGAATTCATTTAAAATCTTTCTTCTTGGAAAATGTGATAAAACAGCATTTCTTTCCAGTCATATGAGACTACATTGCTTGTATTTGGAAAGGATCCCTCTATCTCTTCAGACAAACTTCTTTTCATTACTTTTGTTTCAATTTTAGGCTTGGTTTACACAAAAAAAAAAAAAAAAAAAAAAAAAGTAGAGAAACACACATGTGGTTACATCTCAAAAAACCAAACCAAACCAAAACACTGAATGCTCTTACTGTTATGGGAGAGACGGTAGGCCCAGTAGTTCCTGGGTAGGAGGGTACAGATGGGTTCACAGGTGGGCCTGGTGGATAATTTGGCATGGGCTGCTGTCCTGGGTAAGGTGCTGGCGGCTGTCCTGGAAAGCCCATTGGTTGCTGAGCAGGCGGTGGCGTGGGCTGGCCTGGCACGGGGCCGCCTGGGTATCCCGGGTAAGCTGGCGCATTCCCTCCAGGTGCAGGATATCCTCCATAGGATGACTGCTGTCCTGGGGGAGGTTGCCCAAAGCCACCGGGAGGGACCGGAGGATAACCCCCAGGTGTTGAAGGATATAAGCCTTGCGGTGCATTTGTCCCTCCAAAGGTCCCCGCTAGGTTAGATGCCTGCAATGACAGCCAATGAAGCAAGAGACAGGAAGGTGTACAAATGGTTGAGTTTCAATAATGTGCTTAACACAACCTCCTACTGTATCCACACAGATAGGTAGTTCTGCATCTACAAGGAACTTCGCAATCATCATGTCTTACTAGCAAGATAGAAAAAAAAAAAGTATTCATTTGACTCTTGCTTTACTGTAAACATCAGCTTCCAAACATCAGGAAGCAGAACGAACAGACACATACCTGCCACTGCATCCAGCATCACACACCACTCACACAGAGGAGGACCAATAGCCACGCACCTCTTACTCTAAAACCTATGACAATTAATCCCAGCAACACAAAACTATGCTTATGACTTCTCTGTCCACGGCTGCCTTATGCATCCACTGCATCATCTGAGTGCTAGGATTTACTATGTGCAACCTCTGGCTGGCTTATGATGCACTGGATGTACTAGCAGTTTACAACTGGCAACAGTTCCTGGAGAACATTTGGAAAGACATCTGCAGAAACTGCCACAAAGACACTCCACTCCACATGCAATATCATCTTCCCACGCGAGACACTCTGACCCTCTTCTACAGAGGAACCATAAGAACTGACATTTGATGACCGCAGTGTTCTCAGAAGCCATTGCTGTGGATATTGTTATGTGCGCCTCAGACAGTTTGCTGCTCTTTTTGACTGCAGGTTGCCAAATCACTTCATTTAACCATTGTCTCAGAAAGGTATCTATAATACAAAGGTCTTCCTACAAAATGTGCATTGATTATGCAACATAACAGGTTTCTGAAGACTAAGTTGTCTGAAGTATCAGTCACTTCTTCTCTATGAAAAAAAAAGTCACATTTGAAACATCTGCATTTTCTTCAGTCAACGTAAAAAGTCTTTACTGTCATTGGTTAAATATCAGTGCTTGTAAGAGACAACTGATCCCAAATTCTTTTCAGGGAGGAGTCACTGATTGCACAGACTTGTTCCTTATTTAGAGCAGCCAAAATCCAGGTAATAGACAAAATCTGGACTGTGTTTGCCCATGGAAATATACTAAGAGTGGGTATTCAGTGTTAACAGTCTGTTCCTCTATTCCTCTGCACAGCAAAGTCAAGTTATGTTACTTCTAGATACATGACTTTGGAAGTTAAGCTCTTAAATCAACATGTAACATAGGTCTGCTTTCCTAAAATAAGAAATTGCTTGCAGTAACTGTTTTTTTCAATAGATTATATTGAATGCTCAACATCTAAATAATCTAGACATAAAGGCACGGAACTCAAGAGATAAACTTCTTAGTGGCAATGCCAGAAACACATCTTTGCACTTAAGGAAGTCACAGTAAAACACATTAAAGGAAAGCCAACTCACCATTCCAGCCATGTAGCTGGGATTGAACTGACTGGCGTAGCCAGTCACATTTTCTAGACCGATTGGAGGTGGATTTGAAGGTGGATAGGCAGCACCGCCCCAAGGACTGCTACCTGAAATCAAACACACCTGTGCTGAAAGCAGAAACTACACCTTTTAAAACTTATTCCATACTACTTACATTTCTAATGTGATGTCTGTTCAACACTAGCAGTTTGGGAGAAGGAAAATCAACCCAAGAGGTGCATGGTAGCAGTGCAATTATGATATAAAGAGACACCTCATTGAATATTTCTAATCATGTTATTTATCACTGAATATATCCATTCTCATTTTAAACAACTCTAAACATAGTTGAAGGTTGACACTTAAGAGTTAATACTGTAAACACCATCTTTTGACTAGAGGTAGTTTCTCTTAAACTACAAAGTTGTCTGGGTATTCCAGTAGGAAGATATTATTTACTCCTTTTAGGCTGCTAATTTGAGGGATGTCTAACAGAGTGTGACCCAGTACATTCACAGATACCCAAGTCACAAAACGTGGCTGCACATAGCAGTACAGTCTTGTTCATACAGCAGTGTAACTAAGCCAGGATATTCTGCTGAGAAATGGCATTTATCTTCCCAGGCTGGTCTGGCTTCTCACCATACACCGCTTCCCCTTCCCCAGTCAGCTTGCCTAACTCCACATTTACCATGCCCATATGAGTCCAGTCCTTTCTTTCTACCAACAATACTGACAACTGCAAAGTTCATTCCCAACAACTTGATACAAAGCAGCAGTTACATGTTTCACCAGCTTCATATTATTCTAATCTATACCCTTTTTAACAGCCTTCTCCTTTCCACACACAACAATTTGCCTAAGAACAGTGAATTACAGATAATGTCATAATTAAAGCCCTAATGTTTTGTGGGATACGGTTTTAAGTTGTGTGACCAATCTCTCCCCATACTAATTTTCCTCACCAGCTGCCTTCAAGACTCAGTACTAACAGGACTCTGTTCCTTGGCATTTATTGATTTTCGTCAAGTTATTACCATCTCCTAGTTCTGTGTGCTTTGTTTGAGATGAATGAAAATGGACCTGATGTGACCACATGGTAAAGCACACATATTATATAAATCAATTCTCAGCCAAGATAAAACAAGACTTAACAAGAGAGCACAGATAGCTTGGGTGAGTCCATGTCACCTTTCCATTCCAGATAGGACAACCACTATCATTTAATGTTTGCTCCATCTAAAGAACTTACCTGGGGCTGCCGGTGGATATCCACCCGCTGGAGGATAGCCAGGATAACTCATTGCAAAGATCTGAAAAGCATTCGTGATACGGTTACTTTCTTTAATGCTTCACTAATTACATCGCATAAAATTAGCAGGCAACACATCTGCAGTAGCGAGTTAATAAAATTTAGATATAAACTGAACAAATCTCACCAGCTTGTCCCTGGAAAACCTCTTCCCGTTTCCTTTTGCTGGTCTAATAAATGTGTTCAGATATCCAAGCAGTTGCAGAGTCACCCCTCAGACTATTTTCCTTATTTGTTTCAGTTACTACTTACTACTCACTTTGCCTATTATGTTGTTAAGGATATTTTACTTGAAAATGCTTACCTCGTTGAGTTAATTAAGTCTCCCTAAGTTTGCAACCTATACAGAACAGTTTTACTAATCAAAAGTACAAAATTATCCAACAGACAAGTCACATCTTCAAGTGAATAGTTGTACCACAAGTGTTAGAAAGCATCTAAATGCAAACATCTGCAAGAGTGCAAGGTCAGAGTAAGAAGCAGAAAGGATACGCTTTGTGCTTACAGCATTGCCATAAAATATGAAGGGCTCACTGCAAATTTGATCTCTCAGAGCTGGCAGTGCCTGTGTCAGCACAGAAGTGCACAAAGTCTTTAGATGTCCAAAGTGAAGCAGAGGTCAAAAAGGAAGGACAAAACTAAAATGATTGCGCAGAACATGAAAAGCCTTATTTTAAACAGAACAGCTCTCAGGAAGAACGGTGAAACTAACTCAAGGAGCTTGTTCCAGATGAAGAAAACATCCACGATCCGTCTCAACTTTTTCAAGGTTATTTTTAGTGACAATTCCCTGTCTATTTTTAAACTGCTGTGCAAACAGCATCCATCTCCTTTCTTTCTTCTCTTTTCCCTAAAGCATTACCTTTTGTATCTGGCTTGTTTTGCTGGTTTTGATTTCAGCTGTGGAGTTCTGGCCTGGGTTGGGTTAGTGGGGGTGCTGGTTTTGTTTTCATTTTGCATAATCATATTAACATCCCTTTCTGGTTTGCATGGCTCTTTTGCATAGCAACAGTGAAATGGAAAAAAATAATATATATCCAAAATAGATACATAATTATCTATATAAAAAATATATATTTTTAAAATATTATTAGAACTCTTCAATTCATTTAAAAGCTGTTTGGACTTCATGCTGCATGTACACATTTGAATTCAAATAGAGAGAAATGAACTAGCAGGAATTGCGATGAACACAGCAGACTAAAAGTTATAACTCTACCTTACCTCTACTCCAGTATGTAAAGCGTGTAACAGAGTCTACAAATAAGTAAACACAGTTTCTTAGCATTAGAAAAAGCCTGTTTACCAAGAAATCTATAAGGGATGCCTTTAACTGGAAAAAAATAATTTCTGTGCAGGCAAGTTTAAGTACTGCCGTTCTATTTGTGCCATTTGTTCATTCTCCATTCCCCCTACAAACACAGGTGCGAGGTAGGGTGAGCCAGGGGGGTAAATCCATCACCCCATCATTACCCCTTGTTCCCCTTGAGATAAGTGTAACAGAATTAACAATTTACCCAGCTGCACATATCAGGAAACCAAGTTGGAAAACCTGAGGACATTTTACAGAGTTAGGCTTTAAATGAGTAAACTGTCAGTCACAAATATCTAGATTTAAACCTCAGGAAAGGTCCAGGGCAGCCAAAGCCCTCCACAACCATCATGGCCCCATTCCACATATTCAACTGTAAGAACAGACTACAGATTAGCTAACATGACACCATTCATAACCAGATTATATCTCAAGGGTAAAGGCTCACAGAAGGTTTTATATCTAATGAGATGCTTACACGATGCTCTCCATAACATGGCAAATGTTTTTCCTGCATTCACTTCAGCCTCTGTTTCCAGTGAGATCTTCCACTGCAGTGCTATCTAGGACTTTCGGAATAACTGAAATATCCAGGCTGCCACAGCCAAAAAGATGACAAGTTTTTTATTAGACAAGTACTTCTTGACATGACTAAGCTCTATGTATGTTTTCATTTCACATGCAAACACAGTGCGTAAAACCTACAGCACCAAATCTGGTATACAATTACTGTGCAATATACACAAGGGAGCACAAGCTCCACACAACAGTCATCACGGTGATCGTGTTTATTTTTCCAGGCATGCCCAGTGCACACTCCACATTAAGATTTGGTTCCTATTTTTGTCCATTTTTAATGCTAGAAGCTAAATCTTGGAAGGTCTCTTATGGTCATCCCTGCAGTTCAACAAAATAATGGATTTTTACTTTTGAATATACCCTGATGCTAAATTAACAGCATAAAGGTATGGCAGCAGCTGTATGGGGTCTTTTTCAATGCTCGAGAGGGACAATGTTCCAGCCACTGCACTTCACTGCAACTTCACAGAACTTGATAAAGCCAAACACTTTAATAATAGATGAAAAATAAGGTTATAAAACCCACCCAAAGAGCACTTGCAAGACAGTGCACACAGAGGAGCTGCACAGCTGCCTGTGCTGCCCGCCCTGCTGCCTCTGGGCAGGTACCGGTGCACGGGAAGGGAGGACAGCAAAAACAAAACAAACACATAAAACCACAAGAGAAGGCAGCCTGCCACTTCAGAGCCTTGCTGTGTCATCAATTAACTTTACATAATAAAATATAGCAATGGTACTAAAAAACACTCAACACTATTACTTAAGTCACTCAAAAACAAACAAACAAACAAACAAACCAACCAAAAAACCAAAACCACCACAACCCAGATTTTCAGCATGCATAATACTTATTAGTCAAGGTGTACATTTTTGAGATACAGATTATTACAGCATTGAAATTAATTTTTCCCCCCTTCATGTGCAAACATATTTATTTATTTATAGCTTCACAAGGTAAATACAATAATGACAGGACACTCCAAAAAATGCTAAGGTTTCAAAGAAGCTTTAGGTACAAATTTAAGGCAAAAAGGTCTGAGGTTTTTGTGTTGAAGGGTGCAGAGCAATGCTATAACCACATTGTTTTTCTAAGTGGGGTTCTTTGCTTGTTTGTCCCACGTAGAACGTTCCTTTCAGATTTAAAAAAAATTAAAGGAGTCTTTTGGCAATTAAAGCTGAGGTTGAGGAATAATAGCTAACTTCATTAGCAATCTGATAAATATTTTACTATATATAAAAACATTCTGCTTGCTTCTTTTGAATACTGCGTTTATCCATGACTTTTCCAAGGGGAATTTCTCCCACACTGGTTGGATTCCAGGCAAACTAGGATCCACGAAGACATCAACTTCTCACATTCAAAAACTTTCCTGATCACCACTTTTTTGTGTACTTCTCTGTTGGCAATTTCTCCAATTTAGAAATATTTACTCCTCTAAACTAACTTTCCCAACCACACTCCGAACCTTGTCTCCATTTCACCTTCTAAGCCCATCTTCCCAAATTTCTTCCGTTACATCCGCAATATCTTGCTAGAACTGTAAGTGATGAGCAATACTTGCCCACACCCAATAGTGGTGACATACGCCAGGGAACAGCAGATGCCAAAGTCCACCCTGTCAAGCAGTTACTGTGTGGGAGGATATAGGAACAGGAAGGTCTGTGTTTGCTCAGCCATAAAAGAAGTAGCACATAAGAGGAGGGAAAAAATCCAAACTACCCAAGCACATATGGAAAGGGGGAGTGCCCTGAAGAAAATACAGAGCCGATACTGTTAAGGTCCTCTCCCTGTTCCCAGTGCTCACTCTGGAGGTCCACCTCTAAACTCTAAATAAAGATCTGAGGTTTTACTCCCCCGGTGGACACCGCTGTCTCGCTTCACATTTCAAGCCATGAACCGCTCAGGCTCTTGAATATTTTCCTGTTGCTTTGGCAAAGCTAAGAGGGAACAGACCTGTTCATAAGAGATTAAATCTGGGATACACTTTCAATAGGAACCTTGAAAATATGCTCCTCTAAGCCACAGCAGCCAAAAAGGACTACAACTGGAGATATTTATAACAAAAATTAAAATTACACAATGGCAGCAGAAGTAAATAATAAAATGTTAAGGCTATCAGAAAAGATCTGTTTCAAGGTGCAACAAAAATAAGCTCAGCAACAGCGTTCATGTCCCTTCCTGGAATTCATTTAGTGGCTGCTGTTCAGGCTCCAGTTACACCAAGGTCCAATAATTTAAGGGGGCAAAAAGAGTGAAAAGATTAGAACCTATATTTGCTCAAAATAATTTATTTAATTATGCCCATTTCCCAGTGATCACTGAGTAAAGTTAAACTCTTGGCCTTTACTCCTCCTCCAGACTGATTACCAGGATGTAGTACAAAAGGTTGCCTAAAGCTATAAATTACAGAATTCCTCTGTGAGGAAGGCACAAGCTGCTCCAAGACCGATCCCTGATTATGAAACCAGCAGAGAAGAATTTATCACCTTACAATACGCTGCGGATTTGCATCAGAGGTGAACTGAGGCATCCACCGCTGCACCTCTGCAAGACAAGGACGAGCCATGGTCAGCATCATACCAGCTAACTGCTATTTTACCAGCCTAAGCAAGATTTATCTTTGACTTACGCACTGCAGCATAGAAGTTGTCCTCTCCTATAGCTGGTATAGTATTCTTCATCCTGACATATAAAAAGCCCTGCAATTTGGTTTTCTATTAAGTCTCCTGTGTACAAAACCCCTGGTGTGGCCTTCCTTTCACTGCGAAAAAAACTGAATATAGTAGAACGGGTTCCCCCTTCCAACAAGGCTTAATGTACCTGAGTTCATGCCAGCCAAAATTCAGGAAATCTCTTTTACACAGAACTTCTCAGCCCTAGTTTGCCATTAACCCACAAGTAGTACCTTTTATTGCTTGCTTTTATTGGCTAGTGAGAAAATAAAACAAAAATGACACCACACAAGTAAGACCTCCAAAGCCTGCAAAGGATAATTCTGATGTAACAGGCAATTCAGCCGCTTCATGATCAACTTTCTTCAAACACCCAGTAATAATAACCAGCACCTGCCATGCCAAAGGAACAGAGGGAGCGAAACTCCAATAACAAGCCCCCTTATTTCCTCCATGAGACCAGATCGTCCCAGCTCCAGTGTACTCTCCTCTCCAGGTGCTCAACACCCACATCCCTCAGCAGAGGGTCGGTTCTGAATGGACAAGCAGGTCAGCCTCATATTCCAGGGACTAGCAGAGCTGGGACTGCCAGAGCTGGCTAGGTAACACTGCTCGCCAGCACTGAACCACAGAGACAGCAAGCGTTGAACAGCAAGAAACGTACTTCTGTGCTCGGTCTTACGGACCCTTGTCTAAGTGGTCCAAACAGTAGACAAACTGTTTGGAGAGGGAAAAAGGCAGTATCATGTTACCACTCAGCGTCAGCATTTCATCGTTGTGAAGATCCTGCTTATGGAGATAAACATTTATTCCCCCAGCATACAATTTCATTTAGTATCCGCGACTCTTCTGGGAAGATCACACATGTCTTTGGGTTCACATATCAGTCCCTACTCAAGGCAACAAAACCCAAAGAACTTAACTGAACTGCACCAGCTCTTGAAATACACATGCAGCAAAAACGTGAGTTAATTTCTAGGAGGTCAAGTTCACTTTGGCTTCCTACTCTGCCCTGGACCAAGTGTTTCCTTTTGCAGCACACTCTTGCTATGCTATCTTCTGAATATTTACAATACAGACAGTCAAAGTGTATATGACAACGTAGATAAAGCCACTTTCCTAGCAAAACAAGAAATACCAAAACAGATTTATGAGATGCTTGAAGAAATAATAGAATGAGGTTGCTCTATTTCAAACTCATAACTTGTCATATAAAGTAATTTGTTGCAAAAAACGGACATGCTATGAATAGCCTGAATCATGCTCTCAACTGACTAATGCTTCAGGGATTTATAGTCATCTATTTTAAGTTCTACCATGCAAGAACAAACTTTTACATCATCAGTGCAAGTCAAAATAGGTAAATATTAATTATTCCATTTCACCAAGTACACTCTGTGGGGGAAATCCTACAGAACTAAAGCAACAGTCAAACGCTCAGTACTCTAAAGCAGTTACCAGAAAAATAACTAGTTGTTCATTTCAGGCCATCAATTTTTAATGAGCTTCTGCACTTGAGCCTGAAGTGCAGAGCTGGGGGGTCCCCAGCACCCCCACCCCTGCGAGGCATCCACAGTGAAAGGCAGACGGCAGTTTTCGGTTAGATCCTCTGCCAGTACCTCCTACACTTACATTGTTCAGGCTGCAGAAGAAGCCGAATAGCACTGATCTGCTCAAGTGACAACTCCCCAAAGAAAGGCACACTTGGGGGACCTGCATGGAACCTTAATTTGAAAGCTGCATGGATGTACCCTACACTGCACACAAAACGTCTGTGCTCTGCACCCGTCTGACGGCCTTGAGACTCCCCAGCTGAAAAACTGGTAAATACTAGTTTGCAAATATGTTAACTTTTCCTTAAAGATGACGACTTGCATGCTTTCTGGGCACTGAAGGGCTGTCCAGGAACACCAGTTATTACTTGTCTGTGAGCAAATGGACATACTTTCTTTGTTCCCGACTATAAGGAAATACTGATTTTCAGTTCCTCAATGACTTCTTTACAGGGATTGACTTGTTAAAGAAAGAACCAATTTAGTATAGTAAACCAGAGAGTCAGATATTCCACAACTACCATAAACAAAGAAAGTCAAAAGAAAAGATGACTGTGGCCTTTGAATCCAGTCTGCATGTGGGATCAGCAAACTTTAGTCTTTAACGCTTATTACTTAAAAAAGAAGTATTTTTTCCCCTAAATCCTAACATCTGTAAAATACATTTATTCTCCTAGCTAATGGAAAACTGAGTATTTTCAAAGCACTGTCAAGTGCAGCCAATAACCAGATATTCAGACTACAGATAGGTGCAATGTTTAGAGAATGAACATTATTTTCCAAACTTAAAGTTGTTCTCTCTAGTAAGAATAAAAGGGATATTCACAGCATCTGCTTTAGGCAACTTAAGCACCTAATTTAGGACAACATGCCAGGTTAAAGTTAGAAATCTGAGATGCTTTTTTACCCAATCAAGAACTCTTTGGGAATCTGAATTAAATGCATAAATTAATCACACTGAGTATCACTTCACATGCATATTGACTGAATGGCTATAGTAAGTTTTAGAACAGAGGCCTTGCAAAGATTTAAAACTCATTTGCATCTTTAATGTGGGATTAATTTCATTGATAGTTCTTAAGCCTCCCAGAAGCCGGGATCCAAAAGTCTGAATCTGAGGCTCACTTCTCCTAATGATGAAATGAATACTAATTAACAGTTCCAAAGAAGGAAGAAAACTGTGAGGACAGGTGCTTCAAGACAACAGCTGAGCTAAAGCTAGCATGAATGACCTATTGGTGACACCTTCTCAATGCCCTCAAAAAAATACCCAACACAACACCCACACTACATAGTTTAAAAAAAGAAGCTTTAACCTTCCCTATTACAAAATAAGACAGTATCTTCTCTCTCAAATAGATGATGCATAAGGAAAAAAAATACTTTGTTCAATTATTTTGTATGTCTTAGAAAATTGCTACCAATCTGACAGCACAGGGACACTCTGGACTCCCCCCGTACATGGAACAGGCAGGTAGCAGGACTGCACGGGGTTGTGCTGCTTCTTAAAAACAAACAAAACAAACAAAAAAATCCCCCACACAAACAACAAAAAAACCCACAACAACAAAAACATCCCCACACTTGAAGCCTATTCAGTTTATTTCCTACAGTCTAACCATCAGCACTGGTCCACACTCAGCATCTGTGACAGCCAAGTAGTATAGATACAATTTCACAAGTACACACAAAAAAAACAGCTGCTAAGCGTAGGCCAGATTGGCAGCCTGATCCCCACAAGCACATAATAGAATTGTCTCTTAAAAGGACACCAGCAAGTCCCCATCATGAACCATAACCGACTCCAGGCTTTCCCCAGCCAGGAGCTGACTTATCAAGATTTTGCAGCGAGCTCTGATAAAATCCGGAATGAACATGAAGCAACCATAGAAGTAATACACTGTAAATATTTGCCGCTGCCCTTTGGCTCACCTATCTACCACGTGTGGTACTACATTACATTCAACCCACCTTAGGGAACTGCCTGAAGGAAACTGAGTGTTTATATCAAACACACCTACTTTCAAATAAACTAGCAAAAGCAAAGGGACCACCTCAGCTTCGGTGCATGACAACTCGAGTTTCAAATGACTTACAAGTCTCTGTCCTTATTTCCAACAGTTTACCTAATACAATTTAAAAATATATCCAATAAGAAACTATGTTTCAAGGTAGCAGACAAAAATAATCAAAAAATTAAACTGGCGCTATTACTCAGTTGTGTACTTAACTCAAGGTAAGCCTCTTTCGACCATTTGAAACTGACAGAGAAATTTCCATGAATGACTACACAGAGCCTTGGCTAAAAATAAGTGAAACTTCTGATTAGTTCAAAGGCATTGCTATTTCTGTAGCCACCATCAAACCATCTGGTCTTTTTTACTACACCTCTGCTTTAACTATACCTTCTTATTTTTTAATCCCTAGGTTGCTATCACAGAACTAAAATAGGGTCTATCTCAGTTCTGATTAATACAATGTTATTGAACAGATCCTCTGGATGCTCCATCTTCTGAAACTTGATAGACGTCTAGGAAACAGCATCTCCTGGACCCTTCAAAACACACAGACTTCTTGGCTTGACTTTTTGTAGTAGATTACATTACGTATTTTAAGCTGCTATCTAACACTACATACAGTCTTTATAATGCCTTCAATATACTGTATTAACTACATAAATACCTCCATAAAATATCTCCATCTCATTGCAGTTTGATTATATCTTTTAGCGACTTTTGAAATTTCACAGAATTTCCAGCCCAACAACTCAAAATTTCTGGGGACTACAGAGAACAAGAAGGGATGTAGCATACGACTGTGATGACTACTCCAGAAATTTTAAGGTCAGATTCACAGAGATGTTTTGGTTCCTAACCCCATACTGAATTTAGACAAGAGAAAGGTCCATAAATATCATCATTGACACAGACATAAGATCATTAGGCCCTTCAAAGTCTTGCTGTGTCTGTATTATATATGGTGCTTTGGAGGTACAGGGTGGAAGAAGTCACAAAAGTAGTTACAGAGGCATTTTAAGGAAGAAAACAATGAGCAGAAACGCGGTGGGGACCGGGCCACAAGCATAACTTGTCGTGGGCATTGCTTTCAGTTATCTGCTGCATCAGTGGGAGGAGAGCAGTCCACATGACTCTTACAGCAGCCCTAAAACCAGGAAATCATAGAAATAGCCAAGCTGTGGGGAGAGTGCTCACGCACTCAAGCTTTATAGCAGCCATACACTAGTGCTAGTTCTGTACCGTTTCTGACATTACTGTATGTGCTCCAGCAGAGCTCTGGCTCACCGAGCGGAAAATACTGTGTGCTGGAGGGCGCCAGGGAACGAACCCCCCGCCTCCCACAGCAGCCAGGCTTCTAGACACACAAAAACCTACCGACCAGTTCCTTCACCAAAACACATTGCACCAGCAGTTCTCTGTCGCCAGCCTGTTTTCTCTCCACACCTTTACCTCACTCTTTCTGCCCCAATGCATCTGTCCCCAGTTTTGGCTGAGCTGCTTTCCCTGCTTCTGCCCCTCCCTTCAGAAGGTCCCTGCCCCAACTGTTCCTCCTTATCAGGAAGAAGCCTCCAGGAAGTGCCACTGAACTGGTAAACGAGGAAAAACTATCCCAACATACACCCCACTGCCCAGCCTCCCTTCTCCAGAAACAGGGCAGGGAAGAACTCTACTTTTCTGAATATTGAGATGTTTATGCTGTTTTCTGTCTTACACAAGGTATGGCAAGAATTAAGAGTGTCTCTTTCAAGACACTTTGAGTACATGCAGTATAAGAAAAACTAAAGTATGGTAGAAGCAGTCTGCAGAAAGGGATGTTTGGTTAAAAAAAAAGCATTGTGTAACAGCTCTAACAAGGCTACCATCTTAGTCTTCTTTCTCTTATCAACCATACACATCAGTATCAAAAGTTGAAGACAAGCTCCAGACACAAAGTACCAAACTGCAACAGCAAAACACACATTTTCCTCTGAAACCAGCCCATTTCCCTAAGAAGCAAGAACAGCTTTCTGAAGAGCCGCCGAGTCGCTGCGGGCCCCGACCTCCACCTGCACCAGCTCCCAGGCCGGTGTCTGTCACCTGGGCCGTGCCTGTCACCCCGGGGGCGCCACCGCTCCAGCCGTCCCATCCTGGCGGACGCGAGTTCCGCCGTCCCCACAGGGACAGCAGCACAGCCCGGCCCGGCCCACGGCCCCGCAGGGGCAGCTCGTCCCGGCACACAGTGGCACTCGCCCTCTCCCCACATCCCGGCCCACGCGGGGGTCGCTCCTACCGCGGGTCCCGGTCGCTGCTGCGGCCCCCGCCCTCCTGACGACTCGGTCGCGCTGCGGGGTGACGGCAGCGGGTGCGGCAGGAGGAGGGGCCGCCGCGGCTGCCGGCCTCGGTGGGAAGGAGAACCAGGGGTGGGGAGACGCGACGGCTGTAGCGGGGCCCGCCCGGCAGCTCCGCCCGCTGTCCGGGCCCCGGGGGAAGCACCGCCCGGCCCGGGCCCGGTGCCGTGACGGGGCGTGCGGGGCGGCTGCCAGCGCTGCCCGCGGAGCCTCTCGGCAGGGGAGCCTGACGGCTGTGGGCTGGGAGAAAGGTGGCGAGTTCCACAAAACAGGTTTGACAAAAAGTGATTTCCACCGAGAGGTCACGTTTCATTTAAAAACAAAACAAAAAACAAACAAAAAAACAACACACACACACACACACACACAAAAAACACACAAACCACACAACAACAACAAAACACACCAAAATAAACGGGAAAAGTCGCTCCACCCATGACCCGGGCAGGCTGCGCTGCGCCCCACGCACCAGGCGAGGCGGACACGGCGAAACCAGCTCCAGGAATTCGCCGTCTCGGACAAGGCTGTGAGCGCTTAGCTGCCGCCGGAGTTAAAGCCAGACACTGATTGCTGGCACCGGGAATTCAGAAAACATTCAGAAAACACGTTTCTCAGGGAAGGTGGGACATGAATCCCCATTTTGTTGCATATAATATCGATTTCCTTGAGTAAAACTCTACAAATATTATTCATGTTGACCTTTTCTAGTAGAAGCAATACTAGCTGAACACTTCAATAAACATCTTTTTTTCCTACATGCATTCTTTAAAGATGACTGAAGTTGCTCGCATGGAAGCATTTAGAGAAACAAAACAAAATAAAAATGAAAAATAAAAAGGCCTATCATTTTCCAATTAAATTCCTTTTGCCAAGACACTAATGAAAATAACATTGCTGACTGAATCACAGCATTATACAACTTGGACAGGGAATAAACTCCTATTTGCAACTAGGATTTTTGTGAACAGAATCTCAGAACCTCCTTTCCAACACTCTCTTCACCCATACATATGCTTCATCACAGGTACTTTCATTGAGAACTAAACTATTTTTGATGGATGTGTTCATGTTTTTTAAGAGCATATGTCCTATTCACCCACTCACTGCAGGGCCCGCTTTTTCCTTTTTTTGTGGTTTTTGTACCCCTCATAAAAATTTTAACTGGTACCACAGAATCCAAGGCTGCACCCATGGGAGAAGGCTAAACTTCAAGTAGTCCAAAGCAGGTGTACATGTCTATTTTAATTTAAGAATTGCTTATGGTGATTTAACATAAATTATAAGTTTATTCCCAGCTTGATGTTAAGCCTTGCTGATAAAGACATTGCTGATTATTAGGCAAAGTGAAACAACAAGGGTTTCAATGCAGAGTGTTATCTGACATTCACTATGCAGGCAGATGGGAAGATTAAGATGTGCCCACAGAGCAGCTCACGTGCAAAGGCAGCCAGGGATCGTCGTGCCCTCAGTGTGCTGGCAGAGCTGCTCTTCAGCGTTAACATATCTGACTTGTGCCAGCCCAAAGGGGCCACATTAAGGACAGTTTTGTTAACCAGAGTAATTTTACTGAAACAGGTTAGGAGCCATTCAGAGGAGCTGCTACTCCCACCCCATGAGGACACTAAGGGTTACTACTTCCAGCGAGATTTGGAAAATAACACGTCTGCCACTTAGGTACTGTTATTTTTGCATGCAGAAAAGCCCTTTGAGAGTCATGCTTAGCCTGGAAGTGATGTATGAGGAAGCTTGGGCTGCTGCAACCAGCCTGGTATTTATTCCAGAGCTGGTTGTGCTCACTTTGAAGTCAGTTGCAATATTCAGTGGCTTCAACTAGGGTGCAGGTTTGGCTCACTCCTAGCCACTGAGGCTGGATAAATAGAGGGATTCATACAAGTCCCACAGCTTTGACACTGCATTCATAAGCAGAGAACTGCACCAGCTATGGCAGCATATGGAGTGTTTCATGGACAAGGCAACCTTTGTATGGAATCCTCACTAGCTGCCATTTTCAGACAGGGAGTGAGGTGTTTGCTTAACATATTTCATTTCTGGAAATTTTTCCACAGGGATGATAACCTCAGAGCCCACGCTCTTCAGGAGCTTCAGCTAGTGCAAATTGCTCTTCCTGCAAAAGCTGTTATGGGCAGCACGTATTCTTGTAAGCAACAGAAAAAGATAAAGCATGCTGCCAAAGCTATTGCACTATATCAGTAAAAAGTCAAAGCTGCATAACACCACCATTAAGGGAAAACTTTCTGTAAAACCAGATGATTGTAGTTAAGTTACAGATTAGACTTTTTAATATATTGGAAACACTTTGTAAATGGTTAAGGTGTATCTTTCATTTTCAGTGGAATAAGGGGAAATGTTAGGAGAGCCACGTGAAGCTGATGGATTAAAGCCTGAGACAAAGACACTGATTAGAGAGACTGGTTTTTATCCAAGCTGTGAATTTGCATGAGTATCTGTGGGAATATTTATAAATTTGTTAGAGAAGGATAGAATTTTGGAGACTGGAGACCTTAAACAGGAAGAGAGATTCTGCTGAAACTGAGTCAGGAAGAAATCAAACCCCTGTATTTGCCTGTGGATGTGCCTCTGACTAAAGGATTTATGCTGTTCCATCAAAATCCTAGCTAATATGTAGTTTTTCTGGTTATGAAAACAGACAAATGAAAACCTATGATAAGTGATCCAAGTGTAAGCAATACAGAATAGCCTGTTTGGAAACGTAGGCAGCCCAAAACAAGAGCTTCAACTTCCACAGGCATCTTGATGGAGTCTGATTTCCCACACTGCCTCTGAGGCAAAAAACCAGCACTGGCTGAAGGTTTGTTAGCAGTAGGAATGCTGTACCTAAGGCTTTGCTACTGATTCAACTCTACATTTCGACTGTTGATGTTCTTACCTGCTCTGCTTCTCTCACACCTCCACAGGGGAAAGGGATTCCTGATGCTCTTAGAGAGAGAGACACCCATGTCTCCACTCTGGAAGGAAGACACACGTCTTCATTCTTGGCAGAAGAAAGCATATGACAGCAAAGCCCTTACTTCTTTTTACAGTAGAGCAGTGAACCTTGTCCCCCACTTTGTTCAACCTGACAAAAATCATTAAAACAAATTCATTTCATGGCACTTATCAGGAAAATCTAAGACTGTGAGACTCACAAGAACAAGTACATGAAGAAATAATAATGGTTTCACGTGGATCCTGTATTTTAGACACATGCATGAAGGAATTGCATGGCACAGATACAAGGATGCAGGGATGAAGATCTAGCTCCAGCAATATATTTATGTAATTTCTCAACCCACTATTTCTTCATTTCGATTCTATTCAATACCTAATGGATGGTTGGTTCAAAAAAGTGACAAATGTAATCTGAAAAGTGCCAATTTTTGTCACCCCAGATGTATAAAAATATACAATTACATAAAATACAGAAAGCATTTTCAGAAGGATGGCATGTCAATTTCTAAGTCACAGAGCTAGATGTTACTTGCACTTTAAGTTATTGCTTCCCATAGAGTTTATTAACATAAAAATAGATGTTAACAGGAGCTCCACATAAAGCCCACTTCTGCTGGCCTCCAGCAGCATTACATCTGATACTCCCACAGGGAAGTTCACAGTATAGTTGCTGCCAAAAAGGGACAAGGACACTCTCTCCTTTCCACCCTTCACTTGAAGCCTAGCTTGCGTTGATCCCTGCTGGATCAGCTTAGCTCCTACCAGGAGGGGAGCTCTAAAAGCCTTAAGATTTCCAACTAGGACTCTATCTTTCTAACACATTTTGTCTCAAAAGTACAGTAAAATCGTTTACTGGTAAAGTAACTGTTATAATTTGACTAATTGCAGCCATTTTCCTTAAGAGTTCACAAAAGGAAAACCATCCAGAAACATGCAGTACAGTGTACTATATGACATGTATTTATTATATGTATATTATATACATACCTTTTAAGGCTTGTTTTCAATCAGCTCAGTTTAGGAAACCTAAATCCAGGTTGAAATTGGAACATCTTCCACACACAGTTCCCAAACTAACTGCAGAAGCCATGCGATGCAGTTGATACGGAGAAGAAAACAAGGATAGTTTCTTCAGTCAAAATTACAGGAGACCTACCAGCAGCAAGTTTTAATAACTAATTTTTGTCTTTAAGGTTTTAATATGTAAACCAGTATTTAGCTGGGTTAGAACCTCCAAACCTCATGTGTTAGGCATGCATTTTGAACTGAGGTTTACTTTTACTCCTATTGACAACTGTCATTCTGTATAAGGATTTCTAACCAAGTGCATGTGGACAGTGATGCCACAGCCCAGGTAAGACAGCAGCGAACAAGGTTTAGAATCCTTGCTGTTGGGATAGGTGAGAGTTTGCACGTCATGCTGCTTTCTGACATTGTATTGACCCAGTACCAATTCATTTGAAGAGAAGTCTTTGTGGGGAAACCCACAAAATCACAACAGCATTTCCTGCAAGCACTGCATTTTCCTAGTGCCTTTTCCAAACTTCAGTTCCAACCTCATACTTTTCCAAGTGGATTTGTGCCATAACAGCACAGAAACAGAACCAAGTGATGGAAACTAGTATGTTAATTCCATACAACATCTGCACCCCTGATTTCACAGGTGCTGTCTTCTTCCTTTTTCCGTATCAATTTTTCAGCATTTCCATCACTAAAATATTCCATTGGTGAAAATTCAAAGACAAAATACCTGAGAGTTTACACACTAAAAGTAAGCAGAAACTAAGAAAAAACAGAACAAAAACCCAACCAACCAAAACCAAACAAACAAAAACCACATGCACACAAAATAAAAAACCAAACCACCACATTTCTGCGAGTATTATAACACTGTCTTCCAGGCTGCCAAGGAGCCCAGAGTATGAGCCAGCCTGTGGTTAATTTTTGGGAGTGCTAGCTTGGAACCCAAGTGGTCCAGGTTAACCTACAGGCTTTCTGGATGAATTTAGTCAAGTTCAGATCCTCTGAAGATACAGGTACATACAGCCTGTGTTGATTTTGAGCCCTGAGAAACTGATATGTGTCATTTGCAAACTCTACCTTATGAGAAAGGGAGCTCACTCACAGTTGTTCTGGATTACAGTTCACTTATTTACAGTCCTGTTAGTTGATAGGTCTTTTGGAAAGATTGTCTCCCAAATGCTTTCACTCCGTGTTAGCCAACAAAAGGTATTCATTTTCCTTCATCAGTTTTGTTACTACTCCTGAGCATTCCTTAGGTTTTCTACTTACTTTTTTTTTGCATGTGCTTTCCAAATCATGCAGTTTGCAGCTCTTCTGTGCACCTGTGTTCCTCCTTCATAACTGGGCTTTCAGTGAAACCAGCTCCCTGCAAGACAATATCATGTACTTGTATTCCTCTCCCCTGCTTGTTCCTCTGCAGGCTCTTTGTACCCTCTAGCATATTTAATGATATTTAAGAGGCAGCATTACCCTCAACCTGTGCTACACTCGTGAGAAAATTCTACCGCTTAAAATCCACTGCTTGGAGGCAAGCTTAGCTGAGCTAATTTCTGCACTCCAGCTTAATTTTCCCTGTGCATTCCTGTTGCAATCGGAGATGGCAAAATTTAAGGACTCTGCATTGCCCTTAGTCTGAAAGCAGGTGGTACAGTGTATGGCGTGACTTATGTATGCTGAGGAATGCAACAACACAGCCGTTTCATAAACTGAACCACAATTTGTGATGGACTGTACAGACCGTGTTATCAAAGGGCATCTACCCAAGACCTGTGTAGGTCTATGGCATGCAGGACCTTTGCTGAAACTATTTTCTTACACATAGTTTTGCATTTTTCCCGAAACAATCATGCTGTGAGCTTTGATCTGTCGGGCTGTCTATCTGAACACCTTCCACTGTTACTAAATTCATTCGAATTAAGAGCTAATTCTATGCTCCAGGCTACAGAAATTATGGAGTGTTGAGCATATGTAAACCATTACCCTTCAAATGCTGCAGAATATAGTCTTGAAATAAACAATTCCATCAAGGAGTAACAGATGGAAGTGCTTTAGTTTCCATTTTGTATCAACACAAACTTGTCATTAAACTCCTAAACTTTTACAATTGGATAGCTCTGTGTTTATTGCTTGGTGTACATAACCTGGCTTACTTTGGCAGGCTGACCCAACACACACTCATATAAGTCACTAGTTCAGCCCTTTGCAGGTTGGGTTTTCTACAGCCTGTTTAGACTTTCTGCTTTGGGTTGTATCTTGTGCAAAATTGAATTCTGAACTCCAATTAACATGTAATTCCAAATAATAGATAACAGGAAAAGGAGCTCACAGAAACAGGGTGAGCTGGCCCTGGCATGCACACCCCACCTACAGAGTTTAAGCTCCCAGTATGGGAAAACAGGTGAATATTTGGTGGTATTTTTAAGTACTTGTGAATGCAAGTCAATTGAGTGACTGGGAAACCCATCTGAATGGCTTCTAGATCAGCTGTTTATCACTGTGTGTCAACTGTGGCAGTCTGCAGTAGCATTATGAACTCTGCTTCATCATCGTAAATTACTTTCCAGCCCCACAAAGTTTCTGGGTGGAAATTAATATGACATAAACACAGATTACTACATTTCCCCCTCTTCCTTGTCTCCAGGAAATGGAGAGTGAAGCAACTCGGGCAATCCGACACTCAGCAGTATCACAGAGTTTTCAAATCAGGTCAGTAGTTGAGCAGTGAATTTCTTCCTCTTGAGCAGAAGAAAAGCAAGGTTCTCTGATAAGTTCTCAGGAAGCTGAAGAGACCCAACCATACACTGTACTTCAACAGCACGTTTTAAAACCTTACTTTTGCGTTTTCTGTTGAAGGGTATTCCATTTGCGGCAGAATTTCTGAGAAAATATAAACCAAACACAAGTGAAGACAGTTTTTCTGGCACTTGCCGTGCTCCATGGTAGTCTGCACAAGGCAGGGGGTTTGTACTAAGCTGGCAGCAGGTTAACTCCAGTGATTATAACAGCTGTTGTTCCCTGTAAGCTGTATTAAATTCATGCTGTTTACTACTGGTCTTTCAAGTATTTTCAATAGCAAGGTATTGCACTGCTTTTCCTCTTACTCAAGCACTACTGCTTTCTTTGGCATTTTCCATACTGCAAGTGCAGACTGAAATATTAAAGACTTCCATTAGAACTTGTATGCAAACTGAGAAAGCATGAGCTATTACAAGTACCTAAACCTACAATATCAGAGACTTACCAGTCCAATATCTTAAAGGCCTGCAACGCAAGGTTGTGCGTGATATTGGTTACTGACCAAATATCTGCAGTTGGTAAGGGGGTCTCTCAACTTTGAGGAGTAACCTTGAAAGGTGTCCCAGCTCAGGGAGAGATCACTGCCATGCAGCCAGCTGCTGAGCAGGGAGAGCTCAAAAAAGTCTCACTCAGGCTGTCATATTTATAAAATAAAATGGTTGGCTTGTAGTCAACTTACATGTGATGGACGTAAGAGGCTTCTTGTACCACAACTTTCTTTGTTACTTGACAAGTGAACCTTGGAAGAACCAGCTGCTATTCATGTGTTAATCACATGGTTGTGTTCCAATATCCACACTCATATAACATCCAAGCTCACCAGGTCACCCTTTTCTTTGAGGGTTTTCAAAGAACAGGTTGGAACTAGAGAAGGTCAAGGCCCGCTCACAGCCTAAGACCTTCACCTCTTTTGGGGCCTCACCCAAACTACTTGTACTTTGGTCAGAGTCAAGTGCATCTGTCACTTCTACTGTTTACTACACTTCTGTGGAGAGTTTCTGGCTGTGTGCTGTGAACAAGCCAGAGCTTGATGTGGCTGTGGTGCAGGCTGAGACCTACACGGAAGGTTTTCCCTGAGACACCAAAGACAGAAAGGGAAGTAAACAGAGGCTGGTCTGCCCTCGACCCAGGCTGCAGGAGGGGTGCCGTTGCTGTCGTCGCTGCGCATGAACAGTCTGTGGGCAGTGCCCTGCAGCTGATCACCATAGTGGGGGGGGAAGAGTGACTGCAAGTGTAACCAATCGTAGCCTGCGCTTGCCGCATGGCCTTTGGGTAAAGAGTATATAAGGCTTGGAAAAACGTGGTCTGGGGGACATTGATATTCAGTGTTGTTAAGAGTTCATTAAAGGGTATTGATGTTAAATTCATGTTGAATTAGACTCATTACTCTCGCCCGGCCTGCGAGTCGCGCTCAAAGAGGTTCTGCCAGCAATTTTGCATTTTTCTACATCACGACACACTTCTAATAATTTAGCTTGTGTACAATATGCTTTAGATCTAAACTGAAATGTTTCTTACCTTGCAGTAGATATCAGATGCTGGGCAAGGGATCTCTTGACCTTGAGAAGTAGCTCTGAGAGGCATCCCTGCTGAAGAGAAGATCACCACCATGCAGCCCACTGCCGTGCAGGAGAGCTCAGCAGACTCTGGGAGCTATGAATATTTGTAGCATAAAGTGATTAACTCGTAGTCAAATTAACCTTTTGTGTACATGCAGGTGTGCAGCCGTAGCAGCTTTAGTTTCCTGTGGCCCCAGCTGAGGCTGGTGCTGTTAGTTCCTGATAAGGCATGACCTAAATTCCTTAGGTTTCTGAGAAGATACAGGTTAGCGCAATTTCTCAAGGTTTGCACAACACAGCTGGCTTCAGCCAGGCCTATTTGTTGGTGGTGCCCAAACCAAAGTACTATTAAGTCAAGAGTGGATGCACCCATCACACCATACAGTTTGGGAAACAATTCTGGAAAACAAATATCTCTGTTCTTGTATCCCCTTGCCTCCTATGTAACTATTCCATTCTCTTGTCTTACAGCAGTGTTTCTGTGATTACCTCCTCCTTACTTTCTCATCGCTTTGCACTTCTACTAGAAAAAGAAGATGGGGTTTGGCATCACTCATTCACAAAGTTCTCTTTATCCTCGATTCTAGCTTTGGCACCTTACAGCTCCTCCTGTCAGGCCATGCATCCACAGCTTTTCACCTTTACTGTACTGTTGACTAGACCTGAATCATCTCCCCTATCTTCTGCTCTTCTCTTCTCACCTTTAAATCCTTTGTTAGGGTACACCATACTGAACTACCTTTCTGTTCCCTCATCTACTATATATATGCCCCTCTTTCTTATTTGTGTGGTGATTTTGTGGGGTAAGGAGTGCCTATAGTTTATGCATATATTAAGTGTGTCAAAATAATCATGGAGCTGAAAATACTCAGTGAACATCAAGATCTGGGTAATTTTGTCTCAGTATAGGTCTAGTATGTGACTTTAGCCTGTCTGTGCTTCAGATTTCCTTCCCTAAAATTTGAGATAAATATCACTCCTCTATCGTCAGTCTGAGGATAAACCCAAGAAGACTACACATAAGGATAAATATAATATGTATAGAATCATTCATTGTAATTATTAATCAAAATTGAGAGGCTTAATAAAAAAATTCCCAAGAGTACCAAACAACAAAGTTCAAACTGTAACCTGTCAGACGTTCTTTTCATTGAATCTGAAGCCCATGGGGTCATTTGTGCAAAGCAAGCTGTGAAAGGCTCCTTCACCTCAGTGGTGGTACAGGTCAGCATCTTCTCAAGCCATGCCTCCAGCTGCAGCAGCATCCTGCTGTGGCAAAGCACTTTTTCGGGGCGTAACTCGTGGAACATAATAAACTAGGTCTCATACGTAGAAGCAGCATAATCTTCCCATGACTCAGCCCTGAGTCACTCAGGAGCCTTTCCCACATTGAGGGAAAACAGCGTCATTCAAGCCATCTTTAGCACAGATGATCTTTTACCCAAGATTGCTCAAAATATTCTGCAACCACTAAGAAAAACAAACACTGAAAGATTGCCTTTCATAGGTGTCCCAACCACCCAGATGCGCACCCTAACCACAGACTAGGGACCAGATCCTGAGAGAGCTGGGTGGCACAGGATTTAACTGAAACTGAATAAAATCAGTTTTATGTTGTCAGGATTGCCACAGTGAGGCAGTATTTCTATAAAGGGAAGAAGGTAAACTCAGATCTAAAATTAGAGAGTTTTTCCAACAAACATTGCTTGCGTAGCTGATACTTTGAATCAGGACACTCTTCTTTCCTTGCCTTTGAATTGCAGGGAGCGAGAGTCTCCTGGCGGCAATCGAGCAGCAGAGCCACGCAGCACAGGGTGGCCGTGCCGCATCGCACAGCTCCGCTCTGCAGCGTCACCTGCATCCCAGTAGCATCCTCGCACCATGGCTCTGCGCTGGGAGCCAGGGAACTTGTGCAGAACACAGGATCAGGTGTGATAGCAATTCACCTTTGCCAAGCAATTCTTCTCTCTTTCCTTTTCTCTACAACTCAACCAGTCCCAGATGGCCTCCCAACTCTTTTTTGCTTTGTTTTGCACCCCTTACCCTTACTTTAAGCCCTGCAAAACTTCTTTGATTTAAGTTGTAAGAGAGTGAGAGCCTCATTATATCCTGACCAAGACTTGCATTTTCATATTTAAGAGCAATATGAAAAAACCCAAACCTTTGTTGATTTTTACAAAGCAGCTGCCATCTGCATAACCTATTATCTGAGGTGGCCCAAAGCACAAAGAAATGACAGGTCAGTGCTAGTAGATAAGATTCAGACCTTCAGTCTATTAAAATACATTACATGGTGACTCAGAGTCCTCTCCTGGAAACAGGGCAAGACATTTTGTCTTTAAATAGTTGTGCTATTTCACCTCCACAAATATTTAACACCCACAAATATGATTCACTGACATTCCCGCTTCCTTCAATTTTAATTTAATCGTACAGCAGGGAATGAAAAATATGTTTAAAGAAAATAATGTATGCAATGCTCAGGTGCAAATGGACCGGAATTATGGACGTGTCAAAATTTACAGTTCATTTGCAGGTTGTGGGTAGCTGGGTTTGTTTTTTTAATCTCAACTGTGTTAATCAAATTGCTGAGATTTCACAAAATGCAAGTATCCCAGGAAGATATATGCACACATTAATTTTTATTGTATTTTATAGTTCCACATAGATTTGCCAACAGAGGGAGTCCTTTTACTATCTACCAAAACTTTATCGAAGTGCACATTCACAGAGGTTTCGAATAATGACTACGTCCCTGCTGTGCAACTATCATTGCACTAATAGCAAGAATGAAAAAGGTTTGCAAAATAAAGTCACCTCAGGGTATTTAGCAGATCAAAACATGGGGTAGTATCAGCAATCCAATCACTTCAAGTGCACTGGAGAATTCAAGTGGTCATTTGTGTCATTACAGCAATTGCATCTATGGGCACAGCTATGAAACTTCTATGAGAGTAATTACTTTTAAACATATTGAAAAGAATTATGTCAGATAACTATATAGGTCCCCTCTGTTGACAAATCAATGTTTAACTGTAAAACTCATTTGAGTTCTTTCCTGATGTTGTAGTCAGAGCTTGTCAAACAACAGCTATTCAGTTAACCCCTGCTAGAGTTTGAAAATTTTAAAAAAATAAATCTTTCTCCTACATTGCCTTTTCATTAAGATATTCTGCAATTTTAATAACAACCAAACTAACTTGTATACAGTAAGACCTTACCAACTTCACTTATTCTTTCATCAGAATGTAAAGCAAACTTTCTTTGGAACTATGAAAATGTATGTTTAGTATTTTGCAGCCATTCTTCGGATTGTTACTGTTTCTGCTGCTTACCCTCTATGTGAAGTGGCCAGTTCCCTTCTGACTTGATGGGAGGATTTCAACAGCTGATCCAGTGATGATATGAATCGTGTTCCAGATTAGCTTGAAGTCAGCAACATAGTGCATTGAAGGAGAACAAAAAATAAGCAGAAATAACATTTATACTTACTACACCAAAGTAAACTCTTTACAACTACAATATATTGCCAGGGCTAGCAGAGTTCTGTGGAAATATTAAGTAAGCAAATCAAAAACTGAGAAGCAATCATGTTTACTTGCCTGGAGGTGTGGTAACTTCCTAGCAGTATCTTAAGGACAAAAATATGAGGTTACGGTCACATCTGTGTGATAGTAGCTCCTCCCTTCTCACAGGAATTGCTATTTTTATGGCAGTTAAGATTGAAGTGCTCATGAAGCAATTCCTAAAACTCTGCCTTTTTATTTTTTTTCAGCTCAATATATCGCCATGAGCCTTTTTTAAAAAATTAATATATCTTTTAAAATAAAATTAGAAAAGCAGTATTACCTGCATCAATCCCCTTCCCTCCTTTCTCTAGGACCTGGAATTGCACAGAGATTCCAGCAGAAATCCTAATGCCAACCAGTTCTTTTCTGAAATCACTTCAGGATGAGCAAACCAGGGCCAAGGAAACTCAGAACTGACACAAACCTGAACCCAATTGTTGAGAGGAGCCAAATATGAGATTTTTTTCTACTTACAAATGAGTAGAACTCTTCATTTCCTACCCCTTGTTAACACTGCAAACAGATCAGCTTTGCAAGTTTTGGACGTCTGGCCATTTTAGATAAACATTCCAACCTTCTAAATGTTTACAGACTAAACTGCAGAGCTAAATGTTTATGTTGCGCTGAATAACTTCAGCATTGTATTTAAGAGAAAGGCTGCTAACGTATTATTGTTTCAATCAGTAGGTGAAGACACACACTACTGAAAGAACCACAATTTTAAAGAAAGATATTAAGACTCATCTGTCTGTAAATATTTAGCACTCTATGTAGTAGGCACTGTAGTTGAAATAGATAAAGTTCCCAAGTTTACATAGTTTTTAATTTTAAATCTATTTCCAGGCCTTTTGAAAATAATTAATTATAACCCTTAGCTTATAGGAAAACTAGAGTGTAGTTTTTTGGGTTTCAAATACTGTATTCCTCCCTTAATTCTAGTTTAATATAAAATAAAACCTCAGTCTTGTATTTTAAGGAACGTGACCTGAGATATCAGTAGGAACAGGATTTGGATCCTATTTTTATATCTGTGCAGGACAAGATTGAAGTGTCACTTGCTTTTAAGGATGCCTTGTATACATTCTGACAGGTGCAAAATTGCATAGAGAGGAGAACTGGTCTGATCCAGAAGACATCATTTCTGAAGCAAAATATCTGTTCTCAATCAAATCTCTACTCAGTTTTAATTAATGATCTAGCTTTTGCCTGCTCAAGTCAATTTGAATCATGTCTCTCCCTCCTTAGTATTTACATTTTTCTTACTCTTTGGGGACAGCAACAAAATCTAATAGTGCATAAATCTGAAAGTATGTCATCCACTCCAAAATATCACTTTGCTTGCAAAAATGAAAACAAACTGGGGTGCGATATTGCTTCTAAAAAGAAGAAAAACAACATGAAAAGAGTTGCATGGTAGCATGCTTGCAGGCTGTGTTATTCATCGCTTAGCTTCTCATGTAAAAAACTTTCCATGTTAAAGCAATACAAATCAGAGAAGTATATTTCTTAACTTCTGTGGTTAATTCGTGTGTTTCCACTTTGCTGTCAGGTTCGCGAGGTCAGGAGAGTTTGCCCTGGATCAGCTCCACTGGGTTTCATACCATTACACATTTCCTGTTTTGCACATGACAACACAGTGAACTTTTTCAGAGACACAAGCTGCATGTATAATCCTTCAGAGCTGATTTACTACTGTACCACTGCAACTGAGTCGGACCATACACAGCCAAAGGAAAGCACTCCTGACCGAAACCTCTGTCATCTTTCTGTCAAGTCCTTCGGAGTCTGAACTCTGGTCCGCAGCTGAAACAAGTTGAATTCAAAGAGTGACCACCTCAGTATTAAACTAGTTCTACAAACTGCTTCAACTATGCTCAAAATGGCAGGCTGTTCCTCACTCCACAGGATTTTCTGAAAATTCTGAGTTATTTAGAGGTAGAACATGTCCAGTGACTTACCATAACTCTGTTCCTCTGCTATATTGCAGATAAAGTAGTGTTCACAAAGAAATTAACATGTTCAAGAGTCTTCCATTAATATGTCATATTTTAAAAGTATCTTTTTAAAAGGAAGGCAATGCCAAAAGCATGGAAATTACAAAGAGAAGTGTAATGACTAGTGGGAAACACAGTTTTGGTGGTTTGTTTTTGTTTTAAATCAGCTCAAGTGGAGGTGCAATTTATCTGAAAGGCCTGGTGGTGATCTACGAAACTGGTGCAGAGGAGAGGGCTATAATTTAAAGATGACTTATATCAGTCAAGTACTGCTGAAATTGCAAGTGAAAAGTTGGCACAGGCCTCACTTTTTCCAAGATTGCTGGAAACCCAGTTCAAACCAGGATGCTCCACCTCTCATGCATGTTTCTGTTGTTGTCTGGCCACAGAGTATCCTTGGAGCATCTTAAAGAGAACAAAGAAATCATCTGAAATGGTCAGGTTTGTCCCGATGTGGAACATGATCTTGAAATATATTTGTTTTCTGGACGTGAAGCTTAGTCAAAAATCCTGCTTTATAATGAAGTGATAGAATCTGATAGTCCCCCGAACATCATGCATAATTTGTAAAAAACTCTTTCCTAGCAGAAAACATCTGCAGCACATAGGACAGAACAGCAGGAGGGGATGAAGGCAGCCTTCATTTGTGGGAGCTGCAGCCCCCGCAGCCAGCAGGGAGTCCCAGCCGCACGAGGGGCCGAGGCAAAAGCTGCTCCCTCCTCCCTCTCCGTGCTTTTCTATGTTATCATCACCCCAGAGCAAGCTCTGCTCTGGAGGCGCCTGGCTTGCCTGCTCCTGCCATCAGGAAAGGAAGAGATGGTCAAAACTGAGCCAGAAACACAGCATTGTCTTGCCGGACATTGCTCTCTGAACTTCACATTTGGGATATTGTTTCAAAGCAAGAATTTAAAAAAATACATAGGAACATCATAATTTCTTTTTGGCATTTCCAAGGACCCTGGCAACAAAATATTTAATAATTAAGCCACCAGCCTGTATCCAGCTTCAAATACAGACCATGTCACTGCACACCTGATAAAACACTGCTACAGGGAACACCTGATGCTTGGTTGAATCTCTCAGCAAGCTCTATGCAGGCAGATCCATGAACAAGGTGCAGGAGCTGCTTGCATGAAATTCAGTACAGAACTAGAGCCGAATTCTCTGTTCTGACAGCTGTTTGGTAGCGTGCAAGGCCCTAGCTGGTGAGCTCAGATCAATCCTCAACAGGCACATGCTCACCTCTTAAAATAGTACATTCTGGCAATAGGTTGTAAAAAGAACACAGATACACATGTTATAAAACCTAATTACCATTGCAGCCCACATCATGGCTTGCCATTGACTGGGATGCATAGTAAAGGAAAATTTTACTCTACAGGACTCTGACAGCTCAGCATGGTGACTTTCCACCCCTGCAGTACACTAAAGAAATATATCATATGAGAGACTTTTATCTATTTTTCTATAAGGAAATATTTTTACGGGAGTGACATCATAGTTGCTAGAAATGGAGAAAAAATATCACTGATTCATCTAGTTGTATTCCATGCCAAAACAAGACTGATCCCAACTGTACATTTACTCATGCTCCAGTCAAATTACTGTTCTATCTGAACAAGTGGTTCCACTGCCTCCATCTTTGCAATCTAACAGAGTTCACCATCAGTAGAGCAGCAAAGTTTCTTTTTTCTGACCTCAACCTGTTAGTCTCTATCATGCCACTGTTTAATTACACACCAATGTTTGTGTACATCAAGTATTTGCCAACATTTACCTTGAACTCTCTGCAGGGAGACTTCAACACTTCAAGGGTTTGAATAAACTGAATTCCCTAATTCATGGCTCCACTAAAGTACTATATGAAGTGCTAATTAGGTGCTTAATCTTTCCTCTGCATATATTTTCTAGTCTGTCCATATTATGCAAATAACTGGGTACTGAATATCAATTTAATGACCAGATTTGATCACTACCTTCTACACCTACAATCCCAAGCTTGCACTATATGCATTTAATTGCCAGAATTTATTCAATAAACTTATCTATGACATTATTGCCACCCTCCTGTATTTTTTAGTTTCCAACTATCCTTCCATAAGAAAATGACAGCGTATAAGCTATAATGATGCATGGCAAATCAAATTTATTAATTTCTTACTCAAGTATATTATTTCCATAGTTATTTCTCAGCCCATTATAACAGTTATTTTCCTCTCAGTCTGGTACATGAATATTTTACTAATATTCTGGTCCTGATTTCTTTTACAGTAGGCTCATGATGTACTTTCAATTCATGTTTTTAAAAATCAGTAGTTCATCTGTGTACACAAGATTAAAAAACTGAATAACCATTTGTTCAGTGTTATCACCCACTATACCTTGCATTTGCAATCTATTCCTTCTAACCCTGAGTTCAACTCTAAATTTATTATACCCTGGGTTTTTAAAATTTGTTTGAAGCTTATCAATTGAAACTCTACAGTCCTAGTAGAGGAAGCTTAAGAAACCGTTTACTTACCATCTGTGTCAAATTAGACTCTCACTTCTACCTTTATGATCAGAAATAGAAGAGTTGAGCAACTTCATTTTAAAAATCTTTTTTCCAGAATCTGGGGCAGCGAGCAAGAAATGCTTTAGTAGTGCAGCCAAGGTACTAGATACAAGTTATTAGCAGGAATTTCTCCTACCTTTTATTTAAAGCAACTTAGTATTCATTTTAGATACTTGCCACTATTAGGTAATAATAGATTAACATGAGCAAATCATATAAAACCCAAGCTGAGTTATATGGGTAAGAGGACTTGCATCAGAATATTCCACCAAAAAAAATTCCTGATATTTTTTGGGGAAAGTTTACATTCAAAAGCCACTTGGATTTCTAGTCAGGAAAAGCCCAGTAACATAGGAGAGATCTCCCCTCGAGATAACCCTTTCACAGCTCTCCCTTGGAAACTGGAGATGCAGAGGGATAGAAATAGAGCAGCAGAGATTGCATGCTTAGAACAAGAGAAAATAGCAGCTGCTACTATAACTTCCATGCATTTCTGCTTGTAAGACAGCTTTAAAGTTGCAAGGGAGTAGTGAGCACTAATAACTTAAAAAACAAAACACCTCTAATTCAGTGCCTAGTTCAGTGTGTGTAATTTTAACCTCTACTGAATGACCAGCTGAACACAATGAAACCAGACAAGCTAAAGAGAAGTCACAGGAGATTTAGGTGGTATTTTGAGCAGGGTTTTAACTCTAGTCCCAAACTCAAGTGAGCTCTTACTAATCCTAACCTTAATAAATTATCATTTAAATTGACACAGCTACTGATCCTATTACTGGTTGGGTACAAAAGCCACTTTATATGTGTAGTAATTCCACAAGCATTGAGGTTTCTATTCAACAGGCCCTCTGATGTCTGCAGTTCAAGACTGGGGCACAGCAATTTTGGCAGGGAAAAAAAAATAATCTCAGACCTCAGTGTAATTCAAATAAATTGATAATTAACTGCTTAATATGGTGTGTAATGAAAGGCTGAGAGTGAGGTGAAAGAGGTGACTTTCACCTCTGCTACCATTTGATAGCAGGAAGACTCCTTTGAATCCTACGGATTTACATAGGGTGCTGGTTGAAAAGAAAACATTGTGTGGATTTCTATGAGGCTTCTGTGAGAGGCAACAAAAGTTGTCCTTTCTGAGCAATGTACCCAGAATGAGAATATCTCCTACTGGACAGCTTGGACAAAGAAGTGGAACTGCCAAGAGCTGAGGAAAGCTGCCAAAGGAGAGGGAAGAAAATTAAGCAACAGAAAAGAGCTAACATTTTATCAACAAAATCTTTAGGGTAGGGAACAGCAAACTTACAGATACTGACAATCACCATACACAGAACACTGGAACAAGAAAGAGCCAGAAATTTCAGCTGGGGAGCACGGCAAAAGAGTTTGAACAGGAAACAGGGTGATCACATTGCCATCATTCCAAATGTATGATTTTCGGAGAGGGCCCAGATAGACAATAAAACAAACAGTTAAAATCCTATAACCCCTTTTAATACTAAGAATAGTAAAAAAAAAAAAAATAAACGTAACATATGAGGTAGAGTTCAGTTTCTCCACAGTCTAACCTGCAAGCACCCTTTATGGATTAGCACTTGCGAACTGCAGGAAACAGTGTCTCAGACTTCACTCAATGAAGCGTGATGCACACATATCAGACTACAGACACTTTCAGGTAACATTCTGCTGCCACTGACAAATATCTGGGGCTTTTTTTCAATTATTTGTTGGATCAAAATAAAATTTGCATCAATTGTTGCATGGTAACAATGAGACTAGGCTATTAAAAATTCCTTTGCAGAACCACAGTTATGAAGCCACTCAGTTGTTGATACTCTCACTTCAAAAGTAAAAACAATTTTATTCCTCCATATCCAAGACAGGTAGAAAAAAACTCAGAAAACCACACCATCACATTCCAGAAAATTTCCAGAAAATACAACCAGCGACCTGGTACTGGTGAAGTAAGAGAATATTTAACTGTTGTCCTCAAATAAACTGTTCTTTTTAGCTCATTCCAGGCAGGCATTCTCACGTGCACTTTTATATGAGTTTAGGAAGGAATTTCAAAGAAATATCTTTGTATTTTTTCTACTTTCATGTAGTCAGGCCTGAATTTGACAAGTTACACCTGACTGTGGAAACTGAGCTGCTGTGTTACTGCCACAGAGATTAGATACTACTAAAATTAAGAACATGGAGCCACATGCCATGCAGCATAGTTACTTCTCTCATTACAATCTTCAGCATATGCTTCTTCAGTAGCATGCAGTTCAGTGTACTTACATGGAGTATGTGTCTATGCATTTATATATGCATGTGCATTCTATATTTCAAATAAACAACACAGTTATCATATATACCTGGTATTGAAGCTCTTATTTTAGTCTTAGCTGTATGTGACTAATAGTATCCTGTTTTATTGGGTGTAATGTGCATATAAGAGTATAAGAAAAAATTACATCAATTTCTTTGTATGATTAGTGAAAGCAGACCTGTGCAAGGACCTCTTGATTGCCATTGACTATATAAATTATTACTAAAAACATACAGTAGCTGGCACTGAACTCTACGTGGCAGTAACGTACCAGCTCAGTCTGTACAGCCGAGGCTTAAAAATAGGTAGGGAATTATGTGATGCAGGTGTAAATAGGGAGGCATTAAGACCGGTCCCCATGAACTTTGACAAAAAGAAACAAGCCCTGGAAAAAAATAAAATAAAAAAAATATTTACCACAATTTAAGGAAAGAATCTCCTCCTCTCTCTCCTGCATGACTAGCAAAAATTGCCCTTCATCTTTCCGAGGTTGTATTCATGCTTGGTAGAGTCTTTAAAATCTACTTATATTTTGAGGTCATCCTGTCTGGCTTTGTAGGATCTTCTGGAACAGAGCTCTGCAATTTTCCACCCTAAGACATCTGATAGCTACACTAAAAATAGCCCCATGGCAGTTCCTCTATTGAAGATACACCTACTGGTATGTGTCGTGCTGATCATAGTTTACAATCCTCTTGGACCCTTGAACTACTGCTGATGCCCTAAGGGCTGTAACAAAATGAGTCTCAGTGTGCTCTTTAAACCATCATTAATAAGTTATGCCCATAATAATCCACATTAGAAGCGTATCTATTTTCTACACATCAAGTATATACAACTTACTGCATTCTCTGACCACATGAGGCAAGGGGGATGCAAATCAATGAGGAGAGGGTATGAAGAACATTTTAGCATTGTTTGCACAGCTGTGGTGTCATTTTTTCCCCCTGCATTACATTTTCCAGTATTCCTGTCCGAACTAGTTAAATACTCAACAGAATCAAATTGCCTCCAATAATTTATCGAGCCAGTAGTTAGAAGAGCTAGACAAAATCCTGCTTCTATGAATATCCACTCAGACAGCTTAGAGAAATTTGAACTAGGCTGCCCTCCTAGGGTTTTGCCACAAAGCCACCTCACCAGTATGGCTGCTGGATGTACAGAAGCAACTCACACCCTAGGATCGCAGGACACACTTCCATAGTCACCCTGTGGTAGGTGGCAGCAGTGAATGCTGTGGCAGCAGGAGTATTTTCAGGCAACCTTTGTTTTAAATTTTTCTTCATATACATCAAATAGCTGCATTCTGTGTGTAAGTAAAAGTCAAAGGTTGTATCAGAAAGAATAAAAATACTTGAAAAAGCTTAAGTGCAGCTTGATAAATTGCCTTAATTTCTCATTAAAGGAAGCTTAATATCTAGTTTGTTATTCTGACTCAAACATTTCTTTTACCAAGATCAAGGGAGCATAATGAAAAAGGCCTTAATTTCAGCACTGCAACATGAGCCAGCAATTTTGAGAAGATTCTCCTGCTTTTGCAACCAATTAAATGGAATTTCTGGAGCAAGTGAACTGATTTTTAAAAAATAATTAAACAAACAAACAACAACAAAAAAAATCAGCCTTCATTATTCTACCACCTTCCGGCAGCCCAAAAATGTTAAGACAATATATGCAAATGAGTCACTTGCTATCTTCAGTCTTGCTTTTCTTTCCATTTATGCTTTTTAGCAGTGTAATTATTGCATAGATTAACCTTCCAAATTGGAACCTGCAGACAATACCACAGTGAGGCTTAGAAAAGTCTAGCTGATTTCTTTCTCTCAAACATAAGTTTGTAAGGACTGTCTTACTGGAGAGGCATGGAACTGAAGCCACCTCAGAATATGAGCAAGAACCAAGCTAACAATAGTGAACATAATTGTCATGAAATGTAATATGTACTGAATGTGAAGAGAGGAATGGAGTAGGTAGGGTGAGAGGGAGGTGTCTTGAAAAGCGAGAGTGTGTTTGACAGCACCTTCCCATAAGGAGTAGAGTATCACCCGTCTACCCTGGAAGCCTTTAATTGTCAGTTTCCAACTGTTGGCTTCAACCAGAACTGGAGCAACATTACCCATGTATGTGCCAATTTGGTCAATTTATTCTTTAAATATAGCCTTGATTTAACATAAATACAACAAAGTCAAAGTTAACAACTGCATATACTAAGGTACATCATTCATCTTCCTATCTTTCCATGCACCTCCTGCAAGTATGGTACACAACACATCACATTAATAGCTGACTTTGAACAGGTAACATGGAGAAGGTCTCTCGTGAGGGTTCAGAGAGACAGAGAGGAGAAAAATAGGAAGTTGTTAAATGATTCAGATTCTAGAGACTTCAACTTCAGGTTTTCCTTTCAGATGCTTTTTGAGAAGGCCGATGATTTAAAAAAAAAATATCTATCTATCTATCTATCTATATAAATCTGTATCTCCCAATTCACTTAGTTATCTGTAGAAAAAAACATCAGTCCTGCAAGTCTCAGAAGGTAAACAAAGCATTGATATCCCAAAGCAAGGAACACAGTTGGGCTGAAAAAAAGATCCTATCCTGACAATCACTACCTATTAAAAGGAATTTGGAACCAGCATGATCCTTCCATGCACTCCAGGCAATCCAGTTTCTTGGCTCTACAAACAAGGGTAGATGTGATTTTTACTAGGAAAGTGATTTATGTCTATATATTATATTGGTGAGGTGAACTGGAAGACAGTGTACAGTTGACATCCACACTTGAATGAGACCAGCTAAAGGTTGGAGAGCAGAGTAACAGAAAGGAAATGCTTAAATTACTAAAATAAAAAAAATGCTTTTGAATTCATTTTTTGTTACTTAGTAACAAAGGTTTCAAACTATTTAATCTAGCAAAATGAAAAGGCAATGTGAATACAGGACAAAAGAACTTCCATAGAAAGAAAATACTGTGTAATAAAACAAACAACAAAATACAACTTTTTACCTGGGAAAGGGGGAGGAAGAAAGAAAAAAAAAAAAACCAAACAAAAACCACAACCAAAAAAACCTCAGGCACAAACAAAAAACCACCAACCGATAACTCTGATAACCATGGTTGAGGCCACTTTTAATGCAGAGAGTGTAATTAATCACTGGAGTTGATGCCCTACCTGTTACAGGGGTGCTTTTCAGATCAAGAAGATATTTTTAGTCAAATATATTAGAAAGATTATACAACTCTTGGCAAAGTTCGATAGCTTGCATACTAGAGTTAGTCAGAATAAACATTTCCACAGCCTCTGCCAGCTTAAAATCCTGTGAAGAGTTAGGTCTTACAACATTTTGAGGTGAAGGTTTTGATTCACTTTTCTACACAAAATCCTGTTATCCACTACGGTATCTAGTAACATCAAGTGTATTTTTAATATGGTTGCTACCTCACAGCAGTAGAAGGGAAGAAATATGAGCACATGCAATGAAACCGTTAAACCCAGTGCTAAAATGCAACCCCGGAGGAACTGAACCATATTCCAGCCATGTCTGAAGGGCTGAGTGGTCAACTAATTAGGCGAGTCTTTTTGTAGACAACTGACAGAGTCATATAACAGAGATTACTTTTTTTGCCTGTTCCTTCCGAAGAAGAATACTGAGTACATTGAAAGGGAATAAACCCGCACATCAGTAAAATACACCAGAAAACACTCATGAGAAAATACACTATCAAATCCTTGATCAACAGGTCTTCCATTTCTGCACAAAGCTGCATACTACTGCAGACATAGGTCAGGTGGGCAGGGAGTGGGGCAGAAATGGCGTGGAATATGTATTTGAGCTGGAAAATACTCAGAATCCCTTCACAGAACCTCTTTGTGTTTTAAAAAGTTGTTCTTTAAGCAATCTAAGAGTCAAATGAGTGGCAAGAAAGAGGTATATGAGTGAAGGCAACCTCCTGATCACCTACAGTTGACTACCAAAAGGCACAGTCTGTATCAGTGTATTTCATGATGCACTACAGCATTTTGCATTAGACTTTCAGGTACCATAGACATAAAATTGATTTGAAGCTGGAATGTTCTCAGTGGCAGATTTTATACTTAGTCTTCCCAAATATCTAACCTTATTTGAACCCCCCCTCTATCGAGCCAAGTTAAAGAGGAAAATTTAAACTATAAAGGCACTTAGTAACTTTACTCTTCATTGTAAAGCAAAGTGCAAGATAGTGAAATAGCTACAGTTCAAGGGAAGAAGTAGAATGATTAACCAAATATAACCCATCAACACCAAACTACACTACATGATAATTTCTGACCTTAGAAGCTGACCTATAGGACTACAATAATGGACCTACATAGATGTGACTGGGTAGTCCAGCCAGGCCTTGTTCTGAGCTTGGCAAAACAGAGAACGAGTGGTAGTCCCTCCATAAAAACGCCAGACAATCTAACTAAAAAACCCCCACAAACAAAAAAAAAAAACCTGAAAATAAAGAAGATAAGAGATTTTTCAAAGGCCATGTAGTAGTTCAGTAGCTGAACAAGTAATAGGAATAGAGCTCTTCCCAAGTCCCATTTATTGCCCTAACCACAACATGTGCTACTGCATACCAGTAATTATTCTTCAAGATCAAGACTTTACTGTGTATTGATTCACTATTTAGAAGCTGAAAACAGACAAACAGTTCAGAAGTGTAATAAGAAATCAATGAATCACTGTTAATTTCCTTCCCCATACCCATTGTTCGTTAGGAGATGCTTCAACACAGCATTTATGGGAGCTCTCCAAGCAACAATGCAGCCCTTTTTAATGCAAGCAGTAACATACTTTTCCAAGTTTCATTTCCAAGAAGATACGTCAGCAGCTAAAAGGTTTGAAATTGCTTAGTTTAATCAAGCTCTTTGGGGGAAAAAATAAAAGACTGGCAGACACAGCAGTGAAAACACATTCCCAAAAAAGAGAAGTTTGGGCACTAAATAGAAAATGGAAAAAAGGCCAAAAATTGAGTTGCAAAAACTCAGACTTCTACAGAGCGTTCCTACAAGACCTCATATTTCTTTACAGTCAGTAACACACCTAGAGTTATAACAATCTTCTGAGACAGGTAAAGATAACCCTTTCCCTGCAGATTAGTTACCCAAGTTGCAAAAGATAACATTGCCAAAGCCTGACTTCTGCTGTAAAACTGATGAAGTCAGGTCAGATATTGTCTGGTGTTGATATGAAACCCATTTGTGATAGTAAGGCTTACTATATTATGATGCTTTAAACATCCTGCAGAGCAGCAAAGGGATTTTTTTTTTTTTTTTTAAATGCAGCAGTATAGGAACACTGACAATCACTTATCAGATACCCGTGGTACATAGTGTTGACACCAAAATTCAGTTCTCCACACTGCTATGATCTATACTGACCCTGGTTTTGCTTATGAACATAGGCAATTTGTATTTCTACAGCAAAGTAAAAAGAAAGAAATTTCTTTCTTGGAGAAAGAGCACATCAGCAAGTCCTCATAGGCAATTACAAGAGGATTACGCCGCATTAGCAGATACCTCACAGAGAGTGTTCAATAGGCGTATAGAAATAGCTGCAGTATTTTAGGCCGAACTATTTTAATGTAGATATTAGTTGACTATCTGCTACCATAGCTGCGGTTAAGAATTGATATTTCAGGAAACCTGAGTGGTCAAAACTCCAAAACGGTGTCCATGCACTCGTAGGTACAGCCACACAGCTATACAGATGCTGTGTACCATACACTGTTAGAATGACAAGCTTTTCGCTTCACACTGGAGAAGCGTGGTCCTATAAGAGTAAGACTAAGGTTTGGGGTTTACTGATTGGCGAAAACTGCTGTGTTGTCATCTATATAAGCTGCATTGTGGCCAGTCCTTAGCCAAAGGATAAAGATGTATGGTTTACTGTTCTACCAATACACAGCCTCCATTGACATGCACACTCAAAACGCTAAACTCAACTACTCCCCTTCATCTCAACAACTGTGCAATTTAGCACTGTTTTGAGTCCATAACTAAAAGTTCAGGCTCGTGTAGCACTGAGGAGATTTAACCAGTGGCTATTTTCAAAACAGCAGAGCAAGACACGTAAAAACAAGCAACAAAAATCAGGCCATGCACAGAGTCGTTTGAGTAATGAATTCCCTTATGCATCCCTAGAGATCTGCAAGTTAACAGTAAATGCAAGGGGTTTTGGACAAACTCTGCAAGACAACCTTGTTTGAGCTAAATCTCAAAAATCTAATATGATGTGTCAGATATTAGACAAGACAGTCAAAGAATTATATTAAAAATTTGCCAGTGATAAAGTATTTTTTGTTAAAAATTAGAAACAGATTTTTATCTCTGGTCATATTTGTACATAATTTTCCTCACAGAATCTGACCTAATAATAAGTTACTGAAAAGGTGAAAAAAAACCACAGCCTGTTACATTTATACCCTATTTTATGTTGGGCGTAAACTGGGAAGGAACAGCTGCATTAATTGCTGACAGATCATCAAAAGCCTTGTAGGAAACTTAACTTACTGTCCACGTAGAGCAAGCAACAGAATTACTGGGTCTTAGGTAACCAGTGATCAAAACTAACAACTGGGAGGCACCATTCCAATAGCCACTTTTTAAGCCTGAAAACAAACAAATTGGCAATTGCTAATTACAGTAATTGCTCTGGATAAAGTCTGAGCAATTCTCACTTTATCTTTAAGCCAGGTATAACCTGAAGTAGGAGCAGAATGTTCAGATATTTCAAAATATACTGCTTCAAAGCAGAATACTTAGTAAGTTTTTAGAGAAAGGAATAACTTAGAAAAAAAAATCTATCCTAACAATATATATTAGAATTTAGCAGCTGTTATAAGTTTTTCATCTGTGAATTGTTTCTTATAATTTCGGTTTTGTTATTTTTAGAATAACTGAGACCAGTTTTTCTCTAATGGCGATTAAAATAGTCCGTCCACCACTCCCCAGTCTTTTTTTTTTTTCCATTGTTCCTTCTAAAGCGTTCTTCATACTCGCTGTTTAAAAAAAAACAACTCTGATAGACGAGATAGATGTACAAAGATGTCTATTTGGAGAAAGTGTGGTGCCTTTTCTATTCCCTCCCTCAACAATTTGCCAATGCTAATAAGTTGACAGAATAGGCAACAAGAGAGTTTAATTGCATTTTCACAAGACGTTGTGAGGAGTTCTCACAAACATTAACAAGGAAAATAAATAGCTCTGAGCACATATGCATGTAGCCAGAGACATACATGTATATTCCTGCTAGAGGAGAAGTAATATGAACCCAAAATCTATGAAATCTAATGAAGAAAAATGAATACCAGGCTAAAGAAATCTCTATTTATGAATTATATTATTGATACATTTATTAAAGATTGGAAAGCAGCACAAGAGTAATGAAATGAAGGTGTTCTGAAGGAAAGGATTTCTAAAGTAAAACTCAGCCATTCACTCCAATCTTGACTTTTTGTTAAGTTCGTCAGTTTTTTGTGGATGTATTAATTATCAAAAATTATTTGCCAAGTTCTTCCTACAAATAATTTTTATACTGTAGTTCATATGGCAGCAGTATATGAGAAGGATTGGCTGCTCGTTATATACAGCTGGCTTTGTTGGCAACATAAATCACAGGGTGTGTTTCTGAGCACACAGATGTATGGGAGTTCATACAAACACACAGAGCATTGACAAAAAAGTGCATTTCAGTTCTGTTCTCTCCCTCCCAAGACTTCTCAGCAGAACCTACGTGCAAACGATGACTTAGAGCAGCTGAGAGCAGAACGCCAGTTTACCGAAAGTTAGGAGGATAAGCAGCGATGAGATGGAGAAGAGAGCAGCCTGGTCAGCAGGGACCCCTCAGGACTGCAGCCAGACACTGCTGTACCTTCTTCAGCCCCACAGAAGTATCCTGGTTGTGGAGGCAATAAATCTAATACCTTGTGTAACTGATACGTTCACATTTTTCCAACTCCTGGTTTGAGACAAAAGCTAGCAGTTTTTCCTCATCTATAAAATTATAACAAGCTTTTCAGCTTCACAGCACTTTTTGCTTGGGCTTTCAAAGTTGCTATTGTTCTTAAAAAAAAAAAAAAAACACCACAAAAACTTGCAAATACAAATCTGGAAATACTTATACTGAATTGTCTGGGTAAATAAATACACAAAATAACTCTCATCTAAAGAGAAGTAGAAGAACAAGGCAGATTCAAGAGGAAAAGTACCTTCTGTGTTGGCTTGTATTGAAATACACTATAAGTACTTAAAATGCTGTAGTGCAAAAAGACAGAGCTTATGGTTGTTAAAGAAATGCTTGTAACATATAATTTCTTATTCAAAATGTTAATGCGCATCAAGTGTAAAGTCAAACCCAAATAACTCTCCTTTACATGCCAGTAAGAACTGTTAAGTCTTGAACTCTCACACAGGCATATTTGAGAAAGTAAATCTTTGGTATTTTTAACAACCAAAGCTATGCACTGTGGTTTGCAGAACAGACACTGGACTCCTTCCAGGAGATGGAAGCACTCCAGGTAGAGTCAGGATGCTCTGAGCAATTATGGCAGATCCAGAGCCTTCCTCTTGTTAGAAGAAAGGGTCGCTTATTAGTTCTGGGAATCTGTCATGACCAGCCAGTGGAAAAAAAGGAAGAAGGCAGCTGGAGATATTCCAGGTAAGATGCAGGAAAAATGGTTTGCAAACAAAGCCCTTGCCGCAAGCGAGGTGGTTTTGGTTTTAATTCTAAACAATATCCTCCAGAAATACCAATATCCCAGTTTAGCCTGTACCCACACTGCTGCAGTAACAGTAACAGTTGGACAGTAACACTAGAACTTCAAGTGAAAAAAAAAATATCTTTAAAGTGAAAAGCCTGTAATAAATTACTAGTTTACACTTGAAACTTTGGGGCCCGAGCAGACACTTAAAAGCCACAAACACACACGTGGCCAAACAAACTCATATTACTGCTGAGATCCAAGGCCACTGCTGAAAGTTTGGGTTTTCCTTGCCTTCCCTTGGTGATCAGCTTAGCTGGGAGGGCTCTCAGTGTGAGATGACATTGTGCAGTGAGGTGACTGTAACAGATGTAGTTGGTCCTGGAAAGGCATTATTTTTCTTTTCACAAGTATTCCACAGGCAGCGAGTGGGGTTAAGATTTTAAGTCCATTGAAGCCCAAATGCCTCAGTGCCAAAAGGCAACCGGGTTCCTTAAAGTTGCTGCTTTGCAGTGGGGTTGTTTTGCACCCTTAACAGAAGTGCAACTTCACAATGCCATCTGAGCCGTGTGAAAAGAAAGGAATAAGTAAAATGAAGGCTTTTACAGTTCCCCAGTAGTGCCTGTCACTCAAAACACAGCCACTCTTAATCCCAGTTCCAATAAACAGTGGAAACCATTCCCCTGAAATTCATATTGCAAAGCAAGGTAAAGGGAAGGGTTCAGATGTCCGCTTTGCTCCCAGGCCCCAGGGGAGGCCAGCGGGTTTAACAGGCAAGTTGGCTCACTAGAAAAAGGCAAAAGCTAGCTCAAATGTAAACAAGATGAAGAAATAAAGGAGAATTTTTTTCTTGCATCCAGATTTTAGTCAGTCCTTTAAAGAGGACAAAATTCATTGGGAAAAATAAATTTCATAAGCAGGCTAGCTGACTTGTTTTTTAATTTTTTTATTTAACTGAAAATTGTTCTCGTTACAGCGCAAAAGGCAGGATAGCACTTTGCATCCCAAATGCAGGATTTTTTTTCCAGAGAGGGAAGGTTTTTCCAGAGTACTCCCTGTTAAAGCACACACATCAAATCCCTGCTATGTGGCTTAGTGGTTGGTGTAAGAAATTCGAGGTCACAGCTTTGGCTGGCTCTGCCTGCCAGGGTTTCATGTTTATCCACAGTCAAGCTGTTTAGTTGGTCTAAGTTTATATACCTACAGAGTTGATTTTAATAACACCTATCAAATGGATGCACTCACCCTTATTTAATATTGATAAAGTACTTAGTAGTTCTAGAGTACTATTCAGCTGAGGATCATTAGAGAAAAACATTCTTTTTAGAGCCTGAAGAAAATGACATAGGGACATTTTCTTCTTCCCTTGCTGATTGAAACTTGACCCACGCCACTGATAAAATCCTGACTTGATGGCTGTTTAGTGTCCTGTGTCAAATAATACATAGTTTTGATTCCATTCCAAGCAAATAAGTGACCATTAGTACTACATTGGGCCACTACTCCTGCTATCAATCCTTCTGGAAGCCTCACTGAAAGGATAAATAGGCTACACAATGGAAACAAAAACAAAACAAAAACCAAACCAAAACAACAACAAAACACACACACACAAAGAAAAAAAACCACACACCAAAAAACAAAAAAAACCACACAACAACATAAAAGTATGACTGAAGACAAACTATTCAGGGTATCATAGCATGAAAACATTTTGCAATTGCTGAAATACCAGTATGGCAAGCATTCATATTCTGTGTCCTCCAAAAAACACAGAAGGGACATCTTAGCATTTTGAAATCCCAGCTAATAGCAATGCTCAGCTGAGAGCCTTCTTTTATGCCTCCTCAGAAGAGAAAGCATGAAAATCCATGAAAGTGGGAAGACAAACAGGCAAACAAACCCCAACAACAACACAACACCAAAACAACAAACCACACATTAGAGGGAGAACTGCTATAGTCCATTGTAAATGGGCTTCTGGATACTTCTATTTCTTCTGTGCTGGTCCTGGGACTGAAGGCAAATTCCTTCATCTTCTCTCAAGAGCAAGGGGGAAAGGCAGAGGAACAGTCCAGCTCATGCTCTGTGCTCTCAGGCTCACCTAGAAAGCATCTATGTCAACATTTTAGTCCAGAAGCATGCTCCTGTCATAAATCTTGCAGCTGTTCTCCTTTGCCCTGTTTTTATTCACATTTCAGAGCATGCTCTAAACACAAATCTGTGCTAAAAACGTTCTCTGGCTGCTGATGGGCATTTGGTCTAGATGGCAAGACTAAATCTTGCCCTAAGGAGAAAAATCCTGAAACAAGTAGAGTGTGGATGCCAGGTCCATTGATCCTCCTTTAAAACAATAACTGCTATCAGGCCGCAGTACTCACTAGTGCAGATACAGCCTCACGTGCCACCCAACAACCGGTTGGACTGTTACTTCCCCAAATAGGCTGTCAAAACAATAAACACTCAAACCATTACAGACCAAGAAAGGGAACCGTGAGTTTACTGATAAGGAAGATTTAAGTAAGGGAAAGTGGATGCTTAGAGAAGTAGGTTGAAAAGAATGAGGCCTTTTCTGTAATCTCTGGGAATTACTACAAGCCAAAACCAGAACTTTAAGAAACCCAGGCAGGATATAACTTAGTAGAAATTTAGAGAGTCATATAAGTGAATGGTTTTCAAGCTTTCAGTGGAATATGCAGGTACCATGGAGCCATAATAGTCCGATTAAAAATGCATTATAGATTCCAAGGAGACTAAGCTACATCTCTGAGTAACTCAGTGGAATTTATTAGTCCTTGCAGACTGCCTGCTATTATGATCAAAAGCAATTATTCATGTTAAAAGTGTGACTGTTAAAGTTTTCCCAATGTAACCCAAGCCCCCTGCTAACATGCAGTCTTCAAGCTATCCAAAAAACAGATCTTTAGGGGGTATACCATGAATTATTTATTTATTGGCCTTCTAGAGCCATTCTCTATGAAAGAATTATAGCCACATAACTACAATGGTGGAGAGAACAAGAGAATCTTTGAAGTGAAGAAACAGTACAAGATAAAGGTATTTTTAAAATAGAGAATTGAACCAAATCTGAACCCAGTTCAAACTGTCCAGCTAAACTGAAAATGAATTATTATTTTGGAAGTACTTCTGTAAATTGCACCTCCAGCTGACACCCCAGCCACAGTTAACCACAAATCAAAGCCAAACCACAACATTTTACTGGGGATATTAGTTGTCAGTGTCAGTTCTTCTCAAAAGATTTTTAAGAGAATCATAATTTTGGCAATATTTGCAGCACAGTCATATTTTCAGTTCATCAAGGGGAAAGGTTTAAAAGAAATTAAACAAAGGGTATTATTTCTAATATATTTTTATATTCTTTACTAAATACAGGTAAATTTAGGCCAACTGAAACTTTCTGGTAGCACTCTGTTTGCCAAAGGATGCCTGATAGTTTTCTGCTGACACACAAGAACACACAATCCAGATAAGTGGTTTTGTTTTGTTTTGTTTGTTTGTTGTTTGGTTTTGTTTGTTTTTCTAGCTGCACAAATCCTCTTGTCTCACCTCAAGACATCTGGCAAGATAGGGTAACAAATACAGGATACTGACCTCTTCATTCAAGTCACTCATGACCTAGAAAAAAATCTGACCGAAGAGCAGGAGCCCATCTTGTGCTGTGCCTCAGTCTGGATGTTACCATTTGTCACCCCCACTTTGCTATATTTTGATGTAAATATAGTCAAAATACACGTGCTTACACCAGAGGCAGAATTACTAGCATGTATGTAATGTACTAACATTACACGAGCAACGAAGCAGAACAACTTTTTTTCTACGGAACCTACGATTGTTCTGGATCCCTCTGGTTCTCACTAACAAGGGACAACACCCGGCACCCCTGATTTCAGATCAGAAAATACAGAATTTGCATCTCTTTCTTCAGAAGTAATCTGTGCTTGACAGCGTTCTAATTCTTAAAACAGTAGAAAATAACCATTTTCGGCTTTTTAAAAATTTAATTCTCCTTTTCTCTGAACCCAAAAAAGGGAGCTGAATGCAGACTATGTAATAGCAGTTGAACTCCCACTCACCATGCTCTTCATTCAAAATACATTAGCGACTATGTAAAAACAAGCTACAGATACAGAGAGAAGGTTCAATAATTTAATTTGTACCAGAATACGTAGTAAACCAATTGCATAATTCCACACACTTAAATTAATAAACAAATACTAACTAAAACGTCGATGTTTTTGCTTTTGGAAAATCTAGCTGGTTTGGGGGACCCAGAGAATCAAAATTTTGCATTTTAGTTTAGGCTTTTCTGTGGCCAATATTGTCAATGAAGACAGAGCATTTTGTATGAGGATTTTCACCAATTAAAAATATTTAATACAAATAGTACAGTTTGCTCAAGTACAGTTACATTTCTCCCCAGAACTGGATAAACATGTGCTGAATAAAATTTTGCTGTAGCATTCATTTGTTAAAATCTTTGCTCATGGATGGAAAAATATTTTTGGTGAACACAACACATAACCGTGCCATTAGCAAAGCAGGAATTTGGCAATGGCAGGAACACGCAGTACCTTTGACATCACTGGTATGGCATTTCTGATGGTGAGCTGAAGCCACTTTCCTGAAAGATGTTTTACCTGGAGATATAAAAGGCAACAAGTGTAGAGAGGGAAGCCATCACAAAAAGATTTAAACTGTGACTTTTTCTATACTTATCCTTTATATTTTCCCCACGTAGATACTCGCAAGACCTTTTGCTGTATTTTGTAAGGTGAGCGTTAGAATTATACTGGGACATCCATCTATTTCTCAATGTCCTTGTTTACTCAGCAATTCAGTTTTGACGTACTTCTGAAGAGTGTCTCTGACAGTGTTGATGGGGATGAGTGTTTTTCACTCAGAGGCTTACAGTGGCAAGGATATTGTGGCAGAAACAGCGAGGTGGACACATGTCAGCAGGAGAATGTGTTTCTGTAGCCACATACAGGCTCTGTAGCTGCCCCTGACCTACAGCTTGGGCTGAGACAAGTGAAAGAGAAAAAGGTGCAATCAATATTAAAAGTGGGAAAATAAACTCCACACTTTTTTCACTACTTCATCAAGAACATATATCATCTGTTCATTGGCTCTTCACATTTCCTAGTAAATATAACATTCCATAAGGTGGAAACGCTGGAAAGTTAATTTTGGAGCAATTACAGCCTTGCAGACTTCCTCAAGTTTCATTTTTACTTTTCATTCAACAGGTTATTAATGTTAATGATACCCTTGGCTAATCCTGTCCTCACAGAACCAGGTGGTACATGTTAACACCTTCAAATTAACAGCCATGTTTAAGATAGACACACTAGTAGGCTTGTTCAGCCCTTTATAAGAGAAGAAGCTACTTGCCTCACTGAATGAGAAAGGGTCATGTCTGTATACGTGGGCTGTTACCAGCCTTAGAAGATTCACTGTAAGGGTCTGCAGTAGTGTTTAGACCAACACAGAGAGAAAAAATAAAGTTTCAGGTTAGCCAGCAAGGAAAATTTCCAGAAGAATGGTATTGCTCAAAATATTGCAGTTTTACACCAAAGAGTGGCTGTATATTTTTCCTTAAAGCAGGAGTACCTATACCATTCTCGTTCATTTATTTACTGTAATCTCCACTATCACTTCATCTTTCTTATTTAGGATTGTTTTGAAGAAACAAAGAAAACATGTCTTGTTAGAAGTTGATGTTCTGCCTTTGGTTGAATTAAACAGGGCTAATGTGAACACGAGTTTGATCAGGGACAAGCAACCCTATACCAAGAACTCTGTTTTTACACAGGGCTTGGAATAGCACTTTTTTACCTTTGAATCTTTTTCTTGGTGAACGATTGGACTATTATACATGGAGGATGGACAATAGTGCTTTTACTAACAATACTTATATGTGAGAAAGAGAGAAAGATGTTTGCCAATTGTATTAATTGAGGTGAAAAAACAGCCTGGCTTACAAAGGAAGAGGGTAGTTTTTAATGATTTTAAGTAAGGGTTTTAGTGTTCCAGGAGCAGTGCTAGCTTATGTAATATCACCATGATTTTTATCTATAATTGATAAGTGTACATATATGGAAAGTTTTCTTTTTACTGAAGTAGCTTAGTCCATATTTTATGACTGCATCAATATCATTGTTCCCATAAAACAGTACACTAGAACTGACGTGGTAAATCCAATCCAAAACCTGTACACTACATATCTGTTATAAAAGCTGATGACTTTTAGGTCCCTGATGGGATGATACTAAGTGACAGCTTCTTCATGTCCAGAGCTCTAAATGTATCGGTACTTATTGTCACCCCACTACCTGAACTAGACAACTCAAAACCAGATGATACGCAAGACAAGTTCTGTATGATCCTGGAGAATTTCATAGGCATGTGAGGTGTGCTGACTGAGGCAATCATTGAGCCCTCACGTGAGACAGAGGTCCAAGTTTCAGGACACGAAAATAAAAATCTCTTGTCTTCAGGCATCTGCAGTTCATTCCTTTCATGTAAAGAACTGCCTAAAACCTTCTTAAAGAGTTTCCAATTATAATATAAATAACATGTCAACAACAGTAACCAGGAACCAAGCTTTCCTGCAACAGGGTTAGTGCTAATTAAGAGAAATGCCAGATCTGGAATTGACATGGCAACTCAGAATGGGTAAGGTCCATGTACTTGCGAACAAGTGAAATAATCATTCTGTTATCCAGCCTAATGGAAGGGTGGTTTAAAACAGAAAAAGCAAATCCACAGATACGTAAAGAAGGCATTAAGTAGAAATCAGCGAGATGCAATGTTGAAGAAGGCAGTAGCAATATTCTCTGTGACAACTGCGGTGCAAGCAGATTCCCACACGGTGGATAAAATACGGCTTCCAGACCCGAGCTGACTTGAGAACAATCAACACTTCCACAAAAAGCAGTCAAATAACCCATTACCAAAAGCTAACTGTAGCTACAATCCCAGCTTCCAGTTGCACCACAGCCACCCTTTTCATAGGTCCTACTAGTCCCCTCTCATGTCCTTCATCTCCTATTAACTACTGTGGCCTGTGCCATCCACCAATCATCTTTATCTCCATCATTCTCTTCTCCTTCCTGCAATGGCCCTAAGTCTTATCTCATTGAAGCCTTGCTCTACCTTAGCAAACTCAGAGCTTATATTTCTTGGAAGAAAGAATCTGGTGGAGCTCCCAGGAGAGCACAGAGAAGAATCGGCAAGCAATTAGGCACCATATCTGGCTCCTGGCACTTGCTGTACCATGTATTTAATGAGAGAAGCAGATGGGCAGAGACATCATACACAGTAAAGGCACACACAAAAAGGTACAAATGAAACAGTCCACACATTTAAAAAAAAATACATACATACATATATATATATATATAAAACCAGTGCTTCTCACACAACTACACACCTACTCATGGCCAGGGCATCTTTCATGCAACTACTCAGTAATGCACTGACAACTTAACACAGAGCAAGGATCGAGGCTCCAAGACTTGAAATCATAATCTGGCCAGGTGCAAAACCTGTGTGCTCCAGAAGGATCTGATACACCAGTTACCCATTTGGTGGTTTGAGACAGTCCTGTAGGAATTGTGCTGGACACACAGCCCACAGCAAGTCATTATCTCAAATGGCATGTATTTACCAAAATTGTACATATGAATGAGCTACAAATTAATATTCTTCTATTTCCAGATCTTTCTACATCAACACTAGGGAAGGAAGAGTAGCTATAAGTCACTTCTGCTTAGAGGAAGAAAACAGGAATTCTGATTTTTTTTACCCAAGCACTAGGCTGAAGATGAGCCTTTAGATAACTCCAAAAATACATGGTATAACATACCCAAGCACATGCATTTCCTGGACCCAGTTTCACAAAGTGGTTTACATTATGTTTCATTGCTGGCAGCAGAACTCTTGTACCTATATAGCAAACACAAATGGCTGTAATGTCCATAACTCAGAAATGCCACATGCAGATGTACTTTTACAGTTTACGACTCTGCTGAAATAGCTTCTCATAATTTGAAGAGCGCTTACACACTGTTTCCATCACATAGCTAAGTTATTTCATAATAAGATAAGAATCTCTGCTGCAGCATATGAAAAACATTCACTTGGAATATTCCAGCCACACTGTAGCTGAATGGCCTCTTACATTATGTATATCCCCATTACAGAATCCAGAGAATACAGTGGTGGGTTCAAGTTACCTGGTTTCTCTAGGCTTATTGGCAGTTTGGGGTATTTATTCTGTTTTCCTTTCAGAGCCCTATCTAATCTAGACGTAGACTAAGACGACAGCAGTTCGGATCAAGACACCTTCTGAAGTCTGAGAATCCAGGATATTTGCTATCAAGGCATATTCATTTTTAAAATATGAAGTACATTAAAGAAAAAAAAGTCACACAGTGTAAGGTTGACATCATCTAAGGTTATGAACATTGAAAGCAGGAGCATAACTACATTAGATTAGGAAACAACAAGTCCTGGCCAGAAGTGGAAAATCATGTTCCTCGCTCATGCAGAGATGCCTTGGGAAGAGGGCAGCGGGAAGAGGCCCAGCTCACTAAGGGGACAGGTTGAGTGACCAGTAATAAAGTAATTTTGAATAAATTACATGGTCACCTACTACTTAGGTAACAAGTCTGAAGATGCTGGATCCTATCCCTGTGTTTGCCTTTGAACTGTTTCACAGCTTCTATTTTCAAGCCACTTAAGCCATTCAGATTATTTAAAGTTTCATGTTATAGTTCCAGTTGTTTTTTCTTTACTTCTTAGCACTACTCAGGAATAAAATCAGGATGATAAAAAACAACTGGTTTAGCACCATAAGGCTGATGCATAATCTATATAGTTTATGTCACTCATACCCTACCTTGACATAATCAATAGGAACAGTACACATGCTGAAGACATTATGCAGCCGTTGGATGTTTCATTGAACAGTTTTGCCTCAAATATTTCAGAGGACAACAGATGCAATCGTCCTTCACAACTTTTTTCCTCTACTGTGACATACCTTCTAAAAAGACCATTTGTACCAACCTTCTCCCCGCTAATCTATGGCTTCTAGAGGTGAAGAAAGAGGGTTTACTATTAAAAAAACAAAACAAAACCAAAACGAAACACTATCTTGAGCATAACTGGACTGTAGCAAATGTGGCAGAACCATTTTGCTAAACTAAGAGCAGCATTAAGGCCAGAAAGGGAGAGAAACGGCTTAGAGACTCTTTTCCAGCAGAAACTGCAGAAGACCAAGATGACAACTGAATCTCAAAGTGAGGGTGATCTTTAGTTAAGCTATTCATACCTGAGGCATAGGCATCCTTCTCCATTTCTTGATATGCTAAATGAAGCATCTATTCAGTTCACTTATTTCTCTTTGTGGTTACTAGATGCCACCAGGGCTACTATCAAGGGGAGGTTCCAGCCAAAACTTTTCAACATTCAAATGCATCTGGTGGGAAGCATGTTGTTCTTGACATGCTGGGGCTGCTGCTCCTCTGAGAGCAGCTGCTGCCACCAGTGCACTCCCGCTCTGCCTGCCCTCGCCCTGCTGCAATCTGAACTGTGCTGCCCAGCTGAAGCAACTAAACCAATCCACCACAGTGAGGGCTATATTCAGTTTGGAAAAAAAAGTATCAGAATAAACCAGACACACTTGATCCAAAACATTGTATCACCTCAGCCACTCTAAAGTCTGACCTCCCTCACTACAAGAACCCTGTTATCTTCTCTGCTTGTTCAGGACTCTCATTTGCTTCACAGCATGTTACTAAATAGAATGAACAGTGTACCTGTCAAAGGAAAATACATATATTTTGTTTTAAACTTATCAAGTGAAAGAGGGAAGTGATAAAAACAGAAATTATTGTTAAGGAAGAAATTCACATGCCTACAAAAACCAAACTCCACAACAACAAAACAAGAAGCTTCAGCCTAGTTCTTCCTCATAGACTTTCTACCATACCCTGGCTTTACTATCACCATCTGCCAGAAAGGCACGTTCTTCCTATGTGTATCTTGTTCTTCTTCCATTTACCAGCAAATCCTGGAAAGTCATCCTCCTCCAAAATTTATTGAGTCACTAAACCTAATTCATATTTTTGTGCTTCTTTAAAACATTATGCAATTGTTTGAGTTTGGGATGCAATTTGATTTAATTCTGTTATTATGATCTATGCTGTGAACAGTTACAGAGCTAGAGACTTTTTACACTGGCTAGTTTGTGCCCTCTCATGCTGATATGCACGTTTAGATTTGCTCTAAGAGGCTTGTAGACCAAGACAGTTTATAAATGAGCAAACTGCATTCATGCTGCAACGACTTCGTCATTTGAAAAAGGTATATTAGCACCACTGAAGGAGACGAGTTTGATTCAGCTGTTCCAAACTTTAACTCGCCTTACAGTTCTGCAAAGTTACAATCTTCACCTTCACTTAAATTCCTGCAAGCAGATAGCTGTGCTGCCTTAACTACATGCTCTCAAAAGTGAAACACATCCATCTTTGGTGTTTGCAGTTGACAATTTAATAGCGTTTTCTGCTGTGCGTATGCTGACCTGCATTTTCTATTGGTTGTCACCATGCCTTTTCAGAACAGCAATTTTTCTTCAATCTTAGCAGACATATGGCTCATTATGGCAAACCTAGATGACAACTTTGATGTTTCAAAGGTCAGATTTTTTTCTGTTATCTAAGTAAGGAAGGCTTTCCCTCCCCCCGCAAGACCACATTGGGAAGACACATAAACTTCTATCCTCCTGTCACTCAGGAAAGAGAACAAGGAGCTTTGCTCAAGTTTTCAAGTTGCCTCCTGGGAGTTCCTTCGGTTTTAAAAAGAAAACTCCTAGTTTGATTACTACAGATGTTTGTACCAAAATGAGAAGTAGCTGCCCTGCTCCACTCATCGCAGGGAAGGCAGTGGTGAAGAGTTTATGAACTGTAATTACCAGCTTACCCACTCAGGCTCCTTCCTAAAAGGAGAATCATTCATCATCCTCTTTTGTGCTACTAACTCCTTAAAAGGCCTACTTAGCTTTAACTCCAGTGTATCCCACTGCAGCCACGCTCCCCAAGAGCCTGCGCCAGGGCTACCTAGATGGATTTCAAAGGGAACATCGCCCGCTTGCCTGCCTTATTTGGGAAACCCTGACTCTGCAAGGCTTGGCACAACCTCCGTGACCGAGTAAGCCTTTGTAAACCTGGAGCTTTGGCAGAGATTTAATGAGAAGGAACTTCAGGTTACTATGAGCTCCTAGCATCGGCAAGAAATAGAAACGAGAGTGGAAAGGGAGGGCGGGCTGACGAATCACCAAGCGAAACTTGCAGAGTTAAAAACAACCCCGAAACAGCCCGGCGAGCTGCCTTCGGAAAGGCTTTGCGTGTGTTGCGTGTAAAAACCTTCAGGAAGGAGGAAAAGGAAGGCCGGGGAGCGAGCGAGCCGGCGCAAACCAGGCGGGCAAGTCGCCAGCGGCCCGGGGACCTCCGCCGGTACACATACACACATATAATAGATATACACACACACGCACGCAGCCGGGCAGGGCAGGGCCGGGGGCGGAGCGGCGCCGGGACGCCCCTGCATCCAGCGGCGCGGCCACCGCCCGCCCCCCGCACCCCCGTGGCGGGCGAGAGGCCTATGGGGGCGCGGCGCCGCAGCCGGAGCGCCGGCAGCCCCTCCCCGCCGCTGCCTGCGGGAGTGGGAATAAAGACAGATAGCGGGGCAGGCACCGGCCGGGCGGGAGAGCGCAGAAAGTTTCCTGCGGAGCCCGCGGGCGGCGGCAGCGATGCCCGTGCTGCGCGGAGCGCTGGGCGGGCGCCGCCGGCCTTAGGGGCAGCGAGAGCGGCGCGGGGCCCGACAGCAAGCCCCCGGCCTCTCCTCCGGGCGGCGAGGAGGAAGCACCCCGGGCAGGGACGAGAGAGCGGCGCCGTTCGGAGCACGGGGAGGGGGAGCGGCACCGCGGGGAAAGCCGCCGCCGGCAGAGCCCCTGGGGAAAAATGAGCTTGTTGTCAGCCATCGACACCAGCGCCGCGTCCGTCTACCAGCCCGCCCAGCTCCTCAACTGGGTCTATCTCTCGCTGCAAGACACGCACCAGGCCAGCGCCTTCGATGCCTTCAGACCCGAACCCTCCTCGTCCCAGCACCCCGACCTCGGCTACACCAAGAGCACCCCGGAGCTGGGCTCCTCGCTCAGCTCCAGCTATCTCAACAGCTTCTTCCAGCTCCAGCGGAGCGAGGTGAGTCCGCACCACCGCCGCCCGGCGCGCAGCCCCCGGCCCCCCCCGGCCGCAACCGCCATGATGCCTGGGCAGCTTCCCCCCCACCCTCCGAGCCAGGACCGAGCCCGCCGGCGGGACGGGGCAGCCCCGCTCCGCGCCCCGCACGGCTGGGGAGGCTAGTCCGGCGGCGCAGGTTCGTTCCCCGGCCCCTTCCCGCCCCGCCGGAGCGCGCTGCTTCGCTCCTCCGGCCCCTCGGCGCTGGCGCCCGTCCCGCTAACGGGCCGTCGGGACGAGGCGCCGCCGCCCGAGCGGCATTGGCGAAGCTGCACCCGCAGCCGCCTCCGCCCGCCGCCCGTGTTGACAGTCTGGTAAATGGTTACACCGATTTCCCTTGCGCTGGCGGGACGGTGCCGGCGTACGAGGTGGGGGGCCACACAGAAAGTGCTACAACCGTAACAACATGCAAAAATGCCCCTACCCCACCTTTTTATGAGACTTAAAAAAGTCGACATAAAGAATATATGTAGTTTAAGAGAGATCAGAGGCGATGTTATTTGAAAGGAAGAAATATAAACAGGAACGTGACAAAAACAGAGTGAAAAAAGTTTTATGCACATTTCATAACACAAGAGCAAGACTAAATGAAACCAAAGGGAAGGAAGCTAAAAAAACAGGGTATGCAAAGACAATTCACTGTGGAACTCCCTGTCACAGGAAGTTGTTGAGGTCAAGCAGTTCTGCATTGGAGGGACTTCACATGCATGGAGATACTGCAAGGTGGCACCTCGCTCACAGCCTCTCCAGAAAAGATCCAACAATGTCATTACTCCATACCATGGAGCTCTTGCCACAGACATTCAACAGTGGCTCCATTTGATGAGGGTTAGATGCAGCTCTAGCAGTTCCCACGGAATGACATTTCAGAGCCCTCCCAGCACCACTTAAGTTAAAGCATAGGTTTAGAAAGTACTCTCAGTCAAAATACATGTTGATGTTTTTCCACTAAAGATATGAGGTTGTTAAAACCACATCAAATTCCCTAACTATTATGATGTTATAGCTCTTAATAGTTAAGAGCTCGAGTTTTATATACACACACTTTTTTCCTTAGTTAGAAATTCTTTCTTCTTAAGAATTTCACAAAACACATCCAGTCTCAAAATACATACTTTCAGAAACAGTGTCTATTTCCAAATCCATTCAATCTGATCTACCCAGCTTTATTAAGCACAGCAAAACATACCTAGTTTAAAAATACACAGACTTAACAAGCACGTTAATTTTGCAAAAACACTAACAGGCAGTGTAGTGTAAACTTCCAGCTGCCTACCTGTTGATTACAAATTGTAGATTTTGCCCCTTTCTGCTTGGCTTGCAAGCTTCATGGTGCCCAGGTAGCGACAAGACTCCAGGGGTTTGGCCTACCTGGACTTCCTCCAAACTGGGACTTCGTTCAGGTCCGTGTTTGTTCAAGTCAGGATGCATTCTGCTCACAACGGGTCCTTTCTCTTCCTAGGAAAAAAAAAAAAAGGAAGAAACAAGTAAATGGAGGCTACATCCAGGAAGCCTTTGAAACAGTCTCTGAGAAAGTTTTCTTTTCCTTAAAGTTCCCCCCAAATTTGTTTTCTGCGTCCACTGTACTGGTTGCAAATAGGGGCTAATCCTTTTGCCACACTCTCTCCCTTTCCAGTTGGCTCACATTTCTTTCCATTTTTTCCCCCCAAACTGTTTTCTCCTTTCTTCTGGAAAATAATTTCCCCCTTATGCCAGGCCTTCCCCAGCCCCAGCTCAGAGCGATCAGCCCCTTTGCAGCCTCCCCAGCCACGCTGCTTTTGGATTGCAGCAGTCACCTTAGCTGCATTTCTGCATGGATTCCTATCATCTATAAGCTGCATGGCCACAACTTTTTTTTGTTAACTATTTTTAACCTCATTACAGTTTCCTGAGCCACATGAATGACAACAACTGAGAATGCCAGCTCTGTAGAAAGCCTAGGGCATTCAGTGCTCAGGAAATAAGGAGCCATTTCATTCTATGCAGATATTTTAATATTTTTGAAAGATGAAGTATGCTCGTTTGTTCCAGTTCATTTTCCAGCCTGCGACAACAATAGAATTGACTGTGTGGCTGACAGAGACACTTCTATGTTTCCAATCTTTACCTGATCTGTACGTCAATACAGAGTAACCTGAAAAGAGGGACAGGGGCACAGCCATCTCGTATGGCATGGCAGTGAATCTGACCTCCTGGATACACCCCCAAAGCAAGCAGGGAGCCCTTCATTTCCACAGGCTAACGCTGCCGGCTTCTACAGCAGCTTTCATTCAAAGGTTTAGAAGGTGTTAGAGATACTGTTGCTCAAAAAGAGTTCCGTCCATATGTTAGATGCTCCATTCTTTCCAAAAACTAGAAATTAAACTGCTTTTTTGGCAGTGGTCACCCAAGAGTTTCCTACAGCATCACGCTCTTAATTCTTGAGATTCTAACGTGTTTATTTGCAGGTGCCATTGGGTATACACTAAGTATTTCAACTGCGTAAAATTATTTTGGGGAGCATTAGTACCATATGCTGCTTTTGCATCAAGTGGGCTTATGCTATCTTTGGAACTACACGTAGCTTTCCACAGTTAAACGGTTGACTGTTTTCTGCACAATGCTTGCTTTGGTTAGTATTTTTTTCTTCCTCCCAGTTTTGTCCTGGGTTGGCTTAGGCTAGAGCTGAGCTGTGACAATGATTGACACATAGCTGTACGCAATATTTGGAAAGTGACCTAATGAGGGGCCAAAATAGCAACAAATGGAGAAGTGATAGGATCATAGGGTGTAAAATAGTCTTGTGTCGTGTATGTTGCCTTGCAATTGAAAAATTCTGGAGAAGGATGCTTGGAATAAGAGACAGCACTTGTGAAAAGTCGCTATTATACAGGGTTTGCAAGTCTGCATGGCAGTGCCTGTGTATGTGACTTGCATGCTGACCAAAGGAACTGGACAGAAAAAAAAGTGCCAGCACCCACAGAGTAGTCTAGCACTGCACCAAGATTTTTGTCCTCCAGACTTTTTCCACTACAATGGACGCCTTCTAAATAAACATGATGAACACAGCTGTTTGGTACATAAAAGCCCATTGTACCAGGAAAAAAAAAAAAACAAACAATAATAAAGGTTTAAACAGTAAAGTGACAATGAGTGTTTTGTTCTATATGCAAGACTCATTTTGCAAAACAGACCTGCTTTAAATAAAACTTTACTGCAGCATTTGTCCTAGATATGAAACTAAAGCATGTTAGAACATTAAGATGCATTAAGTTGGCTACTGAACTGAGCTCCACCCTCATTATAACACCATATATCAGAGCCAAGTATTTGAGGTTCTGTTGTGGGGCTGGTTACATGGGATTTAATGTGTTTGAGACATAGCCAGGTAACTGTGGCTTTGTGTCATCAAGTGGTATAACTGAGAAAGCTACAGTAAGGGTGTAAGAGACTCCTATAGTATTTTTCTGTACTCACAGTCAGCATTCAACCAGATCAATACTGACTTCCGTCAAGAAGAGACAGCAACTAGAAATCACCATGTTATAATAATCAAACTTGTTTCTTTGAACCTAGAGCACTAATTTCAGCACAAGCCCATATTTACCCATGAGAAGGAGTCTTTGTCCTAATGAATTCTTTGCCCATGTGCAATACTCTGTGTGTCTTTCAAGAGGAAAATTCCTTCTAGAAACCTCTATAGCAGCCACTTTCCTGATCTAAACCAGATCTTATTTAAGCACAAATAACTGCATATACTAGATTAGAAAATAATCAGCGTTTTCAGAAAGTAGTTCATGTTTCTGACTCGGGGACTTCCAGATCCAATCCTTATAGGCAAGAGAGGAATTAATTGCAAATGAGAGAACTGGAGGTAGCTCAGTTTGCTACAGTAAGATGGATATCACTCTCTTGGACAGGAAAATTTTGGGAATTAAAAATAAAATTGGAGTGTACTGTGGGAAATAACACTCAAACCCCTGTGGAACAGAAGCAGGTCTGCAACAGTGGGATAGATACTGCTTATCACACAGTTTCCCAAAGAAATAAAGTTAATATGACAGCAACAAATCCCATGAAACACTAGCAAGAACAGACAAATGTATGGAAGGAAGTTGGCACTTCCACAGAAGATACTTTTTGTATCAGAAAACCTTGTTTTCTACGTGTCCTCTAAAGAATTAGAGGAACACACACTAGCCTGATACTTGATGAAGACAGATCTGTTCTTTAGCCTAGATGAATTAATTTGGAGGATGATACAATTAAAAGAAAAAAAAAAAATCATTCTCATAGTATCAGAAGAATACAGCGAATGCCATACAAGGTCAGGCAACTGACCCACTAAATTAAGTGTCATATCTCTGAGAACAACCATGACTAAAACACTTAAAAAGAGAGAGGAAAACACCTTGTAAGACTCTTCTCACAACCAGTACAGTCCTAAGGCAAATACAACAGAGATGCAGATTAGTGGGAACGGCCATATGCTCCAAAGCATTTCTGATTCCCTTGACTTTGTGGAATATTATTAGTTATTCTAACACAGAGCATATTTCTGACACACAGAGTGCTTAATGCACAGTCAGGACTTCTTGCTTCACACTTTCAGACTAAACAGGCACAGTTTTATCTCACTTTATGTAAGAGTAGTTATTGACAATGAGAGTAGTGCAGCATACAGGCTGCATGCAGTACATGCAAGCATCCTTTAGTAACGATGATTATTACTTGATTTCCTCATCTTAGTTTTTCCCAGTGTTCTTCACGTAAGCAGTAACAAGTCAGTGGCTTTGTCCTTCTACAAATTGTATTGAAAAGGCAATAGCTCAACAATTTCTGTGTTGGGGAACCTTGCCCTCCCTGCCTCAGAATGATTGTACGTTACAGATATTTTGTGGCTAAAGTGCCAGTCAGCTCCTTTCAAGCTGCTTTTCAAGAAGTTAAATGTCAGTTCTCACACTGGACCTTGTAAGAGATTCCAAGGAGCTGAGTCTCTATAGTCAGGAGACAATACGCATTTGGGGATCTTGGTGGCATCAGCCTCCTCCGTCCTCCCACACAGCCAGCTCTAGAGCCCTTTTGACAATATTGCCTCAGCACACAAAGTGCAGCTTTCACAGCCCACTCTATGCTGGACCCAGAGTCTCAGATCCTATTACAGGTATTTGAGCTAACAACTACTCTGTTTCCAATTCCAACTGGATATGTGCTTTAAAAACCTGAATTTTTGCATTTTAATTCTAGAAGTATTCTTTTTTAGCTCCCTGTTCTTATTTCTGCAGCTGTGGCCTCCTGTCCTGCTATTTCTCTCTTTGGAAAACACCTTATTTTGCCAGGGAAGAAAGAAAACCTACGTGAATGCACTATAGGAAGTGGAGTCTGAAAATAAGATCTGTGTTTTGTATAAATGGGAAACTCAAGTTATTGTACAAATTACACTCTTCCATTTGTATCCCCAGATACAGCTTCAGGCTTCTCTACTCTCCAGAATTATTTTTGTTGTTATTGTTCTGTGCTGCATATGGTAGATACCCTTCTTATTTCTTCACACTGAGCCTAAATTACCTAATAGCAATTTGATTGCAGAAGGCAATACACAAGAGCCAAATTTGCTTCTCTTAAGAAAGTATGCTAAATACAGTTATGTTGCTTTTAGTCAGGCTTCCTTACCTGAATAAGAACAGCAGAAAGCTCCCACAAGTAAGAAGAAATGAAGATACATTGAAGTTACTCAAACAGCCAGAGCCTCTTTTTGTGGCTTCCTCACCCTCCCTACACCTGAAGCCAATGCTGTTGTAGCTCTGCAGCACACCTGCACTACCTCTAGCCTTAACTAGTTCAAACACGATTCACAGCTGGGCTTTACTTTATGGGAAAAGAGTATTATCCACCTTAGACTTCTGCAGCTACTGGCAAGAGCTAAAATATTAATTGCTGAACCTAAATCTAGTCTTCCAGAAGAGGGATATGGGCTTTCTGCTTTACTATTGATTTCTTTTTGATAGGTTAAAAAAAAAACCCAAACAACAGCTAGCAATAGAAGATAAACCAATTATATGTTTACTTTCTGATTAGTTGAACATTATTGCCAAGTCTTTTAAAACATTTGGGAGGAGCACTGGCATTCACTTTCTATCTCACAAATACGTCGATGTCTTCAAAAACTTGCCAGGTGATACATAGAAAAAAACACTCCAATCCATAATTGGAGGCAAAAGCATGTAGAATTCTTGTTACAATCCTATTTTATACACACAGCTTTCAGTTACACAGTTATTTTACGTGTTTACAGCATCTTCCATCCCAAGGCACCCAAACAAAGGGGTGATGTAATTGTACGTTGGGTAATGATTTTTCATCCCTTCCTCTTTTGCTCTGCAGACACAGGCTCAGTTATTCAGAATAGAAAAGGAAGATCCTTCTCCAATGAACTGCACAAATGATCAGACAATCAACTCTGACTTGAACATGGAAGTTTATGGAGTATATGGAACGAATGGATAACCAAAATGTGTACACAACTGCTTTTATCCAAAAGCCAATCCCCCTCACATCTTCCACCCTCCCCTCCCACCTTTTTGTTGTTTGTTTGGGGAATTTTGTGGAGTTGTAGGAGATAGATAGCAAACAACTTTTATCAATGGCCCTGTTATTTTAGTAATAAACAATTAGAAGAAAAGATCACATTATTGACAGTCGCTAGGTGAGGATTAATGCAAATAAAGTTTTCTAGTTCAGAGTTTAAGTGGACCATAGAAAGACACTGACACCTGATTCAAGCAATATTTAAATCTAAGACCAGAGGATCTTTTCTGTGCTACTTTAAGAAGCATAAAACACAACAACACAGTGCAGTTGCAGAAAGCTGCAGGAACAGAGCTAAATCGTACAATACTGATAATATGTGTTTGCATAGAAACAAAAGCAAAGGTGTTCTGTTATGTAAACTAAACACATAAATCCAAATGCTGCCTAAAAAGCGATACTGGTTATCACCTTAAAGATTCTGAATGGTTTTGTGAAATGAAATATTCATACCTTAGTTTCTGGGTTTTTTTTCTCAGAAAAATTGCCAGCAGCCTGATGCCCATTTTGCCACCCTTGTGGATTGCCCTTCATCTTTTACAAAGTCACAATGAAATTATTAAATTAATGGAAAGAATATAAGTCTCTGCTTCATGGCAGTTTACTTAAGTTCTATCTGGGTTCCAGAGAAGTTATAAAGGATCAAAGGAACCAACTAAGTTTTACAAAGCTATTCAAATCTTACAGTAATGCTGTCATAATTTAGACAGACAGTACTTCATCAGTGTCACAGTTTAGATCACTTCTTTTTTTTCCTGCAGGTTGGTTTTTGTTCTCAGAAATGTCACAAACAGTCTCTGATCTACTAAAAGTAGAACCTAAAATTATAGACAGATTCACTTGAGGGAAGCAGAATAAATGCAGGTTTATGAGGCCTTGACTTTGTCTGTGTCCTTCCCAGTCTAGCCAGGCCAGCACAGCTGTTCAGAGTTTTGATGATTTTTTAAGTTTTAACATATGACAAGACTAGCCCATTACTTTCTGTCATGTGTTTTGGTGTAGGCAAATATTAAACAAGGCCAATACTTAGTCTAAGAGCAATATTAAGGAGCCTCTTGTAGGCCCTTTTTCTTAGCTCTTTTAACTGCTGCTGATAGGAGAGCTGCTGCGTGGTCTTCCAAACACAACTTAGGAAATACATTTTGCGTTTCTACAGATTTAGTTTGAAGATAAGCAAATGCCCTCATGGTCTGGGACTTCTCCTGTCATATCCAAAGCAGAACTAAATTCCTGCTGTATTAAACGACCACCCACTCCTACTCCCTGCACATGGCAGGATTTGGTGTCTCTTTTGAATGAACCCAAGTGCAATACCCTAGAAGGATCACAGGAATCTGGAAATCTATATTTACATCTCAGCTTACTAACTGCCAACGAAGCAAACATTTCAAAGGGATCGTCTTGCTCCCATCGGTTTCTCTTGTCAACCTAGGGGTTCCAGGTTTCTAAACTTGGTTGCACTTGTAGCAGGAGAATTGGAGCCTGTATTTCTTCACACCAAGCCAGCCTGCCAGGCCACTATTTGTGTGTAACCATTAGGGCTCTGGATACCTGTGGTTGAACAGAAAGCAAAGGAGCTATTGTGCAGTCATTGCATGCTGAAAATGGGGGATTAGTAAGAGCTCTTAAGAGGGTTTGAGCATCCTTGAAATACAGACATGTTTTTATAATCATCTTTCTTCAACGTACATCACAACGGAAATTAATAAGAGTAATAGATTCATGCTTCTAACAGAGGCAACCTGGAAAAATATCCTTAAGTCTGCTTGGAAACCAGATTACTCAGCTGTTATTTTTGATTTATCTGAAGCAGATTGTGAAGTTTTAGCTTTACTTGCTCAGATCACACTTCAAGCTGTGCTGTATCACAACTGATTAAGAAGGTGGCTCTAAATGTAGATAAAACTATCTAAAAGCTGGAATCACAAAATGAAATCCCAGCCTGCCATTTGGTACATGGAAATAATTTATTTTCCTCACTACATTCAATTTAATAAAATTTTTTGTCTTCCCATGAGTGCAGGAACTGAGGCCCTAAATACATTGCAAGGGGCCCATTTTGGGCAGATGATGTATTGTTTCTACCTCTGACAGTGACCTTAGCTTTGCCTCTTTTAAACTTTGGCAGCTGTCGCAGAGGTTTCTGTGCCAAGAAGGCATTACTGAATGTAAATGATATAAACAACACTGTCTCAGACTTAAAGTTAGATTTAACCCAAAATGGACATTTCTAGCAAAACCTTTCATCATGCAAGAGCTGCACAGGAGGTAAATACTTTCCTAAGTGTGTCTTGAACAGGCACATATCTATTTCCGGGTGTTATTTTTCTTATGTTTGGAGTGTCAAAAGACCCACCAAATGAGAGGAAACCTGACTCTTGTTTTTCAAACTGCAGATCAGATTGAGACAAGATTTCCCGCAGGAAACAGAGATGTTAACAGAACGTGCAGGGGTCAAAACTTGTCCGTCCGTTTCTCCCCTCACTTTACGCTGTACAACCTTCATAACTGCCTCCTGGTCTTAGAACCCTGTCTCGACAAAATAGGCTTATTTTTGGAGGACGTGAGGAGGCGGTGGGACGGAGGTGCCTGGCAGAGGCCCTCCCCACGGCCGCGCTCAGAAAGGTCAGGGAGGCTGGCGGTCTGCAGCCTGGGGAGACTCAGCTGCAGGCAGCGGAGGGACAGCCCGAGGAATGAAACCTCCTGTGGGGATGTGTTAAAGTAATTTGCAACGTGAATGGTCTCCCTTGTCCCTAATATAGTGCTCATGTGTTACAGCTTCTCTTTAACAGAAGTGGGCAGTTGTTTAGTGTTCAGTGAGTGAAAAGGATCCCTGCAGAGCTTGATGCAAGATTTAGAGAGTTCCTCCAAGACTGTACACCTCTGACCAGAGGAAATCTCTATCCTCTCCTTTCCCATCTTTTCACATCTGCTGTTAAAGGCTTTTTGTGAGGCCCCTGTACGTTGTGTGAAACATGTGTGGCCCACTGACATCCACAGCAAACCTTTCCCTGAGGCTGGAATAAGGAGAACCATGCTACTAGTGGAGAGCTAAGAGGCTTTACCTGAGCTTCAGCAAGCCTCATTACAGTGATTGAGCAACTTCTTAACTGTCAGCATTTAGTTACTTCTATACCACTGTAGAGTAAGAGGGGCAGCAGCTCTTTTTTTGAAGATCTAAGGATCTGTGAAACTCTTTGAAAGCTTTGGATCAAGATGTTAAAGATATGCAGATAGAAGGCAAGGCAAGATGGCAGCATGCATTGCTCTTTGAGCTTGCCAGGAGCCGAGGGTGTGCTGGTCTTACGCAGAGGAGCACGTTGCACCCACTTGCTCATCTGCACCGTCTCAGCTGCAATGAGCAACTACAACATGAGAAGACACAGTCAGCCAGTGGTCAGTATAAGCATGTATTTTATTTATCTAAAGCCCTCTACAGAACAAGGATGTATTAAGGTATACTTGGTTAATCAAACTAGCTAGAAATGTATTAATTAAGGTTTACTTGGCTTATCTGCATTTATCTTTGTATTTAGATGAGGAGCTTGAGGAAATCACGTTTTACCAAACTCAGCCCAAAGACTGGATTTTTTGACAGCTAACTTAAACACTGACTTCAGAATGAAACAGAAGCCCAAGTCTTTTATTTATTCCTCCAGGCAAATATTTTCTTCACTGAGTGATGAGCTTTGCTTGCGGTTATCGAATGATAACATGTTACTGAGTAAACTCTTCAGCTGTTTTCTGTAGAAGTTATCTTTAATTCATCAGAGAAGCTAAAGCAGACATAAGCCATACAGGAACAGTTTTTGAGGTAATTAAACTCCCCTATTTCTGGCTCCAATTAATACAACTAAATTTATAATAGTATTTTCATTTAACCTTTCTATTTTCAGAAGGCTTTGGAGTTGGCTGAAACCATTATTTCTGCACTGGACATTTTCTCTGGGGACAAAGCAGGGAACTGTTTTGACTATTTATAAAGGGTTAAAGCTCAGAAAGGCCACAGATTTGTGGTTCTCCACACATTATCATCTTCAGATGCAGCTGTTGTGCTTTCACACACATTGCTTGGCCCCACAGATAAATCCCACATCAGACGCGAGCCTTGCGGCACTGACTGGGAAGACCAGTGCCATCAGGTTAAGTTTTGTGTATTAGCACATACAGGCCACTGAATTACTATTTGGATAGCTTCAGATTTCCCCCTCCTCTGACGTGAAAATAGCAACTGAGTGAAAGCAATGACTTGTCTAGCCTACTGTTTCACTCATGACACAGCATGGGGATCAGTTGTTATCTTCATGACTATCCAAGCTGATAAACAACCTCAGCACCTTTTGACATTTCAGTGCAGGGCTAATAATTAGCATGGCTAGTCTGTTTACCATCATACCCGACTCATAGACTGGAGAATGTTTATAATTTACAGTATATGAAAACCTTACTTTTTTCCACACTGATAATAGGGCAACCCTACTGCTTTTTCCAAACTTCAAACAGCCATGGCACCTGGTGACTTAAACTTCATGCTGGAGGTTAACACTGCTGTATTTTTTGTTCGCTTTATTAGGTTGGCAACATACTTAAAAAGTAAGTAATTAAAAATACTTTGCTCATCACTTTTCAATTAGAGACTGTTTAATGTAGTGGAAGAACCAATGACTGGACTACGTTATAGGAATACTGAAATGGTACAGGACCTCACTTCAGTACGTGCAATTGAAACAAACACACAACCACTAGCACAAATCTTACCAACTTACGGCTCGAGCAGGCTCTTTCACAAGTCCTTTAGAGATGCCTGTAAAAAGGCAAGAATTTTTTCATATTGGATCGATTTTTTTTTTTTTTTTTGGTTGGTGTTTTTAATGTTAACACACTACATTTTAGGTGGAATAGTCACAACAATGCTGCCACATCCAAGGGAAATTACCCTGCTAAAACAGCCACCTCTGCCAACTTCAACATTAAGTTTTTTAGCTAGCAGAAACAATAAAGGACATTTGCAATTAGGGATAATATACACCGAATCCAACAGTTTTGGAGCATTATATGGCTCCTCCTATCCAATTTTAGCTATTGCACTTAAACAGCAGATAACTTCTAAAAGGGAAGAAGTTGCATTTTCTCCATGCTCATTCAGCCAGTTTAAATACTTCTTTTTCTCTGTTTTAACTGGTGATGTATTGTGTGTGTGTACCAGTGTAGTTTCTTTTTTTGGATGGTTGTGTGGGAAAGAGGTCTTCAAAGGGGTGGGTGAAGTAGTTTTTAAAGTATAACTCCAAAATAAAAGTAAAAATAAAACCAAACAACACCAAACACCAAACACATGTACTGGCCAGGCATAGTCCAGCAGAAATCATTCAGGTTTCAGGTAACTGATGGATTTGTACCCCTTTAGCACTGCCTGAAGGGTTCAGCAGCCACAGGCAGAAACTGAATTTTCCAGATATGCCTTTACATTTCCAGTCCCATGCCTAGAAATTTTGCATCTTAACTACTGTAAGTCCTAATAACAAGGTTCCATTCACACATAAAGAAATTGCTGTCACTTATTAATATCAGGTGTCCTGGAAAATAGGTAATCCCATAACCTCTGGGCAGAATTGAGTGTTGTCACAGTTGAAATGCAACACGGTATCTGTGCTTTCTGCTCCTCATTAAAAAGTATCTTTACAGCTAAAGCAATTGCCAAACCAGTGGGAAGTCTGGAAAGGAAGACTTACCACCTATTTGTACAAGTGTTTTGTTGCATATTCCTAACAGCACAGTTGCCTTTATTTTCAACACAATACCATCACTAAAAGAGAAGCTGAAGAGATAACATCTGTTTTGGTATTTCCTTATCCACCTCTTGATTCAACAGTCCCAAAAGCCTTCTCTGAAAGGCAGGGACCAGCCAAGGGAAGCAAGAGCATTTGCCGAATCATTCACATAACTAGGAATTTCTTAGAGGTGAGTTAGATGCTGGAAGTCTTGAGTCACTCACATATGTCACTGAACTGGAAATCAGAGTAACCAGGCTATGGAAGACAATAGCTGCCTCTTTTCACAAAGGACCACATGGTAACCTTACAGATTACCTGCCCTTTAACTAGAAACACTTAGCTAACAAATAACAAAGGAAGCCTTATTTCTCAACACCACCAACAAAGAGAGTTTAAAAAAACCTACTGGGCAGAGATGTTGCCTTTAGAAAGTATACCACCAGATCTTCAGTTTGGTTTGCATTTAACTAAGTCAATAAGCTTCATAAGAAGAAAATAAAATCAACAAACAAACTTACATTATCAGCTCCATCTTCCCACCAAGCCAGTTTGGAGGTTTACCACCAGGTCTCCCATCCTCCCACTACAGCAAGATAAGGAAATCCTGAATTCATTGCAGCTGGCCTGATGAGCCTTGTAATTAGGACTTGCAGTGTGGTCTTTTGGCTTCTTGAGAGCACTAACCCTTTCACTGCCAAATCCTGTATATTCTGTCATAGCTCAAAATGAGAATCCAAGTGAGGCATTATTTTTGGTTTCAAAGCGTTGTCTTCTTTTTAAAGAAATAGGTTGGCTTTGCTAGGGGAACACCAGGAACACAAAGCAGTTATTGCTTTTGGTGGAATCCATCAGAGGAGAGGTCTCCCCGCCACCTCTGAGTGCGTACCAATGCACTGGAGCCCAGAATGAGCCAGAATGCGTTTCCCTCCTCCTCTCTATTTTTCTTTCTACTGTTGTCTGCACGAAACCAACCTTCTCCGTGTCACTCTGATCATCCCCTGGATGTTCCTTCCAAGTGTGAAGCTAATTCAGAGTTTTTATTCAAAACCCTTCTTAAAACTCCCCTTTGCAGCAGCGCAAACAGTTAGTAAGGATTGAATTGCTGATTTGCTCAATCAAGTGCCCCAGATGAAAAAATACTGTCTTATGCATCTCAGCAATATTGTTTCATCCTTTGTCTTCTACAAAGACTAAATCACGGTTTGCTTCTATCATATTAATTACATGTTCCTGGGCTTTTGCTATTTGATTCCAGGGGCTGGGATGGTCTTTCCCACCATCCCCCCCTTATAACTTGGCTTTTTGGAATGGCTTTTTTCCTCATCTTTTTCTGAGGAACTATAGATTTCCACAGCTAGCAACAGGATGTAGCACAGTTTGTGCCGGTGCTCTTTATAGTATCTTTCAAGTGCCAGATTGATGTGTTTTTCACACGGACTCAGGGCTGAACTGATATAAGACCATTTTCCAGATCAGATTGGCAGGAACTGTTGAAGCAATTTGCTGGACTCTATACCAGGAGGCTGCATCTTCGGATCATCTAGGAATTTTCCTTAATGAATTTGTTGTTCTTTGAAGCACCAGTGACATAAGCAATTTACATCTTCTCCTCTACTGTCATCTTCTGGGACATTATATTTGTGTCTTTTACGTAACACTTGGCCTCAAGATTATTATAGGGAAGTGTTTCATGGTGGTGTATGTAGACTGGATGTTTTGGCCTGTCCAACTTTGGCACATACCGCAGAAACGCCCTGCCAGCTGAACCAGGTGGCCACTTTCAGAGCCATATATCAGGCTTCAGCCACAGAGCTGTTGGTGGCTGCTAGGATTATGATTTAGTGTTGGTGCAGCCTGTAGTCAGATGGGATCCTGGCTTCTGGCTGCCATGGTTCAAACAAAGAAAAGTTTGTAAACAACTTTTGCTGGGCAAAACTATGGTGGTTGCAACTGTTAATGTTGCTGTACTGACCTGAAATGTGCCAAGAAGGGCTGGTGGAGGAGTGAATTATGTAATATCCAGTCGTGCTGCCAAATTGTTCCCTTGTAATGGGGGTAATAACTCAGCGTAAAGGATACATAGAAAAGAAAATAGTCACCGCTGCGAGCCATATGTCCAATTCAAAGCCCACTGAAGGCAGCAGATACGTATGTTTATTTTTGTCACTGTGTTGGTCCTGGAGGCAGAAATAGCAGCCTCCTGGTGGGCAGGAGTTTTATATTGTACATGCCCAGGGGATGTTCCAGATTTCTGCAATGGGTAAAGAATTTGGGATTTCACACATTCGGTATGTCCATACACCCTTCTATAAAAGTCAGATAATAGGGAATTTGCAAAGTTACTGATGGGTGTAATGCATGTGAAGTGCTTTAAGAATCTCTTGTCAAGAGGGACTCTTAAAAAGAAAGATTTTGTATTATTCCAAGTGTATGTAAGAGAAAGTGGCTCCTAGGGAGACAAGAACTTCTGGAAGACCCTTAATTAATACTGTTTTGGCATCCATAGCACTTCCTCTTCCTTTTAACAATTTGATGCCAAGAATTTCTCATTCCAGTAGTGTTCAATAAATCCTAGAAAATAAATTCCAGTGACCGTTGGAGGTATCTTTGGTTGCTTGATGGCTAAAGCAGCTAAAACCTTTTTGTTAGTTTTTGAAACAGCTTTTCCTTTTAAAATGTACAGGTTTAACCCCTGAAACAACATGACTGCTTCTCCTCTCAGCAGCCAGAATGTCTTGCACCAGCACAGAACTGTGCTGTGCTGGGGGTAAAATGATGGGTGTTTCAGTGCCAGGACACGTGTGACACAGACTCTACCCTGTGGCCCTTGGAATTGTTCCTACTGCTGGGCACCAGCTTCAGCTTTGTCAGAGGGGTCAGTGGAGCTCAGCACAATGTGTTTGGCTGTAGTGAGGCTGGGGTGAAACAGATTTCTGTATGGTGCTGACCTACAACTTAGGCTGAGTTCATGTTGACATTATACACCATCTGCAGTGGGGTGGGATTCAGTGATAGTTGGGACTCATCCAGGTAATTGTGCCTCGAGCTTCTGTATGATTATTTCATAATGTGACTGTTACCCAGAGCATGCACTCATTGTGCAGACATCCAGAATGTTTGAGATCTGTGAGACAAATGTAAGTGAATTTCAGGTTTATTTCACAATCTCTCTAAATACATTTCAATGCTTGTGTTCGATATGTATATAACACATACAAACATGTATGACATATATAAAGACCCCATTGAAATATTTTGATTTAATAACACTGAAAAACAAGGTCTCCACAGAGGGACAGATTGGACCTCTTCTTACCTCACTTTCCCATAAGCCAGCAGTAGTTCTCTGATGCCAGAATTACATGAGCATAGCATTACTGTGAGGTGTACCAAAACTAAGAAACACCCTGTGAAATGTGTCCCATCATTTCAGGGTGGAGAGGACTGTCAATGGTCGGTCCTGTTTCTACAGTGATTCATTACCATGTTAATTATTTTTTTTAAGTTATTATTTACTTTTTAAACTCCTACTACACAGTTTCTTTTGAGCCCTAATACTTTAAAGTGAATCAATCCTTGTTATCTCTATTAGGGAAATTTGCTATTTAGGTGATTATGGGTTTCCTGCTGTTCTAAAACTACTGAACAGCAAATTAGGAGTTTCTGATTGTGATTTGCAGGCTGAGAGAGTGAAGATCCTATTGAGGTAAAGTACAAAAACTAGGTATTTACTGTTTATCAGGAATGTTTAAATCACAGCAGGTTTCCCTTTAGAAAATCCAAGGCAGATGTTTATTGGATGTTTCTTGTCATTGTTTGAACATGTGACTTTATGTTGACTGTCTTTTTAACCAGACTGGAAATTAAAAGTCACTTTACATTTTTCTTGGTGTTCTTTTCCTTTCCCTGACTTCAGTATTGTTTGTGTTAGTAGTTTTGGACACAAAAATGTTCCCTTTTGTGGATTGTTCTTTCAGCTTTTTTGCTGGCATATTCTAAACGTACCATGAATGCGGTTATGATCACACACAAGAAAGCAATCATAGCTTAGCGGAAAGGTTGGACTAGGTGAACCATGGCAAGTTCAACAGTTTGTTCAGCAGTGGGCAGCGGGGTGACCAGCTCTGTTGCATTGCCTTCATGAAACCTCTTTATTAATGGCCTGTATATTGCTCTCCTCAAAAATACAGTCATGTTCCTAATTAAAAAAAAAAAAAATATATATATATAAAACATTTTTTCTGCTGTTTTTATCCTTCCCCTACTTAGATGAGTCTCAGAGCAATCCGTAATACAATACTATTTGAAGTGACATTTTGCTTTTCTTTTGCAGGCTCTGAGCAGCAGTCTGTACAAGAGTGCATCACCGTATGGCTCTCTTAATAACATTGTGGATGGGTTAAGCTCCCTCACTGAACATTTCTCTGACCTATCCCTTTCTTCAGAAGCCAGAAAACCCAGCAAGAGGCCACCTCCTAACTACCTGTGCCACCTCTGCTTTAACAAAGGACACTACATCAAAGACTGCCCACAGGTAAGGAATTTACAATATTCTTGAAAAATCTTTGTGAAAATTTTCACCATTCCTTCATGTAGTAACACAGAATTTGACTGAAATACCTATTTAGAGTGAGTAGCGCTGAAGAAATATCTTGACAAAGTGCCAGCTAGCCATGTGTTCTTTTAATCTATTCTTTATCACAATGCCTATGGAAAAATATGCTATTTCATTTGCCTAATAAACATTATGAAAGATAAAAATATATTAATCTAGGTACCTGAATAAGTAGACTTCGGAAACTTAAAAAATGGCTACTATGTAATTTTCTGTCACAGAGACTGTGTAAAATACATTTTCAAGCAGCGCACTGTATAGTCGGTTTGGCAATGACACTTAATAAAAATATAACAAGTTACATATGTTAAACTAGAATAAATTGTTACACTGGATGAGAACTTTGTATCAGCAACAAAAGCTCCAAGTATATCTGGTGCAAAATATCTTTTGTCTCATAGAGGAGGTTTGCTATACTTGGCAAGATGTGATGGTCTTGAACTCGTAGAACTTTTTTGTAGTGGCAAAGCTGGCGATATTTATTTCCTTAGAAAAGAGGTGTAAACCTGTGTGCACTAAAACCACACACCAATTATTTTTTTCTGAGCCTCCAAGCCACAGTGTGTGAGGTTTCTCCATCCTCTCAAGTTTCAGCTCGATGCAGTCTGTGTTGGCTTAAACTTTCACAACTCCAACAATATTCTATGTAGAGTCCCAAGGAAATTAAAGTGCTGCCAATACTCTAGAAATGCAGATGTGGACATTACCAGCATCCACTTCACTATGACTTTAACCCCCTACCCTCTTAATGTGTGATTTTCAGCAGAATTAGTCTGCATAGAATTAACTACAGTTAATTCACAGCTATAAGCCAAAACACAGGTGGAAAAGCATGTGCCAGCAGAGCAAGGTCAGCATGAACACAAGTCTAATGTCAGATAAGCTTTAACTGAATGTATTCCTCCTGCTGTTATGTATAGTCAACTGTTTTCTTCAAGGATTTTTGCTGTATATGTTTTATTAATTCTAACAGAAGCTGTGGAGTTAAACGACATTTGCAGTGTTGGGTGTGGCACTTGAAAATATTTTACCTCATTATTTCAATATATGTTGAGTAAGGCAGTTTTCTTCAGAAAAAAAAAAGAAATTTTCTTTGCTAGGAGATCAAAAATACTCTAGCAAAACGTTGTGATAGAATGATGTAATAGCATACATTACTTAACAAAAAGGATTAAAACTACAACTACTAAATATGTGGCAGAGTGTAAGAGTGCTCAACTGAGGGAGATGGCTTTGCTGTATGGTGTAAGAAACCAAATGAAGGCAACAGGTTTCTTGACGATCAATACGTGCAAGCTGCAGCTCACACAGATAGTCCCAAGTGAATGTGAATATTGTCAGTAATGCAATTTTTATTTCATAGGTATTTTTACAGTTTGAGGGACTAGGAATTAAAGAATAATGAAAAATGAAAACACACTCGTGGAAATCCAGGAAATGCAAACAAATTAAGGGTCCTGTAAGAAAATTAATTCACTTAAATTGCACATCTTATGTATTTTTTTAAGATTTTACTAGCAATGTCTTCAATTTCTTGGTGAACCAGGACACGAAAAGACTTTCTACAGAACGTACCCTATGGCTGGCTAGTGAGTAATGAGTGAAGGAACACAGGACTGAGAGGCATCTGCTTGCTCACTGCATGTGGTCTTCTACAGTTACAGACAGCCATATCACACAGCCCCTTCTGTAAACAGATCAAGTTTTAGTTGGAAAGTATTTCAGTATTTTGCCTTCACTTCTGCTGATGTGGGAAGCTGCTCCAGAACCTCAGTCCTCTCTCAATTAGAAATCTTCCAGTTTCTAGGAAAAATGTAACTCATGGCCACTGCATAGTCATTTGTTCTCCTGCCAACGTTGTCCTCCACTGAAATAGCTCTTCTCCCTCCATGGTGTTTATCTCAGGATGTATTAATAGACTGCAATCACGTCCTCTCTCAGCATTCATTTTGTAGGACCAGCTGAGCCAGGTTTGCTCGGTCCGTTCACAAAAAATAGATAGACTCTCGGTTCCCTCATCCTTCTCATGACTGTTCTCTTGTCCTTCTCATCTCCTCCCACATGTACATGTGGCACCCCAGAACAGATCCAGATGTCCAAAAAGGCCAACAGAATCCTGGCTTGTATCAGGAATAGTGTGGCCAGCAGGACCAGAGAAGTGATTGTGCCACTGTACTCGGTGCTGGTGAAGCTGCACCTCGAATCCTGTGTTCAGTTTTAGGCCCCTCATCATAAGAAAGACACTGAGGTACTAGAGAGAGTGCAGAGGAGGGCAACAAAGCTGGTGAGGGGTCTGGAGCCCAAGTCTGATGAGGAGCAGCTGAGGGAACTGGGGCTCTTTAGCCTGGAGAAAAGGAGGCTGAGGGGAGACCTTATCACTGTCTACAACTACCTGAAGGGAGGTTGTAGCATGGAGGGGGTTGGTCTCTTCTCCCAAGTAGCAAGTGATAGGATGAGAGGAAATGGCCTCAAGTTGCACCAGGGGAGGTTTAGATGGGATATTAGGAAAATATTCTTCACAGGAAGGGTTGTCAGGCATTAGAACAGGCTGCCCAGGGAAATGGTGGAGTCACCATCCCTGGAGATGTTTAAAAGGCATTTAGATGAGGTTCTTAGGGATGTGGTTTTATGCCAGAGTTAGGTTATGGTTGGACTTCATGATCCTGAGGGTCTCTTCCAACCAAAATGATTCTGTGATTCTATCTCATCAGTGCCTTTTGTTGTGTGTGCACCTGTCTGTTTCAATAGATCAAAGTTTATGTTATTTAAGGAACAGGTGGTATGAAATTAGTTCTGCTTTATTGGACATTTCTAACTCAAGTGTTTTATGGTCAACATGTAAGTGCTTTCTTGGAAAAGAGCAGACTTAAGTCTTCACAGAAACTTAAGCACTTCCCATATTTTGTCTAAATCTGAGGACAGATCTGCAGGGGATGACTCTGTGTGCATGAGTTATGTTCAAAACTTTGAAAACATTCTGCACAAAAAGGGAGCACCAGCAGCAGGATCAAGCCTTTGTTAGGAAGACCCCATTGATTACTATGCTGTTGATGATAACCGATTTCTTAATCTGAACATTATATGCACTACTTAATAGCTTAGATTTTGATGCTTAGTTTTTCTAGGGCTGTCAAAACTGAAAGCCGTTGTGCAAATCCTACCAAAAAAGGGCTGTAGCTATGCCTTTTTAAAGTACTTAAATTCAGATAGAGAAAAGAGATAAACTAATTGAATTTGGACAAAATGGAAACCAGTAAATCATATTGTATTTTTACTTTCTTTTTAAGTAACTGTCTAATACGAAACAGATTTTGAAATGGAGTGCGTTGCGGAGTTTTTCCTGCATAACAAAGAAATTGTGTAACAACTTTGAGACTTTATATCCTCCCTTAATTCTGCTTGTTATAAACACTGTAAAGACGTGTGTTCTTTTTCTGTTGTTATAAAAGTTGATGGTATACCATACTGAGGAAAATATATGTAACAGTTCAGATTTATATCTTAAGTGGTGATCATATTCTAGGAGGTTGAATAGTTATAAACAAAAAAGGCCAGCTTTAGTATTTGAGTACCTGCAGTTTCTCCAATATCCTGTCCAAAACTATGCTGGGAAATTGAAATAGGATTTAGCAAACTACTAGTGTTTTAGTATGTAGTTTGTGTGATCTGCAGTGATAGAAAGTGTGCTTTCTGTTTTAGAAACTACCAGAAATGAGAGCAATGTTATGACTACAATTCATCATTTCCATTTTGCCTACGTTTGCAAAAACTGTTTGTTGCCATTATTTTGTCTGTAAGAAACACAGCACTTTCTATGTTTAGTGTCATCTTTATGGCATACCTACATTTTCTATGAGCTAAATTTTCAACCTCAGTGACTTAGATAATAACATCTTACTCATACCTCTCTGATGTTCTTTCACAGACAGAACTCTCATTGACTTGAATGAAGTTAAAAATGTCGAGAGAATAATGGTTAAAAGCAATGCTCTTAGTCTTAACAAGATGGCTCTCTTAAATTATCATTGACAAGGCCATCAAGTATACTAAGTATTTCTCTTTAAGTAGCAAGGAAAACGAGGAATGGGAGTACTTTTTTGGTCTTGTTTACTAGTGGTTAGTTGTATATACAGAGGTTTATCAAAACTTAGTTTACTTAATTGTGTACTTGAAGGTACTGTGCCAGTGTCCATCGTACATATGCATGGTAACAACAGATTTTCTTTCCCTTGCCAGGACAAATAACGATGAGCTCTGGGGCCAGTAATAGTTAGGATATATGATTCTTTATGACATTTATTTATCTAGCAGATGTAGAAACTCATAGAAGACCTTTTTTAAAAAGTTCCATTGTCTATTTTCAGCCATTATCACTGTAGTCTATATTTTTAAATCCTACAAAATAGAAACGGTGGCATTGTTTGTACTGTGCATGGCCTGTACAAAATGTATCTTGCTTCTTTACAGTATAGGGATGTTATTGACGTTACCACCCTTCCATGATGTCATCTCCCTAAACAGAGACCCGTCATGTAGGTTTAATATGCAGAAAGTACAGGATAATGGGGTATACTGTTAGATACAGTATATATGGACGTATGTGAATAAAACAGCTAGTTCATCGTTCACTGGCTAAGTGACTGAACGCCTGCCATAGTCAAAAATCTTCTTTGGGAAGGAAATATGTGGACACAGATCCCAGACCTCACTTATTGCATACGATATTCCTTCTGTTAAGTTCAGCAGTAGCAGATTAACAGTAAAGGCAGCAACAGTTTGTACTTGCAGAAGTCCAGGCTCAGAGCTCCAGCAAAGCATCTCTGTATGCAAAATTTCCAAACTGCTCTACCCTGTGTTTCTGCCAAGCACCAGTTCTATCTCCTAGTCTCTCTGTCCTAACTTTATTCAGGTGATGTCAAGTCCTTCTGTGATAATATATGCAGGCTTGATCACTCAAAAAATACATGGAATACATGGTTCCAGCCATGTTTTTCTGAATGCTGATCAAGGAGACTGCTCTGGATAACCTGTGCCAGTGCTAAGCTCTCTGAAAATTCTTCCTGACGATTCCTGTAAATTTCTACACAGGTAAGGAACTCCCACATCATAGAGACATGGTGGGAAAAGAAAAAAAAACAGGCAAATATCACTGTTCTGCAGTCAAATCCCTGGTGTGCTGCAACTATACAGAGATACAGAACCATTACACAGTGTGTTTCCAAATTTTACACTGTACTCGTAGATGAAAATGCATGTGTGTGTTTACAGAAGAACAGACATGCTACCCCAGACATATACGTAACAGAAAACAATATTAGCCTCATTTTGCATTGCATTTTTAAATCTGTGAATTAAATGTATGGAATGATCCATATTAATGAGTCCAACAGTGGGAGCCTTTCCATTGCCAACAGTGATCTTTGAAGCAGATCCTGTAAAACCAAGGTACCTTGAGAACACATATTCAGGTCAGTGGGACTAGTACGTAGTTACTGCAGCTGCTTGAGTTTGCATAGATTTGCTTTTGTGGTTTCATGCAGGATGTGGAAGAAATCAGAGTCAAGTTGAGCTTAGTCCTTTCTTCTTAGTCCATAGCTTGCTCTGCCACACCGTGCTGCCCTGGAGCTGTCCCTCCCTGTGGTCAGATATAGTGGATCTTTGGCAGTAGAGCTGGCTCAGCAGGCAGCTACTTGGCTGCAAGGTTGCAGTGACTCTCATGCCTGAAGCATTAATCTAATTTGTCTTGTGCCGTATGGTTGTGCAAGGATCTCAAATATGTCTGCGCAATGCAAAGAGTCCACAGCTGTGCTTCCTCTGGGTACCAAAAGCTGGCTAAGATGGAAGTGATGAACAAGCTGCCATCCTTATGAAGACAAAAAGATTTTGTATTTCTGTCTTTTGTCTTAGAGATCTTAATTAAAAAAAAAAAAAAGTAGAAGAAACACAAACCTCTTGAAATTTATTTTTCTTTTAAAGTGGAAGATGATGTTTCAGAGAGCTCTGGAATGAAAGGAGATCATCAACTTTGAAAATTCTTCCTCATCACTCTGAAAGTAATAATTTTTGACAGTTGCTACATTTTACAGTAGTCTTTTGGATATTGAGTGATGGCTTCCAAATAAACATGTCTTTTTCTCCATTGAACTGAGTGAAATATAAGTATTCTTATTCAGTTATCGGATGAGGGGTCAAGCTCTCCAGTCCCTCAGGAATCTGAAACCTTGTATGGCTCAATTTTGCAGGCTCCACCATAGCTTTTGATCGGAGTGTACTTGGTGCTGTTCGATATGGAGCTGTATGGGTATCTATGCTTCAATCCTCTTGACTTAGAGAGCTATTAGAAGCCTCACTGTGCAGTCCCTGATATGGATAAAGCAGTAGCTGAATCACTGAAATTGGTATGCCTTGTACAGAGATAAAGATCAAAATAGTGGACATAGAATAAAATTAATCCAGCTAAATTAATCTCTGGTGTATTAACACTGATTTTAATAAGAGCAGTACCAATAGAGAACCTGAATGCCTCTACTGCAAGGAGGAAAAACTGTTGATCCCTACTATGTATAATTGTTTTCAAACTGTATGTGTGTCGAGGGTTAGGATTGCGGGGTGACAATCAAACCCTGGCAGATGTATTGTTAACCTCCTCTCCCCCCCTCACTTCCCCCTTTTGTCCCTCCCTCTCCCCCCTTCCTACTCAGGACGGGCGATCGGGAGGGAAAGAAGGACAGAGAGAAGAGAGTTGGAAAAGTTAAAGATGTTTTACTAATGCTACTAATAAGAATAGAGAAAATAATACAAAATATACAAAACCAATCTTGTAAGTCTCAGCAACTGCAGAGCCAGCACCCAAAGTCCTGGATTAGACTCTGTAGCCAACCGGAGCTGGATTCAGTCTGTCACTAGGCCTCAGTTCGCAGGGACGACCAGCAAGGTCCTCTCCTAAAGTCAGCCATGAGGAAAAAAGGGAAAAAGGCAAAAGGGAAAAGGGACGAGATCCTCGTGATCTCCCACTTTTATATGAAGTATTCACGTGAATGGAATGTTATACACCGTTGGTCAGTCTCTCGGACATCAGTTTTCTCGTTGCCCCTCTCGCGAGATGTCCATCCGTGCTTATCAATAAGTTTGCATTCCATTGCTAGGTTTAACCAAAACATGTGTCGGGTTCTCCAGGAAAATGCAGCTAATATGAAGGCTTTAGCTGACAGGCAAAAATTCGCTAAAAGAGAAACTTGTTTTTAACAAAACCAGGACATTCCACCCCTTATAATATGACATTCACTGAATACTTAAACCTTATCAATACAATCTATCAATACAATCTAATTAATCACTACTACTATATATATATATATATATATGTACATATATACACAGGAGTAATTAATCAGTGGACCATCCTTTGAAAAGTTCATTAAGTTCATTTTGTCACAACAGTCTCCCAGGGCAGGGAAAATGGTACAAGTGCATCTCATGACCCCTGTTTGTGGGTTAAGGACACCAACTTCAAAGAAGGTGTCGGGCGCCACTCGAAGAAGCCAGCGCTGGTTTCATCACCATTGTCTTGATCTGAAAGACACTTATTAAACATTGTTAGTGTGGCAATTCACATCATACAGTTCAGCATTGCATATTTTCACCTAAAATCAAATCCCCTTGAGGTACACACCGAACTTCTCCATCCTTAAGCATCACCCACCAGGTGCTGCCAGGTCCCTGGGCAAAAACAATCCCACGAATAGGTTTGCCTTTGCCTGAGGCAGGAGTAACCCATACTGCCTTTCCTAAGATATTTTTCATGTGTACTACAGGGACTTTATCTCCTTCTACAGTCCGTAGAATTTCTGATTGGGCAGGCCCGGCTCGATTGGTTGATCCCCTAGTGTTGACCAACCAAGTGGCTTTTGCTAAATGTGAATCCCAGTTTTTAAAAGTTCCACCACCAAGTGCCTTTAGTGTAGTTTTTAACAAACCATTGTACCTTTCAATTTTCCCAGAGGCTGGTGCATGATATGGAATATGATATACCCACTCAATACCATGTTCTTTGGCCCAATTGTCTATAATACTGTTTTTGAAATGAGTACCGTTGTCTGATTCAATTCTTTCTGGCGTACCGTGCCGCCAAAGGACTTGCTTCTCAAGGCCCAAGATGGTATTTCGGGCTGTAGCATGAGGTACGGCATATGTTTCCAACCATCCAGTGGTTGCTTCTACCATTGTAAGTACATAACGCTTACCTTGACGTGTTTGTGGAAGTGTAATATAATCAATCTGCCAAGCTTCTCCATACTTATACTTTAACCATCGCCCCCCATACCATACAGGTTTTAAGCGTTTTGCTTGTTTGATTTCGGCGCAAGTTTCGCATTCATGAATAACCTGTGAAATAGTGTCCATAGTTAAATCCACCCCTCGATCACGAGTCCATTTGTATGTTGCATCTCTGCCTTGATGCCCTGAAGCATCATGGGCCCACCGAGCTAGGAAAAGTTCACCTTTATGTTGCCAGTCCAAGTCCACCTCAGCTACTTTAATCTTAGCAGCTTGATCCGCTTGTTGGTTGTTTAGATGTTCCTCGGTGGCTCGACTTTTAGGCACATGAGCATCTACATGACGAACTTTCACAGGCAGGCTCTCTAGCCGAGCAGCAATGTCTTGCCACAGTGTGGCAGCCCAAATGGGTTTACCTCTGCGCTGCCAGTTGCTTTTCTTCCATTGCTGTAGCCACCCCCACAAGGCATTTGCTACCATCCATGAGTCAGTGTAAAGTATTGGCCACTTCCCTCGTTCAGCAATGTCCAAAGCCAGCTGGATGGCTTTCACTTCTGCAAACTGACTGGATTCACCTTGTCCTTCAGTGGCTTCTGTAACTTGTCGTGTGGGACTCCACACAGCAGCTTTCCACCTTCGATGTTTTCCTACAAGACGACAGGATCCATCTGTGAACAGTGCATACTGCTTATCAGTCTCTGAAAGCGTATTATATGGTGGTGCTTCTTCAGCACGTTTTACTTCCTCCTCATCTGGAGACATCCCAAAATCTTTGCTTTCTGGCCAGTCTGTAATCACTTCTAATATCCCTGGACGGTTGGGACTTCCAATTCGAGCTCGTTGCGTGATCAGTGCAATCCATTTACTCCATGTAACCTCGGTTGCATGATGTGGAGAGGGAACCGTCCCTTTGAACATCCAGCTCAGCACCGGCAGTCGAGGTGCCAGGAGGAGCTGTGCTTCAGTGCCGATCACTTCTGAAGCAGCTCGAACTCCTTCATATGCTGCTAGTATCTCCTTTTCAGTTGGAGTATAGTTGGCCTCAGATCCTTTGTATCCTCGACTCCAAAAACCTAAGGGTCGACCTCGGGTTTCTCCTGGTGCTTTCTGCCAGAGGCTCCAGGTAAGTCCATTATCTCCGGCTGCGGTGTAGAGCACATTTTTAACATCTAGTCCAGTTCGGACTGGTCCAAGGGCCACCGCATGAGTTATCTCACGCTTAATTTGTTCAAACGCTTGTCGTTGTTCAGGGCCCCACTCAAATTGGTTCTTTTTACGAGTCACTCGATAGAGAGGGCTCACAATGTGGCTGTAGTCAGGAATATGCATTCTCCAAAAACCTACAACGCCCAAGAAAGTCTGTGTCTCCTTTTTATTAGTAGGTGGAGACATTGCTGCAATTTTGTTGATCACATCCATTGGGATCTGACGACGACCATCTTGCCATTTTATTCCTAAAAACTGGATCTCTCGTGCAGGTCCCTTGACCTTGCTCCGTTTTATGGCAAAACCAGCATCCAAAAGAATATGAATTATTCTCTCACCTTTCTCGAAGACTTTTTTCGCTGTGTCGCCCCATACGATGATGTCATCAATATATTGCAAGTGTTCTGGAGCTTCACCTTGCTCCAGCGTGGTCTGGATCAGTCCATGGCAGATGGTAGGACTGTGTTTCCACCCCTGGGGCAAGCGGTTCCATGTATACTGGATGCCCCTCCAGGTGAAAGCAAACTGCGGCCTGCACTCTGCTGCTACAGGAATAGAGAAAAATGCATTAGCAATGTCAATTGTAGCATACCACTTGGCTGCCTTTGACTCCAGTTCAAATTGCAGTTCTAGCATGTCAGGCACAGCAGCACTCAGTGGTGGTGTAACTTCATTCAGGCCACGATAGTCTACAGTTAGTCTCCACTCGTCACTAGACTTACGCACTGGCCAGATTGGGCTGTTAAAAGGTGAGCGAGCCTTACTGATCACACCCTGGCTTTCCAATTGACGGATCAGCTTCTGGATAGGAATCAAAGAGTCTCGATTGGTGCGATATTGCCGGCAATGCACCGTCATGGTAGCAACTGGCACCTGCTGATCGTCAACCATCAGCAGTCCTACAACAGAAGGGTCATCTGAAAGACCAGGCAAATCAGACAGCTGTTCAATTTTCTCAGTGTCCACAGCTGCTATACCAAATGCCCACCTATACCCTTTTGGGTCCTTAAAATACCCTCTCCTGAGGTAGTCTATACCAAGGATGCACGGAGCATCTGGACCAGTCACAATGGGATGCTTTTGCCAGTTTTTTCCAGTTAGGCTCATTTCAGCCTCTACAACAGTCAGTTCCTGGGATCCCCCAGTCACTCCAACAATATTGATGGATTGCGTTCCTTTATAATTAGAAGGAATTATTGTGCACTGAGCACCAGTGTCCACTAAAGCTTTGTACTCCTGGGGTTGTGTTGTACCAGGCCATAATATTTGTACAGTCCAATAGACTCTGTTATCCCTTTCCTCCACCTGGTTGGAGGCAGGGCACCTCTAATTCCTGTTTTGCACAGTCTCTGAGTGTGAATTAGAGGTTCCTTCAAGAGCATCAGAATCTCTTCTGCTCCTTTTGTAAACTGGAGCAGCCACCTTCCTAGGAGTTTTTCCTTTTATCTCACGTACTCGTTCTTGAAGTTCTGGGGTAGGCCTTCCATGCCACTTATTCATGTTTTCTCCCTGCTCATGTAGGAAGAACCACAGTGAACCTCTTTTTGTGGGCTGTCTCTGCCCTCTCTCTCGAGATTGGAAACGCCTTCTCCTAACAGCTGAAACATAGGTTTGTGCAGGTCGTGAATGGCACGAGTCTTCTCTGAGCTCTTTGATTTCTTGCAACAGCTTTTCAAACCGGTCATCAGATTTTTCACACAGTTTCTCCACAGCGGAGACACAAGCCCGTAGAGAACCAGCAAGGCTGTCCTCAAAGTACCGGAGCTGCTCAATCACTTCATTAATTTCTTGTATACCTCTAGCCGACCAGACCATTCCTGCCAATGACTTAGCATATGCAGGTGGTGCACTTTGTACAAATCTGCGCCACATAGATTTTGTACAATTGATTCTATCTGGGTCTGTCCCCTCTTGGCTGTTTGGTCCTAGATAGATGATCTCTCGCACAGCTAATTCTCTCAGGAACTGGATACCTCTCTCCATAGTATTCCATTTCCCTAACTTGGATATACAATCTTCCTTGTAGGGAAATCTGACTTTCATAGCTGCCAGGAGTCGGGTCCAGAGAGTAGCGGCATTAGACTCTCTTGAAATTGCCCTATCAATGGTGGAATCTTTTGACAGAGATCCCAGCTGCCTGGCTTCACCACCTTCTAATTCAATTGTTTCTGCCCCATTGTCCCAGCATCGCAGCAGCCAGGTTAAAATATTCTCGCCTTCACGACGACTAAAGTCTTTTCGCAGATCTCTCAGCTCACCTGGAGAAAAGGACCGAGTGGTGGTCACTTCATCTCCACCCTGTCCTGGTGATGATGCCTCTTGGGTTGATGTTGGCCCTGTGCCATCACCTGCTGCACGGGTAGTCTTTCTAGTGACTTTCTTACAACCAGCAACTGATGCTGATATGGGTTCACCATCATTTGATTCATTTTCAGAGTCTGAATGACTGTCACAGTGATTGCTGTGGTTACAGCAGCAACAGTGCCCAGTGTGTGAAGACGGGGGGGCTGCCTTGTTAGCCTTGGAGGCTGGAGAAGTAACGTTATCTGCAGCGACCTTGGCAGAGGAGCTCTGCGGAGGAGCTGTAGCTTCAGCCTGTGAAGCCGCGGTTGGGGGGGCAGTGGCTGCAGCAGCAGCTTTGGCTGTTTTGCCTTTTCTCGAGCGGCTAGGAGTGCTTTTTGCTAAAGCTTCTGAAGACGCACTGCAAATCTCAGGACTAAGAAGAGACGCAAACCTCCTATTGAACCTCATTTCTCTTAACAGTAGCACAAACTGACACACATTCAGCAAACCAGATAACACCATCACAGTTCTATCAAAGCTCCAAGGGTATTCAAAGTTCTCTAACACATTTGCAAACTGTCCCAGCGAAATCACAAAAGTATTGTTAGTCAGCCTTTCTAAAGATTCGCTTGACCAATTAGCAAATATAGAGCCATTCTGCTCTTTAATCTCTCGTGGAGGTTTTTCAAGGTGAAGCAAAAACGAGTAAAAATACATTAGCGGCTGCAGTATAATGAAATAAACCAGTGCCAAACCACACAGGATCATCATCACGACTAAATAATATCCGAATCAAACAGACGCGCGAGTATCACAACTCTATGAGCTGGCACCGTGCCAAGAAAATTGAAAGGTACGTCAGAGCAGTAGAAAAGCCAAAAATCTCCAAATTTACCCCGTTCTCTGGCCCCACGTTGGGCGCCAATTATCTGTCGAGGGATAAGATTGTGGGGTGACAATCAAACCCTGGCAGATGTATTGTTAACCTCCTCTCCCCCCCTCACTTCCCCCTTTTGTCCCTCCCTCTCCCCCCTTCCTACTCAGGACGGGCGATCGGGAGGGAAAGAAGGACAGAGAGAAGAGAGTTGGAAAAGTTAAAGATGTTTTACTAATGCTACTAATAAGAATAGAGAAAATAATACAAAATATACAAAACCAATCTTGTAAGTCTCAGCAACTGCAGAGCCAGCACCCAAAGTCCTGGATTAGACTCTGTAGCCAACCGGAGCTGGATTCAGTCTGTCACTAGGCCTCAGTTCGCAGGGACGACCAGCAAGGTCCTCTCCTAAAGTCAGCCATGAGGAAAAAAGGGAAAAAGGCAAAAGGGAAAAGGGACGAGATCCTCGTGATCTCCCACTTTTATATGAAGTATTCACGTGAATGGAATGTTATACACCGTTGGTCAGTCTCTCGGACATCAGTTTTCTCGTTGCCCCTCTCGCGAGATGTCCATCCGTGCTTATCAATAAGTTTGCATTCCATTGCTAGGTTTAACCAAAACATGTGTCGGGTTCTCCAGGAAAATGCAGCTAATATGAAGGCTTTAGCTGACAGGCAAAAATTCGCTAAAAGAGAAACTTGTTTTTAACAAAACCAGGACAATGTGGCACTCCAGAAAGAAAATAACGAAATATATCTATATATCTCTATCTCTCTCCAGACCCTCAGTTCTCTATCTTTGAAATACATTTTGATACATTAACCTGTTTTGTATACTGCATATTTCTTCACCTAAATACATGTCTATAAGAAATTGTAATTCTTAGGTGTTCATTCTGTAAATATCTATGCACATACTAAACTTCCACCTTACAACATATTGGAACAATTGAAGGCTTTGAAAAATCTTGTTTATACACAATATACTACTTTCATTTATTCATAGTTTTCCACTCAAAACCTGCATAAAGTTATTTCAGATTATTTGGACTTGGCTAAGTATTTTTAGTTTTTTACCACCTGCAGCCATTTTGACAACTCCAAGATTTCAAACCCTACAAAATACAGTGTTTGTTTGTTTTTCCCCTCATATGCTTGAACACAGCCCTGCCAAGTTTTCTCAGAGTTTCTGAGTTTAGCTGGATATATTTTCTCAGATCATTTCTACTTTTATTATGAAGACTTGCAGAAATCTTGTAATAAAAGTATGGTGAGTTGTAATGTTGTCACATCCATTTTACCTCTGGAAATGTAAGCTGTTTAAGAGCCTGAAACATCAGAAAATACTCATTTCTCTCTGTTTTGGAAATTCTGAATAAGCTGTGCCTGTTATGGCTTTAAACCATTTATCAGAGAGGCAAGTAACTCAGACAGTGGTATGAGAGTAGAAGGGATCCAACCAGCCCAGCTTCGACAGCATGCTCCCAAAGTACTAGTTTCAAAACTGTGGCTCTAGTTTGTGGCATTTATGTCCAGTTGTTTGGTAAACTGCTGCTTGGAAAGAAGATACTGAACCCTAACAAACCAAAATAAGAGCAGTTAGATAGTGAAAAAGAAAACAGAAATATCTAGTGACCTGTGTCTGTGCCCCTTTCCAGTCTAGCATACTACTCAAGATATTACATTCCCAAAAGTCAGGAAGACCAGCCAAAACCAACCTCCTCCTTCTGCAGCATCACTAAGCTGTTATTACTGTGGTTCTGTCTTTATTACTGATACAAGTTCAAGTTATTTATTTTGTTTTCTGTGGGAAATGCAACGTAAACAGATGCGGTAAAGGCAAAAACTGTAAGAAGGCGTGCTTGCTTGGTCTTTGCAGTGGCCTGGGGGTAGAATCTCAGGCCCTGTGCAATGGTTACCACTGTGTGACAGGTGTTGGAGGATCACCCGCCACAGAATTCGAGGTTTCGTGGAGGTTTTCCAACTTCTTTTTGTTTACGTTTCAATCTCATTTCCATTTCCACTATCTAGATAAATTCAAGTGGCTTGGCCACGAACAACAAGGGGGATATCAGAAAAAAAGTGCAGTTTAAATGTACACCCTTATGGATACCTGCTATTTCAACTGAATAAGGTTTTGGCATTGGTAAAGCCAGGTCCAGGTTGAGCACACTATTTCAGGGAAGATGAGAGGAGAGGATAATTTGGGATCTCTGAAACATTACTTCCATTGAAAGACTGAAGAATTGGTGTTGTTTATTCCCACAAAAAGACATAATAAGAAGTTGCAAATATGTAGAAAACCTTGCATTAAGGTCGTAGTTTGTTTTTCAGATCCACAGCTAATTATTCCAGAGTCCTGGACTTCAGCTAGGCTGCTCTTTCTAACTGTGAGGCATTGAAGTGGAGTGCCTGGGAAGGCTCTTGATCATTGGGAGACTTTCAGAACAAATAGATAAACATACATCAGGATTTTCACAGGTGATCCTGTCCAGGGCCAAGTGAGAGAGCATCCCAAAGCATTTCCCAGCCTTATGTTTCTACTGTTGTATATCTGCATACTAATAATACAAGTCATTGTCTTAAATGTGTATAATTTATATTTAAAAACCACGCACAACAGACTAGATCCTAATCCTGTGCAAGTCACTGGGAGACTTTTATAAACTCCTTTGAAGTAGACTGAACATTGCATTGGTCTAAAGCTGAACTCTGTTTACCAACAATTTGGTATTTGCTTAGTTTGCAGTAAAACTCCTGATAAACCATAATTAAGTGCTTAGCTTGGAAATGAATACTGTGAGCCTTCCTCTTGAGAGGGAAAGTAATGTTGGATTTCCAGCCCTCCACAAGCTGGCTTACAAGTAAGTTAGAGAGAGAACTACCATGTCAAAACTGCACTAGTTTATCAATTCCTCATTTGCACTGAGAAGAATGGAGTAATGGAAGATTAAGTCAATCATGTGTTCTCACTTCATAAGAGTATTTTGGTTTAGTGTAAAATGTAAGTTGGAAAATTTTCATCTGTGCTTGGAAGTGTTCAAGGTCTGACTGGACAAAGCCCTAGGAAGCCCGACCTGAACTCAATGTTGGTCCTGCTTTGAGCAGGACTTTGTGATCTCCTTCCAAACTTTATGATACTGTGATTCTATTCTGATAATTAACTAAATTTTGATGCTTTGCAATAAGCGAGCACTGATTGTTCTTTAAAATCTCTGTATCTCACAGCTCTAATGTCTACCACAATCCTTCCTCACTGTGCTTTTAAATAAAATACTCTTGCAAAGTACAATACTGCAAAAACATTAGAGTTGAAGCAAACAGGCGTTTATTACAACAACAAATACAGAAAACAAAAGACCCTAAACCTTGGAAAAAAATTTTTTTAAAGGAATTTTCTTTAGCAAAATGTCTTTCAATAAGGTGTTCAGCTGAAAAAGCAAAAAGTTGAAGTAGACCTCTGAAGTGGAAGAAGCATTCTTTGCTTTGCAGTGTTTCATAACTTCCATTTACTCAAGTGAACAATTATATCTCTTACATCTATCATTTCCCAGTTTCTCGAAAGTGAAAATGCATTTTCTGCTAACCGCCACATGCAAAGAAAGGAGGCCTACAAGGTGGGAGTTGAGGCTGGGATGGTGCCAGAGAAACAGGGTGTGTGCTGGCTGGCAAGGAGAAAATGACAGTTGGAGGAGTGAACTACCTTGTCTGTATCTGGCTTATGATAAGAAATGAAAACGAAGCCTTGTATATTTCAATATTGCCCCTTTTGTAGCTATGAAAAGGTCTAGTTAGAGATGCGAACAGAGTTTCTCAGGTAACTAAAGCCCATCTATGCCTTGTGGGATTTTACATATCCTTCAGATGGGCTGAGCAAGTTAGATCAGAAGCAGGAGAGACAGCAGCAGCACGTGGATCAGGAACACAAGTCTTTATGCCATACTGGTGCATGGATGTCAGCCTCTCAGGTGGTGAGCTCAGGAGGCATCCTGCAATCTGATTAAATAGTCCAAGTGATGCTTTTCAGAGCAGCATTACCTACAGAGTATACTATGTGAGTTGATTTCACTTATAATCAGCAATCCTGTGGCTACAAAGGAATAACTGAGGATTAATATTGCTTTAGAAGCAATTGCACCTGTTGGAGAATAGGCCGTTTGATCTTGGTAGTGATGCTAAGATTCAAGGGCTTGTTTAGCATTCAGTTTGTAATCCTAGAGAGGTTCTCCCTGTATGTTTAGAACAGCTCTTTAGTCACTATTCCCTCCCAGAAGAAGCACATTTTGATACAGCCGTCATTTGCTGTCCACAGAGCAAAAGTCACATGTTTTATTTAGCCTTACATTAATGGTATTTTAGAGCACAAAAAATGACTGCAGGTTCCTTGTTGCAGCAGCACCAGTCAAGTATATATCTGCAATAGTATCTCTGAGTTTGCTGAAACACCAAACCTGAAGACTTTGAAAACCTGTGAGCCTGGTCATGCTAATTTTCTTGAATGTTAAAGAAAGAGCAGAAGCTGTGTTTAGTTTATTTATTTATTTATTAACGTTAGGCCACTCCTAATGCATTCAATATTATAAAAACTGTTGATTCCCTAAAACTAGTACCATTAAGCAGTCATTTCCATAATTTTGTTTGTCCGTGTTTATATTCTGGAAGTGTTAGGTCTGACTCCATGCTACATCCAGAAATACAGTATATTTATGCTGTACAAATGCATAATGTGACTCTCAGAAACCTAATAACTTCTCCCGCTGTTAGACTGAGCTGAGAACATAGCTTCAGTTGCCAGACACAAGTCCTGTTTTAACTCCTAGGCTATTTCTCCACATCAGCTCACCAAAACCAGTACTAAATATCTCAAATTTTCAAATTTATTTTGAATAGCAAAATACCCCTTGCAAAAAAAAAAAGTAATATATTTGCTTATAAGCTTACTGTAAACTTAGTTTCTTTACATTTTATATTTTACACTAGAAATTATGTGTCATGTTACTGATAGAAGACTGTTATTTAAGGAGACAGTTCCTAGGTTTGTAGAAGATTGTTTTTTTCTTAAAAAAAAAAAATAAATTTCCTCCAAAATTCTTTCGTGAGGTAGAGAAAGTAAAATGTTTGTATAGGAATTAGAGAAAACAAAGACTAGGCCCTTCATTTCAGAGCCCTGTCAGTGCCAAATTATTAGCCAAGGCAATAAAGCCCACAGACGGGCACTTAAGCTGAAACATTTGGGGATTTTTTTCAGCAACAGCAGACATTTTGGAAATTACATAATCTTGATTACTAGTTCATCCTCAGATTTACCTTTCATTTTCCACAAGACACTTGTTACTCTTTGTTTGTAACTCCTTCTTTGACTGTGCAGAAACATGCATAGGAGTACAGCAGCACCTTTTGAAATCTTCTCTATTACTGAGCCCTGTAAACAACTTCTTTTTCATTCTGCAAAGAAAGAGCACATTTCAACCACACTTAGATGTGGTCTCAAGCTGTAATTTCAGACATGACTTCAGAGTAACACTGAGCATTTCCCAGGTTCAAGAGTTTCATATACAAAATACCGGTTTTGAGTCCATTTCTAATTTTAACCCATGTTGCAGGTGTGCAGCTATAGATAAAACTCTCTAACAGCACAAACAAATCAATACTTCCACCCGAACCGGTGTACCCTCACCACCTGGCAGCCAACACCCAGCCTAAGCACACACTCAGCCCTCCCAAATACTGCCCCGTGGGTGAGGAAAAGAGACACTCGGGAGACTTCATGAGAGCAGAGATGGCCTCTGAGATGGTTTTGTATAGCAGTCATGTTACTCCTAAATGCCTGATTACACAGCCGAGGAAATTAGAAGACCAAAACATAGGGGAGAGAAAGGCTCCTTTCAGAGAAATGGGAAACCACAAGGCTTTCCCAAAAGATTGAAGGAGATCTATCTTTACAGTAGAAAGGCAGCTTTGGTTTAAATAGCTTTAAAAAAAAAAAAAAGCAAAGCTTAATAGGAGTCATTCCAGACCTGCATTTTGTATTTCTCAATGCAAGTTAGAGTTACAGCTCTGCTACTTAAGAAAGATTTCTGTAAAACCCTGGTTAAGAGGTTTAGTAGATTAGAGCTAAATGACAAAACTGCACTGCTGTCTTCATTGTTTTTACCAAGACTCGTGGAAAATTCTTCCTGTAATGTCAGGTGTCCCCAGGCCCAATTCTCTGTACGCTTTGCATGATGAAAAGTCGTCATGCTGGCTGTTGTGCTGTGCTTGACACTTGTTAAAGTGTTTACAAAAACATGGGAAAACAGAACCAAGCCTGAGAATTTTCAAGTTTCCTTGAAAGTGGTTACTTATGTAGGGGTTCATTCCTGTCCTGAGATTGTTATATGGCTGTGACAGGTGATATACATATCCACCTGCATTTCACCTGTCATGGGCTTATAACTTTCTCAGGATAGGTGATATCTGTATCTCCTGAGATAGCATGGAGTGTTGTTAAACATATAAAACTAATCATAGTCCAATTTTAGAGTGTGCTAGTCATTTGGCATTAGTGACCAAAAGTTTCTATCAGTTTTCTGCTAGTCTGTTACCCAGTAGTATCCTACGTGATATAATGTGGACATCTGATGTGTAAGCTGAAGCTCTGAAGAGGGAACAGACATCTGTTACAGTGATGTATGAAGTTCTCTTGAGGTGACTTGCAGGGGAGCATGAAGGCCTGACTTCCACGCTCAGCTTTTCTCTAGTATCTGTAATCATTCTGCCCTCTCAGCTTTTCACCATTTTGTAATGTTGATTCCTTATCCTAGACCCATCTGATCTTCTCAAGCACGTCCAAAAGCTACTTGTTGATGCCTCTTCCTCCATGTGACCCAGTCACACATGATACTTTGAGTCTCCTCATCTCTGCTCAGTGCCCTTCAAAGAGGGGGATCTCTGACACATGGCACTCGTGGTCTGAGAGCCAGAGAGTTCGTGTGCTGGGGAGGGAGAGGCAGGACAAGGTTGGCTGTAAAGCTGGATGTTGTGTGCCTGCAACCATCAGCCTTAGCAAATAAGATGAGATCTCTGTCATCCAGAGGTTGTTAGCATAGCACCACGTACAGGACTGACGGATGGTTACCACTTGTGTTACTATTTCTGTTGTTCAGTAATGAAAGCTATGGTAATTAATAACAGTCTGACTTTTAGGCAACTGCTAACACTCCTGTTAAACTTTGTTTTAAAAACGTCTCTCTTGCTAGTATCATTTATAGGAGTCTCTTGAACAGCAAGTCCTAACTGTAATTTTATGGTTGGTTTGTGATAAATTATTTCCTTGTGTACTGTACTGAATCTTTTTAAATAGACAGGAGACACTTATTAAAAACCTGAAAAGAGGTGGTATTAATGTGAAACTATTGGAAAGGCTATTTAAAAAAAAATAATGTTGACATATATAAGTAAATAATACAATGTTCTCCTCTATAGATGCTTGAGGCACAATACATGCAATATTAATGTAAGTGGGTACAGCTAATAGGGGCTGTACTGTTTATACTGATCTCACAACGTGACTCACATTTTGTGTTTGTTTGGAAAGTTGGAGTGGAGAATGGGGATTTTTTTTTTAGCATTAACATAATTTTAACTCTCATCTGCTTTCTTCTGAGCTCCCATTCCTGATTCAGCACGCATGAGTCTGCTAATGAAATCCAGATGTCAGACAAAAAAACAATAAGCTCTCCCACCCGTCTGGTGGATCAGGTTTCTTGGAGACTGAAAAAAAAAAGGATCAGGAGAGATTCCTAGAATGTCTGAAACTTTAGATTTCAGTGTGTTTTCAGAGAGCAGAGGGCAACAGGGGAATGGTTTGGAGGTAAAATTGATAGCAAGTCAAGGAAAAGTGAGAAGACGCTGAGTGGGTCAGAAGTTCCTGTACCAAAAGACTTGGGCTGAGTAACCAATTGGAAAAAGAATTTTGCTTCATTTTTAGAGGAAATACTTAACAAAAATCAATTTTATTCAAGCTGTTTATGTGACTAATTTAAAGGAATGTTCCCACTAACTTTCAGACAAGTGAATAATTGAAATAAAAGTGGTGTCTTTGTACTTTCAATAACATCAGGATGCACCAGGGTTTGCTTTGACTCCGAGACACGTTTCCATAGGCACAGATTGTGAGGCATTGTGAGCTTCCCTCATTTGAACTGTGTTTGACTTAAAACAAGCCACGAAGTTGCTTTTATGCTACTTTTGCATCTATGTTTCCACAGCCACACTCCTCTAGATTGGCAAGATAAGAGAGAAAAGTTTTCTAGTTTGCTTTGCCAACTCTATCACAACAGCAGACCTGTCTTCTACACAGGCACTTCCCTCATCCGTGGATGGTGGGTCGATGGCCTTATCATGAAGGAAAGCTACCTGTCAGTCATTCTGTTCTGGTCTGTTCTGTTCACTTCTGTTCTCCTTTCATATAATTTATCATCTGAGTGTTCTCAAGACATACCCTTGTGGTTTGTTCTCCCAGTCTCTTCTCAGGGTCAGTCTTGTGCATGCAATATAGTGTTTCTGTTCAGTAACTGTTTTCGTAAAACATCCGAAAAATATATGTACCTTGCTCTTGGAATGGAGAGCTTTAGTTCCTGTGAGGGCATTGTCTTAGCTCAGCTTGTAACCCAGGAAAGCTCCCCTTTGCCTCCTAAAGAGTATCACTCTCCTTACATGTGTGACTGTTCTCCATAGAGGACTGTGGTTATACCTATTATGGAGATAAATCTTCTGACCAACAGGAAATAGCAGAATTTCTTGTGGGTGCTGCTTTGTGGTAGTTTATCATCCACATAGACTCCAGGAGCTCTCTGCTGTCAGACTGAACACAGCTATTGAATGTTTTTGCTTCCTATGAAGGGAACTGCTCCATAGCTACAGGCACTCCGAAGTACTTGTTCACTACTATGTATTTGGCCCAGGTTATTGAGCTGTTCATTACTCGTTAGAGGATCTTATCTGAACCCTGGTTCACTTTGGTGATTACTTGTGATGATGGATCATTAGAGCTGGGGGCAGTCTGCAGACTTTGCATCAGAGCCTGTGTTGTTTTAACCAGTTCATCTGGTGGTTCTCCACAGGGATTCAACAGGATCGGTGCGCTCAGAACCCACAGCGGCGACCAGTGGCAGAACTATAATTGGTCACTTGGGGAGAGCAGACTGAGTGATGCTTTCCATGTAGGATGCAAACCACCTCAGTGAAATCCCTTGGACCTTGCCCATCTTTCTCAGGAGGAAGAGCAGTATCTTATGAAAGCATCACTCTTCATAAACATTTCTTATCATGTCTTTTCTCGATACCCCATAGTCTTCTCTCTTACAAGCCCCTAATACATTTGATGGCTGATAAGGGCCAAAAGCAGAAGCCAGTACAGATAAGAGCCAGGGAAGTGTGAGAAGACAGCTGTTGCCTGAAGACTGCCAGCTGTTGAAAAATAACCAGAGAGGGCAGTGTACAGCATCATCCTAAGGTTAGTTAAATAAGGACTTAGTGTAACTCCCATCTATGTCTGTAGAAAAGACCTGCTAGTAGGAGCTGGAGACAAACCTGAGTAACTTTGGATGATCAGCCTTCAGAAACAGGCTGTTTTCTTGCTCCAGCAGAATTATTGAAGCATGTACAGAGGGTGTGACCCTGCTGACCCCACGTTCTGCATCCTGTCATACCTCCTCTTTATCTCACCTCCATTCTTGAGATTCTTTCCCAATCAATTCCACTCCTTATCCAGCTGCTACAGTTAAATCCCTCATTCCTCTTCCATAATGTGTAAGATCAATATTTTGTCCCATTCAGTCTCCTTTTCAAGGTGCCTTCCATTGATGTAGGAGAATTAAGGCTGAAGAATAGATACGCGGTGCACCAAAACAGATGTAATGGGAAATGGAAAGCACAGCTCTTGTATTCCTTTCATACAGTTCCTAGAGACACAGGCCCTATCTAGCTTTTCCAAACTCAACAGTTTTTCCAATATTTTGCTCTTTTAATCTCCAGTGGCTGTCATTTTATTAATCACTCTAGAAAACATGTTTATCACATCTTGCAAGTAAAGACACAGTGGTTTCATCTCTGGATGTTTTTGGCATACCTTGGGTGGTTATGCTACAACAAGGAACATGCCCAAAATGCAGTGAGCCCCAAGAGTTAAATCTATAGATTTAGATCTGTGCAAAAGCAACTTGAAGTTCTTGAAAAAGCCCATTGTAGGTTTTAGTAGGACTCCATAAGTCAGACTGTCAGCCAGCAATTGAATACCCAGCAGTGAATATTCAATGTCTCCTTCTAAAATTGATGTTTTTCATACTGCTTCTTAAAAGACCTGATTCCTTCTCACTTGAGGCAGTTCTAACCAGGATGAATAACTGAATTTGGACACTACAAGAAGTACTATACTGTACATCTCCAGAAGACAAATCTTCTTGGAGCTGATTTTTTTCTTTTAAGTCCTCCCTGGATTTTCTGTTGTAGTAAATTACATGGTCTGATCAGATGAACATCCCACAGAATACAGAACTGGTGTTCCACCACACGTACCTGAGCCTTTTCTGCTAGTGTAGCCTTACTTCATATGCAGGTGGAACTAGACAACTGTCCTACAGACACAATATAGGACATCAGTCTATTTTCATTTCATTTATGATCAATTTGAGGGAAAGGAAATGGGGTCTTCAGCGCATCCATATGAAACTTTTCATACTAAATACCACTTTTATTCTTCCCATTACTCTTCAGAATGCAGGTACTTTTCATGAAACCTTCCATGTGACTCCAGAATATTAAATCACAGAATTAACAAAACTGCTGAGGCTAGCTAGGATCTAGTGAGATCGGCTAGCCTAACTCCCTGCTCAACACCACTCGGGTGTTGAACAATGTCCAAGGATCGAGACACCACAACCTCTCTGGGCAGCCTGTGCCAGTGCTCAGTCACCCTTGCAATCAAACAGCTTTTCCTACATTTAAAGTTAATCTCTTGTGTTTCAATTTGTGCCCATTACCTTTTGGATCTCATCTCCTCTGCCACTGGATACCAGTGAGAAGAGTTGTCATTGTTTAACCCCAGCTGGCAACCAAGCCCCACACAGCCAGTCACTCATGCCTTACCAGTGGGATGGGGGAGCAAGCCAGAAGAGTAAATGTGAGAAAACTCATGGGTTGCTTGCTCATGCAAGCAATGAAAAACAAGGAGTTCATTCACTACTTCCCATCAGCAGGCAGGTGCTCAGCCTCAAATTCTACTTTCTCTGTCCCAATCAAATGGAAGAGAGGGGAAAGAAAGAAAAAACCCCAAACTCTATTTTAAGTCAAAAAATTTGCACTGGCTTTAGTATTTTCATAAAGTTCTTGACAGAGAATATTCTTTGTACTGCGGATTTTGTGTTGCAGGTAGGCAGTTTGCAATTAGTTCTCCATTTTAAAAAGAATTACAGGACTAGGATTTCCAAAATCTTTCCTCCCTCTTCTCTGTCCTTGTTGGGTTTTACCTCACAGCTTCTCAATTTTCAGCTGCATTTTCTGTGTTAGGTCTTAAGGCTGAAGGCAGGCAAGCCTAACAGGGTCAGCGCTCAAGGACAAATGAGTGTGATTCTGTTCAACTTTGTGGGGATGCATCTGTTAGTAATATTGGATGATCTGGCCCACAATAACAAACAGGAAAAGCCAGGTAATACTGTTAGCTGAGAATTTCAGCTGGCATGGCATTCTGACTTCATGTAGCTGCTGTGTTTATGTGGTGGGAAGAGCTCAAATTGTGCAACGGTTATATGAACCTTGAGTCAGAAATGGCAAGGCAACTCCCTAGACCACTTATTGTACCTTGTATTTTTCTAAGCATTTCCATGTAAACCAAACATTCCTCATTCTGAAAGCTGCCTGCTTCTTTCTGATCCAAGGCTGGAGATACAAGTTTTGAATACCTGCACTTCAGCAGATGCTGAGACCCTTGAGTCAGGTGCACTGAGTCCTTTATTAGTCTTTATGTTACCTTTGTTCCTCTTTTTGGCTACAACTCAATGCAACATTATCAAACTAAAACAAAAGGTGGTGCTTCAGCAGCCGTGTGTTAAAAATGATGAATTTTTATTTTCAGATTCAGCTCACCCCTAAACTGCTTTTAACAGTATGAAAAGCACATCATTACAACCAAGTCAACTATGAGGATGATTCAGGGAATGGTGAATTTGTGAGCCTGAGTTACTAGTCATCACTATGAATAAGAGTCAAACCTGTTCTAGTATTTTTCCAAAATACAAAAGCCTTTCTAACTTTGGATGTTTTGCTTTGACCCATATCTATGTAATTGTTTATATTGGTGTAGTAAAAATTCCACTTATAATCCCTTGTCCTGTAGGAATATTGTATAATCACAAGCAGGTAATATAATGTTTTAAAGGTTTAACTATGAAAACTAATAAATAACAATCCTAGGATACCTCTGCAAAAAAGATTTTAGATTAAAAGCACTTCAAAGAAAGATGCATTTGATGAAAAATCATGGGATTTTTATGTTTCGAAAATAGCAGAACGGAAAAAAACTGCCTTAGAGCTGCAACAACATAGTTTATGTTTTATCAAACTAATGGAACATTTAGAAATAAATGCATATATTATTTTCTGAACTTTTTTTTTCAAATACGTTTAGAGAAAAGTTATTTCACTGGCCTTCATGATCACACAATGATGTCTGAATTTGTCATACTAGTCATTTTGCAGGTACAGAGGTTTATCTGAAATCTTTTTTCTCCCTCCCCATTTGCTTCTTACACTTTCAGTCAAACTTTGTGGGCTTAAAGAAAGGCCGAGATCTCATTTTTAAGTCCTACAAATCAATCCTGAACACTTTTAGACCCATAAGTATGTATTATCACTCAAAGTAATGGTTTCTAAATGCCAGCAATAGTTGTTGTCGCTGTTCTGATTTCTCTCTCACTGTTAAATCAACCCAACTATAATTTCCCTTTCAACTTTGTATTTTTAAGAGCTGTATTTTTGCTGCTCATCATTTTGGTGAGGGAGTTGTATCATAGTGGTGATTCCTTCTAGAGTTGTTTATGAGGATGTTTTTGCCTTTTTTTTTATCTTCTCCTTTAACTAGCACTGTTTCACTCTGGAGAAGGCTACCTCAGAAAGAGAAGTTAAAGATGTAGCAAATACACCAAGGTATGCCAAACATCAAGGGAAAGCAAATAACTTGATGGCCTGCAGGACTGGAGCAAAGCTATTGCAGGCTACAGAGGCAGGTGCAGTTGAACATCATTCTGAATAAATGCTGCTTTCTTGTGCCGTTTTGGTCGTGGAACTTTTACTCATTGCTCATTCAAGTCAACCTCACAACCTTGCTTTAGTCCATATGCGAAAACAGAAATCCACCTATGTAAAATTTCAGCCTAGAGATGCAAGCTGTTTTCAAAGTACATTTCCTCCATCCACCTCTTGCAGATAGTCATTCACCTTTTGGATATCAGATTACAAGATCATATCCATTATTCTGTATTACATCTCAGTTATACACAACAGCCTTAACAACACCATGCAGAGGATGCTGGCTGAAGAATAAACAAAGAGGGTATTTGTTACAAAGCACCAGCATTCTCATTTGCTTTAAAATTCTGTTTCTCATCAAAACCTCAACCTCCTGCATTTTACCACACTGCAATAACATTTGCCAGATACATCATGCAAAGTTGGGTGTGAGACACATCTTCCTCTTTTATAATTTTCTGTTCCTACTTAGTTCCTCCTGTCTACAAGGACACGTCCTGAAAGTAGTACTTTTTCCTTAGCTCTTTTCCTGAGATCAAATTGATGAGGGCATGTATGCGCCATTTGTGTGGAGCACTGTGTGTGACCCCATGCAAACATGAGCCATTGACGGATCTTATGCTTCCTGGAAGGAGGGGCCAAGATAGTGCTTCTCAATGAACGAGAAGATGGAGAAGGGAAGACAACAGCAAGAAAAATCAAAAGTAAATACCTTGCCCACATGGAGGAAATAACTATATATCTCTAGTGAAATGTGGTCTGAAATACCTCAATAGCTTGTTATAGAGGGGAAGGTGGAAGCAGGATCTGTTGTACTCCCCTCCTAGGGACACTTTGAAAAGCTGCACTGACAACTTTCACTACTGGTGCTAAATGGCTTTATCAGCCATCTTTCTAAAGCACCATCTCTCTGCGTTCCTCCTGGCAAAAAATCCCCTGTGACATGCTTCACTTCTTATTTAGGTTTACTGTTAGTAGAAGCAGAGCATTAAGTCGTTTTGAGTTATCAGTGAATTGGTGGAGTTTAAACATATTGAAAGGATGCCTGCATGCCCTGTCCTCAGACTTTTTCCTCATTAATTCCCCCATAACTCTGACACATGAAACAAGGAACTATGGCTTTAGAGGTGAGAATCTCAGTGTTAGTTTCACCAACTGCATTAGTGATGTTTTTCTCCTTTTAATCTTTGGTACTTTGCATAATGTAGCAGTTTACAGCAATTGCCCAATCTGGAGCTCAAATCCAACCATAGTTTCTATTTAATCAGTGTTATGCATATATTGCCACAAGAAAACAAAATAAAAAGGAAGATCATACCCTGATTACCTGTCTCAAATTACATATTATATGTTTTGTTACTTGGAAACAGCAAAAACTGTGCTCTCCCCTTAAGGTACATAACCCTCAGCAATATATAATTATTTCTTCTGCACAAAACATCATAAATCTTGTATGATTCTGATGGTAGGATCAGGATCTGTCATGGCTCGAGTAAACACAAAATTTAGTGGCTGCATGACATCTGATTTCAGCTTCCAAAGGCACTGGCCTTACAGCCCAGCTCTGTTCATACTTCTGTTGATAGGCCAAGGTGGTTAAAATCTAAACTAGGAAAACAGATGACACCCGAATAAAGACTGTGTGCATACGTGTACACACGCATATGTTGTGGCTGGCAGTGAGGAGACAGGGGGTGCTGAGGGAAGGCAGGCTTGGAGACAGAACACATTCACTCACATTCCCCGAGAAGGGAATCAAACGTAAAGAGCAGGAGAGAGGCTTCCTGCCAGCTGCACGGAGCTGTGCAGAGACACACAGTCTCCCTTCTCATTTTCTGATTTAAAGGAAAACTTCCCTTTGCTGTCATGTGCCAGCCAAAAACGAACTTCTGTCAATGCCTATTTTACCAGAAAATACTAACACACAACATTTAAAATCTCAGTGGACGTGAAAGAGCTATAAAATTATTGTTCAGGCTTGAAAGAGGGTCACTAGCATTCAAGCATTTTGTCTGATGGCCTTCGGTATATTCATATGGGTGCTATCAGTCCATTTTTTTTGTGGACAGGCATCCATAACATAGGGCTGTTGTAATGGCTGCAGCACCATTATTCACATCTCCAGTAGATGGGCCAAGAATGGAAAAAACACTGTCCCCTACCAGCTCTTCTAAAGATGCCCTGTGCACAAAATGGGGTGTGGTATGCCTGCTGGTATGGGCACTCAGAATAACTCTAGGTCAGCCAAGGTGCAGCTTTCAGACTTGTTGCCTTTCCTTGTGCTGTGGCAAAAGTGATGCACAAAGCCTTGCCTGTAACAAACTGTACCATTCATGTCCTTAAAGGCAGAGGTTTAAAACCTAAACGCTGTGGACTGCAAAAGCTATCTGCAAGGTACAGGCCACTGTGTATGTTTCTGTTTGTACCCAAACAGAAGAGTTTTGCAAGATGCCTGATAATTTTTGATGGTTTAATCAGTCTCAACCAACTAAATTCAGATAAACAGTTTTACATCATTCTCATGTGTGCTTGTCCCTTTGATAGCATAATTGGCTTTTACATGACATAGTCATGGGCTGAAATGTGAGATGAATGCTGTCCCATCCTTCCAAGAGGTCAGTCTGAAGCTCCCATTTCATGTTGAAATGCAGTGACATTCCTGCATGTTAGGGAATTGATTACATTCTTTGGGATGCTAGTAAGTGTTCAGATAGTAATTTGTTTTGATACTGATGATGTAATTTTAGTTGATGTATTTCTGGAAAGAAAACCAGCACAGCTGGCAGAAAACTATGATGGGCCTATGGAAAATATTCTTCAATCAAAATCCTACTAGTTTAGAGAATATGTGCTTGAAGCACTTAGGGCTGGTAAACCAACAGAGGAGAGAGATTCTGGAAGGCAGTGGTTTGCTATTTTGCCATCAAAGTTAGATCTCATTACTTCTTTGGAAGAAAGCTGTAATTCTCAGGAACTAGATGAAATGAAGAACATAGTGGTACCCTGAGGTATGCATCGGTCAGCAAACAAAAGCTAATATCGCACTTTTTTTTTTAAACAAGTTGCAGCCACTGTCTCCTTTTATCTAGAAGTGGAGCGAGACTATTAGTAATTTAGTATGGTCACTTGCCTTGAATTCACTCTGCTTGGCACTGTTCTTCTACATAGTCACAAAGGTCCTTAGTCCCACGGGGATGGGAAATGTCAAGAGTGGAAAAGACAATTGCTTTATACAAAAGAAATAAGGAAAAAGTTAGAAGCCTTCCTAAAATCTATGACAGATTCTGATTTTTCTCATGACATCCTGCTTACAAGATACACTGGTAATGCTTTGCCCTTATAATGCGTCAGTGCAGACTGCTGCATGACAGCCTCTTTAGTCCAAATTGTGGACTACTTTTAAAAACTTTTGGTTCAGAAACTGCTCTTTGAAACTACCTTATGTATTAGAACCTAGACAGTTCAATTCTGTTCAGCAGATTATGAAAACGTTATAAGCCTAAAGAAAGATAATCCTATTCACTGTTCAGTGAGGACTGTCCCATCTGCTATTGTCTTTTGCAGTACCAGATATTCGCCACAGAAATATAATACAACAGAGAGATTGTGTGCAGACCTCCCCAGTTTAGCTGCAGTGTGCAGTATGCTAAGGAATTTTGGTCACAAAGAAGATCCTTTTTTACAAGAAGTCGGTAATGTGCCCTTAGAATCTATTCGCATCATGTAAAACAGAGCTGTGTTTGTTCCGCTTAATGGACTTAGCATGGGGTATCTTTCTAGTGCGGTCAGAAATACGTTCCTTGGCTCTACCAGTTTGCCCCGAGGCACTGCCGTACCCCACACATTCTCCCCAGGGAATTCATGCTTTTCAAAACAACAGCCAGGTCCTCCTCGATCAATGCATGTGTCCCTGGAACTTCAGTCTAGCGTGTTGCTACTGGATACATGTCCTAACTGTAAAGTATAGGCTGGAAACAGCATGGGAGTTCTGTATTATTTCTTTAATGTAGTGACTGGACAATGTTTCTGTAGTTCATCAAAGTCAATCATTAGTGGTTATTGCATTGAGGAAGGGGATTGTTTAATGGAAATCATGGTACTACTTCAATTACATTATAGCAACTAAAACAGAGAGTTCTAAAGTGAGCAAAATAACAAAGCTTTCAATAACTGACACGGAAGTAATGGAGAAATTCCTGGAGAACTTGACTTCCACAGAGGCTCACTGAATCAGCAAGGTCTTCCAATTTTCTTCCTTTTCTATGGTAATGTAATCTCAAAAATATATCTATATTTTTTTCTACAGGTTTCTACAGTTGCAGAACCTGGAACTTAGACTTTTGTTGTTTTTTAATGAACACAGACATTGTGCATATTGACTTTCAAATCAATTCTGCTTACTGTCTACCACAGGCACAACAAAAGAACGTACAAACTTTCGTGGCTGGAGTGAGTTAGACTGACTGTGAACTCACTGAGGGGACAGACTGAATCCCAGCCAGTTTCCTGCACAACAGGCTTTTCAGATGTTTTTGTTTGCATTTAGACTTCTTATAATGTGTAGCACATTCACTTGGATGTGAGAGAATGGTCTTGTGGTTTAAGTTCTGGACTGAGATTCAAAAAATCTAGGCTGAATGCTGTCCAGTTGTATGTGCTTGGGTTAGTGATACTGTCTGAGTTTTATAGATGAGGAACCTAATGAAGTCTAAAGTTCTTGTGGCCGAAGTATTTTTCTGTCACTTTGTGCAGCTCCTACTGCAATAGACTCAGGATCTCTGCTTAGTACTAAACTGGAAATCATTTTTAGACAAAGGTTAAAAACACTTCATCACAGCTGGTCTGCACAGGTCTGGGAATAAGTCTATCAAGTTAGCACAGCTGACATACCACAGGTTTACAGAGTGCTGTTTACAAAAGGCATGGGAAACCAAAGAAGAATTCAAATATGGTTCAATCTGGTTTAGCCTCCTGGACATGCCAGGCAGGGCTGGAAAGCAGACGAGAACAGTCTTTCATGAGATTTTCCTACTTCTGGTCAGGCCAGAAATTTTGCAAGAGCAGCCTCTCTCATGATATTTTGGCACTTTTGCTTCTGGTCTTGCCTGAAGCCTGGAAGCAGAACCATGTGAAAACATTAACGGAAAAAGCAACTTCTCTCAATGCATTTGATCTTCAGCTACAGCCTGAAAGATTCATATTCTTTCTCATAATTTATCTATGCTCAGCCGTTATTTGCAAGCCTATTTTTTTTTCTTTAACTCTTGCCTTCTTCCTTTGCTGCTGTAAATGTGCAGCCTCACATACAGCTTAATCCTTCATCAAAATCTCAGGAAGAAACTGAAAACATGAAGTCTGAATCTTAAAAGAGACTAATTCAGATTAAGGAGGAAAATGCGCTGTCCATAAAGCCAGCTTTGAAACTACCTTAACAGCACCATCTACTTTACCCCAGAACTTCCCCACTTGATGCCAGAACAGTGTGACTGACTTGAGTGTGGGCTTGATGTAGCCACTGTAGTCAGTAACAAGACTACAAGATCTGATAAACATGTACTCCACAGACCCTCAAAATTAAAGTAATCCTGCATGGGTTTCCAGTTCTCAACCTATGTTATTATCTAGAGGATAAACTCATTGGGGCAGGGACTGCCAGCTCTAGCATGACAGGCAGCTTCTCACAAACAGTGAACAATAATGTTAGTACCAGACCTTTCTCCTTTGGAGCTTTTACCCTCCATGTGATGTAGAGAATCATGGAACACACAAGGGTTAATAGGAAAGGATCTCTGGCCCTCTTATGAGGAGGCTTTGCTTCTACCCAGATGGATGGAGAGACTCTGCATTTTCCCTTTGACAAAGGATCTTGACTACGGTTTAGCCAACAGAAAAAAGAAAAGCTAAGATCACACTTCCCCTTCCCCCAATTTTTCTGATGACACTGTTCCCATGAACTTCTTATCTAACCTGCTTATGCTTACTCTAAATACAGTGACATTTGTGCCAGCATGCCTGCTTGCTTTCTCTCTCACCCTGTTTATCTGCAAACACTTTCTTAGTACAATCATCTGCCAAAACCAAAAGTTGAAATTTGGGGATTTATAGTAAGAAACCTTATATTTTTCTTCTGGAGTGGGGAGTAGGAGGGAATAGGAGATGAATGGACTGAGCCTTTCATTCTTTCTTCAGAGTAGCACAGAGTGTTGTCCTCAGCTAATCATTCTCACCCCAGAACACATGTATGCATATTAGGACCTATTGCATATGTTCTCGGACTGCATTCTGGAGACAGGTGATAACCATACTCTGGACCACTGAAATTTCATTTAGTCTGCGATTTATTTCTTCTTTTAACTACAGCTGTTTCTCAGATTATAAAAATAGGTTCCTGTGTTGGTGCTATCTTTTCCTATTTTGATTAAAACAAGATGCATGACTAGAACCTGTTCTGATCCATGTGATCTAGAGTAAGGGAAGGGTGAAGCAAAGTTTTCTTTCCAGCAAAACGGAGGGGAAGGTGAACAAGCAAGAAACAGACAGATACTTCCCAAACTTTGAAGCCTTTTAAAAGCCTTTCCTAGAGTTTGCAGATTGCAGAGAGTAGAACACTACACTGCAGTTGTCTCAGTACCTCAGTTTCTTTAGTATATATGAACAGGAGAAAGGTACCTGCCATGACAAAACAAGTAGCTCAAGGGAAAGTCAATGTCTGATCCTTGCTTGTCCCTGTGACAAGCATGAAATACCACTACATAATTCTGCATCACTATCCACACGCCAAAGGAGGAGCTAAGGACTGGAATCAGGTCTGGCATCAGCCTGTGCAGCAGTTATCAGAAAACAGTGATCCCTGTGTCAGGCTTCAGATGGATTCACCAAAGCAGTCACATCCACTGCACTATTCTGTTCCAATTCTCAAGGTCTGTGCTTCTCTCAAATTACTGTTCCAAACTAGAGCAAAAGAACTTCCACACACTCAGAGCCAGGTTCATAATGGGCAGAACTGGGAAGGAGTAGGGTGGAGGAACATTCCATAGTTTGGTACCAGCAAACTTTGCCCTGCAAGAAGAGTGGTAAAGCCTGGGCAGAGGGTGATGAACTTCCTCTAAAGAGTGCATGTATCATCTGCCCTCAGAGCAGACAGAGACAAATACGCTGCACAGTACCCTGTTATTTCCAGTACTGATGAATTTCCTTTCTACAGAAGTTATCCTTATATATGCTTTTTGCACTGTTTTAGAAACCCTGCAGTAATACCTTCAAAAGATGTTGAAACTAATATTTTGGGCAACTTAGTTTCAGTGGTAATACTGTACTTGGTCTCAAATATCTCTAACTAGTATAGCTGTTTGGGTCTTCAGAAGTCATTGGGGTGGTGCAGAACAGCAGCAATCAGAATTTAGGGAAGAACATGAGGCCAGTTTGGGAAACTCGAGTAATCTTGCAGTTACATGCCTCAAACTTGACTAATGACCTAATCAACAGCTTGTGCTGTTTTCATGCATTGGTAGGTACTGACTCTGGAAGCAGCACAAGAGGTTACTGTCTTCAGTCACAGGAGCGAGAACACTCATCAAGAATTAGAAACAGTTGATTTAATTGAGTTAGATAAAATATTACTATTTGCAAAAGTCTGTATTGAACCAGATCTGAACTAACTTCTTTTTTGAATTCTGAAAGAGAGTGGCTTTGCCTCATCCTGTTGCATGTTTGCAGACCTTTGCTAAGCTGAACTGCAGAAGGACAGGAAACGGGCATGCCAAGTAATACAGGAAAAGTTATTATTGATTTATTCCATACAACCAGGGTACAGGTGATACTAAAAGTCTTTCATCTAGATATATCCAATTCACTTTAGCAGGCCTAGAAAGTTTTTGGTAGGAATCTAAACCTGGGAACATTTATCTGAAACTCTGCAAATTCTGCCATGATCAAATTGGATTAGAAAAGAGAAATAATGTAGCCCAGATCAAAGTGAAGAACATCAGGTTAACTACTAGGCATGGATGGATTTAAACAAAAATTCCTTGAATCCTTACTCTATAGAAGCAAATTACTTGGATTGAGTGAAAAGGAGTTACACTAAATGCCCAGAGTCTCTTGATAGAATCCACAAGAGGGGGAAAAAAAAACAGACACAACAAAAACCACACACCACAAACAAGGCAAAAAAACCCACAGCCCTCACCCTCCTACAATGCTACGATGTTACTTCTATATTCTACGCATCTTTGTAACTGGAGATCTTTGATCATGGAGCACCTGTTGTCCTTTAGTCTCGAACATGCAATATTGAAAAGAATGGAACACTTTATTAAATGATTTACTTATGGTCTTTGTGAAAGCATTTCATAGTTCGGCTGCCTGGATTGCTTTCTGCCTTAATCTGGCACAGCTTTATCTCACAGCAAAAGGTGCTAAATCATCAAGTGTGTTCAGGCACATCTGTGATGTCATACCATATGCCGTAACAATATATTTATTATGTGATGTGGTGTGCATCTGTCCTAGTAGGTCATTCCTAATGTCGTCTTGATCAGTGACAGGCTTTTTTTTTCTTTTTTCCTTTATATATGCAATTTTTTGTTCTACTTTTAGAGTGCAGACAGCTTTGGCAAAGACTCAGCTTTAAAAGTTAGCAGTTGTGTGGACCTATCTGGACAAGTGAACTGATCAAAACCAGGAGATAACAGTGTATATTTATAGGGAGATACATTTACGGAATCCTATGGGAAAGGCCAGCTTCCTTTTCAGAGAAGACAGAGGTATGCTCGTTATAGCTTTGGGAGGTTTTCCTGTTACCATTTTTCTTTATATTCTGAGTGAGAGTTAATTGCAAACAAATTCCTGTTACTCGTGTCAGCTCTAATGCTCTATTAGGCTTCATTTTAATACTTCGTTGTTGTTCCAAAGTCTTCAGGACAAATTCTCTCCTGGCTTAACTCCACTGACTGCAATGGAGCTACATAGGAATGTATTTTGCCCTAGAGTTTGTATATATTTTTTTTCAGTGCTGCTCTTATGCTTGGCTCCATACGTGACCAGAATGTGAAGACAGCAAGCTTACATTAGAAACAAGTCACTAGAGAAACCGGGATAACTTTCTAAGCTATCAAATGTCTTTTCATGGGGTGTAAATGACAACACAGTTCATTTCCTTTCTTTTCAATATCTTCTGGCAGGAGGACAGTGCTAACTGTCATGTAAATATCAAGTTTTACAAAAGATTTCTCAAAAGTAAGCAAAATACTAGTTTGTGCTTCTTAGCTCGCTATTACCATTGTTTATACACAAACCTAAAGTTCCCATTACAGCATTACAAACATAAACAAATACAATCCCCAAAAAGGCTTTTTTTCAGATAAAATAATCTGTTTCAACATACTTATGGTCTGCATTGACGTTTCAGCTGGCGTAACCCCTCCTGGGTTTACTGCTGATGTGCTGTGCAGCAGGCCCCTAGAAATCCCACCAGAGAGCAACTGCTCAGTCATCTAGGTTGGCATAGTCTTCCCCTAACACAGGATTTTCCCCCTTTTACTGTCCCATTTTAAATGCCTTGGTGACTAGGCTACTATGCTTCACACTAAAGTCAATTCCACGTTCTAATTAATGGTTTGCCTTTTTATTGTTATTTCTTTTCAGGGTTGAAAGAGAACTGCTTTTGTAGCCTTAAGACATGGCAGGAAGAGGTGGAAACATTTCTTTCCTAGCCTCTTTCTGACTATAGAGTCCTTTGATCCTAGAAGATTTATATTCAAGTGAAAAACAAAATTAAACAAACCTGTGTGTAATCACTGGTCACTAATACAACTTGGACTATTTTATCAGGCAGGCTAGTAACGAATCAGCATAATCTCGCAGAGACACATATAGGAATATCTGTCTATCAAATTACTTCAAAAAACACAGTGGAGGAGAAGAAATGTATCCAAGTTTTTGCCTGCATTGTGAATTTGAGAGTTATCCTGTTAGCACAAAAGAATCTGAGGATGATGGAGGTGGGCGCACCAGGAGAGCAGTGCTCTCCTCAGGTGGTATGCCATGCCAGCAAGCTCTTTACTTAAGATACCATAGTGACAAAGTAGTGGCTTCAAGTTAGACATTTGCTAAATAGAGAGCTATTGTAGAACTGCAGAGGCACCTAAAACTACACTAGTAAAGCTATCTTAAATGCTACTGGTAGCATTAAAAGCCATGGTTTCTTTTTCACATAGACCTAAATCTCACCTAAGCTGAATATATACGTATCTGTGCCAAGATGGTTTGCTGCTTCCTGATGCTGACTCTACAAACTTGGAAACTGAGGCATAACTTTGTATATCTTGTCCAACTAAGGGCATGAGAAGGATTGTCATCTCAACTCTGGCACATCTTTGTCTCTCTTCTAACTAGAAAGTGAGGAAATCAGAAACGGGGAGCAGAGACACACATGAAATTTCACATTGTTTCACCCTCGTAGATACTTGCACAGTTCTGTCCACAGGTGAAAGAGCAGAATGAAGGGGAAGGAGACCGTTGGGGGCTTGGAGGAAGGGACAATCACAAATCAAAATGGACCAGCCCATCGAGTTAGCCTTGCCATTTCCTGAACTAATGCTGCTACATTTCTGGCTGTGTATTCTGAAGTTCTCTACAAAGCCTGACTTCAGATAGCTGAAAGAGTGGCATTTCTGCCATTTCCTGCCCTGCAGCTATACCTTACTGTTACAAGTTTTCTTCTTAGACATTTAAACTGAAGTTTCACTAACAATAATAATAACAACATCAACAATAATCAACACCCACTACCGTCACTGCTTACTTTATAGTAGCCAAACACTCTTCATTTACCGCAATAATTCTTTACTCCCTTGGAACTTGTGTGTGATATAGCTACATAAATATTTTCCTGCTTCTGAAATCTAGAGAATATTTACTTATTTATTAACAAAACATCATTTAGGCAGTGATTTTGTCACCAAATCTTACTGCAGTTCCATGAAGTCAAGTACTTCATACATTAAGGCCCCCTTAGAAAATCTGATGACTGGTGGGGTTTTTTGTTTGTTTTGTTTGTTTTTTAATCTTATGGATCATTTTCCCAAGTTTTATTTTTTACTTTATAAAATCCCTTTTTTGATTCATACATTAATGTATGCTAACACAGGAAGAAAAGGAATTCTGAGCAACAACAGATCTTGCCATGAGTTGCCTCATCAAACTGAGACTTCCATGGTCCGAAATCCTTCTCACCAGCATTTTAGAAACTCAGTGCAGCACTCTAAAGCCACCTCATCCAGAAAGGCATTCAGTTTTGATGACCTTGGGGAGCTACTGCTTGCTTTAAATGACAGCTACCAAATTCCCGAATCAGTCACCAATAATTTATATTCCTATCCGCAAAAGCACTTTTTCCCCGCAACATTTGATTGCTAAAGCACTTTTTATCATTTGCTAGATTCTTAGGTTGAAAGAAGAAAACAAACACTAATATTTTACTGACACTTGTGGAGGTTTCCCACCCTGCTGGGGAAGCCTAAATACAAGCAGTTTGGAGCAGAACAGGAACAAAGAAGTCGTGCCGGAGGAACTTGCTCTAAAAACACAGCTGAGCATGCCGAGTTCCCAACACACCGGAGACACAGACAATAATATAAAGTGAGGATGGAAGCTCTTGCTGTGAAACCTCTTGTCCCCATGCATCTCTAAGAATATCTTCAGCCCAGAAGTATTTACACGAAGGCCAGCGCGAGGCTGCATGGCTCAGAGATACAACCAGAGCATGCAACTCTGCATGAAGCCTTTTGTGTTTACAAGGGGCCAGTCTTTTGCTCAGGCAGCCATGCCTTATTGTTTATCCACTGGGGTGCTGCCTGCTGCTCCTTATTAGGGCCCCTGCCTCTACAGGCATTTCTTGGTAGAGTCAGCGCAAGCATTTTTTAACTATTACTTACAAAATGGCAGTGGCTTCCCCAAGGCCATATCTTTGTTTCTTTGTACAATGCTGCGATTGTGTAAATTGTCTTGCGTAAGCACATCGGCCCACTCTGGAATTCTTTATTTTCCCCCCTTACAGCCTTTCATTGTTGTTCTTTTATGGTGGGATTTGTCCTTTTGCCATCTTGTCACAAATCCATTCCTGTGGCTATGTCACTTTTAAGGAACAGCATGGCTAAGTCTGGCTTTTCAATTTGCCAGAGGTCTGGGCAGCAGCTACTTCTGCTGAGAGAGCTGTGGCCAGCAAACTGGATGGGCACACAAAACTGCAGAGCCCCCAAAACCAAGAAGCCCAAAAGCAGTCACTTGTAGCTCTTATATCACAGTCCTTTCCTGCATATAGCTTAAATGATCATCTTCTAAATTCAGTGACGTGGCTTGTGACAGTAGAAGGCTAGGGAGTAAGAGCAAGCTTCCTCTCCTAGCATCATCAGATAAGTAAGTCCTCGAATTGTGAATGCAAACATTGCAAGCCTCAGCATCACATACAGATATTTCTTCTTTCCTTTGAATACAGAGTAAACCACAAGTGAAACCCAGAGTCTGTGAGGAACATGCAATTTCAATTTTTGATGATCAGACAGTGGCACAGTTCTCTGGAATGACTTTGTTTCCATCCTTGTCTCTACCTGAGCTGTAATTCCACTTCAACAACAGTGTTAGCAGTGTGGAGATCTGTCTCTGGATCCCAGATCTAAGCCCTGTTTCCTCAGTTGCTGATACTGGTCTGAAAGAGTGACCTGAAAGCACATGTAGAGGCTTCCCTATTTTCATTTGCCACAAGCAGAAGGGGGTTGGCTGGCTGCTGGGCTTTGCTGGCTCAGCACATGTGAGAGCCCATCAGGAGGTGTCTGTGTGGGAGGAGGCACCGACAAGACAGAGCCTCAGGGTTTGTTATAGGCCATGTCTACATAAACCCAGAAAACATCCTGGCTGGCACTGACAGCATTGCAAAGGCTGCCAGATAAGCCTGCAGTAGCCTTAAATGGGCCTCAGGAATACAAGAGTACACAGCCGAAGTTGGGTAAGAAAGAGTTAGCTGTCAGGCTTTCTTGGAAAAAAGGAAAATTACACTTAATTACCATGTGCCACCTAGAAGCACTGACATTATTTATGTTTTTAACTGAAGACCCACTATGAGGAAACATAAATCAGGATAGGTATTTGTTGATTTGCCAGCAAGGATGTAATCCAGATCCCTGTATCCTAAATGTATTGGTTCATCATTAAAAACAAGACCCATGGAAGTTACTTCTTTCACATACTCCACTGAATGACCAGTAAGGAATAATCTAGAGCCTGACTGAAAGCAATGGAAAGTCAATTGGCTTTGAGCAAGCTTTGAAATGAGTCTAGGTGGATGAGACCTACTCAACAGATAGAATTTTTAGATAGTTGCTTTTCATAATACAATCAGACTTTAAGGGACAATGTTTCAAGACTAAAAATATTATGTGCAAATACTCTATGTGCATAAAATATGTTTATTAATCATGTTTGTGCTTGGACATTAAAAAAGAACCAATATTCTTAAGGTTTGAATGCTATAAATGTTCAGATCAGATATCACAGACAAACCACAAAGCTTATTAAAAGATGGGAGAAATACCCTTCCTATAAATACAGTACATCATTGTTAACACTTAATAATTCAGAATTTACCTCTTAATGTTACATTATATAATATTATTTAACAACTATACTAGCTGGATGATGCTAGATGCACATAGGGTTATGCTGCCATTATCAAGAGGAATTAAGGAGCCTGATGCGGGTTAGAAGTATTTTCCTTTTCTTTGAATGTCATGACCTTGATATCATCCTTGAGTCTAACACTAGTTTTTGTTCAAATAAAATCGATTGACATAAAGCATAAAAGCTGCAGATAAAGTGGAAGCTACCTTTGTAACAGTGACTCCAGGTCCACCCTGCTGCCTTTTTTTATTTCTCCTCCTAAATGGACACAAACCTGCTTATGTGCATTTCTGATGACCTGAAAGAGCTACACTCCACATTTCCTAAAAACACTTACGGAGAGCTACAAGTCTTGCTGATCCAGAATGAAATATTATTTTGCCAGCACAGTGAAGAATAACTGTACCAGCTCTTTCTCTTGACATGTGTCAGCCCCACTGGTTGTGTATAAATATCAGAGCTTTCAATTCAGAATTGGATCTGAGTTGGCTGAGTGAGGACATGTTTTATGGGCTAAGACATTATTACTGATCCTTAGCTTATGCTTCTCAGGCTATGTTTGGCACTGCCATACGTGAGACTTGAGTTCAGTCCTCAGCTAAAACACTTTATGTTGTTTACTGCTATTAGTATTATTCAAGTTCATATTGTTTGTGTGTCTCAACACACCCACTCATTGAATTTCAAAGGAAACTTAAAGGAGCCCTGTGGTGTTAGTCACTAGCTAAAGCTGATGGGTGCCTGCATCTATATTCAGCTGTTACAGTCCCCCTGCTCTCACCAGCACACATTCCCTTAATCACAACTGGACTTTTCTGCTGACGATAACAAGAGGGGACTGTTGGGTTAAAAAACATTTAGGTTCATTTTTATTTCTATGCATTTGTTTGAAGCTTGGAATAGCAAACGAGCAAGTTTTCTGTTATGTTAGGAAAGGAAGATACTGAAAAACAATAAAGCTGGGAAACTGTCCATTTAGAAATAACCTGATTGGTCATATTGCTTATACCATCACCTTAGGAAGCTTGGAAATACTCGTTCTACCTCTACTTTGGCTTCAGCTATAGCAAAAAGTATGGACTGTGCTGTTCCTCTTGGTCTAAGCAAGTGATGCTGGGAATAAGTTTAACTCTAGAACTAAAATACATAGAGAAAGTAGGAGATAGTCCCTACTTCTTGCTTTTCTTTTTTTTTTTTTTGGTTGAGAAAATCCTGAAATACACGTAGTTAGCATGAAGAGGTGTCAAGAGATGTGCAGATGATCTGACTGCAGAGATCAAGTATACGACAAGAGACAGAAAGATCACCAGAAAGGTTCACTGGTAAATGCAGTTCATGTCAATAGGGAGAATTATAAGTCCTAACTTTCAATATACTAAAAAACAGTGAAAAAAAAAAAAACCAACCCAACCTACGGTTTTATCCTCCAGCAATAGTTTCCTCCCTGCTTGCTCAGGTTGGTGCCTTGCCAAACTGACACATCCAGTAACCAGCGGTGCTCTGCACCATTTGATGTATTTTATATTGCTGATCAGAGGGGTTCAGAAGTCTCTATGTTACATGGTAGGAGACAAGTAGTAATTTTCTAGCAAGGTGAGGAACCAGACTTTTTTTTTTCATTACAAACACGCAAAAGAGATTTTCATGTTTCTTACCAGAGAAACTAAAAGCGAGTGAAGCTATAAAGCAAGTCCCTGATTTTCAGGGTGCACAGTGAGGATACTATGCACATTCAGAAATGAGAATTGAACACAGCATGAGAAAGGCCCGAATACATAAATCGTTCAGATATTTGCAACTATCTTCTATTTCCTTTCATTTCTGGTTTTGATGAAGCTGTCCTATAAACAGACATTTGTGTCCTCTTCAAACCAAGTGCTAAGAACTTCGAAGTTAGGAAGTGAAGATAATAACCATACAGACCAGTATAAAAAACCTGCTGTTTAGGGCCATTGAACTAGACCAAGAAAAATTTCTGTGGCCAGGCTTATGTCCTGATGAGCCTGTTTAGACATAGCATCTCAAAACTGTTTACTTATACACCCAATCACTTAAATTTTCAATAGTTAGTTAGGTGCTTAGCTCATTAAAATAACTACTGAGTGACTGTTGATATATATCTTCTTCCTAAAATACACGACCTGAGGATCAGTCTTCTACTAGGAAACCCAGATGCATCCAAAGAATTTATTTGAAAGCCATCGACCCAAGCACCTATGACACAGAAGATGTCTGCGAAGAATTTCTGCTTTCTGTTTATTGTGGAATTGCCTGACTTTGGAAGGATGGTGAAGAGCAAGACATTACAACGTGGATGTGTGTAAACACAGACCTAAATTTCCAGGAGCTTCTTATTTTGGAAGACAAAGCCCATATACTTCCCTTGGAGTCTTCTTAGGCGCTAAGATCTTTGAGTTATCACACAGAAGAGGCAGGAGTTCATTACACTTGTACAAAAAGAAACCAAAAATCCCATCCTTTAGTTTACAATTCTGAAAATAACTAGTGTAGGGTGGATTTTTAGTTTTCAAAAACTTATATGATGCAAAAGGGAGCTATTCGGAGGCAGAGGGATGTTTTTTTCTGCTCTCCATGTCCCAGTTCCTGGGGTGTGTAGACGCTTGCAGACGATGCAGGGCTGTGCACAGCTTTGCAGGCTCTGCTAGAAACATCCCATCTCTTTTGCTAGAGAGGAGCTAAGAGGGCAGGGTGCCAGTAGGGAGCGATAAAATAAATGACATGTACACATAGTAAATTGTTTCAAAAACTCTGTTCAAGTTCTTAAACACTGATAGGAACCAGCTACCAGGCATGAGAGAAAAAGGAACTGCAGTTCTTTGAAGTTGTTGAGAGTAAAATCAATCTGTACCTATCTATATAGGTGAGAACAAGGAATACCTAAGCTGACAGTTTTCTCTATGTCCTCACCTTAAGAGCTACAACTCCTGTTCTTACATGGATGAAGATTGCTCGGTGTCCCCCGCTCCTGTCCCAAGTTTAATTCAGTAACCTTCATGCCAGTTTTTCTCCAGCATCTGCGTCAGCAAAACTAACAGACCAAAGAGGAGCTCAGAGCTGAACTAAAGGAGACTCCAGTTGTCCTGAGAACTTATCCCAAACAGAAATCTTGGCCTGGCCAGAGTGCAAAGAAGGCTATGGGAAAAATATAAAGGGCATGCAGGAGGCCAGGAAGGCCTGACACACAGTAGTGTCCTACGGTCGATCACTGCCACGTCTTGGAGAGCTGCTCACTTAGGGGGGGCTAATGAGGTCACTTTGAAATTGTGGTCTAAAAGCTTTTTTTCCCCCTCTTTCTCTTCTGAGCCTAGACTTCCTTCCAATAACATTTGATCTTCCAAAAGAAACAGTCAAAACCTCCAGGTTTAAAGGAATACATCATACATGAAGGTCTATATCCCAGTTGGAAAATTAATACTCTTTTGGGTTTTTTTAAGAGATTAACTTGATACCAACAAATTTTTGATTATAAGCCTAGGGTCACAAAGCCTGAAACATGTGCAAGGGTCCCATTAACTGCAACCAAGCTGAGGCATAGGACTTCCCGTCTGCATCCACCTTCATCACAGCCCCTGCCTGAGGCGGGCAGTGCATCGTCCCCACAACAGACTATTAAGCAGTGCACAGAGAAGTAAGAAGCAAACTGAGAAGCCCAGTTCAGTCTCGGACGTCTCCCAGAAAAGGAGCCCTTCCCAGCCCCGTCCTAAACCACTAGCCTTTTGCCCCAGAATAATCTCCCCTGTGCACACGCTTCAGTTCAAAAACAGCATTTGAAATTAATATCACAGAAGCTTCTGTTCTTTGAAAATCACATCTGATATCAGCCTACTGGTAAAACACATCAAGTGCAGGCAGGGGAGAAAGGGAACACAAAGCGGAGGATGTGAACTTCCACAGACCTCAAGAAGAGATGTTATCATTGGCCCAGGTATTGTAGCTTTAAATTACAAATTACTTTAGATTGTAAAAACATGGATAGCAGGCCCAGGGGAAGAATCCCCCAAATGGCAGTAAATAAAGAGCATCCTGTCTCTCTTTATGCCACAGATAATGTGTGAGGTGATATAAAACCCTAGCTTGGCAAGTGCTGCATGTCAGAGTTGATGTGTTGAAAGGATGTGTGTGTACACAGACCTAAACAAAGAATTTCTAGCACACAGAAAAGTTACTGCAGTAATTACCTTAGGTGTTGAGCAGTGCAACAACATTTGCTCTTCTACTTTGGACTAATTCTCCTGCATTTTTACACAGGCTCCTATTACCCTGGAAATAGCAGGTGGCTTTGCAGGGATCCTTGGGGCTGGAGTCATGGAGAAAAGTTAAGCTCACAAAGTGCTTGTCAGACCCCTTATCACCCTGGGAAGAGGACAGATTTCTTTTTCTGTTGTCTCCAGGGTCTGGAGTCCTTGCCTGGGAGTCCCACCTGCTCCTGCAGCTCACAGCCCGTGAAACCAGACCCCATCCAGCAGCTGCATAAATCATTAGGAATGGGGCTGCCATGGGGTGTCGAGCAGTTGGCAGCACATGGCGGAGTGACTCCCTTCTCCCCTGCACGCCTCCATCTTCCCCTAAAGTAAACAACGGCAGTCCCCACCGTGAACCTGGTTGCGAAACCACAGGGCACTGAACTTTATCTCTGCGTCGAACGGGCCTCGCAGGGGCCGCGCGGCCGAGAGCAGCTCTGCTCTGTTTTCCTGCCGCCGACCAGGCTGCTGCCAGCCAGGGAATTCTTTCCATAGCTCGTGCGGCTGCCCTGGGAAAGGAAGCCTGCTTGCAAACGTGCGGATGAACGCGGTGGTGTGGGCAGCTTAAGGCCTCCTCTTTTTCAGGTCTGAAAATGCATTTAAATAAATTGCTAATACCCATTTACATGCAGTTAGCTCCATTAACATTTATCCCATGTCAGGTAGCTTTTATTCCTCTAGAAGCTCTTAACATAAAAAGGCAATATCGAAAAGCAGGCCAGTCAAGCTGCAAAGTTCAGTTGCAGATCAGAGTAGGAACTTCCCTCTGACTAGATAATGCAAATGATTTTTGGTTCAGACATAATTATAACAACATGTAGACCCTCACGCGTCTGGGTTTTTTTCAAGCTGGAATTTCCTAAACTGGCAAAAGCTACCACATCACAAATGAGGAAACCACTCCCTTGGTGAAGAGAGGATGGTACAACATTAAATCAGGGGAAAAGAAAACCCTCAAAAAGCCAGTGTATTCATTGAAGCTATCCATATGCAGAAGTGGTGGTCCAGGGATCTGAGCAGTAATGCTCGGCAGATGTCTCGCGATCCAAGTAATGTTTAAAGGAATTCTTAAAGTCTCACCCACACAAGATATTCTGATTTGAAGCCAACTCCAGGAAACAGCACTCTGCAATGTTTCTTTCATACAATGAGCCCTTTTTTTGAGTTATCTTTTTCATTATAATGATTCTAGCAGACAGATAAAGAATCAGGACCCAGTTCTGCATGCTGAGAGCAAGTTTATCCCTCTCCCTCTAAATATTGCTCTCCTACCAATATTTTGCTTAGACTCATTTATCTTCTGTGCCATGACCTGAAGGAAGGATACTGTCTTGAAATTTTTAAAAACTACCTGCAAGCATGGAACCTGCACTCAAGTCATTTGTATGAGTTCTTACAAAATAGAGACAACAACTCTCATTTCAATTTAAATTTTCTAACTTAGGGGTTCAATTATAAAAGGCTAAACCCACTGTTTCGGTTGAAACTGTGCTTTCAAGCGGAATTTGGGATTTATTACCTGGGCCTTGTCTTCACCATCTGTCTAGAGCAGGGCTGTCAAACTCACTTACCGGGGGCCACATGAGCCTCGCAATTGCTTTCAAAGGGCCAAATGTAATTTTAGGATTGTATAAATGTAACTACTCCTACTCTTTGAAGGCAACTGTGAGGCTGATGTGAACCCCCATGAAAATGAGTTTGACACCTCCAATCTGGAGATATAGAGGTGTTTGTGTATTCCCAGGCTTTAAGAAGTGAAACATATCTGCGTGTGTCAAAAGCAGGACCCTGACAGGAAGAAAAAGGCTCTAATTGTGATTAGAACTGGAAATGTATTAAAACCAGGAGAGAAAGAATCAGCTTCAGGAGAACAGGTCTTTCTAGCAGAGCTAAGCTGTGTTCAACCCACAGGCTTTAAATCTGGCTATAGCTTACTGAGTCTCAGGTTTCAGAGCCCTGGAAGATTAGCAGGCAAAGCAGCAGTGAGATGTTTTGTTCACAGTGTGTTCATTGGGCCGTCAGGAGAGAAATCTCAGCTTAGTTCTGTTTTTACAGTAGACTTCTAGTCTCTTTCCATCACTCTGGATGTGCAGGTATGTAAATTTATTGCTAAGGTAAGTTGAACTGGGCTCTGTTTTTGTAGCAGAGAGGGAAATGGGAGATGAGAGACAACCTGCTATGGGTGCACATAAGCATGTAAAATGTCTGAGTGAAATTTGAGGTGACTTACCATTTTAGTGTATTTTCTAGGCCATGTTCCAAAATGCCAGCTGTTATAATGTGTGTGACCCTCCTGTAACTGCAATCAAGCCAGTTACTGCTCACTGTTTGAAATTACTACAACTGCCATCACACCAGTGTTGTTCTAGCAGCACATGGCTTTGCTCAGTCTCTTATTTCCTCTTCTGTTGGCCATTTCACTTGTGGGGATGAGGATACATTAGATGCCCCAGGCTTTTAAACTTCCCAAAAATCCAGAAACTTCCCAGGAACATCTGCTCCTGCCTGTGCTCTCCTACCAGTTCCAGGGAGGACTGTTTCATCCCACACACATCATCTAGACAGAGAGAAAAAAAAGGAAAAGAGATTTCCTCTCTTTCTTCCTTTCTTTCCACAGCATGAAAAAAAATCACTAACTGGGATGGATAACTTTTCAGGTCTCCCTTGTGCAATGATACCTTAACAAACCATCCTCAGCAGCTGCATAGTCCAGACTTAGGTCAGCAGCGTGGCTGGCATCTTTGGCTAGAATGCATCTTCACGGAGTACTTTTTTTTATGCCCCTGTTACATATCTTCTTTCAGTTAGATAAAATCCAACTGAGTACAGATATATTGAATATATTCCAACAGAAGAACACTTTCCTCCTGCAGTCAAGCTGAAAATCTGGTTAGCACAAGACTATACTTTCAATGCTTTCTACACTTTCAATCCTTTCATTAAGGAAAAAAAAAATCAGCTCTTTTTGGAACACAATCTGGTGCTAGAGGTTATGGCAAATCCTAGCAAGTGGACAGAAATTTTCCTCCCTAATTTTGTTTTCCTCCAGGAATTGTGGTTTCCACATAAACGCTTCTATGAGCAGGCCCTTTGAGATGTGCCTGGAAGAATATATATATTCTGCCTAACGAGTATTCACCATATCTTAGCAGCTAAGAAAAATAATTCTGTGGTCTCACTACACTTCAGCACTATCACCTCAGCCTGACTGAGCTAAAAATTAGAACTGAGAACAAAGTAAGTATGTTGAGAGAAAGCTACGAGTGATCACTGTTGTTTCTGGATTTTGTCCCGTCTATAACACGAGATCTCTAGCTTCAGGAAATAGCGTTTGAAACCCATGAAATGTGGTAAATCAGGATAGGGATAACATAACTGGATATTCATTCACTTATCATTGCAGTGTGGAGCAACAAGCAGCACCAGCCTGTGACATCCAGAGAATTCATTCAAAAATTTGAATCATCATTTTAAAACCTATAAAGGACTTTTTTCTTCTCTGTTTTTGTGTAGGGTCTGATACATATTGTCTAGCTACAGAAGATCCCCTTTGATGTCCATGCATGTTCCGTAAGCCAAGAGCAATATAGTTAGGCTCTTGGAGGAGAAGAGGAAAAAATGTAAATGTAAATTATTCTTGGAAATAATTTGGATGCCCAGCTCCAGACCAGAGAATCTTTGAACCTGCCTGATCAAACTGTTCAGTGTCTGAGCCCAGCCCAAGTCTGGATATGCATCTATAAAAAGGACAGAATGCAAACCATGGACCTGGATGCTCCTAAACTACTGGGAATTCAGTGCTCCTGGATTCAATTTTTATTTTATTTTGGTTTTTTTAATGCTAAGCCCACTCCTAATTATTTATGCAAGACATCTCTTAATCTTTTGGTTTGGGTTTTTACTCACATGCACTCACTTATAAACATCAGGATGCCATTCAATATTTGTAATGCTTACTAAGCAAAGCCATAGGTAGTGAGTCTGGATCAGAGCACCCAGAGATTTCTTCCACAAATTCCAAGCATAGGCTCAAGAAAACAAGGCAGTTCTGGGATTTACAATTGCAGGATGTTTGTCTTTAAGGTGTGCACCTCCATTAAGCAGGTTCTGAATTCATCTTGCACATAATCATTGACATTCTTCCCTCTCAGCAAAATAATAATTCTTTATCCCAGTGGAACAAAGGGGGAGGCAAACAGAGCAGAAGAGTATGTGAGTACATGTGCAAGAGTTTGCAGCCTGGTCACTTGGTGACTCAAGGACTGCAAATAGAAACTGAAGCTTAGCATGACAGGATGGGAAGAGAATTGCTTCGTGTCCAAGGGGCAAGATTCCAAATGAGTTGGGGCTTTTAGTTGTTGTTTGGTTGCATTTGTTTGTTTTTCCCCCTTCAAACAAAGCATTTCTCTGGGAAAGTCCACTTCCCCAGTGGAAACCCAAGCCCTAAAGTAGCTAAAATAGTATTTTTCTCTCTCCTGTTGGTCTTCACTTCATGGCTTCTTGGAAGAAAGGAATTCTTGAGCAGGAAGTCATGTTGGTTAATGGCATGGGGCACAGCCTCAGAGGAAAACTCACCTACAGCCATTTTTGAGGTTGGTAATGAGGTGGTTTGTGGCTCTTTTTTGCCTAGAAATTAAGACAGAAAACCAGATCCTGATCCAAATCCTAATTCAAATCCTGTAGCTATTAGTTTTTAAGCAGCTGGTCACTCCTCATTCCTCACAAAACCTCCAAGAGATGCTGAATCTCAGAATGATGCTACACACAATAAGCTTCCCACACTTCACTAAGATTTCTGAAGGAACCTTAAGGAACTGGACACACGAGTCCCGCTGTTTCCTACCACCATTGTCTTGCTTTCAGCTTGCGGTTCTTTTGGTTTATAGGCACGCCACATCTGTGTCTGATTCTTTGTGTTCTGTTTTTTTGTACTGCTCTAATACTTATTAGTAAGCAAAACTGTATGTGTGTTTTTGCAGTTGCTGCTGATTTGATATCAAACCTTGTAGTTCCAGAGAGTGTTATGACAATCTGCAGAGCTTTAAAAAGGTAGGGCAGATTGGGATGTTAACACACCAATTGGCCCCTTGGAATCTAGATCCTTTCTCTAGATGCATATCAATAAAGACCCAGCTAAACAGCCATAAACTTCTACTTTCAAGCAGTGCATTTATCCTGCTGTGTAACAACCCTTTGGATACTAAAGATATTTCCTGTCATGTTTTCCTCACTGCCAAGCATTGATTGTTGACATAAGTGTTTCATTTAATAAATATTACCAGTGTGTATGAGCGTGAGGGGATGATTCAGCAGTGTCAGAGGCCACATGGCAGCTGTCCTAACAGGAAGACAAAAATGATTGCCTCATAGCAAATAAATCAGGCCCCACATCTAGACATCTTAGGGAGACATCGTTTTTGCACTAAATTGTCCTGCCTCAGGGTTGCATTATTAATGACAACATATGCATAAGAAACAATTTGTCAGGACAGGGATTTGCATGTCTGTTAAATGGAAGCATTTAATGCCTGAAATCAGGAACTGAGCCCAGAGCCAGGACACCTGGGTTCTCCTCCCAGCTCTACTCCTGCCCCGCACATTTTTTCCACCCATCTACGCCTCAGTTTCTCCTCTGCAAAATGGGCATCATGACATTAACCTCTGTAAAGCAGCCTCTGGGTCTGTGTAAGCTCATTATAATAAGACTAATCAAAAAACCTTTTCCATGTGCTATCCTATCAGCCATACCTTTTTAAAATGTTTCTATAGAATCAAAATTATTGAAACCTACCAGCTGTGTCACCTACAGCTGACTCTCCTTGCAACCAGTTAAAAACATTATGCATGTGGCCAAAAACTCATAGTCAGTCTTGGAGAACTCACTGTGATCCTATTCTTTTTTTTTTTTTATGTGGAAAATTGATAACAGACTTCCACAGCTAAATTCATAAAATCTGTTCATCCTTGAACTGCTATGCCAAAAAAGATCAGCCTTTTATAGCAAAAATGCTGCATGTGTAAAATACCAAATAACACAAATAGAAGTGTGCTCTGCTGTTCCTTATTTTGGTACCTGTGGAATTAATTTAGCTGTTAGGCCATCATAGAACTGTATCTAAGACACAGAGTTTCTGTGAGGTATAAAATAATAATGGAGAGACCACAGTTTTATGTGTCCACAGATGAAGATAAATGATGAGATGTTCATTCAGGAGGACCACAGGCTCAAAAAAATAATTGCATTTGCGTCTTTGTGGTTATTCATGAATGAAAAAGCATTCAGTGAGAGGAATGAATGTTCACAAACTTCCCTAAAAAAATCCAAATGTTTAGAAATTTGTTCATCAGCAACAGATTAATCTGTGTTAAGAGTCTCTTTCAAATCCATGAAAGGTAAGTTTGCCACATTACTACTGGATGAATTCCAATGAATCTTAATTTGAGACTGGTTGAAGAATTAAATGGCATTTTAATTATTAAACATCTGCGGTAATCTAGTGTAAAATATAAATCCCGTCTGTTCCGTGTCATTTTTCTAATAGACTTAGGTTATATTTACTATTAGTTTCCATAATTTGTGTTGAATAGGTGTTGTACTGTTAAGTGCTGTGAAAAGTGCCCTTTCTCTTACCTGACAGACAGGACTGACCCCACTGCAGACCCCAAGTTGTGGAGCGTTTAAATCTGTGTGGGCCGAGAATGTGGCGTGAGCAAATAGCAGGGCCTAGTTAGACCTGCAGGATTACTGTGTGCTCTTGCTGGATGAAAATTCTGGTTTTAAATTGACTCTGAAATAAATATTTAGCTATAGGCCTTTGAGGGTCCTAGTTTGTTTGGGTTTCTGTTGTACACCAAAGCGTCACAGTATTTGGTAATTCACATCCCTTGGGGTGGCTTCCTACTTAGAGCATTACACAAAGAATGCGTTTTCAGGCTAGATTTCCAGTAAATAACACTGCAGTTCCAGGAGATGGACCAAAATAGCAGCATGCCTGCAGCTCAATGCCACTTTAGTTAAGTTCAGATCTCTCTCTATTATTCTGATTACATCCTCTTCTGTCCCTCTCCAACACTAGTATCTTTGTCAGTGGCCCCTTCCTATGAGCATCTTGGTTTTCGGTAAGATCTCCACAGCCCCATCTTTGCTTGGAACTACACTCTTACAGCATTCTGCACTCTGTGTTGCTTGTCTCATGCTTCCAACCCTTTCCATAGAGTCATCACCTTCCATCATCAGATTCACAACTGCTGTGTAAGTTCTGTCAACGTCGCCAAAAGCCTGGAGATACCCAGCACCTTTTCTCAGACCATTAGACAGAAGCAGCCTCAAAAGAGACATCACTCTTAGTAAAGAACGATGACTGAACAGATACTTCAAAAAGTTTTTTAAAAAAAATCCTCTAGTAGATGTAAAATTTTAAAACAATGTGACAAAGATACACTTTATGAGTAGTAGTTGCCACATGTCCTGCAGAATAATGGTTTTTATTAACTGCAGAAGAGTTTTTACCATGCCTAACTCATTGTTCTCACTCTTTGTAAATCCCTGATTCTGGTTTTGAATCCAATTTGGTTCTCAGTCTCATGGAGTACCAAAGTTGTAACTATGCTTTGTATAATGTGTATTTCCTTTTAACCTTTCCCGTGTGTTATTTTCTAATTTACTTTAACACCTTCCTCTGCAAAAGAGCTAGGAGGTCTTCCAGTTTGCCCACTCTGCAATTCTGTCATGTACTTGTTCACTTCCTGTGTCTAAACAATCCTGGTTTTTATTTGGCCTTCATAATCATCTTCTGAATCTCTACAGTTCATTACTACTTGTCTACAGATTGCTTCAAGTCAAGTTATTGGCACACTCTGCTCTCCCCTCATCCACAAATCAGTTATTTTATCACAGGAGGCAATCAGGTATTATTTATCCTCAGTAAATCCATGCTGATTGCTCCCAATGACCTCCTTCAAACCCAGAAGTGGTTTCCAAGAGGAGATGCTCCATGGTTTTGCAAGGGACCGAAGAGAGGCTGACCAGCCTTTATTTTCCCAGATCATCCTTGTGGCCTTATCACAGCCCAAATCAAGAGAGATAGCAGAGTCTCTGCAGACCTGATGTACAACAAGCAAAATAACCAGTGCAGATTTTAGACCTCTCAAGAGGAACTGGACAGAAATATACTGCCAAATTAGAGGAAAATCTGTGCTGGACAACTCAGTCGTAAATCTGAAGTAATATTAGCTACATTTGTTTGACTTGTAGACTACATGAGCTCTTTGCTGGTGGCCTTGTAGTTTTGCATACAGATACCATCCTCAGTTCAGCAGGCTGCCCAGGGGGTTTGTGGAGTCTCCTTCTCTGCAGACATTCAAAACCCGCCTGGACACCTTCCTACACAGGTTACACAACCTCATCTGGGTGTTCCTGCTCTGGCAGGGGGATTGGACTGGATGATCTTTTGAGGTGTCTTCCAGTCCCTAACATTCTGTGATTGTTAAAATGCATCATTCTCCTCTGTTTTGCCTGTTAGTTTACTCCAGGACAGGGTGCTAACTGTTTGGCTGACTTATTAGGGTGAGTTAGCAATGTGTTACAAGTGAAAAAAGAAAAAAAAACCTGAATGCTGAAGAAACATTATTTTTGGTCTTGTTTTCATAGTGTTTTCTGCAGTCCCTCGCTTGCCACTTGATTTTTCTCTTCACTCGTCCTTATTTCCCTTTCATCCCTGAGTGTTTCTTCTCCTCTCTTCCGCTGGCCACCACTGGCAGGAGGATCCACTGAGCAGAAGAGAAGACTCTCTCATGTCTGTATAGCTTTACTATTATACTGCTCACTTTTCCAGGGCAGTGCTTTCACTTACCCTATATTTCATTCTGCAGAGACAGCTTGGCCAGAACACAGCATGTTTTCCAGGCACAGATGTCTCTATCGGATTCATGCTTGGTTCTTGGAGACATAGTAGAAGGGTTTTTTGTTGTTGAACTTTAACTATTAAGAAGACAAATGATCACAAGTCAATATAAAGCAAATTTCTGTATCCTCTTCGCCTTTTACTGGAAGGTCAGGTCTTTCTGACCACATGTGTTTCTCTCAGTTCTTCTCTGAGGAAAGGCTGATGTTTAATTCCAAATAAACAATTACTAGATAATCTATTAAAGGAAAATTACTGAATTTTTAATATATCTGTTTCAACTATCAAGATGTGGCTAGAGCTCTGGTCTTACCGTGAGTGACAAAACATATGTTTTCAAGGTAATGAATTTACAGTCCTGTCCTTGTGTCTGTGAAGATTTTCCCTAAACTTTAGGGGAATTTCCAGCTGTACTACAGGTCATCCTGCGTTAATCCAATTGCAAGACTGGAATCTAAGATTGTTATTATTTCCCACAAAAACTCTAGCTGACTGGTTTTAACTTCTGAAAGAGAGAGTACGGTAGTGCAGTTCCATTATAGAATCTGAGTACTCTTTAAAAAAAAAATGTAAATTTTCAGATATCAAAACAGATATCAATTGCCAAGAAAAAAAACTACTCAAAACAATTATGAAGACAAGCACAAGATATTAATAAGGTGACATTTAAAACACAGTTTTCTCTGATCAGAACTGGTTGCTGAACTGTTCCCTGGTAGTGTTGGAGTATTCTTATGCAGAAATACCAGCAGCAGGTCACAAAAGAGTAGCTCAGTTTACATCAATGCAGCCAGCAAGAAACTTTGCAGACCTACACTTTCAAAATTTTTTAATGTACGGACTTTAAGTAAGGTGGGAAAAAGCAGTCACTTGGTCTGATCATATCAACGTCTTTGATCTTCTGTTTTTATCCCTTTCTTTCACTTTACTTCTTTCCACCGTTACCATACAATGGAAGAAGGTGCAAGGGGAGAAGAAGGAGAGAAAGAGAAAGGAGCAATGGATTTCCTTTCAGGCACATTCTAAGAGCTCTTCTGGTCAAACTTGCTTATAAGGTTTTATCTCTAGGCAGGATCCAGAAAGCAATGCTCTAGTGCTCCCCAGTAAACAGGGAAATGTCACTTTGAAACAGGCTTTCTGTACTTCTTGTTATCTTTCCACAGCTTAAGAACTAAGACAAAGTAGAAAAAGTAAATTGGTCAGTTTGTGCACAGGCACTGTTTTTGGAAAGCGCCACTCCCAAGGAGAAGCAGCATCTGCAGCAGCAGACAGCCCAGGGTTGGCATCAGGGTGCTCTGCAGGCAAAAGATGTCTGCCAGTTCTCAAACTGAATGAGAGCAAAGCCATAGGTACACAGTCTTTAACTTCCACAGCTGCCGGGAAAGCCTGTGCTACCATCAATAACATCATAGGTCTCCTACGACTGTTCATGCCAGTCAGTATCACAGCTCTGATTTTAATTGCATCTGAACTCAGCAGAAGAACATCCTTGCCCTGAGTGATGGACAACTGTTTACTTTCAGTGTTATGTAAATCTATATGTGCATCACAAGAAGAAAAAGATGACACCCGCCATCAGCAGTCAGTCATTTCTCATGGTGTTTCTAGTGTGTGTGAGCAAGCACTATAGCAAAAACTGTCACAAAATCCCAGTCCCAATGAAATAGTCCTAGAGCCAAGGAATTAGCCATTTTCATGTTTGTTTACCCTAGCATCCTTTTGACTTTAATGGATAACCTAACAGGGAATTTTTTTAAAAATTTTTTTTAATGTGTAGATAAAAGATGGGATTATCCATTCCTAGCACGGTTTGTCTCAGAAACAACTACAGACTCTGTGACATCTTGCAATCTTGGCAGCTGTACTGTCTTATATGGGAATATAGATGCATGTTTGTCTTGAGAGCTCCCAAATTCCCGCATCCTCCACAGGAAAGAATGGGACAGGAAATTTCTGGGTTACTGGGCTCTTTGGCGCAGCTGTCTCTTTTGCTTTCACGTGTATTTCTGCAGCAAGATGAGAGCCATCTTAAGCAATGGAAACAGAGTCTCATTCAGCAATGGTTCTTTTCTCTTTTGTCTGCTCTAAAATAGTCTGAGTGTTAGGAAGAGTAACAAGTACTGAACCTTTCCCCCACATACACAACTCACACAGAGGAATGAAACTGGGTTGAGATAAGAGAGTTTTTTTTTTCTCTTTAGGAAAAAACCAGTTTAAGTTCAGATTCCTTCAAATTAAGTTTACTATTGGAGTCATAAGACCGCAATCCAGCAAAATTTACCTCATTTCAGTATAGTTTTTCATGTGCTTCCAAAGTTAAATCTATATTTAAGAACTCGCTTGCTTGGGTGATGAGGCTTGTGACAGAAGATACAAACAAACACCTCCATCTCGGCTCCCGTGTCTACAGCTTTGGGTACCAAGTGCCAAAGACACAGCCTTTACGTTCTCAAATATTTTGCCATATCTTGCAATCCTTAATCATTAAATTCAAAGAGAGCTTTCCTTGTTCAGTTACAGTACTTAATCCACTTTTTCCTCTTATTTGTGTTCTAATACTCTTTTTATTGTTTGACCCACATTGCTATAATAATAAGAGTCTAAAATTATTAGCTTTGCTTTAGCACATTCCCATTAAGCCAAAAGTAACTAGTAATCCATGAGGAAGGGTGAGGAATAAGAAAGGTAATGATACGTCCTAAGGGCTGTAATGGAATTGAATGCTCTTCTAGCTCCGGAAAGGTGATTTTTTTTTTCCCCCTTAAAGCAGGTTCTTCTTTGGCTATATTTTTTAATTTATAGCCAGAAATGTATAGGTAGGCAGAGACCTACCATGAGAAACAGAAAGTTATGTCTACTCAGTATTTTGCAAAAATAGTTTCCAAGTAGAAGTTTTGGCTTTTGTGATGTGACCTGAGAAACAATAGTGTATTGCTAGAAAAGATTTAGAATATATACAAAAGAAAGGAAGAGGCAACCAATGTGCTAAAGATTTAGCAAGACCACAGCCATGCCTTTTCTGGAGGGGCTACAAGGCTTGAACCCCTTCTGCTTAATGGTGCCAACCACCCAAGCAGTTGCAGCGCAGCTCCACACAGTGAAGAAGCTCCATCCTCTCCCTCCTGGCAGCAGCCACTCTCTTAGAAGTGTACAGAGACCAAGATTTCCCAATCATTATCTCCTGTCTCTGAAGTGACCAGTTTTGTACATATTTAAGATGGCCTGCAGGATGATACTCAGTGACTTACAAAAAAACCCAGGCTCTTTTGTAGGGGCTGAAAACACAGTGCCAAGGAGGCAAGGCACTGCCATAGAGGCTTATTCCAGTGTGCCAGAGCACAGGAAAATTGGGGATTCAAAATGATATTTGCATAGTACTTCAAGGAAAGCACAGCAACAACAAATGCAAAATATTACTGGTAGTTTTAAGTTCTGCATCAGTTACAAGGCTCTCACTAGAAGAAATTAAAAAACTGATCTCTTACCACTTTACGTTCAATTCTCCTCAAACCAGATACCAATTGCAAATGAGAAAATCTTACTTATTTATGTTCATCCCAATGGGAGCTGTATCTTATGCCCACTGACTTCTACAGCACAACTTCTGCAGCCATCGGTGAAGCCTGATTTGAAACCATACGGGTCATTCAGTGCTGTGCTATCTGATTTCCCTGTGGATTACAAGAAGCATGATCTGCCTGTACTGTAATCTGTTCATGCATTCTGACAAGAAAATTTACAGTTCAAAAGACGTATAACATAAACCACTATTTTAGGCCTGAACCTCAAAAAAAAAAAAAGCACTAAACAGCTGCAGCAGAAATAGCCAATGTCTGTATTTTGTATGGAAACAAGATAGTATCTTAATGTAGAATACTTTAGAGCAACATAACCATCTTAAAACTGCTCACATTTTAACTCATGACATTTTGACCACAGCATACAATCCCCAGACACGCAATTTACTGAGTACAAACAGGACAAAAGAAGAGGGAGGAAACTCCTTGGAGTCTGCTACACGTGACAGACACAAGCGCTACAGAAATGTGCTGATAATCTCCTTGGTTTTTGTTCGCAGCTAAATTCACTTCACTTCCTATGATACTGAACATTGTGCAGTCCTTTGAGGTCCACCACTAGCCATAAATCCCAGGCAGGAAACAGTTTTCAAGCCTAGGAGGAAAGACAGCATTTCATTTTCTAAAGCCAGCCCAGAGCAAACAGGTCAAACAAAGTTTGGAACTGAAGCTCTTGAAATCCAGGATATAATTGTGTATGTTTTTCTGTTTGTTTTGTTACCGGTTAACCGGATGCAACAAATAAAACCATTTTCCTTTCTTATTTTCTCTCTCCGACTGTCTCTTTGGGAGCCAACCTCTCCATAAGCCAGTGCTTGAGGTCATAGCTCCCTAACTTTAAGACATCTGCTGGGTCAGATGGACTTGACGAGAATCAGCTGCTTGCAGAAAGCACATCATTAGCACACTGGAGTCACAAATGTTGAAAGTATCTCTCTCTTTTTCTGTCTCTCTAACAAATACATATATCCACGTATCCCATTTAAAATATCTTTTCTTGATCAGAGCTCTATCTCCAATGCTGATGAAGAGCATTAGATTAAGAGTTCAAACTCTTAAATGTTTGAATTGTAAGCAATAGTGATTATTGAAAAACTTACAAAGCAAAATACGACCCTCGCTTTTGGCACTAGGTAACAGAATTTGTACTGTATTCCTTCTAATTTTCTAAAAAATCATAGAAGTGAAGAGACACAAAAATAAAATACTAATGTAATATGTTGAACATCTGAAAAACAGGTTGAGCTGTACTTTGTGAAAACAAAACCCTTTCTTGATGTCTGAAGCTGAACATCCAAATCAAGAGATTCTCAAAATCATTACCTGCTTATGAAGCACTGGGTGCCCCTTCTTATATTAATTAGTTAGAACATTTAAGTTGTTTCAGTAGCACATGTGAAAAAAAGGCCAATAAATACCCAGGATTCATGCTCATCTCTCCAATAACAAAAATGTGGATACAGATAGAGAGAAAAAACATATTTAGTAAGAAATTATTGCTTCTTTTTAAGCCACCAAGGGCTTGTCCTAGAGCTCTTTCAAGCCACCTTTTACCTACCATAAATGAAATGTTATTCTAAAATAGAGCAGTCAATTTTTACGAGTAAGGAAAAAATCTGCCTGGAAAAAAATACACCAGGCTTGATTCAAAACTTGCACACTGGAGTGCCAGGTTGGCAGCGGTTGAAAGTGCAATGGAATTGAAAGGTTTCCATCTTGCCGCTAAGCTTTAACACAGTGTGTTAGATATTCACAGTTCTTTGGCAAAGACCTGTGTACAAATTTCTGTCAAGTTATTGAAACTCAGGTGCCTGAAAAAGTAGAAGGTACAAGGGAATTGGTACCATACCCCTCAGGGGGTACCTAAAAACCAGTCAAAATTGCAGTACCTGTATTTAGTAGATCACAGTAAATATCCTTCCATATGGTTCATCTCTACAACAGGGTTTAAGAGGGAAATGCTAGCACCTAGATTTGCAGCCACTCGAAAGCCATCAAGCTGCATTTACCCATTTATGCTTGTTTAGACTAGCTAAACATCAGTCCTAAACCATCTTTTCCAAATCTAGGGTTATGAAAATAAAGAGGAAAAGTCACCACAGTTGTGCTCCTTCCCGCAGCCCCGTGCAGGCAGTGCCCAGCCGAGCCCGCAGCCCCTCTGGCCGCCCGAGACCAGCGCGCAGCAGCACAGGGAGCTCTGGCGGCAGCTTCTGTCTGCAGCAGTCTGTCTTTCAGGAGCTGCATTGAAAAGCATCTCTTGATAAGTCACCAGCACAAGCAGCATGTTTAAACCAAGACACCCCAACAGAGACAACAGAGCTCTTTATAAAAACTTCCTTGCTTTCGAGCCTGCAAAAAGTTCAAGCCTGAAAACAAAAACATCTTTTCTATTCTGACTGTAAATCATTTTTTCATTCTTTCTGCGTCCTTTACATTAGAAGGCAAAGCGTGGGGAACATAAGGATTTTCATGTAGCATTTGACACTCGCATTGTTCATTATCTCCATCCGAAATAAGAAATATGGAGCATGTAGTCACTTCTGATTTTTCCAGTGGAAGTGAATTATGACCTAACCCTGCCACTAGGTTAGCACATTCACTACATGATTATTCATTTCTTTTTTCTTTCGTCAGCTGTGCTCTATCAGATACAGTGCTTTCAGATGACATTTCTGAGAAGCAAAGCCAGAAGGGAACTTGGAAAAAGATACCATCTCTGGTTCAGGGCACCCCTGAAGTACGAATTGGTGGAGGCTGGGAGAGCACACTGGGGTAAATACTGTTTTATGCTTAGCTTGGCTTTGTATTCCCCTCTGATATCCACTGCTGGCCCCGCCAGGGACTGGACCAGCACCTTTGTCTGGCCCAGTACAGCAGTTCTGGCATGTATGTGCCTGTACAAAATGAACTTAATTAAATAAGGAAACAAGTGCCTTTAGTTACAATAAAAATTTAAAAAGTTCCAACTCCAAAAGAGGTGATACAGTTACCATAGCTGTCATTTAATCTACATTATCAAAAAATTAAGGTATTAGGCATGCCACACTGTAAAACAGAATCTTGACATGGAACCACCTGACTGGTTGCTGATAACAAGCACCAATCAAATTGTGATTCAAATACTAGGTAATAACAACCTTAGAAATTATTTGCAGTTTGTGGAAAGGGAAACAGGCTTGCAGCTCATTTATTACATATTATTTGGCAACAAGGAAGGAGATTAATTGGAAAATCACAGGAACCCTTTTATTTTCAAATACAGTTTAGATTTTTTTATTTTAAAGAAGTGGGAAAATGAAGGTTGAGACTGTACTTCATCGCATCAGGGACAATATAAAGGCTGCACTGTTTTAGCATTCAGCATGGTCTGATCTGGTTTACAGTTGTAAACTAGCACAGTTTTTTGACAAAATACGACAGCTAAGGTTTTTAGCATGTCATTAAACAGACACGTAAACTTATTCATCATGCGCCTCTCCATTTGTCTCTGAATGGATTTACCAATGTGTGTATTGAGATGTGTGTCAGTGCAGCCCTTCAGCGATCTGACACAGAGAACAACGGGGCATGTCCAGGTCAACATACAAACACACCCCGCGCTCGGTTGCTCAAGTATCTGCTCACACTGAAAGTCTTGTTTACAGCATCTGCTGAGAAGTCGCTTTCTTAAACCCTTTTTGATTTCAGTGTTGTCAGAGTTCAGCTCCTCTGTGTTAACGTTAACCCATGCAGTAAAAAAAAAAAAGATAAAAGTACATTTAACATTAAAAAGCTGTGAAATGTACACTAGAAACAAACCAGTACTCCTTTCTGAATGATGCGGTTTTTATCAGCCCTCCAGCCACGGATGACCAAATCAAAAAGGGAAGAGATGCCAGGGCCCTTTCGGTGGGAAGAAGAAAAAGGAAAGGCAGTTGTGTCCCTTTATTGTACCTTAGACCCAGAACAATCAGATTTCAGCATCTTTGGATTTTGTAAGAGGTTCTTCGGGAGAGACTGAAAAAGGAGCAGATCTGAAGTCCAGCCAGCAGATTGCTTGAGGTTTTGAGGGTATACGTGCTTTGACCAATGATCTGAGTGGATTTTTACACTTACTAGTAAACCTAGAATCAAGCTTGCAGAATGTTTCAAAACTTTATTTCTTTTTGAATGGTGTTTTTTTGCTAAAGTTTTATTTTAGCAAATTAAACTCTCTACAAAGACTACTTTAGAGGAACTTTTTTCTGCAAAATACCCATTTCCATGCACTTACCACCCCTCACAGGAGATATGAAAAGAGCAGCAGAAATTGCTATAGCAGATACCCTTTATTAAACAAAAGGCAAGGCACAACCTGATATTTCTAATGTGTGAACGAGACAGCTATCTCTTCCACCACCTTTTGATGGCAACAACAAGAACTCTTTCGTGGATTTCCAGTCTCTGCCTAACCCCAAGTACATACATTCATGTAAGTGCAATGTAGAAACTTCCTCTGACTCAGTGTGTTGGCAGCCAAACTTGACTAGCACACAGGTCTCCAAGCCATGAAGTCCCGCTCTTAGACCTCAGCTTTCTGGAAGATAAGAATTAATTACCAGGAGGTTTGTTTGGGTTGGGGTAGGTGGGGGTTCTCTTTTTTTTCCCCCCTTCCCCTCTCTTCATTATTTTACACTCCTTTGGTCTGCTATGCTTTCTGGCCTTGCTGGTCAAAGTGCCTACTACTCTCCCGTTCTTGATCCCCTTTCCCACTTCTTTCCATGGTTCAGATGTTTGGAAATGCTTTGTAGAATTCTGCAAACTTCTTCCAACCATGCCAAAGCAAACTTGAACTCGCAGCCTTCTGAGGCTTTCCCATCACTGCTGACACTCTCTTGGTGATTTGCCTGCTATGAAGTTTTTGCTGGGGTTTTCTGACCATTTTTGCACATCCACTGTGTTACAGCTAAATGAGCTATGGATGTCAAGGGGGAAAAAGAAAAAAAAACAAAACAAAACCAAAACAACCACCCAACACAACCCACACCACAAACCTACATTGCTTTCCCTTGGTCAGTTGCACTACAGAGCTCTTTAAATACGAGAAGACAGAGAAACAGAGAGCAGAGGTGGGGGGGAAGGCAGAGAGAGAAGCAGTGTGCACATCTGTACTTGACAGTGCAGGGGAACTGTAAATGAAGGGTGATCTTAGAGAAAAGAAGCACTGTCTCTTTAAAAATAAAATGAAAAAAAATACCCATTTTCTTTAGTCTTTTTCATTCTTTGGCAGAGTCCCAAAGATTTCACTGTCCTTGTCTCCAGCATCTGGAAACCATCAGGGTAAACAATAGAGTGCTAGGAACTGGAACCCCTGCCTCAGCTCCCGTGGGACCTCGCTCTGGAGAACATGAGAACACAAACCATTGGACACCATGTGGTCAATTACTTCAAACTAACAAATCTGTGTGCCTTCCTATTTTCTGTTTTCCTTGGCACCACATGACCCTTTCACAATGGAACCCAGCTGTTGAAAAAGCCAGACGTTTTCTTTTTTAACCTCTTGCTTACTTTTGTGCTTGCTTTCCACAGCAAGCTTCGGGTTGGCATGTGCCCTAGGTAAAAGTGTCCTGCTTATTAAAATCCTGGCTGACTGTAATGTTTGCCTGTATTAGTCAGCAGAGAGGCTCGAGAGTATTAACTTAACAGGATCATACCGCAATGAGGACTCCACAGGTGGTCCAGTGTTTTCTGGGTTTCCTGACATTGCGTGCCAGCGCTTAAAGCAGATACACCAGGACACTTTTATAGCCTGCCTGTTTTGTGCAATCAATAATTGCATGTGCAGTTGTGACCTACTTTTTAAAATCTGTTCTTAGTGCAGGTGCTATATTGGCAATTGCAAAGAGCTAAAGTCATTTCAAAACCAAAGACTGTTGGGGGGGGGGGGCTGCCTCTTTCAGTGCTGTGAAATAAACTGCTCTAGATTAACCATGCCAGCTCCAGGACTGGTGCTGGTGGTCATGGAGGGGGCAGGAGGTGACAGGTCCTTGTTCTTTCCAGACTTCTATTTCAAAAGACAATCTTTGAACTGTGTGAAACTGTCTGGTGTTGCTGACCACACACAGGTCAAGGCTTCTGTACTACATTTAAATGGATCATCTTAATCCATGTGTTTTACTTTCATTAACTTCTTCCAAAGAGTGGGGATGTTGAACAGAATGGAATTGTGCAAGCGATTTAGGCCTTCATCTTTAAGTCACCTTTTAAGTTGCTGGACATTCCTAGCACACCCTGAAGAAACCCACATGACATTTCATAGGTAAATAACCATATATGCTCCAAGATTCACAATTTTATTTCTGTGAGAAAGATAGGTACATAGTTAGTGCCAAAGCTAAAAGACAGGAATAGAACAAGGACATGCCAATGCAGTTGGATCCCTGCAGCTAGCGGTGCACCTGGAGATGGCGTGTTACTTGCATTTTGGCACTCGGCTTCATCAGCTTTGACCTCAAACAGGTGATTGCTTATCTGCTGATCAAAGACAGTTATATCAATTTGTGAAGGTTAGGGACTTGGCACCAGAATGGTCAGGAACATTTGTTCAGGGAAACTAGATTCACAGTGCTAGCTGTTTTGATCAAATCCCTCTCCCAATGTGAAAGGACTATGGCACTGAGTTGGCCCAGCCTGTGTCCCCAGGTTGGGTGGCAAGGCCGGCCCTGCCTCTGACCGCAGGAGAGCCTTTCTAGGGGGTTCACTGGCCAAGCCCTGACATCCTCACTAGTTCCTTTCCGGGCTACTATATTCAACTATACCACCTAATTTCTATTGAGATTACAGAAATCTGTAGAAACTCAGGAGCCTGCCAATTTATTTCCATTTCGAGCAAGCACGGGAATTTTTTTTTCTCCTATCCTCTTTGCATTAATACACAGAACATTTTCACTGTAACGGCCTCACATTGAAACACAACCCAAGTAGTACAAGCAAAATGAAACAAAATAATAATATACCTATATCTGCTCTGAGCTGTAAACAGCAACCCTAATCACGAAAGTTGAGAAGTTTAAACTAAAAATGCAAGTAAACCGGAAGACCGCTTAGGTAGGCTGAATAAGCTGGGAATGTTTTAAAATGTTACCTGCAAGCTTGTTAAAGATATGCTGCTGAGCCTGAGACTAAAGAAATGGATGCTTGGAATTGGAAGAATCTTGTTCCTCCTCTTTCAGTGAAGTGCAACATGTATTTTGCATACAATTTTATAGCTATATTTCTTTTAAGATACTTGAAGATTAATCATTTAATGGGTTTGCTGGAGGAACTCCTACTGCAAGATTTAAGCCATTTTGTGGCCAGTAGTATAAATACATTTTTTTAAAAACTCCCATTTAGCTCAACAGTAATACTAGGGAAGCTTTTTCCCCTTTTCTGCCAGTAGTTTTTGATACCAAATGTCTGCAGAATTTATTAACGTGATACTGAAAGGGTAGAAGTGGGTAGGGGGAAGGGGAGAGTTAAGACAATGCAGTAGCAACTTCAACAGCACAGTGCATACTTAATCTTGTAACGTTTATGAAAGGCTTGGTTAATTGTATGGCGTAAGTTCAAATCAATCTGCTGCTCCTCCATGTGAAAATCTTGGACAGCTTCTTGTCTGGCTGACAGACATTCACAAAAGTACAGATAAAAATAGAATTATCTGAAGGAATGCTCTGCTTATGGCAAGAAATATACGTCTTACAAGAGTTAAAGGCGTCTGTCTTAGTGAACTGAAACAGTCCCAGCACAGCTTGGATGCAAACCAGGGCACAAATGAAACCACTATAATGGCACTGATGGATGACCTTGGTCTGGCAATGAAGAAGGAACACATCCATTCTCTTCATCCTGCACCTCTTTAGCATTTGACACCATTGGCCGTGAGATACAACTGTTGCACCAAGAAGAGGTGGCAGACGACCAGAGTGATGCGTTAAGATGGCTTCAGTTGTTTTCAACAGGAACACCACTTCCAACAGTTGTCCCTCTTCCTTGGCTCAGTTTTGTGGCATCCCACAAGATTCAGTTTTCCCTCTGATCTCTTGCAGCATCTGTGTGGTTGCATTTACTAGGTAGGATGGTTGCATTTAAATGCCAGCAATATTTATATATGTGACACACATAGCACTAGCTAGTTTTCACTGCCTGCAACCAATAATCACTTCTACATAGTGAGCCCATGTTCAGTGGGGTAAATTGAATTCATGGATGAAGAACAGCTGCTTGAAGCTGAACAAGAACAAGAGCTGATGCTGGCAGCCGGAGGAGAGAGCATTTGGAAATGTTTTAGGACTAGTGCAATGTAAAGATTAGTCAAATTTAGTCACTCTTTTAGTACTATTGTAGTTCTACTCTCCAAGACTAACTCATCATAATTATCAAGCAACATGTTTCTTCCCCTCTCCAAATACTGCAGTTTAGTCCCCCTTTGCAGAAGATAATCCAGACTGCTTTATTCTCCTCTTCCTCACCTCTCTACTTGAATGCAACACTGTGTGTACCTGAATACGATGCCAACACCTCTTAGGAAGATAAGAGTATTCAAGAATAGCTTAATGTGTCCCTAGCAATTGAAGAGTCAGCTTGTCTTCTACAGCTTTCCTCAAAATAGAAGTAAAGGCTGAATCACATGCTGAGATCCTACAGACGCTATCACTGAGTTAATGAGATACTCCAAACATCTTTAATTATGTGGTCCATAAAATCCACGTCTTTGAGTTGTTTCATGAACTGAGCTGTATTACCTAAGGGTACGTACAGTTCATCCACTAGGATCACCAAGAATTCCCCTAGCACTTGTGCCCAAGAGTAGCAACCTTTTTAATGGGGGCGGTTTAACTTCAGGAATACGGGCGGTCAGGAATTAAAGATTACCATAAGCCTCCCTGAGTACAAGGTGTGCACATTGTCAGCTTGTATTCAAGTAAACGTATATTGAAGGATGTATTTTTACAGCAGATTTTAAAAAGTCCTGTGCAGAACATGATTTCCACTGCACTAAAGAAGGGTGAGAGAGATTGCCGAATGATGTTATGACAACGTACTGGGTGAAAGTGCTTTGGTCTTAATGCTAATTATCTTGGGATAACAAACTGTCTAAGATATTTCTTTCCATCTTTCTATGCATCTAAAGGATGCATATCTTCTTGCTGGTTTAGAATCAGCATGCATGCAGAACACTTCAGGTCCTGTGGTCTCTTTACATGTATTAGTAGTATTTTTAATAAGAGTTAATGTTTGTCTGTGGTAGCTCCCTGTTTGAGAGAACCTCTTTTTCCATCAGTCGGGAGCATTTTTCCTTCCCAGTCAAGTCTGAGAAAGTGGTTGCAACTCTGATGTTGTAAGAGAGGTAAAGAGGCAAATTTTCAAGTTCCCAGCAAGTTGTTAGTATTGTAAACAAGACCACTATCTGCACTAATTTTTGGTTCAAGATTCAGAAGAACCCAAAGTTGATGTGCAATATTTTCCCATCTACTACAGTTTCTACACTCAGCTGGGATCTCCTGCTCAATTTCAAATTGAACTGGTAAATCATTAATTGAAAACAGTTTGCTGGTGCAATTTTGTGTTTAAAAGTAATTTGCAAGTTGTATATGGTCAGATTTCTGTGACTTTTTTCATTAATTGCTATGGTTTGTGTGTCTGTTTCTACAGTAGATTTTAATAACTAGGTCCATAAGCTGCATTTCCTGCAACTACTTACAGTACAGTCCTAAATATCACCACTTCTGACAGATCACATAGACTATAAAGTTATGTTTCTGCCTCATGGGGCTGAGTTATTACTAACAACCGAGCCCCACAGAGAGAAGTCTGTTTATCATAATGTGACTAAAAGGAGCAAGGATTCAGGGTGGAGGACAGTGCTGAGAGGGGAGAGGTGTCACTGGGAAGAAAGCTTCATGTGTAGATGACACAGAGCACTGCTTTTCTACAGACAAGAATTACTTAGAGGAGATTTTTACACATATACTTTTTTTTCCTCCACTGTTGAACTTTTTAAACATTAAGAACACTGATCCCAAAAAGAGAAGAAGAAAAGAATATGGAAGAGCATGAAACTCATAGCAGCAAAATAAAAATAAGAGCAGAGAACTCTGTTAATTAACGACTAAAAAGTGCAGACTATGATGGTAATTTCACCTCATCTACTTTTCTGTTTTCTGGAAGAGGACTGGTTTAGGGCAGCTGATCATCAAGAAGGATGCACATGTAAGCAAGACTAAAAGAACTGATTGTATTGTTCACACTGTACTTGCTGAGGGGAGATGGGCACCAAAGTCCTACCTGCCTTTAACACTTGTCAGAATTTTGGACAGTTTTGTTTCTTTCTCAGATGTAACGTACAGACTTTTTACTTCCATTTACCTGACCAAATTTCCCACAAGTGTACATTTTATGTCTACTTTGTGACATTTGTTCTGCAATGCAAGGTTGCAGAATATGCCCTTCAAAATCTGATACTGCACACTGCAATTTCTGCTAAGAAAGGACCAAAGAAACAAAGGGGGAATGATACATTGCATATATGAGAGAAAACACTGTTCAGTTTGCTGCTTCCGTAATCAAGTACCAGAACGTGTTGGAATTTAGGGCCTTGGTTTGACAGTGCCACCTGAACAACCTTTGTTTAACTCCGGTTCAGTTAGCATCTGGGCTTGTTTGTTTTTAGAAACATGTTTACATGACTAATCACTTGGCTTATGGAAAGCAAATGTGCAAACAGTGCAGATGCTGCAAAGGGAAGTTCATCTTCACACCGGCCAAAATAGTCACAGGCCCTTTCCTTCTATTATGTACCTTGCCATGGCGGTACATCATTTGTCCAGGAATATTAAGACAGCTGTAAGAAATTGGTGTGCCTTGGGTGCTTTATTCCTTCTGCAAACTATCTTGTCTTCAGTGTAAGGGGCTGTTCGGCTCTCTCCACTTAAGGGAATGACTATATCTATTGCTTGTGAGGATATTAATCTCTATCTGAATGGCCTAAAGATAGTTACCATATTCAAATGAGTGTAAAACTGTGCTCTGATGCTTTTTATTGTAGTGAACAGGTTCAGGGTTAGTCCCTGTTTCCTGAACAGAAGAAAAAATTCTCCATCCTTTATTTTTATGCCCGTTTACTGGCAAAGTCCAGCTCTTTCCTTTTGTCCTTCCTGTTCACCAGTGCAAATGCTAAAATGACCTACTCACAGCTGTTGAAAGCCCCACACTGTCCCCATCCCCCTGCCAGTCCTGCTCCCAGCCAGGAGCGGCAGCTGTTCCTGTGCACAACACAGGCACTGCAGGCTCAGATCCACGCAACCCAGTCACCGCTTTTCCAGGGAGAAGTTTTGAACTGTAGTTTGAAAAGCTCTCGCTGCCGGGCAGGAACTTCATATACAATTGTACTTCTGTTCTTCGTTAGTCTATAATGCTGGTTAGCAGAAGAGACATTACTTTTTTTCCTCTTGGTTAAACACTTTAGTATAACCCACTTTTAGCTGAGCTAATTGTTTGAGAGAGAGGGGAATGCAAATCCTAAATTGGCTCCACACATTTCAACAGACTATTGCTAAGCTGTGGTTGAAAGCAATTTCTTCTGCAAGTTTACAAAACTGACGTTGCTATAAGAGGGCTGCCTTACATTTGCAGCACAGTTTTCCTTATACAGTGTTGAATGTCTCCTTGAACAAAGTCCCAAAAGAGTTTCCAGTGAATATGGACAGAATGTTTTCTAAGAAGTACCCTATGTAAAAAGCTGCAAAGTTGTGTACATGTGAGCTGGGACAGACCACCCGGCTTTTATGACAGCACTTGAGGGCTGCCGTGTCCCATCCCAGCCACCCGAGCAGAACGCACACACATCTGCATCACAAGCAGCAGCCTCCTCCTGCGCACACACCTGGGCTGGCTGCAGGAGAACAGCACCAAAGCCGGGGTGTCTGTCTGCCCCCCATGTGTGACACGTGCTTATTCAGGGATGTGACGGGACCTGCAGTCTAGGCAGACAGGTATCTGCAAGTTACCCCAGTGACAGGTGTGTATGGACACTAAACAGCAGCACTCCTTGTCTTATGTCCTCCACGCTAGCTTAGGCACTCAGCCGTGACACCCAGCCCCGCTGAGCCCTTGTGCAGCCTCCCTGCAGAACCGTGCTGCCCACCAGCAGCAGCCGGGCAGCCTGCTGGCATCACAACTGTAACATCTGAACCAATCATTTCAAATACATTGCCTCCTTGGTTAATGAAGTCCTGTTAAATGCAGATGCATCTACACACTGAGATGGCCGCTAATAGCTCCAGCTTTTCTACAAACAGGTATTAATAGTAGCATTAGAAGTGTTCCAGTTGTTTGCAGGCACTGTGAAACAAAACAGTTCAGTTTAAAATCAGAGATCAAACAAAGGCAGAGAGGATTTTTGCAGCTGTTCTCCTTGCCTGGAATTTGTTGTGCATATCTGGTTTTTTGGAACACTTTGTTTCATGGTGCCTTCAAAAATACGCTGTCATCACAACCTTCTTGCTAAGTACCACTCCAAGCTGGTTGTTTACTACTGCCCCTTTCCCAAGTCAAACTGCATTTCCAAAACACTTCCCACAGTCACTGACTGGGAGCAACATGTTCTCTCTTTCAGGCCAGCCTGTGAGGTAATCAGCTGATCTCTGTTTCCTCTATATGAAGGAATGAAACATCTGCTTCATATGAGAACTGAAAGATAATCCTTGTGTGATTACAGTCTTCTGGTATCAAAAGCCTTTTAAAAAAAAAAAAACACAAACAATCAAAAAAACCCCATCACCTCTGGTTTGACAAATTTAGTCATAATAGATCACTCAAATGACACTAACTACAGGGTATCATAGATATAAACTAACTGAGGGACAATTCTAACTTAATTAGAAACTCAATATTTTGTTAAAAAGTTTGGGTAAGTTCTTTTATACTTCCCTACATACCCTCTACTTACAGAAAATATTTACATGTTTTAAGCTTAACAATTTGCATATAAAAGAACAATGTGTTAAATAACATGGATAAAGCCTGAGAAAAACACCACAAGGACAGGCATAGTAAGAAATGAGGTTTATCCCATCCCACTTCACGTGTGTCTAGCCTAATATGCTGAATAAGCTATTAGATCACAAACCTAAATAGAGTAACAAGGATTCACAGTGTTTAATGGCCCTGGGATGTTTTCAGACATCTACAGGAAGGAAAAACTGATGGCTGTGTTATCAATGATGGCAAATAGAGTAAATTTTGGAGGCAGTTCTTAAAGATTTTCAGAGGTTTTAGTGCATTTAAGGTTCCTGATACCATGTGATATAGAACAGTGAAATTTTTGCCATTTCACAAGTTGAACTGAAGCACAGAAAAGGCAAAGAATTAAAACTATATACATAGAAATTGCCACTACTGTTTTCACTTTAAAACACTGGACAGCCATCATCCTACCTCACCTTCTAGAGAAGAACACTATTTTAATATATAATATCTGAAGAATAGAGGCCAGTGAAAGAGCATGAAACATGGCTGTCCATTGGAGAAGTTGCTGAGAGTACAGATATGCACTCCTGACTGATGGGCACATCCATCTCTGTGCAAGTGTGATACTAACATCCCACTTCTTGTTATGCTGCAAATTACAGTGAATATGCAATTCAACACTTTTTTCTCATGTCTCTCCTTCAGAACACATTGTTATGCTTCTCTTTTAATCCACTCTATTGACTTTACTACAGATTATGTTTATAGTCCTTCAACTGCCTGTCCATGTGCTCTGAAGAGTTCTCCTTACTCATTCTTCATATATTTCTAAGCAGAAAAAGAAAATATATATTCCACTGTTTTATATCCAGTAGGGAATACAGGGAAGGGATTTGCAAGTACTACTTTGCCTGCTGTTGAGGACGTGACTTCAGTTTAAACCCAAGTGTTGGTTTAGGAATAAAGCACTTAACTGTATCCTTTAGAGAACTGAAGACACTCTGGATTCCCCATCTACTGCATATGCAGATAGCAAGATGAAAGAGGAGGCTTTTCCTGTTTATATCACAATTTCATGTGCAGAACCATGTCCTTAGAAAGAAGCAGGCGATACACATCTTTAAAATGGTTTCCAGCATGTTTCCCTGAACGCAGCCTGGCGACGTGGAGGGCGCTGCCCACAGGCCAGGCAGGCAGCTGTAGTGTCTTGTTGTACAACCAAAGCACTCCCCACAACCATCAGAATAGAGTAACAGTTACATACTTGACACATTTCTTCCTTTTATCTTCGAGGAGGATCTGGAATGGCTTAGAACACAGGTCCTCCTGCCAAACTGGCTTGGCTACACCAGCCTTTAGCAAGGGCTCACCCAAGGCACCATCCACTGTTCCAGAGTCTTCTCTGTCAGTTTCCAACAGCTCTCAAAATTCAGTACAGACCTATTTAACTGCAGCTTCACTGGTGACCCATCCAGCAATAACATCATATCAAATTCAACTGTAACATTGACCATTGTCATGAAAATTCCCTACATTTGCTGAGTCAATTGCACACCTCATGCTAAATATACACAACGCATACTCTTCTTTCATTTCCATTTATCTATGAAAGTTAAATGCCTAATGAATACATTCTCATATATCCTTATTGCTGCTGCTATTAATCTTACATTTAGAGTAATTATGTGTGATGATAAAATCATTTCAGCTTCTCAAAACTGATTAAAATTCCACTGTCATTAACACAGCCTTGCATTTCATAGCTATTAGAAGGAACTTCTCTTCCTGAAGACCATACATACTGAACACACCCCAGTATTTTTAGACAAAAGATTTATTACTGTAAAGAGTTAGCAGAATGCAAAGCACAGACTGGTCCTGCTCTCCACCCAACAGGTAGCTACATTTCCATACCAGCAGATATACTCTATAATTTGATGAGTGCTCTGGAATGGGAGCAAGTGAGAAGTAGCCCAGGTTATGTTATTAATGGCCCACAAAATTCATTTAACTTTTCACTTTTACACTGCAACCTCTGCAGTGATGCGTGATAGTGCTTTAACACAGCCTCATTAGAGGACATTTAAAAAAAAAAAAAAAAGATTGTCTGAAATTATTAGCCTTTCGAGATCTCCACTGCAGCAGTCATCTTAACACAAATATCCCAGGCTTAACCACCTCTGAGCATTGCTCCAAGCAGAGAGATTTCTATGTTAGCTCAGTGCTTGTGCTCAGCTGGTAGGTAATGCGATATTTAGAAAACCACTGGATCTGTTTTCAGTAAAGTGTAATATTTTTGGTTCCGTGGTGCTGTCCTGAGCCATCTGCTTCAATTCAACAGCAAGGGCAAGAGAAGCCAGTGCTGTTTGTGACGAGTCTGCTCACTCACTAAGCAAACTGTCAAAAGGGCTCGATCTCTTCTGCAGGTTGTTGTTGACATATTTGTCTCCAGTGGAAATGTCTACTGTCTTTCAGCATCCTGCAGGGCTTACCAGGATGTCCAAGGAAGAGCAGGCTTCCCCTGCTTCATCTTGCTGCCTCTCACTGGTACCTTTGGTAGAGCTCAAGCTGTCCCTCGCCACTGCCAAGAGCCTTGTATTGCTAAATGTTGGACAGGAGATACAAGTCTCTGATATTCGAATAACTGCATCTGTGTGTAAAGAAAGTGTGAATATAAAGCCATTTCTTATAGGCTTTATTTTGCCAAGCAAGAGTAAACCCAGCTGAGCAGTAGAGCTCTAGAATTATTAAAGATGGAGCTGCCCCAGAAGAAAGACCATCTGTTGCTAGTCAGTTGTCCTAAAAAATATACCTGAATTTGCCCTGCAACCCCAGCTGAAGACATGGTCAATGCAAGGCAACCCTCTATCACCAGTCCAGTCAGACCTGACAAACAGCAGCTCCGATGGAGTTCAGTGTTTTCTGTCCCCTCAAAGGGCTTTTCCTGAGGCCCTCCTTGCCTGTTTCCCGCTCAATGAATGCTCTCTTTGTTCCCACCAAGTTGACAAATGCCAGCGCTACAGAATAAGGATGACATTTCTGCTGTGGTATTAGGGCTTAGGAAGGGGATTATTCTGGCCAGCGCCGGCCGGGAGGCAGTGCACAAGGGTGGCTGCGTGACGCTGTTCTTTGTGCCGCGACAAGGAGGCCCTTGAAGGACGCGGCCAAGACCAAACACAAGACCTATGTGTGGGGACACGTGCACGCACACCCGAGGCAGCGTCCCCAGCCAAGTCCCCGGCCCTGTGGCACACCTGTGTCAGCTTCCTCCCGAGCCCTCCCCGCGACGCCCCTACGCACAAAGCGGCAGCTGCGCCGGGGACAAGGAGCTCGCCACCCTGGGGAGGCCGGAAACTGGGACCTACTGCCTCTTTTGTCGCCTTTTAAAAATCGAGGGTTTGTGTTGAGCCTGCGGAGGATAATGAGCCTCTCACCAGGCACACACTGAACTGCACATCCCCCTGAAGCGCTGAGCGGATAAAGTTAACTGGTCCTTGGAAGGACTGAAAAAAAATAAATCAAGGGGCTAGAAGGCATTTGCTGCTGTGCCAGCCTCCGCACAAGAGTCTGAATCCGTGGCTTACCAGAACAGCACAGCCTTGATGGTACTCCTTGATTTGGGAAAATAACACCCTTAGACTCAAAGACGTTGTAGTAAGTCAGATGTAATACACTTGTTTCTGTTAGTCTTCTATTTTATCATTCCATATAGATTTTTTTCATTTTTTTTCTTAAATCAGTAACACTGCTGAAAAGTTCCCATGCAACAGAGAGGAGTACCTTAATGTGAAAACCAAAATCAAGGACTCCTGATAATTTTTCTCAGTACTTTGGAATTTTTCCTTCCACTCCAAGATCAAGGCAAATTCACTCCTACTGCACCTCTGCAAGCAGAGCAGGCATGAGCCCATCCTTAGCCAACCATCTCTCCAGATAAAGACTACCAGGGTGAAACAGGAGAGGAAAGAGAGTAGCAAAAGGGATAAAAGCTGCACACCTCCCTTACCCAAATCTTCATCGCACCTCTCCAGTAATCTTCTGCAGCAAACACTATGGCAAGCATTTTGTACCAGATGCTTCTTGCACAATACCCTTTCAGAAATGAATAGTTTCTTAGCCCTGAGCAAACAGAGAAACAACATCCATTTTGCAGCGGCCTGCTCACTGTCTGTGTCAGGAAGGTTGCCTTAGACTTTATAAAAGTTGAAGATGGCCCTGGTCATAAACGTTCCCATGAAAAGTACTGAACACAGCACAAAGGCTTGTCAGGCCTTTTGTGCCCTACAGCCCCTTGGTAGATCCTCCACTCTCATGAGGTTTCTATTAGAGCAAGTATTCATCCTTTCTATTGTTTGATAATGAGCTTTTCACTTTACTTGCCTGTGGGTATTGAAACTCTCTGCTAGGAAAAAAGTGGAATCAGATATTTCGAGCAGGGTGATGGGTGTAGCCTCTTTGGAGAAAAATGCTGCTAGAATATATACAGTAGTTGGAACACCACAGCTGTCCTTCACATGTGCTTTCTGGTGTGGCATTTCTTCACTAGTAAAAGACATACCTAGTTTGTTGGTGGGTTTTGGCGTTGGCTTCAGTTTTTTCGTGAAAAAAATTTCTCCCTTTGGGGAGAAAGATTATTTACTCTGTAAGGCTCATTCATCTCCCAATCCATCTCCTGGTGTTGCTTGGGGTGAGTATATGTCAAGGAATATGGAACTACTAGTTGGCCTCTGACTACTTCCTGATTTTGGATCAGCTTCCAGCAACAGATCTGAGGTACTGCCAACATCATGTGCTCAGAGCAGTCCCGTGTGAGACTCCTGTGGTGACAGCTACTTCTCTGTACCCCGGCAGGAAAGCTGTGACTTTCAGGAAGTGAGATCTTAGGTATCCATGATAAGGAAATGGTGTGTGTGAGTGCCTTTGACAATAAAATGCTTAAATATAGGAAATGCTGTCTGGAGCCACTGTACAAACATATTGTGAAGATTGCAAACAGTTGAATAGTTTGCCTTTTAAAGATGGAGTAGGCAAAGAGGTAATGAAAAAAAAATGGAATAGAAGTGTCATCTACTTGCAATAAAGGAAACTGTGATTACAACTTGCTTGTTTAGACAGTTACCATTTTGTGTCACTTTTCTGACTACATTCTGGTCAAAACAGAGTTTCCATTCAAAATTTTTAAGAGCAATGATTATCTTGATCCCAAAGTTCCTGCTACACAGCTGTACAGAACAAGCCTAAAACATAGGTGTCCAAAATAATTAATTTCTTACAGTACAGCCAGGCAGCCTGATGAGTCAGATGTGAGTTTCCTGTTTCAACACATAAGAGATTTTATTTCTCTCAAAAGCCACAGTTATGGACCAAGGCATACAACATCCATGGCCCGATTCAACCTATGACCTTTCCACTTCCCAAAAGGCTTCAGAAAACAGTCCTTCTTCTGGCTTGTTTTGTGACATATTAGAAGAACAAAATAATTAGTAGTGAAGAGATAGAGCCAGTAAACTAACTTTTTAGCAGAATCTGAATCACTGAAAAGGCTATAAATTTTATTCTATATCTTTTCTGTGCTGTCATCTCCTACGTGCCACTTCTCTCCTTTCAATCTAGCCAGAACTCCGATGTGAGAAGCTCTCTTCACCCAATGCTTTAGCTATGTCGTGCTCTCACCCTTCAGATGCCCATTAACATTCTTACTCTGTACACTTTGGTTGCAGTCCATCCTTCCTCACCATCAAGGCACTGGATATTTCTGCCTGTGATCAAGGAAGATATTGCAGAGGGAACCAGTTTACCTCAGTTCCTTTTCATGAGAGTTTCAGCTAAATGTTCAAAGTTCTTGTAACACTACAAACATCAACCATGAATGTCACAGAATGGTTAGCAAAGTTTGGCAGCCGCTGATGCTGTTTTGGTAACATGACACAAGCAATTCCTTAGATGATTCAAGCTAGCTTTGCACATAGTGGAAAAAAAAACAGTGAAGAAGCACAGTGGAAAATGCAAATACAACTGCAGAAACAGGATGGACTGAGAAGGGCAATGATGGAAGAGATTAGAGTTATGGATTCAAAATGTTCTACCACAAACCTCACACCAAAGGACAGTTGTCTTTGGGTCATCTAAAGTATAGGTGTATAGGCCAATAAGTTTTCAATGCAAGCCAATGGTTATGTTTAAAACAGTGAGATTTCTCTGAATCACTTCAATTTAGATGTTAAAAACCTGCTCTTTTGTAACAGAGAGACTGAGCCTACAGTAGAAGAAGAGTCTAGCAAGGAGATCCTCCCAGGCACCTGTATAAGGGTCCAAAGCAAGTGGGCAAGCAAGGAGCTCTCAAGTGATGTCATACACATGAACTCAGTCAGGTAGCTGAGACTGGAGGGCTTTTGAGGTAGAGTGACTTACACAAGACTGTTCTGGGCAAAAGGGGTGGGTTTCCAGGACTTTCTTCTGTGCATTATGCCCCTGTGTAATCTGGCAGAAAATTTCTAGAGGAAAGAATGCTGGGACCAGATAAAAGAGTCCCTTTCACATTATTAAACATAATAAACATTTATGCAGTTTAGATATCAGCAGCTGAAGTCATGTTTCATTTCTGGGCTATGCATAGCATGTCTTTTTCCAGGCTCAAAAAGAACGCTGCAATTTAAAGCAGGCTGATTGACTCAATCGGTGTTTTTGTGTGTCATCTTGGAGACAGCGCGGTGGGAGGAGAAGGTGGAGGGAAGGAGGCTGAGGTGGAGAAAGGGAGGGTGGTTGCTCATCTGGTCTTTATTTCCTTTCCCTGTTTGTTAATAGTTCAAGCAAAGGGCCCATTCCAGCTAGAAGCAATGACACTCTTGCTGTGGTATTTCATCTTGGAGGAGGACCGGCCACAGCTCGCTCTGTGTGCTGGCATCCTGGGAGCTCCCACCACAGCACTGCTTTGGGGAGGGGAGGGTGGAGGGGCTGCAAGCCGTCCTTGCCTCGTTTCTCTTGCAGCGGAAATGTTTCTAAAGAGAGCCCATGCTTTATCCTTTGCCTAAAGAATTTCCTAGCTAGAAATCATTATAACAACTGTATATGTACTTGCCTTACCTTCTGCCATGTGGTTTTTGTTTACTTTTTTAATGATGTATCAGTGGACATGTCACAGGCAGTTAATGGAAAATGACATTTCTGACTGCTTTAGCCAACCAGGCTGTAGGGAAAACATAAAATGTATGAAAGAGAAAACATCTGTTAAACAGAGCTTTTAAAAAATTTGTCTCAAAAGGTGAGGTCATGGTCACCAGTGGCAGGCCTGTAGCAGTCCATGTTCAAAACCCTTATCTGAGAATTGTGTAACTCAGGATTCATGCATACTGCTCACTTTTGTCATAACAAACATTAATGATACTCCCAGAACACGAGGCATGCTAGTACTGCCCATATCCCAAATGAAAAAAATGAAGCACAGAGACATCAAGTAGCTTGTCCACAAACCCACAGAAAGAGGCTGTAGTCCAGCCAGAAATGGGCTTGCAAAGGCCCAGTCCAGTGCCTTAACCATAACACCACATTCTTCTCCTCATGATGTGAGCTCTCCTGGTGGATTTTTCTTATTGCAGTTATACCTATTCTTATGCAGTGCACAGGATATGCCATGAACCAGGTCTTGAACCCTTAAGGATTTAGTGGGTAGTTGAAAGAGTTCTTGTCTCTTTCAGAGCAGAAGGAAGGAAGAAGACTGAGATCTTCTAGAAATATCCTTTCCCCTGAAACTCATCCTTACTTTCTTGACAATATTTCCTTTGCTTTCCAAGAGTTGTTTTGAAAAGATAAAACCTTTACAAGAGCAAAAGCAGGGAGCAAAGCACTCATCCTTTGACCACCATGAGAGCCCAGGACAGAGACTACTCAGGAAACTGCATAGGAACTTGATATATTTCTTTAAAAATTACTTTCTTAATTAAAGATAATAAAATATCTGTTGTATCAGGTTGACCTTGCTGTGGGCTACAAGTTGTTAGGATAGAAGAAAAACAGTAATGTTTTGGAATGATGCAGTTTCACTTGGAAACTAGGCAAAAAACTAATGTTACTTTTAAATATATGAGTGATGTCAAAGCTTCTAATTGAAAAAAACGAAATTTATAGTAATTGCCTCATTAATGTAATCTGAGTCCTACAAACCACTCTGCCTCAGTGGAGAAAGTATCTTAGCATAAAGCAGTGACATCCCTGGACATCAGACTGTTTCTAATGAACAAGCAAGAATACCAGTTTCCAAAGGTAAGGTTTCTTCTTAATGCCACTGAGGTATTAGGATCCTTCCCAAAGCATTTTCAGCAAGTGTAGCCCAGCAGATACATGGATTGGAGGAAAGCCACAGGAGGTCCAGATTTACAGAAGGAGAAAGGCACCAAGTGATATGGATAGTCATACAGCAGCCACTTGAGCAGCAGAGGACACCATCTCCCATCAGTGCCTGCAGTCCTCTTTATATTTAATACATGCTCTTTCTCTGCTCCCCTCTGTAAAGTCATATCGAAGTTGTATCAAGCTGCACCCAGTATAAGACTACACTGCAGTAGTTCAAGAAGAGTAAGTACTAAATATTTTGCAATTTGCCATGTCTGCAATTAAAGTTCCTATGCAGCTTTCACAAACAGATCAAATAGTAGGGACAACACTATTACTCTGTATGTAGTTTGTTGTGGGAAAAGGTCTCAGCTAAAACATAAACCAAAAAGTAATGCAAGCTCTATGCTCACCACATAAATTGCAAAATTCCCTGATCCAGATCCTCTTTTGAAAATTTGCTTTCACCAAATAGTCTCACACCCTATCTAGTATGGACAGAGTCTTCTCATGCATTTTATTTACCTGGACACTTATTAAGGAAAGAAGTACCACCACATGATGTATCTCAACAATGTAATTCAGTCCAAATCTTCTCTTCAGGTAGAGACTTTGTATAGGCACAAGTAAAGAAGCAGAAGGCAACATCCCACATTCTGAATGGGGCTTCAAAAGCACCTGCCACTCACTTTGATTTGGAATAAAATTACCTCCTTTGACACCTCACTGCCTTCCTATCTGTTTTGCCTCTGGAAGGGTCCCATGACCTATGAGGGAGGCAAGGGGGCTCCCAGAGATGCTCTGCTGCTTCTTCAAGGACAGAAGATCATCTTCTTTAGGCTTATCAGGTCATCACTAAAGCAGTGCCCCGGCTGTGCCACATTAGCTCTAGGAGAAATCTGAAACCCACATGAAGCCATCTGAGTTGGACCAATTAAACAGGTCCAAAAATATGAGTCTTGACCTCAGCTTGGACAAGTTAATGCCTGATTATAGCAAGGGTGCGACCCTCACTGCTCCAAAACTCTGATTCCAAGTACTGAAAAAAATGTCAACATATTTAATATCGAGTGCTACCAGAGGAGAAGGGGGAGGGAGAGAGGAGAAAGGTATTGCCGATGTATGTTTTCAAGCAACGAATGAAGAGAGACAAAAGAGTCCACACATCAGGAAACTATTAAAATGAATACATTCCTAGTTTCTTCATAATTAATTCAGCATGGCCAATTTTGTATCAGAGAAGGGGAAAGAACTATTTCAACCACTTCCTTTTATCTCAAGCTGTTTGGAATAATATGATCTTGTAACACTGAAAAGAAGTGCCTCACTGCATCCCAGCAGGCGAGTGTAATTTTAACTCTTCCACATGCCCAATTTGATATGCAAATCCCTGTTTTCTGTATGACATACAACACTTAAATTACACAGCAAAGACCCAGATTTACTTAGGAACTAGCCATCACCACTTTCTAGACCCAACCCCTTTTTACTTCATATTGCACTAAACAATACATTGAAAACAGTTTTTACTACCCAATTCCCTAAGAACATTTTTCAATATGCTTGCTTCATTTTGTGAGTTAACATTTGGTTCACATTTTGACTGTTATCTTCATGTGCATAAGGACCAGAGACCTATTTTTTCCCTGTTCTTGAAATTTTAGGTTCTGGGTTAGGCTGAGTTATGCAATACTTTCAAAAGAAGATTCATTAGGCAGCTATTTATATGCTCAAGTAATTCCATTGTTTTCAAGGTCCTACGGGAACAAACACATTAAAGCTGTGATTGGCTGCAAGTCAATAGTCAGTTTGGGAGCTCTTTCACAGTCATGCACAAGCAGAGAGTAGCACACACAGGTAAAATAAGTCCTTGAAGTACAGTCAACCAAGACAATTATTTGCATCTTTCCTTAATAGAAGATTCGGGTAGGGTTAGTTGAGCTGTGCGACTCTGGAAGTCTACCATACACATTAAACACTTGATTATTGCCTGTTGCCCTGTATGTAACGCATGATGTAACTGAATATATAAGCATAGTGTTTGAAATTCTAAAACTTGGAAAATTCGTGTGAGCATTCAGAAAAAAAAAAAAGAAAAATCTGTGGTTAGAATTGTGAATGCAAGTGAAGTTTCACCTTCTATTAAGACTCCACTAGCACACTTCATTTAGAGAGAACAAGTTTCTATGCAATACACTATGCACACAAATTTTCTTCTGTGAAAAGATTGACTGAAAGTTTTGCAAGTGTTACTTGCTTGATATGTTCTAATAGCTCTTATGAGATGGCACAGATGAAGTTCCATTATGCTACACAATCTGTGTCACCGTACGTAGCCCAAAGTGATTATACAATGCCACAAGAACCACAGGGAACAGCAAAAGGACCTCTCCCTATGACAAATAAAGAGCTGAGGTACAGTCTGATTACACAACCTGACCAAGATCAGGCAGAGTATCTGTCAGGGCTACGTTCTCAGTCCAGGTGTTGGAGTCCAACACCAGTCCTGTCAACACATTACCATTCTTCCCAAATATTTTTCTGTTACACTCCTTAGTTGTGTCAGTAACTCCACGTTTATGAAAACACCATACTATTATTTAATTAATACTGTTATTTTTTCAGACTGTATGGTCCTGAGCTTTTACATGTTTTCTATTTTTATACTAGCTGTGGAGTGATGACTAGGATTCACCAAGAAGGAAACCCACATTATCAACTTCTCAGAACAGTCCATGTTTAGTAATTGACACATCAGATAGTAACCAATATTTGGCAATCCTGCACATATTATGGTTCAAACTGACTTAGCACAGAAATTAGTATTATATATCTTTGGCCCAATGGTGGTCCTAATGATCAGCTCAGCTAGGCATTTCATAGCAGAAAAAAAGTCTTTCTTCCAAAAAGCATGGCTAGGATTCTGAAAAATCTGCAAAACCAGATTTTGATTTAAATATTAGAATCTTTGCCAAGCCAGCTTCTTGGATTTCTAGACTTTGATCAGCATGTCCATGACAACCATGCCTATAGCTTTAATCATCATCAGAAACCATGTGCATGCTATTAGTGACAAATACTGCCAAATCTTACTCTTGGTTTACCATTATGGAAATGAGATCAAAATCTTAGTCAACACATGATATGTTGACAACACTGATTTTTCAAAGCAACCAAGAGATACATACTCATATATTGAAATGACAAATATAGAATTGGTCTTCTGCCATTTCAAAATTTACCTATAAAAGTTCATTACACAGCTTAATTGATATATTTTCCAAAGAGTAATACTCGGGGAAATGAACATTTTTGTAGCAGCAGAACTAGGGTATTTGTTCAAGCAAAATAAAAAGACTAATGTTATTTTGGATTGCATGCTACACAAACTTGCATGTTTTGCTTAACACTGTGCATCTGGAGGGTCGTGTTCCCCTCTGAACACCACCCTGCTAGAAAGACACTGACTGTGTGACCAAGAAAGTAGAGGACTCTATTTATGCTCAGTAGAGGTACATGTATGAAGATGAAAAAAAGGAGAAATGTGTTAACAAGCAAACTTCTGTACACATGTGGCTGTGAAATGATTGTCCACATAAGGTGACAGAATATGCCACTAGCAATAGCCCAGTACATGGTGACCCCTAGAGTGGAAGGAGACACACCGAGTACCTAAGCCGTCTTACCCCCTTCTAGTTCTACATTTCTTTGGGAAGCCGGGCAAGGCCAGGCATCAGCTTCACTAACTCGTTGTCCCCTTTTCCCCAGCCCAACACACTGGCAGTGAGCAGGAAGGCTACAATACAGTGTCCTAGAGAAGAGGTGCTGAGAAATCCTACCAACTTTACAAGATGTCTGACTGTAACAGTTTTATTGTTTGGAACCTTAGTAAAAAGCCATTTCCCACCTTGATCAGATTTTAAGAGTGGTATGAGTGTAGTAGAAGGTTTCAGATGAGCAATAACAACTCATCAACTTTAACTGCAGTGAAAAACAAACTTGTTTCTATGAATGCAGCAGTTCAAATTCCTGATGCTTCCAGTGGTGATAAAAGTCATACAGTAGACAACACAGTCAGAGGCTGAAGTAGCTCCAGGGCTTGTCACAGGCAAGGCCTCCAAGAAAATGCCAGCCCAATAAAATACTTACTGACCTCCTCTGTTAAGCTGCACAAACAAGTTTTCAAGTTTTCTTTATTTTTCAGCCATGTCTTGCTCAGATACAATTTTGTTTGTAGTAAATACTTAGTCTGGAATATCCAATACATCTAGAAACTCCGTAATGTCTATAGTTCAATAAATCAAATCGAAGTTTTTTATTTTAAGAGTAATGCTTCATGTAGAGCCTGCTTTCTGACAGCTATTGTCCTTATCATTTAACTGACTCACATCAAGCAAGACTTCTCATCGTATTATCAATACACTAATTACACCAGAGACAAGAAGGCTGAAACAAAGCATTAATTTAATTTCTGTATCTCCTAGATGCTCTTCCTATATTGCATCTACTAATTAAAGACGTAGCAGCAGTTCTTTTAAGTACCTCAGAATATACTCCTTCAAAAGCTGATAGCCCATGGCTTGGACAAGTGCACTCTCTGCTGGGTTAAGAACTGGCTGGAGGGCCGGGCCCAGAGAGTGCTGGTAAATGGAGCTGCATCTAGCTGGCGGCCAGTCACTAGTGGTGTCCCCCAGGGGTCAGTGTTGGGTCCAGTCCTGTTTAACATCTTTATTGATGATTTAGATGAGGGGATTGAGACCACCATCAGCAAATTTGCTGATGACACCAAGTTGGGGGGCAGTGTTGACCTGCTGGAAGGCAGGAGGGCTCTGCAAAGAGATCTGGATAGACTGGAAAAATGGGCTGATTCCAATGGGATGAAGTTCAACAAGGCCAAGTGCCGGGTCCTGCACTTTGGCCACAACAACCCCCTTCAGCGCTACAGGCTGGGCACAGAGTGGCTGGAGAGCAGCCAGACAGAAAGGGACCTGGGGGTACTGATTGACAGCAAGCTCAACATGAGCCAACAGTGTGCCCAGGTGGCCAAGAAGGCCAATGGTATCCTGGCCTGTATCAAAAATAGTGTGGTCAGCAGGACAAGGGAAGTGATCCTTCCCCTGTACTCTGCATTGGTGAGGCCACACCTGGAGTATTGTGTTCAGTTCTGGGCCCCTCAGTTCAGGAGGGATATTGAGGTGCTGGAGCGGGTCCAGAGAAGAGCAACAAGACTGGTGAAGGGACTTGAGCACATGACCTATGGTGAGAGGCTGAGGGAGCTGGGGTTGTTCAGCCTGGAGAGGAGGAGGCTTAGAGGTGACCTCATTGCTCTCTATAACTACCTGAAGGGAAGTTATAGTCAGGTGGGAACTGGTCTCTTCTCCCAGGCAGTCAGCAATAGGACAAGGGGACATGGGCTTAAACTCTGCCAGGGGAAGTTTAGGCTGGATATTAGGAAGAAGTTCTTTACGGAAAGAGTGATCAGGCATTGGAATGGCCTGCCTAGGGAGGTGGTGGACTCACCGTCCCTGGAGGTTTTTAAATTGAGATTGGACATGGCTCTTAGTGCCATGATCTAGTAAATGGGCTGAAGTTGGACCAAGGGTTGGACTTGATGATCTCTGAGGTCTTTTCCAACCTAGCCAATTCTGTGATTCTGTGATTCTGTGATCACACATCAGTAATATCATACACCAGCAACATGGAGTACACACAGCAAGGAAAAATAGACCAGTTATCTTAGAATTCATTTCCTAAACATATAACTTCTGCATCTGTATATGTATTCTATCAATACTGAGATTTAAATAAATACAAAAGTCAGGAAGGACAAAGAAAAAAAAATGACTAACCTAAGGATTCACTTTTATGTGCCACTTTGGCATCACTTTTGCTGAAGACTCCCATTGGTGTACGAGTGCATCCTTATTCTCTACACAGCACTGAGAAAGGTCAGAGGACTTCAGTGAATTTCCCAACTCTCTACAGCTTGCTGCAGAGTCAGAACTAGAGTGCCAGGACGCCCAGTATACCAAATCTGGCCCAATACTTTCTTTTTCATTTTCTAATTGAACATTTTGGGTATGGTTTATTATCATCATCATTTCACCCTTCTCTAAACTGTGCCTGTAGAGTAAGATAAAATAAGAGGGCTAGGGTTTTTTATGCCATCTCCTAGTTGTGTTGACTTACAATTGAGAGTGCTGGAGGGCTCATATTTCAAAATACAGCTGTCTGTCCCACTCCTGGAAACCACTTGGGATCCAATCAATGCATCAAGCTGTTGTTTGCTGTTATTGCTTTTCTGCTTTATTTGATGAAGCATCCTTCTAAGCAGACCCTTACAGAGTTCTTCAAGGAAGGGGAGCCACTTACCAGTGTCATGCTGACTTCATCTTCCCCCTGTCTTCTACGTCTTTTAGCTGTATAACACAAACTTGGGGGAAGATGAGGGGAAGAGAAGCATCAAATAAACTGTTTCTCTGCATCTCACTTCGAGGGAACTCGCTGCCTGTTGTTTTTTATAACTAATCTAGTTTCAAGCAGGGCATGGGGGGGGCGGAGAGTGTTTTGGTTTTTGCTGACTCTGCAAACTGATACTTTGAGAGAATTGTCTGGGGAAAGCAAAGAGTCCTTTATTATGTCCATCACTGCCAAGCGATTTGGCAGATTCCACCATGAGATGAACAATCTGATACATTGTGAGAGAGCTTGGCTGGCCAGTTACCACAGAAAAGCTCAACTTCAACACTTTAAAAATCTTATTGAGGCCAATTTGTGGTTTTGGTCAAAGAAAGGAGGAAGATGAAAAATAGAGGCAGCTGGGTGTCAGTGAAAGATGGAATATCAATGTCATTTTCTTTGCTGTGCCACACAAAAGATACTGGCTTTGTATGTACATTGGATGTAGCTAAGGCAGGCACGTGCACTGGCTAGGTAAACCTGCAGAGATTATGTCATTTGTCTTAGCACTTGTCTGGAAGATCGAGGTGATATATGGCTGTCTCATGAATCAGAGGGCAAGGTCCTTTCCTTTGGCTAACTGCTAGTGGACAGGGGGCTCAGCAAGGGTTTTTGTAGAATCTGTGCTGCTTCCCGAATTTGAGGTCAGAGGAAGTCCCCATCAGCCTCGGCACTAACACCACCACTCCAGGACTGGCTTCAGGCCGTGCCCAAGGGCCCCAAGGAAGGCAGGTCCTCTGGGCCACCACAGCTCCCACCCCAGGAGTGCCTTGAGGAAGGAAGGCTCTCCCTTCTGCAAACCCACAGCTGATTTCCGAAGTCAAAGCAGCACAAAGAATCTAGGTCTGGACATTGAAACATACTTCAAGTAATGGCTAGTTTCTGGTCCTTGTAGGAAACTGTTTGGTTTTGATCATCGCCAAAGACTTACCTGCCCTGGGTGCTTTTAATAACCTTTGAGTTATTTGTTGGAGAGCCAAACAGTAACATAGTGGGAAAAATAATGGGAGCTTTTGTTTTACCAAGTAAGACTGTCAAATCAACATTTAAAGCACAAAATTGTCAACCCCCAGACAAAAAGAGACATGAAAGTGTAAAAACCTTGTCCATGTTGTGGTCTGTAAGCTAGTCTGAATGTTATTTTAAACATAGTGAGACGGAGGTTCCACCAAGCTTTTGCAGCCAAGGATAGAAACTGGGCCAAAGACTACCTGAGCCTAAAGGCAACAGGACAACTTACGTTAGTGTGTAAAACCAAGATATTTTGCAGCTATGAAAGATGGCATAACTTTTCCAGGTTAATTTGGAACATAAATAAATCCCTATCTCAGAAAGGGTAAGAAAAGATGATGCTCAGTGAGTTAATTGTAGGACCTAAACACCAACCACGGTTTACTATTAAACACCCTTCAAATTGACTCAGCGTGAGGAGGGAATAGGAGGCTAATGGCTTAAAAAGGTAAATCCTACATTTTGTGAAATAAAGAGTCTTTAGGTCAATACCAAAAGACAAAATGTATCTTCTTGCTCTTTTTTGGCACTTAATTAAGAAAAACCTTTGGCGAAAACAGTTCCTGCCCTGCAGCTGGATGAGCACTGAGACACCTCTGTCGCAGAGCAACTGGGTGCTTAGGCTGGGCCTGTGGCTTCTGCGCCAAGGAGCAGCCTGCTTCTTGGAAATGTTTATGCAATTCAACTCTGCTGCTGCTGAAGCCACAGGCACACACACACACCAAAAAAAAAAAAAAAAGAAATCACGCAGCCTCAGACCTCTCAGGCCATTAGTGTATCTCACTCAGGTTTCGCCTTCCACCAAAAACTGTCAAATTTCTGTTTTGTTTGGACATGAAGGGTGGAGGGAGTTGGAGAGTTGCCTTCACTGCTGTCAGTGCTTCCTAATGATGTTTCTCACTAGAGAAAATGAGCTTGTTTGTTTGAGAATCCAAATTCCCTGTGGGGCACAGTTTGGGAAACTGAAGATATGGGCAGGAAAATAATATCTGTTAGGGCAAAGTATAAACATCCATAAAGCAGAATAGCGAAGCACCTACAGAGAATGTTGTAGCTTTGCCAGCAAACTAATTAAAGTCACTGACTGAGGAGGGAGCTGTGACAGCCAAAAAGTTAAAATAAAAATAAATCAGTAGTTTAGTCTAGCAATTATGACAGGAAATTAATGCCGGAGTCAAGGCTCCTACGTTCTTTTCCTGGTTCTACTTCCGATTTACTGAGCAAGGTGAAGAAGCCAAGTTTTGAAAGTAGCTTCTAATTTGGAAAACCTTTATTTCTGATGCCCAGCTGTACACACAGAGGACATCACTGACTATCATCCTCAGTACCCTTCCGTGTGTTTGTGAGGGCAAAACATTTTGGGGCATTAGCACCTCTGAAGAGCACCTGGCCTGGAGAAACCTGCAGTTATCAGCCCGCTCAGAGTGGCCGTCTCTGCAAGCGTCCCTTGTCTGCCAATTGTGGCTAGCGCAACATACTGCTGTGGGAGTCTGATGTTTAAATGCTCTTTATGGCTGGCATAACATATTGCAGTGGGAGTGTTATGTTTAAATACTGTTTGTAAACATTTACAAGACTTCTCAGACACACTCAGTCTCCAAAGTCAGTGCTATTACTTTTGGAAATAACACATTCAGTGGCCTGCATGCTTTCTGAAAGGACTGCTTCTTAGGAGGGGCAATGGAGCTGCATTTCCAGGTCTGACTGCAGGAGGGGTTTAAATAAAGCGTCACCAAACCTGAGAACCAGAAATAACTTAGGTTCAATAACATAGCCCCAGCTGAAGCTACAAATAAAGCAATCAGTGACACCTCAGGAGGAGGGGAAACATCTCTCAATCATGGGAGCTCTCTGTACACAGACTTCCTATTCAGTTCCTAAATGAAGAGAGCATGTTGCTACTTCTTACACTGACTTGAGTTCTGCTACAAATTCCTCAGATGCAGAGCCAAATTAAGTGTTCAGAATAAGGATGTCTCCATAAATTGACATTTTCCTGCCCTACATTCAATTACAATCTCCCATCCTTATCAAGGGACACCATGGATCAGAGGATTGCACTCTGGGTGCCTGCCAGCTCTCATCTACTCATGAAAGTCCAAGTGTTTCTCATTATACCAATGAACTTTTCTTTCTTTTATTGCCTTCTAAGCAATACTTCTGTAAATATGCACGTCCTAGTGTCAACTTCATCTTTGCTATGAGCCAGATTATTTACAGTGGCTTGTCAGATTGAGTGTCACGAAGCAAATTATTACAGATGTTTGCCTATTTGTAATGGACGTTGCTCCTGCATCTGACCTTTTAAAGAAGAGTATTGCTATGCTGAGAGAATGTTTTTTCCTGATGCTACATAGAAAAAAATAAAAGTCCAGAATAGGTTTGAGGTCCTCCTGCTCCTCTTCCACCTGCCAGCATGCAGGGTGAAGCGCACTCCATGTTCCATTCCCACTTGCTCCCAAGTGTGACCCTGGAGGTAACACAGCGTACACCATCTCCATCAGCCGTGGGAGTTCAAGTCCCAGAGCTCCTGCCAAGCTCAGGTCTTTCTGCCAACCACCTGCTTTTTCAACCCTTGTTTTTACATAGAACGAAATTTGGACCTCTATACTGAGAAATCGTACAAACTCTCAAAACAAAAACAAACTCTTTCCCAGCATGATGGGTCATTTAGCTTTTGTAAACTTCAGCTGGTAACCTTCGGAAAAAAAAAAAAGCCTCAGAGGCGTGATGTATAAATAAATGACAAAGAATCCTTTGATAGGTGATCATACCGTTCTGCCACTATACAGGCAGAATATCTCCCTCTAGGCAACAATAAACAAAATAGAGCAAACACATGAACAATATTTCAGCACCTGCTTGGGACTCTGGGAAAACGGCTTTGTCTTTACAGCTATCTTCAGGACAGCTGTATGCAATACTCACATCTTTACCTTAACTTACTAGCGTATTATACAGTCTACTATCGTTAAGTATGGCGCACAGTTTTAGAAAGTGTATTTAGAAAAAAGGTCATTGCCTATTCTATTAGCTTCCTTAAATAAAAAGGCTTTCTTTAGGGAACATTTAACATTTAAACAGCACAACAGGCCATTATATTTGGCAATCTCTTCCTATTTCCTTCAAAATGTAGAAATCGTTGAAACATTGTTACCAAGAGCACAAAAAAACCTAAACAAAATAAAGAAGGTCAAGAAATTAATTATTTTCACTAGTCAAAAAGAGGTCTTCCTGTCATGCTCAACCCCAATTTTCACTCTCATGTATAATAACAATGCAGATCCATATACTAACGAATTGCCAATATTTCATCATTTAAAGGCTGTGCAAAGCTAACTTACAAAAAACTGTCTTAATGGTGGGTTCTACTGGGGAATATGCAAGGATCTAGTGAAGAAATATAGTCCTTCACTACAAAGCTACTTCTCAAGATGCTATATCTAATGCTAGCAATACATCCGCAAGAGAGACAATCTTACATAATGAAATGGCTATCAAAACTATTCACTGCAAAAAGCACATGGACATATTTTTCAATACTATGTTCAGTGTCACAAGTCTTACATCTTTTGCATACTTCTCACAGAAGTAACTCTCAAAACAGTTAAACTTGAGCTTCAACATATGAACTCTTCATTAAGGGGCTATGACCTTCATGTCTGCCTCCAGTATCTTTTGTGCAAAGTTTCCTAATTAAAAAAACTACCACTCCCCTTTTTGGTTATTCATTGCTACTTCCCTTTGTTTTGTAGGCTCGTCCAAAAGGAGAAGGCCTGACTCCGTACCAGGGCAAGAAACGCTGCTTTGGTGAATATAAGTGCCCCAAATGCAAGAGAAAATGGATGAGTGGAAACTCCTGGGCTAACATGGGACAAGAATGTATCAAGTGCCACATTAATGTTTATCCTCACAAACAGGTAGGAGAAGTGCAGATGTGCTAGCATACAGGCTTGGAACTAGGAATGTTCCTGCCTTTGTAAACTGTGGGTAAGGCTTAAACAGCACTCAACACGGATTACAAGAGGCCACAAAAATTGTTCCCTAGATGAGCTGGTGTTCTCAGTCCTGGGAATCTGGACTGGCGTCAGAGTTGCAGAGTTTGAATGTCCTATCTTTCAGTAAAAATACCTGCAAACCAAAATCTTTACCTGCCTTTATTACAGAAACAGACTCTGGGGCCTTGTGATCTGAGATTAATTAAAACAAGTTCAGGAGTAGCAGTGGGCCTCCTAGTCCTTCTGATTCTCTTTGTATTTACACCAATTTAATGTTTCATTCCACTGGTGTCATTACTTTTTTCACCTGTTGAAATAAGATTGGATTTGGCCAATAGGCTATTTCTATTTATAACGATAAGTGATAAAAGAGTACAATACTAAAATTACTCCTGCCTACAGAATTCCTTGGTTAATGACAGTAAACCAAGACCACCTGGTTAAAGAGTGATTTCTCTGTTTCCGTAATACCAAGTGATGCCCAAGCAAAGAACTTCAAGAGAAAGACTTTTATTAAACTGAAAGGGTCAAATCTAAGCAGTAGCTCTGCTCGGAAAGCTGTATCTGCCATCCTGTCAGCCGTAGCTCACAGGGTGCACACAGCCTTCCTTCCTGCTCCCTGCAGCCTGCCCTTGCGCCCATCCCTTGAAGTAATTTCCTGCATTTCCAGCTCATGATGGGAAAACTGACTGTGAGTTCCTGCTTGTACCCCACCAGCATTGGTCACAAACGGTCAACCAGTTCAGTAGTCTTTAGGAGGAGACAGACAGGCCATCTGCATGAGCTCATACCCCTTTTGTTCTGCTGACAAACCAGACTACAGACTGGCTGTCAAAGCTGTATTTTCGTGCAGAAAGTCACTTTTGACAACCCCATGAAAAATAAATTTGGCCATAACAGAAAAATTTGAGGGGGATTTCGCAATATTGCAGAAAATGGTTGTAGATGGAAAAGGTAAGAATTATTTTAGGAGAGTTTGGGAGGTGTAATTTGCCGCAGGTATAATTCATCCTAGCTGAATCTCAGTAATAAATAGAGCTCTGCATGGGTCAGGTTACCTGCTGCCCACTCAGATACTGTTCAAATCATAGACAGATCATCTGGGTGTACTTGCAAAAGGTACAAAGGAAATTCCATCAAGAGCCTTAGGTGCCTCATTAGTTGCTTAAGTGCTTGCAAAATGGCTATAAAAAGCTCTGCTCTTTCCATGGGCTCATAAGGAACACGTCATACCATTTAATGAGATTTTGGATGGGAGGGTGTCAGGAAAAAAAAAATCCTAAATGAGGATACTGTGACTTTATTATCATGAAAAGACAGAGGAATATTGAAATACATTGCAACAGGCAAGAAGAAGAGATACAATTAAGTTTATTTAGCTTTATCACACCCAGGAATATCCAGTCAGCTATATTTCCTCCTCTTACACGCATATGCATATTCATCTATTTCTAAAGGCAAGATTTGGCTCAGTCTCTACAGCAACACTGCATTCCAATATGCAGCCAAAAAACCTGATTTATAATTACTAGTACCTTGAAGCAATACGAATTGCAGTTAAAATATGGTGCTTGAAGCTCACCATGCTTGTGGCAGAAGCCTTGATTTAAACCTGACATACTTCACCGTGAGATTATCGTCCCTTCTTTCTATCATGGGAATTTTTGTACTTTATAATGAACTTGTACGATTCCCTGGATGAGACAGTGAATATCTTTGTTGGCCAGTTGAGATGATGTGATCTGTTCCCCTTTCTCTGGGCTAATGCCACTCTGATTCCAAACCTGAAAACAAGATGTCATCTTTAGAAACAGCAGTCTAATGTCCCTGACAAAACTGTGTCTGGAAACTATATTACAAGAAAATACAAGGATCTTTTTTGCTGAATTACCTGAGACAATCTCAAAGCTTCCAAGGTCTCTGGTTCCTTGCCCCTCTTTAGACAGCTTGTGTAGACCAAGAACCAAAATCCAGGCTGAACAATGGATTCATGCATTTATCACATGCATGGAAGTACAATTTTGAGGGTGAGAAAAATTACAAGACCCCTGATTTATAACACAAATTTATAAATATTTACTTTGTTCTTCTAAATTCTTTTCATCATTTATGTTGCTGTTCAAAGGGTTACAAGAAATTGCTCAAGAGGTATCCCATCCACAGTACACAAGAGGCATAGACTTGGGAACATGTATATTTTGTAGTAAAGAAGGTTTGCAAGTAGCCCCTTGGGCAGAGTTGCCCCTCCTAGCAGGGCTAGAGGAGTCTAATCTGCATAGTAGTACTAACATCAAGGACATGCTGTGTAAAGGTTAAGGTCTACAGTGCTTCTGTAACCTGTGCTTGCCTTGGAGCCGCATATGTGGTGTTCTCCTGGGAAGAATCACAGCATGTGCTGTGCAGGTTTCCATCACTGTTTCCACACCATTCCCTAAGGACACCATAACTCAGGATGTGGAAGAGCATCGCCTTTCTTATCTATCCTTATGTTCATGTCCCACCAGTAGGTATTGCAGCTATTTGAGATCTTCAAGATGAGAGTGCATTTCAGCCAGGCTTCCAGATAGAAATAACTTGCGTCGGGTCACTAGTGCTCCTTCCTAAAATTTGAACTTACGGCCTCGTGTTGAAAGATTTTACATCCTGTTGTCTCTGCCTCACCTCTGTTAGCTTCTGTTTCTCAGTGTTACTGTCATCATTCTTTCTATACTTTTTTCATTCGTCCAGAGGCCACACAGTAAACAGCACCAGTTCATGCACAGAGCCAGCAGCAAAGGAGAGCTAACTTGGGCTGCGTGAGCTCAGCGCTGCTTCTTGACAGAGCCTAGTGTTTGCTCACCCATACATGTTTTTCATCCACACCAGACTCTCTCTAAAAATTGATCAGCATTTACCTGTGTGGTGTTATTCTGCCCCAGTTTGGAAAATATGCTCTACCCAATCACCAATACTCTTACACTAGCAACTATATTTCATAAAAGCACATTGAAAAAATATTTAATTACAAGTTAAATATTTCTAGTTTGAGCGATAAAGCACAAAAAATCTTATTGTGCATATAATATTCTTTGAGTAGTTTTCTTAATTAGCACTGCAAGCACCACCTTAGCTTTTTCTGTCTATAATTCCTGTTTATTCTTTAGATTTTGGTTACTTTGTCAGCACCTATAATAGGAGAGACCTTATTCATTTTTAAGATCCTATGCACTTCTACAAGTTTTTAGCAATCGCTTTTTTCCCACCTCAGTGCATTAGTGTATGTCCTCAGCTAGTTATGTGCTCCTATTGCCTTCATTATATGGGATTAGAGTATTTTCACTCTCATCTGAATCTTCCATTAAACAGTTTTTCCAACTTAATTTGTCTACGAAAAGATGGTGCCTCTTACTAGAAGCCATGCTTCTCTTGTGCCATTTTAACTCCATTGAAAATGAAGAAACCAATATTGTTTTATAGTATCTACTCTTTCACTGCAAAGTCACCACACTGTGTGATGTGATCATAGTACAGGTAATCAATAAGTGGATTATTTTTGAATTTAAAAAAAAAAAAAAAACAAACAAACAACAGTGAACTGGCCATACAGAAGTTCAACTTTCACTCAAGCTCAAGTGTTATTTAGCTCTGGTGAAATAAATTATAACAGAATCACAGAATGGTTGGGGTTGGAAGGGACATCTGGACATCATCTAGTCCAACCCACCTGCTAAAGCAGGTTCACCTAGAGCAGGTTGCACAGGAATGTGTCCAGGCAGGTTTTGAATGTCTCCAGAGATGGAGACTCCACAACTTCCTTGGGCAGCCTGTTCCAGTGCTCTGGCACCCTCAAAGTAAAAAAGTTTCTCCTTGTGTTTAGATGGAACCTCCTGTGCTTCAATCTGTGCCTGTTGCCCCGCATCCTGTCATCGGGCACCACTAAAAAGAGTCTTATTTCTATTTCAGAGCAATTTTGTCAATATGTCTTCTCTGCAATGTGTTGGAAATTCATTATCTCCTTTTCCTACTCCTTGCCCTACTGTTCGGTAAACATAACTTTTCATCTGTTAGGCTGCTATGATATCTCAAACGTTATTTTAAAAAATAATGATCATTTTATCACCAGATGAAAATCACTGTTGGATTCTCAACGTTAACTAGCCTTATGTCAAGTTATTATACAAAAGCCTCCAAAACTACAGAAATTACTTAACTGCAAGCAACTTGGACCAAGTCTGAAGCCACTCAGGTGCCACCTTTCCCTGGTGAGGGCATATTATAGAAGTCTCCATTCACAATAGTGCGTACAGAATCACAACTCATACCAGATCACACCATACTTCCCTGTTCCACATGTGATCCTGGGCAGCAGAGGACACTTAAAGGAAGATGTGGATATAGGACAAGACACAGGAACCACCTCTGGGGATACTTTTCCATCCTCTGGTATTGCAAAGTATCTCCATTCCCCACCAAAGAGATCAACCTCTGTAGAGACTATTCAATAGCTGAAATATAACCACATGGGGCACCATGCTTTGCTACATCATCCTGAATATTTGAGATTTTGTCCAATTTAGGAGAAAAAAAAAAAAAAAATGAAATCCTTATATTCAGAATTGCCTGACATTGCAGTGAATTAGGAGCCTATTCTCAATACTTGGGCTTGCCCTTTTCTCCAGTCTTCATCTCCATCTCTCTTTCATCTTCCCTGGTTACTTTCCTCAGTCTATGGACTTTTGAGTCGTGTAGGGCTTGTCCACATTGTCGCACAAGGGATGGTTCTTGCCAGAGTACTCCCATGTAACTGGCTCTGGCAATACTATCAGAGTACTGAAGATAATAATCTCCGCTCTGGAGTGCTCTGGGGGAGCCGTTCAAGCACATGTGCTGGTTCTGTGAATGGCTTGTGCAGCTATGCTCAAATTTTGATTTCCTATGCATACCTTTCATTAGTGGGTCCCCGGAGAGGAGAGCAGCCACACTTCCCTGCCACCTGCTCTTTGTTCCCAGAGGCTCATTTCACTCCAGGAAACGATCCTGTGCCAATTCACCACAAGGAATGTCTCAATTCAGCCCTGCGCTCTCACTCCACATTCCCTATCTGTTAGAAGGAGCTTTTAATCTCTCTGGGGCAGGAAAAGTCTTCTCAGCAATTTTACAGCTGTGTATATAATTCAGAGTGCTCTATAAATACAGCTCTAAACCTCTGCATTTAAGAGAGATGGGTGGAGCACATATTACAAGTAGTAATGCAAGATCCTGATAGCAGGGCTGCTGCCGTTCATTCCCCATCTCATCCACAGAGGGGGAAATCAGGTGGCTCTTGCACCTGAGCTGTAAAATTGCTCCTTGTCCCGAGGAGGCTCTGTATGCATTTTTGGTTTTGTGACCAACTGATGCCACTGTGTTCCTCCTTTTGGGTTTCCACCACATCTCTCAAACAGTAAACCTTCCCGTCAGAGTGCTTGTAGGAATTCACAGGGCACGAGGCAAAATTTGGAGGCCAGTTGAGCTCAAGTCTTATTGAGGAACAGGAGATCGAAGAACTACCCGAATAAAGTTGCTCTATGGCTGTTCCGAAAGCCATTTCCTGGGTAGCTACTTTAGCTACTCTGAACATAAACAGATGGGACTTAAACCTACCTCTTATTCTTCCAAGGAATTTGGATTTTGTAGCTGTCTATGCTCCTTCTTACCCTGCTCCAGCAATGGAGCTAGTCCTTGCAGCCATTCACCAGCATTCCTGGCACTATAACAGCCCAGACGCCAAGCTTTGAATTGTCATTTTCTTCTCATCTGCTATAGCGGCAACATCTGTGCCTGTGGTTGCTTCCTGGCTGGCCACTTATCAAGGCTTCTCCTTTGTGGCTAACTCCAGTGCTGTTTGTGATGACAGCTGTCACATTGGTGCAGAACCAGCCATCTGGTGACCAACTTGTCCTCTTGGACACCATTTTTTTCCAGCTGTCAGGAATTTACTGTTGAATTGGAAATAATTTGGTATGTAAATATAGTATTCATGATATCCGAGCTATTACATCCATGGGCAATGCAATGGCCACATCACAATTCCCGTACCTGGGAGCAGTCACAGCCACTTCTCTCAGTATGGGCAGGGATGGGTCTGATCACTCAAGCTCAGTAAACTTCTCAACCGTTAAACGCATACATATTTTTGACACTTCAGATTTAATAAGCCCTCCTCAGCATGCCCATACTTGCATGCTTCAGCAGTAGGAATACAGGTCACTGCAGACTGCTCCTTCTGTAAATTCTAAAAAGAGATTTTCACCATTAGCCACGTGGTTATCATTCATTCCTAGCTGGGCTGTCCCAGCAGCATGCTGCTGACAGAAGATCCTTGCTCTCTCTGAGCATCATGCCTCTGATCTGCAGCATTCCTATCACTGTCTGGGATCCACAACAACCACTGAGGGCCTTGTCAATGTCCCTGTTCCCTTACGCAGACAGAGAAGCAGAAGGACTGCTGCTCAAGAATGCACATTGCATTTCATTCTTTATCCCCAGTGCACACCTTTTATTGAACTCAAAACTTACAAATTCACGCTAGCTATGGCTCCTAACAATTATCCTGCCAGCCATAGTTGTAGAATCCATTTCTATTCACATAACTACTCTGTCATTTAATCATCTCATTTGCTGCATTAAGACTCAAGGTAATGCATCCAAAAAATTATTTAGAAGTGTTTTCTCACATTTGAATTTTCTTAGTGGAAGCAATTTTCCTCAAGGATGTCCTACTGACATTTTCTCTGACACCTAACACTTCACAAGGTTTTTTGTTCTGAGGGTTTGGGCTTTTTAACTGACTTGCAGGGAGTGCAGAGTTCATTCAGTGCATGTAGACTGGGACAGCAATACTTCACAGTCAAAAGTTAATTTGCGGGACAGGAATCGCTATATAAATTTAAATTTATTTCAGCTTCATTCCCCTGAGGCAACAGCTTTAGTCACAACCACCAAATGTTTTTCTGGTGGAGCTGCACAAGATTATTTCCATTTGGCAACTACTAGGAGAAAATGAAGCAAAGATGCACAAAAATGAAGAATGTAACCATGCCTATCCCTGCAGTTTTTACTGAAAATGTGGACTGCCAAATCCAGGATGCTTACATTAAAAAAAAAAAAAAAAAAAAAAAGACAATGAAAACTGAAGTATTATATTTAAACTCTCCATTTAATGGAAAAAAGTATGCCTTTCCCAGAGAAACATAGCAGGATTTTCTGTTGTTTTAGAAACTCCATTTCACATCTTTCTAAGGAAAGGAATTATTTTTTCAGCCAAATAGCTCATCTCCTTCTCCACACCCTCTCCAAACCCATGGCTGAGTTTTTGTGCTACCAGCCTCTCAGCAGCATCACCACCAAACTCTTGCAGCCTCCTCAGTTATTCAGATCTCTTGCATAATTCAGGCAATTCCCAAAACTAATACCCAGTGTGCAGCAGCCTGACCTTGCTGCACCCCTCTTGCGCCAGCATCTTCTCCTGCCCCTCTGCTTCCACCACACCATAGCTGGTGAGAATTGTCCAAGGTCAGCCTGTGCCAAGGAAGTCCAGCCTTGGTGGACACACAGCTCTTTGGCTAACATCCTACCCTTTCAGTGTGGTCTAAGAAAGGTTGAAAGGCCATAAGGTTATTAAAGTTCTCCACAATTAATAACAGACAAATAGTAGCAGGACAAGAACACTTCTCAGGCTGTATGAACGGGGTTTTTTTTGCCTTACAAGAAACCCATGAAGAGAAAACAAAAAAGTGGAGATAAAGCTGGGGCTTCATTTTAGGCAAAAGTTGGATTGAAGTGCTTTTGGGACATAAAAACTACCACAGTACCAGTTTTGAAGCCTCTAGCCCTCCATCACCTCACCAGAAATGTAGCCTGGGCTCAGCTCAGCTCCTTCCAGCTGGCCCTTGGCAACCTGCTTTCCTGCATTCGTAACCCCTCTCTCCCCAGCCTGTGTGTCGTAACACGCTGGTAACAATAACATTTCTGAAATCTAAATGCTTTGCAGGCCAAAAAGCTGAGCTCAATCAACGCAGGGGGAAAGCAAACCACGGAGAGCTATTGTTTCTGAAAACCATCCAAAAACTCTTGGCGCTTTAAGGCATTCCCAATGTCCTTTGCACTATTTCCAGGAAAAATTATTCCCAAGGCTTTGCGTATTTAAAAAAAAAGGAAAAAAAATCTGGCTTATATCAATAAACACGATAACTGCTGTATTTTTTCCTCTTTAATCAGAGCACAGCTAGCATGTAGAAGCAATCAGAGCTGAGTCGAAGAGCTTGTTTTAAGTGTAGCATTTCAAAATACTCTAATTCTCTGTTGAGGAGCATAAATTAACTCCTGGGACTCATGAACCTGAGCATTATCTTTGACTGCATTTATGTAACGCAAATTCTTGAAGAAAATTTGTGGGCAGGTGTTGATGGAATAAGTAGTGGAAGAGTCAGAAGGGCAGTTTTTCTGACCAAACGGACTTACTCAACTTGTCTGTATCATGGCAGAAGTGCTGCCTGCACCAGGGGTTGGGTTGCAAGCCTAGGAACAGGATTGCTGGTTCTGATCTCAAATCCTAACATACTGACTTCCAACAAGTCATTCAAAGCTCTGTGGGGTTTCAGGGGGAAATTAAAGGATTTAGAGGAGATGAGGGATCCATCTGCCTTCCTTATCCCCCACCTGATACAGGAAATCCAATTTTCAATTAAATTGTAAAAAAAGTTAAACTGAAAGACATATAATATGTGGCCCAGGACAGACAAAACTTCAGGGAAAATCATGGATAAGAACACTGATTCAGTAACAAGCCATTGGCAATCACTACACAGTTACTCCCAGATATTGTTTTTACTAGCTATGCAATATAATAAGAGTGTTGCACTTATAATCCAATACAACCAAGCAAGAATTTGAACATATCCCTTGTTCAGGATAATAGACTATATTTTGTCTCATTTTAGCTATTGAGAGAGCTGAAAAACCCTTCTGTTCTCCGGATTATGAGCTGTTCTTGCAATGCTACATAGCCAAAAAAATAAACAAAAAAGCTTTGAATGTCTCTTCTTCCTATCCACAGGATCTCAGGTGGGTGGCTTTGGAATGAAGAACTTACAAATGAAAACTTAGATCATGAGGTGTACTTTAAGATTTTTACAGCTAAAGGAAAGTCTTTAGGATTTAGGAACGGTGTGAAAAGATAAATGGTAATCATTTTGTAAATTATATTTATCCACCACCTGCTCCAAGAATCATATTTTGAAAAGATAAGCACAAGTCTAGTATCCCTGTGAGAACAGTGAGAAGCTTCTGGCCTGTTTTCAGATTTCACACCCCACACTGGCTGCACGGACCACAGGCCCCCAGAACAACCACTGTCTCCATGGGAAGACACTGTGTAATGGAACAGTCCTTCAGGTACATTTCAGAAAAACAGAAAAATTGCGGGTTAGGGAATTCTTGTTGTTGTTCAAACAAATGGTGCACTTTATGGCGTTCTACCTCACATTTCTATTACCTCTCCACCTATTAGACTTCCCAAACACTTAACCTTACTTCACATGGGTATTTTATTTTCAGAATAATTGTGAAACCTTTTACTTGTCATGGAACATTAAAGATCAAAGGTCTACTAAACCCAAAGCAGTTTAATTCCCTTCTTTAGCCAAATACATGTTCAACCCTGCAATTTCACAAATATTATTACAAATACGTAGTCAATTTATTACTCAGGTTCAGGCAAAGTGGTGTGAGGTTCATTTTTTTTGTTGTTTGGGGTTTTTGTTTGGTTGACTGCGTTTTTGTTGGGTTTTGTTTGGTTTATGTTTGTTTATTTTGGGGGATTTGTGTTGGTATTTTTGTTTTTATTGTTTAGCTTTGCTGCTGCTCTACTTCAAAAATTTCAGACTCAGAAATGTGGGTCTGAATACTGGGAAAACCTCATTTAACTACATAATATCTGTGCATGGTTAAGTCAGTTTTCTTGTCATAGTAGCTAAACCCTGCTGGCATTGCTGGGTAATGGCATTCCCATGCTTGAGGTATTAGTTAATGCCTTGGGGACATCTCAGTTATTGGGGCCGATAGAATAAACTCTTATATGGTACTGCTTTTATAAATATAGGCCCCAATTAAGTCTTTTAGTGATTTGTCTGTGACAAAATTACCACCACCTTTATGAAGAAGAATGACAGTAAGTTGTGAGGTCACTCAACCAATGCAGAGCCGAATAAATATTTCATCCTTTCAGGAAATAAATATAGTACCTTCATAATTGCTTGGAGAAAGCTCAGTTTCAGCATGAAAGTGGGCTTCACAGGCACAGTAAACAGTAACAGTGACAAAACCTGGGACCTAATCTGATTTCCTTCCCTTCACTGCAGAGGCCCCTGGAAAAGCCAGATGGCCTGGATGTTTCGGATCAGAGCAAAGAACATCCTCAGCATCTGTGTGAGAAGTGCAAAGTTTTGGGCTACTACTGCCGCCGTGTGCAATAAGCCTTCGAAGTGGCCTCTTCCCGTCCCCGTCATCCTTAAAGATCCTCTGGCAGCACGCGATCAACAGCAACACAACAAATCAAGATAAAAGCTAAAATAATTGCCAATATTGCCTATCTAATAATATGCCTTACCATTAATAGAATGTAACATTTCTCCTGTGCACGCACATGCATGCAACAGGTATTTACAGGACTATGATTTGTATACATACATATATGTAAACTTATATGTATATGTACACACACATATATGAAGCGTTACTGATAGTGTTCACAACAGAACCGTGGTTGCAGGTTCTGCTGATTGTTTACACAGACCCTATATCATGGCCAGGTGAAAAGTAGTACTATTCAATAGGCAAGGTTTCACAAGGAAAATATGTTATATGTATGGCTTTTGCAGAGGTTGAATAACTGTGGGGCCACTAATTGCAAGCACTCACCCACAACATGAACATTATTCCTATTATATGACAAGACAAAGGAAATGAAACAAGCCACAGCATAAAAGAAGGAAAGATATTTTTTTCCCAGTTTTAGAAAGTCTGAGAAGTTTTGTGCTGCTGCTTTCTTGGACTTTTCCCATTTGTTGCCATCGCTTGGGCAGGGCTTAGGCAAAACCAGTTTTGCAGGACGTGGCAAAAAAAAAGTGAATAATTGTTTGAGGGTGTGGGTTGGGTAGAAAGGGAATGCCATGATGGGACCCAGAATCAGGAATGATTCCAAGAGGGTTTTGGAGGAGACAAAATTGGCTTGCTTGTGTGACTAACAGATCCTTCTCTTGTCATGTAATCCCGCTGAAATGGTCCCTGTATGTGTATGGGCTGTTCATTAGACCACAAGCACACTAAATTTACTGTGAATAAGGGGGGATAAGAATACTTAAAACTGTCCCTGAAACCCTTAATTGAAATATTAGCCAAACTATTTATAATAGTTTTAAAGCCACTTTCTAGAAATATTTTTATGTCCTGTTTTCTACTGTACAAATTTGTAATAATATAAAGCTTCTTGGCCATAGGGGTGTTCTGAGGCATGGAGAACACTCTCTATAACCTTCCCTCTTTCTGTCTTCCTGAAACACCTACATATCTGAAAAGAAATGTAGGAGTTATATATCATTGTCCCATTTCAGGTAAAACTTTGTGCAGGGGCATCCTGCTGCAAAGCAGCATATTGTCAGGGATTTGGAAATACCATGAACTGAAAGTACCTCGAGACAATATCCTGGTTGTATGTCTACATAAGTGTACATTGGCAAAAAGACACAACAAGCAACTCACTTGCATTATTCACTAAAAAAATTACAGGGATAATGTTTGCTTTTTTTTTTTTAAATCAACAATTTCTATTTTTTATTAAGTTTCCTTTAGAGAGATTGATTTGTTTGAACGATACTTAATGGAAATACTTTAAATCCTACATAACTTGATGTGGATTTAATTTGTTTCAAGGATTAATTCCATAATGCTAAGTCAGAAGGGTTTTTATGCCAAGTTATAACAGGATGTTACCAGTAGGTACAGTCAAGCGCATGTAAAGCAAATTGAATACTTAACAGTGAGTATTCATATAGGAAATGTGAAACTCTACAATTTTGCTCTAGGGTGAAATTTTTGCCATTTCCCTGCCTTTCTGTCAGTGGACAAAATTGTTTCTGTTTTTTCTGGTGGTAATGTCACGTACATATCTTGCAAACTCCCTTATTTATGGGTAATCCAGGTGACCCAATCTACTGGTCGGAGCAATGGATAAAGCTTGGGACTCCTGGATTTTGACCATAGCTCTTCCATTAGCTCCCTGATTTGGGGCAAGTCGCAAGATCCTTCTAGACCTCAGTTTCCCCAAGTGCCAAATGAGGATAATAATACTTCAGCACACATACCTCACAGGAGAGTTGTGAGACTTAATATCCATGTTTTGACATCACTGGATGAAAAGTGCTATGTAATGCTAAAATAGTATTGACTGAATTAATCACTTTGAAACTAGCTTTGCCTAGTTGGCAATTCCATCAACTAAGATAGCTAAAAATAATATCGAAAGTAAACACTAATAACAGCTCAGCCGCCTCAGTGAAGATATGCAGTTTTAGTATTTTCAAATGGAAACACATTCTTTTGCACAGACTCAGAAATTACCTTAGACACAAACGTTTTAAGCAAAGATACTAATCTGCCCATGCGAATAAGAATAAGAAAATAGACAGGCAAATCTAGGGGTGGATTTTCAAAGCTTGAGCTCCAGTATTAATCTTGGTATTTTGCTTCAAGCACAATTAATATTGAAAGAGACACATACTAAACCAGATCTATTTTTTCCTCTTGAGCACTTAATAATACATTTAAGAAAAAAAAAGCCTTGATGCTTCACATCCAGCTAAAGGACAAGTAGAGAAACCCTGTTAGATTAAGATAAGGAAAATGTTGGTTTATTTTCTCCCTGAAACTATGATGATGCTATCAACCATTTTTTCTGTGTTGAAATGATTTCCATCTTATGATAACCACTAGATCAGTAAAACAGCACATCCCCCATACATCTACATTAAAATACAGTACATCGCCAGGTTCTGAACAAAGACCAACTAAAAGATACCATTAAATGCAACTGTTGCTATTTTCATGACAGTGTTAAAAATTTTTATCCAGATTCAACACTGCATGGCAATGCCTTTAGCGTATGGATTTTTAGGTTGTACTTTAAAATAAGGTTCCTAAAAATGCACATGATCGACTTTAAAACAATAAATGTCTGTAGGTGTAGAACAGTAATTCTTAAAAGCATACTTATGAGAGTTCAATATTTATATCATTGTTATTTTCTTAAGCAGCAGACATATAAAGTATCTAAGTAATATTCAGCATATTTGAAATAACGAGAAGAACAGATTTTCCCCTGCACTTATGTAGGGGAAAAGCAGCCTAAGAACAAAACGTGCAGGAAAGCAAGGAGCGACACTGCCATAGTTTGTACTGCCTGACTCAGACACCACAACTCCATTGCAGCCTCCAGCCCTGGGCATTTGCTCCGCGCTCGGCTGTGTATAGTTTGTGGGTTGCTGGGAAGACACATCCACATAAGTAACTTGCAATAGCTTACGGCCATTGGCTTTTGGTTAATGGCACAGAGGGAAATTTCTGAATTTTTATTTAAAAAAAAAAAAAAAAAGATTGATTACAAAACATAGATTTCTTCTCTCCCTCTCCTGCCCCACCAGGGTAATTCACCCATAGGCCTAACTCTCTCCAATTCGAAAAAAAAGCTTAAAAATTGAGATTTTTGACTGAAAAGAAGGTAAGTTGATTTACCCTTTAGATTTTTTGAATGCTTTCTGACATTCTCTTTAGCCAGTTCTGCATTTACAACATCAGCTAGCAATCCTCAAAGACATTCTTAGACAGTCTTTCTGAAGCAAAGCAATCATCACTAAGAAGTTTTAAATCAGTACTCTGTAGATCAAGTACTCTTTAGGGATGTACCTAGGAGAAATTTGGCTCTGTGCGCTTATTTGGCAAACTGGATTTTTAACCTCAGATGTTTGCTGTTGCCTGTCTCCCAGTCCATCCAGCACAGAGTTTGGGGGTTCTTTTTTGCCTCTTCTCCCGCCAAACCTTTGGAGATTTTTAAGCTTTCATTTATTTCTTTAAAAAAATAAACACAAATTGTTTCCTCAGTTGGTCAGAACATTTCACACAGAATTTGGCATTGGCACTACTCTGGAGAAAAGTATCAGTGATTTGAAATGCGTGGTGTAGGTTTTTAGCTGCTCTAACTTGATGCGGTTCCAATGAAGTTGTTACGAATACTTCATTTAATGGCGATGAAGAAAAATCCCTGTAGTTTAAAGGATGGCCCCATTTTAGCCAGTTTTTGCTGCTACTACCATGGATGTAAAATGATGCCACACAAGCAAAGTTTGAGACTTTTTAGTCTCAAAGTTGCTTTTTAATATCCGATAAATACACAAGAGTATATATTCTTTCTGAAAATAGGTGTATTTTGAAGTTCCCCATTATATGGGATTTAGTTTATAAACTAAAAATGTGAATTTACATATGTCTGATGGAAGCCTTATACCAAAAAGTATTCTCTACATTTTACCTTTTTGTAGAACATGAAATTTAGATTATACATGGGCTGCATACCTGTGACGCTCAAGCAGTTATTTCAAAAATAAAGAAAAACATTGAAAGTTAAGAGCTTTTGACAATGTCCAACTTCACAGATTAGTTCTCTTTGTCCTGCAGTAACATAGAATATGTTTTTTCCCTAGTATGAATCCTCAGAGGTGTCCAGCAAACAGTATGCAATAAATCATCAACATGTGTTTTTCAAGTTAAGTGAATTGACATACATTTTCCACTTGCCTTTGCCAACATATTTTAAAACGTGACGGAACTATCCCCATACAAAAAAATCATCATTCTTTAAGATATCACTCCACTCCTGATTGGGCTTCAAGACGTATCTCTTTCCTATCTGCAAAACCACTGCTGTCCATTCAGTTTGCTATATTGCTCAAGTGCTCAGAGGGCTGTTTGAGAGCTTAGATATAGGGACGATGGTTTGGGTTTCTAGGATGAATTTCAAAGGGACAATCGTGTGCAGTTACTAGCTATAGATGATTGATACAAATGTTTACCCCGTATGAAGTATTTTACAGTTTTACTTGCAGATGTGTATTTATCTTGAGTTATACTTGACATAGAGTTTCTTTCAATTTTTTTTTTTTTTTTTTAATACTATGTGTGTATTTTGGAAACCTTTTTAGATGTTAAAATTTTTGAATGGTTACAAATATTTCTTGTAATACTGAATTGTTATCTTACCTGGAAACTCTTTACAGTAACTTTTTTTGTATATATTTGAGGGCCTTTTTAAAAAAAGTATTGTTTGTTTTTTGGGAAAAGTTTTTACAATTTGGAAGCTTTCAGAAGGGCCTTCCTTTCAACTAGGATACTAACAGAGGTAAGGATTTTCTTAAGTATTTTACAGAACTAAGGCTGTATCCTCAAGAAAATATTTATGGAAGTAATTTTTTTTTTTTTTTTTTACAATGCTTTTGTCTGTATAAAGTATGCAATAGAACTACATTAAGAAGGAAATATTGTCTACGTAAAATATTATATGAAAGTTGGTACATAATTCTGACAAAAAAACCTTGCAATTCTTTAAGCCATATTGTTTTTGTTATCCTTGGATGAAAATATCAGTATTAAGTAACCAATGTATTATTCAAGTGCTTAGACTTATATGAAAATGCTTATACAGTTTATTTATGTGTATTTGGGGAAGGATTGCTAGAAAAAGCTATCACTAGACATACAGGAAGTGAGGAGCAAATAACAGTATACTGTCACTTTATGGCCTTGTGAGAGAGAGAGAAGATGCTGAAAGCACCATAGAGACTTGGCTTTCAGAAACTCCGAAGCACAAGCGTTGGGTTTCAGATGGTGGCTCTTTCCTTTCCCATAAGCAGAGGGGAAGAGAGATGTTTGGGACACTATTTGACAACTTGACTTTCACAACTCTTTGCAGACTGTGAGCTCAGCTATGCAGTATCAGCTACAGCAATAATATCAATCAAAGGATGTAAGAGAAAAGGATTGAAGTAGATTATTGTAGAGGTTTATGTTTATTTTAATTAGAACCCATAGCAATATAGAATATGCATGTGCACGTATTTGAAGCAGTTTTACACTTTACATTTCATGTAGTTTGATTATACTATGAAGGATTGGGTTTTTAGTTTGATATTTTACCATACTGAAATGGGAGGTCTGCCCAACCCTGTACTGGATTCTTGTTTCCTTTAAGAGGTTATTTAGTACAGCACTCAACTGCGTTGTGTACTAGTGCTAAAACTAACACTGTATCTTATGAATTTCTTCAGCTTTAAAAAAAAAATTAACCTATATATTATTACAGTTGTTTAGCTGTACCCACTGACCTTGTCAGATTCAGTTGGTGATTTGTATAATTTCTTTTTCTGTAACTGTTAATAAACTTGTACAGCTAAAACAAACAAACAAAACCTATGGACAAAGGCCTCAGAGGTACCAGTTCTGCTTCAGCAATTGAGATGACAGCTTGATCATCTGGTGACTGTGTCGCTAAAGAGACTGTAAAACCTCTGTTGTGGATTGTCCATAAAATGGCATTCCGACATGTGCCTTATTTGCTGGATAGTATACAGCTTTCCTCTAGTATTCTAGCATTTTAATGCTGTATTAAAGTACTGCAAAAAAAAAAAAAAAAACAAAAAAAAAAAACAGCAAGAGTGTGGTATGGTTTTCTTGAACGTTCCTTCCTTTGAAATTTTACTACCAGCACAACCGTGACCCCCACCATGGGAAGAGGTGTTTCTGCACTGCAGCCGAGTCCCTGGGCTGCAACCAGCCTGGTGGCACCTGGGTGAGAGCACTTCACCCACAGCCTGCTCTGCACCTGGAACAGACGGGGTTAGTGGTGTCAGCTCTGAAATTCCAACAGCCTCCTACTGTCTAGCATTCTTCTGAAGTAAAACCCTCCTATAATCAGACAAAGTACATTTCTATCCATAATAGTTGGAAAGGAAAGCTACTGAAAGGGTCCTTTTAAAATGCCATTAAGTTATATCACTTAAAAGTTAGGCGATTTGATCTAGTTCATTCTTTGTGAACAGTAGAAGATGGCAAGGACTAGACTGACTAAATGCTTGTTGCTTATTAGCAATACTCTTCTTACATCCCCAAAATTCAATGGAAGCAGTTTTTCTATTGAGATTGCCATTACTCTTGTGATCGGAAGTTAAAATAAGGATGTCATGAAATTAACTTGGGACTTGAGGTATCCTGCCTCTAACATGGAGATACCCTTAATTTAAAACAAACAGAAAATTTTTGATAGACACACCAGCAGAAAGTTTGTCCATGCATGATCCCCCCTACAAACATGTTGCATATTTGACACCCGAAGATCTTTACCACAGTGACATCCTTTATATCTCACTTGTGTGTGCACGGGTATGCATTGAGGGGGAGAGGTTGGCCAAGGAATGGTGCAATGCTGAAGCCTTGAAAAAGGTCACTATTTCATCAAATTATGAAAGATGTCCTCCCAGCTCAGCCCCATAGAAAAGAAAAGGGCATATTCAGAGCTAGTTGGTAAATTATTGTTTGAAAAATAAAACATACTGCTCTTCAATATAAAGCTTGCCAATAGCACTGTTCCCATAGCAAACACAAGCCACAAAGCCAAGCTCAGAACTGAAATACGTCTTCCGCCAGAAGAACTGGGGGCTCCCCCAATGCCGACACCTCAGATTTAGCGTTCCACCGAGACCAGAAGAAACAGTGAGTAGACCAGCTATAAATTCCTAACTCGCTTTTACCACATTTTCTGTGATTCCTCAAAGAAATAACTTTTTCATACTTAAACCAAAAGTAAATTAACACAAATGATAGGGCGTCAACAAAAATGATCAAACTACTTTTCCCTCACTTTTCATTGCCAAGCACTTTACCTTCCTGCTCTATGTGAATAAGGTCAAGCAACAATGCAACACCATGCTCATAATGGAAGAGCCAAATAATTCCCACTTTAAGAAAAATAATAGGGATTTCATATAACATTGATACTTTGAAATAAAAAGCTGTGTCATTATTCTTTGTGGAAAAACAATTTAAACAGTACACCAAGGTTACTATTTTTAAAGCTAGTCCCACCACATCAAAACCCTCATCCCAGAGCCTCCCACACGTACGAATTAGACCTTAAGTCCCAGCTGGGAAGGACAACAGTCTGCATGCTACACTTGTGTAGTCTTGCTCAGACCCCCCATACATGGATCATTCACTGCCATTTAACACAAGTCAAATAAATTTTAAAGTCTTCTCCTTTCTCCGTGTCCCTCTGCAGAGAACGTACACAAAAGACATTGGCAAGAGAACCTGAAACACCGAGACCTGAGTGCTGATGGTCAGGCCTTTCCACTAAGAACTAAGCAGTCAAAGACTAAAGAAACCTCCTAACTGGAAGAACATATAAGATCCTCAGTCCTCAGAAGCACATAGTACATACTTTTTGATCCTGAAAAAACAGACAACAACATTCAGCTTTGCTTCTCTCTAGTATCCACCTTCTCTACTTACAGAAATAGAGCATTTGCAACCTACTGTCTCGGCAACACTGGCCAAGGGGCTCCACACCTACCCACCCAGCACTTCTGTTTTACTGGAAGTAACACAATTGCTCTTCAACACCATCTGCACCTCAAAAACCCTTCACACAATATAAAAACCCAGAAAACCAGTCGTGAAAACAACCTACCAAAACTACAAAACCTCTTTCAAACAACATTTAAAAATACTTCTCACCACCCTTCTACAAACTTTAGGAGACACTTCTAGTAACTGAACATGCTGAGAAACACCTACCTCTCTTTTTTTTTTTTTTTTTTAATAAAAGGTAAAAATGGAGCTTGTGTGCCCAGCTAACCCATCCAAAACACCCACAGGGAAAGCAAATTGTAGCCAAAAACTTTATGAACGTTTTAAGTGGAGTAGGGTGCAAGCCAAAAATTTTATTTTATTTTGTACTCTAGCCTCCTTTTCACCAGCTGAGAACAGAAACTAGAATGTCAGAACACCATAAGAAAGCCTTCTCTTACACAATTTCTGAACACATCTAAGCAGCAGGTATAGGAAACCTAACTCCAGCCAGCTTTTCATAAGGTTTCCTTACAGTTTTGCAACATAAAAGAAGGTACAACTCAATAGGCTTTCAAAGAGTCAGACATAATCATGCTCCATTTGATTTCAGCCAGTGAAGTTTAGAAAAGAAGTAACAATGCAGGAAAACACTGCAGAAAGAAAATACCTCAAACTCACTGCTTACAAATAGAACAGTGATAAACAGACAAATACCACTGGCTGAAGAAAGAACAAAACCACATTTACTAGGTACCTTCAAGTATGAAATCCAGAGAGCTGGCACCCTCAGCCTCAGAAAAGAGTGTCGTTCCCCTCCACCTCTCTTCCATTGCTGCCAGCATTGACTGCTGTAGGCTCCAGCTGTGCTGGCAGCTGTGGGGCACCAACCCCTCCCCAGGTGCAGGCGTTTCCAACCTACCGTCCCTGCTGCAGGGCAAAACCAAACAGCCAACAGCAAAACAGTGCAAGGACATCAGTGCCACCTAGGAGAGACTAATAACTCTCATTTTAACATTCACAGTAATGCAAATCTCAACATGGTTAAGTCTCAGGCAGCTGTAGGAATTTCATCAAGGAAATACGCAAAAGTAAGCTGCTCTGGACGGAAACCTGAATAATGCACATTGTAATAAACCCATTCAAACTGCTTTTGAACATGCTCTGCTAAAGTTTCTGGATGTCCTGGACAATTTTGGAATGCACGGTAATTGCATATATCAAGTAATACCTTGCCCAGTTACTTGGTCTAAGGTGTAATTACTTCTTTGGCCGTTTGGCTACCTCATGTGTTTGCATTGCTTTAATTAAACTGAGGTAAAAGTGACTGAGTTAAATAAAAACAACCAGTACTCACTGACGCCAACATCTTTCAGGATTTAAAGGAAATGAACCCATTCATTGCACTAGTCTTCTGGGGGGAGGTGAATACCAATTCATTGGTTCAGAGTCACAAAACCAAAACCAAACAGGAGTAGTCACTGACAGAGTCCCTGACACTCACTGATGGGCTGATAAGTTGGCAGCTGAAATTTGACATCGATAAATACAAATAATGCACAATTGGAAAGGTACCCCATATTCAATAACAGATTTTAAGTTAGCTAATAAGAGTCAGGAAAGGCACAAATAGAGGATTTGGAAGTAGGGACAAGAAACCAAAGGGAAAACATCGCTATATGATCCTTATCATTCTAAAAGGATAAAACAGAAGTCAAAAAATTCAGGAATGATGAAAAGAAAGAAATGGTTTATCTGTGAAAAGAGACTTTGTGAATTAGCCCTCCATATCCCGGAAAAGAGTCCTCTTGTCTGAATAAAAAACACTCAGGAGCTCTGGGAAAAGAACAAGATGTGCAGAGCTGGATCGAAAAACACTTTACAATTTGTCTTTTCTGCCATAAATATCTCTGCCCATCTCTCTACGAGGGGAGGAAATGTCAGTCTGAGGCAGACACAAATATTCAGACCAAAGGACTTACATCTGGAGATTTTTGTTAAATTAATGTAGCCAAGAGAAGAAAGTGAACTTTTTCTGCCCTGATTTTCTTCCTATGTTGAGCAAGAATTTAGCACAATGGGAGAAGAAATAGAGGCTCAAATAAGGCTTTATAGTCCCAGGAAAGGTGAAGTCCTGTCTAAGGTATGTGTGATATGCTCCCTCAAGGGCTGTACATGTGAAATATAGCTTAGATTTTTTTTAATCATAATTTAATACACTTCATAAACCTGATCTTCTCTTCAACACCTTACTAGCAAACCTGGCAGATTTCAAACAACTTTTTAAATATGAAAAGCACGGGAGATTTGTCACCCGAGTTCTTTTTGTAAGGGTAGACAATACAGCTGGTAGTGTTTAACTTACAGTAATGGGCATATAAACCTCGTTTTCACTACTGGCAAGTATTCTTGTTTTCTTAAGAGTTAAGAACTGCTTTTCTTTTAACCCAGGTACTGCCTGGTTTCTAGTATGTCACCAGTCCCTTTCAGGGATACCTAAGAATGAAAAAAAAAATCTGCTATTAATTCACCCCAAACTGTGCCCTGTTTCCCTGGTCAACAACAGCAACAAAAACAAAAAAAATCATCCCAATAACTAGTCTTCTAATAACTCCCATCTGGTTAATATCTTTTCTGTGACTGGAATGAGACGTGTACGTTGAGATTACAAAGTTGATTAACTTCAGCAGAGGCTCTTTCGCCTATAGATTTAGTTTGTAAGTGATTGTGCATGAAATAACTGGAACCGTAAACTTCAAGTCCCTAGATGCCTCCTACCTCCTCAGTTTCTCTTACCCCCCTCAACTCCTTCCTATTGCCTGTATTTCACAGTTGTTGGTCTTTTGTGGCCCCTTTATTTCAAGCCTGCAGTTATATTATGTTCTTTGCACCACTCCCAGCCATTCAAAAGCAATGTTTTGGTTTACAATAACATGATATCTTCTCCCCATGTCCTTAATAGTGTTCTCACATACATCACAATCAGCCCCTCACATACACCACAATCAGGGCCCACACGCCCTGGTGCTCTCTGTCACCAGTGGTACTATTAAGAAAATGATTTGTTCTAGACTGTTGAGTAATTTTTTTTTTTTTTAAGAGAAACCCTTATTTAGGAAGCACTGAAAAGGTCTTAAGTTCATTAGAAGGATATGGAGAAGTAGCTAGGCCAACTACTCAGGCTTTAACCAGTGCCAAACTCCAGGCACCTCTAGATCAGAAGGAAGCAGGTGCACGACCACGGCCATTTCCCTGCCCTGGTGGGAAGCAGAGCAAGGTCTCTGTAATTAAGTCATGATTGTGGTTTCTGGTCTTTCTCACACAGTCCTGGTGACTGGGTCAGCAGAGAACCAAAAATGCCATGTATGAGGCAGACAGCACTGCTTTGTAAGGGTGGGAGCTGAGGTCTTGATTGCCTTGTTAGTCCCCGAGTGTGGCCACCTGCAGCTGGGTTACAGCCAAATAATTCCAACCTTTTCTTCATCCCAGAGCTCCTTCTGTCACTCCTCAGATAGCTCAATAGCTCTAGAAGGCCTTTCCATGAGGGTTGAATCAGATTTTTTTACCCCCAAATGGCCTGGTTGAATCCCTCTTCTTTCATTTCCACAGGTGGAGCCACTGCTCTTCAGGCAGAAAGCACATTGCTTAGGGGAGAACGTTGCTCCCCTGAATATTAGGGGAGACAAGTGACACAGTGTAATGGTTTTGCAGTGCATAAAAAAAAAGAGAAAATCCCAAGCACAGTAAACTGTGTGTGAAAATGATCTTGATTTCTCCTTCTAGCATATTTGGTTGCCTTGTGAGAAGAAGCTCAAGACAGAGTTAGCAGACAGCTCTGCAAGATCGGTGCTGGCAAATGTGGAAACTTTTGCAGCCTCTGGCTCCAGCCCCAGCTTGTCCCCACTTTCCATGAATGCCTAATTGAGACTGCCTGGCTTTTTCCACAGAGGTGGGAGCCAGTTTCCAGGCAGGGCATATGGGTGTATTCTGTAAGTCTGCCTTGTAAAGTTTTAGCACCCAAAAAGCCTCCCCTCTCTAGTATGATTCAGCTGGCTGGCAAGAGAGGGGCTGATGGGCTGGGGTTGTGGGTGTTGCTGTTGGCAAGAGAAACCAGAGGGTAGGAGTTGGAACGGAGCATCTCTCTTTTAAAGAAGTGACGCTGACAGCAATCATCTTATTTTGTGTGGGACATGACACCATCTCAGGGTACTACACTAAAGTGCTTGCAAGACAGAAAACTCGCATGCAGCCGCAGCGCAGGTACAACAGGCTGCAGCGTGAGGATGTAGCTGTTGTGGCTGTTCATTCCTCAATGACACCTGTAGCATTTCTCCTGGTGCAAACCCTGAGCAGAACACCATCATCTGTCCCACACCCCAGCACAGTGTGTGCCAGGGACCACCTGTGGCAGCCATGGGACTTAGCTGGCACTCACACCTTCACTGGCACCACCTGCTATGCTGCAGGTTTGGAGGGGCAGGCCCCAAAAGAAGAGACATGCCTACATACCACTGTGCATGGCAGTGGCTCCCACGCAGAGCCTGAGCCACTGTTTCCATACACAGAGCAGCAAACAGTCATGCAAAGCCGCAGCTCAGCATCCAGAGCAGGATGGGGCTGCCCACACCACAAGCTTTGCCCCTCACTGGTTCCCATGGGTGGCTGAGTCAATATTGACTTTCTCCCAGCCTAGATCGGGAGCAACCAGATAGCACACAGCTAGAAAGCTGTCTCAGCTCCCCAACACACTCTGTTCACACTATTCTTTTCTCAGTGGGCCAGACCCTGCACCTGCCAAACATAACATGGAGAATGGAGCAGCCTAGGCTCTCATGGATGTTGGGGCTTTATATTAATCACATGGAAATAATTTTGGACAATTAAGCATATAAATAAAAGGCCAACTGGCTGCACATGTTGTGTGGGGCATGACCTAAAAGCAATCTCAGTAATTGAGATGATGTAGTGTGAAAGCTGGATTAAACAGGTCAAGTAAATTTGGAGCAGCTAAAATAAACCAAACTCTCTTCCAAAACATATGTTGTGCTTGCCACATAATATTGCTTTACTGTGGTAGCATGTCCCAAACATGCCAAAATTGTGATATGCTTGTTCCAGGGTCACAGAGCCAGAGGGAGAGAGCAAGGGTGGTTACTTCGGAAAAAAGCTGATCAGAAAGTAGTTCTGAGAAAGTCACAAGTACTCCTGAATGAGCTGCCTGATAAGGCCTTGCACATCTTCCCTGCAGCCAACCTGCCCAAATATCCTGAGCCCTAGGGAGGGTCCAGGCTCACACTGAGCAATCACATGTGAATGAATGTCTGGGCTTTTGCTCCCCTCTGTAAACATTTTCCAGCTAGTGGTAAGCTGTTTTGAAAGCCCCCAGCAGCTTGGCTGGAAGCTGGAGACATTTTACAACATCTGGGAATGACTGCTGAATCACTTCCCCACATACACCTGTATGGAACTCTATTTGCAGGCAGTTTGCTGTGGAAAGCCAGCCTGCTCTGCCCATCTGGGAATGGGACAGGGAGGGCATCCCCACCAGCCAGGCTGGCCAGTTGCTGGCCCAGCATGGTCTGCAGGGGTGGCTAATGGTGTGAAATGCTCATTGTTCCTCTGTGCTGACCTCACTTTGGATCATCACCAGTAACATACAGTGTAAAATGCTTCACTGGAGTGATACGACTGGGTACAAAAATAAAACAGCCCTCAGCCATTCATAGCCAGATTACCCAGGGTGGACATTAATCATACTGGGAACACAGAGGGTCCAAAGTGAGTTGCAAAAGGGCTTGGATGAACTGCAGCCTTTTCCCATCACACAGTCCTCTAAGACCACCCCTGCCTAGGTCGGTGCTGCTCGGTCTTCCACAGTGCTTTTATTTTATTTTCTTACCATTTAATTGCCATATGCTTTATATTATCTTTGTTTTTACTATGTCTTGGTCATCTCAATTCTTCTGCTACACCAGATAATCATAAGTTGTCAGCAGTAAGCCATTAGATAGTAAAACACAGTACTTGAAAGATAGGAAATGTTAAGGGTCGATGCTTCAAATTCTTCTTTGTATGGAGCCCTGAAACATGTGAAGGGTTTTATCCATCTTGAACTCATCACTGGAGAAGTGCTTTTAGCTTGTATGTGTGGTTTCTGGGCTGTTACTTTGAATGGCTGTATTTCAGTATTGTTATTAATTGCAAAAGCCCTGCCTCATTTGCAGGGTCTGCGATGGAGAGTGCACATGGCATGAAGTTCCCAGAGCAAGAGAAGGTGGTAAGGGCACGCTGACACAGAGACAGCTGGACAGCACACTCCTCTTTTTTTTTTTTTTATTTTCTGCGAGAGAATTTGCAAATGTACCAAAGATTATGAGTTTGCAGTTAATGTTCTAGATATGAAGCATACATACCCATGGAAAGCTTTGTGTAGGAAGGGAGAAGTCTCTAGAGTAGGTAGAAAAGCTGATCTAGAAACCTGGCGATTCCCCCCTCACCACACGTGAGCTGAGGAAAGGAGAGTGCACTGTGCACTGCTGTCCCTGTGGCGTTCACATGTGCCACCCTGGCCAGCGTGTGAGAAACTCCTGGGGACCCAAGCTACCTGCTTGGAGGCAGAGGGGAGGGGAAAGGGAAGGTCAACAGACAGAAAGGTTCTGAACCCCAAATTAGTGTGATTGTTGCTGGAGTTCACAAATACTCTCTAGAAATAGGGAAGAGAGGGTGAAAGCCTTTGAACTATGGACCCCTGGGATGTCAAGCTGGAAAACCTGTGCTTGGGTAAGAGAGGAAAAGAAATATACTGTAGATAATTGACGTTTCAGGGTCTGTGCTTTATTTTCTATATCTATTTTTCTTTTCTATACCTATTTTCTAGAAAATCTCGACCTGAAGGCTCACTGAATAACTGTTTGCTTTGGTTTAGTGCCAGCCCCCACTTAACTGGCAGCACAGCGTAAAGCAAGACTTGCAGGCAGCCTGGTGATGGTGGGGGTGTTTTGGCAGCACCTGAAAACGTGCCTTGACCACCTGCAGAAGATCAGAGCAGGGTTTTTGCTAGACTTTGGGGGAGTGCTCCCTGGCTGACACAGGCATCCTGGCTGTAAGAAGTGGTGACAGTAAAGCACAACAGATAAAACCCAAAGCCTTGCAGAATTTGTCATACATTTATTAATGATTTATAAAGCAAGTGTGAGGCTGAATGCAGCCTAACAACCCACTGCCATCCTAAAGTTACACGTTTGAAACCATTCCTTAAAAATAAATGAGGTGGTCAGCTTCAGTGCAGCTAAAACCTCAGCACATCAAGCCTTGTTGGCCATCAACTGTTTCCTCTGGGTGAAGGGCAGGAACAGCCCCTCTTTCTGAGCCCTGCAGACTTGTCCTGCACCGGAAACAAGACTGTGCAGGTTTCGCTAACATCCAGGATTAGCCCAGCCAGGCTGACTGCCATCATGCAACTGGAACAAGATAGAAAGGGCACAGCAAAATGCTGCAGGCCTCTGGGAAGCTCTGCCTGCTCCGAGGCCAGCCCCAGGATTCACCTTCCGGCTGGGGTTCAACTTGCTGGTACGCACCCAGAGCGATTCCTATAAGTCCCAAAGCCCGCAGCCCCCAGGCCTTCACTAGCAGGGCAGTGCTCCCACCAGCTGCCCTTCCAGCCACACTCCAGCTGTGCTCCAGCTGTGTACCAGCCACTGGTGCTGCAGGGCTCCCCACGCCACCCGCCGCAGCGGCGTGCATTCACCACAGCTTGTGTCACGCTGCAGCACTGACAGCCAGCCCCACTACGTGTGTGTGTGTGCTCACCGAGGCCTGCTTTATTTATGTACAGAAGTATTTTTTTTTTAAATAGAACATCTGAACAACGTCTGTGCTGCATGGTTATTTTCTTCAGGCTGCAGCAGCATGTTCCTGTGCTGTCGAGTTTCTCCAGGGGACCTTTGCCAGACAGCTATGCATGGCTGTGGTGTTACTGAGAATGCCAAATAGAGACCTGATACAGACATCCCCATAAAAAGTTCATGTATTTAGCTTGCCAGAAATACAACTATTTTGAAGCTGAAGCAGAGTTTTAAAAACTAATCTAAAATTTTCTGAATTTTCTTTCTGAAAAACAAATAGGGGCTGGTGGTTGAGTACTGCAATTACACTGACAGGCTGCCAGGCTTACGCCAGGATAACATCCATCATTTCGGTACAGCCAGCACGACCTGAGAAGTAACACTGCAGCGTGAAGTCAGGCCAAGGCTGGGCACATGCCGGTTTCTCCATCCCACCTCCTGTCTGCTGGCCAAGGAAAGGTCCAGTTGGGAGGCCAGGCGATAGGTTCAAGCTCTCCTGTACTGTAGAAAGGAGGAGAGGAAAACTGTATGCTGGAGACTGGCAGAGCACTGGGAATTACCTTTGATGGCCATCTTGCCATCTGGTCACCTTCCTGGTGGTCACAGCAGCAGTGAGTGTGTCTGGAAATGCAGGATCCCTGGCAGTGGGCGAGGGCTCCTCCAGCACCCCTGGGGTCTCTGCAGCCCAGGTCCCCCAACAGGGAGAGGTCAGGTCCCAGCGTGGTCCCTCTTCACCAGCACTGAGGTGGGGCTGGGAAGGGCAGACTCCTCTATGGGCAGCCAACCAAGGCGAAATTTCTCCCCCGTCCAGCTTCTGCATCCTGCTCCCTTTGGTAGATGATTCCCACCCCTGACAGACCTTATGGTGTAAATAAGTGACCATGGCTTTGAGGCTGAGCATCCGCAGCACTGACAAAGACAAGATTGCCACCACAGTTATTTCATCTTGCAAGTAACTAGGGAAACTGCGGTGTCTCACACACCTCTGGGCTGAAATAGCTGACAAATACCAACTTCTTCATGGAGAAGGCTGCCACTAATGGCATCTGGGCCCCACTCTGAGCTGTTAAACTACTAATTTCAAATGCTGCCCTGTGATGTGAAACATATTTATAGCTGGAGCAATTGGGGTGTTTTGGGAAGACACACCTTCATAAATAACCCCCTGGCTTAGATGTGGACATTGGTTTCACAGCTGCCACCCAGCCCCCAGAGCTCGAGGACAAGACCAAACCATGGCCCTGCTCACTGGCTGGCTACTTGTGCAACACAAACATGCACAAATTAACATCTCCGGACATCTCCAGGAGCAATGGAAACTAATAATTCTTTTGGACAGGATGGATTTCCTGCTGAATTTAATAACAACAGTTGGAGACAACCGTCTGGATACTTGCTGTTTTGAGATAACCAGCCAGTAAAATAACTGCGGAGATTTTCCTTGCAGAAAATTTGTATGTGACAGCCAGACATGTACTCTCTTATTTCTAGTCATCATTGTTTATATTTATAGAACCCCCATCAGAAAAATGCTTAAGATGAAGGAATAAAACTCAAGACAGCCCACTATCAGCAAGCTTGCTTTTTATGAGGCTTTCAAAGCTACACAGAATTTCAGGGCTCTGAGTTCAGGCTTTCAAGAGATCCGTGTTTGGCACCCTGTTCCCTTTGACTTCAGATGAAGCCGGGAGTCTAACTCCCTTCAGGACCTTCAAAAATCCCAGTTTTTGCCTGCAGTGGCATAATAAAAGGAGAGAGAGAGAGAGAGAGAAACTCCTCCAAAAACAGGCTACGAACAAGAGCAGAAAGAAATGATAAGGATTGCTGGAAAGCCAAGATTCGCATCAGGAAAGAGGGGTTTAAATACAGTTGGAGGCCAAAAGGGAGCACTAAAGCATCTATTCTGACAGCCCATATGCTACAAATCATTAAATCTCAGCCAGTTACTCTCATATTTACCCTAATAACTCTTCTGGCATGTCTTCGAAGAGAGGCATTTCATCTTGACTGGAGGACTCTCATCAGTTGGTGGCTGGGTCCAAAGCTCATCATCCTCACTGGTCAGATGTTGATCCTCATTTCCTCTATTAATTCACACACCTCAGAGTCCAGGTGTTGTGTCTTTCTGGGGCTTTCACACGGTAAATTAAATACCTGGTATTTTTTCCCACATTCCACTTACATAGTGTAACTAAGTCACTCTTAGTCCTTTCCTTTTTTCCCTCTCATTTTATTAACTTTTAAGCTAAAAAGTCTCTTTTCATGAGGGATTTTCTTCTAGTCCAAATAATATCTGTGGCTCTTTTCTGCAACTTGCTTAGTTTTTCAACATCTTCTGAAAATGGTCCATGAACCACACAGGTTCTCTTCTCCTTTTCATAGAGCTTCCTCCACTTTCTGCTTCCCACCCCCAGCATTGCAGTGGCCCTCTCGCTACAGCACTATAATGGAAGCTTGTGATGAGTTTTGCATCCACTACAGCCCTTAACTCCTTCAAATATGCAGGTTTTAGGATGCAATACACACTCTACACATACATGCTCCCTCCATTTTCTCAGAAGCGTAGCTTTGTAGTTGACTACATAAAAAATGCTTTCGTAGATGTGAACCAATCACTCTCATTACTGTGCCTGTCTTCCCTGGTGCCATCCATCATTACCTATTTATCACCATCCTGTCCATAAGTTTCATCAGCAGTGATTTTATATTAGTATTGATAAAAAGGATTGATGAGGAATCTGTTTGGAAGTCCCAATCCTTGTAAAATCCCACTGACTACACACTCACTCTGCATTCGATGACTGCTTGAGGAGAGCTATCATTATCAAATTCTAATTCACCTCTCAGGTGCCTAATTAATGTTACAGTTATTTTTTTACTTAAATCAGAAAGCCATGATATCCTAAGTCACGTGTGGTACAGAAGGTGTAGCGCATTATGTCACACCCCTGGTTTCATCAGCCAAATCTATAATCTCTTCCAAGACCACAGCTCAGATTCCCCAGATCTGGGGTGCTGCAGTGGCAGAATGGACAGGGAGCTCAGGGAGGAGTTCAGGAGCCACATGGGGCTGCACAGCCTGAGCCGTCACATTTGCTGCTTCTGAGCTGACAGCGTCGCTCTCTGTCTTCTGCACACCAAGACTGCCTAGAAAAGAGACCTAGAGATGCCCTGATGTGGAGGTTTCACATCTCACAGGTGCATCAAAGGCCTCTCTCTCAAAGCCCAAGCAGGCTGTTGACAGAGGCATTAATGAGCATTCCTAATTCTTCTTGCTTGTTATCTACATGCATATATGAGCTACTGGGGAAAAAAAAAAGAACTCCTGTTTTTGGGATCCTGTCACAAGCTCCTGTCCCTGCTGCTGCCTGCTCCACCCAGGCAGGCAGGGGCAGCTGCCTGCAGGAGCACACTCCCTGCACGCTTCCCGGTGTGGCCGCAGTCTCTGTGCTCCTTTGGGGTTCCAGGACTGGAAAGCTGAGCTGTTCCTGCTGTCCTGTATCTCTTTCTGGCAGTGGTACCAGAGCTGTATGTCCCGGCAGTCCCCGGGCAGGGCTGCATCCGCCTGTGCGTACCTCAGCATCGCCTCGTCCTTGCGGGGCCCAGGGTGGAGGCCATCTCCCTGGGACACAGCTATATTTTGGGTGGGTGCGAGGGGCAGACAAGCCCATCTAGCCCTGGATATGTGACAAGTATGAGCTCATTAGGAGACAGCCATTAGGAGCTCACAGCCCAGCCTTCCTCCTCCACCAAGACAAAGTCCAGCAGCATGATGGGCTGTAAGACAAATGAACTTGCTTCTCCTAGGAATGCTTCTAAAAACTAATGGCGTTTGAGGGAAAGCATAGCTTGAAGGAATTAAACTTGATTCCAACCTGACCACAGTCCAAAGAGAAAATTAATTCAATTTTAAATACTAGATTTTTTTTAAGTTACTGAAGCAGGCTTTAAGCTGGATTATCATCTCTTTTACTGGGCTCTCACCTACTATCATCAGAAAGATTGCTTTTACAGCTTTTTTTTTTTTTTATCCTGACAAGGGTTACTTCCCTCTTGAACTTTCCTATGCTGAACTGGTGCAGCAAAAAGAAATCTCTCTAGCACAGGCTGGCAGGGAACCCCCAATAACAGACCAGCACATATTCCTCAAAACCACACACTTCTGCCAGGCCATTTAGAAACACCTTTGCCAAATTGCAAATCCTTCAGGAAACCTCTGGGTCTGTGAATGCTATTTGGTCTCTCTTTGCTACAAAAGGATATCACTAAATGAGGTCAAGAGAAAACATCGTTATTGTAAATCGAGGCTTGTAAGTGTCATTTTAATCACTGCAAACCCTTCTATTTACTTTACAAAACCCATGCAGTACTTTAGCCATATCTGTCAGTAGTTGCTTTTAGTCGAAGCCATTTGTTTATCACCAGAGATTCCTATCTCTTCCCAAACCACTGCCACATCAGTAGCCTGCCGAGGGATCAAGCCAGCCATGGTTATCTGCAGAATAGGCTGGGCAGCCCCTGCTCACCCTGGGGCTGTCCCAGACTTAGCCCACTGGCTTACCATGGGAAAAAATGGACAACGTGTACGGAGCAGGGAGGCGCGTTACCTCTTTTTAAGCAAGCTCTGTCTGCGGGAGTTGTAAATGTAAAAAGCAGACATAATTACGTGTTGTCCCAGATGACCATCTCTAACCCAGCGGTGAGGGTTATCTGCAGCGGGCTGCTATGAATGGTACTCAGGTGGGGGTAAGGGCTGCCACAGACGCCACCAAGATCGAGAACCTGGGGACAGCAACCTGATGGCTCAAAGCTTGTCCTGATCTGGCAGCTCATGGGCAAGGCCCAGCAGCTGCCAGCGCGGTGTTATGGTCGGCAGGGAGCACAGCAGCACAGGCAGCTGGTCCAGCCATGTTACAGCCCGGAGGTTTGCTAACCCCTGGCAGATATAGCAGGAACACAAAGCACAAAAAACAGCTCCCCAAAATGCCAAGTCAGCAGTTTTCTTATCAGAGGAGCCTGAAAAACAGGGCTCTGAAATACACTGGGAGAATTTCCCACTAAACATCAACTACCAGGCCTTTATTTATAACTTATAAAAGTAATCGCATTTCAGATCTGTCCAAGGCAAAGAGGGGCTGCTTTGGGTTTTTTAAGCTATGACTTTTGTTACCAAAAATACTGCTGTATTAAAAATGAATGCTGATTATTAAAAATCAAAGCCAATAAAAATGATCCAGAGCACAACATTCCATAATGGAGACCTTGTTTTTTATACAAGGACAAGAGAAGGATAATTTTGAAAAAAGTGATAGGAAATTAATACTGCCAGTTAGTCTTACAAACAGAACAATCAAATCAATGGACTTGAAAAAAAATAATATGCTTTCAAATTTACTGTTGATCATATATGCTTGGGAAGGGATTCAAGCAGGATTGAATTTTAATCCTCAGACACTGCTTAACCAGACTGAGCATTTTGCCTTTAACATTAGTGGGCAAGGAGTTACTCTGTTAACCTAATAGCCTTGCATGCCCAGGTGCAAGGATTTTTGTTCTGGTAGGGAAATAAGGGAGGAGAAATGAGAAGTTGCTCACTGTTGTGTTGGGCTCAGTTTTGTTTTAGACTTTAGAGACCAGTTTTCAAAAGCTGCAGGGGTTGGATGCAGCCATTCAGACACAGAAGGCAGAGGTTGGTCTAGGTCCATTTCCAGTTTTAATAAACCAGTGGCTGTAATAAAGGACAGGGAACTTGAAAATGTGCAGGGCTAAGATATAATATGTTACAGTCCACCCTGCAAGGCAGAAAGTTGATATCTCACTAATGCATATTAGAGTGTGTTGGAGAGTTTCCAAAAATAAAGGACCTGGCTTATTTTTTTTTGTTTTTATTCATTCTGCTATATAGTCTGTGGTTTTGGTTTTTTCCAGTTTTCTACTGCTCTCTGCCAGCTAGTACAAAATACATGTAAAATACTGTCTGTCCTCATTTATGCTGACGGTTTGCTGGTAGCAATGAAGTCACCTCAACACTGGGACCCTAACACTCAGATGCCCCAGCTATAAGTCTATAAAAAAAAGCTAAGAAATAACTGGCTCTAAACTAAGCGTTTCCCCAGGAAGAATGAGTTGTCCTAAAAAAATGACACGGGATTGGAATAGGGTAAAAATTTCACTGATTATTGAAGAACCACACCACATGAGCACAAGTAATTTTTCCTAGTGTTTTTCCCCCTTTGGGACCACTGCTATTTCCCAGCACATCTACTTCTGTGACTAAACAACAAGGAACTAGCCAGAGACAACTTGGTTGGGGACAGAATCAGCCTCAGCACCCTGATCCGCAGGAAACCAGTTCGCCAGGTGAACAATGTCAAATACAGACAAGATCGGAACTAGTTTATCATGCAGACTCATATTTCTGCCAGGTTTTGAGAGAGTGACTGAAGAATGCATGTTGAAGCTTTGACTTTAGAGACAGGAACTCCGAAATAATAAAACAGGGGGGAAATTCAGGATAACAAATTACATCAGTGCAACAGGAACAATTTGGGGTCTTGTTAAGCCCAGGACCCTAGTCAGCAATGACACGCTGGGGCAATATTATTTTAACCCTTTGACTCCTTGATACAGAGTTCAGTCTGCTCTTAGAGGGGCCCTGCTCTCGAAGAACAACAGGGAACAAACCTATGTTATCTGCAGGCTATTAGCAGCCATGGAAAAACAACCAGCTCCATTCCTGAGGTACTGAGGCAGCTTCTGGGCAGGCAAAGCTGGCACGGGCTGTACTCCAAATGGCTCAGCAGCAGCTGCAGGTAGCCGTGTGTTCTGCTCACACCTCCTCCCCAGCTGCAGGCTCACATACACACATGATTCTCCAGCTAACACATCAGTACTCGCATCTTTTCCATTTTGTGGCACATAAAATACATTGCTTTACCTATTTTTTTTTCTGAAATACTATATTAATTCTTCTCCTATAGATACAAAGTACTATTTTCTTCTGTATTCTAAGGTACTGCATCCACACTGAGCTGTGCTGGTTTCAGAACTGCTTCTGTTTCACTGACCTACCTGGCACTCTGCTGCACGTTACCACGGTTTTGTCTCTCTTCACTCTCACACCCTTGGTCTTTCACCTGTGTTTTGAGTTTAGAAAGCAAAGCAAATAGAAAGAAGAAGGAGTACCTCATTCTGCCCCCATGATGCAGGATGGTGCAGCAAATGACATCCCTCCCTTGGCTGCTGGTGGGTGGAGGTGCCCTCTGCCACCCTGCTCCTCAGACACCCTATGAAACAGCTATGGAAGGAGCTGATGTAAACCTCATTAATTGGGGCAGTAATTAAATGGGAGTAAAAAATATCATCAGCAGCTGGGAAATGCTGCTGTGCTGCCTGCAGGTGAAGCTGACTGTTCTCCAGCTCCCCCCACACCCACTGCCTCCTCCACCTTTCTCAGGAACCAGATCTTAATGGCTAAAAGAAGTGTTAGCTGCAGACCTCAAAAGTCATATTTTTGAGCATGGCCAAGAAGCAGGGTTGTAAAATTAGGGGCCAGCCGAGCTTTTGGGCTTCACGCAGCAGGACCCCACAGGAAGGACATGTCATACAGCCATCAGGGTACAGTTTGGCTGCCCTCTCTTGTGAATTGTGTGCTGAACCAGACGCAGTTTTAAAACTCTGCTTAAGGCGATCACGGCCAGGATTGTTTCTGGAAAATTAGTTCATATTATTGTGAACAGAAAAAAGCATTTCATTTCAGCATGAAGGGAATGGTGCTGAAAAGGTGGAGAAGAGCAAGACATAATTAGCTTCTCCTCTGTTTCACAGCAATTTCTATGCATTTTGTAACTAACTGTCATATAATCCTCCAGTTCACCCCAGAAATGAAATCATCCTTACAACTAAAAGAAGTATCTAGTTTTCCTTCGTCACGCACTCCTGCATCTGAGTGCATGAATACTATTTTCCGAAATCCGGGGGCATCAAACCACTTTTCCAGTGGTTTCAAAACAACTGGAAAAGAAACAGAATAAAAGCACTGGAAAAATGAACTGCTTTGCCTTGACCCAACATGACACAGTCAGTTCCAACAAGTGGTTTGTAACAACAGCTACCCCAGAGGCGGCCAATCCCCTGGTGATCTTCCCTTTTACTGTCTTGTGTTTTGAGCCCTCACACTCTGTGCAATCCTGTTCACCTAGCAGTCAAAGGGAAGCATTTAACAGAGAGTGTTTTGTTTTGTTTTCAATATATTAAACCCTTGCACCTCTTCTAGCTTCAGCAATTTGCAATTGATGTTTTTAGCCAGACAGGTCACATTTCCCACAGAGGGACAAGCCTGCAGAACATGTGTTTGTGGTGCCCTGCAACAACCTGCCTGGCTGCACCTGCTCCTGGTGGCAGCAGCACCTCGGTGGTCACCATCACATCTCCCCACCCATGCCATGCTACCTGGCCCACCAGCAGCCCAGCAGCTGGGGCAGGAAAGCCAGCAACAACCACAACCCCTGCCTGGTGTCACCCCACAAGGAGCAACACCTGCAGAGTCACCAGCCCCAAATCCAGCCCCTACCTTCAGAACCTTGTGGCTCTTGGTGCCACAGCTGTGAGTGTTGCTGTGCCAGCAGGGCTGTGGAGGACAGATGCACTTTTGGAGCAGCTCTTGCACAGGGAGCTCTGCCCCATGGAGGTTGTGCACACTCTCCTCACAGGGCACAACAAAGCTCTGCCTGCACCCCACTTCCCCAGGGATGCCACAGTCACAGCCAAATCTTCTGGCAATGGGCTCAATCTCAGTTTCCTTCAGATTTCCTCTGTGGGTGGAGGGGGTGGATATCTCAGGAGACTGAGCTGCAGAGCCTCAAATCAGGAGCCAAGGAAGGGTTATCTCTGCAGCTCTCTGGCTCTGAACTCGCTGTTGCTTGACATCACCGACTGCGCACAGAGGAGCGCAGATGATGGCACGAGTAAGGAGGGAGATATCTGAGCCAAAGGGCTGTTTTTCCAGGCTGCTCTGGGACAGGAGCTGCTCGACCTGGTGTACGTATGCCCTGCCCTGCAAAGCTGGCCCCAGCTCTTGATCCAAGGTGCTACCACAGACCCAACAGGAATCTTAAAGACCTCCCTTGTCAGCCACAGGTAATTAACGCTCACAGTGCCTGCCATGGCAGCGATCTGCATTGTTTCCCCATTGCGCAGGGACAGCCCATCGTTTGCATGTGCCAGCGAGTCAGGGGGCCAAGGGTTAGTGGGTTAACAGCTACATAATGTCATGCTGTGCTCAGGGTGGGGGACACAGGCTCTGTGTTTGGGTGTAACTGTGCGCTGGCCCCAAGCTACAATCCCATCACCCCTGCCCAGCCAGCCTGCCTTGGCTCGGCTGCACGCTCCTCCCACAGGCTCTACAACCCCATACCGAAAAAGAATCAGACCAAAAAATGCAAAGCTTGAACTTTCGCAGTTTAAGCAAGGAAATGTTCTTTAAAAAAATGCAGCAAAAGCATTTATAGGATCCTGGCAACGTAAGTAAAACACGTGACAGGCTGTGGAGCCGAGACTGCGTGCTGGCATCCCCCAGTTTTTAATGTACAGAATCACGCAGCTTTCTCCAAGGACAGTTTGCACTTTGTTTGGCCTTGGCAACCATCAAATTCATAGCAACATTACTTCCAAAAAAAAAAAAAGTCCTAACCAAACGCTGACTTTTGGCAGGGAGAAAAAAAAAAAAAACAAAAAAACCAAAAACTTAAAGACACTGCATCATTTGGAGTGTGCACTCTTTAGTACTAATGCAAAATTTATTGCTCTGGCAAAGCCTGAACACTAGCAGCTGCCGTCTCCTCCTTGCTCCCCCTGCATCTCTGCGGAGCACCTCGTGTCAGCTGTGCCAGTGGTGGGGCCGGAGCAGCAAGCCCCCCGAGAGCCGCTGGAGCCCGGCCTGGGGCTCCTCCTGGGGGCCGGGGTCCCAGCCCGCCCTGGTCCTGCAGCTGCCATACATCGCTGACAGATGCCTTTGGCTCGGCTGGGACAGCGGCTGTTGTTAGAGAGACACCAGCGACACAAAAGCCTCTCTGGAGGAAACTGCAGTGAGCTGGGGATGAGGTGGGAGCGGAGGGGGAAAGAGGGAGCAGGAAAACCACAAGACACTTGCGCCTGCTAAAAATGATTTCCACCTAGTAATTTTAGCAGCTGTTGTGTTCCTCTGCCTACCTTCCCGGACAAATTTTAAGTAGGAGGTGAGCGAAAATGAGAATGGTGACAGAGTTTTTCCCCCTCAAAACCTCTGTATCTGCACATTTTTAACTTCTCCCTGACCCCACCTTAAAGACACAGTTATTTTCCTTGGTTACATGTTTTTTGTCCTAGCTGATGAAAAGAACCGGGAATTCACACCAAGTTTTCTCAGGGGTGGTTAAAAACAGTGACCCATCAGAGGAAGATGGGAGCCAAACCAGTGCCCACTGTCCAGCCCTGCATCCAGCCCACACAACCAGATGTGCCCACCTCAGACCTCTGGGTCTGGGATATGGATGCAAGAAGAAATGCAGTTTCCTAATAAATAATAAATGCCACGAAGCCATTGCTCCCTCCTGCCTGGCAACAGATAGCTTCTCTCCAGCAGACGGACCTCAGCAATGCCCAGCCTCCGCGGGGAGGTGGCCTGAAGAGCAGCAGCACTGCACCCGTCCCCGCACCCTACACCTGCCTGCAGCTGCAGCGGCTGTGTTTGAAGAGAATGGGGGGGACAACTGGGGAAACCCCCTCTGAGCCCCGTGGTTAAGCAGGTGCTCTGCTGAAACACACACACACATTGAAACAGCGAGGGCTGCTGTTTGGTGGGAGGTATGCTGACATTTACACACAAGATACAACCTGTGCTTCAATCCTCAAAAATATATATGCATAGTGAGCACGGGTTACCATCACGCAAAATGCATGGCATGCTATCAAAGCAGGTGAAGAATTGTCCCCTCACCTCAATGAGGACATGTTGACCAGATCAACAGTGTTAGACCTTGAAGTCCACTTATCTGCTCATTTATGCTGCTCTTTTCCATGGCCTCTGTGACCTGAATATTTTGCCGAACTCCTGAGAGATGATGAGGTGTGCTGCTCAGTAAGTTTTCCTCCATTCTTCTTAAACTTCATCAATACCAATGATGACTAAATTTTAACTTTTTGTTCACTTAATCAGCCAATAAATAATGACCAATTTGAAGTCAGCATTAGCCCCTGATACAGTTGCATTGAACTGATGTCAAAAACACCAGCAACATTTTATTTCCAGCCATGTCGCAGGACTGCTTCTTCATAACTGACAGAGCAGGTACTGACAACCTTCTGCACTAAGGTCCCTCAAACTTTCCTCCATTTAGGCACAGCATTTGAACTCAAACAAGTTTGTTCTCGTTCAGATCTGCTTTAACAGAACCACCTCCTTCTCCTGCCACAGTGAAGTCTCCTGCCTTGCACAATTGCCCCTGAGTCCCTTCATCTTCCACCACAGCCAGCTCACAGCGAAGGTCCTCCTGCATCCCAGCTCTTAAATCACATCCTTGCCAGTCTCTGACACCCTTGTCCTCAGCTCTGACAAAAGAAAAAACCCAACATGCCTCTTTGCTGCTGTCTGCCTCAAAGCAACATTACCTGCTTCCCCAGGTGCAGCATTTCTGTCCTACAGCTTCCCCAAACCCACCTTTCCACCCTGCCATGGCACAGTGGGTGACCTTGTGCAGGAGCAGAAGCACCTTCTCTCGAGCTTTAGAGGAGAGGAAAAGAAACCACTGCTAATCTCCATCTGCCTCTCTGTCTGCCCTCGCCCAGCTGGGTACTGCTGGGAAAGCAATTTTGCTCACACAAACCACACTGTTCACAGCCTCCTCCCACAAGGATGGAAATGATGTAGAGGAGAGCGAGGCAGTGGCTCAGCTGCCCTGATGTGGGGTTCCCAGGCCTCGATGGCTGCAGGGGGAAAGAAGTAACATGGGAAAGGTATTGTTACTTTTGTGGTGCAGCAGCTCTTTTCTCTCCCACCATCTGGATCTCACCCATGGCTAACGTAGGATGCAGGCTCCAGGTGGCCACGGCACTCCGTGAAGTGTCCCCTGGCAGACACAGGGACCGCAGGGAGGCAGGAGAGCAGGGAAAAGGCAGATCCAGAGCTTTTACTGGAAACATCAGAGAGCTGACAACTGGCGAAGGAACACCAAGGCTCAGGAGAATTGTTGCCAAGCTTCAATTTTTAGTTTAACTGTGCAACAGTGTTTTGGGATATGAAGGCTTTGGGTCAAAATTCACCTGTGATCAGCTGGTTCACACAATGTCTTTGTTTAGTGAGACTCAATACAAAAATCTGCAGTTCAAGACTTAAAAGTTTTTCACTTGAAGGTCAATGTCTTTTTAGCCTGGTTACTTCTAAATTGGGTAGAAAGTGTCTGTCCAATGACATTCTCAGTTAGCAGCAGGACATCCAGATTGTCCTTGAAATGTCACGTAAAATGACTTCTACTCCAAGTAATTAACTTCTTTGAGGTTTTGATTGATGATATATAGCTACCGGCAGAGTTATGGCATTACAAAACAGAGTAACATTTTCTACCTCGAATGTCTTGACTTCAAAGCCTTTAAACTTTATAAACAAAGAAACATAGCCTCAGTCTAGCACCAAAGAAAGCAATTTATGTAAACAGAAAGTCTGGAACAAATAATTAAAACATGAGACTAAACAAAAACATTTGTGAGTTTGTTGAAACAACTTTGAAATATAAACTGCTTTTTTTCTGTGTCTATTTATTTGCACTTTACCTAAGGGTGCCAATCTGAGCATGTTATTTCTTGTGTTGCACTTGGAAGGACATCAGTGGTCACCACCACGAAGGTCACTCTGCAGGCTCTCCTGATGTGCCCATGCCTCACCCCAGCAGCAGCCTGGATGTGCCACTCACTGTAACATCTTCTCCAGACTGCAGACTTTTATTCTCAACCCCCAACTGAAAATCTGCAGTAGCAGAGCTGCCATCCCTCAGCTCACCACAAAACCACAGCTCCACAGCAAGTACCTTCCTTTCTCTTCTGTGATCTGCCAGAGTTGTGCAGGGTTTCTAATCAGTAGGCTACTCAAAAACTTCTTCAGATGACACATCTCTTCTAACTTCTGTCGCACCTCAGTAAGCCACAGATCACAGCAATGTGTGGTTGCGGTTGGGAAAGACGTTACTTTATCAATCTGTCTTCTGATCCCACAGGAGCTGAAGCAGCCCCTCAAGGGACTGCAGGGTTTATAACCAGCAAGACACGCAACTGCAGCTTTTGGTACTCAGGAGTCATTAAATGCAGCCTGTCTCGTTTCAGTTTACTCAAAGAAAGCTACAGGACAGTTAGTTACCAACAGTACTGTAGCTGTACCTGCACCTCCCCTGAACCCAGCCGTGCTTTGTGATCTCCAGCTCCTCAGCGCGGTTATAGGGAGCACAGCCCCGCAGCCCCAGCACGGGAGTCACGGCGGCCACGGGTGAGCGTGTGGTGCCACCTAGTGGGCAGCGGGACGGCACCAGTCATCAAACTGAACAGTCACAATCTAACACACTGAGGGATAGTAAATAATTTCCACAGTGATCATTAGGTGAGTGGATACATTTCTTAAAGCAGAAAAGCAGAGACCCAAAAGCAGGGACCCACTGGCACTTGGGGGCAGCTCTGCCCGAGCGCAGCCAGGCCAGGGGAGTCACCAAAGTTACATCAGCAGGCAGGAGATGGAAAAATCGTGCCCTATTTCAACTTGTACAGCAGCAATTCTTCACATTTTTAATATGTACATGAATAACATTAGTTACTCTGGATCATCCAGCTACTTTAAAATTAACCATGTTCCCAATTGCTTTAAGATCAATGCTTTCTACCAGCAGAACACAAGGCCAGCATATGTTAGAGAAGTTCACATATCCATCTAGCCTGTGGGGATTTAATGTCTAAATGTATTAAAAAATAATAATTTTGGGCAGTTTCTTATTTCACAGTTGAAATAGGTTAACTTTAGACGTCAAAGTCCTTTTCTGTATGTGACAGAGCTGTGAGGTTGCGTTTATTGCAATCATTTTGCTATGAGAAGGTACAAAATCCCAGAGTAAGGAAGTCACAAATGAGTGGTAGCACTGCCTAACTAACCCTTGGTGTGCCAACCCATCCTCTTGAAGCTGACAAAACCATCAAGCAAGGCTGCAAAAGGAGAACTCTATTCTCCTAGCAGCTGTTCGTGATACAAGACGGCTAACAGGAAAGGGATGGGCACTTTGTAGAAAATTAGATCCCGTCAGAGGATTACCAGTAAGCACTGATTTCTGTGTGCTTACCCATGAACTGCAGTTCTGGCTTCGGGAAGTAGACAAGCTACCCAAGACAGATAGCCACAGGACCGCAGAGGGCTAGGGCAGCCACCCCAAGCGCAGAGGTCCCGCCACCCTTCCTGTGGTGTCCTGTGGTGCCTCAACCAGCTCTTAAAATTACCTTGGGTGTGCTCAGTACAAGCCGCAGTTGTGTATTTTCAGCATAGGAACACTCTTGCAATGCTGTGGGGTGCAAGCCGTGTAGTGAAATAGAGGTCTGTGCCTTTTCTTTTTAAAGAAAGGGAAGGGGAAATGTAAAAAGAAAAAGAACAGGAAGAACAGAACCACAGACAAATCCATTTAGAGGAAGATGTTTTACAGAAGGAAACTTGAAGACATTTACCTGCTTAGTTTGTCAAAACATTAAGACTCATGATAAGCTACTCCACGTACCCTGGCAGCAAAGACTTTCTTCTGGAAGAGAAAGGTGTGCAGAGGACTGGGATCAGGAAACCAAAACCAGTCCCACTGAGACACTGCAACCAGCGCTACTGCTCACAGTGATTCTGCATGTCCCAGTATTTATCCTCTAGGCAAGCCTGCAAGCCTTGATGGGAAACTTTGGCTTTTACATTTCAGAAGTCAGGGCATAAATGAGCCTGTAAAATCCACAGCCATAGGTTTAAAACAAACAAACAAAAAAGCCATCATTGTAACATGCATAATACTATTATTTAAGGTTTAACATACAGTTCTGAGAAAATGCAGCGGTTTATGCACACTCAGTAAATTTACACTCAGTAATTCTAAATATTCCCCATTATCTCTGCAAACCGATGGAATAAACTAAACAAAAGAACAGTTTCAAAACCTGAATTGCTATCCATATACCAGATATTGCAGATTCACTAGCAAGAGGCAGAGCATGGCACTAGCGGCCCGGATCTCTGGTGAAAGCATGGCTTCTGAAACCATCACAAAGTGGGCAGAATAGAACGGCCCGAGTAAACACAACAGGTTTCAGCTCTTCACAATCCTGCTTTCAAGAAAGGAACAGACAATTTCGGTTTTTTTGTGGCAGAACTGCATTTAATTATCTTTCATACACAAATTACAAGAACACAAAAATCCCTCATTATTGTATCAAACTGAAACATGCCAAAGGAGCGCAAATTAATATTTAAAAAATACTACAAAGAAAGATTAAGTGGCTGTAGTGGAAAGAATAAAAAGCTTTTCAATTCCATTTTCTGCAAAATTACACTCTGAATACTACCTTGTACACACACACACAAGACTGCAGTGCAGTAGAAAAAAATCAGTGCAAAAATTATCAGCATGCAATGGAAGCAAATAATTCACATTTGAAAAGAGCCATCACATTTTACTTTTCAGTAACAAGATCATTGCACAAAATCAGTCAAGTGTTTTTTTTCCCCAAAAGCATGAATACTCCACAGCCCTAGTGATTCAAAAAGTGATATTGTGAGGTTTCAACTTCTGCTATTGCTCAAGCACACCACATAAAACATACCAGTTTATACAAATGAAATGTGTTTATCTGATCAGGTGAATTCTTTCCTTCTCGTGCATCAACCACAGCAATAATGATTTTGCTCCATCAATTAGGCCTTGTGATTCTGTGGTGACCAATTTTGACTACTGCTGACGATGTATTCGAGAAGAAATCATAATCCAAGTAATACCCAAAGTGGGCTGACTTCACAGGATCAACAAGCAATGGTTTCTCACTCCAGCAAGCTCACTATACTCTGATTATATTCTCAAAGTGCAAAAATAGGTTATCTATTCAGAACTGTGCTGTATTTCTCACAGAACCAGCTCTCAGAGCAGAACTGCACTTCAAGTAAGTTCACAGTTGCATAGTAAAAGAGTCCCATGATCTTTGGGCTAATTGGTGTTTCTATTGCCCAGGCAGAGCTCTAGCAGTAGCCTAACTCAACCTACAGCAATTTCCTTATCCCAAAAGTCAAATTACAACATTGAAGCAGGTATGGTAGAGTTCAGTTTTAAACAGTGGCCTGAGACTACCAAAAATGATTAAAACAGAATTAATTTAATTAAAAAAAAAAAAAAAAACAAACAAAACCCAACAAAATGTAACTACACATTAGTTCTCTTGGATAGACTTAAATGGAGACACAGAAGGAAATTGTCTGACAGTATTGTTGCAGACAGCATTGAGAGCAGCAGTTAGTAGCATTTTCTCAAAATGATGAGACAACAGAATAGACATTTGTTAGCACCAAAGAAACATGGTACTTTTCAATTTATAACTAACTCCCAACTACAGAACAACTTACTTGTCAACTCCACCATCAGTTCTAACACCCAAAACATTCAAATAGTAGGAACAGTATCAACACTGCAGTCAGACATGCACTGGGTGTCCGTACTACTTCTTTCTAAAAACAACGGGACTCTACCAAACCAGTGTGACTACCAGGGTAGCTCAGTTAAAACATGCTTCAGTTATTGTTTTATGCCTTTAATCAATATCATTCAATATAAGTATAAAAGTTGGACCAAGGTAAATAGAAAATAGTTCCACAGGTGCTACTCATGGGATCAGAAATGTTTGTTTTTTTTTTTTTTTATTCATTTTTCACAGCATTGGAGTTGTCATGAATGGCAGGACAAAAGGCTAGGACAGCTGGCCACAGTCAGTAATGACAATCTTTTTGGAAGGCTTTCCGCTCTTGGAACCAAAGCTCTCAATTTTTTTCACAACATCCATTCCTTCCTTTACGTGCCCAAAAACAACATGTTTTCCGTCTAGCCTATAAAATAAATAAAGGCATTTTTACTTAAAACAATAAAAAGACTGAACCAAACCAAGCTTTGTGAAGGGATGTTAGCAGATCTTCATAGCTCTCTCCTGCAGATCAGCTCTATGGTAAAGGCACAACTGTACAAGCGACATCAAATACTTTTAACTCTGAAATTTAAAAGCATTCCAAGTGACAGCAGCCTTGTTACCGTCAGAGCCCTTCCTCCTTCAAGCAGCACAAAACAACTTATTTTCCATTGTGAGTCAAGTACTTTGGACAAACAAAACCCAAACTAAACCACAACACAACAAAACAAACAAAACACCATCAACCCACAAACAAACAAAAAAAACCCTAACAAAACCCCAAACCCTCTGGATCTGGGCATCAGTTCACTGGGTTGATGTGCAGGGCTGGGAACCTACCAGTCAGTTTTTGCAGTGCAAATGAAGAACTGAGATCCATTTGTATTGGGTCCTGCATTGGCCATTGAAAGAACACCTGGAACAACAGTAGCAGCTGATTAAATTGGTCTAACAAGCATGCAGTGAGCAAGACAATTGTCCGCTGCACATTTAGACTAAATACGGACAGACAGAAGATGTGACAGTCTCGCACTGTCTCCAAATGATTTTTCATGTCAACTTCTTGTCTTTGACTACTCTCTCCAGCCCAGCCTCCCTTCTTTCCACAGCAAGAATGCTAGTAATGTAATTAGTTGTACACATCCTAAATGTAATTAACATCAGCTAACCACTACTGTGCTTCAACAGCAGCAGTACTTTCCTGTGACAAGGAAGTAACAATCCAAAAGAGAGAGGCTACAGAATTCAATCAGACTTTCTTATCTATGGCTTTTCCTTTACTTTTTCTGGATTTAATTTGAGCTTAAAGGATGTGCCTTTGTTGCCTAGTAAATACAAAAATTCCAGATTGCTTTGTTTCACTTGTGTAGTAATCACGTAAGTAAAAAATAAAATCTATGACTTACTAAAGAGGAAAATAAAAGCAGTAGTATCACTTTGCATAATTTTTAAGTAAAATAAAAAACCCCACGCCTTATTTTGTAGAGTCCCTTTTATAGTAAGAGCACGGGTGGCAATGTCACCCATTCCTGGCTGACTTACATTTGTACAGCAGTCTACATAAACAAGCACATGTTAGATTTTGATGTTTCTGTAACTACTAAGTGCCCCACATATCTAAAAAACCTTGGTTTTTTTTTAAATACATCTTCATAAACAATGCTTCATTATAGTTTACAGTCATCAGAAGGTAGAAAGAACATGTTTACTTACCAGGTCCTTCATGCTTAAGTATGAAATTTTCATCTGGAAATCTACTGCCATAAATGGATTTTCCACCAGTTCCATTATGGTTTGTAAAGTCACCACCCTGAAACAGAAATAGCTATTTACTTTACTAGCACACAAGCACAATTTTACATCAGAAGTGATGCTATTAAAAAATATACTCACTTGCTCTAATTTGAAAGTAATAAAATCGGCAGATTTTCTTCAGGTTAAGAATGAGTATCGTCACATGAGTATTTCAAACCATGTAACCACATAAAGACATAACCAAGGTAAAAGTAAACTTCTGCTCCAGATATTGCAGATACTCTCCAGCTGACAAGAACTCCAACAACCACCTTTCTGTGTTACCAGCCTTGCTCCCAAATATGATGCAACAAATGGCAGTAATTTTAAGAAACACCTCAAAGGCCTTGAAACAAAATCACAGATTCATTACCACAGGCAAGCCCTCAGAATGAACTTTCTCTCCGCTTTTCTTTCTTTCGACACATATAAGCACTGATCAGGATCTCCATTAGTACTATTTGCTGTTTCTAGGTTTTGTTGTTTAAGTGCTACAGTTAAGCTATTTTAAACTTCCCTCAGCTACCTGCTGCTTGCTGGGATAGATATGGCCACACATAAACCCCAAAACCAAACAAACAAACCAGTCACAGCAACATGCAAAGGTGGTTACTAAAACACCGTTTTGAGCAACCTGCCATCTCCTCTCCCAGGAGCAACACCACCCACGCCGGCAAAGCACTCACACCTCACCAGTCCGTCAAGTGACGGTCACCTTCCCATCCTCACCTTGAGCAATCTGCCACAGGTGTGTTACAGCTCCTCCTACGCAGTCCCAGAGTGTGCTCTGCACACTGCTAGCCACAAGGAGGCAGCTGAATTGCCAAGGCCTGGTGTGATGACCTTTAATTATGTTATACCAACCGCCTGAATCATGTTAACACTCCACCTGGACAAGTGGAAAGACCTCTGCTGTTTCTTCTCACTTAGAAATATTTGAAACCTACGTCAGTATTTCCACTTCAGCAATGACTTCCAAGTAATTCCTAAACATCAATTCATCACCTCACCGTACCACAGAGTCAACCACATAGTATCTTCATTTTGGGGTCACTTGTAGGGACAAAGAGGGAGGCAAGGAGAACTTCACAACTTAGTGGCAGAACTGAAGGCAGGATTTCTCTTTTTCTTATACTTATGTATTTCTGACCCCAGCAAGACTTAAACTTCATCACTTTGTCAGTATCACAAAACCTTAGTTTGCATTTCAAAGGCAAGAAAATAGGTCCTTTACAACATACATGTCCCTTCTCTCTCAAATCTTATCTTTGTTAAGATTAGGGCCTCTTGTTCCGACAGCTGTATATTTGCTTTAAAAAAAAAAAAAGTGAGGAGGGGGGACCATCACAGCCATCAGTTAATAAATAAAGCATGCTTACTATAACCTTGATCTCAAATTTTTATGGAGTCATTCTACAATGCACTGCTGTTGAAATGTGGCTTCCTTTAAGGGAAGAGACACCACCAGGAATCATACAATCCAGTGCACTACAGCAGCTGAAATCCTGCTCATCTGCCAAGCACAGTGGGGGGGGAAAAAAAAAGGCTTTCAAAAAGGCTTTTTCTCTTTTTGCTGTTGTTCCTGCTGTTTAAGAAAAAATTCCTAGCATGCATCAACTTTAATGCAGAATTCTGAAAGATTCGTCCTTCAAATTAAAACAAAATCCATTTCAGGTGTGTGATCCCAAAAATCAATCCCAACCAGCCCTTTTGATTCCATCCTCTCCTCCACATTAGGGAAATGTTCAGATTTTTTTTTTTTTTTTTAAACACATTCTCCATTGTGAACAGATTATTCTACTGGGAATAAAGAATGGACATCTTGTTTTCTTAGCTCCCTTTGAACACAAGGTTGATTGTCATTCTACCCACAAATGCTTTTCCTAATAAGTGCATTTTTGCCAAATATGCCCCACACCAAAGGACACTGCTATATAAAAGTAGAAAGTCTTAAGCCAGGTTTTAAGACTTTCTACGCCTAATTTGCATTTATTTGTACAAAAGATGTGTTATGGCAACAGCCATAGCAAAAACAGCAGAAATGCAAGTCACACTGTCACTTCTTTATTTTGTAGCTAGCAAAGGTTAGAACAGAGCTACTTAAAATGTTACTACTATAGTCTAATTTGTTCTAAAATTATATAAATAACATACAGATAAATTTAATAGCAAAAAAAAAAACAAACCTAACATTACCTGGCACATAAATGAAGGAATCACTCTGTGAAAAGTGGATCCTTTATACCCAAATCCTTTTTCACCAGTACAAAGAGCTCTGAAGTTTTCTGTGAAAACAAAGCATAAAGTATTATGTTGTCACATGATACATAATACATAATATCATCAAACACAAGTAGAGTAACTATGTCCCAAGTTTATACACTTTGAAAATTTTATACCTTCTTTAAGGTATTATTGATTGATTAGTTGTTCCCATCCTATAAGAAAACCTCTGTTATAAAGCTAAGGAAACAAAGCTTCTTTATCCTCAGAACAGGGTACAAACAATCTTTTTCCATTTCGTCTCCCTTTTATTTTGCTATTACACCTTACTCCAACTACTCGCCTTCCACCAACCCACCGCTCTGGAGTCAAAGGTTTCATTTTCTGACTTTCATGTCTTTGTTCTCTATAGTAATTGTGAAGACGATGTGGGGTTTTTTTAAGTATATTCATCTACTAGGAACTGAAAGAAAAGCACAAATTTTTCAGAACCACGAAATAAGCAGATGAGGAAGAGAGCACGTAATGAAACACAAAAGCTTTGCAACATGGGTGCACTAATCAGCTAGTGACCAGGAAAACAAAACCCTATATGCTTTTGGAAACTCTAACAGACACCATCCCTTTGGTTTACCTTTTCCCATTTGCTTTGGGGTTTGATTTTAAAGTAAACTAATATGTTTTTGAACACATATATTCACCACTGAGCCGAACTGTAAATTGTACTGTCTCAGGGTAAATTAAAAATGAAACTATTTGCAACAACAACAAATTGTAACTCCTCACTAGCACTGTTCTGACAAAGTTTCTATTGTATTTCTCTATTTAGCAAATGGGGATGGAACATGGGGGTTGTTTCCAAAAGGTAAAAGAACAATATTGTTCCTGTAAATCACAATCTAAACAAATATTTAAGTATGAAATTCTGGAGATGCTGCCTTACCTGCTGTCTTTGGAACCACATCAGCTTTCAGCTGTTTAGGAAAAACAAACAAACAAATTAGTAGAGTCAGCTTTTTCCATACATACACAGAAAAACTTCCACATGGGGGCTGGTACAACTGAACCCTCTTCCCAAGGTGATGAGCTATCTGAAACCACGAGACACCCAAAATTCCAGTAACACCTTAAGACTTCCTCAGCATTTAGCTAGTAATTAAAAATATCCCCTCAAGGCAACTTTTGACCAGTTAATGAAGATTAACTTGAACAGTGTATAATAACTTCATGGATCAACACAATAATTTAGTGACAACTTAGAAGAAGTTCTACAATAGACCCCAGGGATCAAAGCCAGCTTGGATACAACTATAGAGATCAAAACCCACAGAGCCATCTGTTGAAATCTGCAGAAAAGGCAAAGGAAAAGAACAGAAACTGTGTATCAAAATGAACCCATGATGTTACATACACATTTGTTACCAACAAACGCTTCTGACTTTGATTAGTGTGCATCTTTCTACTAATCTTGAAAACATATGGTATTATAATTACCTGGGAAAAGTGACATAAAAGTGGCCATACCAGGTCAGTCCAAAGTTTTATCTTAGTCGCACATCCTGGCCATAACCAGCACCAGACACCAAGAAACAGTATGGCTATGGCAAGAATTTAACATTCCTTTCCTAGGGCGTTCTCCTCAGATGGCTAGAATTTGCACCTGAATCTATCCACAACTTAGCCAAAGACTCAAGGTGATTGCTGCAGTGCATTCAGATTTTCTGTAAACTCAGCACACTAAAAATCTTTGACATGGAAATGGAATGCTGCCATAAGAAATATAGAAACATTAATGCTGTTTTTAAAATACATCCAGTTATTTACTAAATTTCACTGATGAATATGGAACTTGCACAGCAATATTTTATCTATGACTCTCCGAAACACCACCTCCTGAGAACATGAGAGCTTGTAACACCCAATTAATTTATATGCTGAATTAAGAAAATTGAATTAGGCTCTACTCTCCAGGGAAATCCTTTTAGAGACAACCCTTATGAACTACATTTTTAAAGATCTATCGATACAGACCTAACGTGGGTGCTGGAGATGGCAGAAGACCACACTGAATTCCCTCAGTGGGGAGTAACTGGGAAAAGCAGCATTCCCTCTGCAGGGCTGGGTTTGGGAACACAGCCCTCACTCCTTCCCATACACAACGCATTTATCAGAGGCATGTGCCCAGCCTTAAGAATACGTGGTGTATGTCACTGATAAGACTCGATCCTTATAGTGGTTTTTGTAAGAGCAGAGGAGCAAGCCACAGTTTTCCTATTCAGGCTTTCTTTAAATGTCTGAGTGTAGAGCCAGCTGCTGGCTGCCCCATTCAGAGCCGTGCAGACCTTTCCAGGCACACGAAGTGGGACGCTCAAGGAGACAGTACAGCTCAGAAAAGGGAAAACTAACAAACAATGAGCACCCAGGAAAGAAAGAAGAGGAAAAACAAACAAACAAGCAAACAGAGGGCGAAGCTGGCAGAGGGGCTGCATACCGAGTAGCCAGGCGGGGTCCGGCCCTGCACCTGGGGCCCCCGGGACCGCTCCCGCGGCACCTTCAGCAGCGACCCCGCTCCTGTTCAGCGTTTCAGCCTCACAGCGCGGTTCCAAGCCCTCTCCCGCTGCGGACAGAGCACGGTCCGGCCTCCAGCTCCACCTCTAGGTGCCCTCCCGGTGCCCTGGCCGCCCCCCGCGGGCCTGCGCTGACCTTGCCGCTCACCGCCCGCCATGCCCGGCTGTCCCGCCGCCCTCGGCTCCCCGCCCACCGTCCCCCGGCGCCAGGTGAGCTGCCGGCAGCCCCCGTCCCCGCGGCATCCCGGGCGCCCTTACCTCCAGCACGACGCGTCCCAGCGGCTGGTTGTCGGCGTCTACGTCCAAGTACACCACCGGGTTCTGCGAGCCGCCGCCGGCCCCAGAGCAACCGCGGGCACCGGCCGCCCACATACAGGCGAGCCCCGGCGGCGAGAGCAGGTCCCCGGGCGGGCGAAGCAAGCGGCGGGCGGCGCTGAGCGCCAGCATGCCGCAGGGACAGCAGGGAACACACCGGCACTCGGGCACACGCGGTCGGGCCGCCGCTGCCGCGTTTTAAGCGCTCCGCCCGCGGCGCAGCGCCCGCTGGGGGCGGCGCGCAGGTCAAGATGGCGGCGGGGGCGCAGGGGCAGCGCGGGAACGGCACTGTACCCCAGCAGCAGGACGCTGCGGGCTCCGGCGGCCCTCACAGCTGCCCAGCACGGCCCGTGCCCCTCCTCACCACCCACCATTTCACAACGGTTGGTAGGGGGCTGTTTCTGTTTTGTTTGTTTGTTTTGTTGGTGTTTGGTTTGTTGTTTTTGTTTGTTTGTGGGTTTTTTTGTTTGTTGCTGTCGTTCTTGTTTTTTGTGGGTTTGTTTGTTTTCCACATTTCCTCACAGACCCATAACCCAGGGATCAACAGCGACAGGAAGTCTCTAAAATTTTGTAATTCCATGCAAGGCCTTTGGTGTCATCCCGCAGCCCCAGGCGGGAAAGGCGAGGCTGCCACCATCACACGTGGGATAATTAACAGGGTGCAGCGGGGAGACGGGAGGGACGGGCCGGCCCTGCAGCCTGACTCACCGGCAGCACCCGGGAACGACACCGCTAACACATGGGGAAAGAGAGAGGTGCGCCCGAGCACCTACCTGGGCTGTCACCCCCGCGCCATGACCCCCAGCAGCACCCATGACATGGTTTCACAGCCTGGAAACCTGCCTGATCATCCTTAATATGAAAGTAACAACATTTAGCATCTTAGTGCTCCAAAATTAGCAGCTTAGATCAAAATACTTAGTCATATCCAGATATTATCTTGAAATCCGCTCCAGTTGCCACCCCGATTCTGTATACAAGAACTTTAAAAAGTTTTTCAGGTTCTTAAATGCCACAAAATGTCTTTGGTTTGGTGGGGTCTGTGGGGTCAAAGAAAGCTCTTCCCTCGGCATGGCAGCAGCATGACAACTCCTCTCATAAAGCCAGTACATGTTCTCTCTAAAAAACTAGGCCATTTTGGATATTTTACAATCTGCACACATTTAATTTCATCCAAACAGTGGTGCAGTTCCACACTGCTAGGTGAACCACAACCTTCCACAGTTGTATCAGCACTTCTTCAAACACCAGTTGTATCACCAATGCAAGTCCACTGGTATCAGAAACCTTTTTTTCTTCATTGAAAACAAACAGGAAAAGAAGTTCAGTTTTCCACGACAAGTTCATGCAAGGATGCTACACCTACCAGGTTCTGCCCCATTACACCTGAAGCAAGGGACATCCAGGACACCTGATGCTTTTCATTTAAGATAAATCTTGCAGCTAATGGAACACAACTGGTCCACTGAGTCTCTGCAAAATGAACTCTGCACGTATATGACATTCTGTCTGCTTGGTCTGCTCTGGCAGGTTCCCAGGTTGAAATAGGATTTCTATTAAAACACTTCTAAAAATGATGCATGATTTTATACTGATTATTTTAAGGCAGTAAATCACCAAAACTAAATAGCATTCATCTACAGTACTGCTGACTACCCTTGTTAAAAATTTAGCCCTTTAATACGGGAAAATAGCTCCTGAAGTGATTATTTAAAAAAACAAACCAAACGACACCACCCACACAAGAAAACCCAAAACAAAACCCACGACCAATAACAAAACCAAGGGTGATTCTAGTAGTTATGCACCTGTAATTTTCTCATTCCTTGTATTACAAATTAAGTTATTCCAATGAAGGTTAGAGTAAAGCAACCACGTAATATAGTATGAGGGAATCACACAACATCCCATACATGAGGAAAAGTAAACTTTCAATCCTGCCTGAGTTCGGTGTTGTCAGGCAGCTAAAAGTGACTTCATCAAGGACATTGACTGAATCTTCAGAAAGCTGCCAGTCAAGGCACAGCCCTGACCATAAGGTTTGGGCAGAACTACAACATACAACTACAGAAAACTGAGAAATCCTGTATGAACACCATTATTCAGGCACGCACTCCAGAGAGACCCATCCTTCATACCCTTCTCTGTGTTGTTTCCACTTCTATGGATTTTCTGAGATGAGAGGATCTTTGCACAGTATTCAAGACAGGGGTGAACAATGACTTTACACATACAGTGCTATGCCAGTGTTTTCTATTCCTTTACTAATCATCTAAAGCTGATTTATTTTATTTTCAATAGTAGCTACATCAGTATGCATTTTCTAGTTACCTTGTCATATCCTCGTAGCTTCAAGTCCATTTTTGGGAAACGAAAACTTCACTTGATTTAATCATCCATCTGATTATCCTCTAGTGACCATAAGAAAAACCCCTCTCACTCTTTTTAATGTCATTTTAATTGCAGTAGCCACTAGAAGCCTAAATCAAAATTAGCACTTGGGTGTTAAGTTTTGTGCATACCTGTAACAACAGACAGTTTGGCCCTGAAGGATTTATTATTTAATAAACAAGACAAAAGATGAGCAAAAGAGAACATCATCTTATGTCACACTTGGGAAATGCCAGCAGAACATCTTTGAACTGTTTTGCTAAGAGTCCACAGGCATCTTCAGTAGAGCAAACAATGCAGTTTTCCTGATTTGCAGGCCTTGGTGAGAAGCAAAACAACTCACTCTCTTTCACGGTGGTGACTTTTTATTTGGGAATATGGACTGAGTTATCTCTAGACTTGAAGCAATAAAGCTACTAAATCAGTGGTTATGGTCCACTCCTGCACAGTCAGATGTATTGGAACTCATGCAGACAGCATGTTTGGGAATTTGAGTTACAGAGGTCACTTTCCAAGGACAGAAAAAATGCTACAAAAACTCTGTCAAAGCCCACCCTAGATCACTAGTGAAGGAGGCTTAGAGCTAGCTCAGCAAACTGAAGTGATTTTAGAGGAGCTTTGAACACATCTGTGTGAAGGTAAGTTTATCTTTGAAATTCTGCAACATCTGGTTAGGAAATAAGTACATTTGGCTGAAAAACAAGCACACGTGGCAGCCCTGCACTATACCAGACAGGCAACAGAACGGGACGGCACAGACAAAAGTCAAGATGGATGCTTCAAGCAGAGCCATCAGGCAGGCTGGTACCCATCCTATGGATTTCATCTTTGTCTCAGTCTCAAAGACAATATTGAAATTACATATAGATAAATGAGGACTCTTTCGATAGAAGTTTCTAAATAGGTATTTTTAGAAACACACCTATTAAAGGACCCTTCTAAGGTCCTAGCAGAGAAATCCCTGCATAGGAAAAAGAACCTTAAGTGATACAACAACAGAATTTCATATTGATATATTGCTTACAACTTAGAAGTCTTCATAAACAAGACTATGATGCAACTGAGTGAATATTACCACCATTGTGCCAAGATGGAGAGTAAAAGAACAACAGTGGTTAAGTGACTCTTCTAAAGAAACAGAAGGAATAAATGCTTGAAATTTGACCTAAATTTGGAGATTTTGATTCTAAGGGGCTTGAAATAGTGTTAACTCCTGGCAGACAGAGAATGCACTGGTATAAAGGTGATACATGTTCCTGACTTCAACTGTCCGCCTGCACACCTACCTGTTTGTGACATGGGTATGTAGGTTAATTGTAGTATTCCAGCTTGGATTGCTGCTTGTCAATTGCTCTTGGCAGCTTTGGCAAGATCACATTTTGCAACCTACCAAATGCATGAATGCAACTACACACAACTGATCTTTGTGGCACACTTCGATGTGTTCTTCCCGGGCGTGTGTGCATAGCCCATGCAATGAAAAACTCAAATACAGACTTCAGCAATCTACTATTGAGTGGATTTCACATGAACATCACTCGATACTGTAATATAGGGAATTTCCATGGTATTGATTTTAACATTGATTTTAAGAACCCTTGCACACCTGGGACCTGGTTATCTCAAGGACTTAGCTAATCTGGACTGTTAGGAGAGGGAGAGATCCTGTCGGGGCTCAGCTTGATTTTAAGTGGGGAGAGCAGAAATTTGCAGTGAGCACTCCCACCCTCCACTGCAGAGCCTGGATTGTGCTGCACTTCAATACACTCAGCATAATTTTTCCATCAAGGTTTTGGCTAAACTAGAAGGTGAATTGAGAGCTGGGAAGGATTGCTGTAATCTGTATCTGTGAAGGCAGCACTGCAGAGAAGGACTTGGCAGTTCTGGTCGACAACAGGTTGACCATGAGTCAACAATGTGCCCTTGTGGCCAAGAAGGCCAACAGTATCCTGGGGTGCAGTAAGAAGAGTGTGACCAGCAGGTCTAGTGAGGTTATCCTCCCCCTCTACTCTGCCCTGGTGAGACACCACCTGGAGCACTGCGTGCAGTTCTGGGCTCCCCAGTTTAAGAAAGACAAGGAATTACTGGAGGGAGTCCAGCAGTGGGCTACAAAGATGATGAGGGGTCTGGAGCACCTTTCTTACGAAGAGAGACTGAGAGAGCTGGGTCTGTTCAGCCTGGAAAAGAGAAGGCTAAGAGGGAATCTCATCGATGTTTATAAATATCTCAATGGTGGGTGTCAGGAGGATGGGACCAGACTCCTTTCAGTGGTGCCCAACAACAGGATGAGGGGCAATGGGCACTGACTGAAGCACAGGAGGTTCCATCTGAATATGAGGAGAAACTTCTTTGAGGGTGCCAGAGCACTGGAACAGGCTGCCCAGAGAGGCTGTGGAGTCTCCATCTCTGGGAACATTCAAAACCTGCCTGGACACATTCCTGTGCAATCTGCTCTATGTGAACCTGCTTTAGCAGGTGGGTTGCACTAGATGATGTCCAGATGTCCCTTCCAACCCCAACCATTCTGTGATTCTGTGATATGCATTTATTTATGAATGGGGACTAGAGTGGGGAAGTGTGATTGCAGTGTGAAATTAAATAATACAAGAGCTCCAAGGGCACAGGGTAGCCACACAGGTACATTTACAGATAAAAAGAAAAAAATGCTAATAAATATTTCCCCCCAATCAAGGTTTCCTCTTAGGAACTTGTAGGAACCCAGCTCACAACACGAAACTTCTCTCCAGCACACACTGTACATAAAGGAGGAGTTTCCCCACATGACTTCATACTAATTACCTACAAATAGTCATACAAGAAGAACCTCAATCCACTCATGCTCTTTACAGCTGTGATTAGCATTTTCGTTTCAGAAGTTCTGAGTGACATGGCTTGCTCGGAATTCATTACTCAATCTCCCTGAATAATGTATGGAAACTCACTGCTAATATGTCAGATTACACACTGCCTTTACGTTGTGCCCAGGGCACCATGCAGCTGCATATGACTTCCCAGAAGACCATCCATACACCACTACAGCTAGTCCATGAACACTGACAGCTAGATCACGACATATAGGCATATAGGACACTTAAAAGGTATGCTTTTAGGCTAGAAGAAAAATGAGGCGATTCGCAAAGTTTCAGGATGCCTAGATAGGTGATTTGTCTGTGGGTGAGTAGGGAGACACTTTGTATAAAATATGGCAAAAGTTATGGGGGCTCTTCTGTGTTCTAAACCACGGAAATTTCTATTATAACAGAATGTGACATTTATAGGCATCGGTTCAGTTTATTTACCTATGAAGTATCCTCTCTGGTCTGAAAAACGAGTAATACAGTAGTAGTATGAGAAATACTATAGAATTGATTAGTCATGCTACTTCATCTTGTACAAGTAATATGAGTCTGGCGCTTGGGATGCTCTTACTGAAAACAGAATTGCCCAGGACTTACTCATCACAGGAGACCCTGAGCAGGCAGCCCAGCACCGTCCCCGCGCCGCCCCAAGGGGCTGTTCCAGTGCCCGCTCGCGTGGACACCGACCTCAGAGCTCTCCCCACTGCCAGCGCCCGCAGCGCCTCGTCTGTGCTCTCGCTGTGCGACTCTATCCACCAGCTCTTGTTTCTGTGATATAACAAATACATAACTGATGAAAGCAAAACCGGAGTGCCAACGCTTCCTATAATCACTGTCAGGAACACTAGAAAATGCAGCCAGGTGGAAGAAAGGGGAAGAACATCACACCTTTGGCAGTTTAATACTGGCAGTGGTAATACAACACTCTAGGTTGAAGTGCATTTTAGAAGTTAATTTACTTGCAACTCAAGTGGGAAATGGCTGCAGTGTTCACAGAGGCACAGGGCCGTGTAGGACCCGCAGTCCCACGCAGCACTCCAGATTCCCCACTGTATGTTTTTCATTCTCTATCCCTGGTACAGTACTTGATTTTTTTGAATTATTTTCTCTTCGTTCTTTGGTTTAATTTGATTGCTTTTCTGATCTTTTCCCCTCACCAGTATTTAGGAGCTTTCTACACAATTTCCTTACATTGTCTTATCTTCATGACTGTTATTCTCTTTCTCAAGAGCTCTGCTTTAATCAGCTGCCTCGTAAAGCTGTGGGTTCTCCTTGAATTTGCCCTGTGTGTAAATCTGAACAATGACTCTTCCAGGTAACACGTTCCTCTGTACCTTGTACAAGATGAATTACGCTGTCTGCACTCAGCTAATTCTAACAATAATCAGAGTTGTGAGACGTATTTTTTAGTTGTACAGCTTCGCAACAGGAGCTGAAAGCTAAACATGGGCTGATAGCATCACTGTAAACAAGAATCACCCAGAAATGAAAAGCTTCACAGATTTAACAAGACTAATATAATTCCACCAGTTTTTCTAAGCAACAATTCTGTGGGAACCAACCTCAGAATAAAGAGTCTCTCAAATTCCTTTCTGCTTTTTTGCAGTTTCACTACAGAAAAGGTTGCTCGCCATTAGCATACAGCAGCATTGCTGCATTAGCTAGCATGGGACGTTATGACATACTTACATGACATAAGTGCATGTGACAGTCATCTGAATACGCAACGTCCCACCAACTGAGCTAACAAGTTGTCAGATGCAAATTAGTGTGTGTCACATTTACAAGTGAAAAACATCATTTTTGTACAATGAAATGTTTGGTGAAATATTGAAAAGCCCAGGGTAAGAACTTCTGTTAGCATCCCGAGGAGTCCGGAGTCCAGGGCTCCTTCTGGTTGTGTGTCAGTGCCGCTCCCGCGCATTTTGCCATCAGGTTGGTAGGGGCAATATGAAAGTCATGCTTCTTCCCAGAGGGGCCATCATTCCTGATTTAGAAAGGAAAACTGCTAGGCCAAGTGCATGTCTTGTGAAGCAACATATTCTGCATTCTTTATGAACTGGGTATTTTCACCAGTCACTAAGACAGCTCATCAGATGGGATTCACAGGCAAGTCCAAAATTCACTGATTTTTCATGTCTTAAAAATGTACATAATGTACCTTCTTAGAAATACAGAAGCAATGAACAAGGAAAAAATGAGCATTGATTATAAATTTGGAACATAAGAATAATTGGTTAAAATTTGAATCAATTGAAATATGCATTAAAACCCCAATAAGACTTGAACTCCAGCATTTCATTAAGTAAATGTGGGGCATCTCAACAGTTTTTGCAAGCCAAATGAAGAAAAAAAAATACAACCCCAACAACGATCTGAACATTAAAAACATAATAAATAATAAATTGAATAACAGAATAAATAAATTGATTTTAAAAATTAATAAAAAATAATTCATAGTGTTTGACTAGTTATCAGTCTCTGTGTTCACCGTAATTGATTTGTTTATATGTGAACAAGGTAACAAAAGAAAACTAAATGTTCCAGAATAATTCAACAACAAAAACCAACAACAAACCCCAAACCACGAAATAGCAAACAAACACCCTCCCCATCATGAAATAACTATGGACTAACAGGAAAGTCTAGATTGTAAGATTCAATTAAAAATGTAATTGTTCAAAACTCTGACCTAGGTAAAAACAGATTTGGTAATCCCAAACCTCTCAGAAGGTCTAATAAAGCCAAAATCTAGAGAAACCAAAGTATTTATAAGTGGTAGATACTAGTGTTTCTAGAGAAGTTAGCTACTGTGTGTGACTGCATCCATCAGAAAACAGAGTGAGTTCAGTAACTGGAAAGATACTGGACGGACCGAGCAGACATATTCAATAAACCAGGGAAAGAGCTTCATCTCTTCTAGGCCATACACTTAGAAAAGAGGTTTTTAACAGAAGGATAGACTGAAATAGCAGAAAACCAACTATTACGATTTTGGCAAGGAGTTTCTGGAAATGCAGGTAAACTACATAGCAAACAAACCACTAAGTCCATCTGTACCAAGCTGTGTGCTAACATCTGCTCATTTATAAATAAAATTTCATCACTGATTAGGTTCCCTGTTGACTACTTTTACGTTCCCCAAGAAAGTTCCGTAAACTGATGGAGAAAAGATACTTCAGCATAAGATTCTGGAGATCTGTCTGATACAACAAAAATCCTGTGTTCCTTTTAGAGAGAACAACAGTGCATGGGCACAATGACAGACATTCAAGTAATACCCTACATAGAGTCGGCAGGATTTCAGTGACACGGAAAATGGAAAAGGTGACATTCTGGTAACAATTCAAAGTGTAAAAAAGAAAGGTAATTGTTCATGACTGGAAGTTCACAATACAGGAAGATTTGTACAGACTTGGAATTTAAGGAGATAGGAGGGAAGAGTCATCATACCTGTCCTGGGGTCCTCAGGTCACATCTGGCAGACACTCCACTTGCAGAATCGGCGGAGCCTCCTCAGGCTTCAAAGTGAGCTTGAAAAAGCACAGTGCTTAAGGACAACTCAAGCTCTTCGTGCTTTTCTCCATCTGTACAGTGCCAAAGCAGGTTTATACATCTCACTGACACTTCTTGGGAGCTTCAGGAAAACAAAACACCAAAAGAAAAATATTAGTTAATTATTGGCTGGAATGGATACATGCTTTTTTCTGTTTCACTACTGAGTGCACTGTAACTCAGTTTTGTTATCTTATCCTAAAAGCCCATTGTAATGGGTAGTACCAGCAAAGTAGGCAGAAGCTGATCATCAGAAATAACCAACTTTTCCCAGTTTTGAGAAAATAAGTCTCTAGTCTAGATTCACATATATATATCTGTATATATACACTTCGGTGTAACTCAATCAACAATAAGAACTTATGTCCTTGTGGAGCTGTGGATTAAGCGATATGTATCAATTACCTACTTGTATAGCTACTCATACTCTGAAATGGTTCAGTTGTTCTCTGTATTTGAGTGCATTTCAAAGGTGAGTTTAGACTAATGCTTCCACAAATGCCACAAATACAGATACTTTCTCTGTTACGGCAGGTTCTAAGATGCAAAGTGACTGGCATCTGTGGCTTAGTACGGGTGTAGAACTCCACCAGGACAGGATCTCTGCATGCTGCGGCTGTTGTTGATACAACTCCGGGAGTTCTCCTTGCGTAACAATTCCATCTGCTTGCAGATAATTAAGCAGACTTTGTAACTCAAAGGCTGCATTTTGAAACCAAGTCCTTCAACTTTAAGATGGGGATGCATTAAAAGAACAATATCTCATTTTGGTCAACTTCCAAAGTCACTACTTCCACTTGAATGACAGGCTCCAATTTGAATGAGAAGTTTTAAATTCTCGTGAGAATTTAAAACGAAGACAAAGGTAACCATCTACTGTGTTGGATTAGACAATAATCCTGTATTGCAGCACTAGAGACAAGCCCTCCTTTTCTGTTACATCGCGCAAAGTGTCATTTCAAATAACTTGCCACTTGTTTGGGTGATACGCGGTACCCTGCGTTCTGAACTGCACGTCACCAGTACCTTCTCACGGACCTTCTTCTATCCGGCCAGGGAGCGCAAAAGGCAAGTTGATTGTTTCAGAAAGAAACTAACAAATTTACAAAGCAGCTGCCAATTAGCCAGACCTTAATTTTGCAAATTTATTTAGGAAAAAAAAATTAACATGAGCAAATGAGAATACTTCAGTGTTACAACAGAGTATATAAATGTCTAGCAATAGTCAAATAATTTGATCTTTAAATACAAAATAACCACATGAACACCTAATATACAGGTTTCATCTGAATACATATTTATTAGATAAATATTAGGTTGTCACATCATCTAACTACATACAGTTTTGCAAGACTAAAAATCACAATTATTTTTTCTGACCAGTTTAAAGTATGAAATGATTGCATTGTACTGTACATACAATGTACAAACAAAGACAATGGCCATTTTTGCATGTTACTTCAGATTGTACTTTTTTTTCATTAATTCTCCTCTGATCATGATATCAAAAATTGTACAAAGTATGAATTTGGTTACAATTTTTTTTTTCTTTTTTTTTTTTAATCCCCGTGTTTTTCTTCATTATTTCTGTAGCACCCTAAAAATACACAGGTGATAGACTAGTACACGTAAGCTAAATATTACACGTAGATAAAACAAAACAAAGGATCAGAGTATATTACAGAAGTGAAAGTGAAACAAATGCTGAGACTCCACAAACGCTAACAAACAGGATTCATTTTCCACATAAGATGGAGCTTCAAGCTTTTTTTTTTTCCTGCGAAATAAAAACAATGCACATTCCAAGGAAAATGAATGCATTTCTGTTAACATGTCTCTATTTGTCATTTACATATGTACAGCTGTCCCTTGAGTCTCCGCTGCAGACATTGGCGTGTCTCTGTCAGTCCTATAATAATGTCTTGGCAGCAGAACTGTAGATCTCTGTGGGTTCTTTCCCAGATGAACTTCCATAGGGAAACAATTAAAAAGTAAACAAACAAAAGAAGAATAAAAATACTACTGGAATTTCATATAATAATTAAGCTTTAAAAGAAATGACTGTGATTACCCTATTTGCTAGTTTGTTTCTTTTTCTAAACTTTAATACGGCAGTGAACAGATAAAAAAAATAACTAGATTTTCATTTAGAAGCTTTTTCATACTGACTCCACTATACAGTACCTGATTTTAGCTGACAGATAAGTTTTTAAACTGTCTCAAATGTCTAATATTTGGGTGATGGGTAAAAATTGTATTTTCTCTCTTTAAGTTCTGCCTTGAAACCAAATGTTTCTGTAAGCTTAAAAATGTCAACCGTCCACTTTAATTCTCTATTATTTTACACAGCAGATGCAAACACTGCTCCAAACATATTGCTAACATTTATGCGGGGTTTTTTTTCCCTTCATCCTTTCCAACAGGTACTTTTTAAATACTACCAGTTAGCAAAAGGTCAATCCTTAACATAGCTGGTTTAAAATACGATGTTGTGTTTAAGAGAAAAATAATTTCAGGTGACTTAGTTGCTTGTGCATATTAAATAGAATCAATTAAAAAAGTTTGAGCAACCAGTTCCAACTAACAGTGAAAAATCTTTATTCTCAAACCTATGGCTTAAGAAACTCTCCACCCTCCCCCCTGCAACAAAAAACCCAAACTCTAAGGGCATAAAGTCAGTTTATCATTAGCCAGCCCTGCAAATGACTTCAATACCTACATAAACAATGCAGCAAAAATACAGGGGGAAAATACTACAGTAAAACGGCTACAAAACACATCTGTAACTGAAGAATGGTCTTTTTGAGGAATTGTGTGATAGCAGCACCACACCATGACCATGTGTTACACCAAGTTATCTTTAATATTCTGCAGAGTACCTCTACAGGTTGTCAAGCCCACATAATAATAATAATAATAAAAAAAAGACACTTCTAAGCAGAATAAAAAACTGTAACTGTTTCCCTCCCTCACCCACCGACATCCCTTGGCGTTACCGTGCCCCTTTTTCAGGGACCAGAGCAGTGACATCAATGTGGTCCCTCAGACTCGCTGCTTGCCTCGGTGCATCGTCACCTGTTCAGAGCTGCTCCCAGGTGCTCAGCTCCCCCGGGCAAACAAACCACATCTCTGCCACCACCAGCCCACGGTCGCCCACAACCAGGGAACATCGGTTGGTTACTTGGGGTTTTTTTGCCCTAAGCAATCACTTATAATTATGTTTCCACAACAAAGCTGGGCCCCGATTGTCCAGGTACTGCCTGGTGTATCAATTCATCCATCACACCATTCAATATGAAATTTGGGCTAATTTATCAAAAGAAAATATGTGGGGGGAAGAAAAAAAAACCAAAACAAGCAACTCCCTTATTCTGTTAAAGAACCCTCAATTTTCTTTTTTTAAAAAAGGACCCATATTTTTCTTCAGAGAAGGTATTTAAAAACACCAGCAAAAGTATAACCAGATCATGAAAATGTTGAATATTATCAAAGACAATACTAAAATATTCACAAAGATATTTACAATAGCAATTCTTAAAATAATTGATTTTGCATAATGAACAGCGCCTTTCTTAAAAAAACTCGAAACAGGAAAAATATAAGTGTGGGACCATCTCTACATAATATGTTTGACAGATTCAATACTCCTACTGGAAAATAAAAGAACTAAACTGCCATTTCCTTTAATATCTACAGCAAGGTGCTGCTGACTAGCATATATATATCACGACGCATGTACAGCAGTAGTGGGAAACGTTAATAAAAAGAGCAAAATAAAACAAAAACCGCAAAGAATTTACAAATACGACTTTGGTGAGGAAAGCAAATCCAGAGTCGTAAGCACAGAGCATGCCATTTACAGCACTGCAAACTAAACACAGAGGGCTAGGAAGCTATCTAGTCAAACCGACAGGAAAGAACAAAATTTCGCCTGGCACTTCAGTTTAAAATGTATTGTGGTGAGCAAACGGCGGGTATGTGACTGGATCTGCGATGAGGAAAAGGAGTAAGGTCAACCTTTGCTTTAGTAACAAAAAGGAACAAAACCAATAACTGTACAGTGGGCAAAAGCTGAAATGTTGCACCACAAGGGCAAAGTTGGCACACATGCACTTCTTACACAGCTACTGTACATCATTTATTAGAGAGAGAAAGAGAGAGACGAAGAGCACAGAAATGGGCACAGAAGCAACAGGAAGCTCATGCAGGAGCAGCAACCACACGAGAAGCACAGATCACGGGGCAAGACAGTGATTGTGGCAGCAGGGTCTCTTGGGGGCAGTAGGAATCTACCAACAGTTACTTATTCTCCCTATGCCCAAGTCCTTCGGGAGAAAAAGCTCATCCCAGCAGTTTAAAAAAAAAAAAAACCAAACTGAAGGAAGAGAAAAGAAAAAGGCTGAATTATCTGTAACAGTCACGAAAACGGAATGCAAAGCAAAAAAGAAGCTGTAAGATGTCTCTCCAATGTCAATGCCCCTTCTCAAGCTGATTATTAAAAATAATTATGCAGTGATGCTACGCTCCTTCCATCCTGCAATGATTTCCTGGCTGCCTTCAACCCGGCTTGTCTGACTATGTATTGTGCAGTACAGACAGTGACACAAACGCTCGGGGCACCAAAGGCTGTGGGTAATAATCAGGAACAGTTTGATTTGCATCCCTCCTCCCTCTCTTTTCCATTCTGCATGGCATACATGGTAAAAGATCTGTTACAGCAATCTCAACAGCTGGATGTTAACGCGGCCACCAACGGTACTGATTTGAAACCAAAACTACAAAAAAACCCCTAAACATCGGAAACATTTTTGTTTTTATTTTTCCTGGGTGGTTCCAATCTGTGTGTTTGGCCAGAGGGATCCTCTGCAAAGAGGCGATTCAGATTCCTGCGTGGGCAGAAATACCAACACCCATGGCTGCAGCCTGGAGATTCTCAGGACTCCGCCACTGAAGTCGTGTTAGCTAAACTGCTGGCTCCTTCTGACAGGCCTGTGTGTCTTCCCTATCTTTGCCACTTGACTGTAGGATTTGTGCTTTTTTTTGAGCTTTGTATGTGTTTTTGTTTTTCTTTTTGTGTGTGGCCAGGACAATCACTCCAACACAAACCTGTGGTCGGAGGCAGGCAGAGGGGAGGTGGGGTGGAGGGAGATACAGTTTCAAATAAATGGAAGAACACGCATTGGAAGGACACTCTGAGACGCGTCAATTAGAGACAGTTCCATTTTGTTGCCTTTTCTTCCCTTGCCAAGATATGGTTTTGCCAAGATACTTCACAATATGTTTATCACAGAACTCTCTCTCTAGAGGATGAACAACAAATGGGGTTTCCAATAGCTGCACAACTGTCTCTGCTGCTTTGTCACGTGTAGCACGGCAGACTCAGAGATTACTGCATTTAGTTAGGTTTCTGTATTTTTTTCTCCCGTCACTTTCGCAGTCTTTGAAGCTGACAAAAGCAGTTCTGAGATGAAGAAAGCAGGGAGTGCACCACTGGATCAAGTTGTGAGTTTTTTCTTCTCTTGTGGAAAAGGAGTGTTAAGATTCCTCGCTGTGCAGCCACACACGTGTGAACAAGTGAAAGGGATGGGGGAATACGTATGGTTTCAGTTGTTCTCAAAGAGAGACAGAAGGTCATCATTGCTATTGCTTGGCAAATCAGGAGGATCCAGGTACGAAAGTAGCTCATCTGGATTTGTGAGTTCTGGAAGCAGCTATAAAATATAAAGATAAAAGGAAAATTACAGATAACAGAAACACAATTGAGAAAAAAAAAAAGGGATTAAATACCACACATTCCTGGAAACTGGATTTCATCTGTATATATCCAAATAAACCAGAAGGCAGTAACACAAACCTAACACCCAAAGATGGTACAGTATCCGCTTGTTTGTGAATATCTATGTGACTCAGTTTTCACCTGTGAATCACATTAGCATCTCAATCATGGTTTCTCAGTCCACCTCCCCACCACAAAGTTCATCAATAAACAAAGTATATTTCCTGGCCAGGGAAACTGACAAAAACTTCTCCATTAATGCTCCTTATGTATGTTAGCTTCGTATAAAACACTGAATAAAAACCTGAAACCTACAGTTTGAGTAATACATTTTTGAGCTTTAAAGGAGATCAAGCAGTTCCAGACATTTTAAACAGCCAGGGGCATAACACCCTCTCCAAGAGAAGATGCACTAATCTCCACAATGTTCTAAAGTATCAAAAGGAATAGTTGTGGGGTTTTTATTTATATTTTTATTAATGCTGTGTTTCAAATAGAAAATTTAATTTTTCAAACCATCACTCAGATTCTTTTTGACCTGACAATAACAAGCAAATCGTAACTCCTGGGCTGTGTAGAAGGCAACGTTTTCTGCTTTATTCTGCATCTTGCTATGTCCCAGTCAAAAGGAAACATGTCATATATAAAAACCATAAACACCACAGGGAAGAGTTTGTAAAAAACTCCCTTTAAATTCAGTGCTGTGTTAAAGCAAAGACAGAAAAATATGGACTGCTTTAACTAATGTAATAGTAGGTATAAGAAGTTCATTTTAAGTTGTTCTATGTTTTCAAATACTATAAAACTAAGAGCTTGACTACATCACATCTAACATGCAAATGTTATATTTATATGCTTCTATTACTCATGTGCAAATGCAGCTTCATCTTCTAATGTTATATGGATCAACACATTTTTCAATAACCTAAATATGAAATGCAAAAGGAAGTTTATTACTTCCTAAGCATTTTGAAAAAATGCAGTGTCAAGTTGACATAAACAGAATTTCCCAGCAGGAATGCTTTTCTTAAAATACCACCTCCTCTTATTCATGGTAAAAATGCTATTATCATAGTACTAGGCTAAAGACATAAGGCTTTTAAATGCATTTCACTTGCTATCATATTTTTTTTTTAATATCTAGTACAGAAGCCCAAAAGAAAACTGCAGCCCCACCAAATGTGTACAAAGTAAAAAATGGTTTAATTTGCCCTACGATTTTACATCTCAGTTCTTAAAAATTTAACATCGTGTCTCTGAGACCCATTCTTGTATATTTTTTTGTTTTGTTTTGTTTTGTTTTTTTTTTTCCCTGGGAAGGTGAAAGTTTTAAACAACGTGCTCAGTGTATGTAAGTCTTGAGGGCGACCTTGGCCTGCCTTGGCTGGAGGGGCCAGGCAGCACAGCCGGGTGAAGCGAGAGACCTCAGGAAGGATGTGCTGGGCTGGAGCAGAGCTCAGACACCCAGGGGTGGGTGAGAGCTTGGAGAAGTGCACCCTGTGCTCCTGAAGCAAACACTGGAGAGGTCTAAGCAGTCATTTGAGTCTCGTGTCTCTGCTGTCTGAAGTAAAAGCATAGGTCACCTGTATCTATACCTATACAAGGTATATCCTTTAACCCAGGTTAAACCTTAGACTGCATCACACTGAAGTCCTAAAGAATTAATGTGACTGTGTCAGCAGAGAGAGGACCATGGAACAGAGTCCTGTCTGGTTTGCTGTACGGGACTTCCTTCAGCCTGGTTACACAACACAGACATCAAAAATTAAATCCATTAAAATAATCCACTCGATCGTGATTGAGTTCACAGATATTTCAAAGAACTATATTCCTCACACTGTACAGCACTTGCCTTTTCATTTAGCTAAGATAATTTCAGTCTCCCATTAAGAATCCAGCGTGCCTCCATCAGTGATAACCACAGTACTGTGATAAATGTACAGGTTGTTCTACTTTGCCTTTCACTGAGGAATGGGTGCCTGACCCATAACAGCACACTTTATGTTGCTGAAGTATTTGAAGGAAAAAATTACATTTTAATTTCACCCATTAATATATCTCATCCAGGGTCCTTAAGGGTTCAGACCTCTAATTGCCACACGAACTATTGTTCCCAAAGGATGTGCACGTGACCGTGTTGTGTGAAACAGCAGCAGCCTGGTGCAGAGAGAAGTTACTCCACGGAGCACTGTTCCTGCAACAGGAGCATTCATCCATCCCTCCCTTAACCCTGCCCCTACCAGACTGCCTGCCCGTACGGTGCTTATGTGTGACGGGGACGACGTAAGGATACGGCAACAGTAAATACAGATACAAATCCAAGGCACAGAGGCGAACATTTCTCTCAGAAAACTACACTGTGCAGCAGCAGACTTTGGAACAGACAGAAGCTACACGCATGGGAACGTACGACTCAAACGAAAATCCAGTCCTAGCGCTAAGGAATTTAAATATCGGGAGGGAGGTGGTTAACCAGAGCGATACCTCAGATAAGTCGCTTCCAACTCCAATGAATGGATAGTAAGAGACAGAAGATTACTTTTGGCCTTAAAGCTAGGTTTATCTTTGTTTAGTTGTGAGCTCACCCCCACAGTGGCTAAGGAGACAGAAGACGCCCTTATTGTTTATTTTCCTACGTGGCGTAGCGGGGGGAAGGACTTGTGCTGCTGACAGATGGGCACAGCCTGATTTTGGCTGTAGGGAGCAGGGACAGTGCCATGGGATGGGCCAGCACAGACCAGAACCACACACAGCTGCATCCTTCCTCAGGCACTGCGACGGCTTCAGGCTCAGGAGGAGCACCCGGGAGACCCCGCCAACGAGGGGAAGGCAGGACGTGGCTCCCAGCCCAGTGCCCGAATGGCCGTCTGAAGAAATGCCTGCCTCGGTGCTAGAAAGAGGCCACGTCTCGCACACCACGCAGCTGCTCAAAGCAGAACCATTCCCCCAGCAAGCCAGGAGCGCCCTGTCACCTCGGCTGCAGCGCCCACGTACCAAAGCATGAGAGGATGGCATGTGCTGTGGAAGCGTCCCCGTCCCCTGCCCTCCCCGCCCTCCCACCGCAATGCAAAGCAGACGCCACGGCAGGCAGATGATAGTATGACACAAGACTTACATCCAGCGAGGGCTCCGGCATGTCGGGTGCTCCCTGTCCACCAGCCTGACCCTCTAAGGCTGAGGAGGGATTAAAGGTCAGGTCACTGTGTGGATGGTTGCTAGAAGCGGCCGGGGGCGGCTGCCGGGACTGCTGGGTAGGAGGCCCGCTGTGATGTAATGGCTGCCCTGACTGGCTGCTGGGGTGAGGGACGTGCAAACCTTGCTGCATGGAAGTATGGGACTGATCAGTGCTGCCGGGATGAGGGATCTGCGGAGGAGGAAAAAAGCAGGAAAAGAAAGTGAGGCCACAAGGTACAGTGCTCGCGGTGCCTGACTCTGAAACCACATGTTACAAAACGAAATAACTTAAACAAAAAGACACACGCAACGACAACAACAACAAAAAACAATACACACAAAAAAAGAAATTAAAAAAAGCGCAACTGGAAAAGAAAACTCCATATCCCAATGCTGGAGGGAGCGTTTCGGCTTTTTGAAGGTTATCTGCAAGGGTGAGAAGAACACGTTGGATTTGTGCTGTTGGTTTGCTTCCCTGTGATGTGGGGAACTGCACCTGAAGATGCAAAATAATGAACCCCAAAGAGGAGGGAAGGAGGCTTATGGGTGCTGCTCAGCATTAGCAAGGCAGATGCTTTTGCCCTTAAGAATTCCACGAACGAATGGAGAATTTGTTGAATAGCGATCCCTATGCCATGAAACTGATTAACCAAGAAAATGGATCACTTCTGCTCAGCTCCCTTACTGGGCAGCTTCCTGACATCACTGCCTGTTTGTGGTTCAGCAAAAATTATGCAAACACCAGCCCCTTCCCCACTCATCCCCTCCTTTTCTTTGCAGGACGCAACACCCCCTTTTTAAGGGCTGAAGCTTTTCCTTGCTGATATTCATGGGTTCTGATGGTTGACAAAACCCAAGTCGGCTCAGCTCGCGACCTCCAGAGCTGCTGGAGGTGCCGCACACCTGCCAACTGCAAAGGAAAATGCATTACCTTAAAGTAAGCTAGCGATCACACTTCAGTTTTGTATTCATGCTACAGGTAAGTTCTCTAGCAAAAGCTTAGTATTTTTTATGTTTTCTGTGAAGAATAAACTACCAAACCACACACATCTTCCAAACCCTATTATGGAAGAATGGAGGAAAAGTCTTTCTCACATGACAGAGAAGCAACAAAAATGCACAAGCCCAACTCTTTGTTCTGCTGCATGTCACATTTAACGCTAGTAGATTCTCTGGGGCTTGACCTTGGTGCCATGAGAAAGAAGTGCCTGAATGCTTCAGAATCAGAAGTCTCATGTTAATTTGGTATATGGAGAAGCAAAAAATGTAAACATTTTTTGAGGAATGCTACATGTTGCCACAACGGGGAGCTGAAATCAAAGAACAGATACATACAACAACAGCATGAAATTTATCCAGCCAAGCCAACAGAAACCGGCAAAACACTATGTCAGTATTGACCCTTTCATAGCACAGTAAACCGCAAGGTTATTTTAACCTATTCTTCAGTTTTGGAAAGCAAAAGGGAGGTTATTACAAGACTTAATTAAAATGTTCCCACAAAATTTAAAAAAAAAATACAGAAACAAGCATTTTAAAAAAAATACATTTCACCACTCTTATGAAAACTGAAACCTGAATACTGATCCATTGGGACACTCGTACTCAGCTACACGGAGGTGCTTTTCAGTACTTTGGTAGTATGAAGGATGGTGGAAATGAGCAGGATTCTATCTGCCACACCACATTTGGGCCTCTTTCCCATATAAGAGTTCAAAGTAACTGTTAAAAAGTACTGATACACACTTTTCTCTCCTTTAGGGTCACAGTTCAACTACCTGAAAAGTATCCTGTAACATTACTGTTGGTACTTTAGGGGTAAACTTGTACAAAATCTGCCCACAGACCACACATTAATGCAAATGAATCTGCAGCCTAAAAACTTTGCAGAAGTCCAAGCGAAAGTAGAGGTCTATACTATAAATAGTATTGTTTCCCTCTTCATCCATTGAGGACACGTGCAACAGAAAGTGTGGAAATTAAGCTTAATAATAAGAGAAAGTAAAAAGCAATTTAAGACAGTGTTGCTAAAGTGTGAAAGCAATTTCCAGAAAAAACAAAGCAAAACAGGATTATCTCAAATAGCCTCTTAAATTTATCCCGGAATGCACAAAGCAAGAGTCATACTGATATGTTTATATCAATAATTATTTAAACCAAGAGGTATCATACCTTCTCAGACCTACTTCAAAACAAACAGGTAAGAAATTCCACCTCATATTCATATATGCAATATTTTTATATATATAAATATTTAATTGATAAGGGAGTATCTTGGGCCCTGAGACATCTACTGGACAGGGAATAATTGTTCACTGTATGACTGAGGGCTACCATAATCTTAAACAGCCTTCACAGGTTTCACATCCACCTGACTTAGGCCACAGGTTCCCCCCATCAGCCTAAGCGTGAGAAAACAAAATGCTCTGGACTTAAATATTTTTCTATTTGCACTCACCTAACTGATGATAAGGTCACCATGGTGCAAAAACATTCTAAGCAATACACTTTGTGCATGTTCAGCTTGTGTCTGCATCTCCCATCACTGTATTTTAACTCTAACCCATGCTATGAACGCGGAGTCTGACAAAGTTCCCCTTGCTTACATAGCAATGTAATCCAGAGTTGGTTCGGGGAGTGTAAACTCTGATGCTCTTAAAACGTTCACAGTCTATAAAACGAAAGCTTACAGCAGACACAATGACAGCTTCAGCTTAATAGCACAAAGCACAACTCTTTATGAGCCCAACAGTGACCTCTAGGAGTGCTGAGATGTATAGCTGCAAAGCAACGGGGCCTCACAGCTGCAGAACAATATTCCTTTCATCTCAGGAGAAAACTGATAGTGAGAAAAAAGATCAGCAGGTTATGATTATGGTTTATATCTCTCTCCATTTTTGGGGTCATAGTTTTACCAACTCATTTGCTGGGCTAGCTGGCAGCACCACTGGAAGATGCCATCTTGCCCTGCTGCAGTTCCTGGGCACTTTTCCCCTCCAAACCCTCACGAACATCCTTGCAGACATGCAGTGAACTTCATCTGGGGACGTAACATGGGTCAAAGCTAAAGTTCTTTTCGTCCCACTCTGAATTAGTTTTCCATCACATCAGTACCCAGATCCAGATCACTTCATGCCTGCAATAACACATGTGCTGGTGTGAGATACAAGAAAAGTGAAAATAGAAACACGAGCAATGGCTTTTCACAGTGGCACCAGCTCGTATCACTTCACTGTGTATGTGGAACTATGGCATAATCATCCATTGCTCAGTCATGTACTATTCCTTATACTGCTTGCAATAAGCACTAAGCTAGAGCTAACTCTGAATTCACCTTTGTCTGTAACTTATTTACGTGTGCTGAGAACAAACATGATGCAATTGTGGCAGCTATTTTGTAGCAGTCATGCACTGACATACAAGCATCTGTTCTACAATTCTCACAACACTTTACACCAAGAAAGAGGTATTACTTTTAGCCACCTTTCAGGTCTTGATTTTTGTCTTCCAGAGGAGTGGAACAGCATTGTTGAGAGAAGGTAGTTCTGTTGATCCAGTGCTGGTTACCCAACCCTACATATACTGGGCAAACACGTCTGCATTTCCTGGAGCAACCTATGGAGTATGTCTTGGAGGGATCAACTTTCTCCACCTACCATTATATACAGGGTGTTTCAAAAAGATGGACCAAATTTGAGATCACTGAATCTCTGCAACTGGGTCCATCTTTTTGAAACACCCTGTAAATCTTCATAATAGGAAAATCAGGAGCTTCCTCAGCAGCATTCAGCTCCAGTTAGAGAGAGAGGCTGGGTCCAAAAGGACCAAACATCTGATCCTCACTCACCTTGTAAACACCAGTCGAAGCAAATAGTACATGTAAACAAAACACACCTTAAGTGTATAAAAAGGAAAGACAGAAAGCCAGACAAGAGCACAGGCAACATCTTAAAACTTTAGTTCAACTACGCAATGTGATCTATAGTTATTTTCGTAAAGAGATTTCTGTCCAAAGACATTCAGCTACACAATTTTGGAATGTGTTAATGGCATGCATTTCTCTAAAAGCAGTAATTTTAAAGGTGCCTTTCTTGAGTGTCTGGTACAGACAAACAGTTCATTTTTGAGAGAGAAGAAAAGACAGAGAAAAAGAAAGACAAAAGTAGAGACTTTGTAATACTGAAAAAGCTGTGTGGGAGCACTAACAAGGTCAGTCTAACTCCCTTGTGCCAACAGACCTGAAAATTGATCCTCATTAGAGAAAATCAGCCATTGACATAAACTAGGTGGAGCCTGCTTTAGTGCCGCTTGCCATTCCCAAACAGTATAGCTTGCATACCATGACAGATGAGGCAGAAGTGAGGCAAAGGTTTACTCCAATCACCAGCTGTCATAACCAGATTTGCTACAGCCTGGCCCACAGAACCAAAAATCTATTAACATTTGCCCAAATGCCCTCTTACAACTCTGCAACATGCATGGCCTTGAGCAACTTGTACCTTTGCTAGCGTTTTTAAGCACTCATCCTCTCATCTTCAGAAAACCACAAATGCTTCACTTTCATATTCAAACATTCATATCTTACCACTCCAGAAATTTCACTGGGGCAACTACTACAGCAAAGGTGTAGCAGCTAACTGATGAACTCAAGAGATAGGTGTCAGGTAACAGGAGGCAAAGAATAATTCCCTGTGGCTGGATTCAAAGGAAAGCAGCTGTAAGTGTATCAGGTTGGTAGCATTTCCCCTCACTACTATATTCTAATACTGTATGGTAGGTTCTGATGCAGATAATTCAGGCTGCTCTTTAAGCTGTGTATGTGGAATTTGCCAACATAAAATTAAGTTTACAGCATGTTTGTTCTGTCCTTTATTAGCCTGTAAAGTGGTAAAGTTGTTATGGTTTCTGGACTCTGCCTTTGCAGACAGTGTTGTTACTTGGGCTCTCTCCAAGCTATACTAAGAACTGTCTCTCCACTCTCTTTCCATTTCTCACCATCCTCCCTGCAAAATCCACTGCCAGCTACAGGAGACACCGAGTAGGCTTTTGCCGAGCATCTGCTACCACATTTCCTCATTACATTCTGAAATTGTACTTTCTAGTATTCGCTAAAGACACGGCACAGATGACTTGTCAAGTTAAACATCCTTCCTGTGAGGTAACAGCCCCTGCCCTGTAACTTAAATGAACATAAAAGGATATATAAACACACACTCCCCAGAATTAAAACAGATGACTAGCCATGCCTGAGAGCTAAATGCTGCTGGTAGCTTTTCTATCACCTAGCTGTCACAGTACTGCATTTTCTGGAGATATATAAAGTTCCATATATGAAACTCGGTGTTCTGACAAAGCTGTTTTTCCAACGCACAGTTTTGCCACTCCATTTGAGACCTGAAGGACCTCTATTTTTCAGTCTCTTATGTTGATACACTCTCAGACCAGTGGTTGCATCTCTCCTTGAAATCTACAGGCTTGTCCTATTCCCAACAGGTTAAAAGTGCCTTTCATGCTACTTGGGTAGAATTCTCCCTCAAAACACTTTGATGCAAATTTTGTCCTCAGGGGCAAAGCCAGGGAAGATATTGTCCCTGCTTTGAAGTCAGTCCATGTCTTGCTGTAACAAGCTGTCTGCTGAAGATGGATATTCACAGATCCTGCTGGCCTAGGGAATGAAGCCTAGTTTTTTTCAGGTGTCAGAGCAAAGCACAATCATTAACACAGCACACCAAGCCAGGTTGTCTCTTTCAGATAAAAAAAACCTTAAAATGACAATTCAAAAAGCTCATAAATGCTTCTCCAAAAACTCAAAAAGGTTAGAAACCAAAAATGGAATTTTTGGCATTTCTCAGGACTACTCTATTTCACAAACTTCCAAAGTGAGGACTCCACAAAAAGTAAAAGCAGTTCACAAGGCAAGGCTGTTAGCTGGGTGAGAGCTCCTTACCCCGACAAAGGAAAAATCTATGTCTGCAGCACCATTACTTACAGATTCCTGCATGGGGTGGCTGAGAGGTTTGTCGAGAGCTGCCATGCTGCTTGGCATGTCTGGGGGATGTGACAGCTGTGGCCCATGCATGAAGTCATTCATAGACGTGCCACCAGGATTCCCGTGTGGGAAGTCGAAATTGCCATGACCTTGGTAACTGTTGCCTAAAAGAGAAACAGATGCGATATGAAATAAACTCCTTCTTTCCCAACATTGATCTCTCAGAGTACGGTGCAAAAGCCATGCAGCAGGGCATCCTCCCTGCCCAGCACAGGAACACTGCAACACCGAACATGACAACGCTCTGCTGCCCACTGCTGGGCTGAGCTGGAGGGATACAGAGGAAAAAGATGCACCCATCTTCCAAATACTGGCTGCTGTAATAACTCACGTACACGTTTTAACTAATTGAAAACTGCCACCACTTTGAAAAACCACTGTCAAGTCACCACATAACCAAGCCAAGAACTGAAAGGTATATTAGATCCCATGGAATATTTGCATCCGGGAGCATCTCAGTCCAACTGAGACTGGCTGCCCAAATCCAAAACGATTTATATGACAGATGTGTTATTTATGTCTACACTTGTACATACTCAAGTAAGGCTGCAGCATTGCTTGAGTTTCTGATGAAGCTAATTGACAGAACTGTACCAGGAAGATGCTACAGTACCAGTTCATAGCACAGCATCTATTTTACCTCCTCTTCTCCAGTATAAACAGGCAGCTTCCATTAAAATAGCTCAGAAGAGGCCCTCACATCTAATCAGGGTTTGTGATGTAATTCTACTTGCTGCCACAAAACCCAGTAGAATTCACTTGATTGTCTGCAAATACAAACATCAGCTTTCCCCTCTCGCATCTATTCTTCTCATTTTCAGAGTTACAAACTGGCTGCCTTTAGCCTGTGTTTCAGCATGTGCATGTGCATGCTTGTAACGGAAAAACTAGAGAATTTATTAAATCTACCAAATTTCAGCCTGAAATTATGTTGTCCAAATTTCACATCAATTCAGAATAAATGATCTGGATTTACTCCCATACATCTCCCATCTAGCAAGAAGCCTGGAGTCCCCTGCTGATCTGCTGAACAAATACTGCATGGCCATCATTGGTATGCTTTGATCCATCTCACCTCAGCCCAGTGATCCTCACTTGAATTCTAAAGCAAGCATGTATCCCAATACAGGGATTTTACTCTCCATATTTTTTTCTGTCCAGATCCCTCTGTTAACATTTCCGACTGAGATACCCATTCTGGTGTCTCACTTGCTACAAACAGCAAAAATTGAACTAAAGCCACCCAGCTATTTCATATAAGCATCTGAACTAGATGATATGGAGCTCTGAAATAATAAAACAGCTTTGAGCTTGCAGGGAGAGCCTGCAGCTCGTCAGCTGAAGTACAGCAGCTTTAAATGTCCAAGTCAAGAAGGGAGTTTGACAAACTGAAGTAGCTGCATCATTTGGTCTTTAGCAGAGCTTCACGAGCAGAAGTTTAATCTCAGAGGAGTAGAAGGCATTAGCCATGTAAGAGTGTTTCTCAAAGAAGTCAGGACTTTGATCTATCATGTAAATACTGCAGAGCCTCACTAATTCTCATTTTGTTAATCTGCAGACTGGATGAGTCTCACAGAATACAGCTGGTCTTGCCTTGCTTTTCCGGAAAGATTTAATAGCAAGGAGCTGGAATAAGGTCTTGTATTACTGAGTACTTATTATATTTGCAAATTAAACTTCAGTATGCTTCCTGTCAAACCCAAATAAACAAACATAAACCACAGGAGTACTACTACTACTACTACTTTGCTCTAGAGTACTGTTAATCAGAGGACATTACCCAATTCTGAACACCAAGTTTCAGGGCACATATTGATGGAGAATGAAGATGCACGGCCAGGGAGTTACACCCACGCAGCACTATGCCCTTCTCTGGGGCAAGAGCTGTGCCACATGCCAAGGGACAGACCCATAAAGGAATTGAGGACAATCTGGTGCTGGGCACTGATATGCCTATAGCAGGGGAAACAGGAGAGCATGGGTTTCACCTGCCAGTGATGAGTCAGGGCTCCAAGAGGTAATGACTACCCCTACTGCAGGATCCACAGAGGAAGGCAGGGAAGTAACAGTCCAGGCAGCAATTGTTACACAAACCCTAAACCCCACTTGACATGACTACCCTGTCCGTTCCTGACTGCGAGCTAGAAAGATGATGAAGAATAGATGGCTCTGTTCTCAAGCTGTGACTGCACTTCACTCCTGCTAAATGACTGAAAAATTTGTGATTCAGTGCTCTTGGCTTTGTTACAGTAATCATTCATCTGTTTGGAAACCTAAAAAGTTTTATTGTCTGTCATCAGTTTTGCAGTCACCGGAGCAAATTAACCACCTTCTGCATGAAATCTATAGTTTTCTTCAAATGCCTGCAAAAAGCACATATATCACCCGGTAATCAATTTGGGGATTTTGATGGTGTGAACAGTTGGTCTTTTCCCAGAGCTGAACTGAGTCATATCCTATTACTTGCAAAAGGAACAGTCTCTGGTTTCATATTTTCAGAATTGTCACCATAATTGAGTTATTCACAATATACCAGTCATTTGAAAACCTATCTCCACTGCCTGTATTTAGTTCCCCATTTGTCAATCTGGCAGCACATGGGTAGAGGAACTCAAAAGTAACTTTCTAATGCAAAGGTGTTTGCAAAGCAGGAAAAAGCTCTTTAAAAGTCATCCACTTTCTGGGTGGCCTAGCAAAGGTCACCCACCTGGACACAAATTAAACTTAGTGGCCCAAAGGGTAGGGTTAATGGGTAAGGTTCTCTAGTTTGTAACTTCTGTAGCATTAGGAGCCTTCGCTTGAATGAGAGTGGAACAGAAGGAAAATGGACAGTAAAAAGGAGGAAAGATGTATATTGTGTCAGGGCATAAATATGTAAGGTAACACACAATCTTTGTTGAATCAGGGAGGGCTACATGGCAATAAATGTGACAAGCACCAATTAATTAAAATACATTTTGCTCTAAACGGATGAATCTTAAATGAGAAGACTGATGCAGAATTTCAGAATTGCAGCTGTATAATTTGCCTCCCTTGTGCATCTCCCTGAGAAGATGCACTGACATACCTGAATCACAAAGCTGACTGAACCACTGACTTCTAGAGTTACCACCCAGGTGCATGAAGTTGTAAAACTAACCTTGGTTACCATATTCGGTGGAGTTGTTGCCTCCTGGAGGAGGGGGTAGGGATGGGTAAGGTGATGGGCCAGGACCCAAAGCTGCAATCATCTCCATCACATTTGGCATGATCATCTGGCTTGGACTCATGGTCTTAAATCTTTTTGAGGGAATGCCATCTGGGTCATCTTTGATGTGAATATCTGACTTTATAGGGACCGGCCTCCAACTGCAAGTTGGATCAATGGTAACTTCTTCAAACTCTGAGCTGTAAAATAATGTGAACATTTTAGCACATTAGCTATTTGTGGGGTTTTAATCAATTCTGATGAAGTTTCCATAAGAATCTGCATGGTAACAAGTGTTCTGAAATGCTCTACTATAATACAACCTCAAGATCTTTCACTTCTCAAGTACGTGCCAAAAGCAAGTTTTAAAAAAGGCAGCTGTGAGAGGACAGTTCTGTGTTTATCCAGACAATGAAACCCAAACATATCTTTGCGGTCTACCATATGTGTATCTGAGGCACTATTTGTAAATACAAGAAAGCATTTCAACCTCCATTCTAACTCTTTCCTCTGCTTTGTTGGTGAGGCCTTTGAGAGATAACTCAAACAAGACCCATGAAACAGACGGATGCCGATTCACTGTATCACCAGCTCCACCAAGAAGCCATGAAATAGAACATTCAAGTTCAATGGCCAAGACCTACTTTGGCATGACTATCTCAGTACTCATTAACATATCTCCTAGTTGCTTAGTCTTGGATATGAGAAATTAATGAGTTCACTTACTTTTGTATAGCGTTCAGAATACCCCACATATACTGGTCAACCTCCAAGCCCTCCAGCAGAGCAGTTTTACTAAAAAGAAAAAAAAAAAAAAAAAACAAACCACAACCTTATGTTAGAAAATTGCTACGCATGTGTAGAAGGGGGATGGAAGCTGGACAGGTTAGTGATGAAACTTGCAGACTGGAATCCATCAATTTACTATGTGTAACATAATTTAGGAATGACCTGAGGCAAGCAGTTTTAGTTCTACATTTGCATTACCAAAGTAACAGTATTCTACATCAAATAGGAGATAAACAGACATCTACTTTTGTGTGTCCACAAGCTGTTCATATCCTTTAAATATCTTTTTCATGAAATATATTGTGAATTTAAAGGCTTTTCAAACACAGCAGATCTCACCTGTGAACATCAGCTAGCACTTAGCACTACTTTTTTTTTTTAACTGGATGGGGTTTCTTTGAGCTACACAGCAATATGGCTTCAAAGTAACTAAGTACTACAGCTATTTTACTTATGCTCAGCACAGTCAGGGACAGAAAAAAAAAACGAAAGTGTAAATTACTTAGTTATGTAGACACTTAGATCTGAATGTAGGTACTCATAGAGAAACAGGACAAACATTTAGGCTTAGATGTATGAATACATACATAAAGAAGCAAAACATCCAATTTTTGTGATATATTTAGCCTAACTTCGTAAAGATTCAGGGAGTTCAGAGAAAGTACCTGCACTTTAGGATACGTATCAATCATGGACAGTAATCCAAACAAGCTCGTCCCAAGCCTGCAGTGTCCACAGAGGCAGGCAGAATGGACAATCTCCACTCCTGCCTATACCAAACACCAGCTGGCACAGCAGGCATTGAACTGGAGACTTGCAGAGATAAAGCACCAGCTGCTACAGCTGCTTGAGCTGAACAGCCCTGGCTCCTCAGCTGAGGCTGGAAGAAGCTTGTTACCCTGTGAACTGAGCACAGTAAGTTACAGACACCGACCTGGCCTGCAGATGTTCTGTGATTCTTGCTGCCCAGTTAAATGTAAGAATGGGCATACTGCAACTACTTCAAAGCTTCTTTTTCTACTTCCTCTGCAGTATACTAGCTCTCTGGTCAAAACATAAGGTGGGAAGTATGGCAAGGTACCCATCTTTTCCTTTAAGCAATCACTCCAAAATTCTGCTCCTCAGAAATCTTTTTAAAAATCAGCCTTATTCTGGACTAGAATTCTTCCTGCTTTCTGCTCGCATTTTAATTTGAACTTGATATTGACTTTGACCTTGGAGGAACCAACTTCATTGCCTACCTAATTACTGGGAAATGTTAAAGTCTCCAAACTTCCCCCGCTCCTTGAACACTGGCGCTAACTGTATATCTATGTGACAGTGCCTGAGACAGTTATTTGGCATCTGCACTTCATGTTCAGCTGCATGTTGAACACTGTAGTATCCTCACATAGCTTGGCACAAAAGGAACTGTGGTTTTTGCACTGTTGAAATTTGCTGTCTTATATTGGAATATAGTCTTAAATAAATGTGGTTATGTTATACATAATTTCAATGCGCTTTTCTGGTTTTCTGATTATTTTTTTTTTGCTACTGGCTTATTACTTGCAGTTTATTTTATATTTATTTTAGACTATGGAAATTATGTTAGACAAAAAGCTAATTCAAGCGATTTTCTTATTTTGAGTTCAAAAAGCAGCAGAGACAACTTGCAACATCAACAACGCATTTGGCCCAAGAACTGCTGACGAATGTGCAGTGCAGCGGTGGGTCAAGAAGTTTCGCAAAGGAGATGAGAGCCTTGAAGATGAGGAGTATAGTAGCTGCCATCGCAAGTTGACAACAACCAACTGAGAGCAATCATCAAAGCTGATCATCTTACAGCTGTACAAGAAGTTGATAAAGAACTCAACGTCGACCATTCTACGGTCGTTCGGCATTTGAAGCAAATTGAAAAGGTGAAAAAGCTCAATAAGTGGGTGTCTCATGAGCTGACTGAAAATCAAAGAAATCATCGTTTTGAAGTGTCACCTTCTCTTCTTCTACACAACAATGAACCATTTCTCGATCAGATTGTGATGTGCAATGAAAAGTGGATTTTATGAGAGAACCAGTGACAACCAACCCAATGGATGAGCCGAGAAGAACCTCCTAAGCACTTCCCAAAGCCAAACTTGCACCAAAAAAAGGTCAAAGTCACTGTTCCGTGGTTTGCTGCCACTCTGATCCTCTCCAGCTTTCTGAATCCCAGCAAAACCATTCCATCTGAGAAGTCAGCTCAGCAAACTGATGAGATTCACCAAAAACTGCAACACCTGCAGCTGGTATTGGTCATCAAAAAGGGCCCAGTCTTCTCCATGACATTGCCTGACCTCACGTGTCACAACCAACACTTCAAAAGCGCAACAAACTGGGTTATGAAGTTTTGCCTCACCCGCCATATTCACCCGACCTCTCATCAACCAACTATCACTTCTTCAAGCATCTCGACAACTTTTTGCAGGGAAAATGCTTCCACAACCAGCAAGATGCAGAAAATGCTTTCGTCAAATCCCAAAGCACAGATTTTTATGCTACAGGTATAAACAAACTTACTTCTTGTTGGCAAAAATGTGTTGATTTTAACAGCTCCCATTTTGATTAATAAAGATGTGTTTGAGCCTAGTTAGAATAATTTAAAATTCATGGCCTAAAATCACAATTACTTTTGCACCAATCTAATATTTTGAAGTTCAGTAGCACCAAAATAACTCTAGAATAGACTATCTATTGTTTTGCCATGGCATGTTGTTGTCTGGTAGTTGTTTATACTTCACAATCCAGAGGAAGAAAAAGTCCCGGTTCATTCATTTATGTCAATATCTGTCTATCAATAAATATTTGAGCTTTTTTTGAACTCTACACAACCCATGGATAACCTGTAATGAGAGCTCGCAGATTACGTATTTTGTGAGAAAATACCTTGCTATCTGTTTTTAAATTTCTAATCATCTATGACGCTCCCTCAATTTATGAAATATTGCAAGAATTCTCACTGGACTTTATGATATTAGATGAATGAAATATATATATATATCTTATTTCCTTGCACTTCCTTTTTCTCCCCTCTATGACCTTAAATATAATGTGAACTTGGTCAACAACTGCATTTCATGTAGTACGGTTGCACTTACTTGCATACTGGACACCTCCAGGTTCCTCTTTCACAGTTCAGTTGCAAGTAAGATTCCAGATCAAAGCACTAGGTATCAGAAAGAAACAAAGAAGAAATAAAAACAAAAAAGAAAAAAACAAAACAAAGGAAAAAGGAAAATACTGTATTAACTGAATCAGTGGGACAAAAGTGAAACTGCCACGAAAACAATACTATTAGCACTGAATACTAGACCAAATAGCCTACTTTCTCCCTCTACATTAAATGTAAACATATTGTTAATTATTTAGATTCAAAGATACAGAGAAATCCCATTTCATTAGGTTCTCTCATATGATAACCAAGCTAAAGGTACTGCAAAATACTGCCAGGCCACTGGTGTCTACTCACTTGTACGTGCTTGCAATCGTGACCCCTTGCTGGGAGCTGAATCCGCCGGAATGTGATCGGACACTTCAGAGACACTTTAATCGCAGTTTGCTCTACTCCATCTTCCCCATTTAGTGTCGCGTTGCCAGAGGAAGCTGCTACGCTACTGAAGTTCCTCTTGACTGTTTATGAAGAAGATACGTGTATGTGTGAGAAAACACAAGTGTACTGTAAATGCTAACGTCGACATCTGAAAGACCGACACTTCAACCTTTAAAGGTCAATTTAATGGACAATTTATCCACATCAGTGCATTCTGTGCAATTTAGAACATGCTCCTGAACAGACAAACCATCACACACATGCATATCAGCTGCACTCTCAACCAAATAAATTGCCATACAAGCACTTAGCAGCCCAAAATAAAGAAAGAATAATCTTTCTAAACAGGACTTTCAGTCAAAAACAAACATGAGGGAAAAGCCACAGGGATTTTCTCCTGGAATGGAAGAGTCCTTTTTGGGAACTAAGCTTGTGTCCTTGGTACTTTCTTACCCCCAGCCAAATAGCCCTCAAACTTTTGAGAATACCCAGGATTTAATCTACACACAGGATGTCCTGGACATTCCTAACAAGCGCAGCTTAAAGTTCGCAATAACAAGTCAACCTTAGGTAGAAATAGCTTATCACAACTCAACATTGGCATTCTGGAAAGTCATCCCAGCACAAAATGAAAACTCACTCTTAGTGATACAATGTTCTGCTGGGAGGAGGCGCTTCTTTAGTAGACCTTGAAGTACGGAGCGAACTGATGGCCGGTGTACCAACTGCAACACGAACAAGTGTGACTGAAAGAAAACACATTTTGTTACCAAGAGAAGCAAAGGCACAGGGTAAATACACTGCGGAACAGAGTTGCCTCCTTCCCTTGCACACGTGGCCTCTGTAAGAGCCTGATGCTAAAATACAAAAGCTGTTCTGCTCGGCTGCACACATGCGCTCCCTCAGGGACACGGCACACTGCGCAGTGTGTTGTTCCACGCTCCAGGAGCATAACGTATACAAGTGCTTTCAAAAAAGCAAAGATTTTCTGCATTTTCTCCCTCCTTAATATTCAGAACACATAAGGCTGATGCATTCATCTCTGACATCAGCGTTTATTTTTAAAACCCTGGATTCTTTGACACAGTCTAGCCTACCTGCCTGCCCTCAGACTATGTTGTGAGTTGCAAAAATGATTTGCTACTGATGTTTCTGGAACCAACTGAATCTTCTTCCCCAACATAGAACTCATTGTGGATTCCTGGGATGCTGCCCCTGCTCTTAGCCACGAGATAAATGACATTATGTGAAGAAACATCAGTGTGAAGTAAAGCAAAATGAGTGGATGGCTTCTTGTCAAAGTGTCTCACACTGTCACCTTGGGAGAGGTAACAGCTTGCTTTCTTGTCAGTGACAGCAGAACAGTCAGAAGCTCAGACTGTACGTGTGCAACAGTATGCATTAAAAATACGGTACTTGTCCCTGAACCTTGTCCTAAACCATGGAAAAGGAGAGTGTGGAAAGTTTTTCATCTGAAAAGCTACTTGAAAAATCATCACCACCACCAGTGATTACAGTGTTGATGTTCTCAGGTCAAACCAAACACAGTTTAATATCCTAAGTAAGTGACGTTAGTACCGGACAACAGTCTGTATCACAATAATCTACATGAATAGACTTCAGCCACCTTGTTACAGAGGCACAAGTGAAACAGGTAGGAGATCAAACTCCCTTCCTGCCCTAGACCACAAGCCTTTTCAGAGACATCGGATGGACACCACTACATTCCACAATAATTCAGTAGCAAATATTTCCATATTAGCACTCTGACTGTGCCAACATCATCAAACAAGCAGCTTATCAGAAAAATGCATGGAAAAAAACGAGAGTAAGGCTCTTTCAGCTAAGGCAACATTTGCAAACTGTGCTAAACAGCAAACTCAGCATCAGCAGCTGCAGCCGCGAGCTCAGCATACTTACACAACAGCATGCTGTGACTGTAATTTGAATCGTGTTTCTTCCTGGCTGGCAGACGTGCTTTAGGTGCAGAGGTTTATGAGATGTCTTGTTGTCACCACGCTCGATGGTAAGTGGGGTTGCATTAACGCTGACCTGGACTGATGCTGGCCAGTTTGTGTTCATTTGTCTGTCTTCGTGGTGATAGCACTTGAACTGTAATTCCAAGTCAGACCTGTACAACAACCAATAAATCTTCTTTTAACTTTGCTTCACATTGCAGGGGGAGGTTGGTTGATGCTAGGAATGCTTTTTATCAATCAGATTATTTTTCTAGAGTTACTGCCAGGAAAGGATATAACATACTTTCTTCATAAAAGCCTTAACAAAAGCAAGTCATGATGAATTAATGATGCAAGCATGCTACAAAGTTGTTAACGTTTTATGCTTATTAAGGACTTGCCAATGGAACATCTCAAAGCACTTTGCAGAACTAGACCATGGAATGATCCTGCAGAAAGAAAAATGCTAACATCAAGTAGGTCCTTTCTGTGTGCTAAGAGTTAAGAACAAAAAAGTGATGCGCTGCAGTGGGTTGTGCTTCCAGTCTGGATTCTTCACTACTTCAGAGCATTTAAAAGAGCATTTGAATGAACACTTGTCAGATAAAATACAGGTACGGCTAGTCTTGCCTCAGAACAAGTAAATCAACTAAGATAAAATGACCTGTGTCTCATGCCCTGTGTTTCTGTGATTCCAGATTAACACAGTGGTGGATTAAAGCTACCCAATTTAGACCTTCGTTCAGAGCATGAATTCCTCCCACCTCTCCAATAATAACGACCACACACAATTTTGCTCCTGAAAAATTAGTTCATAACACCCCTAAAAGAGGAAAAGGCTGAGATTAAGTTAATCACAAATAAAGTGGGTAGAGACTATGACTTAAGTTTCATACATGGATGTTAACCTTGTGTTAGGAATGAGTAATTTGAAGAAGAGATATAAAAGAAAACGAAGAACTGAACTGAAACGTCACGATTCTGCTGTTCATGATAGCAAAAGACAGCTGAATGTTTATCTTTTATGCTTGAAAGTCTAGGTGCTCATTTCTTCATCTTGCCTGAAGGAAAATACCTTTGTAAGATCCATAAGGAACAGCTCATTCAGGGGATCATCACCCCAACTGCCATTTTCCTTATCCGAAACCAGAGATTTCAATTCTGACTTAACATCGCCTTTTCTGGATTTCAAAACATCAAGATTTAGCACTGGATAAAAATATGGTTTTTTATAAAAATGAAAGGTTACCCGACCTTCTAACACAGCAGTCTTTTCTTCCCAATATTTTATTAACAATTTTTTTGAAAGCTCTCTCTGCAAGGTCCACTGGAGATTCTCACCTCATGCGAACAGACCATAGCCACCCAAATGCGGAGGGACGCAAACCTTGGTACCTCTGAGATAAAACCCAAGCAGATTAAGTGTGTTCCCGAGGACAACGAGCAGGCCTGCTGAATGTCACAGAGTGGTGACAGCTCAGGAGACCCTCATGTCCTCAGCATGCAGTGTCTCCATCGTGGGATGCTATTAATAACTGAGCAGTGCTAAGACTGAACCAGCTTCAAGGCGACATTTTTCCTGCCTTCAACCTTTCTGTTTCTCGTAACTGTGAAAAGTTCCCAGTGGGGAGAAAAATAGTTGCATTGCTGTTCGTTATGTGTGTACGTGTGAGAGGTTTTGCTGAGAATTTTAACTGGCAAAGAAGTGTTACGAATTGGCTCGATTCCACCATTCTCTATAAAACCGAAATCCATACACACATGTGACTAATTCATTTTTCTGGAATCCATCCAGCCCTGAGTTAAACGTGAAATGACTTCATTACAGGACCATCCCTTCTCCCCACTATTAACAAGCTTTTCAAAACAGCAGACCTGAGCATAGTTTACCTATGAGTCTTCATTAAAATAGGTTTAAATAAGGGCTATGTGTTTGGTGAGCTAAGGAAGAAAGAAAGAACAGATATTAAGAAACAGCTTCATGCCTCAGTGCAGCACTATAAATCTACTGAATGAGCCAGCACAATCCCCAGCAGTGATTACTTATTAATAAGAACCGGCAAATAACTGCCAAAACTCCCTCTGCTGTGAGTACTCCACGATAATGAAATGCAAGTAAGCAATAACTGACCTCAAAGTTAGGTGTTAATTATTGGATGTGGTCTGCCTGCAGTCGCCCTCCCTTCCAGCCCCCCAGGCTGCCTCAGGGCAGGGGGCACCGCGGCAGCAAGGGCTCCTGCAGCCCCCATCGAGACGGAGCTTCAGCCAGCCTGTCCCTGGGGCAGGGGGTTGAGGACTCCTCTCTGCCCAACTCACGCCCTCCACACCATGAAAACAGAAGTCTCAGGTGGATTCCGGTGAATGGGAAGATGATCCTCACAGGGGAAAAAAGCTGAAGCTACAGACCATCACTCCCATCGAGGCCAGGGGTATGTGCTCCAGGCTCGGGAAAAAACGGCAAGTGAGGCAGGCATAATGGAAAACGTGCTTAAGGTGCTGCATTTTACCATATCAGCTGCTATACCTGTGGAACAACCTTCACTAAAGATCCTGAGCAACTAACCAGCCTCCACAGTGCACAGAGACAGGCTCAAACAGTGTAATCAGCAGTCAGGATAAAAACTGAGATGCTTTCAGAGAAAAACAGAAGAAGAAGACAAAATTATTCTGCAGTATTTTAAAACATCCAAATGAAAAACCAAAGGCTCTGATTTTCATTTGATCTAAAGTCCTTCCATGAGGATGGTGGAATCAGGACATAACCTGGAATCACTTATGCAGATAAAAGGCAGGAAAGTACCACCGAAGAAAACCACTCCTCTGTGCTAGAAAGTAGTACTCGCTGTAAGTGAAGAACTAGAAGCTTTTGTATGTGTAAAGCTATTCTCTGATATTTCTGACCTGTCCTTACTTGTAGAGTCACATGAATAGAAGAATTTAGGAAGTTAGTTTCTCAAGTTTGGAGGGCCTAAGCACTTGTCTTTCAAAATTATTTTACCAAGCTTCTAAATCAGGTCCTTCATTAGTGTGTTATTTTTCATTACCAGATATTATGCATAATTTAATTTAAGCATAAAGTGTAACAGCCCCGCATAGTTACCCCTGCAACTACTATTTCACAGGCCACAAAGCACCTAGGACTTCAGAGTCTCCCAAATGGAAGTTTGTACTTGTGTAGGCTGTGCATGACCCACAGCCGTTCCTCCCAGAGCAGAAAGGATGAACAGCTGCAGTGATTTTTCCAACACTGCATGCTGTATGCTATCAGTAAGGAGACGCAAGGCAGATCAGGAAGCATTTTACAACATGTTGTGTCTGGGAAGTGACAGGTGACAATATTTGTGAGTTTAAAGGACATTTTCCTACCTAGGCCACAACTTTTAGAGTAAAATTCATTGCGAATCTAAATGGAGTTTATCTGGCCTGTCACTCTCCATCGCTGAGCACAAGACTGGCTGGCAGCGGGGCTGAGCTTACCTCCACATCAGTGTCTGATGAACAGTCGGCCGTAAGTGAAAGACGTGGTTACTGACGGCCAGGTTGTGCTCCAGCCGGAAGGGCTCCAGCACAACTCCGTCCCTCACGGGAAACGTCAGACGCAGCTCGTCATTGTGGTTGGCTGGGATCGAAGAGGGAGAGAAAGTGTGAACTTTCCCTTTAGCATCTGCAGTGCAATAATAATGTGCGTATTTATACAGAATCGTAATAAATGGCACAGTGATTTGCTATTGGCTCTAACTTAGCAGGTTCATACACACAAAAACGAAAATCACAAGTAACTACATCATCTAACCAATACAAGTGGCAGGGCTCAAACTGACAGCGATGGCAAACCAAAGTCTTCTGTTCTCCCACACTTAACATTAGGATCTCAGTGATTCTGGACACAAACTAAAACCAGGCACGGCAAGAATTCCTCTTTTTTATCACTTGATAGGTTCTGCATACAGGCTTACTCTATGGGCAGAAGACTGACAACAAATCTCTTAATTACTGCAAACTGTGATAATGCTTATTTCCCCTGCTTTGAACTGGGATTAACATTAGCCAATTAGTTCCAACAGTTTCACCAGCTGAAACTATCTGATGACCAAAGACACTGGTATTCAATTACTATCTGATCTCATAAAATGCATTTTTGTGATAACTTGTCTTTAAATGCTGTGTTCTTGCCCAAATAATACTGCAGGCTACCTCCTTCTACTTCTTTTTTCAGCTATCCTGAATTCCAAACACCAGTTGCAAAGTGCTAATGCAGCAGCAGTTATTTTACAGAAAACATAAAGGTTCTCCCAGTTTCCTAGTAAGCGATACCTCCCATTATTCATCAGTCACTTTAAAACCTCAAGTATCTTGTGCTAGTATACAGCCAGAGAGATCTTGTTATTCGTGCCCTGTTCCCAGCCAAATGTAGCTGTGATGTTGAGTGGCTTTGAAAGGAACATATATCAGTTTTTGGCATACACCTGAATAATCTTAAGAACCCTGTATGGATCACAACAGAGACACTGCTATAAATATTCACATTTTACTCTATTCTGCAGTGATGTTCAATGAATGGCTTTGCCCTTGAACAAAATAGACCGCAATGAAAGTTCATACAATAAACACGCCTACCAAGCAGACATAACGCAACCTCAAAATCAAGTGTTTTATCCTCAGGAAGCATATCAAAGGAACACTTCAGGAGTAAAACCCTTATAAGTTTAACCTGGAAGAACTTTTCTGATACCAGGGAGCCCACACCGTACATGCCACCTGTCACAAATCTGCAATCCAAGCCTGTCCCAAGGCAGCAATCGGAGCTGGTTTCCAGGCTCTGAAAGGTGTGTGGCAGAGAACAGAGGGACAATAAATGACTGTGGGGGCATTCTGTTTGCTACTCACTTGGAGGCGGTGGTAAAGCATTGATATTTGGTTTAATGTCGGGTGGGAATGGTGGTTTGACATCCTGGTTGGGTGACAGATATGGAGGAATATTGCTCCCTGGAGTCATAGGTGGCGTGGGGTTTCCTGGAACAGGTGAATGAGGGTAATTTGCCACAGGTACAGGCCTCGATGGCTAGAAAATAAATAACATCACATTGTTACTGCCGTCTGAAAATAAGAATAATAAGCCTTGTGAACTGTACTGCTGTCAAACAGCAAAGACTACAAACAAGTTGGGGAGGCCCTTCTGCCCCCGGAAGGACAAAAAAGCCACCAGACATCCCATGAGGCCTTTGGGGAAGAGGGAGACGAGGAGAGCAAAGCAGGAACTGAAACCAGCAGACCAGCCAGCTTAATTCAGGCAACGACCAGACGCAAGCAAGGCTGCCAAGAGGCTTATCGCGTTCCTCTGACTGCTCTTTTTCCAAACCAGCCATTTGCTTCAGTTTTTCCACACCACCTCAGCCCACCCAGCCCTTTGTATCCTTTTTGGCTTTCCCCCAAAATAGCCCCAGTGCACAAAAGCCTACATGAAAAACAAAATCCAAAGACACACAATTAGAATGTCTGTGTCTCTTTCACTTCCATCTATCCTTTCTTCCATGCCTGTCCAACTCATCTACTCAGAATGAAAGCTCTGGGGGTCAGGGGACGTCTTTTATTCTCTGTACCTACAATGTGATTCTGTTCTTAGTTTGCTGTTGAATAAGACAAACTAAAACAAAAAGGACAGTTAAGTATAAATAGTAGCTATAGTATTAAAATACCATTGGTTCTGTTTCTTGTAATTAAGGGAATTGTTGCAGTTAACAGAACAAACCAATAATGATGATGCAGCGGAAGCTGATGTTAAACAAAACCGCAATTACATGGAACCCTCTTGTAACGGCTCATGTACCATAAGCACATACGCAGAGCATCAAAAGATGAAAATCTTTACAGACAGCCGAAGTATCAGCACTTCAAATTTGACTCTGTATCTAAATCTGCGCTGCTAGCTTAGGATACTCTAAAGTACCTGAGAGAGCTGTATTCTGAAATCTTAAGCATTTACGTTTCCAACCATCTTTGTTTTTTTCTTTAACACATAGAGATACTATTACCACAGTCAATACAATCCAAAGGTTCAGGTCCTCTCTGTGGCAAGCTGGATTTTTTTTCCCCTAGCCAGGAAAATCTCCCTTCTTAATGAGGTCTCTTATTTTCTAACTGTTTCCAGAACAATTGATGTTTGATTACAAAACAACGGATGCATTGAAAAGACCACAGATTCCCCACTGGAACTATACTGTAAACAAAAAAACTTAAACTCCATCTAAAATAAACGCATGTAAAATGTATTAAAAAAATCCGTCACTTAGAAACTTCACAGAGATTTTCTGCTGTTACTTTCACACATGTGACTGCACTGGAAGGGTGGTAGTTGAGGAACTGCCTCCTCCTCGTGTTCCTCCTGGCAGTTACTGCAAAAGCTGCCATGATGCAACTATGAGCACCGCAGCGGACAGCTTTGTTGCACATACAACAGATGCTCTATAGTAAAGAATTTTTTTTTTCAATGATGTTTTCTATGTCAATCACACCAGAACAATTCCAGTTCGAGACCAATATGTATCTTAGATTCTTTCAGCCTACATTCAAAATCAGAGTGTAGTCCAGAGACTGCAACAGCCAATGCTTTAAGAGCAGGTCAAGCCTACTGGATGGTCCTCCCCATTTTTTTTAACTTGTTGGAGTACCTGTGTACAAAAGATCATTTTTGAGCACACTTCAAAGATGTCAAACCACAGCAGGTCCTCAGTACAAACTCAGTTTGGATAATACTAAGTGCTCAAGATGTATCAATAAACCAGGCTTTAGGCAACATTTTAACAAGTCTAATTCTTGCCCAAACCAAGCAGCTCAGATGAAATAGAAGGAGAAAAGGGCATGGAGGGTCAGAGAGTCAGGCAAACTTCAGTTCAAAGGTGAATTCTATAACTGGAACAGCTTTTAAGTTTGAGCTGGCTTAATCCAATGGTGACCATTATATATGTAAAACTGGGATACTGCAATATGGAACTTGTTTACTGCATATTTCCGAAGTTGTATTCTTGCAGGGTGCCATGAATAGGTGAAGATATTACACCTGAATCTCATCAGGTACTTCTTTTCACATGCTATATTTAAAGCAAAACCAACATTTTCTTGTAAAAGCCTCTAACGAGCTGCAGTAACATTCAATTTTCTTTGTGAACTGCTCTGAAGTTACAATGCAACTTGGCTGATTTACTTTATCCCATGATATCCAAAACATTAGAAAAAACACTGTTATTTTTCTTTCCTTTAAATAGGTAAAAGCAGTATCCATCAAGTCACTAATATGACTTCATTCATACACGTCTACCAGAATGTAAGAAGGTAATCTAAAAATTCCTACCTTGTAGTACTGCCCCATGTTGACCGTAGGAGGAGGGTACTGCCCTGTGTTTTGCTGGCTTGGCATCCGCTGTCCCGGGTAGTTGGGAGACGTAAGGGGTCTTGGAGGGTTGGGAGTGGGGTACTGACCAGGCTGGTTTGGAAACTGGCTATTTGGTCCATACTGCTGGTTTCCATAATTCGGCTATTTCGTGACAGAGAAGAAGGAAGACAAAGATCTGTTTCATGCAAATAGCCGTCTTCAACTAATTATTAGGATACATTCAACAGTGGAATCAAAGAAAACAAAAAAACCCTCCAGGTGAATACCCCTCAACTCAGTTCCATCCATGCCTAAACCAGGGTCCCAATGGCTGTAGGTGGACACTACAAAGCATGAGAGTCCCACAGACCAAAGTGGGATAAGAATAAGCAGGTACCTTAACACACACATACCCTCGGTGCTGCAGCGCTGTCGAATGGCACCATGTTTGAAGAAACCAGAATTACAACCAGACGCAATGTTTATAAAATCTCTGTGTTTTTGCAAGTGCTACCAGCCCCATCGCTGGGGATCCCCATCCAGATGAGAATGAAAGCACAAAAAGTAACATTAAAAAAAAAGAAAATCCTGGAATGGGCAGAGAATAGAAGCTGTGGTGTCCACATCTGTCTTCTCAACACAACTGCTACGCTGGCAACTGTGGTAGACTGTTTAGCAATACCCAAACAAGTAAATAGAAGCTATTACTAGTTATAATATAAACATAAACTAGCTATAATATAACATGAACTAGCTAGTGGTAGCTAGTCCTGTGCTGCAGTTCTGGAATCCAAGTAATGAAAACTGGAACTTTAAAGGTAATAAAATGTCAATTGGAAAAATTGACTGATTAATAAGAAGTTTCCACAAATTAAGCTTTCAAAAACCAACAAGCAAATAGCATCTACAGGATCTGCAGAATCTGAGACCAGCAAGCACATAACATTTAGGGCATTGTTCAGCACTGACTTCTTCGCAACATGATCTTAGTCACTTACAATGAAACACCTGCTTCTGAAGCAGCAAAAAGGGGTTTACAGTCTTCCTTAAAATACGAAATCTGAAGATAAAGATTATCTGAACAAGCCACATTCTGTGTATTTTAACTTAATTGTAGAGTAAGTGGCAGTATTTACAGAATGAAAAGCCTTCTCAGGGAAGCAATTCCTGCAGAAGCACATAACTTTTTTTTCCTATTTTTTATTTTTTAAAGTTTGCAGATCAGTAAAGAAATGTAGCTCAATAATAAATGTTTGCTATATTTTCTGCATGCTGTATGTTTTCTGTAAACTCTTACTACCGCTGTTATAGTCAGGGCAATACGATAATCTTCAAAGCTCTACACCTGGAGTTACAGCTGTTGTTGTGGTCTTACTTTCATACAGAATTTTACCAGGAAATTTTCCCTGAAGCTAATAACTGGTAGTTAGATTTGTAAAGACATTTAGGTGCATATAGATGCTGAGAGAGAGCTGGTGAAATTCTCAAAAGCATCTTCTGCCAGATTCACACCAATTTGAAGAGTAAAAATGCATTGGTGTTTTTCAAAATCCAAAAGCTCACCTGTGTACATCTTGGGTTGTTTAAATTTATTTAAAAATTTGACCCTAAGTGTTTTGCCCAAGGTCATCATACAAGTCAATGGCAATGTAATTTTCTCTACAAAGTCACTCGGCTCTCATATAACAGCATGGGAACTTAGAAATACCACACTCCAAATAAACTTATATTAAATAAATGCTGACACAGAGGGATTTCAGTTCAACATGATTTATATTCATCTCAGTGCCTATGAAAATCAAGCCTCAAGAAGTCTGGAAAGCTAAAATAAACGTTATTACTATTGGTGTTTATACAACGTATGCCCTGTATTTCTTTAGAACAATATGACCATCCAAGAAAACGCAGATCACATATGTATTGGGCTCAAATGAAACATTTCACGTCCAATAACTCTTTTAAATTGTCATGTTAAATAAATCCGCTCCTGTGAAGGAAGTCTGTTTAAGGTCTATGAGTTCACCATCTAGCATGAGGCTGTCAAAGTGACATTTTGAGGGTTCAGTCAGTTTTGGGCCCTTCTTGGTTTTAATGACTGTCATCTTCACTTACATAGCAAGGGCCAACCTGAATACTTCAGAAGCTAAAAAGGAAGAGCTGCTGCCACTCGTATTTTAACAACAGTATTGCTACCAAGGCTGTAACAATGACATATCTATTGCACTGCAATGCACACCACATATTACCCAGCACATTGCAACTTTCAGTCCAAATCACAGAGTGTGCAAAATACAATTTATTTTATTACCTCTCCTGGGTACGGTCTCTTTATGCCCTGTATGGGCAAGGACTGGGGGCGTGGGCCTGGGTAGGCTTGCTGAGGCATCCTCTGTCCGTGGGTGCTGAAGGGACTCATCCCAGGTGGCCGGGGCTGGTTCATGCCCATGGGTGGCCCGCTCATGCTGGAAGGCGTCATTCCTGCTCCCATGCTTGCTGGGTTCATGTTGCCTGGCATAGAAGCAGGGCCACGAGGACCAGGCTGGTTCATAAACTGGTTGTTGTAAGCCTGGGTTGGACCCATCTGGAAAGAGGAACAAACCTTCAACGAAGAAGAAAAAAAAAAAAAAAGAATAAAATGCGACATGCATTTAAAATGGGAGGCGGGAGATGAACATGCTTTTGGGGAAGGGAAGAGGGGAGGATTAATGTCGCATTTTCCGTCAATGTTGTCCAACATCTGATGGGCGGTGATGTTATTTATAACAAAAATTCAATTGCAGTTGTAGAAGGCATATGAGAGATAGACATAAGTCTAAGGTAAGCAACTAAATCGTTTAAATCGGCTAGTCTATTACTGTAAGGTAACAGGTCAGGAAGCCGGCTGTGTAAATAGAGCACAACACTACGATTTCTAAGACACTGTGCTTCTTTACACCACCTGGCATATGGGTCTGTACACTTCAAAACTCAGAGAGGTAAAAAAGCTAAGGAGGAAAAAACCTGAATTGATCAAACCCTTATTTATCTTAAGAAAAAGTTATTACATGAAGTCGTGACATGCTGGAGGATATGGATCACCAGAAATGCACGTCTCGCGTAGCTGTTCTCACAGACAACATTATTAAAAAGCAAATATCTTTTCTACTGTTGTTTCCTTGTTTGAAGGGAAAAAAACAACCAACTAACTGTAGTTGGCAAAATGAACAACTAACCAAGAGTTACAACACCTATTCCAAGACTTCGGAACATCTCACCAGATGCTCACATTTAGAGGTTCACAGGACTGGTAAAAACAGCAACAATTTATCACATCAGATGCATCTGTAACTTTGGGTGATATTCAATTTTTTAAGGGCCAATCTCCAAACTACACTTAGGCAAGACTTACCAGCAAAAACACAGGAGACTGACTCATACTTACACACAAACACTCCAGCAGTTTCTCATAAGCATTAGAACCATACTCAAGCACAAAAAAACAGAGTAGGCACCCTGATAAACAGGGGCATACGAAGGACAGCCCAACTCCCTGTAATGATCAGATCAGGCAGGTGTGACGACAAACGGGTTACTCTCTTACCGGTCCATACTGGTTCATGTCCTTATTCTGCGTTTCCTGAAGGGCGGCCACAGTGGCTGTAGCTGTAGCTGTGGCAGTAGCAGCTGCAGCCGCGACTGCAGCAGCGGCAGCCGCTGCAGCTGGCTGGGTAAAATCGGCTGGCGGCCTCGTGTGTGGGGGGATCCCCATTCCTGCAGGGGTATTTGGGCCTCCAGGGTAACTAACAGGGAAGAGAAGCAAGAAAGAAAGAAAGAGGGAGAGAATTAAGACATGCCTGGTGGATTTTGGTTTGAATGTTGGTGTGATCCTCATCTGGAACTGTTCCCGAGCCACGTGTAAATGCCTAATGAAAGGCAGCAGGATGGGGAATTCGCGTGTACATGAGATACAAGCACTGCTCAGGTGCAAGAGTCACAGAGCTGCCACTGGGACCGCAAGGCACCACTGTCAGTTGTTTGGGGGCACATAACTGCTTTGCAGCTCTGTAGCTTCCTGCGAAGCTGAACCGAAATCCTGACAGAACCTGCATGCTTCACTCCCAAGAGCGCAGAGACAGGCTGCACGGCAGCAGAACAGCTTCCTCCACTACCACACGTTCATCTGCCTCAGCGGTGAGTTATGCCAAGTGCTCCCGAAGCGGTACAAGCATTCCTCCCTGCACCTCTGCAGAAATGCCAGCAGAGAGCCAATGCAATCAGTGCTGCTGGATCCCGCACAACGTATTTTGCAGTTCCTACCCAGCTGCCCTATTGATCATAAGACAGATAAAGCTAAACCATGCCTTGCCCACTCCAAGACATCAACTATCTTTATAAATATGGGCCAGTATACTGTGCCCATTTTAGAGATGTTAATAAAAAGCTAAAGAAACTTTCTGGCTTGTTCAAGGTCACTCAGCAGATCAGTGGCAGAGATGAAAGAAGAGAGTTCTCCGAGTCTCAGGCTGATATTCTTCACACTAGACTGACTATGCTAACAACCTTTTCAGCAAGCCTTGCAGAGGGACCATCAATAGTGGTTTCAGTTAAGTGCACTTACCACCCTTGTTTACAAAGCATAGACACAGAAAGTCAAAATGTAACAAAATCCAGGCTATTTGTTTTCATTTATTCCACCAATACAGCATTTATTTCCCCAGAATAAACATACAGCTTGACCATCTCTCAACAAACATCTTCAGCCTTGGTTCTTTTCAAATCCCTGCTGCGGAGCAAGTCTTTGGGAAGAAACATGCCACTGCATAGGAACCTACTTTGCCAAATACTCCAGCTTATTCCTCCACATGCGCGTAGAAACTATACCATCAATACCTTTCACATCCCAGCCTTATTAAATGTTAATCATTCCTAAGCCTGTGGTCTGTTTAACAATCTCTCTTAATTAAAACTTTATTTTGGGGGTTTATTAGAGCTAATTGATTGACCTAAGCCATTTCCATTTACCATGATGAATTTCATTGTAGTTTGGGTAGCTGATTACCGAAGCTGTAAAAGCAGCATGCGCTTCAGTTAACCAGCATAAAATAGCCACTGAAACTTTACATAATCAAAACAAGCCCATGACACTTCTGCCAGGTCACTCAACCAAGATTCATTGACTATTTACATCCATTTTTGACCTCGCACAAGTCAATCTCACCTGCCGCCGAAGCCTCCGCTCCCAGGGTAGTTGGGCCGCCCATACATGCCCTGCTGTATGTAGGGTTGAGTGGAGCCGGCCTTGGCCGAGAACTGCTGCTGCTGCCCCGCAAACTGAGGGGAATTGATTCCGGGGTTGCTGGTGGTCATCCCAGAAGCCATGGGGTTCCCTGCTGGGTTCATAGGGTTGTTGGCATTTGCCATTGGATTTCCCAGCACCTGTGAGTAGAAACACAAGACAAATAAGGGGCTATACCTTAAACTACATGGAACAAATCGAGCTGAATTGCTACAACTGATAAGTTACAATATAACCACCCTGTACTCTGAATTCTAATCAACATACACCCTGTTGATGTGTAGGTGCACATTCCTGGTGATTTCTCCTTTTGCCATTTCCAAACAAACAAGACTTTCTGATCTTTAATTATTCTTCACAGGAGATTTTTAACTAGATGGAAGCCAAACTAACAAGCTTATGAAAAAAGTTATAATAAAGACCTGCTAGAGTCATGCTTTGCAGGTGACAAATTCGTCTGATTAAGAGAAAGTACATGCTTTTTCTTTTTTTCTTTTTGATGTTGGACTTCAAGTTAACCTGCAAATATTCAGTCCCATTGGCATACTGTGAAGGATAAAAAACTGCAAATGAATATATTTCAGTGGCGTGACCTGTTCATGAATCTAAGTCTTGCTAAAGTGTATAGAAGTCTGTTGGTTGTTTTTATTGCTTCTTAGAAAAGAGTCCTCTGTTCTGTTTTTAAAAGGACTTGGTTTGCTTGTTTGAAGCTTTGCTTTTTTTTCAATTGAACCAAAATTGCTTTTAAGATATAAGCATGTTCATGGATCACCTGCATGGAAATCTGCCTCCTACTTGGGAAGAAATGTAGTGGTCATGGTTTTTTCAGAAGATCCAATCATGAGCTTTGGGAATTTGAGAAAAGGAATCAGAATCAGTGGACCTGGCTCATTCCTTTCCCTCAGGGAGCACGAAGACTACGGGAAACCCTGTCATTCTTTTCAATCTGCTCTAAACAGCTACAACCAAGCTTCACGTTTCAGAGTTTCATCCTTCCCTTGCAGTGATTCTGAAGAAGCATTTTCTTCTTTTTACCAAAGTACTTTTTTTTTTCTTTTTATCGCACATTCCTCTGAAGTATCATGAAGAATTCAAATAACATGACAGTGTTCTTCTGGTAGAACTCTAGTCTTTCTTCTTCCCCTTTCCTTTTGCCTTTTTAAGTGTGAAAGATTTCTACAATAAATTATTATTTCCATTTTCTGGCCAATGTACAGATCTAAGTGTTTACTCAGTTGTTTCTCTCACAGATGGGAAACTTTTTCTTTTAAGGTGTTAAAAAGAAATCAACAATAATAAAGGATGCTATAGATCCTGTAACTGTCTCCTCTCTTTATTTTTTGAAGAAAGATACTGCCACAAACAGTGCTTACGTAAGTGCTGTGTGAGTATTTATATGATCTGAACCTTGAATTGTTTCTTCTCCAAATGGCTCAATCCGTAACAATTCTGTTTTTAATTTTCTGGCCAAAATTAAAATACACTAAAAAATCTACAGAAATTTTGGTATGGGACCTAATGTCACTTGATTTGAAAAAGGCAGAAGGTTAGGTTTATGTACCATTGGCATTGATGAAAGATGGTGAAGTGCTCCACGGTGTAAGAAAAGTCTAGACAGCCTGAGAGCTTGATCTGTGCCACACCACTCAGACAGCACACCATCGCAAACAACTGGCGAATCCTTCATTAAAGCTGCTTCTTTTTGTACGGTATAATTCAATATACATCACAGAACACGAAGAGAGGTAAGAGTGGAGAGAACCCAACGAAAATCTAACAAGTATGGCTCTCACCTGGAAGCCAGCAGCTCACGATTTTGCTCCAATGCACATTGAAGTATTTTTTGCAAAGTAAGGCAGTATCAACAGGAGAGGTTGAAGAGACCACAGCCTATAGCTGGTAGTTCCCACCTCAGCGTGAGGAGCATACTTGGCCCCGGATTTTACCAGTGCACAAGTACGACACCACCCTGGGCTAAATCAACAATAACTCATTTGATGAATCTAACTAGAAATTTTGTTTTTAATAGAACAAGTCTTCAAATTCAGTCTGAAACTCCCAACATGTTGGGGATTACCCCAAAACATCATTCAGTTTTGAAACCACAAAGTGTAAAATCTGTCCTAAACTCAAGCCTGACATTTGAATGCAGCTAAAGGAGTAGCTGACTCAAGCTCTCAGACGCCTTCTTTCTGATGCCACCAAAGACAACACAACTAGAAAAAAAATGCAGCACATACAACAAAAAGAACACAGCCACTGTTACTTATCCCAAGAGGATTTTCCAAAAAGCTCTTCCTTTTGGAAACATTAATGAAAACCTGTATGTAGAGGGGAAGGAGAATAAAAACGGAGCTTACCTGGCTTTGAGAGGTGTTAGTCACACCCCATACTGTGGTGACCACTGATAAAGAGCCTGGGGGCTGGTTGGTATTTTGCTGCCAGGGAACAGAATCGTAAGGGAAAGACCCATCACTGCAAAAACAAATATTTATGAGGGTGAGATTCTGGAAGTTTAAACAGTGGCAAATTGCTGGTGGAGACAAAGGGATTAAGACCTGATGATACCTTGACTCCCCAACCCCTCCTTCCATTATTTGCCCAGTGCTCTCAGAGGCACAAAGGTTCTTTAACAGAGACGTGATCATATCAAAACCACACAGTACTAATGAATTCCTTAACTATACTGAAGCACAGAGCTTTTACCATAAAAGTCTGTTACCAATGAAAGTAAAAATAAACTCGGGGCAGAGTTTCAAACAAGGACACTAAGCAAGTTGCTCAGAAGCACTTATTTTTTGCAATCCATCTCAAGCTCTTCAACAATCACTGCTTCAGCTGCTTCAATTAGATTTTGAGACCAGACTGCAGCTCCACTGTCTGTTCTGGGTCCCCAAATGGGCAGAAGAGCCTTTAACGGAATAGCAGTTCAACATCATTTCGAAAAGTAAATTGAAATTCAGATAGTGTTCTCCTACACGATGGATAAGCTGCATGCCAAAAACAGTATTAGCTAATCAGCATTCTAAAAAATCAACTGCAGATATACAACACATCTTTCAGATAAATATGTGGATAAGAGGACTGGGTTTTTTCCATTACCTTTGTCCACAGACACAAGCAAACATTTCTTACACTTCTTTTCATATGAAAAGCATTGGTGGTTTCAAAATGAACACAGGATAAATATGCAGCCAGTGTAATTAATGAAATATGTTAAATCCAGTGAAAGTAACTATTAATCCCATAACTATAAAATATATCCCACTTGAAATTCGCTTGTTCTTCTACCATTAACTTGTAAATTAGATTTCTATTTGCATATATGCACATACACACACGCGATCTTTCCTTATCTAGATAAATACACATTCTTTCATTTTCAAATGCCATTGACCTGTGTTTTATATCAAGAACTGCATTTTTGCCTGGACTGCCAACTGTCACTGGAATTCTATACAGAGCCACCTTGCCTGAAGAACCCATCCAGGCTCCCCGAGCGCTGTACCTGCACCACGCAGTGCCACATAATTCACTTGTACGAGACGAGGTGAGACACCAACATGACGATGTCCTAACAAGGTGACCAGGGGCTGACTCACCCATGTCCCCAGACAGATCTCTAGGCTCAGACCACTTTGCTTTGTGCTGTGAGCCAAAATCAAGGACTACCTGTGTGATCACTCTTTAGCCTGTTCATAAAACCCAGCGTGTATCAGTTTGTAACAGGAATTGCACTGCACAAAGAAGTGTGCACACACATGATAAAAACTGTCTGTGTCCCAAGTAACCAATCAACTAACAACAGCAACTGTGTAAGGTAAAAAAAACAGTGAATACATTTTACAAACAACTAGGAAATTTCAAACAAATTCCATAACACTGTGCCAGCACAACAGCATTCTATTAGAACATAACTGTGGATGTGAACTGACATGTATTTGTTTCAAAATACCCAAATTGAATTAAGCAATTGAATCGCACACACACACACAAAACAATCAAACAAAAACCAATGAATTAAATTAGGGAAAAATAAAAGGTTCCCCACACAAATAATTAAGGAAAAATAATGCAAAATAGTAATTCTCTATAAGATGCTTGACATGTAACGTTTACGTTGACAGCATCCATACAAAACAATATGTGATTAAGGGCATATTTATCAGCTTGCAGTCAGTGAGTCCTCTTAGCCCATTTTGTTTTAATATTTTCTCTCAGAAGGCTGAAAAATCTTTTCCTTCTCACTCAGAGGCTCAGACAACAGCTTCAGCGACTAATACTGGCAAGTGATGCAATGCTTCAGCAAGTCCCCTCCACCAGCATGGAGACAAATAATGACTAACCCAGAATGTGTGATTGCTATGAAGCTTTCCTTCTTTTTTTCCTGCTCTGAATGATGCCTCCTACTTTACTTCCTTCTCTGTCTGTTTTTGATGATGTCTGCTCTGCGATTTGTTTGGTATTTACAGCACATGAGTGTTTGTATACTTCAATGACTACAAAGCAGCTCAAGGACCCACTGCAGCCATTCCCCTCTATTCCTCAGTGATGTGCTGGGGACAGGTAGCAAAATGTGAGGGACAAGGCAAATATTTCGCAAGTGTATGAGTAAATAAGAAGGGTAATTACAGGCAGGGATCAAACCACAGAGCCACTGAACGTTCTTCTATTCCAAGTATGCTGTATAGTTTGTACACATCCTCAGACTTAGAGCTAGTGATGGTTTAAGCCTTCTGTTAAGAAGTTACAACCATTTCTTCACTTTCTTTGCCTCCAAACCATGTTTCTCTTACCCTTTCCTCTCCTTTACAGTGCACTGAAGAGATTTCATATATTATTCATCCACACTTTCCAAAGGTAGAATCAGAGCACTTGTTTAGTGGAAGGCTGCACTGACTACACAATCACTTCATCTAATTATAAAAAAGAGTAAATCACTCCGTTTTTACAGTGTTACAGTTAAAATGGGTGATATCTCAAGAAACCATATTGTTGACATATGATGAAGGCCTCTAGCACAGGATAGCACAGGATAACACAGGAAAGACAGAAAAAAAAAAAAGACCAGGTACAGGTTTGTTGAGAAATATTCATTGTGCACACTGAATCACATGCCTATTGCATTATCCAACACATGCATTAGCCTTAAATTACAGACAACATAATTATCAGAAATTACGGCAACGCTGAAAAAGTGACAGATGTGCCTTGCAGAATATCAACTTATACAACCTAAAACGCGCTTGCCGCGCTAGACATCACTCAAATTTCACTTTAGTTTCCCCAACGAGAAATACACGACATTCTCCTGTTTGCATTCCCCAGGGTGATACTCCAGCCCATCCCCAGTTACACGTGCGTGTGTGAGTATGACTGCTGCCACGCCAGATACGATGCCCACCCTTCTGCCACTGCGTGAAGGTTTCTTTGGTTTCAAGCAGCAGGAGATGCTGGAACACGTGCCACTCGGCTAAAGGATTACTCGTCCCTTCACTTCGCTCTTTCAACTTGCGCTTCTGTCCTTAAACAACCCAAAGGAATACTCCCACCATCAAAGCAAAATCCATGTAAGTACTGTAATGAAATGTGACCAATCCAATTCTCATTTGCAAAAGAGAAGTGGCTTTCCACTGTTACTATACAGAGCTGCGAATTATTCTGCAATCCCTTTCTTTAAACTGGAAAATGGCAGCCAATAGAGGAAGAAGCTTCAACCTCTCCGGCCACAGCGAAATGCTGCCCACGCCGTTGTTCCTGTTGAACGGTACAAGGGTAATTAAGTCTCTCACTACACCCTGGAGGGCAGTGAGTCAGTTTGGGCTCAGCTGGAGTCCACTAAAAGAGTATTGACTAAATTTATAATAGTGTTAATGAACCTATACATACTACTGGTCAGCATTAAAGGCCGAACAGCAGAGGAAGCCACAGAGCAAAGAGGAAAAGATAGAGGGAAATTACTTCTCAAACTATGATGTAGTGAAACTGCAATCAAGGAATAAGGAGGAAGGATTTCCTAGCTGCTGGCAAATGTACTGAAACCACTGCTAACACAACACTTATGGTCAGAGAGTACATCAATACTTAGGTCTAAACAGCTTCTCTTAATCCCAGTACTAGAAAAATGGCATCAGACAGATATTCGGCCTCTTTGGAATACAGACTTCATGTGAGACATAGACGGTTAGTTAATTCTAAGAAAAGTTGCTTAATAAAGTGATCTCCATACAGTAAATTAATACTAGCAAATTACTGTAAATTATACATTATTTGTGACATTATTTGAAAATGCTGAATTTTAAATATGTTTATGTTGTTATTGATGTAATTGTATGTGTATCTGCTACTCTGTTTACATGTCTTCATTGATTGAGGAAGGAGAGACTCAGATGGTTTAGTGAAGTACTCATCCCTAGAGCATTAGCACTTGACATGTTGTGGAGAAAGGTAGAAACTGGAATTACACCTTCCCAGTGATTTTTCACATCACTCCTTGAAAAGGCCAGGTGTTTAAATACTCGTTTTATAAAGCATCTACCGCTGTTTCAAACATTGAAAATCTATCAGCTATGTAGAAAAGCATCAGATGTCGGTTTTCTCAAAAAATCTTTTCACTCCAAGCACTGGCACCAGGTTACCACAAGCGGGCTTTCAGTGGCCAGTTTCTGTTGCTTACCCTCCTGCCAGCTTCACAGCTTTGCAGGGTGCTTAACGTCTCGAAGCACAGTGATCCCAGCCAACTGAAGCCAACACACTCGGAGTCCACACAGTCCTTCAAATGTACTGACTCTACCCTAACTCCTTCAGCTCATGCCCAGACGAGCATGTAACTGCAGGTGTAATGTGACTGTCATTTCTGCCATATCTTCTTCTGTCACCCATAGACACCTAGAGAGGAGAGCACCTAACAACAAGGACTGACATGTGAGAGATCTACCCAGGCCTTTGCAGTTCAACACAGCCAAAGATCAGAACGGACCCAAAACAGCCCAGAACCGTGGCTACTGATCTGTTCTTGCCCATGGGCACCTCTGTGTATCCCTGCCTTGCTCTGCCCCTACAACTACAAGCACCTCTGGGTGGGAGCTGTGCTCAGGGTGCTCAGCACCCCTCGGCTGTATTCTTGGTTGGAGCCTCTAGGTGACACTACTTTAATACAAACTAAAACATAACAATTTCCAAACAAGGCTCTTTGCTCCTGCCTCACCCCTCTTTTCCCCCTAAAACTTCATCCACACGCAGTGGAAAAATAACACAAATCCCACCATCAGGACGGGCAATGAAGCCCTGGGCAGCTGCAGCACCAACACATGCATTTCATGCCCACGCTGTCTCACAAGTCAGCCTTTCATTCAGGTTCAGTTTCCATTTTACTTGGGTTTCTTGAATGAACACACTCACATAGCTTTAATTATTAATATGGATTCAGTCAGCAATTCTTCTTGAGTAGGGCACAACCATAAACTTATTTTAAGCATACTTTTACTTAAGAAAAAGACCGTTTTGTATGGTGCGGTGCAAATACCAAATGTGAAATGCCTTTTTGGTGTGCTCATGTTCTGGAACAGGCATTAATTTCACCAGATTTTTATAATTTTCTATCAGTATAAACAAAATGTAACATCATCTTTAAAAATAAAATCACAGGAACAGATGGAACACTATTAGCAGTTTCCCCCAACACTAAAACGTTCCTGGAAGGACTTTGGTTGATTTTTTTCCCAATTCTATAAAAGCTAGGAATCCCCAACAATCTATTAATAAAAAACAGATCAAATTGATTTTTATTCTACTAATTTCTGGTCAAACTTCCACTGAAAATACCCTTGGCCTTGACTACTAATTTGACAAAAACAACCTGACACGCGAAAGCCAAAATTTGTTTCCTCTTACTGGCAATCAAAACCATTTCACAGATTTTTCTCCTTTTGTTCTAGTTTAAAAAACCCCAGATGTTTAGAAGGAAACAACTGTCTTCTCACTTCTACTTGAGATATTTTTTTTGTCAGGGGAACAAAGCTGATGCTTCACCAGCTAAGATAATGTACCATATTCTTCATATAGCTAAGGTCCTTGGCCAAAGTGTTTCAACTTAAAACACTTCAGATTAGCTCTCAGTCTAGTTAACAGATACTAAAACGCATTACTATTAAAAAAAAAACCAAACTGTAATGTAAAATTTAACCAAGTTATCCCTTGACCTTCTGTGCCATGTTTTCCACAGATTGTAGAAACCACCCCACACAACCTGTTCTCTGTTCACGTGGAGGAATATGGCAGAGCAAGGAGGCACCCCTGTAGGAAGGACACAACAACCACTTACAGTCAGTGAGGAAATGTGATGAAGACATATTGAAAAGAAAGCACAGAATGATTAACAGCCTCTGTACATCACACACAATGACACAAAGCAAACTAAAAGCTGATGTTGTGTACAGGTATCCTAAGGTGTTCACATTGAAGATGTGGAAAAATAAGAAGGTGGTGTAGTACGTGTACACTAATACTGACTTTGGATGGCTACTAGTAACATACTTTTGACTGATGCCAACTATGCGATGCATGCCGGCCTTAAACATATTCCTCTATTTAACATTGTTATTTGAAGAAGTTTAAACGGTATTGACATAAATTAAGGCTTCATCACATATTTCACTAAATAAATACATATGATAGAGTCCAATCCAAATCACTGGGTGTATTTACGTAATGCAAAAGTGAAAAAAGTCAATTTGGAAACATTTTGCAAGACTTTATTTCCCTCTACTTCCTAGCAGCATGATTCCAAAGATTCAGATCTTACAGAGAAAATACACAGCTCCAAAAATCATCCCGTGACAATTTCTCAAGCCGTCCTTTTCCCCCCATGCTTTCCAACTAGATGAATACATTCTCCAAACCTTTAGAAAGCTCCCAACTCCAAATGCACAGAGAACCCATACCTAATTTTTCCCTATCAAGAAAGAATTACCTCAAGCATTGTTTCAGTACTGGATGATGCCTGTACCAGGCTATAAGCAATGTAAACTAGAGAGGAAGACTGAAAGTGGTTAGAAATTTCATAATTCACCACCAAAAAGGAAGATTCTTTTCTGGTAAACAGTCTGAAAACGCAGAAGCATTCTGAACTGGTTCTAGGTAAGCAGGTGAAGCAGCCAAAAGGTGAAAGCAGCAAGGCATTTTTCAGCTCGGTGGTTTGGATGGCACCTGCAGCTGGCAGGTGGCTATCACCCCCGCCTCCACTTTCAAACACCAGCACGCGTTTACAATAACCATTCATGCAGCCACACACACATGCACAATACAGCCACTCGCGCAGAGACTGAGATGGTAAAACCGAGCCGGCAGTTCAGCAGGTGATGAGAAGTACCTCTGGAAGCTGAAAGCCCTTAACTTTTTTCTTTATAATCCTGGCAAGGCCTGTGAGGCCCGGATGACTTATGAGTGCAGGAGGCGGGAGCGCTGCCTTCCATTTCGCACCGGGTTGCCACAGGTCAGGCTGTGACACGCTTGCTGCCGCTTCCTGGCGCCTCACTCTGCACACAGGCTCATCAGTCAGAGAGCCTTGCCTGCAAAGTACCACGCTGCTCGGCAAGAGTTAGTGCCTCTGAATCTAACCCCTGAAATTACAAAAACGCATCAGGCCAAACTGTTTAATTCAGAAGTTTCCGAATCTGCAAACGCCCACAGCACCCTGCACGCACACACAGTCCTGCTACGCTATAGATTTCATGTGTGCCCATGCACACGTGTGCACGCACACGCAAAGACAACAGAGATAATGCAACTTATTTCTGTCCATGTGGAACAAACGATCACAGCTATGCAAGTAAGAAACAAAAATGCTGCTGAGACCCGCTCCTGCCTCAGATGAAGCTGAAGGGGTTACTATCATCTAATATGATGGGTCTACAGCATCCATCCGACCAAACGAAAAAAGATTAAAGCATCACACCCAGTTCTATTGTCACACAAGTAGACCATGCAATGCATTACTAAAGCCCAGATTACAGTTACAAAACGCACCGGTAACAGCCCTGTTATTAACATGCCACCTGTTACTTTTTTCAAAATGCTGAAATTATCTTATGATCATTTTCAGCTTGACAAATGCAGTTTAATCTTTATTGCATCTCACAGCACAGACCTGTTTCATCCATGTCTTATTTATCTCACGTGTGTCGGAATGCAACCCCGAGCCCTCAGTCCCCCCCTGCCACCAGGCATTCCTTCTGCTCTGCTTTATCAATATACCTGGGTTCCCATATCCGACTGCTCCTTTACAATAAAAAACACACCCACCCAGTATTCTACCATTGCCTGTTGCCTTGGTAATCCAAATGCCTGGGTACTCGCTGATTATCGGCGAATGAGACTCGCATTGTTCACACCGCAGCGCGTCTGCTATGTTAATGTGAGATAATGGCAGCCAGAAGACTCCTTTTGTTCCCAGCTTTGCTGTTTATTCATAGTGCCTGGAGGTCAGCGACTGCTACAACAACCGGGGAAGGAACCGCTGAAAGCGTGAGCAGATTCCACTTGTGCTTTTGCCTCTGAGGGGGAAACACGAGCAGCCCCGCACAGCAAGAAGGGCACCGGGAGCTCTGCAGTCTGACTCACGCAAGGTGTAGCAGGCGGCTGGGAGGAAGATTTGATGGACTTGCACTTCCGAGATTTTAGATGAAGCTGATTTACGCTCCCCGACAACAGGAAAAAAAAAAAAAAAAAAAAAGCACCACAACAAAAAACCGCTTTCTTCAAGAGGCGCGGTGGGGAGGGGGCAGCACGGCACCACCGCAACTTGCTGGAAGCGAGAGCCGGGCTGGGGGCTCCAGGCTGGCCGGGGAGCTGGGGCGGCGAGGGGGACAGCGGCGAGGGGGGCAGCGGCGAGGGGGGCAGCGGCGAGGGGGGCAGCGGCGAGGGGGGCAGCGGCGAGGGGGGCAGCGGCGAGGGGGGCAGCGGCGAGGGGGGCAGCGGCTCCCGCAGCGCGACCGGGCTGAAACCGGCGGGACGGGAAGGAAGGGAAGGAGCCGGGGCCAGCGCCCAGCAGCCCCGCCATGCGGCAGCGGGACCCGGGACAGGGCAGGGGGAGCCCGGGCAGCGGCAGCCGGGACAGGGCAGCGGCCCCGGCCAAATGACTCTGCCGGGGAGGGACGGCTGCGCTGCGGGCACACACCGGGCAGGTCTGAGGAACGTCTCCCTCTTGCTTGTCAAAGTTGTTTGAAAATGCTGTTGACCGTGACACGGGCAAACAAACCATCACATCCTATCTCCCCTGACGTGGTAAGTGGGAAAGGAAAGCACGAACAGGCTGTGGTACCTTCCCCGCATTCTCAGCTCGGTGGAGATGAGGACATCCGAGAAGATGCCCCGGCTGGTGTGCTATTCCTCATTCCTGGAACAGCCCTTTCACGGGAAGAAACCAGCGACTCCTGCTAAAGACACTGTCGGTATCTAATTAATGTCACCGACCTATCTGTACAGGTTGCTGATGTGCTCTGTGCCTTTTAAGCAGGCTTTGTTGTCATCTCCAGCAAAACCCAGCCAGGGATTTTTTAGCAAGAATTTCTAACCTGTTTTTATTTTAGGTAAACCATTAGAAAAGCTCTCTGTCATTAAAACCGGTAATGACTATTTTCCTTCTCTTCCTGTTGTGATACTAAAGAGACTTGAGAACCCAGGCATATGGAAATAGCAGGAATAAAGAAGAAAGATGACAAAATCATATATCAGGAATTCACTCCTTTTGTAATCTGTTTACAGGGAAATCCTGTGGAGGGTCAGATTTTCCTGTCAGAGAATGAATTACAGATATGCATAAAGAAAAGGAATCAATAAAAATACCAGCTTTTAGACAAAATACAAATCTGTGCTCCTGTGTCCTGTTTCCAGATTATCCAAAAAGAACAAACATCTTTAAAATAGACAAGGTGTTTGCCATCATTTCTGCCTATCATTTTTTTTTCCACTCCACTGAAATTTGGAAACATTGCCAGACTGTAGCCCCCCTCCCTGCTCAGAAGCCATGTCAGCAAACATGCCCAGCAAACAGCTGCCCACAGGGAACCTGCCTGGCGTGAACCAGCCCTTATGTGTGTGCAAGGACCAAGGCCAAACCGCACAACGCCCTCAGACACATGGTGTGAACTGTGGGATTGTCCTGTGCAGGGACAGAAGGTGGACTCGATGATCCTTGTGGGTCTCTTCCAACTCAGGACATACTGTGATTCTAAGATTCACACACAGACCCAGTGCTGCACAGGCTGAAGGGCACTGTGGACTTGGTTCTGATGTCCCCTACCCAAAGGTACTCTACCCAGTTAAAAGACTGCCGATGTATTTGATGAGCTAGGCAAAGTACAGCTTCCAGTGTCACCACGCAGTTGACATGCTGACAGTCAAAACTGGTAAAAACTAGGGGTGCTGCCACAGCTGAAGGATTTTTCACTCCAGTGCCATCATAACTGAGTTGGTTTCATTGAGAACAAGTGACAGAGGGAACCCTCCCAACACACTGGAAAATTACCTAGACTCAGCACGAATCATCTGCTTTTGAGAGTGGCCCTCCTGTAAAGAGCATGATACTATGGTGATTATCACTAAACAGTAAATTGCAATCAATGAGACATTTTCAGGAATTGGATGCTCAATACGGCCCAAACACTAGAATAACAGCCATCTTTTCAAAGGTATTAGTTATTGCATTTTTAAAACCAGCATAGACAGGGCAGAGCTTGAGAAGGTCAGATTTTGCCTCAGTCAAACATAGCTTAAATAATATTTGCCTAGTCTTTATCAGTATTTTCAAAAGTATCCGCTGACACTTTTTACATGAAAAGAAAAAATCCCAAAACAAAATCCCAAAACTTTTTATCTAGCATATACAACGCTTAGAGGAAAAAAAATGTAGAGTACCTAACACTTATATGTACTTCTCAGAAAAAAAAAAAAATCACTAAAGTATAGTAGTTGTGTTGCTACATATTATTCTTATTGCAATAGCACTCACTTTGGCTCTCTGATCAATACAGAAGCTCTATTTTCACATCTATGCAAGGTGCTGTACACACAGTAAAAGACGATCCTTATCCTACGCCTTCTACCAAGCATCTGATGAATATATATGTGAAGACAACTTAAGCTGCCCCTTATTGTTTTCAGAGATCTTGTGTCTCAGTCTCTCCTGTTACTGCAAGAACGGACCACAACCTTATGTCACCTAAAACGAAATGCAGCTTTTCAGCATGAAAACATTACAGGTTTAATTATTAACATAATTTGTTCTTACCTTCAACGTTCTTTCAAGGTTTTCTTCCACCTCCTCCCCATAATAAGTGTATGTGCTAAAACTACTATTGGTGGTTTCACTTAGATAGGCAAACAAGCACAAGCCTTGGGACAGGACTTTCGAGCTATTAGTTTTGTCTTTACAATGCTTAGAGCATCAGGGGCCTTCTTAATGCTGTTCTGAACAAACCCTGAAGGGTGTTTTTTTCTTTAAGACATGGTACTTCTGCAGAAACATTTGTAGATTCTTAACTTTTCTCTTATTTTCTCCCGATGGTGGATTTTAACATTTCTTTACAGGATGATAGAAAAAAATAGACTGCATTCGTAGAATCAGGAGTAATACAGGTTGTTTTACTGAGTATATTATCTTATATTAGGATTTACCATCTGTTCAGTCCCTCATTATATTTCTTTCACAACTTCACAAACAGGAAGATGAAAAGGCTTTGAAACAATCTTATCTTTCACCTGAAGAGTTTTGAAATATTTTGGAAAGATTGTTCCTGTACACCACAGCCATATGCAGTAATGAAGTGATCCCAGACTTCAAACTGATGTATAAAACATGCACAACATGCTCATTTTCATGAAAGTGTGTATGTGCTGCACCTGACCTTTCACTTTAACCATTTCTCTCATCCAGATGTTTTTGAAGTGACCATCACTGTCAGTCGAAACTGCATATAATGGCAAAACCGAAAAGGCAGCAACCTTTGCAGAAACTCTGACATTGTTTCTACTGTTATATTAGAACCAAAACACTCCTTACCTTTAGCAAACTATGTAAGAGCCAACTAACCACCCAGCAAAAATGCAGACACTGAATTACTATTCTTTTCCTACTGATGCTGAAAGTTCAGCTCTTGGTCAAGTTTAAATTTGACGAAACAAACACTAAAAATAAGAACACTTGTAAAGCAAGTCTAACCCATAAAAGGTATTTATGGCAATTGCCTGGACATAAACCAGTAATGATAATAAACAAAGCATCTACCATAATACTGAATTAGTATTTAATTTGATCTATTGTTTAATTTTCTCAAAACCTCCGGCACTAAGTAATTTGTGATAAAAATAATTTTATTGTCATATTTTTCATCAATCCTGACTGCCCTATATACAGACATTACTACCTTTTGGTCACTAACTGGAGGACAGCTGGCAATTAATACAGAAGACCAAAATCTGGAGCAAGAGAGAAGACAGTAAGAACCTGAGGAACACTCATGACAACGTATCGAACTGCAGCTACCAGCTGTCTGTTTTCAGGTGGTTTTGTTGCCCAAGTAAGCTTTACTATGAGCTATGCAGGAAACAAGAAGCCATCCAGGGCCTGCATGGGCCAGATCCACCTTAAACTGAACTAGAGTTCAGTTCCCGCTGGGACTGATAGAAACGGTACCCATTTCAACCACGAGTCAGTTTGATCCACATATAAAGGTCCACGACTTAATGCAATGAAGTGTTAAGTAGGAACTTCATCAAAGCAAAGGAAGGTGTATAATGATAGTAATTTGTACTTATATAACAGCACTTGCCAAAGATCTTACATTCATTTAAAAGCAAAAAATCATCCAGGTTGAGTAGTATCTGTTATTACAGACATGTCAGATCAGAAAACTACAACACAACGAATGAATAAGTTGCATTACTCCATGCAAGCCAGAAAGCATGAAATTTCACTCCTATACAGAAGGGCCAGCCCAAAGACAGTCTCTCCTTAAATTCCCCATAAATCCTTTAAGTAGGACTTCAATTAGAAGTTACACAGGATGAAGGAGGTGGATAGGTCTCGTACTGGTCCTTCAGTACAGGAGTGAAGTCTAGCCACATGAATCAGTAAAAAAAGCCTAGAAATAAAATTTAAAAAAAAAAAAAAAAGTCAGGTTTGAACTAACTATTGTTATACTGCACTGACTTTAAAAAAAGATAAGGTTGAGGTGTTTGGTTTTTTTTGGGAATCCAGTGCTCATGCTGTTCATAAAGTGCAGGAGTTTGCAGTCAAATCAACCACCCTACATTAGGAAGCAGGTATTTAGCTGAACTTTTGTCCTATATGCAACACTCAGTCCTTCTGTTAACAACAACATAAAAAAATTTAGAAAGAAATTAGCACAATAGAGTCCCTACACTGAAAGCATTTGTTGCACGTGTGCACATCCTTGTATAGCTTCTATTCTGCTCTCTGTAAGTGCTTTTGACCAACTGTATCACTATCAAAGCCCTCCTTGATCTGTCTACTTCAGCCTTCTCCCACAACTCAACTCTTTAAAAGTACACGGTTGCCCCTAAAAATAAGCCAGACCTGAATTCCCTCCAGTGTAGGTGCCGACAGTTTCTTAAATAGGAATCCTTAGATTTAGATTCTAATGATGAATTCTTGTGTCAGAATTTATTTTAAATGGCCAAGCCCTATTTCAACTTCGGGACTCAGCAGCTGTGTTCCCGTAGCACCAGGTACATGTGGATTCTAGTCCCTGACTAGAGTTCTGGGTAATTGTGTTGCTAGCAAAAGCAACAGCAGAAACAGCTCTGTGTGAAGTACTCATGATAGTCTGGTGACAGGGGAAGGTGTGTTGGGTTTTTATCTAGTGATATTCAGCAGCTGACATGTATCCTGTATTCCCTTTGTTAAGCTACGTAAGGTTCTTGGATATGCTTTCGGTTGTTCTAATATCTAACTCTTCTACAAAATTTGAAGCAGCTGGCTACATTAATTTACTGGACATGCAAAGCATTTTTTTAAAATTTGAATTTACAAAAAAATCCTATGAATTGTAGATAAGATACTGTGAACCTTGATAAGCTTTTGACCCAAATGTAATCTAATGCCAATACAAATGTTGCTTCATCAACCGCTTTATCACTGGGATTGTATTCAATGGCTTTTCATCTTTTGTTTAATTCAAACACTCAGTTCTTCTTCACCCAATACTTCACTACTGTCCTATGGACCAATTGTAAAAACCCATGAAAATAAACAGTTCCAGTTGGAAAAAGAAGCTGGAGAGCCACAAGATGACTCATTCTAATGTACCACCTGAGAGACTTTAAGCAGTCATGGTTATGGCCAAGTTACAGATGGGACAACGGCACACACTGAGACAGCGATGCAGGTATTCCAGATCCCCAAGAGGCTGCTGCGGCTGTTACAGGTAAGAAGTTATGCCACAGAAATTGTGTTTCTAGAGGGGCAATCTCAAAGGTAATCAGCAGTAATTTAGAACTGACTCTCTGTGTCTTCGTCAGTAAAATGTTTCAATGGCAATACTCGAGAGAAACTTAGAGGGACTGTTTGATACTGGGTAGGACGTTCTACTATTACCTAGAGTATCGGGTAACCAAATATTGCCAGAAATGCCGATACTGAGGTTTAGCAGAACAAAGTATGTATTTTCTGACATGTGACAAGAGTTTTGGTGGAAAACTGCTATGAAAGAAAAGAGTTGTGTCTATCTTATCTAGTAACATAGCACACAGCCCCTCTGAGGCTTTCGCCCCTGCTTTATTGACCCTAGGGGAACAGAGGCTACAAGATCAGATGAGAATTGGGCATCTAAAACCTACAAAACTACACCTAAGAGCACAATGTCCCTGCAGACTGGCCACTATTTTCTCCTTGGCTTCTGCAAAGCTCCCAGGTGTAAAAGTAAGTAATTTTACAACAGAAGGGTATTCTTTTGGTTTTGTTTCGTTTAAAATCAATCATTTCATAAACTGAAAAAACAGGCAATCTAAGTACTCTGAAAAGTCAATAATATTATATTAGTTATACTACAAAAAAGGACTTTATTCTCAAGGGCTATAACAAAAGACATAGTATCTGCATGGTTTTCCCATAAACACAGCAAAAATAAGGAAAAAAAAAAACCCAACCCAAAACCAAAAGTGGTTTCCAGATGAATCCACACATGTAAATGCACTGATACAAAGATGACCGTAAGCTCCATTCTCACACAAAAGTTCAAGTTACTTATGCTACCATAGAATCCAGGCACAGGGAATTTAGCCTCATCTGCACTCTTACAATCCTTTACTAACAAAAGTGCCCTGCACTGAAAACCATTTATACTATTTCTGATTTCTTCAATGTGATGCTGAGGCAAAGAAAAGCTTGGGAAAAAAACTCCCAGAAACACAAAGCATTAAATGAACATTTAATCCTGTCTACACTATTTCTTCAGCTTTTGCCTTAACCTAGCCTCTGCAGACAATAAATGTAATTTATAATCAAAGGCTTCACATCTTCAGCTTCTTCTAGCGCCCTTTAATGCTCATGTTTTCTCTAAATTAACCTAAGTGCTTTGTGATCATCATCTGATAAAAGGTGGGTATAGGTCATTCCCCATCTGTGGCTACGCCCACTATACAACTGTTCTGTATACAATACATTTGCAACACAACTTACAAAACAGAACATCAGTGAAATATTTTTGACCTGAAGAAAAGCCAGTTGTACTTAAATAAACAGCAGGAAAATGTTGTAGAAATTTCTCTGTAGAGCACAACTTGAAGTTTGGAAGCAAGCCCACTGAGCACAGATTTGAAGATGGAAGCATCACTTCACTACGCACCAGGCAACAGCAAAGACAAAACACCTGAGTTTAGTTAGTACTTTGTGTAATTACAGATCCCCTGTTGTTCGTGGTGCTGTTGTGTGCATTAAACAGTGTAGCTGCCTCCATCAGAGGTAATAAGCACGTCAGTTAACAGATTTGTCCCATGGCACATCTGAACAGCTGGCCTCTCCGAGGGGCTGGGCTGAGACTCACCTGTGAGAGAGGGTGGGTTTCATGGAGCTCATAGAGTTCATGGGGGGTTGCATGGGTAGCTTCCCTGGAGGATCGTTCTGCCGGCTCTTCTGGTGGCGAAGCAGCAAGAGCCGTCCCAGCTCCTCACACCACGACGAGAGCAGCGCTGTGCAAACAGAAACAAGGATGGTGAGCGCACGAGTAGAACCGGCCCAGCCGAGGGCAGCTGCAAACCGCTGAACGGACAAACCCCAGGAGTGAAAAGCTCCTCCACAAACCACCGCTCATGTTATTATCCTATCAAATTGAGTCTGTAATTGCCCTCCACTATCATTATAATGTTTTTACACAAGTTACAAACACTCTGCATGATCCAGAAGGCACAAGAGAACTTGTCCGAGCTGAGCGGCACAGAGAGGAAGAATGGACGAGGCATGAGGACATGGAATAGCTGTTGTGCGTGAAAAAGGATGCAGAAGAATTAATCTCACACTAACAGAAACATAACAAAAACATACCGAAGATGTCATTCACAGAAGGGTGGAAAGAACTACAAGATCTCTTTTCTGTTTGGCTACTTTTGTGCAAAAGATTAACTGGAGAGTTATGGAGAGAAACTCATGTTCCAAAATTGTTATCGGCTACCAGTCCTGAATCGATAAACAGGAGAAAATGGCCACACTGATGTATGGATACAAAGTCAAGCGCTTAAATCTATATTTGACCCAGCACAACCCCTAAATGTGAATTTCCATTATGTGCCTAATCTTCTGGTCAATGAGGGTAATTCTGTGCTTACAGGAAAATCATGCTTATGAACTATGGAGATGCAGAGATTTCCTAGAGGGATGAAGAGCTGAAGACTCCCTCTGAAGACATGAAAGGGGTCATTATCTCTGAACACGTGGCATCTCGCTTACACATCCACACTCGGAAAAGACCAGCCCAGTTATGGAAACCACCTACTTAGCAGTGAGCAGAGCCTCAGAAAGTGACTGTGGCTGAAATATGGCTCCCGCGAGCACACCCAAGACACTCCCCTGAAATCTCCAGCAACACTCTACTGAGCCTCAAAGCTGCCTGTTCAATTCCAGCACCAGAAGGGGCTTGGGTACCAACGTAAAGACACAGCAAAGAATTTCACTGGAACACAGTGCAGACTAATTGCAAAATTCTGCAGTTGAAGAAACGTTCTCAAGTGGAAGTGCTTGGGGTTCTCCCTTCTTTAAAGTATGCTTTAGAAATCCCTCAGAACAAGAAAATGCTTCGTATTTAATTTTTAACTAAGTGCTTTCCTGAGGTGTTATGAACTGAACACAAATCAACAGATTGCACAAGGAGGTGAGAACCAGAAGACTACTCAAAACCCAAGCTGCCACAGCGGTTAAGAGTAGGAGAGTTCTACATGTAATCTTAGAGTTGCTGGTTTAAAAGCGATCAGTGTGGAATTCTATAATATTAAGGCTTTTATTTTCATTTATTATTTTTCAAATGGTGGTCTTTTCACCAAATAACATATTCATAAGCAGCAGCAAACTATTATTTCAGGATACACCACCATCTTTTTCCAGTAGCTACTTGTAGGTACTGTTAACACGTACTTAAGAACAAATTCCAAAGAGACTAATTGTGAAGTCCTATTTTTAGGGGAAAAAAAGGAACCTGCTTTGTCAAGAACACCCACAAGTATGATTTTTCAGTGCGAGAAACAATTGCAATTTCTCAAGTTTAACGGCCACACAAGAAAAACACATAAAGCCTGGGCTGTACCTGCAAATTAATCACACATTTGGACAAAGGAGGGGTAGTAATTTCATTGCATTTCTCAAGTGGAAGGTCAAGAGCTGTGTTTAGGGAGGCATTTCAGAGCTTTGCTGTGACAAAAAGGGGACACGGCTTCTTTATGTAACTAAATACGGTCACTCGGAAATTGTCAGCCTCACATGTAGCCTACAGAAAGCATTCCCCCGAGCTCTGTGAGACGCTCCAGCAACGAGTGTCAGTCTAAGCTGCTTCTCTATTAGCCACGGAATCTGTCAACAAGCATTTGATCAAATTATACTCACCTTTTATCCCTGGCATATCATTACTAATGTGGCAGTGACAAAGACCCCCCTCCCCCTCTTCCAGCCGCCTGGAGACACAAATCCCCTCCTTGCAGGGTTTCTTCCCGCACACCCCGGCCACTCGAGCTCTGAGAAACAGGAACAAAGTGTTCATGTTCTGCTCAACGCCACACGCAGCTGTCGCAGAGTAATAGTGGATGCTGAGCACTTCCACAGCCGAGTGTAATTACTAAGGTGTCAAGCGAAAATTGCCCATCTTAAATGAGGCTCTGATGCGAAGAGGGAGATGCTCCTTCTGCATATGGACTTGACAAGTAAGATAAAAAGCAACAACTCTATGGGTCTGAAGGCACGAATCTGCAAACCCACTTGGAAAAGGAGGAGAATAACTCCTGGAAAAGTAAGATGCCAATGCGATAGCATTGCTTTGGTGAGGTGAAGGTAAGATCTTAATGAGTTATTATTATTACTAATAACCAATACACACATTTATAAAGGTGAACAAATCGTCATAGAGCAAAGAGGTCCTCAAGATAAGCTGAATGGTTTCATTCTACAAGATATCTGGAGAAGACTCGTGTTTTTAAAAACTAAGAGACTGCAGGTATAAAACGCAGGAGATCTATTCATCCCTATCACAGCACTCATTACAGAGAGGTTTAGCCTTTCCTTCCCCGGGACATTTCGACTCATGTATCATGTATAATAATCACTCTCTTCCCTGTGTCAGTGCCTGTGCATGGAATGAAAACAGAGCAGCTTGCAGCCACCTATAGGAGTTAACAGTCGCCCTTTATCCTGCCCAGCAGGAGCAAGAACCCACTCAAGAAGCCTGTCCTCCCCTACTGGAAATGCTGGGGCGGCCTCCCTGCTCCCCTGCCCATCCACCTTCATTGCTGCGCTGCCCTGGCTAAGATGAATATATACCCTCGCACATCTGGTACAGCTGGCTTCTGGAGAACATCACTTCCTCGGCTATTCAAGCAAGATGAAACAAACTCAAAATGAATTTACAGATTACACCATTCATCTTTAGTGTACTTAGTTACTGCTTTTTATGCTGACAGTATTAGGCGCATCTCAACTCATTTATACTCAAAGCACGAGAAATTCAGTATCATACTATAATGAACAGATAAAGCAGCGAGCACAAAGGACAGCTACAGATGGTGCCAACAGTCAGTCTCTCCCTCTCCTAGCACAGCCAAGCAGCTGCTTTTCCTCCCCCCCTCCGCCCCTCCTCCTTGTACAACAGGAGCACAGATTTTGCAGATGGACCATCCACACCATCTCTCACAGCCTCTTGCTGCGGCAGTTTAATGATCAGATTTAAATCGTGTTCCTGTGCTGCAATGCTACAACATCCTTTGCATGTAATGATGCGGCTTTCCTGCCTAAGTTGAACTCAACTGTTGCAACGGGGAGAAAGGAAAAATCCTTAAGCGTGCAGCCCCCCCAGAGCCCAGGTGTAAAATACAACCTGGTTATACAGCAGAATAGATGTTTTCAACCCCTGTTCAGTCACAGAGGGCTCTGCCAGCTCATGGCAGAAGTTGCATAATAGTGGCAATCAAATGAGGTGCTGACAGCTTAAGTGTATTCACACATTTACTTGGCTTAAAGGGACAAGCTTTGGGATGATTGGTACAATATTTGACCTACTTTTCTCCATTTGCAAAATCTGTATTGTTCTTAATGGAATTGTGTTTTACTTTAAGCGTTGATGTATTTTCACAGGAATAAATCAATACTTATTTGCTAACGATGACCGCATTAAGAAACCAACACAGAAATGAGCAGCCTCAGCTTTCACATTCGTGACATAAGAGAAAACCAGAAAGATTTAAAAATAAGAGAAATTTCAACTACGAGTAGCCCAAGGGGTTTCCCTAAGGAAGTGAGAGAAAAATCCTGTTCAGAGAACTCAGCTCGCTGCTACACAGTCTCATTTTTGTCTCTCCTTTCTCTGAAGAGTACCAGACGTTGCAAGAGAGTGTCTCAGCACACAATGTGACTGACCTCGCCTTAAAATACTCATAAATACTCCCACACACCCAGAGTTGGCCACACTTTATGTCCTTCTGGATTCCTCCAATAGTTTTAAACTTTCATTGAAAAAATCATAAGACATCGCAATGTATCCACACTGGGATCCTGGCAACAAGGAGAAGGAAGGGAGCTGGAAGGAAAATAATGATTTTTTCCCCTTCAGCTCGAGTCACATTTCAAGCATTTCTCTGCAACCACAGAGCTAAGCCTTGCTTGAAAGAGAAAGGAAGCAATTGTGATTTAATCCCCTGCCTCTAGGAGCCAGGTCTTTAAGGACATGCCAAATATCACAAGATTTGCGACACCATTATTAGGACTGGCCACATCCCCCGTTAGCGTTCCTTTCCTGCAAGGGCCTTTTTGTGCCGAAAACCTGGCAGGCGGCATGGAAACCCCTGGCAGGCGGTGTGGAAGCCTCCGCTGCCTACTCCGCAGCACCTTCCCAACCCTCCGAGCCGTGCGCCCATCGCCCAGCAGCAGCATCGCGACGGCTTTGGAAGCACCGGGCCCTGCCGATGGGAACACCAAGGAGCTGGAGCTGGGGGCAGTGGGTGCTGCCGATGGGAACACCAAGGAGCTGGAGCTGGGGAAAGTGGGTCCTGCCGACAGGAACACCAAGGAGCTGGAGCTGGGGGAATTGGGCCCTGCTGATGGGAACACCAAGGAGCTGGAGCTGGGGGCAGTAGGTGCTGCCGATGGGAACACCAAGGAGCTGAAGTTTGGGGAAGCCAGGCACCACACCCTGGCTGCCCACACCACGTCTTACTTCTCGATGACAAATGATGCTGGCGTACTTGCAACAATTATGTGCTGGATGCTGAAGACAGCTCAAAGGACAGTTTACAGCCATGACATTGAATACCGGTACAGCTGATTATAATCCATTTTGGGCCAGGGAACAGATCAGGGAAGGAAAACAGGCTAAGCGACCCACGCTAGCGCACAGATTCACTGATGCATTCCAGGAGCTGCAGCCGCATCAGCACCAAAAGCTGCAGTGCTGTAACCGACTGATTCAGCTCAGCGCAAAGTGCCGTAGTAAGCATCTCCAAGTGAATGAGCCAGTGGGCTCCCTAGAAAGCAAAATACAGAGAAGCACAGTGCTAATCTATTTATCTATTATGATACCCTAGTATTAGTTACAGCTTATCACCTCAGTAAATCGCCGCCTCTTGTTAGGGAACGTGCTTAAAGGTGCAGCAAACTGTTATTTACAGGCAGACACTATATTTACAGCCACAAAGACAGGTGAGGAGGGGATAGGACAACAGCTCAGTAATTTCAATGCCTTCTGCTTCCCGGGAGACTGCTGGAGGAGCACAATAGGATTACGGCTTCCTTGCTGCAGTTAAGCTGCAGTAGATAGTTCAATAGGCAGACTGTCAGACCCATATTTCTTACTGGAATGATAATATTAGGAAAAAAGGAGGAGTTTGATTCAGAGAACTATCTGTTCAGCACTGCTAGTTTGGTTCTGTGTCTCAGAAGAAAATGCATTCGGCTGAAAAGATATTTACAGCATGTGTAAGAAAATTCAGCTGCCTTCTTTTTTTTTTTTTTCCTCAGATCATCTCCATTAATTTTATACTGCTCTTAGAAACAAAATCACATTTTGTACATGGAGAATTCCAGATCAGTGGAATACAGAGCTACCAAGGGCTTTCTGTACTCTTCTGTAGAGGCTGCAATCTAAATACAGTTTTTATAAATCATCCAGTGAGATAATTTGATGGGATGGGAAGGAAGCAGCGAAGAGATGGAGAGGAGTGAAAATAACTATTGTCTTGGTTATTTAAGAACATTTTTCTTTTCTTCACAGAAAAATGGAGGCTACTGTTTGGAAAAATATATTAAAAATGTTAACTACCTAATGCTCAATGTGCTGTAGTATTAGAAAAATCACTTCAATTGCATTAAAAGGATGGAATCTTTATCCACAATTTTGAGAAGCAGTAAATCAGATGTTTTCCTTGTGCTTTAAAAGGCATTTTGCTCTTAAAGAGCTGGGAAACAAAGAGAGAGAAAGGGAGAAACTAGTCACACCAAACCATCTCAGGGATTGTTTTTCCTGCAGCTCTCCTCCTCACACACTCCAGCAGAGCCTGACAATGCCCGGCTAACCCGCCGGACAGGTCTGGGCAGGAAAGCAAGGCCACAAAGGAAATAGGATGTAACCACCCATTAGGAGAGATTCCAAATATGTGTTTGCCCATCCTCTTCAGTTCTGCCGAGGTACCGCTACGTGTCCTACCCCCGTCACAGACCAGCCCGACCCCTGTCATTACACAAGCTTCTGCTCTGAATCTGCCTCTCTGCCAAGAGCACAAAAGGAGAACGCACGATGCCAGTCACAAAGCAGAAGCCGTCACTCCTCAGCAGCCTGGCTGTTCAACATGGCTGGCAGCGGTTCCCGGGAGCCCTCCCCTCCGGCTGCCAGCAGATGCCCATGCCGCACGCAGGGGCCAGTGCTCGCTGCCCCCATCCTGGGAGGCTGTCACCCCAGCTGGCCGCTTTTCTGAAGCAACTGAGGACTGTGCTTGCTGTTCTCCACCAGACAAAGTCATTGATGTTTGCTCAAACAGCCCAAGTAAACACGTCAGATTAAACTGACTGATTTTATCTGAACCTAAAAGTACCAACACAAACCTGTTCCAGCAGTAGAACAGGGGGAGAACAAGCGGTATCTTTGGTACCAGCTCCTAATGCACACAAGGTTCAAGAAGTGCTAGTCCAGTGACCGCACAGCAAACTGCACGGAACTGAATTTCGCAGCAGAGCAAAGGCTGGTTCAAACCCTGCTCTGGGAGTCCAGTTCTGGGCCCCTCAGTTCCAGAAGGACAGGGAACTGCTGGAGAGGGTCCAGCGCAGGGCAACAAAGATGATGAAGGGAGTGGAGCATCTCCCTTATGAAGAAAGGCTGAGGGAGCTGGGGCTCTTTAGTTTGGAGGAAACTGAGGGGTGATCTCATTAATATAAAGGGTAAGTGTCATGAGGATAGAGCCAGGCTCTTCTCAGTGACAACCAACAGTAGGACAAGGGGTAATGGGTTCAAACTGGAACACAGGAGGTTCCACTTAAATTTGAGAAGAAACTTCTCCTCAGTGAGGGTGACAGACACTGGAACAGGCTGCCCAGGGGGGTTGTGGAGTCTCCTACTCTGAAGACATTCAAAACCCACCTGGACACATTCCTGTGAAACCTCATCTGGGTGTTCCTGCTCCGGCAGGGGGTTGGACTGGATGATCTTTCGAGGTCCCTTCCAATCCCTGACGTTCTGTGATTCTGTGAACTGCTCCGCTAACGCAACAGGGACCAAGTCAACAGCTATAGTTCAACATTGTGAAATAGGGTATCATACATTTTTCTGCCACTAATACCCATGTAATGTCCTTTATCACCAGGTGCCTCCTTCATTACTATAGCTACAGCTGTGTCCTGCACAAACACCCAGCTTTGCCCTGGCAGGATCTACAACATAGTTATGTACTGTCATTAAAAACGCCAAGCACCAAGCAGGTTTGTTGCAAAACAGATAACGTGGAGAATGCCTAATTAAATGGAATATAATGTTAAATTAATTAACAGAGGTTTTATTAAATAAAACCCTTATTGCAAACCTGAGAGTTATCTAGTGTGCACTCTCAAGGCTGCTGCACGAGAGTGACACCATGTACAAGTCTGGTCTTGAATATGGGTCCAGCTTGCCTTGGTGTATCTTCAGCTCTTCACAAACACCTCTCAAGACATATGCATACAGGCTTCCCCAAAAGCTCTTGCCAATTGGAACAATGCATGCTGGAGACGCAGATTTGAATACTGCTATCCTTATCCCATGACTTCAGTGGAACCGGGATTCCCCAATTTCCTTCTACACTTGCCAAAACTTGGCAGAGCATCTTACCAGTTTCACTACATTAACTTTGAAGCAATGCATTACAAAGCATAGCAACAATGGCTCAATTTGGCAAGGACAAAACACTCTGCACGGATCCAGATAAAATACAGAAGCATCTCATTTAGGCTTAGCTGTACCCACATTGCTACATTTGAAAACATGCCCCATTATAAAGAGAAGACAAAGCTGGTGAAAGGCCACCAGCAAGCGAATCTTGGACATGGCTTTCCAAAGGAAATGCACTCCAGTAACATTAGACTGCTTGCTTTCTTACTCATCCAGTTCCTGGTTTCACTGCTTAGATTTCAAACAACAGTGACTTTCATTACTGTTGTACGCTTTTATTTTGTATTGCTAGTTCTAGTCATCAACAAATTTCACACATAATACAGCCATCTGAAAAACGGAGGTGACTCACTTTAACCCATCTTTGGCTAGATTCAATCTGGTGACCTGGAGGTGAGAGGCTCAGTTTCACTTAATCCACCCTGAGCCCTGCAATTACTACTGCAAACAACTCCTGAGCTAACACTACCACTGACACCCAAAAGTGCCAGGAAAAAATACCAGAGGGATTTAACCAGAGTTTGAAGACAGGGAATCCATGCGCAATCAGTACGATGATTAAAATCTGGAAAAGGAAAATCCAGGGGCTATCTTTAAAGAAGGAAAATGAGTAACTGCAGCATTGGAGGTCCAGTTTCCTACTGCGGGAAAACAACCCAAACTATTCAAAAAGACTATGAGGAAACTGAAAAATTAGTAACGACCAAAATGGATTTGTCAGGAACAAAGCATACCACACTTCTGCACTTCTGCTACACTAGCAGGCAAGACACCTTGAGCATAGATTAGTTTGATTTTAGTGAGCTTTCAGTTGCGCTTTACATGACATTCTTATAAATAAACAAGGGAAATAAGGTCTAGCTGAACACAACGCAAAATAACTGGAAACTTAAGTTTACCGAACTATAAAACCAATGGTCAGTAACAGAAACAAGCATTATTGGATGGGTTTTTGCAGGAGTTTGTTCTGGGTCTGAAATTACTGAACACTTCATTTATGGCTATCCATGATACAGATGGATAAAGGGCTAGAACATGTTCTGGGTCAATTTACAGATGGTCCAACTTGGAAAGAAGCATCAGTTCACTGTAGAAATTTGGAGTTGAAATCATCTTGAAAAGCTGGAGAAATGGTCTGAATCTACGTCCAACAGGGATAAGTACAAAGTACAGCACTGCACACCTTCCAGAGCCACCTGGGAGGGCAGGAGCCTCAAGAGCAGAGCTGGAGGCAGCAGAGCTGGAGGCAACAGCTGTGCCGAGGCCAAGCGGTGCCTCAGCAAACCCAACCAGCCGCTTCGGCCACACGAGTGGAAGCCAAGTCTCACAGAAGCACAGCGCTTCGTTCTCTCTAACCCAGCACAAGGTATCGCCACAGAAGCGGGAGAAGAGTCATCAGAATGATTGGGGGGGAGGGAAATAAATCAGAATAACCTGCAATAAAAGATTGCATGGAGTAGGGTTTTTGGTGGTTTAGGTTTGGCCTTTTTTTTAAAAGAGTGAAGATTAAGAACAGTATTCTGATTTACTGAGTAACAAAGATTTATCCATATCCACACAGTAGAAACACCAAAAAATAATATACAAAGAGATACAAAAGATGCAGGTTAGGTATTAGGAGTATCCTGATGCTCCTGAACACCCTTAAGGGGAAACTTGAGAAATCTCTAGGAACGGAGATGCCAAGGAAAGGTCAGATAACGTCTGTTGAGAACGGCATTACAGACTCTTCAGGCAAGGGCATGTGGCACAAATGACTTTCTGAGGTCTTTCACAATCAAATGAATCTATGATTGCAAACACAGAAATTTTGATCAAACAGCCTACATCAGAAAAAATATTTAAATCTGGTTTGTATTTATAATTATTCCAAAGAGACAAGAAACAGAGAAAAAACACTTAACATGTCAGTTAAGAGAGCAGGGAGTTCCTGCAGAGACTGCTGAGGTGGCCATCCAGCTGCAGGGCTTGCTGCCTGAGTTTTGAACATGAAAGAAACCGAGAGCAGGTGATGTGCTGAAGGTCACATCATTTGTGACAGAACAAGTCCCAGAACAGAGAGGATCATACACCTTCCTCTCTTTGCAAGGAGAAACCACAGCCACCACATCAATGGGTTACTGCTCTGTGCCCGCAGTCTCAGTGCCTGCCATGGAACATTTTCAAACAACAACTGTAAAACATCTGGAGAGGCTTTCAAGGAGGGAAAAAAAATTACAAAAACCACACAACCAAAATTTATAGCAGAAATCTGATTCCAAAGTTAACATTGCACAGCCAGAACTTCTGAGAAGGACTAAAAGCTATTTTAGGAACTTCTGCTTCTTGGTTCTGCAGTCTCGCTCTTTCCTTTAATTTTATGTTATGTTTTTATGGGAAAATAATGTTTAATCAGGTGTCCTCAGATTTTTTTTTTTTTTTTTTTGTACAATTAGCGTAACAAAACCTTTGCCAACTTCTCTTTAAATGTGGAAGGAAAAAAAATTTCATTTTCAAAGTTGAGGGCTGTAGGACCATTTTTCACATTATACAAACTTTGCACTTGAACAGAACTACGCTGACAGCACTCCGACCCTATCTTTGTATCTTGTTTTTCATTCTGAAAGAAAATCACAACTATGTATAAAAAAAACTCTATGTGCCAAACGTGAGAATGGTTAAGGACATCAGCAAAGAGAACTCAGTCTACGGGAGTTTTTGACTTACTTATTTCTGTTCAAACAACACAGAGCAGACAGATGTGTGCATACACTGCAATTTCAAGGCAGTGATGTCTCCCATCTCGTCCCCTAGTTAGCACATTATTTTTTAACAAAGTCATTACTTCTCTTTTTCCCTTCTGTGTCCCACCCACCCCACAAACCCTGTCATTTTACTGGCAACCTGCTCTGCTCCTCTGGTACCAATCACCTTTTCTTGAAAACTGCCTAATTAATTAACATTCAATTAACATACCAAAGTTAAATGCCAAATAATTGCTCCCAAGCTGCATGGGGAACTTGGTAACTAATGCGAGCAAGAGTAGGGCTTTCGTGCCCTTAAGTTCATTTTTTCTAGCTGTGACCGCTGGGCTGACGGACGTTTCTCACCTCGAACGTGGTTGTATCAAAGGAGCAGACTTTGTGAGCCGTGGATGCTCTTGTTAAGGCATTCTGATACCCTTTAAGACACAACGTGCACTACATTTATTTTATTTATTACCAATAAAGCAGAACTAGCAAATCATCTCTGCTCCGTCAGGATTATGGCCACATAGAAAAACGCAAGTCGGCATAAGGTAAGAAACACCTAAACAACCCTACCCTGATCTTCAGAGTATTTTGATCGTATTTTCGCAATACAAAGTGTTCAACAGCAATACTGCCTCCAGGTAGCCCCGCGTTCTGCTGTCTGTGCTCGCGTCCTGCTGAGGCTCGCACGCTCCCAGCTGTGCCGAACCATTTCTTCGCATGACCACCCTGTGAACCTGACCAGGAATCTCATCTGCTGGTTTTTTTTTTTCCTTCTTTTTATCAGGCATTTATTCAGTTTTGATTTGCGTTCCCCCCCATCCCCGTTAGATGGATTCCCTGCGGTGGCTGAGGGCCTGGCCCCTCTGCAGAGGCGGAGATGAGCAGCTGTTTCTCTGCACGGGCGGTACCCGAACACACGGCTCCGGCGCACACGTACACGCCCCGGTTCAATTAGCTGAGCTACCAGCGTTTCTGAACACGAGACTGCTTTATTTAAAAACCTAAGTCTGAACATCACTTCCAGACAGATTAGAAATCGCTGTTTCCTTGTCTTCAGGGGAATGTTTATGGTTTAACACAGGCAGAAATAGGTTATCTATGGAATAGGGGAGAGGTAAAAAAATGAACATGGCTAATTGCTTTTTACATGCATCTAGGGAAGAAGCCAGTAGAAATCATAGCCCACACTGATTTTTCAATACTTGTCTTTTCTCTGTCTGAAAATAAAAAAGAAATGGGGAAGAAGGCAAGGCTTATTTGTGACCACCTCATCCTCTGGGCATTTACAGAGGAACAGCCTGCCTAAATTCTCATGGAGGACATCTGGCCTCCTCTCCCTGCACACAAGTGCTGTAATTTCAGGACTGGAGTGCTACAAGATAATGCCATCACTGCTCTTGCCATCTGTAAATAACCACTGCATTCGGATCCAGCCGAGTCACGTGGAAAAGCTGGCCAGCGATACGTACATGTGTGTGAGCATGCATTTGGAAACCCAAATAATTCTAATAATCTTGCACGAAATAAGCTTTAGCTTTCCAAATTTAGCTCTGATCCATGCACTGCTGATTTTTTTTCCTTTCCCCAGTACTGTTCTTCCCTTGCAAGCTGCTGACGAGGGCATTAGCGGGATATTGTGCAAAACGGATTCGCGTGCTGCTGCGCAGACACTGTTGGGAGAGGCAGACAAGAATCAATTCCTCCGGCGGCTCTGCTGACCCTCCCTCCCCTGGCACTGACATCTCCTCTCTGTCACTGAAAAGGCGGCGGGGAGGCGAGACGGCAGCTCGGCATGGATGCCACGCGCTCAACAGATTTCCCATCCTGCGCCCAACGGCAGCAGGAGCCTTCCCAGCCTCCTGCCACTACTGCAGAGGGAGGACTGGGACGACGGGGAAAATAATACAGACCTAATGACACACAGAAACAGGTTTTATGACCGGTTTTCTACAAAAATCTGTTAAGAGCAGTGCAAAAGGATGATTAAGAAAAAAAAGAAATTGGGATGCTTAAACAATCCCACAGTGTTAGCAACAAACACGAACAGGAAACCATTTCAGACGAGTTGTATGCGACTCCTCAGGGCATGTTCTGGCAAAATTACTAGAATACAACCTGACGTGGCCAATAGAGCCTACAAAAAATGTTGTTTATCCGAGACTATAATACCCACAAGACATTACCCAGGGTTAGGTTTTCATCTTCGGAAGCTAAAACTGAAGAGAGCAAATACTGAGTAGGAGAGGAGAGAGGAGGAGGAAGGGCAGCAAAGGACCCAGAGGATTTCCCAAGACTTCAAGCCCCGTTAATTCTGCTGAGCTTTTCACGGGGGCAGTGTTTCTGTTTCACAGCCCGGAGAAGAGCAGTTTATACCAACACTGAGCAAACACCCTATCTAAATAGCAACCACATCTATTTTATGTTCCCAGAACATCTGGATTTGAGGAATCAAAATGGACATCAGAACACCAAATATTACTGTAAAACACACAGTAAGATGCTATCCAAGCAGACGGTAAATGAAATTCTACATTTTTGGGCAGAACCATTTTAGATTAGCTCTTGCTCCTACTGAAGTTGGTGGAAAATGCTGTAAACAATTTCAACGGCAGGAATGTCAAATCTCTTATATCACATTTACATAACCTCTACCAGTCTGATCCTTTACTATTTTTTTTTTTAATTTTAAATACACTGTTTTAAGTGTACTTTACAAAATGTAACTTCTCCTTTATACATTGGTAAGTACTTTCACGGTCATCTATCAGATGATAATTTTAGTGACGTAAATTAAGAGATTATGTGGGAAAGTGGCTAAAACCGAGGGTCAAAACTAAGAGAAATGAGAGCAAAAGATAAGAAAATATGTTAAAGAAAGATAAGCTTTCTGAAAGGTTGGAGAGAGGCATTTATTGCCTACAGACTGTGCTTGGCTACTTACTGCCCGAGGACTACATAAAATGGCCTTTCACAAATACATAAGAATTGGTTCCTTCCATAAGGAACTTGAAAGAAGTGCAATAAAAGTTCAAAAACAAGATGGCATGGGCAAAAATGTCTCAGGGAAATTAACATCGGAATGTTTTCTGGAAGGAGCTTGTTACTTGAAGGGCTTGAAAGAAAGAAGGGGTTTGCAGCCAAGTATTAGGAAATTTTCTCTAAGGGGAATAGACTGAAGTAATTTTGAAAACACGAGGGTGGAGGAAGAGAGGACCAGAACCCTCAAGAGCCACAGAAACCCAGGGAACAAGGACGGAGGGAACAAGGAACAGACCTGAGGGCACTGGCTGGCTCTTTAATGAGATGGGAGAATGGGTAATTATGTGGGCTCCAAGAAAGTGTGATTTTTTCAGTCTTTTTTTCCTTGCATACTTTTGGTCCCGTATTTGACTTTGGGAACAAGTTTCTACCACATTTTCTACCTCCTTAGAGCCCGTATATGTACCTCCCCACAGAAGAAAGCCCCCCAAAGGCCAAATTCTCCAAATTTCACCAAATTAAAATAATATCTTAAATGCAATACCCCATTTAGTCTTGTCTGTTGCAACACAAATAAATCTGCATTAGCAACCTGCAGTTTGGTGCTATGAAAACCAGAAATTCCAGCCTTTCAAAATTTCACGTTTTGTGTCATTTCACTGGCATCGGGGAAAAAGTTGTTCACTGGAATTGCTCCTGCTCATATATTACACATGCATCATCCTTCCACCTCTTCATTAGCACAACCCTCTTGAAAGAAAAAACCGGCTGTTGAGAACACCTGGTTTGTTCTCTTTCGGATTTCACATTGATGGTTAAGATCAATTCAGGATCCCAGTTCCAAAGGCTGTGGAGAAGCAGGGGGAGGGGAAAGGCAGTGCAGCTTGACTGTGGTGGTGGCCAAAAAAAACGGTAAAAAAAGATGTTTTTTAACTTCCTACACAACATAGTTGTTCTCCCTCTGTCTTCTGAGTCATATCTGTTCATGTTACTAAGAAAGCCCCACAGAGCCAATATCACAAGGGAAGAACAAGATGTATTTTCAAGACGGTTGGCTGCTTCCAGCTACTGCAAAACCTGTATTTTCAGAAATGACAGAAGCAGCAGAAAAAACACGGTGAATTTCAGGTTCCAGATAGTTTAATTTATGAACCAGGGATATTTGGTAAAGAAAGGTAACAGTAGACACTGTCTGTCTGTCTGGGAAGATAACCTGTGATGGATGGCACCGTGTCTGCCTGTATACAGTACTGACAGCCATTAGGTCAGAAATCTTACTGAAATTTTCAGCATGGCCACAAAAAATCCTATGTATTAACACCAATACAAAAACATTAAAAGGTTATTCAAAAAAGAACAGGGCAGAGTATTTCCAAACTGCAAAATACTTCAGTTTTTAGGAAGCAGGATTCAATTCTAAGAATATGTACATCTTAATAACTGTCTGAAACAATTACTTTGTATCAGTATCCTAAATTAGGTGTTTTCCAAATGTAGACCTGAGCACTGCCATGTGACCAAGACCAAGCAATCTAAAAGATACACAAATAAATGAAGCACTTCTTTTATCTGCAATCACTGATAAACACTAGCTAATCCTCACCTAATCCTGTGAAGAGAACATCATCCTAGTTTCACAAAGAGGGAAGCTAAGACAGGGAACTAATCCTTTGGGGAAAATACTCAGGTTAGAATGCCGGAGAGACTAGTTATTGTCTAGAGGTACAGAGAACTCACATGCAGTTGCTGCCAGGGAGAGGGACTCTAAGGCTACTGACTGGTGGGTCTACGTGAAAATTTCTGTCCATTTTTACACATTTCTACTGCTAAAATTATCCCTGCTCCCGAAGGACCTTTCAGGCAACAGTTGACAAATGCCAGGAAAGAGAGAATGGGTTTGGACATCAACATAAGAAATTGGATTTTCACATCTACAGAGCAGGGTCTTGAAAGGAGAGAGGAACTGCTCTGGAGGAGGATGATGCCAGTTATTAAGGATGTACACTCAGAGTCATCCTGATGAAGAGTGGATCAATGCACTCAGCATCAGATGTGGGATTAGAGCTCAGAGGCTCTTTCCTAGCCTGGATGCAGACCACTAGACCATGTTAACCTGACAGGAGTTCCTGCAAGGCAGCTGAAAAATAAAATAAAGCAGCACATATTCGTGTCACAGAAAATAAAACGGGGCTTCTAAAACCTCTTTGTAAATTCTTGCTCAAGCAAATGTGCCACCGAATACTAGCGAATAAACAATAACAAAGAGACAAAGGCTAAAATTTTTCTTTTTAATTGGACTTCCAAGCACGTGCATGTGCTGGGAAAGCGCTTGACTCTACAGCCTGTTTGACACCCGGAGCAACGACCGCGGAGAACTCCAGCACCAGCCCAGCAACTTGAGCCAGAATATTAGACAGAGAAAAGAGGGTTCAAAGCTGAAGCCCAGGATCAAGCAATCAAAGCTTTGAAGTGAAGTAGTCTAGTTCACTGCAGTATCTACAAAAGGTAGTATCTCAAAGCTCTCATGGAGTACAGACTAAGCCCCTGTTATTACAGACTGGAATAAACTAGCAGGGAAAGTATGTTTAAGGAGGCCTTGCAAAGCAAAAATGTATTTCACTCTGGAAAAACCTATGAATCAAAAAGCACAGGAGAACACAACATGGATAAGTCAACATGAAATGTTTTGTAAGATAAAAGGGATGATTAAAAAACTACAGGCTTCATGAGGGAAGACTGGAAGAATGCTACGTGACCTACAGAAGACATTTCTGTAGGTACCATGATGAGACAAATGACAACCTTCTATCAGAAAGGTTCTTGAAAAAGAAGTTTCTGCAGATAGACACTGATCAAAAAAACAACCAACAAAACCCACAACCAGGCCTCTGTGGACTAAGGTGAGGGGGAACAAGTAGACAGGAAGCACAGTCACTACACTAATGACAGATAACAACAGAGCAATTAACGGAGGCAACTGATACTGCTGTGTTCCAGACATTCTATGACTGGAAGTCATAAGATCTTCAGTAAAGACCTGATTTAGTAAAGGTGAGAAACTGCAGTGGATCATACCAATGGTCTCTTGAGTTCAGGGAGTATTTTCATCAGTTTTAGGCAACGGAGAAAGGATTTCCAATGTGCTTACTCTGTCAAACGCACCTTCCAGGGGTCAGAGGAGCCCTTGCCAGTGTTCAGACAGACATCAGCTCAGAAACTGGAGATGGAATAATAATCCTCTACAAATGTAGAACTGAAAACACAGCAATCTCACTCTTAACATATGCACAGGCAAGTTATAATTAAACCCCAACATTTAAAACACAAAAACCACCCCTTTTTTAGAAAGGGCCACCTAGCAGCATTTCATTGGGCACTGGGGTTTTTCAAAGTCTTTGTCTGCCAATTTGATGATACAGTGGAATTTTTTTTTAATTCTTCGTGGATTGCATTTGATCAATATAAAAATTTGGTACCTGAATGCCACTACTGTGACTACAAAGAGTCACCAGTGGCATAGAGATCTGTTAGATAAGCAAAACTGAAGTGCAAAAAAAGCAGCAGTAAGTAGTAAGACCAAAGAACTGAAGTATAAACCCTCCCTACTCTTTGGAGCAGACACCATCCCTTCAAATGTGTTTGTACAGTGCTCAGCACAATGGGCATTCTGATTTAGACATAAGCACTAACCAAACGGCAAATGCCTTAACCTCAGTAAAAAAGCACATCTGTAACTGGCATTTTTTTAATGGTGGAAAGAATCGGGATCATTAAAAAAATCCTGTCCAGTGAAATATTAAGAGCAATAGTGCCTCAATCTGGTAAAATCACATACCATTCTAAATTACTATCAAAAATATTACGTTATGTGCTGGCTCACAACCTGCACCACGGGGACGCTGGCTTTACCTTGTTTGCTTTAAAACTCCATATTAAGGAATACTTTGGCTATTAGCAGTAAAGCACACTCAGAACATGACAGAAGAAACCAGTGACATTAGATACAAGAAAAAACCAAACTGTTGTTTTTATCTTCCCCAAGACATGGTAAACACAACTGGATAAGCCAAAGACTTAATCAAAAACAATGCACAAGAAACATAAAGAGAGGAGAAAGGATGGGCACAGTAGGTGAGGACATGATTCCCGTGCACTAAAATCCCCAGGCAGGAACAGGCAGTGCTTCCCTGGTGTTTAGGAGCGCCGCACAAGGCAGCCCTGCAGATCTGCTTGAGCGAGAACATGCCCCAATTTAGGAACCTCTGGTCTACCAAGGGGCAGAGAGAATCAGCTCCCAAAGGGTCCTGGCACGGGAGGGCACCCGATTGCACATCACTCACCTCACAGCTGGCTGTGGGCTGAAAAAAGGCTTGGGGTGGCTTGGGTGGGAAAGCAACAGTTCAGGACATTAACTGCCCAACTTCAAGGACTTTATTTTAACTAGCCCATGGTACTTTTACATGGGTAGAAGCTACTCATGGTGATTTCTTCCTACAAAGAGCAATTACATTGTTTTTTTTTAAGGATTTACAATCGACTCACAATTTGAGTTACAAATGAATTCAAGTGTAACTGGTGATGACTGAACTTGAGAAGACTAATGGATAAAAACACACAAGCACTTTGAATATCTGGCCAAAAACTGATGGTACAAGGCTTCCACTCCCCCACCACCCTTGTTCTAAGCAGTTACTGTGGTTCAGAAAGCAGATGGACCCCATCTAGATTACCATAAACTGGCATGTTGCAGTAACTGAATGCCAAGGCAGAACCCAGGTGTATCTGAGGTAACCCATATTACTTGGGTAACACCACCAGCCAGAGCTCCCTGCCATGAGGGAGGGATGCGAGGGTGAGCATCCATCTCTCCGTGGGTGCACTTTCAACCAGCTAACCCAGAGAGCGCACAGGGAACTGATGGAATTAAATGGCACCACAAAATTTTGATCCCTAAAGAAAAAATTGAGATGTTGTTTCATGTTATTCAAATAAATTCCAACATCTCTACTGCTATCAGAATGGTTTCAGGTTTTACAGCTTTCTCATACTAGAAAAACTAACTACAAAGAAAAAAAAAATTAAAATCTGAACACTTAAACTGGGTATTACTCCACTACTTGCAAATTGGTATTCTGTTTTGCACAGTTACAGTAAAGCACATTGCATTCAGTTTATATTACATCAGTTCAACAGCAACAAATTTGAAATGGTCCACCTCAGCAATCTCCCAGCTTCCACTTTGTTTCAGGTGGGAAATATCCCAGCATTCTGACCGCAAAACATGCAAATGTCCTGACGAGCACCACAGGACAATGCATCTGCTAGTGTAAACGCTGTAATTTTTCTGATGGACACATCACGTGCCTGAAACCTGAACTATTATGACTAGACACTGATAATATGACCTATTTCTGATTGCGATGTGATTCATAATATCCAACAAAGCGGTCTGGCCTCACTGTGCCTGGCTAAGCGGGGCCAGTGCCTGGGCGCACTGGGTGGCACTCAAAGCTGGGAGCAGCTCAAACATGGTCAGCTCTGAGGAGTTCTTCTGAGAGTTGTCTCTTCTAAAGCCAAAGAGGTCCTTTGTGAGCTCTTGCAAACCACAGTTATTCAGCTGCCTATCAACTTAGCCAACTCTTGGTAGACTTCTTTTTTTTAATGGCCAAAAAACCTGACAACTTTGCTATTCAAAGACCAGCATCTTGCCAAATGGGAAACACATTATCTAGAAGGAAAAGTAAATACAATTTGTCATCAAAAAAGTGGCCTAGTGTGTTCTCTGAAATACATACATACATATATATCTTCCTTCTTTCCTTCCTCTTTTCCCCCTCCAAATGCAGATACCTACTTTGTTAAATTTCAGCCTGAATTGCTAAAACCCAGCAAAAAGATAAGTATCCAAAACCAGTCTCATGGTGGGAACGATGAGCTAGGCGATTCTGCCTTTATTAGAAATATACCTAAAACTGAGCTCCAATGTTATCGCCTGCCCATGTAAGGCGAATTTTAAAATGTTCTGACAACTACTTTAAATCCAAAGACCAAGTGCTGAAATTATCTTTGTAACTGCTGAAATAATTTTGGTACTACAATACTTCTTAGACCATATGGCAAAAAAACTTGATAAGGATTCCTGTCTGGTTACTTATTCTGGTCTGTGTTTGGACAGCTTAGCCTCTTCCTGACTATACTTACATTTGAAATAAAACAAACCAAACCCATAAACCACCAACGTTCCCCGGATACAACTTCCTAAGTAATGCAACTCAGCTCCTATTGGATGGGCACCTTTTAAGGACTTTATTTCAAAATCCCTTTTCCTCTTTTCTCTTCACAGGTGTAACGAACCATTATGGTGCACTCCATAATTCCCATTCATAATAAATCCTGGGAGGCACTTCAGTGGTGGTGACAGTGATGGGGTAAGTTCTGGTTGCACCCACAAGCTGTAACATGGTAACATTTCCACCAATTCTCACCAGCACTCAAGAAAACTTCGATTTTTTTTTTTTTTAAATGAGTGAAAGTCTAGGGATTCATGATGGTGACAACAGCGATGTTCTTTGACATGACAACCTCTGTTGAACTGGAGAAAAGCTCAGAAAGAAAATTAAACAAACCAGTCTCCTCCTCACAGGCCTCTCCTGCTCCACACAGTCACTAGCACACCAGCCTGGTTCAGAGACCAGCAACGCTGGAGACCTTGAGGGTCTCCACCCCACTAAAGCAAGTGATCTTCTCTCTCAGTGCTTGACAAATGACACAGAGAAGACATGAGACCATATTAATTGTCCAAGTAAAGATCTTAAGCTTACAGCTGTTAAAACAAGAGCGTAATTTCACAATCACTTTTAATAAACAGTGCTATCTTGCAGCCTTTCAGTACTCTGCTCCTCTCACCACCTGCTCTCACCTCCACTGACCAGAGAAGACTTTCCTTTTTATCTCTGCCACCGATGCCACCAGAGACACTTCTTAAACTACAGCACAAGAGTGGTCTCTTAATTGTAATAAAATGGTGGGTTTGTGGGGTTGGTTGGTTGGTTTGATTTGGAGGGTGTTTTTGTCTGCTTTTCTTTTTGTTTGTTGTTTGTTTTTAAAGTTGCCTCAACTTGTTGGATTGTGATTTCCACTTTAACAAGCTATATTAATTTTTTGTGAGACATCTTCAAATTTTTACAGCTCAGGAACTAGACTTCGCAATGCAGATGACTTATAAAACCACACTGAAATTCATAATAGCTTTAAGAACACCCTGTAGTTAAAAACAGATTACATCAGAAGTGTTACGTACAGGTCAGTAGATTTTGTCATCTGGTAAGATTACACTGCACATGCTTTTTTGAGGTTAAAAATAACAAATTCTCACAATACCTGCAACAAAATTGTTTTTAATCCCACAAGAAAGCTCTGTAGGCTGAACCACAAAGGAACAAATTCATACCTGGAATAAGTAGTAGGATGAAATCCAACTGAAGCCAAGCAAGCTGGTACCCTATGCCTTATTGCCACTGGCTCCAGAAGTTAAAATCAACATATTTCAAACTGACCTTTCAAATCAGGGCCTGAGGTCACAGAGGGCCACATACTCAAAGGAGCTGAGTGTGTGTATCACATGAATAATTTTAATTCGGAGGAAATCATCAAATTCCATAGCATTACTGACAAGATGCAGTAAAAGGTAAAGAATAACAGTCTGAAATCTGCATTTGCCTTTCTGTGCAAGCATGAGCCAATTCCCAGAAGCAAGATGAGAAGCGGAGAACTACATTTCTGTTAAAACAAAGAGGTTCTCTGCTTGGGAGAACCTCTGCCCAGGAAGATGATCTGCAATTCTCCTACAGACAGGACTAACTGCACACTGCGTGTCTGACTCAGGCCCTCAGATCACTTCCATGCTGCCTATCTTTTTTTTTTTTTAAATAATAAAAATAAATAGAATAAGCACAGAAAGTGTACTTTGGAGGAAAGCCAGTTGTAGCAAAAGTTGCTTTGTCTGCGAGTCCAAAAATACAACCTAATTCACTCACAAGAGAAACTATTCATGGACAGAAAGAACACTGCATGATCTGTAGGTCTTCGCAAGGTTCCACCCCCTCTGCCCCAAGACTCCCTTTTTCCGAGAAACAGCATGAGCCAGACAGAGCTTTTTGCCCCCTACCAGTCTTGAATATTTTAGGTCTTGTATGAGTGAATCGTAAAGAGCTGCGACACAAAGTTCAGTTTAACCAACCACCAAACAGGAAAGCACTCATTACTTGTTTAAAAGCATCCTTTGTGCAAATGGCTACAGCAGAGCATGATGAATTAGAAAAGAAAAAAAGAAAATCCCACACAGGCAACGCGACTAGAGTCCATCTGCGCACGGTGCAAACAGCAGGCAGACACTACTGTCTCCTTTATCTGCTTTCTCAGTCTGACCTTGTTGCGTCTCCCAGATGTGAGGCTGTGTACCATATTTACAAAAACAGAATGCAGGGGCAGGCACTGACTTGCACTAGAGCATCAGCAAAACCCCTGCTTTTACTTCGCCTGCAAGTCTTCAGCGCTGACGTGAACTCTGAGTCTTTTGAACATGACATTTGAAAAGTCTGCTCAAGGAGAGGTACACCAATTAATATTTGTTAATGTGGACAGTTACAGAAGCAGACAAGAGCTCCAAGAGCTCAGTTTACCACATGCCGCACAATTACAGAGGATGCAAATTACTTACACTCTGCACTGGCATCAGGGCAAGCAACAGTAACGCAGTGTTGCCCTTCTTCACAGAGCAGAGTTCAGCTGGCCATTTAAACCTATTGCTTGCTTTAACAGTGAAACATCTTGAGGTGTGCCGAGTCCTGGCTTAAAAGATTTCAGATCAGTCAACCTTAATTTAATATCCAGAAATACGTAACTGAACACATGACAGAGGTAAACCACTACAGCTCTTTGAAAGGGTCAATGAAAACAAGCCTGAAGTGGAGCTTGTTCATGTAACTCAGCTGCCCTTTGAAGAGCCTTGGACAACCCCTGGCAATAGACTCAAGAAACTCAAGTAGTCATGGGATTCGCAGCAAACAGCACTGTCATTTGCTTGGAACTGCGTAACAAAGACAAACAGAACCAACAGTTCTCACTGTGACAAACAATTAACGCTTGAGGGGATCGAAATCACATCAAAAACGAAAGGTGTTTCATGTGTTCCTCCAGCCTCTGGAAAAAGAGTTTGAAATTAAAGATGACAATACTTGCAGACAGCACATTTCTGGATTACAAAAGGATAAGATGGGGAAGGAACAAAAAAGTGTATGGCTACATTTTGTTTCGACGAATATGACCATTTGCACCAGTTTAAAACAGGACTGGGTTCTAGACCTGTACAGCCTTTCACTGTAAGAGCATGGCAATGAAATGGCAATAATACCTTAATTACCGCTATTGAAGTCAGAGGCTCACTATTCAATGGAACATAATATATAGTTTTGGTTTCTCTGACTTAAAAAGCTTAGCAAATCATTAAAAGATTGAGAGATCAGCAAATGTGACAGAAGAAACACAAAGACACCTGAATGAGTAAACAGTAAAAAAAATGTATTATTGATAAAAGGAGGAATATAGTAACGTCAGGCTTCAGGGAAAACATACACTTGACAGAACAAGTTTTGAAATTATATTACTACTATTCAGAAATGAATACATGTTTTTTACTACTGCTAGTTTTCTCCTTCACACAGCTCAAACAGTCAAGTTCATTGAAATCCCTATTACAAATATTTATTAAGTCAAAATCACAGCGGAACTCAAAATAAAATTAAGCATTTATATGTACACATGCTCACTGACATTAGTAAAGACAAATGACATAAACGGACACTAAACATTAGCTCTTGTTCTCAGAAGCATAGCAAGTTTCATGCATTTGTCACATGTGACATCTAAGATCAAAAGTGGAAGAAAAAAAAGTCATCTTCTGAAATGTAGGATACTAACTTCAAAAAAGACTCAACAATTATTCTTACCTAATGATTCCAGTGTTTACCTCCACAATGAAAGCAACACATATAAACTTCTTGTATTAGTTAAAAAGGCAACAAGTTTAGCTAAAAAGCTGAAAAATCAGGATTATGTGGGCCACTTTACCACTGCGGCTCCTGGAGGAGGATACAGCAGGTGCAGAGCTTATCCCTGTGCTTCACTCTGGACAGCCAAGCAGGTTATTAAGGAGCGAATCCCGTAGTAAATTTGCTCAAGAGTTTTCCCAGCTCAGCTGGGATTTCCCTACCTTCTCCCAGCAACCTTACACACTATTGCTGTTTCAAAATTGTGTTAAATCAGGCCAGTGGAACTATTTTTCTATCTTCCTAGCAACGGATGCTAAGGTGTATAGTAAATTGCCTTCTGATGTCTTATTTACGATACGCTATTTCCTCCTAATACCTTAAGAAGAAGTGTAAATACACAAGCAGCAGCAACAAATCAGGTTAAAACCAGTCACTAAGATTGCAGTCTAGAACTGTGTTTGTATCATAAATCCTTGCCTTATGTTATCAATGTGGGAATCAAGCTCTGATAAGTAACTACAAAAAGGCCTTCGTAAGATTCTTCATTTATTCTCCTTAATCTTAGAACTGTCTGTTCTAAAACACACTATGAAAACTGGAAACTATTGTGAATCAATGTTCATTAACATCAAGGGTTGGGGAAGAAACAGAAATCAAGTGCAGGTAGCAAATAATGAGAATCCCATTCATGTTTTAGAGCTGTATTTGTTCATAACTAGATGTGGTAAAAGTACCAGACAAAGAAAAGGAAGAAAAATATCAGACTTATAACAGTAGGCAATGTTTTCAAAGATGATCTTCTCTAAAGAAAAAATAACCTCCTAGACTTCACAATTAAGGATAAAACAGAAATCAAATAACTCCCTGAGAGGGAAACAACTCCCCTCCACTGCATACACGAGGGGGGATCTCCTACCCCTTCCAATCTTCTGACAGACTCCTTTTTTTTTAATAAAATATATGTAAATCAACAATATATGGTGCAACTGCTTTTGGATTTCTTGCTATAAAGTAGCTGCCTATACAGTTACACTTCCAGCTGCCATTTCACTGTAATTTAATGTTAAATCCTTCATGTTTATATTTGATGCTTTTAATACCATTGTTTTCCAAGGCATTTCAACAACGTATTTACCTCAGTGAGTCTGTAGTGGTGAAATTAAATTAAACAAAAACAGTTGCATGAGCCTCTCTGCTGTGGAGACTGACGAGACCATTTACAACACAAATCTGCAACACTCCTGAAGCATATTAGTAAGCAATATACAAGCCACTAGTATAAAAAGGATGGAATTACAAACAGATAGAAACTAAAATTACAAGTTGATTAAAGATACTCCTCCACTGACAGGGAAAGGAACTGTATAGAATGTACTTATTCTGGTCTGTCATAAACTGGCTAAGACTACTGGCGTCAAGATTTATCGAGTCTTGTTCCAAAACATGCCTCTGCTTCCACGATTTTACTGTTCACATCTGTCCTAACTATTATATACCTCTTTATTTAAAGAAAAAGAACATACAGGTCTAGAGGTACTGAGGTAGCAAACGCAGACTAATGGGTACAGCTGTCACACAGGGAAGTCACGCAGGTCCTACCACAGCGTGGGGCAGCTCCAGCACCCTGCGAGAGAGAAATCTTAAAAGCTTGTTCTTGAACTCGAGACAAAATCCTGGCATCACTTTAGACTTCAGTTCTTCAAAGGTTTTGTTATCTGAACTTTTCAGGTAAGTCACTCTTGCCAAGTACAAGCATGTAAAGCAAAAAGCACATCTGAAGGTCAGTAATGCTCTTAGACACTTGATTTTTCCCCTCACCTGTACCTAATGTCTTCCTTAGCTTTGGCAGATCTTGTTGTCTACCAGGGTTTCTGTATTGGTATTTTGTTATTCCTATGTTCATGGACTTCAGCTATCCTGCGTATGGCTCTGGGTGTTCTAACTGTTTATTTGGCTGTCTTTATTCTGGAATCAGATTATTAACAGCACCTTCAGTTAAGCAGTCCGAAGAGACCACACAACCACTTTTCTGCTCGCAGATCCCATCTTTCTGCAGAGAGAAAAGACATTATCTCTTCTGAAAAAGCAAGAGACTGAGTAATTTCAGAGAGGCTGTGCGGGGACCAGGACTGCTATGCTGGCCACTCGCACACGGCAGGGCCCAGTGCGGACCGCGCTTCACCTCACCTGAGCTTCTTGTACAACTGCAACTGCAAGGCTTTTTTCGAACTTATAGAATCACAGAATCATTTTGGTTGGAAAAGACTCTCAGGATCATCGAGTCCAATCCTAACCTGACCTAAGTCTAGCACTAAACCATGTCCCTAAGAATCTCGTCTAAATGCCTTTTAAACTGCTTCCCTGGGAGGCCTGTCCCAACGCCTGACAACTCTTTCTGGGAAGAGTTATTTCCTAACATCCAATCTAAACCTCCCCTGGTGCAACTTGAGGCCATTTCCTCTCGTCCCATCACTTGCTACTTGGGAGAAGAGACCAACACTCTCCACACTACAACCTCCTTTCAGGTAGTTGTAGACAGTGATAAGGTCTCCCCTCATTCTCCTTTTCTCCAGGTTGAACAGCCACAGCTACCTCAGCTGCTTCTCACAAGACTTGTGCTCCAGACCCCTCACCAGCTTCGTCACCTCCTCTGAACTCTCTCTAGTACCTCAATGTCTTTCTTATGATCTCCCATTTTTTCTGTTCCAATCAAAACAGAAACTTAACACTCATTAACAGAAATTAAAGAATTCAGGTTATGAGAAGCAGCTGAATTTTGTAGTTATTAAAACCAAAACAAATTACTGATTTGTTTTTACTCTGAATTGCTATTTCTAGTAACCAGCATGCAGATGAAAACTTGATTCGTGTTCAAATGGAGAAACCCCCTGCAGCAAAATAAGCAAAGTAACTTGCCTTGTGGTTCCCTGCCCACACGCGCACAGTGCGCAGGAACGGGTCAGAACTGACGCGGGTCACATCTCTGAGCCCAGCACGCTGCTCTGCAAACTGCTCCAAACCAGCATCAATTCTACCCCCACCACAGGCAACCGGGTGGTCAAACACTGAATTATCCATTATTTTATGTCTTGGATTCACTTAACTGTGGCATCAACAGTCCATCACTGCTGGATCAACAAGATATTTTGAAAGGCTAAACATGATATTCCAGACAAGTGATTACTACACTTAAATTGCTAGAATATGGAGAGAGGCTGTCCCATGTTATTGTTGTTTGATCCAAATACCGGTTAATTTGTCAAAACCTAAACGATAAGTTAAAAAAAAACAAAAAAAAGAAAGAAAAAAAAAAGAAAAGAAAGATCACATTTCTACAGAAGCAAAACAACACTGGAAAAAGAAGACAGAAGAGTAGCAGCAATGTTTATCTTGGAACAGATCTTCCAAATACAGTTAAAGACCATTTGGCTGGAAAAAATGGACCACATCAATTTTGGTGTAAAAGGCACAACTGCAGAATCACAGAATCACATTTATGCATTTTAATTCATTTACAAAAAGCTCACAGATGTGGTTTAGACAGGAGTTGCTCAAGTTGCAAATATGCCTTGCTTTAGCAAGTCCCAGTTTCTTTCCAAAGTGTAGGTCACTACATGGAAGATAAAAAACACACACACACACAACCCAAAAACACCAACAAAAACCAATCCGCCTTGGGAACATATGAAATCCAGTTTTCACTCAGAGACTGAGTTGAATATTTTTATACTGAAACCAGGCTGAACTGCTTCTTCGGGAAATTATCAAAGGAAACGCAGCTGAGGTTGCTGAAAGAGCAAGAGGGGGTGGGATGCATTTTAGTCAATAGTTTGAGCAACTACAAATTCAGTGAAGAACACGGAAGATGTTGCTGTTAATGAAGTCAAGCACACTTACTGAGTTCGTAATTTCTTTGATAGTTCTTTGAACCTGAAACTCAATATGCAACTCAGGGTGGGATCAAGCCATGCTGGACCAAAATCTCTGAATTATGTACCGGTCTGCATCAAACCGAGCCTAAAAACACCTCTCAAGGAGTAGAGCTTTATTTATGGATGTCCATAATGCCAAGAAGACTCTCATGAACGAGTGCATAACATTTTGGTGTACTTCAACTGCTTACCAATCTTTAGAGACCAGCCTTTTTTTTTTCCTACAGTATCTGTAGAGTAGGCAGGTTTACTGTTATTCATGGATGATCCATAACGCAAAGACAAATGATGCTATGGTCAAGAGGGAGATAACGGAAGAATATTCAGGAGAGAGTATTCAGAAACAAATTCGCTAGCACATGTGCCTCAACTAACCTCATAAGCTACCGATAAATTTTCATGCCAACTACACTAACTAAAGGCACAAGTTGAGTTTGGATACAGAGTACAGGATGGCAACAGAGTGTTATCCAGAAAACAGCTCTAGTGAAAAGGTTAAAGTTCACATAAGCAGTAAGAGTTGCAGCTACTTCCAGGAGTATGTTTCTTGCCTCTTCCACTCCTTGTGACCATTTCAGCTGACACTCTCCCAGCACAGTCACCTTCCAAAAGTTTGATATATGTGCCTATTGCAAATACAGTTTGTATCAGCAAATAAAAGTGATCTTGCTAGTTTATAGCTCATACTAATTCCTTGAGTGAAACAAGCTGCATCAGCAAAATGCCATTTTTGTTGTAGAACTATACCTACCCTAGCACTTTCGCCTGTATTGAGAGTTGTAAAAAAGCACAGTCCTCAACAACATTTCCATGCTCACACAAGTTTTATGTGTAGGTCTCACTTCAGGTGATCTCACCGTCACTCCACAAAACTCCTTATTGTTGTAGCTTAACACCTTTTCTCCAGGTTTCAGAGCAATCACTGAAACCAAGAGACAAACTATCTCCCAAACGGTACACGCCTTTCACATCACGTAAAACTGAAGTTCAATGCATAGTAGGTAAATTTTCAGAGCTCAGATTACAAAAAAGGAAGCACATGCAGCTCCGCGGGAAAATGTAAAGGGGTTGTACAAAGTAGGCAGAACTTACCAGTCTGATGGCTAATTTAGAGCAGCCAGAGTTTAACTTAAATGTAAAATGTTAGTAATTCCATAATTACCAAATAGATGTTATTTTGGTAACTTTTTCTTCTCCTCTCTTTTTTCTCTTTTCCCTGCTTCCTTACAGTACTGTCAAACCAGAACACAGGTCTACTCTATTTCCTACAAAGGCAGAGCTATCTTCCAGCCTTTAAGAGAAAAATTACCATCAATGGTGGAAATCTGATTATGGATTATTTTCCTGCCTGAGTCAATACTGGTATATATAGATATTACTACTCATGCAATATATAACAGAATCTCCAATCTCTAGCATAATTAGGAAGAAAAAGGGGAGCTAAGGACAGGCCAGAAATATCTTAATCATCAGTGAAATCTGTAGCAGAAGCTTCTGGAGAGAGCCACTTTGATTTTTTTCCCCTAGGGTCCTTGATTCATGAAAAACTGATCTCAAAACAGATTAGGCAAACAATGAAAATACAGATGGGAAAACTCAACTGTGGACTTCAGCTTTAGACAGTGACAACTGGTAAAAATTTTCAAAAATGCCTTAGTCTGTTAACAATCCAAAGTCCTCTGAAGAGGACTTTGGAAAAAATTGCCAAATACTATGAGTGAAACTTTACCACAGCTTGAAATGGCATAAATAAGAAGGGTGGCTTATGGTGATTGCACTGATAGAAAACCAAGAGCCACAACAAGCCTCCAGTTTAAGGCTACAAGCGCTATTTAAAGTGAAGTTTTTGAAAAGTTATTAGCTATTTGACATGCTTTGTGAAGATCATCAGAGACATTGCAGTGTAAAGACAATGAATAATAAATATTACTTTCACACTAAGACATTAACTTTCATACTGCAGTCAGACAGACATTTTGACAAGGTACTACACAAATGCAGGCACAGAAGCAAGTAGTGATCAATATCAGGGGAAAGTGCTACTATACATTAAACACTGAGTTGAGAATAGGCAGAAATGAGCTGCAGAGGAAATACTTGGGCTACTACTTAGGAATCCACTAAAACAAGAAATCTTTAACTCACCTACAGTAATATTTTACGATCAGGCTCTACCTCATTCAAATAAATCCCATCATTTCAATCTGCTTTGGGTCACCTTGACACATTTTGCAATTTGTACATCTTTAAACTGATTAAATAGCTGGAAAACCAAATGTGTATTTCAAGTAAAGTATCTGTCACCTGGTATGTTGGATGACTGAGGGAATCTCTCTGCTCATAGGGGTTTGGCACATGTGCTCTGGAGAAACAGTTACAACTGAGGAGTACGAAGCTCAGGGCAAACACGCTGGTAACAGAAACCATCACAACTGGGAATCAACACTGAGGACTGAACAGCCCAAACACTGACAGAGGTCCCATTTTCCACTGAGGTGCATCAGCTTTGCTTGACTTGACACTAACACCACAGAGAATCAGGACTGATGAATCAGGCACTGTGGAAATCTGCTTGCTTGGCTGCGTGAACTGCTTTTTCCTTGCTGTTTAATAAAATATCTACTAAAAAACTAGGAATCTGAGGTCTTTGTGATCCAGCTAAATAAACAGTTTACAGTACTGAAAGGTAGAATTAATTGCTCCCTGTTTTTTTCAAACTATTACCATGATTTTGCCATAAAAATAGAAATAACCAACAGTTCAGGTACTTCCCTCTTAGGACAGCTACACAACCTTTAAAACATCCATTTCCCAGGACTTAGAAAGAATCCCAAATTTTCACCAACGGGCAGCTGCTGCCTGGGAGGGGTCTTCTCCTCCTCCTCCTCCTCCTCTACTAAGCAATTAATTCTAATCTCCCTTGAACCCTTCCAAAATGCTGCGGACAATTTTATTCCAAAAGAAAACTGTCGATGACACGTCTGTCACTCATACCCCAAGACAAGCACAGAAAACAGTGTAATGTCTGGCTTGCTACCACAAGCTCATCATTTTTGCATCTGCTAGCAACAGCTGATGAGATCATTCACTAGACTCTCATGAAGTAAAAATATTAACCGTCAATATACTCAAGCTCTTGGATCAGAAGGGATGGCCCATCTCAGGACACTCTTCAGGGCTGCCTGATGACTGATTTGACTCCTACATCTCCACCTCGTCTTGCTTAGCAAAGAGATGGTCCTGGGAGATTCCTGGATTTGTATGCCGAAGAAAAGCCAAGCACACCTGCAACTGCAGGAGGATCAGGATTTTGGGCATTCCAGCTCAGAATTTAGTGCTGAGTGCAACTGCTCCAAAAAATGAAACAGGAATTACTTTTACTGGAGAATGGGTATTTGTCTATTTGTCCTCCTTGGTCAGAGGCCAATTTGTTCCAGTGTCTATCCCAATTAATATCACCTCAGACAACCCAAACCTTTTTATTTTTAATTAGTTAATTTTATTTTCGAGGCTAATGCCTACACACAGTTCAGAAGCAGGGACCATATTTTCTTCTACCATGCTTGATTATGCTATATGAGAACAATGGAGATGTAAAAAAAAAATTATATAAAAAAAAAAATCTCTGTAACAGGTGGTCTTTTCTCCTTGCAAATAAAATGGTTGCAGTGCACTTCCCTCTGTCACTTACGCGCAAGATCTCAAACAAGACATATTTTCAACAGCAAGATTTTATTAGCTTTCTTCTCTTTCTTCACCTCACATCAACCCTGCTGGTGGTAAGAAACTGAGTCAGCATAGCACTACTTCGGAAGCCAAAGTCAGATCACCCTTTAACTAAAAAAAGCAGCGTTAACAACTTGTAATAAGAACAGCTTAGATGCAACAACCTCCCAAAGACAGGACACTGCTCTGAGGTGGGACTTGGGCTCGGTAAGGGGACTTGTCACACTCGGCTACAGGCTGCGCGGGTCACGGTCAAATCGCCTCTTCTGCTTCAATTTCCATTGGATACGGCACATGTAATATCGCTCAGTTCAGAAACATTACAGAATCTCTCACGGTGTTAATGACTACCAGGCACTGTGCTATAACCACAGGGAGACCACCAAGGTGCTACAGAACTGCTTCCAGCATTTCCACAGGTAAACGAAAACTAACAAAAGGTAAACCATCTCACATCTCTAGTGTAATTAATCCTCTACTCAGGATAAAGCACAGAGATGGTAAATATGAGTCACTGTGCAGCGTTGCTGCCCTCCCCACACTTGCTCTGCAGAGGACATTCGGTTCAGCACCTTCTGAGCACTGCATTGAGCCCGGCCTCCCAAAACCAAGCCTGACGTTCCCTGCCGACTGGAGTCGGCCCTGGCTGCACACCGCCTGGCTCACACACATTACAAAGTGTCCCTATCCCCCTACTTAGGGAAAAAAGTTCCCACACAAGTATCTGCAGAGCTTCATCTGCAAGTACAAGACAGAGAAAAGAAGCCAAAAAAGACATCTGGCACAGAGACGAGGAGACTCCATGTTTTTCCTCCTAAAGATGCCAAGGAAACTAGGTGTGCTTTTTTGTTGTCGGTGGTGTTATTTTTGGTTTTGGTTGGTGTTTCGGTTGGTTGGTTGTTCTGTTGTTTTGTTTTTGTTTGTTTTTGTTTTCCCTCCTCCCCCTAGTTTTTAGAGTATTAATAGGAAGTAAAAACCAAGCAAGAAAAAACACTTCAACCAGGTCAACTGTGTGTTGAAGTGGAGGTAAGAAACCACTTAAAGCTCTCACAGGATTATAAGCCCTTTTGACAGGTCTGATAATTTTAAAGGCCTAATTCCATTACAGTATCTGGCAGCCTGCAAGGGTGCATTTTACTAACCATAGGCCACCAGGTCATGATAGATGTTGACATAAAACATTGAAGGTTAAGTAGATATAAGACCATAAAACATTTCAAGCTGTATGGTGCCAACAATGTTAACCAGCAACCATGGTGCTGTCTGAAAGGAGAAAGAAAAATCCTTGGGTCTTCCCACCCAGCGCAGTCCCGGGAGCAGGACGGCAGGAGACGTCCCACATCTCAGGTCAGGCAACCTGCACTCACAGCGATGAGCAGCTAAGCCGACAGTTGAAACAATTTAGGGACACAAAATAATTTTGCCTTAAATCCCCCACAAAACTTACTCAAGAACAGTGGTGCAATCGCTGCAGGCGGCGACGCATTCTTCAGCTCTGCCTGGGAGTGTTTGTGCAATACATTGATGCAGTTGCAACTCTAGCATGTGATTTTGATTGCTCACTCCTTAAAGGTGTCAAGATACCATCATGATGGCCACAATCACAGAGTTACCTTTATTCCAGTCATTAAATGTAAACCCTAACATTTCACATTCCCAGCTAGTTAACAGACACAGATCACCACCTGTGCATGCGGAAAAGACTCAAAAGCTCTCTTCTGTAAGACACTATTAGGATAATCACAAATAAATCTTCAGGTTTTAATTTTTTTAAAAAGAGCTCCTCTGAGTGACATCTGTCTGGATAATAAATTGCCAACACCACAAACAATTAAATTAAAAGCTGTTCAATATGTAAGGAGGAGGGAGTTGACTACTGACCAGATCTGACATACAAATAGCTTGCTAATTTGTCAGCAAGCCAAAATAAATGGAATGGGCTGGCTACAGGTGCAGGTAAATGCCTCAGAAATAGACATCAATAAATCATTTAGCTCTCTGTAACATTTTAGATTACAGTCATTTAACAAGAAGGACATTTTTGCCTTTGCAACAAGGTTTGTGAGTGCTTCAAGTGAGTCGCTTTAAGTCAACACTTAAGATGGGATTTTAAAACTTCCTTTTTCTGATCTCTTGTAATCTACTCGTTACTTAGCAGCAATTATAAACTGTATGTGCTGTTCTGCTTATTGAAAAACACATAATCCAAGATTATGGGGTATTACATACTAATGATCAACTAACTCTCCAAGTCTAAAACTCAATGGAAGAATAAATCCCGCCTGATATTTTTTGTAGATGGAGAGACAAAGACGCAGCTTGATGAGTGTCAGCCAAGCCAGAAGGCCAACATCCTACTCTCATTAAGCGTAGAAGTCTCTATATGGAAGGGTGAAAACAGTCAGTCATTGTGTATTAAATGTGTTCCTTACAAGCAAAATCACTTGGTCCCCACAATTCTCCATCTCAAAAACTTCTTCGAAAAGCCAGCCACTGTCTCTCTTGACTTTCTGCTCAAACAACATCTGCTGGGCCCTTTTTCTATGAAAAAAATACAAGGAGCCACAAATAATAATAGACAGAAGCTTAATTGCATGTTCAAAAGGTCACCCTCCTATTAAAACCAGAAACACAAACACATATTTTTCAAAGAGCTTGAAGGTACATTCACAAGCCATAAAGTCATTTAGTAAAAAGATTAAAATCTCTGGCTTCTAATGGTCTAAGACCATAGAAAAGCTTACATGAATGTTTCTGTTTATAACCTGACTCTAATGCACCTTTTGTCTAATGAAGTCTATTTCTTGACAGACATGAATTACTTCAGATAAGTCACTTTAAGGACCCTCCACGTGAATCGGCCAATTAAGAAATTACAGTATTTTCACCCTAAGGAATAGTTAGAAAACACATATAGCCATTTGGAAAGCTGACGGCAACAGGACAATTTAACAGTGCTTGTCTGTGTGCAAGACAACAACATGGTCTAGACGTTTCTCCCAGACTAATCTTTCAATTGCCTTATTGCTAGAAAAGCAGTACAAATGCATATGGTTGAAAACGTATGTAGTAACATGATGGATTGATGCTTACTTGCAAAAATGTGCCATTTTATTACACCTAGGATACAAGGAGTTTTCACACACTTGCAAGCAACCACGACAGCCAGGCACACTGCCAAACACGCGTTACAAACCAGAGCAAATGGCCAAATCTGGACAGAACACCAGTCGCAGCGCCAAAGTTCACTACGGTTATTACCAAACTTATCCGAAAACACAAAGGCTGCGACACAAACCTGTGGCACATCTGTTTGAGTGGGAAGGCTGGAGTTAAAACTATCGACAGCAACAAAACGAGAACACTGAGAAATATCTGTAGTAGACCCCGCTAACAGAACCAGGGAGACCTACAAGCTGCTCAAGGCAGTCAAATAACAGCCTGTGATCAATAGAAGCAAATACTGCTGGCAGATCAAGCAGGATCAAGACTACATAAGCTACCGCAATCTGTATGAATAACTAAATCATGACAGGCTCCTCTGAAAGCTGTGGTGTCAGGGCGATACTTGAAAAGCTCAACTTGCCTAAACAGTTGGACAGTGTCGGTACATAAGAAAGTAAAAGTAAAAATACTGTTAACACCCTCCTTTCGAGTCTGGCTAGAATATGGATAAGTAAGTGGCAAAAAAGAAACAGTATTTTTTTTCTTTTCCTACTACTTACTAATGAAGAAATAAGGTTGTTAACAAAAAGTTAAATACATTTAAATCACTAGAATGAACAACTGACTGGTTAGCAAAGCTAACTGAGTACTGAAGAGAGTCATATGACAATCTCCTACTAGCTTTGATACCTTCTTGGGTTTGAATGAGAAAAGATACCCAAGGATAAGTAAAGAAGTGTTCTTTCTGAGCATCTCACGATGCCATAGTTCTGCTTCTGCTGAACCTCTACTCCATGTGTAACCCAGTTATGTTAGAATGATCTTGAAAATCAAGTACAAATAGTTTTGAACACCAGCACGAGAAAGAAGGAACCCATCCAGGTTCTTTAAAATATTCAAACAGCATTCTAACCAGCTCCTGTTTACCAACAGTTGTGGGGTTTTGCCTGTTTCCAGGATGTCAACACAGATGAGAGTCCAGCTTGCCCACCTCCTGAAACTGAAGGGATTTAAGGGGTACTGAGGAGGTACAAACACCACCAACTACTAACAAGAAAATTCAGTTAGAGGATTAGAAGTTGATAAACTGATGAGAGCTGTACTTCTGTTATGATAAATAAGAATAATTAGGAGCTTAGCTGAGTGTCTGAACATTTTATTGGTAATAATAAAGACAAACTTTTTTTTTCTTTCCTGGAAGAGGTAAAATTGCCATTGGTCACACTGGATTATTGTCAACAGAACGAGCCCCCAACAAGCTAAGAATCAGGATTAATAACACACTCCAGAGAATGCAAGACATTTGAGAATGATCCACGTCAAGAACTGGAAAAATGTATAGTATTTACTATAGGTAGGCTGAGAGGCAGCCTTCCACTCTGCTGAACTAATCACTGTCCCACTGTCACTCATTTTATAACTATACCTTGTCTTGATTTCAAGGAGAAAATTCTTCAGGGAACTTGCAGTTGAAAATGAGGAAAATAACGTATCTGTGATTTTTCTGGGGTTCCCTTGTCTCCTTACTGAATCCTCAGTGAAAGAGCCTACACACAAGACAGACTGGCTGGCTGCTTTCTCATTGATGACGAACGGATACGCACTCTTCACTGTGCCTTAAAAGCTATTGCTGCTCTGCTTTATTGCACATTGGTGTACCTCTGATAATTACTGAAACATCCATTTCATTTGAAGGCTAGCTCATCCTTTTACCTTCTGATTTAAAAGGTTTTTTTCAGTAACTTCAAATTGTTCCGATATGTAAGCTGTTAATTTTTAGTTACTTCTTGAAAAACTGTTTTATATACCTAAACATCCTTTTGATGAAGTGTTTCAGAAGCAGGTACACCTGCAGGAATGTTTGTCCCTATCCTGCCATTATAAGAGTGAAGAGATATTAACACAATATATTTTTTACACTCTGTTAACTTTTAGCTATTTTTATAAGGATCTGTTTGTTTTGGTCTCTCCAAAGAAACAAGCGGTAACTCCACTCTACAGTGAAACAGATGTCCTGCCAGTGCTTTTCACAGAACTGTCTGGTTTCTTCTGGAAAGGTGCTGTAAGGAAAACCACCACAGTAAACCCCAGAAAATTTAGAGGACAGGCGACAGGGTCATTTGTTACAGCAACATTTTTCAAAACCTCCAGGATATTTGCAGCAGCACATGCCGCACCCTACGAGGTATTGAAGATAGTGAAACCCAGCTCTCCACGTGGTCCAGCCAGGCATCTGTTAGATCACCCGGCTCTTGCCTGGATAGCTTGGAATAGCAACACAGCAATAGTGGAGCAACACTGGGAGGAAACCACATTTCCCCACTTTGTTTTTTGCCTTGAGCAAAAGCCTTGCTGTCCAGCTCCTCACAAGCAGCTTCATGGCGGTCTGTTCACAGCAGCTGCTTCTGCTCGTTCCATCCCGACAAAACAAAAGTTCCACTCTCAAGAGCAGCCTCAGAGGAAGGTATTTCCTGTGGCAGCCTCTGTTCTCAAAACGAGAGGAACAAAACCAGAGAGCATCTTCACCAAATCCCTGGAACATCATTTAGCAATGTTCCAAATGGTAAGGTTTCGGGTTTGTTTCCCCCGTTTAGCTCCTTCACTGTTTAATATAATGTTCTGTCTTTTGTTGTGAGAGAAAAAAGCAATTAGAATTGTAAAATCCGACAGAGTGACAGTTTCCTGTTGGCTACACTCTAGTAAGATTTTCTGTTGCTGTTGATCAGTAATATCCTTTTTGCTGGTGTCCTGGTCATGAGAAAGTAGCTTTGCGTTGTCACAGCCCCGGTGCCAACTGAGGACAACATGGAAACTTCTGTGTCCTCAGCTTACCCTGGGCCATAGAAAAACACTGTTCTCTTGTCATAGTTACACATCTTGTAATTGGGGGACTTCGGGGAGTTGGATTCAGAGACTCTGTTAATCTAACTTCAATACCACCTTTATAGCAACAGAAGGTCTGTTTTGCCAGACCCTTCTCTCCAAATTATCTTGCTGTAATTAAATAGTAGCTGTCACTACAACAAATTGTTTATTAATTGACCCTCAAGTATCCTCTATCATTCTCTCATTGTCAGTCTGCATGCTTTTCTGTTTTGCTCTGTAACCAACAGCTGTCCCCTGTGCACTACATTGGGACACGCTTTCTTGGGTGTTCTGGAGCATCCAGCACAAGGGTTCCAGGACTAAAAGCTATTTTCGGCACAAGTAATACCAATAAGAGTGCACACGTTTCACTCAAGTATGAACACTGCAACATTTCTGCCAGGACTGAGACACTGACATGCAGAGATTTGACATTTGCACCCACCGTACTACAACCTACACCAGATTAAAGGCTTAAGACTAAGTTTGAAACCTCTCTTACGATCAGTATTTTCAATTGCTTCCATGAAACTGTATCTTGCACATTCAGATGACTTTTTTACTAGTGAAATGTCACTGTATTTGCAGATGTATTTCCCCAGAGTTTTTCTGATGACTCCTCCAGAAAGGAGTAAAAGTGGGGTGGGTGAGAATCAAATTAAGTGTTTATTTTAATCAAAATTTGAACCACAAATTCAAAACTGAACGTTTGGTAACACTCTTCTTTTGGCTTAAACTGAAGCATTACTTACTGAGTTCTTCTGAAGTAAATTTAAATAAAACCAAACTTCTGTTCTCAAGTTCTACTGCACTTTAACTGCCATCTTGATTAAGTGCTAGGCAAAAAAGAGGAACAAAATCCTGCTAAGCAGATCAGTGACAGTATGAAGGAAACATGCTTTTGCTCGGCTGAGAGGAGCTTCTACTTTTATGCATGATTAGCTGCTCATAACTACTTTCTTTACCAATATAATCGTAATAAAGTTCTAACTTGGGGAAAAATTAAAGGAAATATTGGGTAAGGTAGGGCAGTTAGAGTTAGATCTTAATTTTATGTACCTTCATTTCCAGGTAGTGTCTCAGGCACTCTGATTGATGTCTTAGTTCACCTTAGACTAATAACCCAGTTATCTTAACCTGATTGAAACATTACTTCCTAAAAGAAACTGTCTCCACAGTGAATTTTCCTTCCAAAATCTACAGATCTGCACAACAAACATCATGCTCCTGTAGTTTTATAAGCCAAGATAATTTGTTGTCATAAATGGGGGTTCAAATTGGCCAGTTCATGCCATCGGATCTGTCTACAGCATGTACTGCATGAAAAGCTGGCAGATACCAAGAGATTTTCAGCCAGATCTCATCACGAGCTCACCTGAACTCAGGTGAAGTAGTTTGTATGATTGAAGTCAATGTTTGTTTTGACAGCAGCTTCAGCGGACACAGGATCACTGACGATACTTTAAGCAAAGTCTATTTCACTTTATTCAGTGATGTTATTGATGGAAGAGCTGCTATCTACAATAGCCAATCTCTTCCCCCAGCAAATGATGCTGTCAGTGTCTGAGCTGCGAACACGGGAGCTGTACAGATTCATTGCATTGCCTTTTTGCTGTACATTAATATATGTAATGTTATTCATTTTAATGTATTATTTGCTTGAATTCAAGTAGCTAAACCAAAAAAATAAACCAACAACCCAAATTCCAGTCTGGCATCACTTGTTTGAAACTTTCTGAAAATTCCATGAAACATGTGCAAATTAAATAAGCTTTTCAGTTTTTACACAAGTAAAGAGATACACAAGACACTTGCTACTACTCAAAACAAGGGGCAAAAAACTTGACATCCTCCATACCCGAGACTGCCACTGACACTAACAGCTCCTTGGGATCATCTTTGAAACCACTTGCCACAGATGTGAGTTCTGCATGGCAAGGTCTTTATAAAGACAGCAAAAATGAAATGGTGGCAGCAGTACTGTCATTGCTGTTTGCAGAACAGCACGTCACGTTTTGACAGTGCCAGACAGGCTAAAGTTGGAGAAAACGCCACGGATAATCACCGTTGCCTTTTGGGTTTATGACTGCAGATACAATAAGCAAGAGTCTTGCAGAAAAAAATAAATAAAAAAATAAAGCAGTTCACCCCCTGAAATAAGAATATGGTAAAGCCCGGGTAAATCGGCAAGCCGCGTATTTCCTCCTCGCAGCCCCAGAGCTGTCAGGGGGCGGCCCGGGGGAGGGCAGGGCGGCTGCACCCAAAATCCGCCCCGGGCCGCGGGGGTCCCGCCCGCCGCCCCCGCTGACAGCGGCCCTGCCTGCCCACAATGCACCGCGCCGCCCCCCCGCACACACGCTCGGTGCCGGGAGGCCGGGGCGAGCACACATTCACACACACACACACACACACACACACACACGTATGGCCCCCTCCCCGCCCAGAAACCAACTTACCCACAAGTTACATTTCATTCACCAGCCTAGTCCTCCTCTGCTCCCCCTCCTCCGCTCGCCTGCCTCTCTCCGGCTGCAGAAAAAGGCCACATATGTCTGCAAACAGTTCTAGGCAGGAACCAGCCCGTGCAGAACAAAGACAGCCGGGGTTGCCTTCATCTCCGCACAAGGCAGCCAGTAGCTATTTTCAAGCTTGTTCGCTCTCCCCCCTCTGAGGGCACCCTGCTCTGTTTCTCCCTCTCTCTCTCTCCTCTTTGCCTGTCCAGCTACCGCACAACACACATCAATTATTCATTGCTTGTCTCCCGGTTTCCAGGCAAAACCAATCACAGATGGAGTCTTGCTAATGGGCTCATGCCGTACTTGCCAACAGGCTATTTGTGCTCAAGCTACAACCCTCCAGAGACAATAAAGAGAATCAGGTTAAGCCTTAAAACTTCACACGTACGCGAACAGACCTAAACCAGCAATATACATGTACGCATCCCTATGACATTGCTTAGGAGTACGTCTTCAGGATACAGCATGGCAGAAGGTTGCTTTAAATCTTCTGAAACGGTTTTAAGGAAATCAAACACTCAGAAAAATCTCACCTCAGCTGCATGTTACTGATATGGATGGCTTTCTTTTCTGTCTCTAGTGATCCATCTCTGGCTTTCCCGTTACACCTCTCCCTCCTCCTCTCATACTCATGCACGCACACGCACACACACACGCAGCCACAGCCACTTTGCCAGAAGGAAGAGAGAGAGAGAGAGAAAGAGAGGAGGAAAAAAAAACCACCCAGGCAGCTCACATTTCAAACTTGCAAGGAGGGGTGGTGCTTAAAACGCTAGGACAAAGCCTCTGTTCCTGGCATCCGGCCAAAATACTAAAATAAATCCCCTCGATCAATTAATTGGAAGCAACACTTGTTCGTGTCCGCGTAACAAACCATTAAGAGCACCGAGGCTGAAAAGTCTTTAGATTTGGGAAACCTTACACACTTGTTTCCCCCCCTCCCTGTTTGCTGAATGCTGTTGACTAAATCCATCAAACTAGTCATGCTAATTAGCGTCCAGGGCAGCCTCGCCGGCGGAGCAGATCCCGGGGCGGGCGGCCCCGCGGCCGGGACTTTCCTTCCGGACCGGCCGCCGCCCCGCAAGGGGCAGGAGGTACCGGCGGGGTCCGCCGGGCCGGGCCGGGGGAGGTCCCTGCGGGCCGGTTCTGTCCGTGGTGCCGCGGGCGCGGCGACACACGGCGTTCCACCGCTGCCGAGGGGAAACTGAGGCACGCAGGCGGGGGACGGTGTGTTGCCGGCTGGGATCGATGTCGCCAGCGGGACGGCCTTGCTTGGGTTGTTCGGGGTTTTCTAAGAGTTCGGATCTTCACCTCTGCCGGCCGCCCATCGCCCCTGACAGCATCACCTTTTCCCACGCCACTCCGAGTTCAGCACTGCCCATGAGAGGGTTCTAAACGAGTGTCACCCACCAAACTGTGCCACAACACAGCCTTTGGTGGACAGCGTCAAAGGAGAAAAAAACCCAAACAAAACACCAAGCCAAACAGGAAGCTAATGTGACAATTTTTTTGCTCCCTCTCAGAAGGAAAACTGTCAGTTGAAGCTGCGGGCAGGCGAGCACCAGCCTTTTCCTGCAGGCTCCTGCGGTGCCGAGCCGCTTCCTTCCCGCACACCCTGCACAAAGGCGCCGCGGCTCTTAAAGGCGCACCCGGCCCTGCTGCAGGGAAGCCAGCCGGCAGGTTCCAGCCAAAAACCAAACCAAACAACAACAAAATAAATTAAAAAATACCAGCTCTCCAGCAAAATTCCTCTCATCAAAAAAAAAGGCCTCAGCTTCCCTTGCAGACACTTACAGTCACTTAACCGTGATTCGTAAACACCTTAGCAGAGAGAGTCTGCAACATGACAGATTGGAGCAGCAAACTATCACAGATATCAAAGAGCAGCTCTTCTCTGAAAAATGATTCCACAAAAAAGCATTGTCAGATTTCATGTTCATTTTTTTTTCCCCAGGGAATCCATCCACTTCAAACAAGTAAAAGGTACGCGTGCTTTTCGCCTAACTTCCACTCCCAAAGTGTGAGCTCAAGGTCAGCCTGTCAGACAGGGTTATTGCTTTCTCTCCTCAGCCACCCGCACGGCAAACCAAACCCACTACCCAGGGAGGCTGTGGAGTCTCCTTCTCTGCAGATATTCAAAACCCGCCTGGACACCTTCCTGCGTAACCTCATCTGGGTGTTCCTGCTCAGGCAGGGGACTGGACTGGATGATCTTGAGGTCCCTTCCAATCCCTGACATCCTGTGATTCTGCAGTCTCAGAGCTGCACAAACTTGACCAAAGGAAGAATTCTTATAACACGGCTGCTACGGGTGGTACAAAACCCAGCTCTGGGCTGGTATCCATAACACATAGTCCGTGCAGTGTGGGCAAGCCTTCAGCCTGGTCCTCGGACACTGAAAACATGCTCCTCCACAAAATGTAGTTTCCATTGCAGTTGATAAAATTTTGAGATTCAGTCACACAAAAGTACAGAACCTCACACAACTGGGTGTTTGTTGTTTTTTTTTTTTTTTTTCTTTTTTTCTCTTTTGGAGTGGACAGATGCTTTAAAAACCTGTAAATTATACAGCTACCCTAGCAGAACAGATAATGGCAAGCATGAATTTTGGAGGACTGGCAAAGCAGTAAGAAAAGTATGCTGGGAATCCCAAACAAGGACCAAATTCCCTACTAATGTGACTGTACCGAGTTCAGACTTTGGTGGGTGTGAATGAAATTTATAATTGACTATAACTCCACATAAATGCTAGACAGACACAGAATGTAGATTTCTGTGCTTGTTTCACATTTTATTGCATTTTCCAAATTTTCACACAGTTCGTAAGCTATCATCGTGTTATTTCGTATTTAGAAAAAAAACGCACCAAGCAGCAACAAGAACGTATCAGGCAGTTGTGAGGTCCCAGATATTGAGATTGACTCCTTCCTCATACAAGCCTCGATTAAATCTTATTTTCTAAGGGAAAAAATAATTTTATTACCTCTGTATAGAAAACTTATGTTCCCCAGTATCCTATGTTTTTCTGTCTAACTACCATTGTAAGCAGGAGGATTGCCTTTTTCCTCCCTCTGCAATTAAATGCTCTTGCTAGTGTAACTGTGTAAGTTTCTCTTTTAAGCTGCCTGTCTTTTCAGCGGAAGTGGTTTAGAGTAGACAAATCACTTATCTAAAAATTATGTACTTACTTCTCCTTTGACAAATCTTCAGCAGGTTTCTAATCCCATCCTGCCACTTGAAATATCACTTTCTGTGATGACATTTGAGTCACAGTTGTCAGAAGCATCAGGCTCTGTAGTTAAATGGATTAAATCACACTTCATAGCATGTAGTATTTTGAAGGAGGAGTGGTTTATCATTTGTAGAAATTAATCATAACAGTTTTTTCTCTAGGGCAAATTCCCAATCATTTTTAAAGATTACAATGTTTAAGCCCCACTGACAGCAGTATGTCAAATTACATCACAGGGAAGGTTATCTCAGGCAGTGATCACTATTAGCAAGACTCACTGAGGCATCTACCCCTGGGAGAAGCAGGTCCATACTGGGAAGCACCTTTTAAATGTGGGGTGGCGGAGCAGCTCTTTGGCCGTGCTTGGGGGCTGGGGCATCACTCAGTCCTATGGGGGGGAAAGAGGAGATGCTTATTTGGGCCACCTCTAGCTGATTAAGCAGTTGAAAGATTTTCAAAGTCCCATTTGCCTTGAAACAGGAGGCAGCGTTTGTCCGTTTAACATCTGTTGCCAATGCCAAGCAGTATTACTGATCAGAACCCTCCCAAATCTCAATCCTGTCAGTCACCACCTGGCACAGAAATGAAATCACCACCAGCACATCCATATGGTACTGCTCTTTGCTCGCCATGCCAAGATGCTTCTCTCTCAAGCAGTGTATTTTTTAAAAGTCACTAGTCCATCCCTGGGACATGATGGCACAACAGACCCGCATGCCCATGGAACACTGATTTTTATGGTGAACAAGATAATGGTGTAGACAGATTTGTATGTTCAGGTGCCTTCGATTGCTCAGCATAAATGGCACAATGCTTATCTTCAACTACGTTCAAGTGAGGTAACCTTTGGATGTGATTCTTGTTTCTCTCCTTCCCTGCTCCTCTTTTGTGGTATTACAAAAATGAACCAAATACATTGACACCTGTAATAAAGACACAGGCCACCAAGAGGAAAAGGAGGAAAGGCTGCAGAGAGGTGGAGATCAAATCCCCCATTTGGATGCTTCAGTGTCAAGTATATTGTACAAGGGGGGGACATCATTATGTTCTACTGTAATTTCATCATGAGAGGTGCACAGAGCAGAGAGGTTGTTTAGAGGAAGAAAACATAACGGGTAAGGAAATTCTCTTCAAGTAGCTGTTATACCAGTTATTGCCCACTGAGTCATAACCCTTTAGCAATGCAAATTTTCTGTGACCAAAGATTTAAAGGTCTATCTTGGGGACCAATCTTTATTCACCAGAGTTTTGCTGCACTGCTGAACACAGCAGGGTATTTCCTTACAACATTTGTCTAGAGCAGGTTATTTGCCCAAGAATTAGCTCCCTGGATATGTATATATTTTACTATTGATTCAAAGGATTCAAAAAACCCTTTAGAAGGCTTACAATTACCTAGCAGAGATACACAAAATACATGGATCGGTGGCCTTGTGGATTTTTCCTAATGTTTCACAGTAGGTTGAGTCGGCTGGAACTGTTATAAATCACAGGGCTGTCTCCCAGACAGAAACCAACCATGTACTTGGGAAAAAAAATCCTTTGACTCTGCATCAAGTGTCTTCCATGCATAACTCATTTTCTGAGAATCAAACCAACTCCATCCAGAGAGAGGCGTGAGAGGAAAATCCAGTGTAAAAAAGCGCGGTAAAAAAGACTCTTTTATGTGGTTTCGTTTTGTGTCATTTAAGTCAAAGATTACTATACAGCAGAGATTACTATGACTAAAGTACTTACCCTTGGGTCCTGTTCTTTGTCAAGGTTTATAAAACAAAGGTAGGAAAGTTACAGAATGTAATACCACAGCATTTCCTTTTCTCCTGCTGCCCATGACCCCTGATCACACATGCCCTTGGTAGCTCAATGTTTTGACAGACCCTCTGATCTGGACTACACACCTGGAAACACCCAGTGCTCTTTTGGATGTGCACAACAATTGGGTCAAAACCTTCTGAAAGAGACTTACACCCTACTTAACTTTCAAGACCACAGAAATGCTCGTGTTCCTGCTACCTCATTATGAAAAATTGTTCCTTCAAACCTATGTAGAGGCTCAGGACAGACTTGTAGGCACTGCAATGAAAAACACCTCTGTCAATTGCCAAAGCCTTAAATCAGTCTAGTTAGATGCAATGTGGCAATTTTCTAATCTCTACTTCCTCTCCTCTTCTCTCCCCTTCCTTTACTTTTTCCTTTCCTTTCTCCTTTCATTTCCTTTCCCTTCACCATTTAAACAAACAAACAAAAATCTATAAAATTACAACAAAATATGCCCCCCTCCATAATTACAGAGTGAAGCCACATTCATCATGTCCATACCTCTGGTTCTCTTCACAGCTATTCTTTTACAGAAAACTGAGAAGCAAAAATAACCAAACCACGCAGAAATAAAGAATGAAGTACACTAAGGAAAAATCACGTCTGTAATACAGGATGACAGTCAGAATAGAGGCTTTACAAAACTAAAAAAACCAACCAAACAAAAACAAACAAACAAACAAACAAACAAACACACCACAAAACAAACAAGCAATCACTGTGCAATGACGGCACCAGTTCAGAGTTGCCTCCAGCACTGTTTCACCTGTAGAAGAGCTGCCCCCTCCCACCCCAACTTGTCCACCAGGCAATTCTAAAGACAGATGGAACACACCCCACCTGTGATGCTCTGCCCTTCTTTTACCTTATCTATTTTGCTACAAATACTAACAAATGTTTTAAAAACTGCTTTTTATGACATGGGAGCTTTATTGATTTTCCAAAGTTTAGACAGGTCTTCACTATTAGACACTTCCATTCACACTCCTTGGTAAACCTGAGTGTGGCACAAATGTCTTCAGTGCTCATCTGCACTTCCAGGGCCTCTTTTGGCACCTGAGCTAGAGTTCAGGATACCTCTTCTAGCAAATCAGACACAAATAGAAATTACCTGAAGCTCTTTCCATACTGAATCCAGTTTTTCAGCACGATCAAATGGATTTCTAAAACATCCATATTTTTTGCCAACTCCTGACTATATTTTTTTATGCCATGTCTTGCAAACTGCCCAATTTTCCTCATATAGTGTAGATATTTTTAGCCTGTTAATGCATTGGGGGAATATCTGATCAACTGTTTCTTGAGATTTCAAACTGATCTTTTAGAATTCATATGTTCTGCAAAGGACTGAAAACTGTTATATATGAAGCAAGACTTTCAAATGCAATGAGGATTACTATCTCTAAGAAAGTTTTACTGTGCACTTTAATAAAACATGTTTTTCTGATGCTTTTTGAAATGCTCAAGATTATATTCTCAGTCAAAATATTTGTTTTTATAATACTTTGTAGCTGAGGCCTCACCTCTGACAAGCTGTGGGCTAATTACCGCTAAGCTTCCTCCCTCCCTGGCTCAACTGTTCCAGGGGATAAGGAGGCAGCTCTGAAGACACCAACCTAATCAGCTCCCACTGAAAGAAGGCAGAGAAGTAGCAGAACAGTGGCTTGAGAGACTCTGTAGGACTGTAGGGATGGAAAAGAGTAAATGAAACTGAAGCTTGGAACGTAGAAGCCCTGATAGCACTCCTGGACTCTTCTTGGCATTGTCAATCCTGTCTGTGCTGTTTTGACTGTTATCAATATTTTTCAGAAATATAAAATATGAGAATATTCCTCCCTAGGATCTCAGAATAATAATCCCCCCATGAAAATACTCAACCCCCATAACTCTTTTCCTTTAATTTTCCCTTCTGGTTTAGACCAGTGTTCATCTCCAGCTGCCACCTCTGCTGCCCAGCACGGTCCCTGCAGTGGCTTATATAAGTTTTTCTTTATTACTTTTAAAAAACAATCCACTAAAATATGGAAGGTATCAGTAGTTAGAGGGAATATGTCATAGAAACGTCCTGAGTGGGATGTAATGGAATAAAAGAAAACAAAGAGTTGCGTTCTTCTTTAGCCAAAGTACTGACACTCTATACACAGGACAGTTAATGACAGAGCCCTTTTTCTGTGCTGAGTGAACTGTGAGAGCATTCAAATGAGAGCGCTGAGATACAGTGTATTTTTTTTTTAATTAAAAAAATCTATGAAAACAACACTGAATGTCACTTCCTCCAAGACAACTGTGAAGTCTAGAAAACCAACAAAATGCATATAGATGTTTAATGATGCCATATCTAACATATGAGAGGTTATATAAATAAACAAATAGATAAAAGTCCAAAGTTACAAATTAAAGAAAAGTTACAAATTGGTGGCTATGCATCACTGTCTTGGAACGCTTCCATTCTGGAATACAAAGACATTCATCATTTGGAGGCCAGCTCATGCTTCTAGCTTGTATTTAAACAAATCCATGTACCATCATCATACACTTTTTGTATCAATCTGCCAGAAAGCCATACAGAGTTATTTTTAGCGGACTGTGAGATAAAGTAGCATTTAGCTTGCAAAGTAGCCTAATAAGGCAAAATGTTCTTGGTGAAGACCAAATGCAGCCACTGTCACTCTTCTCCTCATACACTAATCAATCTCTAAGAGCATTCCCTACTTTTTCCCACTTACTAAGGAGGATTACCGCATTAGCAACTGGACAGAACTAGGGGATCTTTAATGTTTTGTCCATTTTGACAATCAAGTATCCAGTCATTGCAGAAGAAAGGAAATAGTCTGAAAAGCAAGTGGGTTTGCTCAGATTCGTGAAGGAAGCATTTTGGTAGACAATCATTTTAAGAGAAACAACAGCTTAATATAATTTTTTGCTTTCAGAAACTGGCAAACTCTGCTCTCAGTTAACTCCATATACTTCAGGCCTCTTGTTTTTTTCTGTGATGTTTCCTTCCATCATGCTGGCAGTGGAACAAAGCTTTAAAGTGGGTATAAAGGATCTAAGAGAGTACGTGCATGCTTCAGTATTAGCCAGGATCTTCTTAGAACTGAAAGTGTTCCAAAATCCACCAGATTACTTAAAATCTGAGAAAAATACTCTTTTTGATATGTTGTTGCTGGGGGGTGGGCACGGGAGAATAGTTCTGTAACCATTTATGAGAACAAGATTAAAAGCAGCAATTAACACAGGCTTCTATCTTTAGTAATTATTCATATACCTGTTTAGCTGATTATAAGCCGTAGCTCCAGGCTGTCTGCCTGCATTGCTAGGACACAGACAGCAACCTTTGCTAAATTGACTCCACTGGCTATGCTCATGCTGCAAGAGCTGTTTTCAAGGACAGATGTACAATGTTATATGGGTAAAGAGATGAGCAAATTAAAGATGGGTGTTCTGTCAGGAAAAGGACTGAAGAACTTGTGTCAGCATTTCCCTACATTAATAGGACCTCGGATTTTTAACCCTTCAGCACCTATTACATAGACTTAAGATGCACCTTCCTTACATAGCACAATTGCATCTTCTCAAATAAAAAAATTAAAATGCAACAGCTCAGAACAAAATACAAGGGCAAGCACTATAGATACCCATGTATCTATACACAGATGTAGAGGGATTCATGAAGAGCTTTTAATCCTTCTTAAACCATGATTCATTTCAAAGTATGATGGTTAAATAAGCTGAGAACAGCAGAACATGAAGATACCAAAACACATTATCGCCATACAACATGGAAGTCTCAGTTTGATATCATCAATAAATGTCCAGCGCATTCCTACCAAAAAGCTACACTCACATATACGATTTTTCTTTTTACCATCTTAATTCCATATATTTCTGTTTAAAGCAATATATTTATTTCTTTAAGGGAGGCTGGAAGTCTTTTAGACTTACTCTGCTCCAAGACACATTCAGCAGTACAACCACAGAAGAGATGTAGACTGGCAGCTCCTACCCAGCCTAGACACAGTTCATACTGGCAAGATGTCGTGTCTTACGTTGCCTTTATTGGCTCCCCATTGAAATTAAGTTTATAATCAGGGGATTCTGAGATCTCATGAAAAGAGAGCTTCTGACACCTTATTTTACTAGAGGATTTCCAACACAGATCTAGTCTACTTTGAGACTAAGAGTGAGTCTACACCTCGCGATGACATGAACTAAAAAGACCCAGGAGCTGTTGAGATGGTCCCATGCAGCAAGGCTGTCCTGTACTGTGACAGTGGCTTCAGCCCCAAAAGCCACACAGGACTATTATCATACCATTACCCCAGGGACTGTAAGCCCTTCTTTTTGGCAGGGATAATGAGCTCAGGCACCTCACTGCTATCTTATTTCTGAATCTCACACCCTCAGGGTCTACTGCACTGTGCTACTTCTCTACCGAACTACCTCCCTTCCCTTCAGAAACTCCTCTCAGTAAAAGCTTCTGTTTGCCTGAGAAGAATCACCAATTGCCACACGAACCTGCTCCTTTTTATATAAATGCAAAGTTAAAGAGGCTTTTCGGAACTTCGCTATACACAACATCTTTCCAGGAAACTGACTATAATCTAAAATGGCCCTTAATTCTCAGTGCAGTGATCAAATAAAAGAACGGTGTATTTCCAACAACTATAGCTATTGCAAAGTTTCCAATAACTAGACAATTCAGGAGATAAAATTAGAAGGTAAAATATTATCAATGTTTTCTCTGAAATGATCTGTATTATGACTATTGAAAACCACCCCCACTCCTTAATGTGATTAAAAGTATACCATGGACAGCCACAGGAAATCTAACATACGGAACAATCCTACACAGGGAATTTGACAAAAGACCTTAGAAGTTTCTATTCTTTCATGTAGTGAATTTCTGCATTCATGAAACAGCAGAGAAGCTTATTAGGGGTTTCAGCCTCCACTCTAACCCCCAAACCACATTTTTCCTATAAGTGAATACAGAGAAATACCGAAGTTCACACTTCAAGATTTTTTTAATAATTTAACCATCTGTTAAATAATTTACATTCTGTTAGAATATGCAGCAATAATATAGCTATGAAAATATACATTTCCATAACCTGGAAACTATCCATCAGTATTTAACACTATTTCATACTTCTCTCTTGCAAAATTGCTTTGAGAGTTTCACAGAAGTAGTGTTTTAATGATGGACAGGCACCAGAAAGGTGATCATAAGAGACACCTTGAAATAGCTTGATCAAGTCGAGAATCCTTCCACTGTGAATGACAGGAACTGCCTTCTTTTTTAATCAATATGCATCAGATTAGTTTTTCTATCCACCATGTACAACATATTACCCTGGTGGGCTGATTGTCCACAGCCAAAAGATTAACCATTGAGAAGTGAACAGTTCAAGACAAAAGCTTCTGGATGGGAGGTTTAATAGTGACCTATTTTTAATGAAGCCTTCACAGTAAAAACAGAAGAATTTTGCATGTTCCCTTAAGTGGTAAACGCAGTTTTGATTTTTGTTTCATATTTAAATCCACTGGTAAGTGAACATTAGAGATGAACACATACTTTGGAAGCTTAACCAGGTAAGTATTTCTAATCACTTAATTTATTTTAATTTCTTAAAGTACTTAGAGAATGCACACTTAAAGTACTTAGAGAATGCACACTGAAGGATCTCCCCTCAGGTGTATTGAGACTGACTTAAATAAGAAAGTACAATCTGGAGACGACACTCAAAAGAAATTAGAATTTTGGATACTTCAACTTGAGAAAGCATAATTGGGCCTGATTTTCTAAAAGTGTTAAATCTCTTGCAGCTAAAAGTTAAGCATCTTTAAGATATTTCCAGTTGAGCATCCAAGAACTGAGGAGCCACGGGTCATTTGCCTGCTTTGGAAACTGTGGCCTGTGTCACCACAGCTCTTAACTTTTGGCCAAACAGTCACTTATCAGCTCTTCAAAGTATTTACTGACTACTGCACCTTTATTCATCAACTGGCAGGTCACTTAAATGAGGCTTAATACAAGTTAGTGTTACTCTGCAGGCCACTTATCTTGGCCTAGAGAACTGATGCCTGGAAAACGCTGTGCAGTCTTTAAACTGACTCACGTCAAAATCTCTCTTAAAAAGATGTAATATAGTTTCATATTTGCAAAGAAAAATTAGTAGATTCAAAGCAAATTGCTATTACCAAAGGTAGGAGGAATAAAGTTACAAAAGTTACACATCTTGTTACTTTGGGAAAGGGAACAGCAGACATATTTACAGAAATATATGTCCATGGAAAAAAGAAAGTGCCTTAAGCTTTAAGATTTCTGTGATAAGGGATTAGATATACTAAACCTTCAGGAGGCAGGTACTTCCAAGAAGGAAAGACAAAGATCCTACAGTGCCTCAGATCTGATCAAACCATCCCTGTTTTCTCATGCATAGGATGTCCCCTCCAAATTGCCTCTCTCTTGCTTTGAATCATCATTACCTTCTTTGAAGACGTTCTTCTGGATGAAGGCCTATAATTTGAATATTTATAGCCCTGACAAAATTAGGGTTTACATTCTAGTACTATCTCCATTGTAACCTGCCATCTCTTTCTGGGATGTAACAGTAGCTCTCATCTCTGCTGAAGGAGTGAAATTCAGCAAACGAAGTCTCCTCATTCGACCAGGTTGGAATCAGAGGGGTCTGCCATAAACTCCTATTATCAAAATCAGAGACAGGGAAAAGGAAGCCAGCTTTACAAAACTGGAAAAGTTAATGAGCACTGTTCAATACCGCTCTCAATAGCTTCATCGCTTAGCTTCAGCAAGATGAGAAGACTTGTTTTCTAATGCTCTTGGAAATCTTCTCATGGTCTGGGGAGTAAGTTGGAGAAAGATGAAGGGAAATACAAAGTTGTTTCTTCACTTATTTTTTACATTGCTGGTCAGGGAAGGACAGCAGAGAGAGAATCCTAGTGTCTCAACAACCCTCAATACATCATTTCTGTGCTCTAGTCCCATGCCAGCCACATGCCAGTGACTGCAAACCATCTCCCCATACACTATAAGAAAACTATTTCAAGTCCACAGCACAATTTTCTTCTTCCACATGAGGAGAACAGACTTTTGCTTGGGTTCTCCATGCAAGCAATCAGGATTTACTTCAGGTTCCTTCCTCATTTTTGATAGCAATTCCTCTACAGAAACGACGTTAGGAAAGGTGGGAATAGGTGATGATTCTTGCTTCAATTTTTTTATTGGCTTCCAGGGGAAACCATATATGATAACACTTGTAACCCAGTTCACCTCTGCTAACCTGTGCTCTCTACACTGGCCTCAGTATGAAAAAAACCCAACACACACACACACACACATTCTTGTTTTCTCTGTTGCAACTTAATTTATGTTACCAAGTAATAGAGTTTCCAAAATAACATAACAGATCAATCAGGAAAAAAAGTAAAATGCCTTTAAATTTGGGTTACTTAAAAACAAAAGAAGAAAGCCCACACGAGTACTTTCTATACTCCGAGAGTAAGCATGCAAATACCATCAATTTAGGATGAGCGAAAAACCCCAAGACTGATCGAATCAACATTTTGTTTTATCTTATGTATCACCACTGCCACAGTAACATTAGCTAGGCTGAAGATGTATGGGTCAAATGTAATTGATATTCCTATGACTAGTCACGGGAGTTATACTACTGCCCACAGACCCAAGGAGGATTAGAACATCATCATAACAGAAATATCAGTACTGTTTGTTAACTTTTAGCTTTAAAAATGCAACTAAATTCTTAAACCTTTGACACTGCCTCATATAACAGCAAGAAAGATTTATGGACATTCAGCAAGAAAAAAAAAAAAGGCATGAATCCCTACAGAACACCACAGGAAGGCAAGTAATAACCCTAAACCTACTAAAATGTGGGACATAATTTACATTATTCTTATAAAATATTTATGTTACTTTCAGACAAAGTATTGACTGAGCTATCTGATTTTGTCAAAAACATGAAAACATTCTCTAAATAATTACATCATATGAAAGAGCTGATACTTAAGCAACAATGCTCTTTGAGGGTAGTCATTTTGCAGGCAGAGGAATGCAAAGGTAAGAAAAAAAGGAGCGGGAAAACAACGCTTCTGTACCATGGTTAACATTATTGAGGACAACTGTGTCAATCAACTGCAATGAAAGCTAGCAGGTAAGCTCAAACACAGACTGCACATCTGAAGGAAAATCCATACATTCTTTTCAACTCTTGCATTAAGCTGCCAGAGCAGCACGTGGTGCCCTTGGAAGGAGCAGCCACCGCTGCCTCTGCAGAGCTGGGAGGTAGCAGCATGGGGAAGGAAAAGCTTTCAAGACTGCGTTGTGCTTTGGGGAGGCAGCCACACTGGGAATTCCTGAAAATCAGACCTAGCTCTCCCAAGTAACCCAGAACACTTTCCATTCTGTGTCTGTAAATGAAAACAAAAAAACAACCAAACAAAAAACCCAAACCAAAACAGAGGCATAGAAAAGAAAGCACTTTTGCCCAAAAACTTATGAAACAAAAGCAGTACCCAACCCCCAATACAACTGGTTATATTTACCAAGACAGTAAACAGTGAAGAGAAAAAGGAAAGAAGTCACTGTGTCGCCACTTGAGCCCCGTTTGGGAGGAATTCAACACATTAACGTAATCGATTACACTAGTGCATAACAGTAAATGCGCTGCTGGGCTGCTGCCCCCACTGGAGGGAACACCAGAGCAAGGAGGGGGGCTGGTGCACCCCAGGCAGGAGGGGAGGTCACCTTGCTCCCAGGGTGGCGGTGGGTGCTGGTACAGAGCCCACAGTCCCCTCCGGCAGGGCTGGCTCCCTTCTGTCCCTGCCCTGAACCACGTCTCATAAAGAAAACCTATCCTTAAACGGAGATGTTTGGTTAAATCTGGTTTCTGGCAGCTTTCAGAGAAGAACTCATAGTGGTAAATTGCAGTTAGTCCAAAAGCTCTGGTAATTGAGTTAACACTGTTTATTGCCACAGGAGGTTTACCACCTTTAGAATGATGATGTCAAATGCAGGAAGAAGCCTCATGACTACCATAAATTCTTTACCCCCTCTCTCCAAAATGACAGTAGCAGAAAAAAAACCTGCGTGACCAAGGCGGCTGGGAGACTGAAGACAGCAGTTCCCAGTTCTCTGGCCGGGTTAACTTGGTTCCCTCCTCCTCCTCTCCAGCCCTTGTCTTCCTCCACCCTCTTTCCTGTCTACCTCGGTTACAAGTTCTTCAAAGACAGACCTTCAAACTGAGTGCAGGGTTTCTTGGCACAGCTGGCCTTGATCTCATATGGGGCCTTCAAGAGCATCAGTGAGTAACAGCAGCACCACAACCAAGCAACACCACACCAGCTCACCAGAACAATCATACCTTAGATTCTTTAAGAAGTTCTGCCCTTTCTTCTTTGGGTTACCTTCTGAGGACAGAGAGTACTTTGACTACAGCCAGTATTTGGTATAACAAATATGTAGCTATGTACTGATCGGATTAAGGCAAGAACCAAGGTTTTTAACAATTTGTTTAAAAAGGTGACATTATACATTTAAGAAGGCCAGGAGCAATATATTTTTTCCTTTTAAAAAGATGTAACACTGTAATCAAGGATGTGACTACAACAACCGAGTTCCAGGTTTTGTTAACTTGGTGAAGTCGCCTTTTTCAATGGTTTGGGTTGCAGTATGGCCTGGGTTACCTTGTTACCACCACTAGCTGTTCAGCAGCACACACAAAATGAGCGCACTGGTCACACTTCAGCCCGCATGTCTACATCACTACATTTGTTACCTTGAATCCTGCTACTTTGAAATCGATTTTGATCAAGAGGGAAAGGATTTAAAACAGATATTGCCTTGTTAATTTGCTTCAACCTAAATTACCTTGAAAGTTTGCTAATCTTTTGCTCACGTCACAACTGTCCACAGTTTCAGGAGAATTTCATACTCAGGGATTCTGCTTTTGGAAATCTAACAATTTCGAAAACATTTCACTTTACATCTGTTATCTAATGCTTAATAACCTCTTAATCAGTAGCCTGCACCCATGAAGCATTATCCCTTACCTGTAATTTGGAATGTTTCTCATTTAGTGTAGGGTTCCCCCGCCCCCCCCCCCCCCAAAAAAAAATCCTTAACATAGTTACTTAGCAGGACTGATGCTGCAAAGCACATCATACTTTTACAACCCATTTGCACTTCTGCAGACTAAGATGTAACAGAAGAAATAACACACTATAAAATGCTATTAATGTGGCAGCACATTAACAACATGCACACAAACACACACTCTCTCCCTATACATGTTTTAATTCAAGTTAATTTGCCATATATGTTTTAATTCTAATTTAAATCGCTGAATGTCCAACACCAAACAATTTTCTTTGGCTGCATCTGCTTTTGTTGGTTTCTCCCCCACGGAGAAAAAAACAAGATTTTTCTCTGATATCTTCAGAAACTCATTTATTTTAATCTTTTGTTACCACTGTGTCATGTGATCAATATTCAATATTCTACCCCTATCAATCAGAAAATAAAATATATCATTTTCTCCATTTTCCCCCCAGACATATTACCGTTACTACCATTTATTCATGGTCAGTTTTCCCCTTGTATACATCTACTCTGCTGCCATTCCAGGCAAAGACCACTCGGCATTGAGTCATCAAAGGGTGAGACTGTCTACAGTAATGTTCTTTTGGTACGACAGCCATACTGTACCAAGTGGGTTTTTTTAATTCAGTTTTTTCATATTCCCTCCAACTAACCAGTAGAGTCAACAGATGAGTTCACATCACTCCTTCTGATCTAAGGAGATCCCAAGTGAGACAGCAAATAGCGCCTTCGATAGTAAAGCAAGCGACATCCAAAAGTTTTACACGGAAGATCAACAAGCAGCAGCACATTTTAAAATGTGTACTTAAAACCAGTACCCAGTCTCCCCCATGGAGTTCAATAAGCAGAGCAATTTCTCACCGTCTGTGCATTAAAAGCCAAGGCGATGGAAAAAGTTTCCGTTATATCTGCTAACAAAAACGGTTTGTGCATACATTGGCCTTTCAGACATATGTGGTCTTACACTTTGTCACTTCTGAGCAGATGTTTAATTGGGAGGAAGCGATTTTAAACATCTGTAGCCAACATCTGAGAAGCTGGATGAAGACCACACAGAGCCCTGAGGAAATTAAAAGTGTATGCAATTATGTCACTTCCTAGACTGCATATTTAGGAGAATTAAAAAAATAAACAAAACCAGAAGTTTCAATAGACAACCTTCAAAATCCTTCCTCTCCCCTCACTTGCCCTTGAAAAAAATTGGTACTTCATGAGATTAGTTGATTATAACTGAGTAACCAAAGTTTGACCAACGAGACACTGCATCGCCTAAAGGAGAAGAAAAAAAGTGAACCAAGCCTTTAATCCCTTCGGATTTTTTGGTTTTAGGCTTAGAAAAACAAAGGAAAACATAGTAAATATTTAGAAGATGACACATTACTCAGTCCTAGTGGGTCTCAGGTGTGTTGCAATCACTCAGGTTTAGCGAATACACCTACAACAGTGAAAATCTTCCACCAGGAAGGACCGGGGATGGTCTCTGCAGACCCCAAGTCTCTAACTTGCAACAGTATTGCTAGTGGTATCCCCAGACTCGAGCTACCGGGCTGCCTTCCTATTTCTAGCGATGTTTTCCAAAAGCCAGGATCTTTCCTTCACAGAAGTGAATAGATAAAGAGTATTCATCTAGGCTTTGTCCATGTAGGTAGCTGCTACAGTGGAGAGGAAAGTAGAAAAGGAGGTGGCCAAACATGTCAGTTCCCACAAACGTGATGGGAGATGGACATGAGATTCAGTTCCAGTGATCGTTCCGTGGGACTTGGAATTTTCAAAACTGCTTTGCTTAAGCAGAAATCAGAGAGTTGCCAAATTTCTAAAATTCCAATTTTAAACTGCAAACTTCAACAAAATTAAGAGCATTTCAAAATAAAATCACAAATGTAGCTTGGTTTTGCCATTCTCCTTTTCAGAAGTCATTTGTTAGTGTCCTACACACATTCTATTATCCAACTTGAATTTCAAAGTTGGAACTTTTTGCATTATCGAATATTTAAAAATAAATGTTACTTTTCTATGAAATCCACTGTTTGAAAGCTTTAAATTTAATTAAAATCAATACAACAAAATGGTAATGTCTCAGCTCATGCAAGGTCTCCACAACAAGAACAAAATCACGAGGTTTCACAACATTTATGAGTGACCAATAAATATTTTTCCAAGTCCACAAAATGGATCTCTAAAATGTTCCTTAAGGGGATGCCGAATCTTTTGATCTACACTCTGAGGGCTGACAACTGCTATGTAAAATACACTGTAAGTAGCACTAGTAAACTATTGGTACTTAGGAAAATCAAAAGAACTTGTCAGAATTTGCAACCTACAAAACAACCTGAGTGGCTCCACAGCAGAAGCAAAAGACCAGAGGCCAGGATGGCACGTTCTGCCATCACACATTCACTTACACAGCTGACATGCTTTGGCTGGACAGTAAAAATCATCCTTTGATCTGAACTACAGACTACGGCTCTAAAATTAAAAAAGGTAGCTCAAAAGAGGAAGACGCTATTTCACAACACGCATTGGCGAAGATCAGACTTCATACTCTTGGCAAGCTCCCTGGTCTTTAGTGTTTGATGGAAGGTATCTGCTCCTCGGAACAGCAGGGAGGGCACCACCTGATGCTGAGGCAGCTTCACAAGAGGTTGCTGGACCACAGGATTGTCTAGAAAATTCTCAATGCCTGCAGATTGCAAACTCACATATCCCAAGCATCAAAACCACCTAACATTTCAAAGTACCGTGGTATCTTTATTCTCTGAGTACTCTAAGTGGAACACGGTCTTCCTCTCCAGGGAACAAACCCAAACACATGTAGCAAAATTTCCAAGGAAAAAATATTGCTAAAAGCTCTGTAGAAAACTTCCATTTTTGTCCGGCATGAAAACGATGCATTAACTGAACTTGTAGCATATACAATCTTTTTAAAAAGTAAAAAAACAATCTTAAATGAATTGATTGCTATTAATGAACAGCCAAAGACAGAGAAACAAGTATGCTCTCTTGTCTCCTATGAGCTATGATGGCCCACTCAAAGCTGATTCAGGAACTAATGCAGTTGTTTCAAGAAAGAAAATAGCAAAAGATTCAATCTTTGGCAGCTTTTAAACCATCTGTTCCACACTATTTTAATCACTTCTGCTCAGTACAGAGATTATGGGTTTCAGTTCATTTGTGGTGGAAAAACAAAGAATGCTGCATTTTCGGAGCGCGTGGGGGGAAATCCAGAATCCTCCCAACTACTCTGAAACCAGAGTATTTGAAGAAAGCAAAATGCTTACTGCTCACACACTTGAGCGTGATAGAACAGCCCTCCCCCTCCAGGAGGGATTCCTCCTGTGCTCTGAAGCAAACGCAAATTGGAATGTGCCACACTGACCTGAAAAAAGTGGGCTGTGGGGAAGGAGCTCCTATTAGCCACTTCATTATGGCAGAACAATTAGTATCATTCTTTCCAACGGAAGAACCCAGAAGTTCCCATTGCCGTTTGTTGTGGGAAATTGCTTATGAATGTGAAGAATGCGTTTCCTCAGCTCAAAAGTTACAGACTTTCCATGACTTTCCTGTAGCACTAAAAGATCTGTAGACTAGAAGCAGTAGGTGGGTTTGAAGCCATGTTCACATCTTCTCTGTAACACAGCACCTTGTGTTTACCACCCTGAGCTATAGGAATGGCTATAACCCTATACCATTTCCATATTGCCCGAGGAACTGCACTGTTACGGTTTCTGCTTCCCAATGGGTCTTCTCAGCACCTGGAAGGGGATCTGACCCAGCTCTTTGTGCTGCTTGAAGCTGAATTGGTGAGTGAGCTCTTTCTCAGGGCACTGAAGGGAAATTTGTCTTCCCCAGCATCAAAATCCAGTGCAGTCTTCTCAAAAACACTGAAAGACTTACCAGGATCTCAAATGATTTAGCCTGTGATCTAAGATGTAGACAGGCAAACAGATTTAGTGAGAGGGAACCAAGTCAGCTGGCCCAAGCTGAATGTCCCACTGAAAAAGAGTTTTTCTGCTGTAAAGATTAATTCTCAGTATTCCCATGATCAATAACTCCCATGTGTTATCATTTAATACTGGTATCTGACGAGCAACTCAACTACATGAAGGTCAGCAGAGATTTGGCTAAACAGCCAAAAAGCGTTCGTTTGCATGGCCTTGGATGACTAACAGCACTGCCTAGAAAATAAATCATGTTTTACGAAATTTTTCATTAACATTTTTCAACAAGCCCAGTGTAAATTCAAACTTAGTGCCTTTTGCAGTCATCAAAACCAGCAAGAAACAGAACATTCATAAAAATGCTTCATTTTTGCACATAGTCAAAGCACGTGCAAAAATAAAAAACTGAATATAATCAACAGTTTATCTAGCACATAAAGGACATCCAAAGAATAGAAGCAGTATGAGTAAATATCTATTTTATATTATTAAAATACTGATACTAAGTGCCATTAAGCTACAACATTTGTTGTGGTTCAGAATAAACCCATATGCTTGTAGCTAAGAACATAATAACTCTTAACTACGTAAACCAAGGCGACAGAAAAGATCCCTTGGTTTGCATAGATTTGTGCAGCCACTTTCCATTGCTGAAGGATCCACTAAGTGGATTAATCGTCTCTGATCTCTGCACACTCAGATTAAGCTAAAGATTTCCCCAGGAAACATTTTCTGTACTACAGCAAATGAAAACACTGTGAGGTGCTTTCCTTCCTTTTTTTTTCCACCTTCTTGGCCCAATGTGGGGGCTTCTGCCTTCTGTCTGGCATATCCAGCTACTCAGAACCTCTGAAAAATGAAGACCCGAGTGAATATTATGTACCCGTAGAGGGTGCCGGTCTGAACCAGAAAGGGATTGTAGTGATCTATTTTTAGGACAGAAATGTCACAGTCAATAGAGAGGCAAATATCCCGCTTCACTCTGCCCTAGAGGTAACAGCTTTAAAGGTCAGAAAGCAGCTCTTTCTGGAGATACTCCACTTCAGCTTCTCTAACAAGAACACGCGATTAGCCTTTTGAATGAGAAAGTTATTTACCGACAGCAGGAGTACTTCAAACTGCACAGACCCTGCACATACGTACACTTTGCATGGTTGCTGCCACAAGCACTTAAGAGATTCGCGTTGTTTCTTGGAGCCCACAGGACGCACCATGCTCTCGCGCTCTGCAAGTGTGAGAGACAGGTCGTACCACTTGTTCTTAACTGTCCCCTAACAGCAACCCCAGAAACAAAGAGATGATAAAAAGAAAAGAATCGAGAGTGGGAAATGGATTTGCTCCTCAAAGTATTCTCTGTAGTAGTCAGTAAATGACTGTGTTCTCTCTTCAACTGATTGTTTTTATACAATCTCAAATATTTATATTTATATTTGAGATGCTTCCAAACAAAGATTCCAAAGTCCTCATGCAAACAAGGGACTGCGTGGTGACTCTAACAGCCACCCACTGTCCCTTGAAGCATCCAAGGTAACTGAGAATGGAAATCCAGAGGGCCAGCTGTGAAAAAAGAGAGACGAGTCTACAGTGAAGCCCCAGCTGAAACTCAAGACCTCCTGCAGTATGTTCTAATCATAACTAAATCTGCCCACTTAGGTCATTATATTACAAGTTCTACTGTAACCTGTTATCCATTTAGACAACTTTTATGTATAAATGACTGTGGCCCCACTTCAATCCTTCTGTTATCATAAGTGTTTCAGATATAGTTTGACACTTTCATCCTGCTAAGTATGCACAATATACACATACGATTGGGAAAAAAAAAAAAAAAAAAATTGTTAAAGGAATGTCCTGGTATAAATGAACTAAATCATCATCTTAGGGAGTCACATGGGATGCAGTCAAGGAATACTCTACAAAAAAGACAGTCAAAAAATTGACCATTCAGGCCTGAGTTTTTCTCTTGCTTTGCTGGCTGAGACGATGCCCACCAAAGATGACAATTTGTAGTATATTCATGAGAAAGCTGCCTGCGTGATGGGTTGCTCCCATCCTCTAACTCCCTGTGCATGGTTTCAGCAGTGCCAGTAGCTGCTCCGACTCTATGGGCAGAACCATGAGCTGCTACGGGAGAGAGGAGATACCGTGGGAGATGCCCAGAAGGGGAAAGCTGATGCTTTGTCACTCTCTTGTTAGACACTGCTCCCTCTCTCCTTCCTTTACCTCACCTAGCAACGGGAACCAAGTCAAACTGAAGCTCTGGCTTAACTTGCAAGCCACCTGGTTAGACCATGCTACTCTAGACCATGAATATAGCTACTAACTGGCACAAAATAAATGACACAAATACTGACTACGAGGTTACCCATTCTCTGTCAAGGCAGCCTGAACAGGTAATGGAGTACTTTGCCAAAAGCAACAGCTTTCAGTCGCTATCAGTGAAACTGATGCAGAAGTCATCAGTAGAGAACGCACTTTTTTTTTTTTTAACAACAAAGATATGAATATATAAATAAATACATGTCATTTTCTGATATCTAAAGGAAGGTGATTAAATTGAAGCTTTACACTCAGGCAATTACTAGGAAATAGTGATAAGTAGATAACGTACACATAAACAAAATGTTGAATACCTTTTAAAACACAAGTCTTTATTTATTTAGCTCTCTTAGCTGCTTTTCTTTTTTGAACTTATTGCTGTTGATAACTTTATTGACTTCCTTTGCAGCCCCTAAGTCCCCATGGCTTGAGTTTTACCAAGTGGAAGAAATATGATCTTTTGCAGAGCACCTCCCTGATTAATCCCTTGCTAGTACATCAGGGCAACTTTACTGTGTCGCTGAGGCAGGGAGCATAGTTAAAAGCACACAACCGGCCCCAGCTCATTTATGAAATGTGGCTGAAATTCCCATATGTGTGTTTCTGTGTAAGAAGTATCATGTTGTCCTTCATATTCCCACAGGGGAAGTTCTTACTAGGCGCTTAATGAATCAAGGCTAAGAAATAATGAGTTATTTATTTATGACATCATACATTAAAATAACACATGAAACCAAAGGAATCAAAGCTTCTTATGTGTGACAGGCATTCTTCATTTAATACTCCTGTCTACATACTTTCTTAATTCCTAGTTTTGTTACAAAAACGAGTTAGTAATTGGGATTTCAGAGACTGGATGAAAGGATTCATTTCACGTGAGTGGCATCAGCAAAAACAAAGCCGAAAAGTCGACTGAGTTGGGCACAGTCCTGCCACAGCGCACAGCACACCGCACGGGGGAAATGTGCTTTAAAATACCAGAGATCCAACTGTCGTGTTGGAGGCATTGTGAGCTAACACTCCAAGAAAATTTAACATATTGACACATGTCTTCACCACTGCAATTCAAATAAAAAGCCAGCAGGCAGACCTCAGAAGAACTGATGGAGGAAAGGGGGAGCTTAAACTCCTTCCCATCCACTAAATCATGCTCTGGCCCAGCAGTGCTGTCCCTACTATTTGTTAGCTCAAAAATACTGAGTCAGCAAAGAATTTAAGCATGTGCCTAAATTTAAGCAGTTTAATTAACTTTGACGTCAGTGAGCCTACTTGTGTGCTTATAATTAGATATGTGCTTGCTGAAGCAGAGCCCATCTGAATAGAATCTCGTTGATTTTAATTTGGCCCTTTGTCTTTGCCCCTCATTTATTCTTTGCAGTGACTGAAGGATTAGTGCTAAGGTTCTGATTCAGGAATGCACTTAAACAACTCATCTTCACTCACACCATGTAAAAAGAGGCTAAGCATCTCTCAGAAAATAAGCATAGGCCTTTCCTGAATAGCCATAGTGCTTTCTTGAATAATGACAATTTCATGATTGAAGAATGATGAGAGTTATTTCACTCATACTTGAAATTGGGTGGTCCAGTCTCATTTTTTAAGTCAGATTTTTTTCATTTTTTTCAGATCTTTTCCATTTACGTAAAAAAAAAAAGGCAAAAAGTTGTGCTCTACATACTATAAATGAAAATTTACGAGTTAGCATCTACTTAACAGTGGAATTAATTCTATATAGGAATCCTTTTCACTGTTGTTAGTTCTTGCAGTGGGTAGGTGCCTGCTGTAAATGACCTACCTTTTCATTTGAACATTGGCTTTTAGGTCCTGGTATTCAAGATATTTTAAAGCCGTGTAAAAAACACACACAAAATAATAAAAGCATTAAAAAAACCAAACCAAAACACTGCATGAGGAATGCGAGAACACGAAAAATCACTCATACAGACAACAGAAGTAACAGTTCAAGTCCCCAGAGGTCACGGGACAGGTAGGTGCCTCCATGGACACACCAGAGCAAAGCAGCAAGATCAAAGCCCCATGCCCTGCCCCGCTGCTCTGTTGAACACCTCTAGAGGAAAATCTGATGTCTTTTAACATGTCCATGCAATTGTATTCAGCACACAGATAGCATCTTCAACAACCCTTTTAACTCAGATACTTCACCCCATCCTTCTGTCTTTATGGCCTTTTAAAACCTGGAACACGTGACAGCCAGTATTAACTGCAAGCACATCCAACTAAATGTGGATTTGGAAGGATACAGCAGCAGAGGGGGAAGATGAAAACAGTAAGAAACCCAAGAAGTGAGGTCACTATGGAAAATTCTACAGAAAGAGTTACTCAAAATAAACAAGAAACCCCGAAGAGCACTTCTTCTGAAGACTCTGCCCTTATCACAATCCTTGTTTGTTATGCGGTCTGCATCAATGGTACCAGTAAATATACAGCTAAAATACCAACCACTCTTTGGAAAATATTAATCAGAAATCCCATTTATTTAGCCATTTTTCAGAAACTCCACTCACAACTGTGTGTGCTGTGAGACGGCTGGTCCTTCATTTACTCAAAACCAGTTGGCACATACCTAATGTTCTGCTTTCAAAACAACATAAAAAAAATGTTTAAAAGGTCCAGCCTCAAATTACACTGAAGAGAAAGCTGATGATATAGAGAAACAAACTATCCCATCTAATTCATGAGTGCATCTGGAAACACAAAAACAGAATAAGAACAAACAGGTTGGATTATTAAATGCATATACTTCCAGTGACAGAACTGATATAGTTCTTTTAAGGCCATTTAGTTTGTAAAGATAGGTTGATATATTTGGGTTGAAGGAGATATATAATAAGAAAAATCATTTAACTAGTGATTTTAGTTATGGGGTATTATTTGCTTATTAACTTGCACATGCCACAATTGAGAACCACATTATTACCTGCCGATCTCACAAAGACTGGGATTTCCTGGACACATCTAGATTTTTCATCCCTAAATCTGTATGTTTAACCTGAGATTGAGGCTCTCCCACACTAACTCACTCATGGAGAATTTGCCAGCTTGCAGGCCAAGCAGACACACGCTGTCCTTCTCCTCCGCTCCCATAATTGTGACCTCTCCCTTCATTGCTCTACATCTTTTTGTTGCATCAGTAAAAGGAATAGACCTATTTCAACTCTGTCATCTCTACTCTTGTACTGCTTGAAAACTTACAAACAGCTGCCAAAAGAATGGCCACTGTTCAATGTGCGGGACAGATGATGTTTGGTCTGGGCACACTGAAAACACCAAATCCATAACTTCTCACCATCCTGTGCAGCCAGCAACCAAGGCTTTCTCTCCAGAGGAGGAGAGAATTAAGAGTTCAGAAAAGGTTTCATTAACAAATAGTTCTTCTAGACATGGAACCTTAAAAATTAATTCCAGCATCGCTACAGAAGACAGTTATTTCTGCAGGCATGAGCTTCCTCAAGCATAGCTTTATATTTTCAATCTGTCCGTGACCTTTATAGCTTTATTGACATCAGGATAAGAGTTTTGGACAGAGAGACGAAAGGCAGATAAAAACATGACCTATGCAAATAAATACAACAATAGAACAATGATCCTTAACAGACTTCTTTTTTTTTCCCCTTCATCTTTGTAGACTAAGTGGCACCTGCAGAATAAACTGTTTCATTTTATGGGGCAACGTATATAATTAATATCTGACCATTCCAAGTTTCCAGTATGCTTTCAAACCACAGTCCAAATATATTTTATTCACAATAGATGCACATATAGGCTCACACTCCCTCCAGATCCTCAGTCTAGTTGTATTTTCTTCTCTACAAAACAGAATGACTTGTATCATGCAGAGACTGTCAACCACGTATCAGTGTCAGCATTCTGAAGACTATCCTTAGAGGTCATCATCCTGTTTCTGTAGAGTTTTTTTTTTTAAGACTATTTGATTGACAAGTTAAAGATTTAATTACATATGGGGCCAATATATTTCCCATCCTCCCTGAATTTGCAAACATAACCCTCCCCAGAGCTGGAGACTCTGGCTGTTCCACTGTCTCTGAGTGAAAGCACACATTTGTCACTGACGCACGAAGATGTGAGCTCCACCAGAGCAAGGAAACACGAGGAACACAGAACACCCTTTCAGCTGTGGCAGCCTGGCAGTCTGTAGTGCTGACTGAACCAAAGGGGACTGTGCCAAGCCAGACATGGCAGTCACAAGTTCCCCTCTGTTTTTCTAACATCACCTTCAATGTTTGCTACCCCACACACTACAACCAAAGAAAAAAAGCAAAATGTTGAAGTGCCTCTGTGTATGTAGTTGTTCTAAAGAGATGCTGAAAACCACTTTGTTGTCCTTCATAAGGACTTCCTGTTTGAAGCCCAGCTCCTACCAAGGACTCTACAGGATGACTGGCTGCTGAGTCGACTTCTTTGCCCTGACAAAGGGTTTGGGTTCTCATATTAGCAATAAATTCACACAGTTTGAATTTTGGTGTGTGTCAGAGTTACATGATAATCAATAACCAAAGGATCCCATCGAGCCTTCAGCAGTAGTTTGATGATCCACCAGTTTTGCGTCACAGGCTTAAGGACTTCGCCCTCAGACATTCTTGTTTCAAACCACAGCTTTCTGTCCCTTCAGCAGCTCTGAACGATTCTGCATGGAGGATGACCCTGCTCACTCAAGACAAACAGGCAACACAGTACTTATTTCTGCCCCTCTGTCAAGACTCCAACAGGTGGATCAGTGCCCAGGTCCCTTGCCAAGCACAGAGCTTCACGCAGTTGTTGGATACAACCGAGGGCGGCGCAGGGGCAAGAGCTCTGTCCCACCGCACTGCCACCACCTGCCCCAGCAGCTTCTGCCGCTGGCACTGCAAGCTGGGAGAACAATCCAACCAAAACAGAATTCGCCCTAACTAAAGACATTGTCTTCATGTATTATTTTTTCCACACACTGAAAGAAGAAAAAAGAATCTTTCTTTTGGAAGAACAGCTTTTTCTTTCTTCCATTCTGATAGACCACAATGTCAGCCTAGCCCTTCTCCAGCTCACAATGGTGCTCATCCCCAAGTATCAGATGTATATTTACCTAAATTGAGTAAAATTTTAAATCAGAACTTAAAAACTATTTACTGTCCTGTAAAGCATGCTAGATGTCGTAACAGAATAGAGAAAAGAGGTTTACACAATTTTGGTTCTAACACAAATCTACCTGAAGTCTTTGGTTTTGCTCTCAAGACAGCACAACAGTGACACAAGTGCAATACCTTCTTGTTTTTCCTTTGATCAAGTCACAGTCACTGTAGCTACTGCTAATTATTTCAAACACACAGATTTGGTTGTAATACTACAAAACCTCCAAAGCAACATGCTCTCACTGCTTGGTATGTGGCTTCTCTAGGACCACTAGGCCCTCTCCAACATTCCCAGTAGGAGACAGCAACTCTTATAGATTTCCAGCAATGTACATCTCAATATCTCATTTCAGACCAGTAGTGAGTCATTTTTCACACTGAGAACCGAGAGGTCTCTTTGGTTCTTTGCCTTAATTGAAATTATTTCTGTAGTAAACACACGATTTTTTTTTCCTATGATGGAAAGACAATATCTTCCAGAACGAGGAAGATTAATGTCATTTGGGTCTGACCAGACAATCATAGGGGAAACTATCACACAAGAAACAAATACCCTGCTTTGTCCGTGGATGTTCAGTGTTCAATATATCTCCTCAGAAGCAGCCCCTGTTCAGCCTTCTATTATTGAGTTCAAAGCCAATTCAGTAATATTTGCCTTTATTAATGTTTAATTTTATGTTTCCTGTGAGAGCTTCCTTTATAAGATGCACATTTTAATCTGGTGCCTGTGGCTGCAGGTTTGAATCTACAGAGCCCTCAATGTGGCTTTGCGAAATGACAACACAAGTAAGCAGGATTAAAGAGTCGTAACTTGTTCTGTCCACTAAAATTAGTAACCCGAGTACACTTTAAATGCAGGCATTTCTCAAAGAAATAAGGAATACATTGAATGGGTCTACAGGTGTTGTTGATAACTGCTACAAAGCACGATTTAGCATATACAGGTGTGTCAGGAATAAATATGGAAAATATGGATTTACGAGAATTTTTTTAAAAGTTCACAATAAGACACAAATATCTTTGTAGTTTTAATCAGACTATCAAAAAACAGAGTACTTACCTTAACATCCAGAAAACCTGCAGAGGAAAGCTAATCTGACGGTTTTCTTTACATGTGCTATTGAAACTGAAGTTGAGACAAAAAGAATCCATACAATGGAAACAACTGAGAAGCCTTATCAAACATGAACATACTAACCTCTGCTGAACTTCTCAGAAAAACAGCACATGTTATAAGGAACAATACTGCATTTGTTTTGGGCATATATTACTTAACAGCTTCTTTAAATCCATTTTCTGTTGTTTTGGGCATATATTACTTCACAGCCTCTTTAAATCCATTTTCTGTTTTTCTGTGGTCTTTCCCCTTAAATTCCCCCTCATGAAGAGGCACGAAGACTAACACAAATTAGAACAATCTACGATGATGAATTCTTATCATTCGTTGATTATTCTTTAACTGATATTTAAATGAATGTATTTTATCACATAGCACTTATATAAATACCTTGCTATTGCCATACATTAACAGGTGTATTTGAACATGATGGAACACTAAAACACTTATTCACAGCTAGACTTCTGAACATGGAAATCTCTCTTTTTAAAAAGAAATACTATATATAAGGTCTTGTCTACCAACCAGTGTGTTTCCCAGAGTGTCATCTCTCAAGTATTCAGAGCAAGAACTTTTCTTAACAAGCTGACTACTTGATGCAGAGAAACCTGCAGGAATTAGGAGCGGATCTGCACTTTCAGCCAGTGGAATCCCAAACTGTATTTAGGAGGCGAACCCACTGTCCTGGAGCTTGACGATCTGATCTGTTTGCACAGTTGGTGCTTTCAGTAGTTCAGCCCTCCAGCAGCAGAACAGGTACCAGGCCCTGTCGAAGCCGCTGTTACTGTTCTCATAGCCGGACTCCTCGCAAACTTCTCCGAATGCCTCCAAGACACACAGGCTGGGTGCACATTTGGATGCGTTGCAGCTCAAAAGGGAACATGTTCAGGACTGCATGGTGTAAGCTGAGGAAAGGTAACTTGTAAAGGGCAAATGCCATTCTGAAGAGTTTGCTTTCTTATCTCCCATGAATATATGTATGTTTTCACAGCTGCCTCCCTTCTTACTTTCCCTTTGTGACTTAACTCAAATTCAAAGGAACAGATATATTACTCGAAACAACAACAGAAAAGAAAACATCAACATTTACACCATGACCAAGCTCTAGTCTGTCTCTGTCACCAAACTTTCAGTTGCTCTCAGCACATATGTGGTCCCTGAAGCAGAAGACAGAAAACAGTGATAGAAATCAACAGAAATCTTTTCTGGAGAATGCCAACTCCAGTCCAAGTGAAAGTGTGTTTCACACACTAGGAAAAGATACCACCCAGGAACTGCATGATGAACTAATTCTCTGTACCATTCAAATCCACAGCAAAGTGAGCATCCAGGTAAGCACCAGCCTCATGAAAACCCAAGGTACAGACTAAGGAAACAGCAGAGCTCGCTTGTTGCTATAGCTGAGTCTCTGCAATTCTCCTAAGTGCTACAGTAAAGGCATTAGTGAAAAAATGTTCCAACCTGGCAACACAGTTTTACTGCTCCATCTTTCAAAGTCAGAATTGGTACCATGGTAACAAGGACCTGTCAAATGTCAAAAAGAATGGGTGAGATAAACCACCTGATATTTTAGCTAGACAGAATAAAGAAGCAGCAGCTCAGTCATGCAACCTGCTTTATAAACACAGGTGTTCAACTGCACAACAGAGCAGTCAAAGCCAAAAAGGAGTAAATCTCTGTTCCAGCAAAATAATATCTATCTACATGGGTATGTCATGAGTTCCTAAAATTCACAAAGATGAAGAGGAATTGCCAAGCCAAGGATAATAAAAGTCAGACACAAGTATGATAGTTTTTCTTCTAAGAACAGAAGGCAGACGCAGTGCCTCAGCAGGAGGCATCTCATAGGAAAGGAACAGGAACAGCTCGAACAAGTGAGGTCCAGTGGGGAAGAGCATCTCTCATTCTGCAGCTCTTCAGACACTCCACCTCAAGATCTCAAGGTTGAGAGCTGACTCCTGACAAGCCTGTCGCATGTCAGGTCAACCTGACAGAGGCTCAAGATGCAGGATATAATTTTCCACACTGGAGGTCTTCTAGAGTTTTGTTCTAAGTAAACTATTGGGCAAGGCAAATTGGCGAAGTCCGCTGTGCCTTCCTTGTGATCCGCTTTTCTGCAGTCACTGTGAATGTGGCTGTCACAGACTACAGACAGAGATGAATGCTGCTTGCCACTAAGCAACAGTACTGACTGTGCTTCCCTTTGGCCATGGGAAGGTGCTGACTTCATTAGCAGAAACTAACGAAACTAACCCTGTAATCTGCATAAATTAACAATGAATTACTCATGTATTTGCAGTATCCATACTATGAACCTTTAGGAAAGAGAGCCTTAGGTGCAACAAAGGTATATCTTGCCAATACATGTTCCAGAACAGAATTATTTTATCTGTATAACCACAAAGTGTAAGTGTCCCAGTTGAAACCATGGCTCCACTGCACTGAATACATACCCACAGGGAAAGAGATAGTTTCTGTCCTGCATAATATTGAATCTAATTAAACCAGACAAATAAGAGTGAGATGGAAGGTGTATTTTTATCCTTGCTTCAAAGATACAAAACTACAAAACAGAGAGCAAGGCGATCAAGGGCACACAGTGAGTATCTGTGCTAAGAGCTAGAAAGGGAACTGAGGGATCACCTGAAATGTACCCAGTCTTCTGCATCAGAAGCCGTTTCAGAAGGTAACGGCTAAGAGAAAATGATACCTTTATTTTAATGAAGAGTGTCGAGTGGACAGTTTTAGGACAGTAAGTACTACTAGATGAGACAGCTGCATGGAAATGTACCGAGAATTTAGAAATACACAGATAAAATGGTCTTAACCAGCTTTCAACTACATCAAGAACCACATTATACAGTCAGTTTCATACGTTTATTGGGTTTTACCTTTAAAAAGCAGTTTGATTTTCCATTTTCCTTTCCTCTGCTCCTTCTCTCTCCACTGTCATTCTAACTGAAAACCTATTCCAAATGCAACTGCCTTAACAGTTCAGAATTTCCCCCTTATTTCAATACTTTATTCAATTTACACCTATACGTTTTCTTGCAAACACTGTCCTGTAGCTTCATAGTTCTTGTTCTATGTTATTTGTTAGTATTTACAGACATGCCATAACCCTGCTCAGCTTTCATTTCATGAACAATGTAAGCCAAGCTCTTCTACTCTGCTCTCATAAAGCTGCCTACTCATGCCTCTTATCAGCCACTTTGCTAAGCACAGGTACAGCATTTGTATTTCTTCTCTAGTCATGAGACCATTTTGACTTGGCTAATTTGCTGAAAATTTTTGGCATGAGACTGACATTTTCTACGCTATTTCTTTCCAAATGCAGGCATGCTGATCATTTGGTCCCTTCACACTGGAGGGATGCCAGCGGCCTTGGCTGCAGTCACTTCCATTCTATACTTGTAATCCTTTTAGCCACCTTGCTTTGTCTTGCCTCCACAGACGATGTAAGCTTTATTGTTGGAAACTTTGGCAAAGTATTCATCAAGCCTTATGCTCCTCTGCAATCTAGAGGTTATCCTTACTTTCTACCTTTTCCTCATTCACATTGAAGCCTCATTTCGTCTCTTCTCTCATTTCTCTAAGTTGGATAATACACAAAACGACACTTTGCCCAATCTATACTATTGCTTTGAAACAAGGCAGTAAAACATGCTAGGTGATATACCCTAATCAGGATGTACCTTAGGTCTCAGTATCTTGTCCAGTGATGTTTTAACACCACCATTTTTCAGCACTCTCACTGCAAATGCCCTTGTTAACCCAGAGTCCAATTCATTCACAGCTTTGGTAGCAGAGCCACTAATAACTGTAAAATAATAGGGATGTTCCATTACAACCACTAAAACTAAATAAAAAGGAACAAAACATAATGTAAAATCCTCAAATACTACAAAGTTCTAGCTTAGGCTTCATATAAAATTAAGATTACTAACTAATACTGCTCTTGAAAAATAAAAACAAAAGCACACCAGGTAGAGCCTTAGGGGCTGAAAACAAAGCAATATCAAAAAGGGGTTGCTACCTCTGCTATCAAATATCTAACATTTAGCTGACCATCCAAGCTATCACAGCATTTGTTTGCTGTAGCTTCCCAGTGACAGCTAAAGTGTCTTTTCTGCACAGTTCTGCCCTCGGGCTCCTTCCTCCCTCTCTCTCTTTTTACAGAGACACTGAACACTGTCCTTTTCTGACAAAGCTCTCTGTATGATCTCATCCTGTCGTCCCCTTGTCTGGCCTCAGCTTGGCCTCCTGACAAAAGCAAAAGGAGCTACAAGAGCAATGAGATTCAGTAGCTCGATAAAGTATTTTTTTAAAAAAATATTTCAGAAGAGAAAGTTATTCCCCCACTCTTTAAAAAACAAGCAAACAAACAAAAGAACAAAAAAATCGCCCACAAACCACACAAACCCCAACACTCAATTGGTGAACTCTGTTTTTTCTTGAATAGTAGACCTTAAAACAAAGCTACCAAGCCACTTAAAATCTTCTATGAAAAGCACAAAACAGCAGACAGCATGCCGAGGAAAGGTCCAAGCAAGCACTATTCAGAAAGAAAGTCTCTTCAGGCAGAAAAACCTGACTACACAAACATCCATGTGCTCACACACTAAAGCACCACTGAGGTTGCTGCAGTCGGAAAGCAAATGAGCAGGCAGGTCACCTGCTGGGCCGGTCCCAATAGGTGTCACAACAAGGCAAAGGAATTTGCCGTGGAAGGTTTGGGGAGCAGCTGTCACCAAAAGAGACAGATATATTCTTAAAGTCTTTGTCATTTGTCTTCGGGGTGGGAAGCGCTGTATTTGACCTCCTGCTGAGGCAGCGGCCCAGATGCAGCAGCATGGGTGAGCAGAATAAAAGGAGGCACAGCTATTATTTCAGGTACAAACACCAGAACGCAGAGACAAAAGGTACAGTCATTAAATCATCATTACTATTTAAAAGCACACACACGACAACTTTTTAATACTTTTCATGCCACACGGGTCTCCGCCTCAGGCCATTCTCTAAACGGATTTGTATTAGCTAATTGTTAACTATCTACACGGCCAAGTAAAACAAGGTAGACAAAGAAGCGGGACATCTAACAGTGGCTCGGCAACACCCAACAGTGTTGGATGGGAGTCCCTGGAGAACGGGAGGAGGACTATCAGTTGTGCTCTGCCAACCAGCAGACCCGAGGGATGCCAGGCTGGGGTGGTCCCCCTGCTCCGTCACAGGATGTCTGTAGAAGAGTGACTGGAACAAGTGTTGAAGGTGTCATTCAACAGATGTAACAGAAAGAAATAATTAGTTACTCAGAACAACATGAGAGCATCCTTGACAACAACTTAAGCAAATACTGAAAGGCAGTTTTCAATGATGCTCACTGTTTACAAAAAAAAAAAAAAAGGTAAAAGGCAATCTCAACATTTTTACAAAAAGCGAATGAGTAGAGACACTGTTACTGTGGAAATCAGAAGACGTCAATTCATTTAGATATTGGAATTAACCCTTTTAAAAAAGTCAGGATGACTTTGTAACGCCAGTCTTTCAAGTCGCCCATTCAGTGACATACCTCTTGCAGATCATACATGAATGTGGCAGCCTTAAAGTAGGGGCTATACATGGCATATCAAAAAATATGTTCTGGTATGCCCCAAGATATGAGTAGTTAGTACAGACAAGATGAGCACTAAAAAAACACAGTGTGGATGGGCATGATGAAAGCCCAGGAATAACTAGCGAAACAACTGTATACATGGTAAAAATATTAGTGAAACCAAATATATAATATAATGCTAAGAAATTAGTTGTACATGAAACTGGGAAGTAGGAAGCAAAGCAAAGGACTGAGAAGCTTTTTAGAATACACTGAGAGACAAGCACATGTCTTCATTACCATCTTTCCCAGTATCATATCTATTAACAATGGAAAGACTGAAATCTGTACAGATTGCTACTGTAATGAGTTAAAAAAATCACATATATTCCCAAAAAGTAAGTACTGGTAGAAAACAGACACTGACATTGGGCTTTTCTAGGATGTGAAGACTGATCAGTGGTTTTCAAGACTATCCCCTCATCCAAGCCTAAAGGAAAAGGACTAAAACATTAAAAGATCCAGAGATGACAACCTCACTTAACACACTACACATATCCCTCAGGAAGAACTGGCAAGAGAGGGGGTATCACTGCTTTTAACAGGTGTATTTTCAAAGTGTCTCACTTAATGCACTCATAGTCAGAAATCCTCATCTGACAAGCTTTAAAAAAAAAAAAAATCAAGAACAGATGTGATAGCAAACAACTGGAGAAACTTACTAGCAATTCACAAAATAAATAAAATAAGAAGATCATCCTGGTCAACTGAATGTTTTATCTTCCACACAGTTCTCCCAGATGAAAATCAGACAGTTTATTCAATATTCAGTAAAAATTAATGATCCCTTCCCATACAAAAGATAAATCAGTAAGTTCGGCGAATATGCCTTGATGTGAAAGGCACTTTTGCATGTGCTTAGAGCACTTAGGACAAAAGGTAGCCATGAGTAAGGAATTTGGGGGCTGATAAAAACCGAAAAGGAACATGAAAAGAAGTGTTAACAACCCAATCAGTTGACTACAAATCACTGTTTCAGAAGAAGGTAACCTTTTGTGGTGTTCTAAAACTGGGACTGCATACCAGTTTAGTACTAAGCAGAAAAGTTATCCATGCTCAGTCTGAAACAGAACAGTTATCTGCCTGTTTTCCAAGCCAGTGCACATTATGTTGACATTCATCAGCTAAGAAAAGGAGAACCAGAATTAAATGCTCCAGTTAAATCAAACATGTGAGAAGCAGAAAGACTCTAAAGTGCATTTTCTACTTGTACTACACAGAGGAGCAGCAGCGATACATCATGATCAAATATTGCTACTTGATCAGAGCCCTATAACAGATTATTGCTGTAAAATACTGGAAAAATGGCTACTTAATACTATACCAATAGGATTGCCACCTACCCTTGGCTCACAATTCTAAAGCTAATAACTATATGTATGAGAAACCATGGTACTTCTTTGCACAGACATATGCAGTCAAGGAATAGAAATCTGACAATAGATGTACTGGGGAGTGTAGAATGAATGTGAAAGGTTTGGAGGTTGACACATGACACAAAATCAATGGTTTACCAAGATGGAGGGGCCTGAGTGTGTTCATTCCCACCATGAAATTACTAAATATCAGTGCTTCTGAAAGTAACATTTCATCTATAAGATCAAGCAGGGCAACAAATACACTAGTCAGGGAAAACGTAAATTTCCAAAGTCATGTATCCTCAAAAAAGCAGGCCATTGAAATGCTAAAAGCAGCAGCACTATTACCATTAAATACGTGTTTGGGTTTGGTTTTGTTTTTTAAGGAATGCAAGACAGTACCAGGTCACATTTATTCAGAATATAACCATCCAAGAATTAGTAATACACACACACACAAAAAAAAAAAGAGTTTTCCTACCAGCTGATTTTGGAGTGAATTTGTCCCTGTTGGCTGCACATACTGCCAGTAGCCTGTATCCAAGATCCAAGTCAAATCCTTGCTGAGCTGCCACTCGACTAACCACCTGCAAAGAGAGAAAACTTCATTAGGGGTTATTTGAGCTCTTTGCAAAGTTACATTAACATGCTTATCAGCACTAATGTTGGGCAACTGAATCTGCTGTGATATCCACAAAACAAAAATGGGAACAAATACAATATAAGGCATTGCTCTTCGGTAGTTTTCAGTGCAAGCACAGCACACTGAACACAGGGGTCTTCTGGTCATCTGTTTTTTTGACCACTTGACCTGGTAGTTGCATGAAAGCTGGAGAGACAAAGCTTTTCCAGAAGCAATAATGCAAAAGAAACGTACACAAACATTGTACAGAACAAATTTTACTGTACTTGAGACTTGGGGATGAGAAGTCCCTAAGTGTCTGTCTCTGTGTCACAAGCAGTTCCCGACCCTGTTCCCAAGAGCCGTGCCCCAGGTCCTTTTGGCTGAAACGCCCTCCACACCAACGGGAGCTTCTCGGGCGCTGTGATCACTGGTGCAGTCACTGCATTTCAACAATACCGTGTTGGGAAGTGCATTTACTACAGTCTTAGAATAAATACGTATTTGCCAAACACATTAGATAGAGAAAGAAGATATTTTTGTTTTCTTTTTTTTTCTTTCTTTGGACTTCTGGGAATGTGAGCTGATCTAGAAGAACTAGCGAAAATCAGGCAAATCAAAGGCTGCAGGTTAAGGACTAAAAGCAGTCAAGTGTTTCTCCAGGCCAGCAACTCAGCTATCAGCCAAGAATGCATCCTCATGAAAATCTGCCTAGGATAAATACAATACTGTGGTCATTCTGGCAAACTATGCTGCAGTTACACACAGTAGAGCTTTTATAGTGCTTTTCAGTGACACAAGATGACTTCAGACTCAGAGGTACAGATAAAACAGGTTTTTCTTAATGTTGCCATTACTGCTTTGCATCGAAACAACGGTCAAGGAACCCCACAAGAAACAGAACACTATTTCCTTGGGTGAAGCAAAAGGAAGTTCCTATCCTAAATAGCTTACAATACTAGAAAATACCCTTTTCCCACCCCTATCTCCATCTGAAAGCTTCTTTCTAAATTAACGACCCTGCAATTTTCTGTGTTCAGGACTGGTTCTCCCAAAAAAAACCAGCAGTACAGAACAGAGTGAAGAACCAACATATGCAATAGCCTACAAATGGTAAATAAATGCACTATTCTGCCCTACCTACTCAACACTATTACATGCAGATTACTATCTGGAACTTTTTCCAATATTCACTTTTCCTAATATACACTTTTCCTAATTAACAATAAAGAATCAAATCTCTCTTAAGAAAGAACTCTAATGGGTAAAGTTTCCAGGCAGACTTTCATTGTTTCTGTTGTTCCTACTAATTTACAAGTTACCAGTTTGCATTAATTTATCAGGTGGAAGTGTCCCCTCCTTATTTCCTTTTAACCCTCCCCTCTCAAAACTGAACAGTGCAGAGATTCAGGGAAATGAAATGAGAATTTGGATAATCAGTACAATAATACACAAACTTAGAACACACCTACTGTTTTTATTTCCTGTTTCTCTTTACAAGTACAGCTCTAAGTTTTAAATAGGAAACAAAATTTGTGAGAAAGAATGCAGTTATGTTTGATAAATCACAAAACATTTCCAACTTGGTAGGTCAGCCTTTAACCCTTTACACTTGAAAGTCTGATTGTTGTTAATATCCTGGCTAAAACTCCGGATCCAAACTTGCTCAAAACAGGATTAAACAAGAAAACCACAAACAACCCCCCCAAAACCAACCAAACAAAACCCCACAACAAAAAGAACAACAGCCGAACAACAAGATATCTCGTATTTCAGGCTAAGGTAGCAATAGGAGTGCAGCCTGATGGGTCACTATGAGATCTGGAGGACACTTATACGCTTGGAAATCAAACTGTTCCCCTTTCCTACTTGCAGACTGACAGGTCAGCGTTAGGGATCAGTAGGAAGCAGGGAGAAAGCTCCTCTGAAAAAAAACATCTTGTTAAAGGCTCCTGTGGGCATGTCTCATCAATGTGTAAACATTACTTACACTTCTTTAGGCATCATCTATACTATCACAGAGGAACGCATTTCAGAGTGCTACTCAGGTCTGTAAAACAAAGGAGAAAGGGCTGTCCCATTTTCTGTTTTGAAAAAGCACATTATCATTGAACTACTTATTTTGAAACTGGACAGGAAGGCAGATACACCTGCTCATCCATGAGCACATGGAACCTTCAGAAACACATTGGCTGCCTGTAGGTTTGGTTCATTTTACAACACAAAGCGACAAGTACTGAGACCCTGCTGGCCAGAGGCCAAGTCGCTGCTCTCAACTGACATCTTGCTAATTATGGAAGAAATTCCACAAGGCAACTCAGGAAATACAGAGAATTGTAAAACCCTGAGCCCATGAAAGCCAATCTATGATTGCAATGTCTTCACTAAATAGACTGTAAAGTCTAGGTCAGTCCAAGTCCTAACAACAGTCACACTGCTACTCATTGCTCATGTTTTTCATGAAAACTGCGAGGGAAAACAAATTGCAAATTCGTTTTACCTAAAACAAACAAAATGATCTAAATTTGAAAGAAAGCACTTCCACTGACAAATGGTACAAAAAACCCTTCTGCCTCTCAAATGAGCAACAACAAAACCTTCAGCTACTTGATAGAAAACAGACATTTCTAATAAGACTTCCCTTTTGCCAAGAGTAATTTTCCACCTATATTTTCTTCCATGCACTCTGCTAAATGCAGAGAGAGGCTCTGCAAAGCAAACTGGTGCAAAAGGACTTTCTCTGGGCCCTTCTCCCCCTGTTCTTGGCTATTGTACACCACTCCTCAGCGACCCCCTTGGTCGACACAAATAGGGTAGTTCACTTTTTACTCCTAGTTTCTTCATAGGCTCAAAAATTTTTCCATTAACTGCACTGCAAGTTTTTCTTTGGATTGTGACAGCTAAAGACTTACTTTTATTTCAAAATGCAAGTCAAACAGAACAGATCATCTGTTCTCCAAAGACCCTCTTTCAGGTTGCCTACTGAAGTCAGACACTGCTCACGTGGTACATGGAAGGTTTTCCTCCGGTGACCCTATATGCAAGGGACCTCCTGGCCTTTTAAATTAACACTGAGACTTCTCAGAAATAAGGTGACAAATGCGTCATAGGAACATGATCCAGAAAACACAAAGAACTAACTACAAGACATTTGGTAAGTTTAATATATTCAAGTCAGCAGACCCTGCTGAAATTTACCTTCCAGTGCCTCAAAGGAACTAACGCTGGCAAACCTTGTAAATGCTAATGATTATCTTCAGGAATTCATTCAAGACAGAGACCTAGGAGGCACAGCAAATCTCTGGTTTTAAGACGGTAAAAAGGTGACTCTCAGAAATTACAGGTATCTGCACAGACAACAAAACAAAACCCAGGCCAAAGAGATGTATGAAGTACTATAGATGAGGAAGAAAAATCAAATGCCCAAACAGAAAACGAGGAACACACAACAGAATTCATCTGCTCAGTGTACAAGTGACTATGGTTAAGTACTGGGAAAATGTTCCAGATATTAAAGATCATCAAGCACTGGCACAGGCTAACTATCAGTCCCTGGAATTCAGGGGGCAAGGGAATTTATAAATAGACCAGAAAATACCTGTATGACATCCCAGCCTGGGGAAAAAGCATAGACACCATGTTCCCTTAGGTCATCCCAAGCCCATTCTCAGTGATTCCAGGCACCTGCTGCTGACTGGAGCCACCCAGCTCATGCCGAACCTTGTCCCAGGAGCTCTCCAAGTGCAAAACCTCCTCTGATTTCAGTCTTACTCAGGTAACAGCACCGATCAGATGGGATCATTTCAACACAGTTTCCATTATCCATTCAATGTTACATCTAAGTGACATGACACCACTGGCAAAGATAGTCAGGCTTTCCCTAACTGCTAATTCAAGTTGCACATCAGCAAAAATTCAGACAACATCCAGGCAGCACCACATGTTCAACCACGACTTCCTTCTGCAATGCTGTGCATGCATCTCAGTTGACCTAAGCATACATGCCATAAAATTCCATTGAAAAGTAATGCATTCAAAAAACATAATAGACATAGTTGCCAGTGATACAACAATCATACATTGAGATGATTAACCTTTATTATGTTTGAGAGAGAAGCTTGGGCAAGCCATGGCACAACACTTGACAGTGAGAGGAAAACTATGAGGTTTTAATAATGTAGAAAGCAGAGTAAATTCAGCTACCATCTTTTTTTCTCCTTGCTGAATTTAATGGCAATTTTTTTCCTTCTCCTTTTGCAAGGCTAAGGAGCTACACCATGGCACGCTCCACTCCCTGCCCCTCTTGTCATCACACCACAAAGTACTGGAACAATGTACCTCTTAACCTAACAGGCCTGTTAATCAAAAGAGCTTTATGACTGCCTATTACAAAACTCCTTTCCCATTATGTTGCACTTTCCATGAATCTCTTAACTAGCAGCAGTCAAGAGCACCCCCCCCTGCTGGCATCAGAATGAATTTTACCAATTCAATTTGCTGGCTGCTCAAAACTAAAAATGCCAGCTGATTGCTAGTTCAGACAGCTCTGTGTTCAGCCACTTGTGCATACTTGAAATTATCTGAATGCAGTTTGAAGACTACAGCAGAAATTTTGTAATTAGAATTCTGCAATGTAGATGGTAATTTTTCCCCCTCAGTAACACACAAAGATCAGATAAACAGGAAGCAAATTGAGGAATTTTGCAACATGAATAGTGATCTGCCTCAAACAGAGAAAAAAAAAAAAAGAGGAAAGGGAGGAAGAAATCTTTGTGATCTGAAGTCCTGCTCTGATGAGACTGTTACTCTCCTGTTGCAGAAGTGCTGCCTCAACAATACAGACAATTGAAGTAGGTAAGTAAAGTTATATATCATTAACTAGTTTCTTGCCTTTGATGCTTAAAAATAGACATTACATAGGTTCTGCACAGAGCCTTTGTATTAAAACTAGGGTTTTCTTAAAATATGTTTCCCACCCCACGAGGGGGATAAGGACCATATTTTCCAAATAACATAAACCAGTATCCCTACCATCTACTACTTTTCTTGGCACTTCCTGCAACAGTGAAGTAAACCATGCTGAATAAAAATATCTCCTCCTTTGCACCCTCTTCCTCTCCTCTGTCTCCAACAACCATAAACGTAGAAGAGAAGGTCACGATGCTCAACCCTCTCCATCTGAAATTTTCTCCCAGAGGGAAAGACACAGGGATTTCGCTTTAATTAAGCCACCTGATCACTGGGCCACTGCAATACTGTTGCCACCTGAGTCCTGGCAGACTTTGAACAATGATATGGATGAAGCCTACAGCTGTCATATGAAGAAAGCAATACAGGAATTCCAAAAGCATTTTAATTTGGACAGCAGGACATCTCAAATACTGTAAAGTTGCAAATAAGCCTATGCCTTGACCAATAAAATTAAGTTTAAAAAGGAGCTTTAGGACACCATGAGGTCATTCGACAGGCAGTAATAAGTTATTCGGTAGCATTCCGAGCTGCTCTGCAGCAGAGTGTTCGGTGCCTGCTGGCCGTGCTGTGCCGGTACAGCACGTACACAGCCCCGAGTGCTGCAAACAGCCCTGCGCCGAGCAAACGCACCCAGCGTGCGGGGGGAGCAGCATTGCTACCCTGTGAACTTCTGGCTCTGGGAATCTCTGAGACAAAGACTAAGAGCAACATTTCCAGGGCTCTAAGAGGTAGTTGCATCCTGCCATTTTCTGAGTTATAGATACGCCGAACCCACTCTACCATCTGTAATTACTCACATCCAGATCATAACCTGAAATCGAAATATGATTTTTGAATGTCACATGTTGATTTTTGATTCCACACTTTTCCATGTGAAATAGAATGAACCCAGCCAGGCGTACAGTCAATGTAGCAGCAGATACCTTGTGAACACATTAGCATTAGCTTGACTTAGTTGTTTTTGCTGTTTGAGGCATCCTGTTGTGGAAACTTGACATTATTCAAAAACACTTATTTTTTTCTTTTCTTTTTTTTTTTTTTTTTTAATCAATGATATTTTTCATTACACATCAGACAAGCTAAAATACATTCCTATATCATGAAACTGAGAGCACCTATGTATTTTTTTCCTTAGAATGACCTCAAAAAAATCTCAAGTCTCAGCTTCAGGATTTTCCAAAGAGAAAAGTAATTCAAAAGATTACAGTACCAAGTATCAGCATCACTAAAATATGAACCTACAGCAGATACTTCCATCAGTTTAACACAGATGCTTATTATTTCAGCAACTCTCTTCAGCAATAGAGAGATCTACTAAGAGCTACAAGCAGCACAAAAGATTTAAATGAAATCCATAATCTTCACACAGAATACAACTAGGACTACAGCTACAAATTATGTTTTTCATTTAATTTAAAGAGAATAATTTCTTAAAAAGGCAAGTTCCCCACATCTGATGACTGAGGCAAACCCAACATTTGGAGAAGAATTCTAGAACATTAAGATAGTAGGGGGAAAACCAGCATTTTTAATTACTATTTCAGCACAGGTTTTTGTAGACAAACTGGGGTAGGAAGTGCCATCTTTCCTATGGAAAGAGAGATCCGGGTCCTAACCATAGTGGTCTGAGATGCCAGCTTTTACTCGCAACCCTCTGTTACATTCAGTGCTTTGGCCAAGAGCCAGCTCAGGTAAGCACAAGTTGCTTATCTAAATTCATCCTGCCATCCAACCCCTTGTGGTGCTGGGCTTAAGCCTGTAGGCGCAGTTACAGAGTAAGTGCACACAGCTGTGCTTTCTCTCGCCCTCTATTTGCCTCACAGGCACCCTGTGGAGCCCTACGGAGCGATGAACTCAGCACCTCGTAGCGCTGAAGCACAGGAAGAGAACACGGCAGCGTCGTTATCACCCTTCGCTGAAGACGAGTCTGTACATCTGTCCATTTTGCTCCCAGCTATCCCTCCGTTTCCATTTTTGCTGCAGCACCGACACAAAAGACAGTCAGTGCCCTCAGCAAGACCATTTACCTGTTGTACTGCTTGGCAAGAGCTGACCTGTGGGCTGAGACTGGAGTGGATCCAAGAAAAGACAGAAAAGACTGAGACAGCCTTGTCCAACCAAAGTAGGGTTATTGTTTCAACTGCTGTGTAGTACATGAAGCTGTTTCTTTCAGAAGACAGTAAGGTAAAGCCATATAAGGAGGATGATATTCTTAAATTTGTCAAGAATATTAGCCTTACCATAATATCTCATCCCAAAGAGCTTTATAAACTATGAGCACGAGAATCAATCATAATAAAAACATAACTATGTCTGGTTTGTGGAAAGTGGAGGTTATTTAATCAGCTCCCCATAAAACTATGAAAGTAGGTGAGTTACATACCGAAGAACATCATATCCTTTGCAATTTCAAAATGTATAGAATCAACTATTTCAATTGTAATTCAGTTTCTGGCCTACAGACAGCTCTATTTGATTTGAAAACAATTACTGTTGAAAAATAACACCTAGCTTTCCTTGGCAAATTAGAAGAGAGTTCATTGTCTCTGAGGAAGATGATAATTTGTTTGCACGAGTTCCAGCAAAGCTGTTTAAGGGAACCTTTCTGTAGCCTGTAGCTTGCAAAGAAGAAAATGGATTCAAAGCTTACTGCTCCCTCCTCGACTTTTTATTTATTTGTTGAAATGTGTTTTCTTTATAAGCCTACATTACCCACTTTGGTGATTTTCTATAATGGGTGAACACAAAATTGTAAGCTCTACAATTAGTGCCTGCCAGAACTGTTTGAACACAATGGCAATGCATGTGCAGTCACACACATTTTTGCCAGAAGGAGCACAGCTTTTGGGGCTTAGTTCATGAAAAAATATCTTGTTTTTATAGCACAAGTCATAGCTTAACCAGTGTACCCTAAACCTTTAGTCTTTGATTGTTTGCACTGCACAGAATTATTCCAGTTTTATTCACAGGCCTTGACAGCATCACCTAAAGTTCTTTATCACAAGCAGAAGTTATTTCACCTCTACAAGAACAATTGTTTAAAGGATCCTATATAACAAATTCAAAGTATTTAACTATCTAGAAGCCTGTTTACAGGCCTTATTAGACACCTCTCTGGTGAAACTTCAGCTCTTGTACCAAATCCTGAATTTGGTCTTGAGATCAGAACATCATTCCTATCATCCTTGGTACAATGTCACTGGAGCCCACAGTAGCAATTGTAACTCCATTAGTATCAAGTACTGCTGATACATAAAAATGATTATCTATTGCTAATAGCCAGTATGTAGGTTTTGCACATCTATCATCCTAAAAGAAAAAAAAAAATCACTGAGGAAAAATGAACACTTAGATACATGTTGATGTCCAACACGTGCTGTCTACCTAATTCGTGACATATTCAACCAATTTAAGCACAGAAAACCTTCTGTAACAGCCTATTCTATATATTATTATAAAAAACAGATATTCTGTAAGTGAAGCTGGAAGCTTTTCTGCTGATGCCAAAACAGATGATTTCAAAGACCATTCGTCTGCAGGCATTCAGGGTCTATTGGACAGGCAACAGGAATAAAACCATACCGGTGTTATAAAATAAACCACGTATTACTGACAGTGCCAACATGAAGATGGTATGTAGGATAAACAGAACTTCATTCTAAGAACCACTTCTTAAATCAAAGCACAATTTCAAGTTGAGTGTATTTTTTTCCTTTTTATTAATAGGATTAAATTTAATTGGTCAATTTTTGCAAAAATATCGTAGACAAGACTTAAATTAATCTGTTATACCAGAGGTATCATTAAACTGACTATTCATAATATAGCAGATGTGTTTTGATGCTCTGTCACTATATCTGATGCATTTAGACTTTTCAGTGGATGAGTGGATGGTTTGCTCATTCCTGACAGAGCTTGTCCTTCAGCAGTCATGACATATTAATATATTTCAATTTGGATTAATATACACCGTGTTAATCGCTAGTAGGATATCACAATTTCATATCCTTTGACGGTTCCAGAACAGAGTAGTATACCACTTTTTCCCTGGTCAGAGAGTTAACCGAACAGAATGTCATTTAAAAAAATTATATATCCTCCTGTACACCACAGTGGAGGAGCCTTATAAGAAAAGAAGCATTTTCAGTATTTGTAAAATTTCTGGATTAATGCACTTGCCCTCAGGAATTCACAGAGCTCAAATGTTGTACTGATGGCAGAGACTACTTTCTTTAAAAAGCATATCCAAAAATATGGACATTTTAAGGGAAATTTTTTTGAAGTTAATGTTAAAGACTGGCTAAATAAAACAACAATCCTGTTTCAGTGTTTGAACTGATTTCCAAACTGATTTTTCATTTTTCTTCTAGCACAATCCTCACAAAGAAGAACAGGGATAAACTTTGTCAGCATTAAGAAAAATTGACTTCTGAATACTACAAAATATGAAGCTAAGCAAGCTAATGTGAAATTTACTCGTGATATTCCAGTATTTCAGCTGCCTGTCACACATTTGCAACTTTCTGAATAATCTCCCTGGATACAGACCGAAGTTCTATCATATTTGTTACATAAAGGTAAACACATTTTCCTATAAGAAGACAACAAGCCTCAACACGCACCTTGGCTAAATTTTGAAGAAAGTATTATTTAGAAAGAAGTTACACATGAACAAGCTCAGACAGAAAGATTTTTTTAATAAGAAAATGAGACCTTGCCCACTGTACTGTTACATATTAAGAAGATGCAGCAAGTATCACCCTCTTGAGGTACAACCTCGCAGTTAAGCCTGTCTAATGGGAAGCAGGAAGAGGGATGTACACAGTGAGAAGAAATTAAGGGATATGTTCTTTACAGGGACCTTAAAATTAGGAACAAGAAACGCATATTTGTTATAGTTTACACGCGTTCTGCAAATCCTGCGTATTTATCTAACACAAAGCAAGCCAGCTGGTTAAGCCTCCCCTATTTTTTCCTTGTTAGGAATATAATGAGATGACAACAAATGATAAAGATGTTGCCACAACAAGCCTGGGAAAGGGGGTTTCATGACACCCTGTTTAGATTTCAGGGTGAAGTACTAAGCAAATCAATACATGCTGTTTCAGTCTTCACTTCTTTCTTTCTTGCCAGAAACACTATTTCCATTTCAAGAACTCTGATAACCAGGTATTGTGTGCTTTACCTCACTATTTTTCATGTAGCGTTTCATCCTCGCTTTCCCTGCGCTCTGTGAAAACATTGAATCACTAGCAGTCAGACTTTATTTTGACCCTGCACTTGGGCAGAGCTGCAGATCTGCTTATGTAGAAAGAAAAGACGTTAACAGCAAGGAAGTCGCAGGTCAGATTTACAACGTTCTCTCAGAGATCTGCAGAGAAATACCGTGCACACGTTGCCTAAGTGTACCTGAGCTGAATGTCTCCGTTCTCAAATGCTAACCTGAATATGCTAGTAAAGTTTTAAAGAAGTATAAATAAAATACATTTATGGTGACATCTGATCCTATCGTACATTTTCTCATGCTAGGGATTATATGTAACTAACTTCAAACAGAATTGTTAAGTATCTTATCTTTGGACTATACTAATGTTTCTAACTTTCTTTAATTTTATTTTCTGATCGGAAGAATGATATGCGCCTCCTTAATTCATTGGATTTATTCTTGATTTTTGACACAGAAATCTGAGGGATGCTATACACTTGAGCACATTAAGATGGAGCCATTCCTTAACATTTGGATTTCTGGCAACTAATCTCAGCCTTAGTGTCTTACATCAGCTGCACAGTGTATGAAAATAATCCACACACTTCTGCCTTCCCCCCAGGAAATACAATTATGGTCTCTTCATTAATCATTTTAAAATTTCTATCTCCTTTGTGACTGTTTATCTATATTGACTTGTTCTGCAAATTGCAGTGAAGCATTTTAACACTCCCACTTCAGTTAGAATTTAATTCTTCTAAAGTCTTGACCGCATGTAACAATTTTGAACTGGATCCTACTGCTGGGTGCATGGGAAATAAAACTTTTGAAACAAAAAATGCTGTTATGTACACAATAAAATATATTTTCAATACATTATAATGAAGTTGGTTTAGCAACTACAGTGGTCGTAACAAAAAGGGAATGCAAATAAAAGCACTGAGGTCAATAATACTGTTGAAATTAGTACATCAGGTTTAGACCTGCAGTCAATGTATGTAACAAAGCAAGCCCAACAGGCATGTCAGAAACAGTGCTGGCTGAAAGTACTGCATACTTACGACAGAAGACAAGTTGTCCTCCAATCTCACCGAAAAATGAGCAAAGGAGAATAAATGCCTGAAAAGTCCATTAACTCCGTAAGAACGCAGCTTGCTTGGCCATTTCAAACCATGAAAATAAATATTGTATGTGTATATCAAGTAACCTAATCCATGCACTTGTAAGTAATCTAAGTATAAATGTTTTCCCCTTTTATGATTATATTGTTCTTACTGCATTTTGCTTCCTGTTAAGTAATGGAGTCAAACAAACAGCTGTTAGGATCCGGTTTCACATGTTTAAGGTAAAGTGACAAAAAACCCCACAAAATCGAGATTCTGAAAATCAAGTTCCCTTGGCCACGACAGACTGCATTCGGTATAAAACAGAGGGCAGGAACCAGTGCCACCGAGGGAGAGGACGTACCGTCAAGCAACCCATCAGGCTCTGCTCAAATGGTCTCTGGAAGGCTCTGGGGTCCCCGCACCAGTCCAGGAGCTCTGTTGCTGCATTATGGAAGTTTGCAGGGTTCTGTAAGTGCTGTAAAGGGAAGACAAAGCAACACAGTAAGTAACATACACAGGAGCTGACATGGTCTTTCCTATATCGCATTCATGCAAAGTTTGGAAACTAGGAACAGCGTATGATTTGGAAGCAAGACCTTAAATTGTATGGTGAGCACAGAAAATCCTACTTCATTTTTATTAATACTTATGCAGATTTTCTAATCTTCTGATTTGAACTCATTAGAGGTGAGCTGTAGCTGAAATACCAGAGCTCCGCTGAACTCCCCACAACATCACCTCTCCCACCTGCAAACCATAATGGGTTCTACTCAGGATCAAAACTGTCAGAATCCAAATCGAGGGAAATTTCAGCCTTACGTACAAAGTCCTTGTCTTGGGTTCATGCCCCTTTCCTGGGACATGCCAGCACAGCCATGCTTTCCAACAAGCAAGATTTTAATTTCTGCCTGCCAGCTAGGAGTCTTCAAAAATACCAGCGACAGCGCAAAGCGCGCTTATTATACTGATCCTTTCTAGGAGTTTTGGGTTTTGTTCATCATGATGTATCACCATGAGCAATCTGGGTGATCAGCTTCAGGATGATGAAAACTGGAAGATTATTTCTTGACTGAAGTGTGGTGGATCACCGCCATGACTGAAAATGTTTCCACATGCACAGAAAGCACATAGAAATTTCAGAATGGAATCCTACCTCTCCTGATGAGGACAGCACAGTTTTGAGAGAAAAATCTGGTTTTGTTTTGAAATACGCACAGGCAGTACATTTTTTTAACCATTACATTAATCTCTACCTTTGTGCTGAACAACCTGTAGTCCTATTTTTAGAGTCATTTAGTAAGCTTATAACTGATACTACTGTTCACACTGTCATCCCTCACTGTGTTAAACTGCCAAAGTATTACAACAGTTTAGTAGGAGCGGAGAGGGGACATAGGAAAAAAGGGATTCGATTCACATGAATAATATTGCCACTAAATTCTCCAGCTCTGGTGATGCCAGATGTTTCCAGGAAAACTCCAGAAACAAGAAGTAGAGAGTGCGTGTATCTAGGAATTGTTGGTATCTTTTTAAGTAGTAGTTTCATAATTCTTGGGATTGCTGAGAAAAACATGAAGATGAGATGAGCAGTCTAGCTGGAAGGCACAAAACCCAAAGGCATCATTTTTAAAGTACATCATTATTTTTGAATCAGTTGCATAATTTGGGAAGACATCACTGCTCATTTCTAAGCATCTGGATTAACGATAATGTGCGCAATCTATTTTTTCCCCTTATCCCCTCGCGCCTGAGAAGCCGCATGTATTAACTCTACAACAAATGAAGGAAAAAACCATTCTTCCCATACCATGTTTTGAGGAGTTCCCAAGCTGTAAGCTTTTGGATCACATTACTGTAATTCTTATTCAATGAAGGCTCTTGGTCAGAGGCCTTGTTTTAACAAGAGAAGGCTGACACGTGGGGCACGGATTTTTAAAAGAATAGCAGAATTTGAGAAAGTAGACAGGGACTGTGGTTTTCTCCCTCTGCTCTACAAACATGAACCAGGGCTCACGGTGCCATCCAGTTTGGTAGCTTTATCAAGGGCTGCATTCCAGAACATTTCTTCACCAGCTGATCGTCTGGTTGTTGGAGGAGTCCTACAGTTGTGTATACAAGTTAAAGAATTCCAAGCAAATAAACATAAGAAGCCATTATTTCAAGGCTTTGTGAAAAAAAAAGTCCCATGAAGAGGCAGCAGTTTAGATTATGAATCTTGTATGCACAAGGGAATAGGAAGCCTTTTTGAAGGCTTCATTTAATCCTCCAGAGAAGTGGTTGGCTGATGCCAGCTCTCTCAGCGTACAGCGCTCCCTCCGCACGCCACTGTCATCTGCAGCCGAGACAGAAGTTGGTTCAAACCCCTCCTACAACAGCACGTGTAAGCTCCATTACCATCAAATACGCCATTTCCAGAAGGCAAGGAAGGTACGTAAGCTGGTGAACAAATCACAGTGTACCAAACACATACTGCATGGGTAGGACACAGGTTGCAGATCTCTCAGTAGTGAAAAAAACAACCAAAAAAAATCACTTCCACACAGAAACAAGGAAATGAAAAGTTCACTGAAAGCTACTCAATTCTGTACTTGAAATAGTCTTTAATAATCCTTCCCCCTCTTTGTGAAATAAATTGAGATCCGCTGATGAAAAGCTTTAAATAAGAGCTAGATATTATTTATTTTCACCAGAGTTGCTGTTTGCCAGCTGAACAGGACATCTTTCACTAATGCTTACAACGAAATTTCCCCATTGAGAGAGAGACATCGAACTTGAATCAAAGCAATTTCAATAGGTTTAGGCTAACAAAACAAAACAAAAAAAGCAGAGCAGGACCTTAGCCATATGCTTAATTTTTAGTTTAACACCACATAACGCCAACTTCTACTTACCATGACACCACTGAAGAGCAGTATCCTTTTCCTACACTAAAGGTCCAACATTTATTACATTTGTATTTCCCTGTGGAAGAGGCTCCTTCTACTGGTCCCTGTCAAAGCAGGGTGACCTCAATTACTCGGTTTGTTCTGTAACTCTCCATCAAGCTGTTTTACTGCATTGGTACCAAGCACTGATGCACACTGTCATAACCCACTTCTAAAATACAGAGGGGATGCTGAAATCCTGACTTCTTGAAAGCAACTATGCAGCTGAAAGGAGTTTAGAAACTCACTGGGCAAGATAGTAATTCTGTTAGTTGCATTATAGGCTAAGAAGTCAGTATATCAGCGGTTTCCATCTCTGTGGAGTGGATGTGGATAGTTTCTGGGACAAGAGAAAGGCTGGTCCTGCAGGGACACTTCTAGCGCTGTCACATGCTGTTCTGAGACATATTTCTCACAGCTTTCTGAATATCTTAATATTTTTAAATTAAAGTTTTCCTTAGATTTTATTTTTCAGATTACATAGAGTAAGGTTACTTTTGTGGAAAACAAAGAGAAGATCCACCATGAACCAAAACACGAAGGCAGGTGCAATTCCTTCCCTCAGTTATGCAAGACAACATTCTAAATGCCAACTCTGATTTTTTTTATTTATTGACAGATGAAACACTTCACCCAGGGCAAAAAGCCCCAATGTCATTCACATCCTCACAACAAAAGCCTGCTTGAGAAGAATACTACCTCTACTATATTCATCGACCAAGAAGTTAAAGAGATTTTCTGAGCTCTCGATCAAAGAACAGAAGTACAAAACAAAGCTTGTGCCAGACTCATCCATCATCTTTGTTGTGAAGCATTTCCCATGCATGGCTCCATCCTCTTCAACTGCAATTACTGGCAGCACTTTGACAGAAGCAAGGTGTGTGTCTGAAGAGTCTAGTCTGCAACTGTGCTTCATGTGAACAAGCAGATCACCTCATTAGTAGATGGTTTAGAAAAACATGACAATGAACCAGATCTGGCTACGACACACCCCTTGGTGTATCTTTGAAGCTGCTACTGACCATGCATGCAAGCAATGGTGTTGTCAACAAGTGGAGAGGATTTGTACAAATAAAACCAGAAGCAGAGATGAACAAAGCCAATGAACTGAATGAATCGGTTATTTACCAGATGGCTTTCACTATCATCTGCTTTTCAGAAGGCTATTAGCGAAAAATGACAATTTCTGTTATTTCAGAACCTAAGAAAATTTTCAGTGTAATAATTTATAGCTCCAAACCCCTATATTTTTTTAGCCTGAGTGGAACAGAAATCACAGAAATAATTGATGCGTGCACGAGGATAATTACTGGAGTGATCACCACGTGGTGCTTTGAAGAGACAAGTCTCTCCGAGTCTCTCCCCTTTGTCTTGGAAAGAATCTTGTGGGTTTTGCAGCACTTCAATTAACAGTGTGGTGTAGGGGAACGGAGAAAACAGCAAAGGACTTTTCTCTCCACTGCACCCTGTCGAAGACGAGTGAACTGTACCAGCAAAGCCTCTTTCTGAGGACGGGCTTGACATTTGGGCTGGATTCCAGGGAAGACAGGAACATCTGCCTGCTGCTTGTGAACACCTCTGGCTTACACGTTTTATTTACACAAAGAACGGACCATCTTTGTAAATTAAAGCAGACGTATGGGCAGAGGACGCAGGTACACTAGGACCCAAACGCATCAGCTTTTTACAACTGCCTGTGCCTATTCCATGGTTTGCTGTTGTGTAGTCATCCAGGGGGCAAAACAAGGTTCACATGTGGAGTTACACACAATAGCTGCTATGTGGTGATTTTTGGTGCAAACATCTGAAAACACAGCCACTTCCTGAAATTGTTACTTCATTCCAATTAAATGGTGATAAAAAAGTCTTCACATGCAATAAAACTCTGTAATGGCCTCAAAAGTATAAGCTTCATGCCACATATGAATTCAGGTCTCTATGAGTGAAACAGGCATGTGTAATGAAGATCTTATTTTTTGAAAGGATATTCAAGCACAATCAAGTACTTTCAGTCTACACACCCACACCGAAGTGGGCACAAACCACTTCCTGCAACCAAGGACTCAGTTTGATTTTAGAGACAGAAACCAATTATCCCTTATCTCCTCTAAATACAGACTGCAACCCAGATGTACACTGGTGTATCTTAGACTGAACAGTCTAGTAAGTAATGGAAGAACAACAGTCAAAATTAAGAGCAATTACAGAGGGTTGAAGTTATCTCACACACACATCAAGAAATGCTAACATCACAGCAATGGTATGGAAAGTGAAACATTTAAACATGGAATCCATATGTTCCAGTTTGTTGCTATAGAAAACAAACGCAGAAATTCAATTTACAAACAACATATCTCTTGTGGAGGGTTTTTTTTCTCTGTTTTCTGCAGAATACATCAGATTGAAGGCAGAGACCTAATTTGCCACAACTTAATCTATTCAAAATGAGATGTCATGCAAATAAGTTTTTGAGCAGCAAACTGCTTAACTATGCTAAACAAGTTATTGCATTTATTTACGTGATGTCGCACCAAATTATGAAGGCTGACTCAAGTTGTCTGTTTATTTTGCCGAGTTACGTCTACTCTGTGTCTCACTCCTTGATTTAATTGAGCTGCTGAAGATAATATAACTTATCACACAGACACTATGCCATGTTGCTAGATTCTAGGTTAATTAACAGTAGCCTACAGTCACTGAATTTCTCACATGGTTGGCCACTTGGACCCTGTCTACTGTCTAGCTTCACTAATCAACGAGTCTGGGAATTTTACACGAGCAACAGAATCCGCTAACAACATACGGAGCTCCTGACTGCACAGGAAAAGAAAACACAGCTAGATGGTGGGTAGTCTTTGCCTCTCTCTGGAATTAACCCATTCCTACACACCGTGTGGCCAGGCTGCACACTTGGCAAAACTTCTTGTACACCAATTGAGAAAATTAAATCCCAGAGGTGGCTGCTGTCCCGCAGGACAGAAAATTGTGGCTGCTGGTCCACAAGCAGAGCCAGATGACATGACACCAGCAGCCGCCAGCCCCGAGAGGCTCCTGCCTCCCCCTTGTGCAGCACCGAAGGACGCACAGCCGTGTGGGGAACCAGCCCCATCCTACACTCATCATTTCAGTGGCACTGGCCCTCCAATGTGGCCTGTGTGCAGCTCCTTGCACCTCAGCGCTAGCAGAGGAGACAGCAGCAGGTGTCACTGCAGCATCAGCTGCCCCAGGAGCTCACGGGAATGGTCCCAGATTAGAGCACCTCATCTTCTCATGCCAATACTAGACTGAATCACTGAATCACAGAATCACAGAATGTCAGGGATTGGAAGGGACCTCAAAGATCATCCAGTCCAATCCCCCTGCTGGAGCAGGAACACCCAGATGAGGTTACACAGGAAGGTGTCCAGGCGGGTTTTGAATGTCTCCAGAGAAGAAGACTCCACAACCTCCCCGGGCAGCCTGTTCCAGGCTCTGTTAACCTCACTGAGAAGAAGTTTCATCTCAAATTTAAGTGGAATCTCTTGTGTTCCAGTTTGAACCCATTACCCCTTGTCCTACCATTGGTTGTCACTGAAAAGAGCCTGGCTCCATCCTCATGACACTCATCCTTTATATATTTATAAACATTCATGAGTTGGTCTAAAACTAAGGATACATTTTCTTGATATGCTTAGACTCCTGGCAGGCTGCTGTAAAAGCTGCTTCCTCAAACCACATACTCCCACCACTTCCAGTGCATCAGACCACACTTGCTGTTCTGACTGTGAACTAGCCTCCCAAATACTGATTTTTCAGTCAGCGCTTACAGCAAGATTCCCTATGTGACCACACAATCATTAGACCTGACTCAAAGAAGTTGGCAGTAAACACAAGGTAGGGCTGGGAAGGTACCAGGACACTGCTCTCAGCAGCCCACACTTTGGATCAAATGCATCATGAACTTCTCTCAAAAGTGGAGCTATACCTTCAACATAAGAGGAAGACAAAGTTCATAGCATAAATACTCCTCTCACTTCACAACACCCTCCACCATTTTAAAAATGATGGTACTTTTTATTATTTCAACCTAGAGAAGTACTTTTTGTTATTAACATTCATTGTCATTCACTCTGAAACACAACACATATAAAGGGAGGTGCCAAAAGGAAATAACGATTTTTAGTGTTCTGATATTGATCGTACTTTGTGGTTAAACCTCACACTTCAGCCAAGTTATTCCTAGCTTAGACAGTAGGTTTATCTATGAGTTCTGTAAAACCTTTCAACAGGTCCAGAATTTCAAGTGATATAAAGCCCTGTACCCAACCCATCTTTTCCAAATGACAAGCCAGATATCCAGCAAGCTGTAAATTTTGTGTAGAGCTCATGACATTTGAAATTCATGTATACAACTCTGAACTTCACATGATCTGCTTGTTATTTTCAGCACTGGCATGAAGGTTTTCAATCCTTTTTCCACAACGATGAAAGTTAAAATTCTCATATGGCTGTAAAATCTAGGAATTTAAAAGCAAAATGAAACATACAGCAGATACCTTACTATGTTAAAATTAGGATGCTCAAAACTATTAATGCAGAAACCATAGTTCCTTTGGAACTAAACCAATTGATACTGGTTGAGGAAGGAGCTGACCCACTCTTTTCCATGTCTACGTGACTTTTCTAACCTTGGTGCATCCCCACTCTCACCCTTGAGAGACAGGATTCAGTTGTCCAGCTGCTTTGGTAGACTCTGCCAGGCAATTCAGATTTTTCTTTGTCTATATTAATATCCATCCAGACACGCCTGCAATCACATGTGATGAAAACACTCTGCTGTACTGAAGGGTGGCGAAGAGGGGAGTAGGAAAGAAGGGACTGGGAAAGGAAAGGGACAGAGACAACAGAAAGACAATACGTGCAACCCAGAGGCAAAATTACTGCGGCCTTGCATGTTGGGCAAAGGGCGCTCAGCTCCCAAGTGAAAACTAACCACCTATCTAAGGAATGTAAACAGGATTCCTGCTCCATCACCCCTGACACAGCGTAACCAAGGGGACACAAGGCTGGTCTCTGTGTATTACTCAGCGCGCAAGTATTTTCCTACTAGACATGAATTTGATAGCTCAGCACCATCAGCAGGCAGTAGAGACCTGCAAATCAGCAAGGGTCATTTGTTGCAGCACATTAATAGAGCCCTTATGACTTTAAAACTCGAGCAGATGCTGCGGGCAAACCCAGCCTCGAGCCCCCTCCCTCGGATCCCATCCCGCAGGAATTCCCTCTCCCCAGCATGCCTTCCACTGCAGGGTGTCACCAGAGCCCTGGACATTAACCCAGGTTCCGCTTTAAATGTAGAAAATGCCTTTTTTTTTTTTTTTTTACAGTCCAGTGTGACTATACCAAGGCCTTATCCACAAGCAGCTACACTCAGTATATTAAAAACTCAGTTGCAATGAAGATTCAAAACAAATGGCCTTTTTCAAGAGGATAGAGGGGAGTATTGAGCTATTTTCTGTCTTCGAGGAGAGTGATTTTTGTTTATCTGGATATGATTATATATAGCTCAATTCTCTACAGCCTCCTTCAATATCAAAGATTGTTTTATTTATCAAAAATTTAAAAGGCTCAAGCTGTGCATTTTGTATTCAGATAATCCCCCCTCCCAACTTCGTGTGAGATTGAGAGATCCCTAATTAATAGAATTATCTTGCACTTACATGGCTCATTCCATTGGAAGCTTTATAAATATTTTATTAAGCTTACATTTTGAGAAGCACTAGATACACTGAGAGAGATTAAAACCATGTTAGCCATGCCTACTTATGAAAAACAGAATGAAAATGAGTCACCTTTTCCCCATTTGTCCACTGCAGCTTCCTTTTCCAAGGAAAACAGTAAATACTGAGTGAAGACCAGCACCTCTTTATCAGATGTTTTAACTATGTGAAAATACTGGGTAAGACAAACAGGGGAGTCTGCCCTGAAGATAGAAGACTACATGCTAAACAAATGAGAAAAAGAACAAATAAAAACCCATGAGCACTACTTAACTGCAAAAAGCAAGTTGTCCAGTTGTGAGCAGTAAGGGAACTAAACCTGTACTAACGCAGGTTGCCACAGATGCTTTTCTCATACACTTTTCATATAAAATGTGAGTACGAATCAACACTGGTTTCAGAAAAGGTGAACACCTGGTAATCTGCTTCCTTGATCTCCTACATCCTGAGACTGGTGAGGAGGATTGCACATCTATGTGCGGAAGGAAAGGAAAGATATCACGGCCTTGGCTTCTCTGTTAGTTTTATGGAAGTGTTAGAGATGGACTCACCATCCTGATCCTCAAGCACTACACAAAGAAGCTAGAAGAGCTGAAACAAGAATCAATCCCTAGCTCTGCTGATCAGAATTGCCTTGCTGTCTTCCTGCTCTGTTACCTCTCATATCTACATTAAATGCAGTATATTTACGATACACTTTTATGTAACTTTGTATTATATACGGGAACACGCAGTAAATTAGATTTCTTTTGTCATAAACTCATCTCCTGCTGTTCCGCCCACCCTCCCCTGCCCGAGAGGAAACCGTACCCTGGTGATCTAAAGGCTGCGATCTAGATCCGACTGCAGACGGGAATGGGGCACACCAGTGGCAACTTCTCTTTATGTTCACCTACTGATAGATGGAACAACAGTGCCCACTTCAATCTTTACCCTTCTTACCAGCAGCACCTGCATGGCTATTATGCCAGCTGAGACCACTGACAACAGCATGGTTTACAAAAGACTCAGAATAATCAGAGGGCTCTGAATTATATTTCCTTAATCACTCACAAAGAGTGATTTTATGGGGAAAAAAAAAAGTCAAGAAACAAAAGTACAACTGCTTGTTCTTTCTCTAAGGCCATGCTCAGTGATGCAAGGCTCTAATTTATCTTTAAATTGGCTATTACAGCTCAACTGAATTATGAAATCAGTTTGCCTAACCAACTCACTCACTCACTCGCAACTGAAACAAGCCATTTTCCATCGGTATCTCCCTGTCATAACATGCTGGCGTAAGATGTCTCTGTATGTGACTACAGCAACAACAGAGGCTTCTTCAGTATTATCATTCCAGTAGACAACGCAACAACACAGCAGCTTTCTTCTCTTCCCTTGTGACTTTAAGCAAGTAGTTTCTAAATATGTACTTAAATTGTTAATTTTTTTAATTGCTGAAAATAGCTTTATTTGTTTACAGCCTTCTTTAAAAAAAAACTTCTAGCTTAATAACGTCTTTTAGTAGAAAATTAAGTGAAGGGATATAGGTAAAGTGGGGGGACTACCTAAATAATTCTGTGTTATGAACCATTTAATAATTTGAGGTGCTTATCACAGTGTTTTGAAAAGTTGGGTCTAGTTTTTCTTCACACAGTTCTTGCCACATTAAGGTGTTTAAAAGACATTAATGCAGTATTACAACATCCCTTAACTAGAAGAATATTGTCAATAGCGCATCATTTAAAAAGAAATAACGCTACCCAAGTGTATAAAGTGAGTTGACAGCAAGGGGGAAAAAAAAACCCACAAAAAAACCCAACACCAATTCCCCAGACTTATGTACTGAAGCATCTTTGAAAAAATGCATTTAAAATAAATATATTTATGCATTTTATACATTTTGGGAGAATAAATGCACTTATTTTGAAAAACAACAAATAGTCTTCAGTACACCTGGTCAAACAGCAGCACATTTGACGGACATACTTTTTTTTTCCAATTAAATTTTTTTGACTCAGGAGTAATTTACTTATTCACTGATTGTGCTTTTTATAGCACTTTCAATCAACTGACTTAATCTTTATTGTTTTAATCTCTTAATCTATGCAGAGATAACATCTCAAGATGACTATTTAAAATGACCACTCCATGACTGATACCACTGCAGAGGATGTAAAATTCACATGGGTCCTACCAGCCAGCTAGAGGTTGCTGAGATGTTCCAAGTAAAAAGGAAAAACGCCTTCCTATCCATCCAGTGCTGTCACTGCTTCAAACCACTCTCTTAAAGCCACCTTCTGCTTTTACAAACAGGTACAGTAGCCCTAAATGCAAATGCTAGGTAAGTCATACCTGCTGTGGATTTGCTTTTCCACTAATGCGCACAATGGAAGACACTCAAGTAGCAAGCGCATACATATGGAGGAGTGCCAGAAATGGTATGACAGAAGCTAGAGATATGTTGCCAGCTATGTCATGTGTTCACTGCAGAGTCTGACCAAGTGCTGACAAAAAGGATTTCCTATGCTCGTCTGACACCGAGGTGACACCATGGATCCAACCTACAGATTTCTAGAATTTTCAAATGTTCGTCCTTATTTTCCAATAGGCAATTTTAAGCAATAGGTCAGATTCGTTAGTTGCACAGAAAATACTAATAATTTAAAAAAATATGCTAAATACTATGGGTACTAGAAGTTTCAAAAGTGTAAGTTTAAAATGTGTATATTTTAATACTAACACCCCACCCCGCAAAGACAGGTGCTGCAATGAAATGAGAACAAAAGTGTACCCACACCAGCTTTACCAGCCTGCCTCAAAAGATGATGGGTTATATTCCACCAGCTGGAATCTTTGCAGTATTTGGCTGGTTTGTTCATCTGACAACATCAAGAAAGCGTCTTCTTCGCCCTCCCCTCCCAAAGTGTTTCCAGCACTTTGCCTCTTTGCTTTTTCCCTGTGGCTTCACTGCCTGTGCCAGAGCCCCCCCTGCCAGGATGTGGGACCTAATGGGGCAGCAGCATTGATTGACAAGTCTGTAAATGGACTGGAAGAGTCACGAAAGCTGGTCTGCTGTTGGTTTTTTCCTAAACACGCTTAACTCTAGCAGAGGAATATTCCGGCTACTGAGTATGAAAGCAGACAAAGAATTTGCAGCTATGGGTCTCAGCTAAAAAAAAAAAAAAAAAAAAAGAAAAAAAGAAAAAAATTTAACTACTAAGACAGCATTGATGGACCATTCAACCCATAGGCTCAACCCACTTGAGGCCCATCAAAAGTCTTTATGGAAATAAAAGGTCTTTTACACCTTTAGTCTTACTGCTATATGTTCATATTAAGCTGCTAAAAAAAACCTGTAACACAACCAATAATTATGTATTCTAAATAAATGAGCCCTTCACAGAATACTTCTCGTTTTGAAAGTTCTTGAAGAATGAAATTTTCATGAAGCTTTATGAAAAGGCTTTCAGCTATAATTTCATACCAGTCCATATTAGCCAATCCAAAATTTATTAAAAGTGACATGTCTAGGACTGCTGAACATTTAAATGAGTTTGCAACAATAACGTTGAAGAGCAGAAGAATCAGTTCAAACACCTCAGGGCTTAAGTGCTAACAGTTACGTAAATATATGAAGAATTCTGTTTTCCTCTGAACTGCAAGTGACCAAAAACTCGGCTGCTGAATGGTGAACGAAATGTGCATGTTTGTTTCCAATCTGAGAAAGATCAACACAAACAAACAGCAATTACAACTTTTAGCATCTCTGTCTGAATGGCAGGGTACGTATTACAAAGCATTGCAACTGCAGCAATTCAGCAAGCTTCCTTGAAGGAAAGAGCAGAGAAATGTTAATCTGTTTCTAGAAATCAGCTATGTGATGTGTGCCTCCAGTTAAGGGGAGCTCCCCGAGCGACCCAGCATCATTTGACTCTATTGCACCATGTGTCCTGATGGACCGTGATACGAGCAGCGGAAACAACCTTCTATGTTCTCACCATGACCAAATACTTTTGACACCAGAATCTTTTCATACTTCCCTTTAACCCGTTACTAAAATTTCAGCACAGCTGTAGTATGTGCCCTGACAACCTTCCTCAGCATGGCAGGAAAGATATCACACCTCTCTTCTGAAATGGGTGGCTTCCTTGTAACTTGAATATAGAAAGATTTTCACCATCTTCCTCTTTTCAAGAATTTCAGAAAAGAAACCTTACAAACTGACTGACAGCAAACAGAGACAATAAAAAGGCAGAAGTCCCTAGATTTAAAATAGCTCTAAGTTTTTAACGTGGACCCATCTGGGTGAGAGCAGAGAGATGTCATGCAACTCACCAATTTTGCCCGGTATTTGCTCATATCACATACGAAAAATAACAGACGATGTCTCATTAAAGCCATACCTCTGGCCTATTATGAAGACTGGTTTAAGAAAACGAGCCAATTCTCTGTCAGGATTTCTTATGCAGCGGGAGCCAAGCTGGCTCCTTCAGAAGGCTGTGCCTGGACCTGGGCACCAGGCAAGCCCCCAAATCCAGCTCTGTGCCCACCTGAGCAGCTCCTGCTGCCCCGGAGCCCTGTGGTGGATGATGCCTCAGAGCCACCTGAGCCGTGAATACACTGCACAGGAACAGATTAATGCTGCAGCCTTGAAAAGGGCAGTTCTCAGGGGCTACGAGACTTCTGCTAAGCACAAAAACGTTTTGTGCTTTTGTTTGTTTGGACAAAGAATTAAAGAAGAGAAGTCTGCACCCTGAACATCCAGCCTCCTTCAACACACCCTAAAGAGTCTCCCGTGTCATGACAAACTAATTGTATGTGTTAAGGGAAGGTTGTTACTTTGGCTTTTTCCACTGAACATCAAAGAAACTTATGTTTGATTTTAAAGCACATACACTTACAAATACTGAGGGAATCAGCTACAAAGAGACCACACAAGCTGTTCCAGCCTTCCACAGAAGTCTGGGGGTTTTTTTAAGTGTAAATACACAGCCACCTCTTCAGTTTGCCTTTTCATCTATACCGAAACACTTCTTAAACACACGCGTACATTCACTTAATTTCCTAACTAACCAATCATATACGAGTTTTGAGGTTGTAGCTTTAAAGCACTAAAAAAGATGAAGGTAAAACAACCTTGATCCTGGAACAGCACTCAGGAAGGATATTGTGGGTGTCTCACAAGTCACAGAGCTGGGAAGAAAGAAGCCTGTCCTGACCCTGTGTTGAAATCTGATCTAGTTAAAGAGGCACATGGATTACCATTTATAGCTGGGGTGAGGGGCAGGAGTGCAGTAGACAGCCCTGGGTCTGTCTGAATGAGCCACTGGCTGCCAGCAAGGTTATAAAACACGCAGATGCTGGGTGCCAAGGGAGGGAGGTTCTCCTGCCCCTGTTGCAGTGCACCTTCTACACCACTGCCACACGAACCACCGCAAAGCACACCGCTCTTCACAACAGGAAGACTGGGGAGAAAGGATTAAAGACTGGAGACCAGGAAAGAAAAGACAGGCAGAATCTTACTTGACCCCACAGTTGACCCCAAAATCGGTGAAGAAATGTTGACACAGCCACGCAAGGTACTGCTTTTCCCCCAAAGGCAACACGTGCGTAACAGTGCGCGGTACAGTTCTCTGGGGGTGAACTGGACATCACTCTTTGTGGTATGACATTAATTTTGCCAGCTAATGACCTGTCTCAAAAAACAGGGTAAACGTCTCCAAACCAGAAACTTATAACCCCGTGACAGGTAGGTAACTTTCCTCCAAGAAGCTAGTCAAGAGTCGCTTTCTGTCTCTTTCTTCACTACAGCATAAAATTTTGGAACTATGAAAAAGCAAAGAGCAGTCTCTGTGTTAAGTTCTTCAACAACAACAAAAAATCAGCCATTCCTATCCAACAAAACTACAAGTATTGCCACGTTGACCTCTCTCCCTCCCTCCCCCTCAGCCTTCAACACTGGAGAAACATCCCAGCTGCCTATATAAACCAGCACTATGTATAAATGAATATAGTGGCTTAATTGATGGACTAACCGTTACATATGCAAAAATATATCTTTAATACTGTAAGAAGTGTAATTTGATATTCTTTTATCTAATTAAAATACTACAAATTCTCAGTGTACAGAAAGTGACAGTTCTAGAAAAAAGAACTGAGCAAGCAGCATCCTCCATTTGTCTCCACTTGATCTAAAGGTCGGTTCTTACAGCTGGAAGGTTATATTGTTCTGCAAGTTACTTCATTCCTCATCCTATGGGCTAGGATGGCCAAAGAGGACTCAAATTTGTGCCAGTCAAGGGCACTTTTTTTTGGAACCAGATAGTTGTTCACAAAACACTCGGACTGAAATCCCAGAATTCATATTTCCCTCAGGCATCTAAAGGACCACGAGATGCATTAGCTTTCGCCACAGAGCGATGAAATAGAGAGCCACCACAGACCAAGACTAGATTATGACCAACAATTCTGCAGGGATGGATTCTTATTTCTGACTTGAAAATAAACACAGACTTGAAAAATAAACACACATTTTCACTTCTTTGCATTACACCACATTCTAGAAAATATAAACTTCTATAAATACCTAGGCAAACGTGACAAAACATAATGATGGAGACTTCTGAAACTACGAGAATGGAAGCAGATAATTACAGAATATCTCGAGTTGGAAGGGACCCATAAGGATCAAGTCCAACTCCCTGCTCTCTGCAGGGCTAGCTAAAACTAAATAATATGATTTAGAGCATCATGCAGAAGCTCCTTGAACTCCGACAGGCTTGGTGTTGTGATCAGTTCCCTGGGCAGCCTGTGCCAGTGACCAACCACCTTCCCAGAGAAGAACCTCTTCCTAATGTCCAATCTGAACTTCCCCTGATGCTACCTCATTCCATTTCACAGATCATTTGCTTGTGCACTCTTTCTGGTCACCAGAGAAAAGAGCCTTTAGACATGCTGTGGCCTGAACAGACAAAGAAAACTGTTCAGTCAACTTAGAAAAACAGTTTAGAAACATTATTTCACAGAATAATGTCTTTCTGTTTTTCCAATGTAACTTAGAAAATTTCAACCAGTTTTGAAGAGATGAACTTTGGAGCTTATCTCATGGATCCAGCTGGGATAACCAATCTTCAAAACACCTGTGTGCTGCTTGCATTGATGCACCTGTTTGCTGCATGGATACATTGATGTTTCCTGATTTGGTCTCTAAACCAACATGAGAAACCACTCTCTTGCTCACCTCCTCTACATCGAGGACCATTACTATGAATTTTCTGTAAGGATTCTTGCATGCGAAGAAGAACATGTGTGAGGGGAGGATACGTGCTGCCTGCAACGCCAGAGAGCAAAGCTTGCTGAGAAGGGTAAAGCAGGGAAAGATGGCACCTGCTCATTTTGCCCTTGTCTTTGCAGTGTCACTTGGTTATAAAAGCATTTGTGAGCACAGTTACAGTGGGGAAACCTGTAAATGAGACTTAGATCCCACTGCCCTTCAGTGAATTATAAGGGCCTCTTCATCTTTACAAACAGATACTTCTGAAAATTGTACCTTGCCAATGGAAGATTTTCCATCTCCGCACAAGCTGATTAACCCAAGTACTTGGAGGTGTGCCACCTGTCCAAGTTCAACTCTCCAGGCAGCACAGGTCTCAGGTCAGATATTGGATTAGAATCAAAGCTGGCCCATCGTAATTTTGGATTACTGTGTTCAGAGCACTGCTATGATGACTGCCTGCTGTGACACCTTCAGGGCAGAGCTGGCACAACCAGCACCACTCTGCTTTCAGCTGAAGCAGATTTGGTGAGTCTCCAGGCCGAAGATTTCTTAGAAAGTTGAATGGTAAAGTTTGGCTTTTGAGGTTTTATACACCAACTTTGCAGCAGATAGTCTTCAATGAAATTAAATTGTATCATTCCTACCACTCTCCTCCCCTCTAAAAGGCAAGGACGTGCATTAAGCAACAGATAATCACAATGTGCACCACACTCCCCATACAACCCACAGTCTAGCGGCAATGATCTCCACCTTTGGCTTACCTGTTTTATGCACTGCAGCCGGTCATTGGTCTGCTGTATGTGCCTGTCCATAGAATTCATTTTGATTGTCTCCACTTGGCTTCTACCTGAAAGCCATTAAAATCCCTCAATCTGCAAGACAAAAAAAGAGAGTAAAGATCAGTGAGTACAGTCCATGCACTTCTGTCACCTAAACAATCAAGCAGAGCTGCTTGCAAGAATCCTCTGAGCACCGTGAGAGATAAAAAAAATAGTAATCCCAGTAACAATGACAGTCTGTTTTTTGCAAGGACAAGGGCATAGGGATTCTTTCTAATCTTCCTCTAACAGAAAATACCTCCCATAAATATTATTATAAAGGAATCAGATACAGCAGAGTATTATATGGCCAAAAATAACACAAAGTGTGTGTTAATGAAGACTCTGGATTTCTGTATTGAAAATAAAAGCAACAGGTATGCTTCGGACTCTCCCACAACTAGAAGATCTATTTAATGAGCCCTTGAAATGGTCAATATGACAGTGAGGGAAAGACTGGGATTCACAACTCAATCAAGACTTTCAGAATGACTAACAATTCCAGATGCACAACCCAGCATCTGGGGAAGAGGTCTGATGTTCAGACCAAAGGGGTAAGCAGTTCCTGCCCTTCTGGAAAAACTGGGCTCTTGAAGGCATCTATAGCTGAACAAGCTACCTGTTACTTCTGGAAAAACATGTCCTGCATTCTTCAGGTCAATCTCTAACTGTGTAACTTAAGCCAAATTAAAACATCCCTATGACTTAAAAACAACCTAGAAAATGGAAACGAAGGCTCAGAGTGCTGTTAGGAGTTTTCATTCATGTCGCTACACCTGTATAAAATCATCGATTGAAAACCTGCAATAAGTTATGATGATCTAGAGAGCAAATCCACAGTCCCCTAAGCCCACCAGCATGTCGTCATGCTGAGCTGTTCGTGGATACAGCATGGCGCACGCTGGTGTCATCGAGGTGAGCCAGGCTTTGTGTGCTCACCAACGCTTTTTCAGAGCCCTGCTTTACATCATCCTCTACAATCACACGCAAGCGGCTCTTTGTCAAGGTAACAGTACATGTCTGGAATCAAGAACAACGCCTGCAAGGGGGGAGAACGGGAGGTGCTAAATCAGCGCACAGACATCATGCTGATGTCCCTTACCTCTCCCTTATCCCTGTGTTCCGACCAGCGTAAGGGATCAGCCAGAGCACAATCAGCTCTACTGATGTGAAAGGCAGGAATGGCCAAAATTCCACTCAAACTTGGACCAAGAGCAAGACACTAAAAGCACAAGTAAGTGTAAATCCTGGCATGGGCATGGTTTGCATTTCACTGGGCCACTTCCATCTATTCCACCTCTCTGGACTTGCCTTATTGTTTTCCTGTAGTGGCGAAACAGGAGATCATAAATACAGAGGCCAATAACTAATCAACAGCTTCAATCCATAATTCATATTACCAAACAGTTTGCATTGTGACTTCTACTTATTTATGTTTTAAGCAGAATTGCATGAGACTCCAGCCTGTACTTAATAAGCTGAGCAGTGTTAAGTGTTTTGGTTTGTTGTTGTTTTTTTAATCTTGAATTCACTTCTCAGGGGCACAGAGATGTTTCACACATACATATGTACACACTGCTGTTTCAATCACTTTCATGGTGTCTACAGGGAAATGACACCACAGATATTTTGTATTGGAACATTAAAACTGCCTTTGCCTACAAATTCCTGTTTCCTTTTACTGTGAAAGAACGCTACAGTTGTACCCTCACATGAACAGGGAGTGGGCAGAGATTCAGAAATACATATCCAAATGCTGTATTTATGTGAAACTTTATCCTAGCACAAGCAAGGTCACGGACTAGCAGAGAAACCTCTCGTTCAGGAACCTCTTCAGTGCCACTGAGCAGTTTGTCACTCAGAACTGCCCAGGAAAACACTCTGTTCCACTCCCTACATACACTAAGAGACCACAAATTTTTCGGATAGGTTTTCAGTTAGAGAAGCCAGCTGCTCACCACTCCTACCACACACGACTCAGCATCTCCCCTGGTAAAGCACCTCTGCAAGTCCAGCATTGGAACCCCCAGAATGAGACGAGCGTTCCCGTGGTGGGAGCCCTGACTGCACAGCTGTCATGGTGGGACAGGCTCCAGACCACAGAGTCCCTGTGTGTCCCACACACTCAAGGCGCCCGAGGTTTCTGTACCTCGCTGATAATGCTCTTCTGTGGCTCCTGTCAGATTAGACTCAGGGAAAGAAATCTTTTCTGCTAGACAGCTAAATGAGGTCTTGTAACAGCAGCTCAAGCTCCTCATCTCCACACTCTAGACACAAGAGGGTTCAATAAAGCACTCCTGTCAATAAATTGTAATACTTATGAAACAGAAAAGCCAGTTTCACATACAAGTATTATCATTTGATTATGCCGCTGCCACCTTCTCAGTAGTACGTGCCATCCAAAGGTCCTTTAGCAAATGTAAATTGATGTATTTTATTAAAAGCGAGTAACACAGTCTTATCTGCCTGTAAGACCCCCAAGGAGACCTCAGTAGTCATGAAGTTTAATCTCTCAGTGGACAGCAGAGGTATTTATCAAGAGATAAGCTAGCCCAGACATGACACCACTTGAGCAGTGATCCATCTTACAAGCTGGGACGCATTATCTGCATTTTAATTGAGCATCAGGACAGATGGAGAAGGGCATGCTGAAAACAAATACAAATGTATACATGCACACAGGTTTTTGTTGAAAAATTTTAAGAAATGCAAACTGAGGCTTTTTTAAAAAAAAAAAAAAGTCAGGACATTTTTGCTTAATGAACCAGTATGTAAAATACCACATTTTTGGTTGACTTTGTAACGCAATTTTTGTCTCTTTTGGCATTATCTATTTAACCTTTTCAGTATCATACAACCACATAAGCCAAATTAAAAAAAAAAAAAAGGCATCTATCCCAAGAAACAGATACATAGACATACACTGTACTGCCAGGAAACAAAACTGTCAAGTAAAGACAGCTACACTAGCACTCAGACTCTAGGCCAGCGGCACCAGGAGCTGCCTCTGGTGTTACAGGCAACACACCTCAGGGTTGGGAGACTGCAGAGAGGTTTTGCAGAGGCTATGATGCCTTCCATTCACCTACCATCACTCATGCCAACAAACTATCCTGCGTGTTGATTTATGTACTAACTCCTCCAGGCAGTAAACATTCGTTGCACGAACCAAACAGTCAAACTGGTACACATGAAGCCCCATCACGTGCGATGACATTAATACTTCGTACTTGAAATATCCCGCCTCACTCTGCCGAACCTTAAGGTTCATTTTTACCTTTCTCTCAGATACATTATAAGACCATCAAATGGAATATTTTTTTTTTCATTGAGCATACTGGCTTTAAGTAATTTTTGCTATAATAAACGTGGAGCTCATTAGTGGGAAATTATCTGGAAATTATGCTTTCATAGATTTCAGCAAGAATTAAAAGATTAAATGTGAAAAGTGAAAATTATCATATGTATCTGAAGTTTTACCAAGGCAGAATAAGCATTTTGACATCAGACCATTTTGCCTGGAAAAAATACTGGAAAAATTAAATTTTCAGTAACTGTACCTACTACACAGGTACTGCTGTACACTGGTCTGCTTCCCCACGTGCACGTCCACATCCTGAAATTCTAAAAAAATGCTCTTTCTGTCAATTTCACACTGTTTTAAAAGTAGCAGCAAGATTACATTACTCAAAAATAATGGTGCTTAAGATACAAGAAAGGCCAACAGCGCTGAGTAAGAGCGGACTTGTACTCAGTTAAGTGCCAAGCACTTATCAGCTCACAAGCGATCACAAGCGAAAATGACTTTGCGGGGTCTCTCCCCAGCCTCTGGTGTACCTGCATCAGAGACTGCGCTATGGTTCAGACCTGTGAGCAGCTCCAGAGACCGCAGCGGATGTTGCTGATAGGGATTAAAGGTATTGGCAGAATGGGATAGAGGAAGGAATTTTGCCCAGTGCTTCATAACCCCTCCGTTTGGTGCACACGTTAGCCACAAAGGTTGCACATGACTGCTTTACATGCTAACTCCATCCAAAAGAATAAACAAAAAAAGAAGTGTTCCCAGCACCTTCTGATAATTCAGCAATAAAAAGCACCATTTTTCTGCTGTCTTTTCTGAGGTAAAGACCCAATCTCTCTCTCTTAAAAAAGAAAAAAGTGAATTATTCTTTGCCTTCCTTCTTCCCTCCCCTCTAGCATGTGAGTTTATAGCCCTGGGCAATAATTAAAGAACCCTCATTTACATATTTATGATGTCTCAAAAATGGAGAATGTGTTTTTTTAAAGGAGCAGATGTATCGACCTGTTAGACACTTTTCTTAACCCTAAACATACTGAATCTTATTTCTTAAACGATTACTACAACCCCCCCTTCAATAACGACAAGAGAATGAAATTATCTAGTAGTTAAGAGAATTTCAGAAGCTTCTGCTACGCTCTGTGTTGGTTGAAAGTTCAAGTCAGGAGTTTGCCCAGGAAGCAGCGCCTGTACGTGGTGCGGGGGCTGCGGCCCCAGCCGCACCTGGGGATGAACACCCTGCCAGGTGGCCTTTGGGGAATTGGGGCTGCCGTAATTAACAAGATCTAACTTGGAGCCACTTCGAACCACTCGAGAGAAGAAGGACATGAAAAAGAGACACAGGAAAAAAACCTTACAGTCGAGAAACTCCTTTTTTAACATTGTTGAGTAGGTGAGAGGCAAAGAAGAAAACTGTTTCCTAAGCAGGAATTTACCAATAGCAGTAGAAGAGAAGTTGGTTAATACCGTTTATTCAATCAGCTAAAACTAATACTCATAATTTCCCACGTCTCCAGTGTGCTGAGGGCTATACACGAGGGCAGACAACTTTTATATAACCAGTGATTTTGATCACGCGACAAGCCAAGCCAGAGGGAGGGCAGCAGAGGCGGGTGCTGGCGAACGACGCCGGGAGGCCGCAGCCGCAAGCGCAGAGCTGCCGCCTGCGGGGCGCGAACCCCAATCCCCGGCCGCGCAGCTCGCTCCCCGCCGCGCCGCCAGGGGGCGCCGCAGGGCCGCGCCACAGCCCGTCCGACCCGTATCAACAACCACCTTTATCAAATCAACAGCCAGACCCCACAGACCCGCGGGCAGAGCTCGCAGTGCAAAGGTACGATGCGGCTCAGCACGTATGCGTTCACGCAGGCACAAATGCACACGCGTGTGTCCTCACACAGTAGTGAAGGGTCTTCAAGTCTGCTTTTCAGTAACAGAATTTTCAAAGATGCTATTGAGGATTATTTTTCTCTCAAGAATAAAGCTGAAAACAAGTTAAAATGGTTGTCATAGAAAGGTATTACTTTACCCTGCTAGATCTAATACTTGGAACAACAAAAAAAGAAAATAAAAAAAAAAAAAAAGAAACCACAAAATCCCACACCACCACCAAACCTCTAAAATGTTAGGTGAAAGGTCATTTTAATCATTAAACACTTGAAAAGGAAGTCGTTTTAATAAAGCTTTATTTACCATAAGCTGCTAAATAGCTACTGCTGTTGGCTTTGAGCTATTAAAAAGGGCCAGATGCGAGACAAAGCAGCATTTGTTATGCTGGGTGAGGAAGAATAGATATTTGTGCTGTGCTGCTTTCCATTGTTGCTCTACAAATGTGCGGTAATCCCCAGAAGACTTTCTATCATCTTTGACTGCGAGGAGGGGAAAGCGAGCGTGTGTGTGCGCTGCCGGCACGCACAGCGCAGCGAGGCGGGAGCGGGTTCTTGTAATTTATGGTGGCTGGAGCTGCAAGGGCTGGCGGTTTTGTCAGCGCTCAGGAAGCTGTTTCCGTAGCTTGGGTACATTTTTATATACAGAGCCTATTATTAATATATGCAGGCATGAACAGCTAGCTGGATACACACAAAAGCAAACCCACACACGCTTTTGAGAAAAGCTGGCACGACAGCTTGCATAAGCAAGGCTGCTGGACTCCTCGGGGAGGAGGAGCGGCGGCGTGCTCAGGTTGTTCCATCATGAAGCACACCTGCAGCCTGGCTACAAAAACAAAGGTGTGGGGCTGGAAGCACACACAGGGCACTGCCATGCGGCCTATGCTTAAAGTATAGACATAAAGCAAAAGCGAAAAACAAACAAACCACCAAACACAAACAAAAATACACAAGAGTGGGATTGCAGGGATGTAAAAATACCACGTCTAGCTAAGGAGAGTGTTCCTCCAAGCCTGGACAAGCCAGTCACCAACCAGCATTAACCGTACCACACATGAACCACCACAGCCCTCACCCCCAGCCCGCTGGCTGAAATCACTGATTTCCTCAGACCGAGAGCAGCATCTGCAGATCCCAGTTTCGGGTAATTGCCATGCTGCGTTGCTTATATTACAAGGTTGGTTTCCCTGCATTCCACCCAGCTCCTAGTGTCACCAGCTCTGTCCGCTTGTTATCTTTAGGGAGAGCAAGGAGGGAAAAGGACACTGCAGTTTAAAACAGCAAGAGGTAATAACACAAAATTAAAGGCAAAAGTGCGTAGAAGTGTGCTCCTGGGGAGCCAGGGCTGACAGACCTGCTGTAGTGCTCTCAGAGGCTTTGCACACTCCAATATAGACAGATCTGCTAGAACAAACATTGACAGTTCCACAGCACAATCCACTGATCCAGTGGTTTATTAAATGTGCTGTAGCTTGCAGGTAAGAAATGCTAATCCTCATTGGGACAGCTACAAGCAAATGAGCCATCCCTAAAAGCTTACAGCGTTGCACTCAAATCATTTCACAACCAGCATCCCTCATCGCTCATACAACAATGCTGTGAAAATACCCTCCCTGATAAATTGCAAATTCCTAAACCAAGACAGAACCTAGCATTCTTCCCACCTTTCAGGCGCAGCGGGAGGACTGCAGAGGCAGCCAGGTGAGTGTAAGAACCAAAAAGGATTTGCACTCTGGCATGTGATGCTTGCTTATTTACCTAATGAAAGCTCGTTTCTTTTGGAGGTTCTGTGGTAAGACGTAAAGCATTTGTTCAAAATACTTTGTGTTTGCCTACCAAATACTGAGATATGCATGATGTCTTGCTAACATCATCCGGTTTAGGTGCATTCTAGGGGATGAGCCTATAGACTTGCTACAAAGAATGTGTATGAGTGGTAAACTTTTTCCTGCTCTCACTAGACGTTTATCAACTGCTAAAGAAAGCCAGCTGGTCTGGACATATTCATCTAAGTCATTTACTTAAAACCTGAAAAGATGAGCTACAGAAGACAAGTTAATATAAGCACTTTCTAAAGGTGCAGAGGAAATGTTAACAACCCAACTGATCTGTACAAAGATGGTCTCAGAAGCAGGAGAAAACACAGAGGGATGGCACTAGCAGCAAATATTTTAACAATTTAACAATAACCTATGGAAAGTGAAAATGCTATTTTGAGTTTGCTGTGCTCTGATAAACATCTCTCTTGAACCAGACAGCCTGCTATGTAACAGAGGTCAAAACCCCATGGGCCAGCCCAAAGAAACGCCCCAGCAAGAAAAATCTCAAGCCCTATGCGAATGAGAAATAAGAACGATTTGCATTCTGACACTGAATGCCCTCTTACTTATCTGATGAAACTAGGCATGATTTTGGAAGTTGAACTGTAGCATTTGAAGGAAACTGTCTGCTGATTTCTTCTTGTGATACTGCATCATCACAACTCATACTCCTCATCACTGGGTGGCAACAGAAAGAACATAACAATTCCCCATCCCCAAATTATATTGCACTCAATAAAGGAACGAGGGTAGAGCTGGACTCCTTTTTGTTGTTTGTTTTCCCCAGGAGGTCTAGCTTTGTAAAGAAGGCAAAATAGATGGTAACTTCTATTCATGGTCTATAAACATAAGATATATTCACCTTTTCTTTCATCCTATGTGAACTAAGAAACAGCTCCCAAGACCAATGATTCCTGGTAAGCCAGCAGGGAATGCATCACTCCTTTGGAGAAAATCACTCAGGGAGACAAGGGAGAGGAGAACGAAAGCAGCATTGCCTCAATTAGCAAAGTCTCTAGAGAACAGAGCAACTGAACAGCGACTTTGGAACACAGGCTCTAATAACTGATATCTGCCGTTTTCCTGGTCTGTTCTGGTGAAATTTAAGTAAAGATCTACCCAAGTTCCCAGACCAGAAGCAATATAAATTCCAGGAGGAGTAGCAAAACCTGTAAAGGCTAAATATAGCTGAAGAAAAAAGGTAGAAATTGATGGCTGTGAGTTTTTGTAGCCAGAGAAACAGAGTAGTCACTGGCAGCCAAACTGTATTTTCTGCACTTCTTTCAGCGGCTTCCCAAACATGGCTGCTCTCAAACTCTAATAGCGTTATGACAATTTAGTGCTGGTGGGGTGCCATTTCTTTAAAACAGTTTAAACTAAAGATATTGGACATCTAACACAACAATACAGTTTTGGTGAGATCTATAGTCTCTTTTATAATCTTCATTTGAAGAGAGCTGATTGGATATCCATCCATATTAATCCTTCTGGACACAAACAGAACACATCAAAACCCAAGGTATTTGGGTTTATTGAATTGTCCTGCAAACAAACACCTTACATTTCAAGTCACCAACAAATCCTAAATTATAAGAAACCTTGCTGACAGTCTGGGTAAAATGATCCAGGACTGGACAAGCAAAACAAGTGACTGTGGATCCCTCAAGGAAAACTTTTTTGTACATCCACAATGAAACATCCACAACGACATCCTATAGTTGATTTTGAAAACAATGTAATTTAAAAACTGCAATGCCTTCATTCCAATAAAGTCAAGGCTGCACACATCCCTACTATGTGACTTTCTATAATGTAGTCATTGCTTATCCTGTTCTCTAAGTGCCCACAATTCCAGTAAGGTGGAAATTCTTCTAGACACCTGGATCACAAAACACTGCAGGAGCTTTTACACAGCAAAGTCTGCTGCCTTCGTGAAACATTTTAACTGAAACACCCGAGATCATCTGCACTGCTCCATCCTGTTTTCTCACTATCTTATCACTTGAAAGAACTTTTATATCTAGAAACTGCTCTTTGAGAATTGCCAGTGTCCCAGACCTACTTCACAGGCAAGTAAAGAGAATTTTACAGTTGCCATGAAACAAGTTTAATTTTAACAAGAATCTTAACAGACACTTCAGTTCTCCAAGATCTGATGAACTGAATGGCTGAAGATCTGTCACCTGCTCAGTTCGCAAGGCTCCGGCGACAATCAGGAAGAGAGTTCAGCAGTATTTCTTCCGCGAGCACCCATCTCTGTTAGCTATACCCCACTAGGGCTCTCACCCTCATGTAACAGCGTGAACAAAGCTGCAATGGCATTTGGCAGAATACAACACAGATATCAAGCAGGTGTTTCAGAATCCTCTTAAGGACCAGAAAGCAGCAACTATACAAATGCCAACCTGGGCCTGAACGAGAGCTACTGTGATGGCAAAAACTAGGAATCAATGTTGTATCCCGTTAGAAGAGGAAGGCACAGTTCCCAGTATCACCACGGCTATTTTGTCCGGAAGGTGCCAGAAGCAAGTCTGACAACTTATGAGTGACAACTGTCCTACAAACTAGAGCAGACAGACTTCCCATTTTTACTACAGACCATGCAAACAGAAACAGTATTGCTAATGAATTATTTACAGTGCAGTCCATAAATTAAGACATCTAGACTGTCTTGTGTTTTTCATAGCACTGTCATTATTCTGAAGTATCTGCCCAGGAGCTTTTCCCATAACCGCAGGGCCAAGTCAGGCCCGTGAGCAGGGACTTGAGCTCTTCTCCTGACGAACCACCAGCAAACACTTCCCTTCTTCAGCTCCTTTGGCTTTCCAATTACATCAAGAGCTCCTCAGGGTAGATGTTATCTCTAATAAATACAAAGAAAGTGCTTAACAGTCACAGTTCAGTCTGGGGCTACCACTTGCTAGTATAATATAAACAATGAAAAGTGATATAATATTTAATGTATGTACCGCTATGTGTTAACACCTAATACCGCCCTTCCTGCAGTTTCAAGATAAAATTTCAAAGGTTCAGCCAGACTTCCAAATATAGAATTAAATTAACCTGATGAACATACACTGTACAACCAGACGACATCAGGATAAAAGCAGTTTAAGTTCAGATGACATTTTATTTTCTTCCACTCATGTCCTTCCTTTCTAATTTTTTGTTTAAATGGTTATCACGACACAGTGTAACAGGCCTCAAAAAGCCACACGCTTTTCTTCTTTGTTCCCAACAGCAACACCACAGACTCCGGAGGTCAGCTTTATTGCCTTCGAGTTTTTCTGAAGCCCTGCCTGATTAGATGCACTCCGGACCGACTTTCATTCTGATCAAACGTGACGTGCTGGCAACACGCGTGCAAAGCCTTCAGCAGGCAGGAGGAGGTGAAACGTCTTATTTAAAACAGTGCACAGCTCCCCCCAGAAGGGAACAAGTACCCCCTTTGAAAATGTATGTGCCTAAAAGTGGCTGTACTTCGAACACAGACCGATACGCCACATTTTCACTCTGATGAGCTCAAGGAGAGTCACGTTGTTGTGACACTTTCAAACACTACAGAGAATAAAACTGTTCTATCCAAGTTCTCAACCTTTACTGTTGATTTTTGTCATCCTTGAGTGGCTGCATTTTGGCACCTTTTTTTCCCCGAGTAACTGGGGTTCACTAAATCTGAAATTTTGCGCGATATCTTGTGAAAGATGATAGCTGCCTGCTATGCCATATTACAGGATTAAAAAGGTTCCTGCCTATTGCACAGCTGATCCCAGCAGGGATAGAAAAGGGCAGGCTGGCACAAAACAGGCCGTTGCTGCAGGAGCAGCCCCTTCACTCCTCTCCCATCTGGGACAAGGGAACTGATTCAGACACTTACTACCAGACATGAGAGATTTGGGGTTTGGTTTGGTTTTTTGTTTGTTTGTTTTCTCATTTTGCTTCTCTTGACATAAATCAAGCCATGAAGAAGTTATGTAGTAAACAGCAGCTCTTCCTTACCAACAAAGAAACATTTCACTAACTTGCACTGCTCCAAATTAAGGACTTATTTGAGCCGTCCTTTCCTATCTTTCCATAGGCCTGAAACTGAGCCTGGCTCCACTGTCATTTCTAAAACATTCAGATGCTCCCAGTCCTGGATAGGGATATGTCTGGTCTCCTACATTTCCATGCTGTCTATCAGTTGGTTGAGTTAGGCAGCTGTAGTTCTTCCCTTTAAGATGATTGTGGTATTCAAAAAGACAGATAGTAAACCGCTAAATAATGCAGCATTCTGTCTTCTACCTCCACACTTCTCAGTTTATGATGTCACTTTTCTGACTGTACAAATCTTAAGAAGCAGGCAAACACCTACACAGATGTCTTCTACCAACAGCTGACTTCTCGGCTATTGGCAAACAGCAAAGCAGCAACAATTAAGCAAGTCCTTAAGTTAGCTGCAGGCAAATACTTTTGAAAGAAAAAGTCTAAGACAAAACGACTCATCAAGTTCTCTACAGGTTGGCACAAATACTGGAGATGTACAGGAAAATGGGCTATCTATAATACAAGACACAACAAAATACAATCTCCTATGAATTACCAAGGGAAGAAAGCGTGACTTTTTAGTTCTTTACTACTACTCCTCTTTAGAAGGATATGAACTATTTTACAACCTTCTCTTTTTCTTACCAGCTCAAATGAGGAGGCATTACTGCAATACTAGGTGTTATGACCATCTGTACAGAAGGACAAATCAGGGCACAAACCCTTTCTTGACTCCGGTAGGTTTTGTTCAGAAAGGAAGCCGCATGCACAAGCAGTAAGTAACCCACATTATGCAGAGACAGAACCATAACCTGAAGAATTTGGACCCTGAACCTGCCCAGAAAAATGCAAACAGATGTGGATTGAAAGTCATTTGTATTAGCAAGTGAGGCAGAGGAAAAAAAATAACAACAAAAAACCAATATCAACAAAAAACCCCACCACAAAACACACAAACTCTGCCACGAAGTTTGTAGAGTGTAATTTTAATCACATTCCTTTGCAATCATTAGAGCATTATCAAGATCTTTGTAAGATTTTTAGTAAAAAGATCAGTGTTTATTAATCACCCACCCAAATTTGATCTTTAGCTTATTAACAATAAAGAAACAAATAAATGGAAACTCTAAAAATGTCAGTTCTGTAACTATAAACATACTATGCATGCATTCCTTGTAAGATTGATTCAGTCCCTGAATATATCCCGTGATATCAGTCACAAGTCTGTGGACCCTGGCTGTACAGAATGATGACTTTATACCACCTGCAAGTCTCATAAATCCATTGTACAAGCTGACTGTTTTCAAGATTCTTCCCATTTTGCTTTCCATGCGAACGGACCCAGTTTGCACATGAATTTGTTTTTACTGCCTTCAATGGGCCTGAAAAATATTAAGGGGAAGCGTATGACATCATATATCAATGTTGTGACTTATTTCCACTGCTGAACAACAAGATCATATACTCAAAAATGGTAAGCAGGAAGGTTTTTCACTCAAAAGCTGACTGAAGTCTAGGGAATCAATGTTGCTCTTTACTATAGTTTTGACAGTCTGGTTTCTTCCGTAGCAGAGATGCATTTTGGGAGTCTGGTTGCATGTTCTCTAGAATAGAGTTGTCCAAGGTGACAACACAGGCAGTTTTGAACCTTTGACGTAAGCACCAGACAGTGTTCTAACACCTAAGCCTCTGCTTCCTCACCTATCATAAGAACATCATGGTAGAAAAACCTATAGGTTGTCCTGTTTCTAGCCAACGTGAAGAATAGAGATTCATTCTCTAAAATGGTTTAAAACCAATTTAGGTACCCGTTTCCTGGGATGAGACTCATTCATTTTCAAGTCTCTCAAGTACCGCTAAGGACGTAAGTCAGTTTATTGCTGCCACTTATTCAGACTCAGTTTATCGGGGTCACCATCTTCACTTTCCCCCTTGTTTTCAACTCTGTTTAGAGACTTGTTTAATGCTAGAAAGGACTGGTTTATATTACCTGCAACTCATGTTTGTTTAGACCTCAGTATCATAACGCAGGTGCCTTAATACATCACACCTGTTCTAGAGTGCAGAATTACTAATGGTCTGCTTAGGAACCGCAATGTCATTATACAGTTGGGGGAAGAAAACCTCGGATGGGTCTAAGAGGCAAAGTCCCCAAGAGCTTCCTGACTGACTTGTGAAAAATAATTCACCAGCATATTTTTTTTAAATAAGCCTCTTTCCTTGTGAAAACCACCTGAGTTTCTATTTATAAGGTTTTAATTAAATTAACACACACAAACACATACATACGGCCATGCACAGATACAACAGGATGAAATGCTAGGGAAGAAACAATTTATACACACAAACACAGGTAAGCACTTTCTTGCAAGATTGAAATACAAATCCTAAGCGTTACGGAACACAGGAGAAAAGTTTGCACAAATTATATTTAGCAGATTTGTTCCAGAAATGGGGATTTTGTTCCGCAGAATGTGCCTTTAGCCTCTGTTTTTATCAATCATTGCATGTACATTTCGTATCACATTGCCATGCCCCTCCCTGCAATAAATTGAAATTTTAAATTAGCTTAAAATATTAATTTAACAAAACACATTCAAGACTTGAACAAGCAGTTTAACACTCAACAGAATAAAGCAGCATTTAGGAGCATGGATGAGCCGGTGGTCCCCGGCAGGTTCTGCGGAGCAGGTTCTGCCTCAGCCATCCCCCAGAACCACGCGGGGCACTGCGCAGGGGCGGCTGCTTCGGACGGGCACAGGCGAGGGAAATATCAAAGTTGGAAGGTCACATAAATTGCTAGACATGGAGACAAGATCTGTCAAGAAGACAAACTACCTAACAATTTTAACTTATTGGCTAGAGCTGTCCATGTCAGCATAACGTTAACATGTATTACAACCTCACCGCAAAAAAATCCACGTAGAGGGAAGAGGACTGCAGCAAAACCCCCTCCCTTATCTTCTGTTTAGACAGGAACTCATTCTAACAGAGGCTTAAAGAAATATCTCCTCTGATTATTTTCATCTGACTCCAGCATATTATCTATATTACAAGTGAGAGAAAAATTGTTAATATGTTGAAAACATTGCTGTCAATTCCTTTACAGTTACAGAGTTGATCATCACAAACACCTCTATCTTTGGACAACAGTGAATTTAAAAATTATTATTATTTATTTTTAAATAAACTTCTCTGAATAGTCACTCAAATATTTAAAATATATGGGCATTTGCTAGACCAGAAATTACCTTTTTAATATTTTAAATCATGTGCATTTTCCCCAGCTATTACAACTAAATCATAATTACAGAGCCGCGATTACTTCTCTACCAGATGCTGATGACCCTCTGTTTTTAATATAAAATCATCTCATTATTTCACTCCTGTTGAGACCACTGCAACCGTGAGGCCGCGTGATTTTCACTTGCCGTCTCACAGTTTCACTGCTTTGCAATTTACTGCTTTTGTCATCCCTCCCCTGGCCTTATTTAGATCAGCATTGGGCTTCTGGGGAGGCCCGCAAGTATTCATCAAGTTAGTAAGTGGGACGCTTCCCTGGGAGAGAGTATTAAGCTAAACCTCCAGGAATACTTTCAGGGAATCCTGATATTGTTAACCCCCAGGGTTTATGCCTGAAATGTGACATTTGAGATTAGCTCAGAAGCATCTGTTCGTAATGCCTAGAACTGAAACTCCAAGAACGTACCGCACATCATGTTCAGGAAAAGACACCTCTCATAAAGCTTCATTTCCCTACTGAGCCACTAAAGCAAAAATCTGATTATTAAAAAACTGACCTGTTTCTCGTATTAAGACCCACTAAGTGACACGCAAAACTCAAATGACAAAGCTCCCTGCAACTTCCATCAGGTTAGACTCCACTTACGGTGCACACCCAACTTCCACTCATGTCAATGTCAACTGACATGTCAATTTTCATAGCAATTAGCCTGTTGAGCAGCTGACCAACAACAAAAAACAAAGTCAGCAAACAGAAAACAAAATTTTTTGGATTTCTGATTCTTTGTTGCGGTGGTTTTCTGTTGGTTTTTGTTGTTGTTTTGTGTGGGGGGTTTTGTGTGTGTTTGTTTTTTTCTTTTTCTGAACACAATACAAGCAGAAGCCAATTCTGAAGGGTTTGTAAGGGCAGTCTATCTTTCCTCCCAGCTATTCAAGCAGGCAGAAGGTATTCATGAGTACTGCGAGATGCACGTAATTATGCCTGAATGATTATTTATCCGGAATGAAGAGCAACTGTGAAGCATCTATCACTCTTTGTTCCAGGTCAGAAGTTTCAGCTAGCCATTTAAACAGAAAAAATAGCATAATGTGGATGAAGCATCCAACAATATACTGAGCACCATGAACACTGAATACACAAATCAAAGTGTTGCAGACATGCAGAAGCTCTAAAGTTAGAACTGTTTGTCATTTATCGCTGAACACAAAGAATTCGGTTGGTTCTCAAAAGAGACATTAATAAAACATATTAATTCTTTTAAAAGATGCATTGTATGCTTAGGGTAGCCATTTCCTACTGATTGTGGTATGTATCCTGTTAATTTATTTTAAGCAGACACTAAGTAGGATATACACAACAGTAGATCAAGCCAACCAAGACTACGCTGGAGTATTGAATATCCTGCAATAGCATCTGATAGACTCGCAGGGTCCAGTTCCTGTATTCCATCACCTTCGGAAAGGTGCTGAGGGGCTGCAACACAGGGTACAGAGCTCCCCAGCCTGTGTCTGCTTCTACTTCTAGGCTGGTAGAGCGCAGCAACGAGTGACCTTGAGGGCAGCTGGTATCTACAACCCCTCCTGTGAATGCCACCTGGAGAAGATGGGGACTCATTTCATCTGGTTTTATTCCATACTAACATTCCTAACAACACACACACACACTCATCAGGGCTACCAGAATATGCATTAATGCTGTATGATATTTCAAGAAAATAAACTGTGAAGGCGCTTAAAAATGCTGATCACTTGGAAAAAAAATCCAAACCTTCAACATACTGTGGAAATACCACCAATTGTTGAACAACTGCTATAAAAAAAATAGTTTGTCTGAAATAACTGAACTTATGCCTCATTCTTCGTTGGTTCCGACAGCACAGCACAAATCCTCATCTTCCTTAAAAACCAACCAGCAGGACAAAGGACGGAGTTGGTTTGGCTAACTTGGTTTCACTGACTCGATGTGAACAAAGGACCATGGCAGAAAGCTGGAATTAATTCAAAGTAAAAGGCAGTTTGTTTTATCCTATCCTTCTACACAGCGAGACAAGAGGACTAACCGACTCCTAATCACAACCAGGACAGTTTAAAGCTAAACAACTGCTCATTTTTAAATATGTCATCTAAGAAAACAAAGAACGAGTTAGGCTTTAAACTTTTTCTTTCTTCAGGGAAAAGAAATAGCGAACGTATTTAAAATTAAACAGGACATTCACAATTAATCTGCTTTTTAATTAACTTACTCTGCTGCTCTAAGTGATTCTGCATTTACTTTCATTCTTTTGAAAATTCCAAAGTGCTACTTCTGACCTGTGATTTACTGTTGCCGTACATCTTTATAAGCAGTACTTTAGTTTAAGTGGCAGTTGCATATTAATTACAAAGTTAATTATGTGCTATGTAATCATGCTGTAATTCATTAGTTTACTCCGCAGTGTGAAAGGATAACGCTAAATGGAAGACCTGATGCAGAGTATTTTTGTAATTTACATTTTCACATCAAATATTCAAAATATTAACCAGAAAACATTGTCTGCACTTAAGGGAACCTAGGAAAACACTCATCGTGATTATACTAACAATTATGCTTAAACTTTTTCCTGCTTAAAAGAAGCTGTAGCAATTTTAGCAGGGTGAAATATTTTCTCTAAAACCGAGTGCACATCTAACTGCAGCTCGGACCAGGGCGAAGTATCAGAAATACTGAACAAGCTAAAGTAACCAAATTTCATACTTCTTGACATGACTCACCCTCAGGTGCTCTCTGCCTTCTGAAATCAGATTTCTTTAAGATGTTTCCGCTTGAAAACCTGAACACTCAGGCATTCAATAGCATAAACCACAGCCGAAGACGTGGGCTACAGGCTTTTATGATTCTTAATTACTCACACTTTGCATAAAGTACCTAGAGCCAGATAATTTACTGCTGGCTTCTGTCTGAAATGTGCAGGGAAATGCAATTCCTGTTTGTGTAGGTCTCGAAATAAGTCTGTTACTACAGATCTATGTTTCCCAACAGAAGTATTGAACACAAACGCAAATATTTATTTTTAAGATAATGATTTTTTTGGTGAAAAATGAACTAGGCATAAAGCTGTCTCTCTGTCCCACGTTTAATTATCCCTGGAACTATCCAGCTTACTCTGATCAATAGAAATACAAAACCTAATTTTTACGAAGATGCTCTTAGTCATGAAGAATTCTCAGCTTTCAAACTTGCCCCCTTCCCCACCCTTGGAAGTATTCCAACATTTAGTGCTTTTCATCAAGAATTGCTGAGTTTCAACACTGATTCTTCACAAGTCGTAATTTTTTTTCCTTCCACTACCTATCAGTGTGATGCAAAATGATGCTCTTTCTGTGATATTTAGAAATCAGAAGTAGTAATATCTCCTCCTAAAACTAACACCATAAAAGCAATGATAAAGTGCACTTTAAAACCCATGATAAAAAACAGCTCTACCACTTAAAATAAACATACAGATAGAAAAATCACCATGCGAAGTGTACGTTTTTTCAGCACATACTTGATTCTCAGCACATTGGAGCTATTTTCACTTACAAAACCAAAATTGAGTCGTATTTAACAACTGATAACTGAAGAAACAAAATAATCGAGACGTGTCACAGAGTTGTCCAATGTTGTGCAGTGTTTTCACTGCAGAATCTCCATTATTAGGCAGATTGCATCAACAAAAAGAAGCTCTGACTCTCCAAACGAACATCAATAGATTATCCCAATCCATGCCTGAGTTCGCAGTACCAACACAATTCTGTCTCATGGGCTTAGCAAGTTTTCCTTTGAAGTGATTTGGGAAAAATAAAGAATCCATATTTTTACAGGAGGCTTACGACAGTCAAACTACTAAGAGCTTTCCACACCTTAAAATTCTTAATGCTTTGTTGATAAAACATCATAGGGACCTTAAAATATAAATAAAATGCAAAGACAGTAATTAAAGCTCCAGTGAAAAAAATGGAATTAACAATATGGTACTACTGAAAACTTAAATATAGCAAAATAGCATACTGCAATTTAAGTTTTATATATAATTATGTAAGGTTTGAGTTGGTTACTTAAACTTTTAAAAACAGCAAATACAGAAAATGCACATGTACTAGTCTGTTTTTAAAAAACAAACCTGAAATCTATGTAAAAGCCTTCATGTGCTCTGTAGCCTCAGCTAAAAATAAATAGTTCTCTTTCTCCGAGTACAGTGGTCATGGATCTTGCACTAAGAAATGTAGTTTAAAAATTAATTTCAAGCTCTAGTAGAAAGAGGAAACAAATATTTTGTCCAATAAAAACAGAAAAAGACAAATCAGTGGAAAACCTAATTTTAGTTTCAAACTTACACACAAGTACCACAACAGCTAAGAGAAATGAAAGCATTTGCTCCCTCTTCAGAAACACCCACAAGATATTTAACTTGGTGTGCAAGGTTAGTATTTGCTGAGCTGCATAATTAGTTTAGGTCTGTAGGGACCGGGTTACAGATGGTACAGATCCACCGCCATCTTTGGCTTCTATTTTGGAACAGGTATCTAACACATTTATTGTCAGAAAGTGTATGGTACATAATAGATCCCTATGTTTTGTTTTTTATAGAATAGAAGATGCCTTTTTTTTTTTTTAATACATGATGATACATCCAAAACAAATAAATAAATAAGCAAGTATATCAAACAACAACAAAAAACCCAGAAACAAACAAACAAAGTGCAAACAAAGAACCACCAAACAAAGAAATAAAAAAACCCCACAGCTCAAATTCTCCTCAACTAGTCTTACATTTCTATATGGTGGCGTAAAAACACCTTAAGAGCAAGTAGAGCTTTCAAAAATTTAAGATAATTCACTTAAACTAATTTCAATAGAATATGGTTGTACAGTTGACTCAACATTTTAGGTCCTTTAGAGATTCCTGGATAGAAAGAAGATAAAAGAAACTTTTGGCTTGATTAGTGACTTTTTTTCCTACCTTAACAAAAGGACCAACAACTCTGGCATTTTCAGAAATTTCTTTGCCATGGATTCTTAATGTCAGCCATCTAATCGAGAGGCTCTAGCCTCAGCTAATCATCCAGGCTACATCAATAGTCAATGGAGAGCGGTACTTTTGGAGGGCAATTTGTCCCTTGCTTAGACAGTTGTCAAAAAAGAGTGGCACAAATTGCTCCCTGGAGATAACCAGTTCTGTCCATTGACCATAGAGCACGTCTTGACAAGTTCTTAAGAAACCAGAGTCTCCCTGACTTGGTGGATGATGCAGACTCTTTAGTCCCTGCCTCATTTTTGAAAATAAAACTTTATTTCATTGACCCTTCTGGAAATCATGTGCTAATGTTAGAAAGTGTATTAATTCTAATTTGGGTAGAATTAAAAGTATCTGAAAAAAAGAGAGGCTTTAATTATTGCATGATACTTGGTTTCTCACTTCAAAAATATTATAAGCGTTTCTTACATAGTTAATAAGACCTATATTTTTACTTTATTTTAAATTGTATGTAAATATGTTACTGTACATTCCACTTACCCATTAGCAAAACGTAATTACACTCACTTCCAAAAATCCCTAAATATAACAATGGTGAAGAGACCTTTCCAGAGGCTTTTTTAGAGGGCATGTATATTTTAAGTAACATATTCAGGAATTTGTATAAGGCTTATTCTCTACACTAACATGTGCAAATGCACATATTTTCATACATAATGGATTGATTCCTCTCATTTGATTATGTGAATCCCCAGTTGAATGCAGCTTCCCAGATCCCTTAACTCCTCTGTCACTGCTCCCATGGAAGCCTGGGCAAGCCATGGGGTCTTCCCAGGGACTTGTTTTAACAGCAGTGGAACAGGGATAATACACCTTCCTGGAGTGTTATGGGAATAGATTCATAAAAGTTATGAACTACTTGACTAGCCTAATCACACAGGTAACATAAAACTATCTAGTTGAAGTATATCGCAATACAAGTGTTTTCTTTTAATTAATTAATTCTCTCTCAGCTATGCACAAGGCCAGATTACAAAAGCTCACTTAGACGAATATCCTGAAAGTAAACAAGCCTCAAGTCCAGCATGATGTATTACCACCTTTAATTATTTAAAAAAAAAAAAAAAAAAATACAAGACTCTGAGATTACTTACGCTCTTTGTCCTTATCAGAGAGTTTATTCTAGCACAAATTTTTAAAGAGAGCACGAAGAACACAACACTTTGGGCAAGACCATTAGCGCATTCTTGTTTGCCCTGGTATGGCCTTAACAGAGGAGAGCGCTACTGATTTACAACTTTGAAAGTAAACAGAATTGCAAATCTCTCACACACATCTTCCTTATCGCCCTTCTCGGACACGCAGGCATGCAATGAATTCCCACAGACAGACAGGCCGCCACCTTTGCTCACACGGGTCTCACCTCTGCTGACACCAGGCTTGCGCTTCTCCTGTGCTGCTGGTCGCCTGTCCCCCGTTTTCTCTTAGTCACAATTTAAAACCAGGGTCTGCCCCCTTCAGAATTCAGCTGCTTGGTCTTTTTCTCACATTAAATTCCTCATCAAACGTCATTTCTGCCCACTAAGACCAAGGTTTGATTACTCCTGTTATCATTCAACTGTGTGTAATAATTATTAAGGAAGTAGGAAGGCTGAGTCCTTGCTCAGTGTAAATATAACAGTTCAGACAGCATGCTGAGTATGAAGAGTCAACCTTACAGGCATCTGCATCAAAAATACAGTTAGTAACTCCAGATCTCAATTTTGGGGAGAAAACAGCAAATCACAAAATACCATATCCAAATCCTCCAGCTCAGAACATCTCTATACATTTACACTTACAAATCTTTTAAGGCTCAATTTTCTCCTTCCTATTAAAACATCTCCCAGGACTTCCCTGTTTGTGAAACAATCTTCTTTCAAAGGTTTATCAGTCTCCATAGCCTCTCAGGTAGCTTGCCCCAGCAAAGAAAATAGATTTGGCAGGAAAACCTTTTTAATGTTAAACCCAGGAGTGCCCTCTAGTGAGATTCCACAGGGAGCATGTGTGACTAACATTTGTCAACTAGCACCACTTTATCCCCACAGGTGGTCTGATGTGTTGGGATTATAATTACTCTAACGTGCTTCCCATAAAGCAACATCAAGCATGGGAAAGTCGGAGCAGACTGTGTGGGTTTATGCAACACGGATGGGCCAGAAAACTGGCTGGTTAGGAAAACCCCACAACTACCGCCCAGTCCCATCGCGTACATGCTGCAGCGCTACAGAAGAGCTATTTGCTTAGTAGCGGAGAATGCCGAGGCTCAGACACAGGGTTAGTTAACATGGTAAGAGTTTAATAAACACACATCAAACACGAACTCATCTAACAGTATTTGCCCTCTTCTTATATGCTTTGAAATGCTTGCCTCTAATCTTTCAGCCTGCTGTACGCTGCTGTTCATATGTATGAGACTGAAACTACTAAAACTGGAAATGATACTTAAATGAACAGATCCAGACACCACCTAAGCAGACAAAATGCAGTGCACATGATCAAACAGGCCGACTGAGGAATTCTGCACCCTGTTGTTTCATACTAAAGCAACTGTGAACCTTGCAGTGTGCCTGCAGTGTATGCCTCGGGGTATCTTCTAACTTATCAGAGACCCTTTTGTGTCAGCTCATGATGGTAGTTCTTTGTATGGTTAAATAACTTGCATATCCATCTTTATTACATCTACATAGAACATATTCATACTTTAGAAGTCATGGAATAATAGCACTTCTGTCCCCACCCCAACCTGTTTGACTGAGGTTTTCAAGAAATTAGGAAAGTCATAATCTCTTGGCCTACAAAAAAAGAGGAAAGGGACAGAACTATTTATGTAATTAGAGGCCACAGAATAATGAAAGTAGTGGCACAGTACTGGATATTGATAGTTACACACACACTAAATTTAAAGAGACCAACAGGTATAACAACACTGGAGAAAGTGTCATATTGTGATGGGAGGCGGGCAAGTCGTAGAGTGCACAGCAAGAGATTGCAGGGGTCACCTTTTACTAGGAAAAAACAACTCTAAGGAAAACTGTCTACTAATTATGTAAGCAAGACTGAGAGCAACAGTATGAAGAGTACAAAAAAAAAAAAAGAGAAAGACAGTGAGAAATATTGTGCTTTGCAACAGGAAAATTAAGAATTGTTCCTGAGATCGGATCTTGGAGTGTGTTTTTGTTGATATTAGTTTTCACTAACACAAGATACTCTTTAAGCAAGTGGTTGCTAACACGAAGAGTTGACAGAGTTAACTGCAACATATAACAATAAAAGAAAGAACAGATGGAGGAGAAATGCCTTCCTTTCTTTCACATATTTATGACTTCACACACATCCCAGGCTAGGCATCACAACTAAAACTCAATTTGATGGCTCATATTCCTAATAGGATACAGTGGCCTTTACCTTTAGGTCAGGAGTTCAAATGCAAGCCCAATCAGTGGTGACCAAATGTTGTCACCATCTGCCTGCTTAGCAGCCTAGATGAGAAGAGAAAGGTTGTTCAGCGCAGTCCCATTGTTAACGGGCAGGTGTCTCCACCACAGAAACAACCATCACGAGTGTCACTAACTGGAAGTTGAGTCAGAGAGGTCAAGAACTGAATGGGCATAAAAACTGAATTAATAGATTAAAGAGTCCCTCTAGATAAGGGTCAAGGCAGCTGTGTGCTTGCTGTCTAGATAAAGAGCATTTCAGTCTTCAAGGCTTGCAGTCACATGCCTATCACTGAACCAAATTAATTTTTAAATGGAAACAGAATTTAATAAAACTATTTATAATTTGATTTAAATTTAGCTGTTAGGCTGGTTCACATTTTCTTTATCATCAGCTAGAAGTATACAGCAGCGTATGCACATCTGGGGTTTATACAGCTACACTGCTAAGTATCAGTCGCCTTCCGCACGTTCAGGGGTGCTCAGGTCCTCCAGCTCGAGAGGTCACAGCTGTGGCCATGGCCACACAGCTCCTTCACAAAGGGCTGGTGCCTTCCAGGCAACAGCCCTGCAAAGCCACCCAGGCTTTTAAGTGCTGAGATTGGCAGCGACAGCACTGGAAAGGTGTGCTGGTTTTTACTGATAAACAACAGGGAATCTATATTTTTTCTTTTCTTGCAGAATATGATATTTGCAAATAAAGATTGTTAGTAGAGCTCTCTTAACTAAACTCTTTATACTGATAAGAAACTCTTCTTAGTTTTTATTCTGTTGCCTGTTTTAATTCCTTTATGTACATTTGTAGTAAGATTATCTAGACATAGTCCAAAACTTTTTTTTTTCACTACACATACATGTATTTTTTACTGCAATCAGGTGATAATCAATGTATTTTAATTCTCCCAGGAAGTGTTGTGCTGGAGTCAACAACGAAGCAGGAACATGTCAGGTGCCCAGAGGTGACAGCTTAGAGCATCAGCTTTGATAAATTCTGGACAGATAGCAACTGGGCTCTTCTCCCTGGCAGGGGCAGTAATCTGAGCTCTATGCAATTTAGAGCACGTATGTGCATGCGTATCTTTGGGAACATCAACGTGAGCATGAAGTTCATCCAAGGAGGAGCTTACACAGGCTTGGCCAACAATTCCCATATCACAACTGTTGTAAAGCTGTGCTTTTTGCAAATCAGATATTTCTCCTTGTCATAGTATACAACAGCTTTCAACAGCACTAATGGAAACATGAGAGTGCTCTCTTCTACCCTTCAACTCCCCCTGTTTCTCACTGCTATCTTACTTGCAACATGCTTTTGGATGCTTTCCATAACTCATAAATATGAATATTATTCAATATGAATACTTAAATCAAAAAGCAAAGCAAAAACTCTTATTCACAAAGTTGTTTGAGGAAAAAACAAACAAACACAGAACAGCAGAAGGACATAGGAACTTGTTAGTCTCTTTACAAAGTCACGATAAATTGCAGCTCCATGTAATTCTCACCCAACACTGACACACACCCAAGTAAACGACATTTTCTTAAGGTATAAAGAAAACCAATTCTACTCCAATTATTTTCTTTTGTCATACTTGAAGGCAGTAATGCAATTCCTGCGAATTAACTGTCCTTCATAGATTATACCTGTGTTTGGCAAGGCACACACATGCATAAGTGCACTGGCAGGTGAAGGTATGACCTCATATAATAAATTACAAGAGTCTCAGTAAATAAGAAAGTATTTTGGACAAGCATTTTATGTCCAATTACATTCCAAAGAAGACTGAGAAGTTGCAGCAACGGGCCATGTCTTCATTCTGACAGGGTCAGTCTGGAGGGTGAAATGGGTCATTTCAAGAATATGGACAACTCCTCTGTTCATTGCTTGTCAAGATAACCACCAATAGGTCAAAACTGTGGAACAACAGCATATTATCATTAATGCCCAGGCCATGCCAACCACTTGGCCACCATGTCATTTTGTTTTTCCTTACTGAAAAGCTTCCTTTCCATTCCCATCCCTTTACCCTTCATCTTCTGTGATACAATCCACATGCCTAGTAGCTCCCTAATGAGTTATGGTCTCCAAGTTATTCACATGCACTACAGTTGAATGAATACACAGTATTTCCAGTTTCGTCTCCAGGCTACAACATAATCCTGGAGGAACACTTTTCTTTTAGTCCCATTCCCTATTTACTCAGACTGCCTCACTGGGAACAGGAATAATCTGCTATTTCAAGACTGTCAGACACAACTCGGCCACAAACTTTTCTGAATCCCATTATGCTCTAGACATAAAACCCATCCTGGGATCCTCTACTAATTGTTATATTAGGAAATAAATTGACAAGTTAATGGGATAATATGGAAAGAGACTTGAAATGTTACCACAAGTTAACATCTTTAATGTCACCTCCTAGAATCTAAGCAGAGAAATGCTGAGCACTGTCACCATACAGAGATGACAGAAGAGTTTGCTGGCTCCCATTTTATTCTGCGATGGATCAGATACGAACACAACACATGAAGTAAATCCCCTGGTGCCTGTGAGTCAAAACTCATGATATGGTTGCCCATTTCTGCAGATGGCTAGTGTCAACGATCCAGATTATCCCTTCCTACTGCCAATTCCTGGGAACTGCACACAGCACCCTGTGCTGAAGAGTTTGGAGCCAACCAAAGCAGTTTGATCCTGATGCTTTAGCAGGGTCCACCTTCTTCAGAAAGGACTCCTCCCTGCACTCTCCTCAGTGTCCTTGGGACTGAGCCTACTGGAAGCCAACATGGGAACTGCTGAACTCTACTGAAGCAGTAAGGCAACCAAACAAGACAGGATCGCACTGCAATAAGGAAATAAAAAGTGATCCTACTGCCATGTTTTGGATCGTTTCACTTGCTTTGCCTCTTAGAACATACTCGGCATGCCTTGCTAAACAGAATCACTGACGACTTCTTTTGCTAAGTATGACCTGGAGGATGGAGAAACTTCTAGCCTTCAGAACTGCTTTGAGTTAACTATTATTTTTAGTATTCTTGCTGAACACTGCAGAAAGCATTAAAACATTCTAAAATCTGGTAGCTAGAACATGAAAACAAACAAACAAACAAACAAAACCCAACAAAACACACAGAAAGGAAGGTACTCAAGAGCTGCCCATAACTACTTTACCTAGTCAAATAATTTTTAGTGAAGGTACTGAATCACAAGCCCCACATATATCACAGTATCACAGTATGTCTGGGATTGGAAGGGACCTCAGAAGATCATCTAGTCCAATCCCCCTGCTGGAGCAGGAACGCCTAGGTGAGGTCGCACAGGAATGTGTCCAGGAGGGCTTTGAATGTCTCCAGGGAAGGAGACTCCACAACCTCCCTGGGTAGCCTGTTCCAGTGCTCTGTCACCCTCACTGAGAAGAAGTTCTTTCTCAAATTTAAGTGGAACCTCTTGTGTTCCAGCTTGATCCCATTGCCCCTTGTCCTATCATTGTTTGCCACTGAGAAGAGCCTGACTCCATCCTCGTGGCACTCACCCTTTATATATTTATAAACATCAATAAGGTCACCCCTCAGTCTCCTCTTCTCCAAACTAAAGAGCCCCAGCTCCCTCAGCCTTTCTTCATAAGGGAGATGCTCCACTCCCTTAATCATCTTTGTTGCCCTACGCTGGACCCTCTCCAGCAGTTCCCTGTCCTTCTTGAACTGAGGGGCCCAGAACTGGACACAATATTCCAGATGGGGTCTCACCAGGGCGGAGTAGAGGGGAAGGAGGACCTCTCTCGATCTACTGACCACCCCCCTTGTAATACACCCAAGGATGCCATTAGCCTTCCTGGCCACAAGGGCACAGTGCTGGCTCATGGTCATCCTGTTGTCCACCAGGACGCCCAGGTCCCTTTCCCCTACACTGCTCTCTAATAGGTCATTCCCCAACCTATACTGGAACCTGGGGTTGTTCCTGCCCAGATGCAGGACTCTACACTTTCCCTTGTTAAATTCCATCAGGTTATCCCCCGCCCCACTCTCCAGCCTGTCCAGGTCCCGCTGGATGGCAGCACAGCCTTCTGGCGTGTCAGCCACTCCTCCCAGCTTAGTGTCATCAGCAAACTTGCCGATAGTACACTCAATTCCCTCGTCTAAATCATTAATGAATATATTGAATAATATTGGCCCCAGTACTGACCCCTGAGGCACTCCACTAGATACTGGCCTCCAACTGGACTCCGCACCATTGACCACCACTCTCTGGCTTCTCTCTTTAAGCCAGTTTACAACCCACCTCACTACTCTATTGTCGAGACCACACCTCCTCAATTTAGCTGTGAGGATGCTGTGAGGGACTGTGTCAAAGGCTTTACTGAAGTCAAGGTAGACCACATAGCTAAGATCCCACAAAGGAAAATGAAATACCTGTCTAATGACTGCTTCCCAGGCACACATGCATCATCTTATGCAGTTACCCAACCTATAACACTATTTCATTGTACTCTGCCGTTGTATTAGATGATGTTTCAGCTCACTGAGGTACTAACACCAGAAAACACACAGAGAACGCGTGAACTGCTGAAGCAACAGGAACCACGTCCTGAACCGTGTTAGTCACTCGTACAGAAGGGCGAAGAAAGCTTTGGAAAGGCAGGCCCTAACTATGTCGTGTAAGCACCGCTGTTGAGGAACATTTCCAGTTTCCAAGCTCACACCACAAGCAATGGTGTGGTCTAGAACACAGGACAGCCATCCCAGGCATTTCACCTGCCTTCCACGGATTACATGCATAACTTCTCCCAGGACACACAAACAACAACAAAAGGCTGGAAATGCCTGAAAGTTACAACCCTGATCCAGTCATCACAACAAACTGAACCACAATCCTGTAGGCACCAGCTTAAATACTTTGCCTCTAGAAACCATTAGTAACACGCTTGTGTTTAAAACCATTTTTTTCAGGACAATTGTTAATTCCTTGGAAACAGGAGAGAAACATGCCATTAACCACAGTCTAAATAAGATAAATGTATGAATGTCTGCCTTAGATCTATAGTTTTTGATAAACACATCAAATCCATTCAAACATCTCAGAAAATATAGCTGGAAAATACGTGTCCAAGCTGCCCACTGTCAGTCCCCCAAAATTCTCATGGGGCACAAAGCTCAGACTGTTAATTGATAATATTGTAAAGACAGAGCAAATCCTGGTCTGTTTATAATGCTGCACAGATAGCTGTGGATCACTCTCTGTGGCATTAAATAAAACAACAGGGGATCCAAAGCCTTAGAACACACTGTGCTCTCACAGAATAATAATAGTATCGCCAACAAGAAAATAAAAACCTTCATTTGTGTGCACCTCTTGGCAACATTCATAAACAAAAGCAGAAAGGGAGGTATTGCAGCATCGTATCTTCAGAGCACTCAAAGCCACACCTATCAAAGGCTACAGCTGACAATCCAGCAATAGCCTCCATTACACAAGTGAGAAGTTTTTGTTATCTACAATTTAGACACAACTCAATTTGTGTTTTACTAAGGAGACAAATCTAATTAATAGAACTCATGTGGAAGCTTAAATTGAGGTGTGTATATATATACGCACAGATATACAAAATACACAGATGCATATATGCACACAAAATTAATTGCAGTTTTCCGAATCTGCCTGCCATCTCAGCCTTGCAATGATGGCATTCTTTGTTTATAAATCACTTCTGTTAAACGTGCTTCTCTTCTGCCTTTCCGTTTCAGCAAATCCATCTTCCTTCTTGTGCTAGGAAGACAGACTAAAGTATATTCGATTCACCCTCCATACCAGTCCTTAATTTGTGTTTCCCCCCCCATTCCCATTTAGTTGTCTTCTAAACTCAGTAAGTTGGTCTTTAATTTCTCTCCATCCTTCTAATACTATTGTTGCTAGAATTTAAATCTTATCTATTCATGTTTGTTCAACAGGACGTGGACCTGCTGGAATGAGTCCAGAGGAAGGCTATGAAGATGATCAGAAGGTAGATTTTGGATTAGATATAAGAAATTCCTCCCCATGGGGTTTGTGAGGCTCTGGCACAGGCTGCCAGAGGAGCTGTGGGTGCCCCATCCCTGGCAGTGTTCAAGGCCAGGCTGGAGGGGGCTTTGAGCAACCTGGTCTGGTGGAAGGTGTCCCTGCCCATGGCAGGGGGTGGGAACTAGATCATCTTCAAGGTGCCTTCCAACCCAAACCATTCTATGACTCTATGATTCATAACCAAGCAGAAAGAAAGATTTTATTCAAGGTGAGGTGATCTGTATTTCATCTTCTAGTATTTTCAGCATTATCCTGCAAATATTTCCTTGGTCCAAATCATTGTAAGTTCTAGGCTAAACATCTTTGTGCTGTAAGTATTTATCAGCATTCTGGGAAAAAAAAATATATATACATCTATTGCACAAACAAAGTTTACTGGTGCAAAATTCACCTTATTACACCATTCCCATTTAGTTAGAATGATTAACATAGGAATATGCCTTTGTGAACAGCCTGAAAATACACCATATTGCCAGTGATACATATTGGCAGTATTACATCACTGTTGAAGAGTTTCATTGACAGTTGCAACTGATCACTAATTATTATAACCCTTCCTTCACATACACAGGCTATATAAAATACAGTAGTGAAAACAGCTGAAGGTTGATAGACTGTGCCTTCAAGACCAGGTTCCCAAGATAACAATTTTCCTATTATTAGTGAGGGGTTTGATCTCTCTCTCACAAGGGCACCTTGGCTCCAACTCCCCAGCTGGTACAGCACACAGTTTATATTATCACACTCACTAATGTGCCTAGACAGTAGCAAGTTGTCACAAATTTCCTTTTCTTGAGCCACCTAATGTATAAAAACAAATACACAGAAGAATTTCTTCAGGATGTCCCAGTGAGGGATTCAGCGATTCAGCTGATCACTTGAGGCAGCCTCCAACCCCGAGTGCTCACCAGTGAAAGATGGCACAGCCTCCTATACGCAACCTCATCCCTGATCCTGCTCCTGCCCTTTTCCTCTGGTTGCTGCACTGGCCGATGGCGACATGGCCCCCACACACGATGGCTCTTGTCAAACCCCACGCAGGGCAGGAGAGAGCCCTCCATCACCCCACCGCCCTCCAAAGAAACCCTGCGACCACACTGCCAACACAACACGTGACCTGCCTATGCTCACCTTCTCTCCTCTGCCTCTTTCTGTCTCTACATCTTAGACAACACTGAGATCAGAAACAGTACTTTAAACATAAAATTATTATTTAAGTTTTTGTGTAGGACTAAGAAAACACAGCCATGCATACCAGAAAAACACGCATGCACGTGCCTCATCTCTATTTCAAGGCAAACATTTCACAGTCAGTTTCTTGGCATTTTATGTGAATATATACTAAGTCTAACCAGGTTTTATGTTGAACATGTCAACCATGTCATATGTAACACTGTGTATCGCAGTCTTTCAGGAGCAACAAAATGGTGAAACAAACATATCAGGGCTCCTGACTACCTTCAAGCGCCACTGAGTCATCTGTGGAGGCTCAGGACTGAAATCACGTCATTCAGCTCTTTGACAACAACCGCGGACGTGCAAGACGGTCCTTCTCTGCCCAGGGTGAGCTGCTGCAGCAGAGCTGCCTCTGAGCGGGGACAGGGCCACCCGCCAGGGACACCTCTGTGATCCCTGCCCTGACCACCCGTCCTCCGGGCACCCGTCACGCCACCGCACAGACTCTGCGCATCGACTCCCAATGCTTGCACCGCTACACCGGCTTGGGAGCAAATTGTGGTTTGTCTCTTCAGCCCACTCTAAATTTTTTTACGTTAAGAATCATCTTTCATGCTACACCACCAGGCAGAAAAGTTTATGATAATTTTCTGTTATTCTTCTCTGGCCACGTCTGATACTTTCTTATCTGCATTTCTTTTGCTAAAGACATTTGCTGATCTTAAACCTGGCTTGAATGAATAGCAATTGTTCCCTTCTGGTTTTGAAGGTACTTTGTTTGTCTACCCCATTCACTGGCCTGAAATCAGCAAGGCCTCAGATGGCTGTTGCTATGGCAACTCTGTTCATTCAACACTGGCATATAATGAAGACAATGTGTTTTCCATTTAGATGAGTTTTAGAGCAAAAGAGAGAAGACTCCTGCTTAACAGTCCCTGAGAATGCCAGGGTAATATAATCAGGGTTTCTGTAGTACCAGTAAAACCACAATGTGCAACTAAAAGAGGGAAGGAAAAAAAGAAAGTTACGTTGATATTTCACAATAATTACAGCACTGGGCAAATTAATCAACAGTGTGACTGCATTTCTTTACTCTTTAACACATTCTCCACCGAGAATAATTCAGAAAGAAATGTTTTGCTCATACGTTTTCCCAGCAGAGTGGCAATTTGGACACTACTGACCCACTCACTAATAAGACACCTCCGAACTTCCCTCTCTCTCCCCTGGCTTCCTTAAATAAAGGGCACTTTGAAAGCACAGTTTAGATGTATATTTTTTAAAAAGTTTCCATGGACACCAACAGGTAGAATTAACAATGCAACAACTTTCTCTGCCTCCTCTCACCTGCTGGGCACTGGCGACGCAGGCTACAGCTGCAAGACAGAGAGGGACCCTCTACAGCAGTGCTGCAGGTCCAGGCTGCCCGCAGAAACAACACACAGAGTTATTAGAGAAAGGCTTCTTTGAATATAGATATGATTCACTTGCCACATCTATGCCCTAAGTTTTGCTAAGGCTGCCCCCCTCTCACCCACTGCTCGCTCTGCAATTACTGCTCTGCATCAGTACTGAAGGCCACTCGTGAACAGGGTGTTCTAAACAGATTCTTACAAACACAAACATTGCCAAAAAACATACACCACAGAAACTTGTTTACTCCTTTGATCCACAAAGTCTGGACGCTTCCTCCCTCCTGCTCTCCCACAAGCCTTTTTCTAACTGTTGATCTGGTTACTTTGCGGGCTTCACTCAGGAAAAATAATGGGGATTTTTGAGATCCCCAGCAATAACAACAACAAAGAGGAAAATGGAAACTAGGCATTATAAGTTGTTCTTCTATTTACAGTGGAAACAGTGACCTGAAAAGATTTCTCTTTTCCACTGTTTTTGCAGAGCAGCAGGGAGCAAACACTTCCTGAAGGGAAAGCCAGTTTTCCAAACTCAAATGAAGTCCAATGTTTAAAATTCTTCAAACAGAAAACATCGTGTTTTCAGTTGACACGTCCTTAATTCAATCAGGTTATCTCCTCTTCATTTAACTCCAAGGAAGTGAGTGATTCTGGAATTAAGTTTTTTTTCTTACTTTTAGGAATCGCATTTCTGTCATTTTTTAAATGGCAAAGTAAAAAAATACTATCATCAAGCTGGAGTAAAGATACAGGACCTATATTTATCTAACTTTAAGTTTTGTTTTGTTTTTTTTTGCCACTGCTTAAGTTAAGATTTGTTACAGGAGTAAGGAAATGGCCTATTTTAATACACAGGAGGCTCTCTTAGCACATGGAAGGGCTGTGGAATCCAAGTCGAGAAATCCTGGGTGTTCTTCGCCATTTCAGCCTTTGCACAAGAACAATTTGTGAAATTGTGCACATTCACTGGAACTTGTAAACCTTGCCCTTATTTCAAACAGCTGTGCCACTACCTTGCTTCAAATTTCTGAAAAGGAAACATAATATTCTCCACATAGACACCCTCAGTAAGACAGCTGACATTTCAAATTATCTCCCAAATATAAGGTTTACACAGGTAAAGCCAAGTAATATTTCTCTGTTATTCAAATGAGCCAGGCTTTGATGGGTTATAAAATTTGGTGACTACCCATATATTTTGTAACACTATCTAAGGAGGAAGAAGTAGTGTGTCAAGATCTGTGTGTGTTCCTTTGCACTTCTACAGCCGAGGAAAGCAGTCATGTTTATGTCTGTCAGATCTTTCCTGGCTCTTCACTTGTGCTGACAGCCCACAGCCTTGCTTCAGTTCCTACAAAGCTCAAAACCTGCAGCTGCACTAGCTGGCATGCCTTTTCTCATTCCACCCCTCCACCCCTTATCTCCCCCCTCTAATCCCCCATCTTTTTTCCTACATCAAAAGCATATAGTCACCAAACCTGACTGGCCTCCAAGAGAGACAAAGACTGAATTTTAATGCATGACTACAAATATGTTGTACATGCACTTACACATGCACGCACACTTTCCTCTTCTAATTCTAACAACCAGCCTCTGTTCTGAAGACTGGCTATTTGCACTGATCTCACTTATTGTTGGAACACCAAAAAAACAGCCATCATTTATGCAAGGAAGACAGCACTATAAATCAAGACAAGCCCAGAGTACTTGAATGTAGCTTCATTGTCACTTCAGACCTTGAGACACAATCCTTTGGCTCCTGCCATCTAAGTCAAGATTCAAGGTTATGATTACCCAGATAAAATGATGGACAAACCCATTCTGTAGTGTCAGCCTAACCAAGGCGTAGTTTTGTTTAAATCCAGCAATGAAAGTTTCTCAAAAACATTGTAAGAAATAACACCAGTTCTTACAAAAATCTCAGTATTCCCTAGAAGTTACAACATGAAAACCAGTTTTTTAATTTTAGGGCCTGCACAAAGAACTGTATAGCACAGTAACTGTACTGGCAAACAACGTTATGTTGAAGCATCAAACTTCAAAACAACATTCAGGTCAAGCTGTTCACTAAAGGATTTGTTAGTTTTCTTTCCTGCTCTCTCCTCTGGAGACAAAACTACTGTAGAAACAGTCTTGAGCAGGGCACAATATAAAAGAGCAGGACACAACCCAAAAGAGCAGAGGATGCAACAGCAGAGGGTTCAGGAGGGAAAATCTGCTGCTTTTCCTACATCTACAGTATCCCGGGTAATCCACACAGACAGGACAGCAGCAGTAAGCCCTACTCCCTCAGAAACAAAGGCAATTTCTATGAGATTCAGCAATGAATCTGCAGTGTACTTCAGTATCACTTGTCAAGTGTTTGCACCACGCTGGCATCTCAAGGCTCTCAGCACAGACCAGTGTGGGAGCCTGACTACAAATGTGAATAATCCCACAAACATCAAGGGATTATTCTCCACGGCTCAGCCATCTCGGTCTTTGCACGCAAGGTGGGGGAGAGGATAAAGTGGCTCTGCAGCCTGCAACACAACGTGTGCACATCCAGCCCTGTGACACAGGGATGGCACCAGACTGCCTAGGACCACGTCCCCCAACAGGGTTAGTTTCGGTGCAGGCAAGCCTAAATTAATTCATAGATGCTTGTGCATGGAGCATCTCTCTCCCCGGCAGCCAAAGACCCTGTGGAAAACTCTTATTTATACAAACAAAAGGAAGTAATTTATCAGCTGATGTTTATTGCCCTCGTTCTATCTACTCCTATGACACTGCGATAATGTATATCGTTTATGACCTGTCCTGAAGTAGCAGCAGTAGTTTTTTAATATGCCCTGAGCAGGTTATGGAAAAAGAAAACATATTTTCTTTACATTTTTAGAATTATTTTTCCTTTTATCATCTAGGCATGTATAGTGACAACCAAACTGCAGCCAGGTCACGGGTAGGGTGCCTCCTAGTAGTATCATAAACAACTGAAATAATTGTTTCAGCACAAACAGTTTGAACAGTGAAAATAAATCTGTTCTTTTCACTAATTCACCGATAAATGGCAACAATAACAGAAGCAGCAGTACACATTTGACAATTCAGTGTTCACAAAATTCCGATGTTTGCAAAGATTGCCAGGGAACTTTTAAACTAAGATGAAAAAAAGTTTTAATTTAAGAAGTTTCAACTGTCTCTAAGCAAGTTTATTAGCCTCCACTGAATGGACTCACCCTGTGCTGGTTTTGTTAGAATGAACTGCTGGAACTACTGAATGTTCACTCAGAATATGACATGTTCAAGTAAAATTAACTAGAAGTACTTTTTTTCCATCATATTTACAAACACAGATGTCATTTTCATGTCATAAGTTTTTTCTCATTTCAGGAACAATTACTGAGCAAATTGGAAGTTGAGATTTTCAACCAAATAATTTTCATTATATAGATACATACAACATTATATAGATATGTCAACAGGATCTAAGTCTCCATTAGGTAATTAAGTCATTTAAATACTAAGTACAACGTTCTTAATATCCTACATTCTTGCTAACCATAAAAGTTAGCAAGAATTGTCACCTCTATGATGATGATTTTGAGCAATGGACAATTTTTCTGTAGGGAATGGGATTTACTGAGGTAGATGTTCAGTAGCTCTATGTTACTCCTTTAGTGTTGCAACACAGTGCACCAGCTCACGAGTGCTGTCTAATAAAGACATTACAACACTCGCAAACATCATGGCTAAACTAAATCCTAATGTAAACTACTGTTAGAGGGGTATTACACTGTTTTCATTTGCTCGGTGAGTTGCCAGCTTTAGGATAATAATATTGCTCAGTAATAGCAATAGCTTAATTTCATGTTGTAACACCCTAATGACTTTATTGTTTCACTCCCATTCCAATTCCAATAGCTATTACCATTTAAACACCTGTATTATCGAAGTGTTGTGCTTGAGTGCCTTCTGGATAATTTACTTATGTTACAAAAGACTAATTCAAAGGAAATCTAGAAGTTTCTCTAACTTATGCAGCATTTATCTTTTTAGTACAAGCAGAATCCATCAAAAAGTATTTGTTGATTAAAACAACCAGCCTACAGTCATACTCAAGGTCATGTGCAGGATATATTTCCTTCAACATAATGGAGAGAGGGATGGAGAGAGAAGATCAATTTTTACTTTTGCAAGCACTTCTAAAACATTTCCAGAGCAACAAGTTCTTATTACACACAATTAAGAAATTAAAGCTACTCAGACAGAGGTACTACGCATGTAGGTCAGTGTTTCACCAACATACGAATTAACTGCTTCCTCCATGGAGGTGAGTAGCAGTTTACAGATCTTAATTTCATGGGTGACTATCGAAAGTCAAATACACCCAATAATTTGAACACTAAAATAATAGGATAATCTATAAGAATATTATGCAACTTACCAGGTAAAATATACCCTTATAAGTCTTCAACATGAAATGACCAGACCTGCTGAAAAAAATCTACTCTACTTGCCATTGATAAATATATTGAGTTAAAATGTCTTATCTTCAACCTTATCTTCCAAAAAAAAAAAAAAAAAGTTCCACAATTCACTTTTATTTACCTCATCTAAATCAACAAATTAAATACCTCAAAGAAATGGTAAATCACTACAAAAACCCACCAATGCTTAGAAAGCATTTTCAAAATCAACTGTTTTTCAAATAATTCATTCACTGAAATTTCTTTCACCACAACCTATTTAACATGAAATCTCTCATGGAGCAACGTGAAAGTTGGTAATACTCGCACATCAGTGACTTCAGCTGATCTGAACTGGGGACTCTTAGGGCTTGTGACCCTAATATATATAAACATCCCCGATATGGCAGTACATACTATTTTGCCTTGTAATGAAACGCCATGAAAGTTCTGTTGTACTAAACATACCATCTTTTATCCTTTTTAAAATTTGGGGGTTAAAGCCTCAATGGGCTTCATAAAGCTGCGGGAAGTAGGTTCCCTGAAGTGGTTATATTTGGTGAAAAAGCTCACCTTAACCCTTCGTACTCCAGCTGGAACTCTTTGGTCTTGCTTCAGGACTCAAGTGAATCTGATTGTTACAGACTGCTATCTGTGTAAGTGAACATCCTGCAATTGCTAGAATTGCTTGTGTTATATAAAAATACTATACAAGTTCTACAAGGTACCACAAGAAAGCTGTACACTGAGATGTATCAGTAAATAAAATAATAATCAGAAGATCTTTTCCACCCCTAAATAATTCAGGTCAGTCTGAAAAATGCTGCTCTCTATACCACTTTTCAGAAAAAAAATTCCATATTGATAGTTACCAAAAAATATATACTAAAGCTCTGTGAAATTTTGCAGTCGGTATGGAATGCAGAGAAGTATTTTTAAATTGGGAGCTCTCCCTGTTGAAATTTCCATTGAGGATATTTACACACCTTCTGCATAACATTTATTTTTTCAGGAATGTAGCTAAATGAGGGGGTTTTTAAATCAACAGAAAATATGTATGTGCTGCACCACCATGAAATGTAAAGGCAGTTTCTCTCTCCAGTTAAGTGGTGCCTGAACTATGTTTATGTGTCTCCAGACACTTGGATAAGCGTGTAAATAAAGACCTCAATTGCCAACATTCAAGTTCATGTCCTCTTTTCGCCAGTTCCAGTAGGATCCAGTACAACTTTGCCAACCCATCCAACTAAAATTGGTTCTGAATACATACAGCAAACCACCTCCAACTAAAAGACTACAGTCAGTCTTTGTAAAGTATATGTATTACTGACATACTCGTCCACTACATGGATGCTTATGCTCATTCAACCAATATGGCAAGATTTAAAAAAAAAAAACAAACCTATCATTTAATATTTTTCATGTAGTTAAAGAAAGCACAGTTTTAAAAGACAAAATGTATTTTGAGATCTATCAGAAAAAGCTCATCCCAGCTTTATTTTAGAAGACAGGATAACTCAGAGCATTTATTATTTATTGTTATTATAAATTATTATTTATTAAATCAAGAACTCTCGAGTTCAATACCTGTCTGTAGCACTGACTCACAACAAGCCCTTAGCTAAGTGACAAAATTATTCTGTGCTTTATTTTGTTGTGAGTGAAACCTTTTCTATTAGAAATGTTGGAAAGAAATTTTTGAGATCCTTGGACCAAAAGCCCTTTGAAAGTGTTGAAGAACAGGCTTGTAGTATCTGAACATGGAAGGGGAAAGTAACTTATCAATTAGCTACAATTAAATTCTTCCTGACAAAAAAGAGACTTAAATTTTACTGAACTATGTGCTCAAGAGTTTCATTTTTGTTTTTAATCTCTTTCACACATGCTATCATTTGTTTTCTTTGCTATCACTCACCAACTGTGTTGCGAAAGGCCATAAAGAGGTTAGAAAGATGAAGAGAAATATAAATATATATATATATTTCTATGCAGTACTCAAACCTTGACATTGATTAGTAAGTCAGAATCAATAGCAATTTCTCCCATATATATTATTATTGCCATAATATAAAGCATAGTCATTATTTCCATAGCCCAATAACCAGACATTCTCAAAACAGAAAAATGTTTATGTAACATTTTTGAAGGGAAAAAAGATTATTTTACCCTCTTCTAATTAATAGCCTTGACCCAATTATGGTGATTCATTTGTTCTTCTACATGGAAAATAACTGCCCTCTGGTTAAAAAAAATATAAAGTTATATTAGCTTTTAATTTCCATTTTAAAAATTACGTTTATGGAATATTTAAATTCGTAATAATTTTTCCTAGCACATATGACTAGTATGTGTTTTATCTTGTGCTCCCCATTTGCCCATTCCATCCACCCTCCACCCTGAACCTACATTGTAATTATAAATTAACATTATAATTTGGGTATCTGTGTCAGTTTTCATTTATAACACATGGAATCACTAAGTTAACACAGAGAAAAAAAGACCAACACTGTATTTCTTTGCTTGTCCTAAGAAATGCATGAACTTGGTTTGGACCATGAGAAAGGACCAGGATTTGGATTCAGCCCAAAGCTCTAATTGCAGAAATGACTTCTAAAATATTATTTCTCCTATTACAGTAAAAAAAAAAAAAAAACAAAAGGCATTTATTAGGAAGAGAACTTGTTTCATGTATTTCATTGGAACATTATGAAGGTTTTTGAAGAAATTCATACACACCAAATTGATTACTTGAAGTGACCAGCACTTAATCAAGAGACTTCCTAAAGATGCAACAGCAAAGCACACTGCTGTGTTTGGGGTGACATCAAGTTCGGCATGAGCTCGGGATCAAGAACCGTTAAATTCTTCCTGACACAAAAAAGACTTATTCCAGCCTCCACGTGCTGGAATAACTCACGTCTTGATGATAAATTTCCAAAAGGAGAAGAAAAGAGCTTTGCTTAGGCTAAAACACTTAATTCTAAAGGTAAAACATACGGTTATCAGCAGAGAGCCTCAACATGAAAATCAAAATGCTTCTATTGAAAATAACATTTTGGTGCAGCGGAAATCTACAAAACTGCACCAGCAAACCATGTAAACCAGTCTTGTTCTTTCTCAGTCTCAAATTTTAACTTGCACTCCACAGCAAAACATCTCCCTCTCGGCAGCCAAAGACTCCCAGCAGTTGCAACTCCCAACCCAGAAGTAATCTGCTTAATATTCAGCTTTGTCAACAACTGTGCAAGGAGACAGCTGCCTTATAAAAGGGAAAAAAAATAAATAACAACACTAATTTAGCTCACTATTCTTTTTCCAGGGTCAGTTCTAATTATTTTCCAGCACGGCAACTTTAAGGAAACTAACACATACTGAACAGCCTCCTACAAAGGAAAACAGAATCAGATTTCAAGGAAGGTATCACATCCAATTTTGCAGCTTTCTGGGTCTCTCGGAGCCAACTCAAACTGTGCATTTCAGAGTGTATTTGCTGGCTGGTTGGCATAGTGGCCACCAGGGCCAACCCAGGGCTCAGCAGGCTTCCTCAAGGCAGGATGGTGGAACCATACGTACCAATACATCACCCTACCCATAGCTCACCCACCTTACAAACACCGCCTAAGTGCGTGCAGGGATTTTTGGAATCTGGAATACAGCTGTGATGCAAAACTTGCAAGTGCACACAAACCTCTTCATTCTGATATAAATCTGATGGTGAGACAAGGTAAAAAAGACAAGGTAAAAAACTGACCCCAATTCATATAAACACTTGATGAAATCCACACAGTGTTTTCCATTTCTCACTTTTTGTAATAAACGGCAACACTACAGCACATGCCTCCAGTGGAAGAAAGCCAGACAAAAACTTTGACTTTTGTCACTGTCACAAACACTCCTACAGCACTTCAGCGCTCACACGGCTTTCTTCTGGGGTAGAGCCAGTTACTGCTGGAAAGCAGATGATACCTGCTTTGCTTTGAGAAGCGTGAGAACTTTACCTGAGCTCTCACTAGTAGCTAGCCCGTGATAAAAGCAGTACTGAGTTTAGTGTAAGATTTGGTGAAATTCAGCCATAGATAACAGACACCTGCAATGCAACAGAATATAATTATTACTGAAGTTTGGCATAACCTGTGCAAACAGAAAGGTTACGAACCACGCGGCAGCTTACCACGACATAAACCAACGCTGCCGGGCTGCGCGCCCTCCCCGCCAGCAGAAACCTCGGCTGGGCCACCAGGCATAACAGCTCACATCTCACTGCTGAACTGTGCCCCGGCTTCTCGCAGAGAATAGACGGTATTTATGAGATATGTTTCCCCCTTGGTGTGCCCAGACTGTTGCTCACCTTCGATGAAATGCTGCAATTAAACAGTGTCCAGTCCAGCTCAGTTTGTTCCAACCAGATTCTCTGAAAATCACATGGGCAGTTTTCAGCTGTAAGCACAATTTCTTGCACTGTATTATTTAATTACTGCAAAGGAGCTGGTCACAGACCTGATAAAGCATTGCAGTCCCTAATTCTCTTGACTCATAGCTGACCTTCCACATGAAAAAAAAAAAGCATCAGTCTTGGTGGTGATTTCCATTATGTAAACAGTTTTCCACAACTTCATGAATACAAACATGATTTTGCATAACTGCACAATATACAGCCAGTAACAGCATTCACTCATTACTGGTTTATCTTCAGACTGACTTTACCAAGTGAATCGCGTAATGACAAAAAAGTCTAAGACTTCTGTTTGGTTGAGACTTAAATTAAGATCCAGTAGCTTACCTAACTAAAGATTTTATTTATTTATTTATTTATTTATTTTGCTGTTAGATATAAAGTAGATATTACCAGGAATCACAAAACTAAACTAAAAAGCATTGAACTTCTTTAATAGTCCAAGTTTTCATTTAACCCTGGAAAGTCCAATAGTATTTCAGCAGGATGTTAAATCCTAACTTTACACATAGCTCAAATTCTTTATTAATATAGCCAGAAATCAAGGGGTGGGGGGATTGACTTTTTCTTATTCATTTCTCATTCCCAAAGACGAAGAGGTGGAGATAAATTGCATACGTGTTAGAACAACATGATTTAAAACTTTACAACAGAATGAAGCTCCTGTTGTACCATCTGGTTAATAAGCTGTCAGTTCATTCATTAAGAACTATAGAGATCTGATGGAATTTGGGGAAGCGGCTGACAGCCCATCATATTTCTAATTCTAAGGTACGTCCTGTCTTTCAGTAAAGTTTGAATAAAACAATTCCACATGTCAGGTTTGCAAGTGAGCTATACAAAGAACAAAGGCGCTTGGGAGGAAGCTTGTAAAGATCTAAAGCTTTGTGGACTACCTAGAGAAATGTATCTATAACCAGAGCCTGAATAACTCTCATTTCCCCCGCTACCCACTCCCCAGTCCATTTTCTCCCATCCCTCCTCCATCCCATCCTACATTCTTCAGCACAACAAGGTTTGAAGTAGGTTTACAGAAGGTAATCACCGTTGGAGAGAGGGAGGGAGGGAGGAAGGGTAGGAGTTTCAGGATGAAGCTGATGTTAATAGATAGCACCTGTAGCAGTTCTCGCGCTGAGTAGGGAGTTTGGACTAGCTGACGAACAAAAACAAGTCTCAGCTTAAGCCTAGGGAAAAACAGCAGGGGCAGAGGGAAAGACTCTCAGCTGTCCAAAATATCCTTTGGAAAAAGGAGTTCTTACCTTACAGGAGCTGAAAGTGACAAAAATTTTACTTTTAGTACCCTTATTGGATGTTTTACTACAACCTCACAAGGATCTTCATTAAACTCCTCCTTAAGTCAGTGGCTGGTTGCAATGATAAAGTGGCACCCCTGGGGTGTTGCCCGACGTGAGGAAAAAGCATATAGAGCAGTGCCACAAACTGCAGCTTTTTCAACTTGGATATCCCTGTGGTTTTGTTTTCATTTTCAAGAAGACTGCAAGAAGCTTTCTGATTGAAAGTATACCAACTGTTAGGAAATATCTTTTATTAGAAAAGGTACACAGCACTAGTCTGTGGGACCATTGCTAGCACCAGCAGCTCTTCTGCTTTGACAAAACAGCCTCATTACAAACAACATGACAGTTGGGATCAGTTCTAAGTGTTTCAAGTGCAACTGTAGCCTTTCTTGGAATGCAAAAAGGCACAACACAGTCTTCCCTGTATTACAGTGATGCTGGAAGACCACACGTGAATTATCTTCAGACATATTTAAAAGATCCAAGTCCATCTGCTGCTGAAGTCTTCACAGGCTTCAGTTTTATTTTCAAGATTGTCAACTGGCAGGAGAGAAATAGTTTCACCTCTGTTGGCAGGACAAACCGTAAGTTACACAAAGATCCAGTGATTTCCAAAAACGACACAGGAGGGTCTGACAGAGCCAAAACTGAACCTACATATCCTGGTCAGAACAGGCCCATCCATCACAAAAATACCCACTTCTAACTCTTGTCACGAAAGAAAACTTTGCCAAGATCCTTTGACTTACAAGTCTCCAACACTTGTAGTTCCTGGAGCTGGCTATATCTTCATGGCACGACTAATCCTTTTCTAGTTATTTGATTGACATTATAGCTCTGAGTCAGGACTGCACCACTAAGTACACCACAGGCTCACACTAAGTACTCCACAACATAACATCAAGACTAACGTTAAACACATGTTCATGTGCTTTTCTAAATTCTAGTCTTAGCAGCAACACATGAGCAAATATTTTTATAGCTCAAAAAAAATCTCAAAACCTTTACCAGCTCTTTTAATCCCCACTGTTTTAGGCACTATTATTTAAATGCATGAAATGTAGTTATTTTATATAGAAACAGAGCATACTGATTTCTTTGTTATCCTAAAGATATAAGCATGTTTCCCTTTTCATAACTGTAGGTAATGCACAAGGGACCAGAACTTGCAGACATTTTATCACTGAGCATTATACAACAGCACTTTCCAAAATTACAGTTTATTCTCTGCCTTAAAACCAGAACAAATGCTAATAGAAAAAAAAACGGAAGATACACTTGCTCTCCTTGAGCTGTAATGCTTTAGTGGTTGGTTTGTTTTCAAATGACAGCTCCGTGGAAGAACAAGCTTATTTGCAGAAACATACTCTCTCTTATTTGTTTGAGCTTAAAAATAAACACACAAACTGTAAAACATGGCATAACAGTTGCAATATCTCTTTTGCTAATTTATTAGTAAGCCTTTTCTTAAAAATTGCTCTTCAATTACCAATTTTGCCAAAGCAAACGAGCTTGCCGAACAGCCTTTGAAGCCCAGGAGAACAAAAGCGTGGTAAGGGACGACGTTCTCAGGAGCTCCCGTCTCCCTCCTACCTGGTGGGATCTACAGAAGCCCCACATGGAGAGCCCTTTCACAGCAAGGACAGCTCACACAAAGCTGATGTTTCCAGAACAGTTTAAGAAAGCCCTAAGGGAACCTAAACTGAAGGCTTTAGCTCTAAACTTCTGAAGACACTTTTCAGAAACTCATCAGATGCACTGAACCTTCACAAGAATTCCATACAGGCAGGTTTCTGCTTGCATGCAGCGCCTCGTTGGGTCAGAACCCAGGATTAATGATTTGTACAAGCTTTGCTGATGAAATAAAAGTTCCCTCAGGAAACAATGGTTGAATGTGAAATATTTTTAAATAGTAAGGCTCCCTGCCTTAGGTACTGAAAGCTTCACAGGTCAAATAATAGGCAGTACAAGACGTGCTCTTGAGCCAATGACTAAGATAAGCCAGAGTCTTCGTTAGGGCTGCCCTACCACTGCAGCTCATCAGAGCTCAAGCAACAATTGAAGGTAAACTAATATTTTTGTTACAGAATGGTGCTGTATAAAGCTACTTAGAAACTGGAGGATGACAGCATTCTGCTTCATTTAAGGGACACCACTTTCAAAGCAATCTTCTTCTAAAACTTTTTTGTTCATATGAAATTTGAAAGACTTTGGATTTCCAGTTCATTTAAGATGGAAACTCAGGCTGCCTGAAAAAAATCATATTTCTCATACATTTCTCAATTACAAAATAAGGAATTTTCAAGGTTTGAAACTCCCTGTGTGTTCCACTATAAACACAGGATGACAACATCTATAAGAATAATCAAAACATACAGAATATTTTAAACATGTTACCAATGTCTTTTATGATACTGAGGTGCTATGGGGGTTAAAAATTAAAAGAAATGCTTTTTCAAATAACAGAGCAGAATGCTGTTCAGAATCTTATGCTTAATATAGCTGCCATTCGCACGGAAGTGTGTTGCCCTGTCTCCTCTTCTTAAATCACTTCCATAACTTCAGTGTTGCAGATTTATGTGGAATAGAAATGGGGAGGTGGGGAAGATAAGCTATGTTTTATATATTACAACAGGTTTTTCTTTTTCAAAACCCAAAATGTACATCTTTTTTCAGGCATCATTAAATGGCGCTAACACTGTGCAAACCTCCAAACTCAGAGGTTTGGGTTATCTTCAAGAAGCTGTCTGACTTACCAGCACCACTCTGGTCTAGAAATCCCCGGAGAGTTTCAATTCTTTCTGGTTCCCAAATATTTCAAGAATAGACTTTTCTGCAGTATTTCTCTTTCCTCTTTCAAATCAACCCGGCAGTTCAGATGCACATGAAAAATGCTGTAAAATGCCTCTTTTACCTTCCTCAACCAGCTGCAAAGGATCAAAGCTTTGGATAAAGGTTTGCTTTTTGAAGCACGATACACAACAGTAACCCATGGCAAGCATTATGAATGCTCTTTGCAAAAGCTCGCCTCCCATTACAGCTCAAATGGGAGCACCTGAATCTTCTCTTCCTGGAGACGCAAAAATCTTGTTGCACTTGCACCTCTCACAGCAAAGGTCAGAATATAGCAGAGTCACCCACAATACTATCTCATTTACAAAATGAGATATCTTTTTCCGTATTTCCCTCATAGGAGTTATTGGAGCCAATAGCTGATTTGTACCTTTCACCTTCTGATAACCTTGCAACAATACCACTGCCCTGCAAGCAACTGGGCCTTGCTGTTCATTGATTTCAGCAAGAAGCAGATTTTGTACAAGGATGCATTATCCTCCCAAGACTGACAAAGATTTATATAATGAAACTGATAAAAATCATCTCTTGAGAGCAGTTACAGGATAAACTCAAAGGTCTTAAAAACTCTAAGCGAGGCAACAAATAGGTTTAAAATCATGTTCACTATAATACCTATTGAGGCCAAAAAATTCACTCTATCACTAATTTCAGCACATGTATGTTCCTATGCTTGGCCCCAACTACAGACCTGTTGAATTTGAGAAATTAAGGGATAATCTAAACTTTTTCTAACCTCATAACAAACCAGCAATAATGCAAGAACTTAATTAAGAGAGGAAATCTCAACAAAAACAGGTTGCCTTAAAAAAAAGTAGAGGCATTAGCCACACTCACACAAGGCGAAGACAGCGGACCTGAAGAGCAGCGGGTTTTGCCGGGGACCAGTTGCACGCTTTCACTTAGGTGCTCATTAAAGCCTCCTTTTGTCTTTCTGATCCTGTGGTGCTCTCCCATGCCAGCCTGCTCTTGAAAATCACACTTCCTTTGTCTTTTGGAAGAACGTGGGTTGTCCAAGCAACATTTGAGGCCTTTCCAAACAGGTGATCATAGCCGGAAGTCAATGCAGTTGCACTATGGCACATCCCCACTAATACATACAACCTAATGGCATCGTTGCACGACGGCAAGCACATCATTAGATCTGTCTGTATTACAGTACCGTTGTAAGCTAACGACTAACTTTATAAATATACCAAAAAACCCACCTATGCTTATAGTCTGAAAAGACATGGAACAAATGTAGTGTTATCACTCTTCTTTTAGACAGTGGGACCAAGCGACTCCCCCAAGGTCCCACAGCTACCCAGGCAGGGTTTTACTGGTGCCTGAAGCACAAAGCCCCTGTCCCCAGCGCAGCACACCCCAATCGCTGGCTATGGCAATCCGGCCATATCTCCGCTGTCAAAGAACCGCTGCACTGAGTGCTCTAATCTAGTGGTTCCGGGAAGGTGAAAAATCCCAGGTTTCTTAGTAAGCCAATTAGCATCTTGCTAGCACCACCTTCACATTTAATTATGTTTAAGTAGTAATAATCAGCAAAGAACTTAGTCAATACCCTCCCTGCCCAAGGAGCAAACAGGGACGGTGTAGGAATATCATTCAAAGCAATCTGAACCACATGAACATTACATTGTGTTCATGACAAGTATGTTCTCTTTCTGCTGTCTTAATTTTTCACTTTTTAAATTACTGCATCACATGACATCTTTTAAAAGCTTCACCAAATTAAACAGCTTGACAGAAATACTGTTGGAAAGGAGACTCCTGGTTCTATGCAGGAGCATAGATTAGACTGACATATTTATCCTTTCTGACATCATAAAACAATTAAAAAGTAATCTTATGTCATTTTGAATTAAAAGTGTTATTTTGCAATTAAACAGTCAAGTCCTAGAATAAAGTGACTATCACCTGGAAATCTTATTTCTCTTCCTTTTTAAAACTTAGTAGTGCATCAGCAGCAAAAACCTTGAAAAACAACCAATCCCAATCAAAAAAACTCCTTAAATAGAAAAAAAACCCCACAGCTTGCTCTTCCACATTTGTAGGCTTTTCCAGAGAAAAACTGACAGCGTTGCAATCAGAAGTAAGGTTTTCCTCCCAATGACATGCAAATCCGTGAAATTTCTAATACCAAACCGTGCAAAAGACAGAGCTGAATCCCCAGAATGAACCGTGCTGCTGATCAGAGCCGGTGCAGGGAAGGAGCTCAGCCTGTGGCCAAATGTATCCAGAAAAGCCGTGTCCCCGCTGGGCGACACCAGGAGCCCCGGCCAGGCAGAGCTGCAGTGACCTGGAAGGGAGAGGCTCCCGCGTGAAGCTCCTTCGCAGCAGCAACGCGAGCGTGAAGGGTATCGGTTCAAAACGAGGGGTGAACTGGAACGAGAGTTTCGTCACACGGAACAAGCCGGTTCCTTCCCTGGAGCGGCAGGAGCTGCGCTTGTTAGCACGTACATGGGAACAGTTATCACATTGATCAGCTCCTTCTGAGTGACAAACCTTCCCCTGAGGAAGCTTATATTGTGACTGCAACTTAAATATACAATTTATACACCAATGCCGCAGAAAAAGCTCTGGTTTAATTTAGGATAAAATATAGCAAATAATCATATACTGTTTTTCATATTTTAGAATAGATTTACAAAATTTTTCAAGGGCTACACAGCCACTAATAATATTTATTTATCTGAATAAATAGCCAATTTCAAGGCAGGGTTTTTTTTCTGCTGGCACAAGTCAGACTAGAAAGGCAACAGAGTGAAGGAACAGTTTTCCAGCCAAGTTGGGCACCAGAGCAAGAGAGCAAGGCTAAAAAGAAAACCCCTATCTGCATCAAGGGCTAGTGTTCCAGGAAAAACAACACACAAAACAAACCCACACACAAACCACAAACAAACCAACAACAAAACACACACACACCCCCCAAAAAAACAAATCCACCACCAAAAAACCCACAACATACACAGAAAAAAACCCAACTCTGCTACCCTTATTTCTATTATTTGTTTTACAATAATGTCTACAAGACCCTTTGCCAGATACAAAAGCAAACTGCAACAAGCATTCTCCCAGCAGAGATTTATAATCTAATAACAGGATATGGCACAGGTGAAGAGACTTGTCCAAGGTCACACAGTAGATACATGGCACAAATAAGGATGTCAATACTTCCTGACACTCTAGTCCCTTGCCATCTAATTCACATTGCCTGCCTACACCTCCGATGACAAACAAGCAAAGAACCTATTTAGGACAGTAGGAGGGGGGATGATCCTACAGATGACTATGAGCCTATTTTGCTGATGAAATAAGAGGTTTCCATTTATCTTCAAATTGAATAGTTACAGTCTTTACTTGCTATTACCACAAAATCAGGACAAATTACATAAATAATTTCGTTTCACAAACAAGTAAAACCCCTTTTACTTAAAGTTTGGTATTTTAAAATAGCAAAATCTACACCAATCTTCCTTTTGTGGTATTTGTTGCTGTTGATTGTCAATGGTCACGTATTAAGGAGATCTAAAGCATTAAGAAATATAAGCTTAACTACCTTCCTCGCCTGACTTTGTTTACCATGTAAATTGCCACCCACACACTTTCCCATATAGAACACAGTGGGGTACTATTCACCAGCACAGAGCTTCAGCAAAGGCAGCTCCTGTCCTCAGCAGGAATAAGGTTATGCCTGGAGTTCACTCTTTAAATCACATAAATTTATCTGGGGGTAACAGGAAAACGAGGTCTGATAACAGTCACTGAGCTAATTTGACTTGAGCCTAATGGACTCGAGGGTGGGGGGAACTGAGGGAGATTTGAAATAGAAAACAGATCATTTCAGGGAAAGTCATTTTAACCCCATGAATTTGTATTTTACTGGGGTTCCCTAATGACACATTTAACATACGTGCTATACTATCCATCCAAAAATGTGTTAAATCAAGAAACTGAAAAATAGCACAAAGATCCAGCATTATATAGGTTTAAACTCCTCAGAGCAACAGGAATTGTTGACAAATATTTGAAGGGTCTTGTCTTCTAGAATGTTATTTTCTTCCTTTCAAAAGTCTTAACAAATGCTGTGCAACCAGAAAATCCATTTAGGAAGCACCCCCACCACCACGCAGACACTCAGCGAAGGCACACGATGTCAGTGACTTTCTCAGATAAGCATCAACATCGACATTTTCGTGCACTGAACACCCCCCGAACCCCTGCGAGCCGGGGGTTTATCACACGGGCCAGGAGCCCCAGGAGCAGCTCTGGCCACTTCCCACCTCCTGCTGGGGCTGCAGGAGGGAGACAGGGTCGGGAAACCTTCGCGTGCCTCAGCCTTCCTTTGGGTGAGGTGTTACCAACCTCGGGGGAACGGAAACGGCAAGGACTGCGCGCTGCTGTGCACCACAGCCTGGGAAGCAAAAAGCAGAAGCGCACGTCCGCACCACACAAGCTTTTTTATTTCAAGACCTCAATGCAAGATCACTGCAGAGGACAGGCACTAAAAAAAACATAAACCACAAGAGCAGAGAGAAACAGAATGAAAATGTTTTAGCAGTCCCACCTGTGATTTATCTCCTTTTAGAGGTCCACACGCACAACCAAAACCTCTACTAGCTATCAGAAGACCAAAACAAAAAACATGTGTACGTGTTTACTAAAGCTATGCTCTTTTGTTTACAGAACAAAAAAAAAAAAGTACTGGTTTAAACCATACAAAAACTTAAGTCAAAGTGTATAATTAAGATTTGTCAGGTATCACTTCTCCAGTTATCTCAGCAATACGTTTTGTAATTTTGAATTTCCATGATGGGGTATCCCTTGCAGGTTTCAATTAGTAGCCTTTACTGTTTGAAAGTCTTTACTTTAATCTAATTTTTTTCCTCCAGTGAAACGTTTTGTCATTAAGCAAAATGGAGGATTAGGAATAATCACAATTAATGGAGTATATGTTTGTATAACGAAATCACACTTGTATCAGCAGGCAAAGCAAGAGGTTCAGCATAGCATTCTCCACTCTTCATTTTATACTGTGCAGCCTCGGACATCAGAGGAAAACAATTTAGAGCAAATGATTATCCTCTGGCTCCTGATCTGGTGTTGTGTTTACTAAGGACAAACAGAAGTGATGTTATCCCAAGTGACATATTAGGCAAGCTTAAGACTTGTATTTTGTTCCGCCTCTTTCTTTATCCATCCCTTGAAAAGGTTTGGGGGAAATAGGGACTTTTAAGGGGTCTGACTACCAAAGAGTTTTGTGTATGAGGAATTAGGAAATAAATTTCCCATTGCCTAGGTACCGTATTCTCCCTGGGAGACTGCAGTGTGTTTTTAGGTCCCTTTTCTGAAACATCTTCTTTTAATATCAATTTCCTCTTAATCTTTTCCCAGAATGTTTTATTCTAAGAACGAGGGGCTTGCTGCACAGCCAGAGTTTCACAGACAGGATAGAAGGGTGAGGGCCATTGTCCAACCACACAGGAGATACACCATGAGACTGAAGCTGCTGGAAAATTTCAGAGTATTCCCCCAAAACCAGTTCAATTCCCAGACTAGATTTGCCCCTAAAGTGGTATCCCCTGCATACAATGTCTAAGCAGGCAACTGCAGAGACTGATCAAATCCCCACGGGAGAGAAACGCGAAAAGGCTGGTTGACATAGAGAACTTAATGTTGTTCCTTTCATAAAAAAAAAAAAAAAATCAGTCCTTGCAGAATGGACGGAAAACAGCCTGTGCCATAAGTATCAACATCTAGTAAGCATCTTGTTTGTGGTGCCAAGATAACCATCTCTGTATAGAAGAAACTGTGCTTGAGACTTTGACTGGTCAAATGTGAAAACAAATACATTAATTTTGAAAGGAAGAAAAAAGCAAGAAAAAGCTAATTCAACAACCTTCAAAATAATTCAGTGCATAGCTCAGAGAACACTGGCAGAAGGTAGGTGCCTTTACCGCAACAGGAAGACAAATGAAAATACATATTGGAAAAGGGAGCTTGCTTTCTTAGCAACTTCACTGCGAGTCCTAGAAGCCTCTGTTGCCAGGTAGTCACAGGTCAGCAACCTTCAATCTGGTTTGCGGGTTTGCGACCACCCAAGTTTTAAAACATATTCTAGCAGTCTTTCTTTAAGATCTGAAGCTCAAACTGCTTTCAATAGTTTATTTCTGATACTTTGACAGACTAGTAACGTGCAATATTGTAATATCTGGCTAAAGTAGCATTTCCAAGAATTCTGCTGGTTACTTGTGAACAGCCTCTCTCTAATTTGTGTTCTGTCCCCACAAGCAAGTGGGTAGCATCCCCAAAACACTGCATTCAAACCACACAAAGTGTGTGCTCTTGGCTAGATTTGACTTCTAAATGAGACAACTGAACAGCGTTTTTATATAAATATTTGAGCATATTACATTCATTTTTTAGAAGTAACAAGGAAGGACTTCAGGGCAAAACACTTCTCTTCCTTTCTCTTACCTCCCAGTTGTCCAAAAATATATGGTCACCATATAATTTCTTCTTACTGTATTTGCCCTGGAAATGGAAGGCATGGTGTACACTGTATTTTTCACACATTAAAAAACTCTAACAAATTTAAAATATGTGCACACACATGCACGCAGTATGCTTTGTTGATTCTTTACGCTGTCTAAATCTATTTAAATTATCTGAAGTTATTTTTCTTTGGAGTCCCAAAGAGACATCTAGATTTAGTTTAGTTCTGCTAGCACATCTGTACAATGTATTTATCAGAAGTAGTAAGACTTGTGAGATTAGGGTTTGCTTGTGCTTTCACTTAGGATTACTGACATTAGTAAAACATAATATGGACAGAAATGAGGACTGGTGATTCTGGGGATGGGTACTAGATTACACTGTGCCTTTATTGGTAGAGTTAGCATGTTCCACAAAGGTACTGTCTAGATTCGCTCTCTATCAAATCCAGAGAAATTTGCACCTGAAGTTTCAGTTTGGATGCAGTGTATTCTAATTAGTAACAAAAAATTACAACCTGCACACCAGTATACTCGCAGGTATTCAGCAGAAGAGTTAAAACATGGACACACTGTCAAAATAAGATCTGTGATTGCTCCACATTTGGATTTACTGTGTAGCACATGCTGGAGGGCAGCAGCCCACAAAGTGACACCGTCCCGGTGCACAGGCCCGAGCGGGCACACCAGTGTGGCCGCCACCTTCTCCCAGTCCCTCGCCCCAGTGAAACCAGCTGAGGAAAGCAGCCGGCCAGCTGCCCCCAGCTCTGCCACAAGCAAGGAAGCCTGGACACAGACCATCTTGGAGCCCCCATAACAACTTGGTGCACGAAGGGTTCTGTGCAAGCCTCCGTGCACTATGGTGCCCACGCAACTTCCACAACAAAGGACTTCAGAGAAAAACGAAGAGGGCAACGGGTCTCTAGGGACATCAGCTGCAAAACTGACTTGTGATAAAATTAATTCTCTCAGCTATACACACAACAGTCTTTCTTTGGCCTACAATGCGTGCCACAACTGCATGAATTATTTTTATGGATGAATAGTGTTTTATAGTTCAAGTCTTCTGAACTACCCACTGAGTCTAACTGTTCACTGCAAACCAGTTCTTTCACAAATTCCAGCCATGTTTTGGCTGGTCCTTCTTGAATGGTCTAACAAAAAGATTTGTCATTCATAAATACATACTGAAGAGATTACAAATCTATTTCTAACAGATTCCTACTGGAGATCGCTTACCTTTTCTACGTGCTATTTCTGTACTCAAGACGTATGACTGGATACAAAGCAAGCAGTACTGTTGCGACCTTAACTTCATAGCCAGCAGAGAAAGAACAGTAAGGATGCTGCCTGCTCTCCTTCATCCTCCCTTCTCTCTCTCTCAAAAAAAGCCTCAAAACAAAAAATATGTTTCAATATAAATTTTCAGGAAAACTACTTATGCTAGAATCTGTGGAACTCCCTCATTCACTGACACTGTAACAAAGAAGCCCTGCTTATCCATGTACTTCAGAAAGTATTATAACTCCAAGCATAATTTTATACTCTAATTTAGTTGACTATTTTTGTGTTACTCAAAAGCTTTTATCTAGAGCATATTCTCAAGGATACATACACAACATCTTATTGTTAATTACTCCTTCAGTGTGAAAGTCTGTCAGGGTTCTTACCTTTTATTTTTAGCCCCTTCCAAGTACTTTTTGTCCGAGCCTGAACCAGGGAGCAGGGAGCATAAAATTCTATTAATCAATCAATGATGGCAGTGGTGGTGCACTCTAGTTCCTCATTCTGACTGCAAAGCAAAATTAAAAGCTATATTTTGCAAATTTACGCATTATAGATTGTAGTGGCAGCTGGTGGACTGCTGCTGAGACAGACCGTCTTTTCCCTTCCAGTCCCTTGTGACCGGGATGGAAGAATTACAGGACAGCACGAGCAGCTGCTGCTGCTGCCCCAGAAGCAGCAAGCCAAGGTCTCCGCAAAAATAATTGGGGAGGCGGGGGAAGGGGAGAAAGGGGACAAAGGAGCTGGGGAGGGGAAGGCACTGCCAAGGCTGGCTGCACAAACAACACGCTGCACCTTGCCCTCAAAAGAAACAGTCGGGCTGGTTTGGGCTTCCTTCAGCAGATACAAGACTCTCAAACCATTATGAGACTTAGAAACACTCACAATTTCTGATAAGGACTTTTAGAGATTAAACAAAGTGAGCAAAGGCAGTATTCCTTCCAGTCCGGCGATTACAGCAGTTTGCTCTTGAATCCTCCAAGGCGCAGCATAATGAGAAACACCCTTTATTATATCTTTTAGAGAAGCTGCAAAAACAGAGTCATTCTACAGAGCACTCTACAATAGCACAGGCACAGTCGAAGTCAATTCATGTCCTGCCTGTCTCCTGTAACCCAGGGATAACCAGATCCCTTCTCACACACACGCAGACATGAAGATAAATAATCAAGGACTCCAAGACATCATGTGGAAACATTGAAGATCACTCATTTTATTAGACAGATATTAAACTGGAACTAGTGGGAATTACACGAGTTTGTGAAAACACCTGCTAAGTGCAAAAACCGGCTCACTTATGTATTTGGTCTCCTCGGCAGTGGCTCAGAGCAGGTAAGCAATGCCTACTTAATGCCACTCACTGCACTAAAAATAAAAGGCATCCCAACAGGGCTGAAAAAAAACGCAAACAGACTGACTGACCAAAGAACATTTACTCACATCTCAAAACCCAAACTTCCCCCCAAAGCTGTCAGGTTTCCTGGTGGGTCTCCCAGGTTCAGCAGCAACGTGGCACAGGTGACCTCAGGGGCTCCACCACATGGCACAGCAATGGGCTCCTCTGCCAGCATTCCTGGGCACGTGAGCACCCTGCACAACAGGAACTCTTAGTTTAACGTAAGTAAGCTATGAGCACTCATTTTCAAGGGATACAATCTATTATACACGAACCATAAATGGAACGTGTGTGTCCTGCTCCTCCTTCTACCAACAGACTTACATGCAAGATACCCGTTGGGCCAGTGGCCACCACTTGATTTCCACAGTGGTGAAAAAGACTTCCAGATTAGCCACAAAACAGATTAATTGAAGAAAACATTCAGCTATTCTAAACGAAATAAACACCACCACCACAGATGTAGCCTTCTATGCCCTGTGCACAAAGATTCAATAGAAAGACACACATTCCTAGTTTTATTCCCATATGGAAGAATATGCTTCAGTTTAAATATATATCTTATCTCTTAATTGCAGAACCTGTTTTTATCCAGTATGCTTGGTCATTTAAGGAAAGAAAAAAAGAAAAAAAGAAAGTAAACATCAAATTGTCTTCGAATTAATCTCACACAGATAAACCAAGAAATGCGTAAGGTCAGAAGAAAGCATTGCTGGCTCAAACAGTTTTCATCGGTTTTATTGTGTGTCAGAATCCCTTTCAAGATAAGCCCGAAATTCTGCATACAAAACCAGCACCATTATAAGCAGACACAGCCTTCTCTCAGTGTTCGAATTTCACATTCATGTTGGGAATCTAAACCAGGGATTGCTATTTGAAGACACAGCTTTTGATATTCATCAATTTCCTGGAGAACATATCAGTTTATTGAGCAGGATTTTTCAGACTCTTGTATCTCATTCGATACCATTACACCTCACTCAGTGTTTTTTTAAACTGCAGTTCAAATATTGAGACTCCTGCAGAAGACACTCACTTCCCCAACAACCTTCTGATAAGATTATCAGGGATTCAACCTGTTAAAAAGTGGGGTTTTTAACTAACTAAATCCTTCCTCCTTGGCATATTAGATCCTAGTCCAGAGAGTATCTAGTCAAAGCACTTATACATGTCTGCATGTCTGAAATTAAGCCCACCATCACTTTTAATGCGTATAGGAAAGGACTCTCAGCAACATTAAGCCATTTCTGCTGCTGCAAACACTTCGCAACTCACCACCCAGTCTCCGCTCCCTGCCCACACCACCTGGAAGGTTACCTCCTCTTTCCACAAAGCTATGTGCACATGATGTGCACTACACAATTTCCCTCAGATTTCAGTCCGTGGTAATCTTCGAAATGACCGAGCCAAAATTCACAAACGCCCATACCTAGCTAACACAAAAAGCAGTCATTTGCCTCAGCCTAGGTCATAACGTAACATCTAGTCCCAAGAGCTGTCACACCGTCATTTACCTCTAGGAAATGCATTTCTTACAAGTTACCCAGGCTCTTGCTCAGCATTTATTGCTAGGGCAAGGGAATTAGTGAGATTCAGAGGAACAATGAAAAAAATTGCAGTGAAACTGATAGAACCATATTTCCAAACAAAAAGTTTCAGTCAAAACAAGTTTTTATATTAGAAAACTTGGTTTTACTTCAGTTTTCTGCACAGCGTGACTTGACATCTCTTGTATCAATGCATTAGAAAAAAAAAGTGCAGTCATGACTTCAAGGTGATACAGTGGTGATAAGGATTACAGTGTATGTTCAGCATTCATGCCAATTTATAGCTTTGTGAGAACACAGTTGAGGACAAGTCCAGGGGTTAAATTACACAGGAGCAGTCACTGTCCTCTTAAAAGTCTTAACCAGTGAAGAAACAGGACAGGGTTTTTTTCCTCCGTAATTCATTAGGAATGATTTATAGAATGGTTTGACTTACTGCCACAAGACAACCAAGGCATGTGGCCTCAGAGGTCCCAGCATCACAAACATGGAGAAAGAGGATCAATAGAGACCAGTAAATAGGGTATAAAGACAACGTGCACCTGGAGCAGCCTATTTCAGGTATTGATTTCATGTGGTTCTGCACTGAAAATAGAAGCTAAGGCAGGCCTCTTCCTAAGCACCGGTTATCTCAATGACATCTCAGACACACAAACATTACCTGAAGTTACTCATCTCAGTGACTATACTACCTCTCTCCTTTTTGAGCCAAAGCTATTTTTGAACTCAACCTTCTTTCAGTCTCTCCAGTAAGAATTAAGCCTTTGATTGCTCTAGGGGTTTGGGATCATAATGGAGAAGTAAGCACTGTCCCCTGTTCTTTGTGTATGAGCACTTTTCGCTCTCCCTTGATTATTTCTTTGTCACTCATGTTTGTTTACCCACGATTCACTCGTTTCATTTATTTAAGAGATCTCTATACCTGTATGTTTCTTCCCCTCTTGGATGGGAGGCCACTGCTTCACAATACAGAAACAGAACAGAACCATCTACTTCATGAAAACTAATTTGGCAGATGTTTCTCCTTTGCAGAAACCTAGCTCAGCCGAAGTGGTTTTACACCTACTAAATATAAACACATACAGAGGAATTTAAGGTATTCTGTCATTCACTCCACTTCTAAAGACCGAGAAGTCTAAAGTTCAAGAACATGAAAAGTTTGTTTTGAAGACAGTGTGGCCTTACCACACACACATTTTAATAAGACACTTGAAATCACACTGTGCCTGTACTTCACTTTTCAAACATACGTACAGTTTCTACACTTGAGCAATTACTTCACATTTCATGCAAAGGGCACTAGAAACATGACACCTGGGCTCACACATTTAGCCTGAAGCTTCAGGCTGATAATGCGCTTTGTGTGTGCGTGCGTGGACACGTTCCCAAAACAACTCAACCGCAAGCTTGCAAGAGTAGGAAAGCAGACGTACTGCAAAGTACAGCATCTCCATCAGAGAACATTACATCCATAATTATTGCGACTCTGGTAACTTGCATAGTACATTAATGTTACAAGTAGCGAACTGGTTTTGCATGTATTTATATCCAAAGAAATAAATCTACCAGCTACAGAAGGAAAAGGCAAAACCTTCCCAAAAATGATGGGTGTTGTCACAGGCATATTATCGACCAATATTAAAACTGAATCCAATCCACTGAACTGTTGGCAGAAGTCCAGCTACCTTTGTACAACAGAACGAGCAAATTTGGTCAATTCCCCAGTTTTGTGTAGGAAGCTATAATGTCATCAGGTTAAGAACCAGAATAGTTACTGGTTACGCAGAATATTTTAATAAGGCATAATTTGAGACTGACATCTACAACGTGCTATGGAAGAAGGGAACGAACGCTGAAATGAAAATCCACAGTAGACTCTATTTCTAAAATACCTTCAATTTACCATTAGGGTTCATTCTGAGCAAGGAATTTTAATTCTACAAAGAAATGAAAAATGAATTTAGTATCACAGTTCAACTCGAGATAAACACTACTAATACTTAAAGGCCTTTCACAATGGCTATTAAAAGTTCTATTTATTGCAGACTTATTATTGAGGTTCCCTACTGAGGAACATCATAATTTGCTGGATGATTACTTTATTGTGTAATTATTCAGAGCTTATTATATACACATAATCTCATAAGATAATGTGGATTGTCCTACAATCTTCATCTCTCCCTGACCAGTCCTTATAAGAAGCTAAAGGCACAAGGTGGTTTGACAAGTTTCTGGACCAAAACCATAGTTGGCAATAGTTCAAATTGGTTGCATCCAAAAAGTCTCAATGGATGCAATGGCTAAGGATGGTGAAGCCTGTACTCCTGATATTTGCCTTCAATAAGCTGGGAGGAAAACCGGTTTCAGTTGTGTGCCACGAGTCAGAGCAGCACGGCTGTTTAAGTCGAGAAAGGCAGATGCTGAATTACCTAAACCTTAGTGCGAAAAAGTGTTGCAGCCTCAGCAAATACATTGCAAAGGCAGTACAAGTGGCACAGGAACATTAAATACCAGGCCACTGTTTATTTCTGGTGTGTGTGTTCACCTGGTATATGGTATACATTTAAAAAACAAATATCTCTCTTATCACAAACTTCATGGTATTGCTCACTGCTGTATCATTAACAGGCACATGTCCCTTGTTTAGAAGACGACGACCCAGAAGATTTCTTTGTTTAATGATATAGCTGTAATAAAGCTCTTTCCACAAGCTCATAACCTTATGAGTTCACACATACTTCCTCAAGAGCAAAGCTACTACTTGTGCCACTTTAGAAGGAAAAAAAGTGATTTAAATCTATTTCTATCTACAGGCTTCTGAAGAATTAGTATACAGATGTCTATTTCTTGTACTTGCATATGTGATCAATATTTTACACTTTCTATTTTTACTTCAAAATGACAGCTCATAGAAGTAGTTGCAAACTGCATAGATCAGTAGAGACCCACTCTGGAGAGTTCTTTGTCTATGGACATTTTTCAGGAAAGCCTTTCACTTGGGGAAGGAAAAAGCTAACTAACAAACACCAAATAGCCACAGACAAAAAACTACACACACGAAATGGTGGGCAGCACTGGCATCCTGCTGTACAGTTTAAAACAAAACCTAGTGACAACCAGAGCAACATGAAGATCAAGAGAACGCAGTCCTCCAAATCTGAACTGGAACTTTATTCTCTGTGAAAGTAGGCTATGTAAAATCCATGAAAATATTAACATAAAAGTTCAATCTTTTCTTATGTCAAAAAAGTAGAAGACCAAAGAACACCCCATGCTGCTGCTGTTCTTGATGTAACTTAAAATATAGTGTGAATAATATTTTAAGTACTGTTATATACCTGCATGCAGTAGGAACAGAGGACATGCCACACTAGGTTAATCCGATCACCTACCCAGCTCAGTGTTCGGCCTGCAAGGATGACACCAGAAGATCCCGGGTAGACAGGGTACGTGAGCCCAGCCATTATGTAGTTTATTACCTTTACTTCCCAGCATCCACAGTCAGATGTTAGTGAGAACATCTGTTCATGGACCTGTTGTCCACAGCTGTGTTTAACCTGCCGATCTGCCCTCGCAGCCTCCCACAGCAGCAGGTCCGCCCAGCAAGGCAATTCTCCCATTTGCATGGCCAATGCTTCTCTACAAATGAGAGTCTTGCACCATTCCTTAATAAGAAGTTAACGCTATTTTTGGAAAGAAGACTTGTAAAAAGTAATTTCCAGGACTCTCAGCACTCCTTTCATGCACTGGCATGGACCAGTCAAACATACCTCTTGTCCCCAAGACTTTTCCAAGAATTTCTAATCAAATAGAGCGCAGCAAGAAGAAAACAGGAATTACCATACAGGAACTTGGCCCATATTCTATGACAGAGGAAAACAAACTCTTCAAATAAGTTGTCTGGGTTCTTCCCCCAACTGGTTTGAGGACAGAAAGGGCACAGCAATGTGTTGTATTCACATGATGGTTGCTCTGCTGGTGAAAACATTTATCAGCCCCTGATCAGACTGTCACCATTGCTATTCCCACCACTGGAAATTAGACATCGTATCAACTTCACTTGCCTTAGCTAGTTTTTTTTTTTTTTTTTAATTATTCTTATTGTCTTCATTTTTTTCCAAGTGTTTACATCACCCCCAAAGCTGTAATTAAAAATCACTGAAGGAAAGACAAGGGAAGATAACATGGTCAAACTTACTGCCTTTCAGCCAGTGAGGCTACTTCTGTGATGATTATCTGTTTCTTGCAGAAAGAATGATCCAAAGCCACTATTTACATGTTTTAAATAACCCAGATCAGTTTGTCTTTAATGGTGCACGGAATAATCATGTACACTATCTATCCAGCAGATCTGAATGGCACTAACTCCTGCCAGAGGCAGCTATAAGCTGCTGAGAACACATGCTTTTCACAGCCTAATATCTCTCTCTGAATTCAACCAGAGCTGTCTGAATGATGAGTACATTTGAAAAGAGGTATCGAAATCGTTGTGATGGGCCACATACATTGAATTTAGAAAGAATTTCTAAGGCACAAAGGAGAGAGAGGTGTCCATCTCCCTTGGTACATTCAATTGCAAGAGTGCCCCTGCCTCTTCAGCAGGTTAGCGTTGGGGATCTGCTCTGGAAAACACTCATCTCGGGGCTCAGCATTTTCCATCACTCCAGATGCCTGCTGACACCTGCCACAAAAGCCAAATACTTGGGTTTATGCTTATTTATCAATTGCTCTGATTCACACAGAAAAAGAAAAATCAACCCTCAGTACAATGTTTCCTCCACTTCCAGCCCCAGCCATTTGAGCCGTCTGTGTCTGTTCCTCCTCCTTGAGCCGTGCTCTCAGCATCTGTTGACAGCACAGGCAGCACACAGGTGATACAGCCGGCTGAGCCTGAGAAGGAACACTGGCGAGTTAGGCGTAATTGGGTTTTTTTAAACCCCTAATCTACATATTTGGAGAGGCAAAGAAAAAGAGATTATACGATTCACCCTTGACATTCTGCCAGATAACTTCAATCCTGTAAAATGCCCCCTAATGACCTGAATATAATACCGTGGTGTTACAGTGTCATTTAAATACTGCAGGGTTCTTCCACTGGCACTGCAGTCTGCAGACTTAATATGTAATGTACAGGATTATATTGCCACTAAAATATTACTTAGTGCTACTGAAATTTCAAATTAATTCTGGGAGCTAAATCATTATTCAACTCCGGCTTTGCAGAGATACATTCCCCTGGCTGTTTTAATAACAGCGACTTTAAAACTAAAAGGTTGGTACTGTCTCTTTGAGGCTTGCTCAAACAGAGAAGTGGCCTCTAAACTGTCAAGTAAATGAATGCAGTGATGCATGGATGTTTTTGACCGATAAAATAATTCGAGAAAAATGTGCTCAAACATTAAGAGAGCTTATAGTGATGTGGCTGATGAATCCTTTTATTATTTCACGATAAAAGAAGGGGCTAGTCTGGTTTTCTCTGTATTTATATACATACACACTCATATGTTCCCATCCACTCTTCCACAGATAGAAGACTTCTTAATATTTGAGAGGACAAGTTCTTGCTGAAGTAAATAATACAACCATTGGTAACTGAGGAAAGCAACCTATGCCAGCTGAGGATGTGGCTTTCAAGTCGTTCTGGGCTCTTGTTTTCCAAACCTAAGTAAACAAAACAATCAAACCACCGTTTTACAGCTCTGGGTTTCTTCTTTCTATATAATTCCTGTTACTAGTGAGTATTTTGTATCTTTAGGTAACTACAGCACTTCCAGCACTAAGATGGGCAGATCCTTACAACCAATTACAAATTCATTTGCTAACATATGAAGTAAGGGAAGACAAAGGATGGGCCAAGTACTAAGTAAAGGCAAAGTTCTCTCTTCTGAAGTTTTACCCATTTTTAATATTGTGTTTAGATGAGTTTCTGCTTCCCAGTTAAAATACCATGCTGCTCCCGTCTACAATAAAGTTTCTTAAATCTCGGAAACATCCCCAAGAAATATTGTGGAAAAAAACCCAACCAAACGCCCTCCCCTCCTTCCCCCACACAAACCAAAACCAATGGAGCAACAAGATGGGGCCAAATATAGGGGCTGAAAACAACTTGTGGTAGTGAGTCTACATTTGGAATAATCAATCCTTCTCCTTACTAAAACTGTTACCTACCTTCTCCTTCATTAATATTGTCCTGTTTACAATTGCAGCCAGGCCAAAGATTTTCCCCTCCCTCCAAATATAATTTCCTGCTATTGACAGACACATTCAAGTGCTGGATGTGTGTATGTCTACATGGCATACTGCAGGCAGAGGCAAGCCTCCTTGGCCACCATCCAAGACAGCTGTAAATGAGCCAGCTCCAAACTGGAAGCTGTGTAAGCACAATTAGCACAGCAGTAAGCCTGATCTAACACATCCTGCCAAGAGACCGAGCTTATTAGCTCGAGCTCAACACAATGCTAACGATGGATATGGGGCTTCTGGTTTGGCTACACACAGAATGTGGCCAGCTGAAGATGAGCAGATCAAGCTTGTGTCTGCCCACAAGACACAGTGTAGGTCATGTCCTCTTGGGGTACACCCCTCCACTAGAACGACTACTGGTTTCCCTCTACATCGACTCCCAAAAGTGCTCTGATTGCAGACCAACAGACCTGAGAGCTGTGAGCAGATTGAGGGAACAGGGGTCTCCAACTGAGAACTTCAGAGGCAGTATGAGAAAAAAAACACCAGACAGAAGACAGGCACCAGAAAACACCAAAGGTGTGATGGACAGGCACGGAAAGTACAGCAAGACAATACAGACTGATAAAAAGCACCTCTAGCTTCTCAGCTTCTATCCGGTCCAGGACAACAACGACCAAAAAAACCCACATTACCATATAGATGTTAAATAAACTCTATGCATGGGCAGCTATCCTTCCCACCAACCAACAAAGAATCCACTCTGTTTGATGGACATTCGAATATTGTACAAAAGAGGAATGTGCTCAGAGAAGGAAATATCTACTATCAAACTTGCACCTGAGAAAACGGCAATCCTCCAGTGCCATAGTTCATATTAAAGGAGTAGCAATAATCTGGTGGTTGACACTAGTTTCTAAGAGAAACTTACAGATTCGGAGCAAAACGACACAGAAATCAAAGGGTAGCAATGAAAGTTATCGGGGAAAAAAATAGCATGGTGTAAGAAGACCACCTGAAGAGACTGGAAATCTTTACACTTGAAAGGATAGCAATAAAATGGTCATTGCTAAACCGTATTAAACAGAAAGAAGCTTACAGAAGCTAGTGAGCTTCTGCCCACCCAGTAAGAGCGCACACGAGCAAAGGGAAATTTCATTAAATTAAAGCAATGCCCTGTTCAAAGGCAACAGAAGAAACACCTTCTTATTCAACATGTAATGATATTGCTGAGCTCTCTGCCACCAGATTGTTGCTGTGACAAACAGTATCTGTGAAAGGTAGTGTTCATTCCTGTTTTCTTCTTCCTCCCACTCTATTTGTGGAGCGGTATTTTTAGTTTTCAGGCGTTTGGCCTTTCTGCTGTACGGGACAGGTATAAGCAAGTGAGAGAAGGGACCCCACATGGTTTTGCAGAAACATTCCTCTGCATATTCACATTCTGCAGCTGAATCAGGTTTATTTTCACTTGTGAGAGTTTCAGGTTACACTGTGTCATATGGAGGCTTTCTACAATTCGGTAGCTCAGAATATTTTCTTTGAAAATTCTTAGTTTGATCTGTGGTGCAGATTATCCCTTCTCAACAGAGAACAATGAGTTTAAACACTTGGCCATGATCATCAGCTGAGGTTATACACACCTGCCGGCACCTCACACAGCATTTCAGGCACTGATAATGCAGATCTCAGTCACACATATCTTCATGATTCAAAGCAGCATATGAATCACTGATAGGTACTTGAAGGGATTTTTTTCCCCTCTGTTTTCACTGTCCTTTCATAAACTTCTGAAAACACGCACAAATCAAACTGGATTAATGATACCAGGTTAAGAGATGAACTTAGACATAGACAAAAGAAAAACTAAGAGCTGAGATTACACTTGCATTGTTCTTTTGTCTTGACAAGGAAATAAATTTCTCTCTCTCTTTTCCCACTCTAAGGCCTGAAATAGAAAGCTATGCTATTGAAATATCAAGGCCTAATAAAATGTGTGAAAAAAACCCAGTTGTACCTTGAATTTTCTAACTTCAGTAAGATTAAATAGAGGTATTTAGATACCTTTAAATATGAAACATATTTAAAAATCCACAACTTTATTGTCAGTTATTTAAAAATACATATATAAAAAATAATTGTCAACGGTTAACAGACTCAATTGTGAAACAAGATCTCAACTTACACACAGATCTAATATCTCTAAAATATGTCTAATATATACAATATACATATGCCTAAGCTATACAAGATAAACTAACCATTCAATCCCTTTCCTTATATATGCTTGCAGCGGAAAGACAAAAATTCTTGGCTTCTAAAGCAGACGACCTAAAATACCCTAGAACAACACATTTCTAATAGTTGGAAGAAAACACTGCAGAGATAAACAAGATTAAGGGGAAAAGAGGGAGCAGAGAATATTTGCCAGTTAGCTGACTTTGGTATCGAACAAAAATAAATACTCAATCTGCCTATTATTTCTTTTAGAAATGCTTCTTTGCACAGAGGAATGCAAGCTAGCATCCTTTATAAGGCCATAAGAATCTTCTACATATCACCATAAAATAGGTTTAGCACAGGACACAGCAATCTCCCATGCAGCCACATGGGAAACACAATACTGACTCTATTTGGTCTCCCTTCAAAGCAACATTTACTTTTAAAAATATAATCATAATAATAATAAAACACCAAACAAAACAAACCAGAAGCCAGAGGAAGTCCCTCAGACTAAAAGGCCTGTCTACACTCAGTATGTGTACATTGCTTTTTGTTAAGACAAAATAAACCCAGGATAAACTGCAATGTGTCTGCAGAAGGTTCTTCTATTTTTAACCTATACTGTCCTGCCAGTATCAATCCATCCAGATAGAGAATTCTTCATTAAAAACATAATTTTTTTTGGTTGCTTTTCACTGCGCTGAAGTGACATCTTTCCCAACCACTGTCAAGGGCAATTAAGAACACGGAGCTTTTGAGAATAAGTTTCAACTGTGATTCTTGTTGGCCTGCCTAAACGAAGTTTCCTTATAAAGGCTTGGGAACTCTTAGATGGCAAGGGGCAAAGCCAAATGGCATGAGAATTATTATTCAGATACACGTATTATCATTGCAAAATTAATTGTAAAAAGTCTTTGCCCATTCTCATAAAGGCACGGAAGCTACAAACCAGACAGATATACTCAGGAACAAGATAAAACACTGCAACATCTCCAAAAACGGGAAGATTTTGTACACTATTTCCACTACCTGAAGAGATGATTTGTGTCCCTTTTCACCTGAAAATTAAGGTACTACAGCATTTTACTTAAAAGCTGAGCACTGAAGACAACTGATGTAGGAAGTAAGAAGCGGTGGCTCAAACATCAGTGGCCTAAACAGCCATTGCTGTATACCATCTGCCCACCCCTACAGCATGGGAGCTGCTCCAAAATTATCACTACAACCACCTCAACTGGTTCTTCCTATCTTCTTTTAGATGGGAAGATGCCCATATTTTCTCACACCTACTTCTCTCAAAGCAGCTCATTTTGGGAGGGACAATTTCCCTTCCTCAATCCTCCAGCCTTCTTTCCTGCTGTGTCTTTGTCTTATTTTTCCTGCCCCACGACCTCCCCAGCTATTTAATTAATTATTTTGCTCTTCTTCCTTCTTTTTTTTCTTCCATTTCCAACATCTGTGTTGCTGTGTCCACACAAGTGTGCAGGGGTACCAGCAGGAATCAGACAATATGGCACCTGTGGCAACCAGACATTACATATTTTATTGAAAAAAAATGTAAGTCTTGCTTTAATAAAGTGATCAATGTTACACTTCCACACCAGGAGAATATCATTAGATACTTAGTCATATTTAAAGACAGGCTTCAAAACGTTTGGTAGGGGAGAGGAGGAAGGAGCTAGGAAGCCCTGTCAATGTGCAGAACCCATAATCTTGCTCAATTCCAGACCTACCAAGGCTCCTCCTCAATATGCCAATTCAGGGCCTGAGTTTGGGGAAAAAAAATCCACTATTTCATACTTTAAAGGAAAGCAATAAGACAAACTATGGTGCCTTGTTGTAGCTCCTCATGTAATTAACAATTGACTCAGCAACAAGCCCACCTTGAAAAGGTTCTGAACCTTCCACTGACCCATGGAACACACCACTGTGTTGCTGGGGTGGTTTCTCGCAGTGGCAAGCCTGGAACAAGCAGCTCCTACCTCTGGCCCCCCATCACCAGCTCCCCTTGTGCCGGCCTCTCCCCACCCTCCCTGCTAGCGTTAGGACAGCTTTATGGTCCCGTGTAGCGCACAGAGTTGCTTCAGCTAAAAACAGTTCATTCATCCTCCCCTTCCCTCTCCATTTTCACTGGGTTATTTTTAAAACGGATCAGTTCTCCGCCCTTGTTCAACAGGCAGCTCAGCTTGGCTGTAAGGGGAAGGGAGGAGGAAGAGGAGACGACGCATCTCTGCCAGCCCAGGGATGTAAGAGGGACTGCAGGGTCTTCTCCAGCCCACCTTGCCACCAAGGCAGAACACACCTGTGACATTACAGACTAGCACAGAGGTCCTCACAATCCCTGTTTGCACTGGTGCTTGCCAAGTCTCAAAAGGAGCACGTGCCATTCCTACAATTTGAAATAAGAGGTTTGCATAATCTTAACTCCATATCCCAGGAGCCAGAACTAATTCCATGCTTTTCTGATTTGACTGGGGGATTCTAGGCTGCCGCAGCAGGACTTGGGAAATGGCTCCTCACCGCAACCTTGCTTGAGTGCTCAGCTCTTGTTTGCATTACTCGAGCTTGCAAGATGACAGCTATCAAGTCAGATTACTAAATGCCACTCACAGTGACACATGCCAAAAGTAAACCGTTAAGACCATCTAAATAGTAGCGTTAGGCTTAATATGTAGGTTGCCAGGTATTAGACTAAGTAAGAAATAATTCTAGATAAATTCAGCAATTAATAAAGTGTCAAATATCTTTTAACTTTTCTATTTAAAAAACAGATTAATTCTTAAAATTCATCAGACAGATCAGATAAAGACACTTCTGAATTCCTAAAAAAAACCCCACAACTAAAGTGTAATGAATTTAGGCTGCCAAAAAAATAAAGAAAGAAAAAAAAGGTGGGGGGGAGGGAATATAATAATTAAAGAGTCTTCCTACCCTCCCTGTTCTTTCTGTGTGTTTATGAAGCCTCCGGAAATACCATGGCAAACATTCCAGCCCTACAGCAGCGAGGCCACGTGACCCCAAGCACAGCAAGGAACTTCTGCCCTAAGTTCTTTCATGGAACAGAAAAGTAATTTCTTGTATCTCTTATTTCCTTTTTTTAAAACCACGATTCAAGTCAAGGGAAATCTCCATTAAATTTTCAGCAACGTAGTTTTAAAACTGGGTTTGGTGTGGTTGGTTGGTTGGATTTTTGTTGTTGGTGGTTTTGTTTGTTTTTAATTATTTGCTGCATTGCTATGTCCATACAAACTATTTTTAATAATAAAAGACCAAAGTCTTAGACCTATATTCAGGAGGCATAAAATACAGTATACCCTTTAAAACACCACTAAAAAGTATTTGCAACGTCCTCTAAATCTCCTATTAGCATTACAATCAGTACTATTGTATTTCTTAATATAGCCAACATCTTTTCCTGGCAAAAATTACTACATAGTTAAAATTTCTCCTCTTTCTAGTCCTCCAATATGATTTCAGTTAGAACTACTAATGAAAAGATTTATACACACGAACATTGCTAAACATTATGAAAAAACTCAAAATGTGAACCTGAATAACAAGCTTCCATTTTAACCAACAACCACGTGTAAGTACTTGGGAGTAATAATTTAATATACAGGAGTATGGATGAATCATAATGTAATAGCTGAGTATCAGCTGAAATTTGTGTTTTTGTCTTAAAACAATATAGACAAAAACATGACCATACAAAAAGGAAAACAGTCCTGTGGTAAAAAAGCACAGCAAATAGCAGGCACACACCACTAACTTGCTTTTATATCCATGTCAGAAAAGCTTCTAATTATCAGAGGTAAAAGAGGGATGGCATATCTGCTGGGAGCAAGTTTTACACTTTAGTCTTTCCTCTTCCCTCTCTTTCAGCCTATAAATATTAGTCTTACACATCTTTCTCTCATACAGCTCTTGAAAAGGTTGAATTTTTCAAGGCTGAGAGCAGACAGAAATGTTCATCAAGAAATGCCTTCAGGTCAACTGTCTGTAGCTCATCAAAGCGCATCACTGAAAATACGTACGAGGGGGAGGAGGATTATATGGGCATGGTAGAGCAGATTAAAAAAAAAAAAAAAAACACCTATGTTCTGATGATCATTAACTTCTTTCCTTTCGGAAATGGGTTCAGTTATCATCCATGCGCTGTCACTGGTGATGGGCACAAGGGTACTGACTTCTCCCACCCTAATTTCAGCTGCATTCAAAACCACTACAAATGTATGAAAGTGTCTTTAATGCTGTTTCCTAATATAAGGAAATGCCATGGGGATACAGCAAGGAGTGAACGTGGAGATGACTCACATAACAGTGTAAGGAATGGCAGCTGCTCCACAAAAAAATTAAGATGAAGACCAAATTCTTGAGAAGCTCTGAACTACACTAGAAATGTGGCAAAGATTGTCTATTGCTTTATAAAATACTTAAAATATCCCCAAAACAAAGAAAAAGCAGGAATGGAACAAGTTTGCAAAGGTTATTTTTCTTAAGGCGGGGAGGCAACAGAAACCCTGGAGTGCCTGCTCTGTGTTTTTTTTAATTCTGTACAACAGCTGGACATGAACTATTGAACACATTATTGAAACTACTGTTCATTTCTACTCAGGGATTTCTACTTTGTTTATTATAAATGCACATTTATTGGCAGCAAGTAGAACATATTATCGCTCTGTTTTATAGCTCAAATGGCTCATGCAAGAAGTAATTTGTTTGTATTCTGTATCAGGATCAATATTGTACCAGGGATAGCCCGAGGAATGTTTATGCTGAGGGCTTTGCTTACAGTGTTTTGTTGTTGCAATCAATTGACCAAACGAGACCACTTCTTAAAACAACAAATAAACTTTGATAGTGACCAGATCAGCCGTTAAAGCATAAAACACGATGCAGCGTCTGGAAGAATACTGAAGGCCAACAAGTGTTTTTACCATCTGATGGTCCATAAAGCTTTCCTACCTGAATATTTCCCACCGGTCTTTCTTCCTCTCGGTAGCTGTGGACTGTTTCCTTAACACCCTCAAATAACAAGATCCATTTTCCTGCAATAAAAACACAGACACATCACCCTTCTGTTCTCCTGCATAACACTGCAGCATTTGAAGCAGCTCAGTCAACAGACCTGAAATGAATCAAGAGCATTTAAGAGTCTCAGGACCAAGCGTGGAGGAGCAGATTTGAGGCTGGGTCAGGGTTGCAGCCCAGCTCTGCCACCCCTGAGATTTTGAGACTCATTCCAGCAGTTTAAGTTTTATAGATCTTCTTGCCTATAAAAATGAGATGCGGACAAGACAATAAGAATTCTGCTGAGGTTTATATCAAAATTTCTTGAGCAAAATGGTAATCTTTTTCCCAGTTAAAGGTTGTGCTGAAGTCTCTTGTATTCTTTTTATAAAGGGTACTTGCTGACTGTTGTGAGCTAAGTGCTATTAAAAACATAAACCAACCCCTCAAATCTGCTTAAGCGAATATGCCCAAATACCTCAAAACCACCATCCTGTCCATAGCAAAACAAAGCAACTTTATGGATTATGCTGGCACAGCACTATGACTTCTAGGAAATGCTTTTTAATTATAAAGAAAGACTGCAAAGGGAGACAGGAATGTTTATGGGCAGTATGTATTTTGTTACATGCTCTTTCAGCAGGCAAATGAAGTGTCCTGACAGCCTTACACTACTAGTCTCCAAAACTCAGGAAATATTGAAGAAAGGAACACACTGACTATGTTTTGCTTCTCTTCTGACTAACTTACAAATAACTTTAATGCAAAAGAATTTCTCAAACATGAAAGAGCAAGTATTACAGGAAAAAATAAGGCATGTAATTCATGACCAGTCCAGGTTCCTCCCCAAGGACCAGCTGTGGGAGCAGATGCTTCCATGACAACTTGTAGGACTTAAAAAACACAGAAGAAAAACCTCAAGTTATTAGTCACATTCAATATTTGTTCCGCAGTCACACGTATTCTGTCCACCGATAATTCACAAAGAATAAAAACATGTCTGAAAACCATATGTTGGAAACAGTCATCCCACCCCAAAACGTACGGTGCCACCACGGGACCGTCTGCTTCAGGCAGGAACTCTGCTGGTTTTCTTGTCCCACAACAAATAGCAACTTTAGAGAAGTTACATATTGACAGGCACCCTGGGTGAATGATTGGCTTTTAAGGCCTCATTGAACTGTGAACGTTTTCCCCCAATAACATATTTACTCGCATCCGGAAGTTTTCCCCAGTGCTTTTGTTCTGCTTATACAAGCCAGGAAAAACACGTTAATTGATTCAGATTTAGTATGTGTTAACATGACTTTCTCAGCTTACGTAGACTGGGTCTTTAATGTAGTCAGTATTAGCTATTTATCCAGCTTCTAAGTTCGTTCCTCCAAAGGATAAACTTCTGTTCTGCCTGCCTGTGCCAGGAGCTGGGTACCATTCCAGGGCGACAGGATGGGACTTCAGCAAATCAGGCTGTAGCATTTACTTGGCAGCTTAAACTTTACCTCTCACTTCCCTCTCCTGGGCGCTCGCTTCCAACCCCGCATTTGTGCAGCTGCATGGTTAGCTGGATCGGGAGAACTAATTTCCATCAGCATGTTGTCTCATAAACAGCTGTGCCAACAAAACAGAGGGAGCAGGCAGTGGGCAGGAGCGATCAGCCGTGATGGCAGAGGGCAGAGCAGAGGCTGTTCAAACCAGCTTCGACTGCACTGCTGCAACACAGGGTGCCAGCGCTGAGCCCCCTCCTCTCTGCTTCAGTCCTGCCCACCTGTAACAAAGGCATCACAACCCCTACTCTGGTTTATAAAGCACCTCTTGAAAGGGCTACCCATTAACACTTCTGTGAATTCACATTGCAGACCACCCACCCCTCTCGCAAATCGGGTCCAAGCTTATTCTAAGGATACTGGCACTGTCCCCACCAGCATCTATCTGCTCCCTGGTTTCACCACGCAACCTGCTCAGGGAAATCCCCCGCCACCGCCCCAGCCAGTGCCCTCCTGCCAGCACAATTCACAGGGTTTTGCTCTGAACTGGAATCAGTTAATTAGTTTTTTGTTCTTGTGTTTTTGTTGTTCGTTTGTTTTTAATTACAGTTTGATCTGTTCTCCCACCCTATTTCTAGGAAGATCCTCAAAACAGTCTCAGTGGCACGGTTTGGGGGCAGCAGGCTGCACCTGAAAATGCGAACAGATGGATGGGGAAGAAGAGGCAACTGGAAACATCTTGAACTCGGCATCTGCCACCCTTTCCAGGTGTGAAGCCATGGCCTTGCTGTGGCACCACTCCGTGCTGTACAATCTCCACCCTTCCTGCGTTCATACCCGGTTCACGTCCTGTGACGCGGCTGCAGGAGTGGGCACTGGGAATCACCAACTCCTTCCCACAAACACCCACTGGTGCCGGGCACGGGAGATGCCCGGTGACAATAGGGAAAAAGCCAGGAGGGGACCCATGGGTGCTTCCCGCTCCCCAGATCCAGCAGAGGGAGCACAAAAACACGGGATTTTTTCCAAATGCTATTTTGGCTACAAGCCACTCGATGCATGAAATCCCAGACACTTTGTATTAGATTAGTTCTATAGTAATGCACATGTGGTACGTTACAAGTGCATAATAGACAAAACCCCTGCTCCAAGTAGATTATTCTGTAAAAATCAATACGGTGCAGGAGATGAGTAACCCAAGCAGGGAAGCTGCAGAAGCTGAGAGGAGGAAGCAGAGGCAACACAGCAGGGGTGCCAATTCTAGAGATTTTATCCTGTCTCCTGCAATACTAGGAATGTTCCTAGAGCCATCTCTCCAAAATCATCTTCACATAATTTCAGCTTTCAGTTTTTTGTTTGTTTTAAAGTATATATAAGGGAAACACCCAGAGCAAACTGGGCATCATAAAATTAAAGCATGTAAGAAACACTGGAGAAGGGAACTGGAAGAAATCCAAAAGGGACAAAACACAGAGCTCATCTTGAGGCCTCCTAAGTCTCAGCCATAACATTGCAATAGATTTGGGTCAAGCACAAACAACTTTCTTTGCTTTCTCTGGTCCCATCTGATGGCCGCCAGCTTTTAGAGACAGGACTACTCTAGATCTCCCTGGAGCTTTCTGTGTCTTTCTCAGCTTTATCCTCCAAGCAAAGCAAGAGGGACATCAGGGTATCTCACTGCCTACAACTCAGGATGCAGCCTGTGCTGGAATAAATAACTGTAAATAAATAAAATTTCAGGGTTAGCCAAGAGCAAACCCTTCAGTTTCCATGCACAAAATACGTGGCCTCTACATACCCAAACAAAAATATCAAATACAAAACACACAGAGTAATTCTTAGAAAACAGACTTAACTGTCTTTGCAGTATTTATGCTGTACATTCTTTTTATGGAAACGCATAAGGCAGGTGCACTTCAGGGTATTTTTCTACTTTCACAATTTCTTTCCAATTCCAGCATTATTCTCCTTGAACTGCAGAGTATGTTCAAACTCAAAGTTCCTGTGAAACTACAGCGTGTGGACAATCCCAACTTCCCAGTTATCCAGGGCTGTAACTGGGTCATAAGTGAAGAAAGAGTGCTGCACTTCCTAAGTAAGCTTACTGGTCAACAAGAGTACTACTTCTATATGGGAAAACATACAGACTTCTACAGAGCGTTTAAATAATACATGCAGTCCTTGTTAGTCCTCTATCAACTCAGGAGTTTTTAGAAACATGGCTGTTCTTGAAACTCTAAAGCAACTCAAAATCAACACCAAGTGTATGCTTGATGAGCATCAGATGCTGTCCTCTGCCAAAAAAAAAAAAAAAAAAGGAGTAGTCTGCTAGTTTTATATGAAAAAGAAGCATATAATGTTGCTAAAGTAAGCAATGAAAAATAACAGGGGTTTGGGGGGGAAGAGAGAGGCTAAGCTGAAAGCATGCTGGTGTGCTCCTTTCCTGGGCAAAGACAGGGTAACGAAGGAGAGTAAAGGTGGGAAGAAAAGCTGTAAGGGGAGAGAATTAGAAAGGAGGAGGCCACAGGGACTGCAGCTTCTAACTGGCAACTTTCAACTTTGCCTACATCTACACTTGGTCCTCAATAATCATATTAAAACCAGAACCATAAATCAGGCAAACACAACACACCAAAATGCAACAGCCACATTGCAGTAAAACACAGGCACTCATAATTTTTGCCTGTGTTTTTTTTCCCGTTTTTCACTGTGGTAAATGCAGAAATTTTGTTCATTTGGTCACAATTGCCTCAATTATTTTTTCTGATTTTTAACAAAAATTTGCCTTTAATTGTTTTATCTGCATAAACAGAAATTAAATACACCTCAAACTAGTGTTTCACATTATTTCAAAAAAGAAAGAACGTAACTGGAGTGCACTTTTTCTCAGACGCAGGAAGCCATGAAGTTGTAATTTCCTCACTTTGAGACAGAAGGGAGCATTAGGGCTGTGTCATACCCTTCATATATCTGAACACCTAACAGCAGCAGTGAGCAATATCCTGATCTTCAGTTTCCAACAACAGCAACATACTTTGCTTTTCCTAACTTGTTCCACAAAAATCCCATAACTGGAAGAACAACTTATCCAATCCAGCTCTCTCTTCCATGCTGTATGTGAATTTAGGACAGGCCTGGTACACCTAAAGCCACCAGGCCAACACTGCTGTCACCCATGTCTGCTCTCCTGCCACCAACCCTCAAGTTCCTGAGGTAGCCTCACATCCCAGATTTAAGGGACGAGTCAGTAGTACAGGATCAGGAGTGAGGAAGGGTATACACAGGAACAGGGAAATAGAACTGGAAGAGCAGGCACTTTGATGCATTTTTGGGAAGAGATACGCCACAGCTTTGCTGTGAAACGACCACCAGATGCAGGTGGTTTTGGCCTGAGCCGAAATAAGAAAGATCTGGTGTGACTGCTCTTCACAGGGGAGTCGGGCTGGGCACAGGATAACAAGCACAATTATAACCTTGGCTTAAACTGAATCATTGTTCTGGAGATTGGACATCTCTTGTAAAATCCCATTATTAGAGACTGTTTGCCATCTAGTCCCGTATCAACCTTTTTTAGTTTGTTCTGTTCTATTTCAGAAAAGTCTTCCCCTTCCCTTTCCCTTATATCCTATTGTACTTAACGGATCCTTAAACAATAACCCCCCGAGCAGAGGCATGGAAGTGGTCAGAAGGAACAAAGGCTGCTTCGGCACAGCCAGTGCATCTGACTGACCTGACATACAGCTGCCTGGGTGTCCCTTCACAGATTTGCAGAGCACCAGAAGCTACAGATTTCTCTCTGCTTCTCCCGTGTGTTGGATACAAAATAAACTGCAGTCAGGAGTCTACTAAAATTATACCTGAAGCATCGACCGAGGCTGCAGGTGAGTCACAAGCAAGTTCTGCAGCTAATCTTGCTAAAGGAGAAGGAGCTGACCTGAAAATAAAGCAGTATGCATGAACAAGATAATTTAAAATATAAATATAAATATATATATATATATAAATCCACATCCAGGGAGGCAGTGCAGTGGTAACAGAGTGTCTCAGGCTCTGCTAAAGAAGATTATAGCCACATCTAGCACCCACCCAAGTAGTGTGCCATCAACTTAATTCTCAAACGAAACTAGCAGAACAGCGAGACAGGATTAGACATGCTTGGTTTTAACCATTCATTTCTCTCTGGTGGAATACTATCAAGCACATCATTGGCATCAAAATTACCACCCTTCAATATGCACGGCGCATTTTTAATTTTACATGTAGCAGTTATGTCATATGGGGTTATTTATTTTTTAATTTAAGTGGTAAAACATATTTAATCTGTTTTGAGAAAAGAAGAAATTGATTTAGCAAGTAGTTCAAGGCTCTCCCTGGAGACACTCAACCAGACTCAGCAATCTGGATAGAAGTTGAGACTTAACTGAAGTCATTTTAATTGTAGGTCATAAGAAATGTCAAGATATAAACCACCAAGGAATACTAAAAATTAAGCCATCATCTCTGAGACTAACAAATGTCTTATATTTGGCAGGAGAATAGTTTTTTAAAATCTTTACAACATTACTACTTCAGCACAGTAGCACAGCAAATGGCTCAGAGCTGAACGTAATACATTTTTGCTGGTGGGAAAAGGCAATAAACAAACAAAAACTTACATTAAGGGAAAAACAGTGGAGTGAAATCAACTTAAAACACTACTGATGGGGTTGATGTATCTTTTGCATTTCGTTTGGTTACACTAAACATCTTTTTGTTTATAAACAAAAAGGTTTGTTTTATCTTGGTCAGAAAACTTTGTCCCCTAATAGAGTATGAAAGAAACAATGTTGCATATACAGAAATACACCTGGGTAGAAAAGGAGCACAAAAGTAAAGAAAGATGGTTTTTAAAGAAAACTTTAAAAATCAAGCAAACAAAACTCCACAAGTCTTCAACACTTTCAGAGCTTTGTGCCTGGGTTTTATAAGGAAAAACTCTGTAAGTACTTTTTAAACAGTTTTTTTTTTCCATGTAGACAGAACCCTCGACTTCTATCTTATAGTTTATTAAATGGGAGATCTAGCTCAAAAACTCTATAGTAGAACTTGACTAAAATATCAAAAATTCTCCTTTGTCCACTTGCCTCAAATAACAATGACAAGAGAGGGCAGAAAGCAAAACCCCTCCAGTTTAACTTATTAAAAAAAGAGGAACTTAAAAATTAGGTGGATTCATTTTCAAATGAAAGAACAGTATCTAAGAGTTCTTACTAAAGTATCTAAAGAAAACATATATAACCCACTTTCTTCTCCCACATTGTCCTATATTTCAAATAAAGTTTAAAGGTCAGCAACGTGAAACCAAAGGCAGATTTTTTTACTATCCCGGCATAATAACCATTTAAACTTGATCAATATACAAATTTCCTTTCCAGTTATTATCTTCACTCATGGGAGTGAAAGTGAGAAGGGTATTGCCTCCTCTTAGTTAAAGGAGAATGGAGCTCACAGGTATTTGAACAGAAAGCAGTTCAAGTGATGTGCTGAAGACTCGCATTAATGGAAACAAGTTCATGTGTGTGGAAAGGAAAAAAGAAAGAAGTAATTTTAACATCCTATATTGCTGCCAGTCAACTCATTAATTAAAAATTACAAACACTGATTCCATTTGGTTTAGCCACTGTCCCTAGCAGGTGTGCCAAAACCTATGGATGAACACGTACCTCTAAAAGTGAAGCTGGGTGCTTCACACAAGTTCAAATCTATTCACTGCCAAGTCCTTTTCCTTGCCTGCCTTCATCAGCTCACTGAACACTACCATACCCTAACCACCTTCTTCTGTAAGATTTTACACCAGGTAAGTGCGCATACACATACAAATGTTCGTCCGCACGTGGTGCGGCGCTGGGGCCATGGCCTGCTTCTGCCTGTGTGCATGGTGCCGTTGCGCCAGGGAAGCCAACAGCAGGAAAGCTGCAACACCGCGACCCAAGTAAGATGCAGGAAACCAAGCCTTTACTGCAAATTAGCGTCACAGAAATAAGAGCAATGAAAGCAGTAATTGCACATATGCCCCAGAGGAAGAGTCATATCTTGGGATTTAATAGCTAGAAGCAGCATTCCCCCCCATCTTCCCTTGAAGTAATCTGGCTGCAGCAAATGAGTGCTCCTTGCTATCACCACAAGTACTCCCAAACTGGGATCCCCTGGTTTCCTGGTCCCATGGAGGGCTGCAAGGCAGGGTCCAGGGCCTCCCCTCATGCCAAGCCCTGCCAGGCTGCCCATGCTGAAACCCGAGGTCATGGGCAGCTCGGAGAGGCAGCCAGGAGCAGGCAACATTGCACAATTTGTGCTCTGTGTGGACATCTGAGCTGGAAAGACAGTAATTTCAAAACAAGCTGAAGTTCGCCTCAGGACTTTCCAAGTTTTACTGCAGGCTGTTCTTAAACTCTTCCACTGATAGCATTTGCAAAACTCAGATTAATTTTCTGTGACACTAAAAGAGGGAGGGAGAGACCCTAAACAAAACCCCAGCCCTGCCTCACAGACTTCACTCCTCACATCTGCATAAACATCCACTCGCTCCTCTCCTGTCCTCGAAAGCCCTTTCTCCCCAACACGCCAAAAACTTTTAACCCACATTAAAGCCCCTAGGAGGCAGAGCCGCTTCTCTGTAAGAGACAAGCAACCCTGGAAAATCTCGCTCAGATACTTGGAGATGCGGCTGCCGCTGACCATGTCCCTTGTCCCTGCGACGGATGGAGGGCTCCGCACAGCGGGATCGGCACCTCCAGGTCTGCATGGCATGGTTTGATCAAGAAAACTGCATTTTTGTTAAAGAAGTGGACAGAAAATTTCAAAGACTGAAGCAAACACTGCCTTCTGGCAGCTCATCTCCGGGGGTGGGATGGGCATCTGAGGAGGGGCAAATTAGAGGGAGAACAGCTGTTTGCTCGGTGAATGAGTCACAGGACTCGGCTATTAATTCTTCCTCCCCAGAGAATATGCCCCCATGCCAGCCCACCCACCATCCTATAAAACAAACAAACACATAATGGAGGTCAGGGAAGGGGAGCTCAGTAAGAGGAAAAGAAAAAAAAAAGGGAAAAAATATACCCAAGCATTTAATATTTACATAAGAATGAAATGTTTCATTAATTACATACAGAATCAATTTGCAGCTATTTTCCTTAAATTTCTCAGTCAAACCCACAGATTTGAAGCACTTTGAACTGTGCTACACCAGTAATTGTGGATGAATATTTTAGATCAGTCTTGAATGACTGTATCACACAAACCAAATGAACTAATAAGCTGCTCATGTGTGGACTACTAATGTATTTTCTTTCTTTTCTAGACAGATGGAGTGCAGTCTGAAATCAGTTGAATTAGTTACTGGAAATCTTCAGAAAGGCTTAGAAAAATCTTGAGTTTTACTGTTTTATTAAAAATACCACTCAATAGGCTGCATGCATTAAAAAGGAGCCAAGAAGACGCAGAAAAGCCCAAACAAGTTCACAAAGACACGAAGGAAAAGTTGAACATTTCACATGACTATAGCAACCTCCAGAGAGTGACAATGAACAGCGGCTTGTGAAATGTTATTACAGGTCTGTTGAAAAGATGGACATCCGTGCCATCTATATGATATTTATCACAATACGCCTACTTATGGGCAGTGACTTTAAATCACATATAGTGGCACATCAGTTTTGTAATCTGACAGATGTCTTCTGGTTTACAGAAGCATCTGTTGAGTCATTGGGACATCAGAATAGTTAATTGCGCATTGGGGATGCTTTCAGAGACTAAAAGTTCCCTTATTTCAAGCAAATTTTAAGTGTCCTCAGAGATTAAACGTCTTTTTCATACACAAAATTAACACATGCACCCACAGCCCAGAGATATCAATGTATGGAAAGTAAAGAATAACTTCCATGAAGGATTATCTGTTTTCTTCTGCCTCCTGAACATCCTGCCTCACACTGTGCTCAGCAACAAGGAACAGAAAACAAAGATACGACTTGAATCACACGTAATTCTGAAATACAAACTAAGATATGGCTTACACTGTCTAGGCAAAGAATACAGAAGAAGCTGCTTCAGTCAAGAACTTTTAAAAAATATGTAACAGCTAAAAACTGCTAGATGATGTCTGCCATCTCTTTTTGGCAAAATACTTGTGTTCCAGAAGCTTTCATTACTGTTTATTCTAAAAGAAATGCTGTACAGGGTGTATCTTTCACCAATACACGAGTATGATACAAGCCAGCAGAACCACCCACAAGATTAAACATGGGTTGAACAACATTGAGCCATCCTCCCCCATCTGAAATTTTATCAAATGCTTCTTATTTTCAACTAGGGTCCGGAAGCAAGCAACCTCCCTCCATATACCTAGTTATCCAAATATTTGAATAAAAAGATCAAAAAAAGCTTGTGGAAGACTCCTACGAGTTTTCAACATGTGTGACCAGATTACATCTTTCCATGTTTCCAACCTGAATTTCCTTGCAACCTTCTGGCCCCCATGGCAGCAGGAGGATTATGAAAATGTATTTCGTAGGAAGAAGGATCCATCATATTAACTTTTATTTGAAACAACTTAGCAGTGCATTTTTTTCTTTGGTTGGTGTTTTATCAAAAAAAAAAAAAACCAAAAAAAAACACCACCAAAATGAACCAACCAAAGGTATAATCAGCTGTTTCTCAGACGTGACTGAATCCGTCTGGCCTGTGGCTCACAAACCACGGGGTTCCCATGATTAATTCAATGAACTATTTGATTTCACTCAAGAAGCGATCATAAAATTGAAGTGCGAGTGCATAACCAAGAGCACCATACGCAACTACAGATACCAACACCGCATCTGGATGTTGCTGCTATAAATCCCGAAGTGACAGCACACCACCGTCTAACTGCACTCTTAGTCTTTAGTGCAGAGAAAATCAAACCTGAACGGAGAATAAAAGTTGAGACAAGTGCTGTAATCATGACCACGCTTTAAAAAGGTCCCATACTTCTGAAGTTACAGCATATTCCCTTGCTGCTAAACCAAACCAAGACTGGTGTCTCAGTTGCATTAAATTATTAGCTAATTAGCCCTGAGTGAGGACAACAGTGTGTTGATGCTGGCAAGCTGTGAAAAGAACACTTCAGCAAAGAAGATCAATAGCATTTTTGTCTGGCTTACAATAAGAAAACTACTGGCCCAGGTTATGAGTTTAAGCCATTTTTCATTCGGCAGACAAGACAGCACTAGTGACAGATCAATACAGTAACTTTACGGTAGGCTGCTGCTCCTGCAGATGGCAGGGCCATAAACAGGCATCATTTTTAAAGCCTGGAGCAATCCATTACTTAGACAGACACCACCTGACCTTTTATAATATTTAGACATTCCTACACAAAAAGGAAAATCAGAAAACAAAACAGAGGTGAAAAAAATCAGGAGGATTAGCTGTCCTCTAAGACAGAAGAGAGTACTAGCGTTTGAAAGTCAGTATTTAAAGCAGCAAGCTTCTGTGCTATTTGGGAGGTCACAGTAAAGCCGCAAGGCTGGCACCAGGTAACTACTTATCCCTTCAAAGAGAAAATGTTATTGGGGATCAGTTCTTATTTGATGCAGTTTTCTTATCTCTAGGTTATCTGGGATAACAAAAGAGCCTGTTTATTCATTTAAAACAAACTAACAAGAAACCCACAACAAAACACACAACCAAAAACACCCCCAAAACACCAACACCTCAAACAACCAACTTTAATGTGTCCTTAAAACATGAGTCACTTTAACACCTGCAATTAGTAAGCACTTGAGAGAATACAGTTACAAATGGGTGGCTATTTTTCCTATATTGTAATTTACACACTGTAGCATTTGGACATATGGTTTGCTATTCTGTACCAGCATTAGGACTGCCTGTGGGGTTCCACTACTTTAACAATGGCAAAGGAAAACAAGAGGAAGGTTCTATAATTGTAGTGCCTTTATGGCAAGATCTCTAGTTGAAGAGAATGTAAAGGATAGCACCTTAATAAATTATTCAGGCCAGATCTTCAGCTGAGGACACGGGTGGAGCATCTGGCCCTATTTTCACAGTCTTTTTACTATAAACATGAAATAACCACAGAACATGGCGAATTAATCATACAGCCAGCCTGCCTCTGCCTCCCCATCTGAGGCTGGTTTATGTCAATTACTAGAGAAATATCTGCTTAAGCAGGAAACTAATTTTACAAAAGCACATTGGGTTTGCAGGCTTTCATCAATACTTTTTGGTTGCTGCAAGTAACTAATTAACATTAATGTCAACATAAAGGATAGAAGAAGGAGGAAAACATTAACGAGTGCAATATAAAAACTGAGCTGGCTGCTTCTTCCTCATACAGTACTGCCATGCAACTGCCTTCCAGTCCACGCCTGAAAAAACAAGTTATTTTCACTTTGGTCACTAATTTTACCTCGCATGATGTAAGCAAACAGCGCTTCATTTTCCCCTTAACTAATGTCAGTTATGCGCACCATTAGTTTAAAATACAGCAGAATAGGACACAAACCAGAAGTGTTTTGACTGGGCTTCACTCGTGCTAAGAATAACTTGGCGCACACATACACAATGCTCAATCTGCCAATGATTTGCCTTGCTCCAAAACTAACCCCCCAAAGCCTTCTGTATATATCAAGCCGTGTCAAACCAGGAAAACTAGGTATTGAATCTATTATTAAAACGATTGAATTTCTCTAAACTCAAAGGCAAAGGATGGTTCCAACAGTTTCACATTTATAATCTCACCTCTTTTCAGCTCGCACAAGGGCTCTTTGTACCCAGCCATGCTCACACACGCTGGCCCCCATGCCTGCCAGCCACCAATACTTGGTTTCAACCCAGAGACTCTGCCAGCCCGCTGCAAAAATCACTGCCGCAAACACAGAAAACAGCAACCCACAATTCTGATTTGCAGGACACAAAATATCCTTACAGACAATGCCCCTGTGACCAGGCTAAACAAGATGCTAAAATTCAATGGCTTGTGTTTTGTTGGATTTTTTTTGTTGGTTGGGGTGCTTGGTGAATTTGTTCGTTTGATTTGTGGTGGATTTTTTTCTTTTTTAAATAAGCTTATTATATTTTTGGTTGCAAAACCCCCACATATTTATTAAAAAAAAAAAAAAAAAAGAGAAGTCAGAAATAATTGCTGATGCTTCTTTTACAATGCCTCAGTGACACTATTTCAGGTTTAAGGTAATCCAAAGCACTGGACTCACACTGGAGTGCAGGGACACAGGTACCTGTCCCCACAAGGCAGCCCTGGGAGGCAGATCCCGCCGCAGCCACTGGCAGGACAGAGCAAAGGGGACCAGGTTTCCTGGAGCTTGGTTGCAGGGACATCAACCAGAAGCAGTACCGGGAGGAGAGACCACAACCTGGCATGGTGCTACCATGCTACCCAGGGAGTGTGTTCAAAGGCAGGAGAGAGCATCTGCCCAGAGTAAAAGAGAAGACAGTCCCTTGCCTTCAAGAGGCAGGAGGCCACTGCTGCAATGACTCCCTGCTACGTATTTGCTTCAGCACTCAGCCACTTTTATGCAACTCCTCCACACTAAGCATACTCCTACATTTCCATTTCTTATGCTTTTTTCTTCTTTTTCCTACACTCTAGTGGATCTAAGTTCCAATACACTATTTCCTCCCTTCTCAGCAAGGTCCTGACCACGACTTTGACTTTTTCTTATGTTATCTCTGTTGCTGGTAAGATCTAAATAAACTACACCATCCCAGAGCTGTCTCTGCAGATTTCTGTTCCGGACCTTCTTTGATCAAGTTCCCTGGACTTTCTGTACTAGAAGTGTATTAGTCAATACGGACATTACCTCTCCTTATTACTGTTGTTCTATTAAAATGACATGATCCACATCTGAAGATAGCACAACATGAACAGCTTTATAGACTTCAACGTCATCACCAATGAAGTGAGACCTCATTGAGGACCTCCAGAATTTCTTGTTGAAGAAATTGTACCTAAGTGACACAATTCACAAATAAAAATGACCATGCAGCAACTTTGTTATTGTTCAAGAAGTTAATTAAGTTGAAGGGAAAGAAAACCAAAGACATGCTTTGTGTACAACAGCACACCAAACTTTGTCACTGTGGTTCCAGATGAGCTACGAAAAACATACACAACACCTTATTATTTATTTTTCTTCTTCTTTCAAAATCTTGCTTGAAAAATAAAAATCTATGTCTTAATGCTTGCTTCACATCTATCCAAAACAGAAAACAAGATCTTTATTTGGTATTTTGGATATTGCACTCATGCAAGATACACCAATTTCAATATAGGCTTTGCCACTGTAAAACCCATACTTAGCTCATCCTCTGTCTTCCCTCCATATGTTACCAAATTAGTTTGTACATTGATTATAATATCTTTTTTAGAATATATGTTTATAATATAAACAATTAGTTGGATAGTGAAGGACTAGTGAAAGACACCATTTCTTCATTATGTGTAATGCCGTGGTCATATTTACTCCATGACGGTGATCAGAAGGCAAGATCACAACGCATATATTATTATTATTATGCTACAAATAAGGAGAGCGAAATAGCACATTCACATTACACATTTTTCATACTACCATCCACCAGAGCCAATCCTTTCGAGTGTAATAAAGTGAAGGTATTATAATTAGAGAGTTCATAATGCCATTTAATCAAGTGTGGAGCTGGAGCACAGTGGGTTGTACGCCAAAGACAAAACCACATGAAGCAGTACAATGCCGAGTGCAAGAAAGGGCAGATGGATTCTTCGGGGAAAATAACAAGTTACTACAAAGCCATGTTTGTTTTCAAGTACTCAATTAAGAGAGTTTGCATACTAGGCAATTTTACATCCTGAAAATAAGTTGTTTCATAAACTGCAAATGAAATATGACCACAAAAATGTCTTTTGATTCTTACACACAGAAAACCCCAGATTTGAGTTCTCAATTTGTGAATTAATTCTTCATAGTTTTATTGGAAGAATTAATTATACTTCAACAATATTATAATTATTTTTCTACTACTGCCTATTATTTACAAAGTGCTTTACAATAACCAGTTTCCATGACGCCTCTAGAAGTCTCTGTGTGGTAAGGCTGAGAGAGGAGCATCTGGAGCTTCCAGCAGCAGAACAGCAAGGGTCAAGTGAAATCGGGAGTAAACCCAGTGATCTTTTCATAATCAGGCCATTTTCCTGAAGGTCACAGTATCCTTGGCCCACCTAGCATGAAATGCTTCTCACAATCAAGATCAGTGTTACAACAGCTCCTTCCCATGTCTCAAAACCAGACTGGAAACTACACTCTGATCCTTCCTATGAAACAGAAAAATATATGCTTAAAAAAAAAAAAAAAAAAAAAGGTAGTCAGAAAGCACTCACTCATGTTTCAGATCAACCTCCTGACCAACCTGAAGGATGCTGCACATCTGCCTGCCCAGGACTCATGTTGTTGGCTGGCAGGAGTGAACACACCACACAAGGACCTGGATGACAGCGGTTGCAGCTGCTGCTCATCATTCCCCTTCTGACACAAAGACACCCAGCAGGATTCTTTACCAAAACAGACTAAAGACTACTCCTGTCCTAAGTAGCCCTGGTTTTAAACAAACCATAACATTTTTTGGAAAACATGAAAAATTGATTCCATTTTATGTTTGGAGAAACTTGCTTGACAAACACAGTAAGTCAGGAGCAAACCCACTGAATGTTGCCAGAAAAAACACATGGGATATGGGGCACAAAGTGTTATGGTACAGTTCTATTTACTTCATGTCTAAGAAATCCTACAGACCTCAACCTGATCTTGACTTGGGGCCTTCAGAGCCCAAATATGATTTGTCATCGTAATACATAAATAACAAATATTCCTAATGTATGTATCCAAGTTAGCAGGTACGTCTAACTTAACACGCAAGTAACATCAGGAAAATTAAAGCAGAAAAATTACGTGGCAGCACAGAGCTTGAAAAATGACTCTCAGGCAAGCAAGCGTCTTCTGACTGTAGCATTATTTAAAGATATGTTACCTATATAACAGCACATTCTCAGACAACTGCAGATCAAGAAATAAAAAGGTCTGAATGAAAACAGGGTCTGATTTAACACCCATTAAGGCTGTGAAGAAGACTTCCATCAGCTTTGGACAGTGTGTTGTTGTGCCCTAGTCACACCACTACTGAGTTTTCTACACCTTTCAGCTGATTTGTGTGATGGGTACACAGCCAGGTGCCCCCAAAATAGCAAGATTCCACCTTCCATCTGCCTCAATATTCTTTATGGACAACAGCTGACACTCCTAATGGTCAAAAGAGGATTTCGCAAACTCAAAGTCACTTTTACCATAACCCATAGAGTCCTCCTCAATCTTTGCCATCTCCAGAGAAGTACCGTGACCAGGAGCCTTTTATTTTCAGAGTTTTACAGACTAGTTTCTTCCTTTCCTGTCCATTGTGCTCAAGTCCTTTTTCATAGCTGCACGTCAAAAGGCAGAAAGTTGCAGAGATCAAGTGATTTTATCATTTATTCTGGAATAGCTCATTAATTTGAGACCTTGTATTGATTTTGTTGGGTCATTTACACACTTAAAATACTTGGGTGCTTAAGCTCTGTAGGAATGAGCACCCCCAAACTTGCCCTATTATCATGGAGGGGAAATGAGATGTTTGCTTTGTTTCTTCCTTTAACTTATTAATTTACATAATATTTAGGAAAACTTTCCCCTCATCTATACTCTAAAAATCTCCTTTAAAACGTGGGAGAAGCCTCAATATGCATAAGACAAATACAAATTAAAATACACCAAACAAATGGCACGACAAATAGCTTAATATTTGTTCAACAGATAAACACCATAATTTACAGCTTTGAAATGGATGAAATATAGTGCGTTTTTTATTAGTGGAGATAAATGTTTGTCACCTTAATCTCCAATAACGCTATTCTTCTGTAACTATGGGATATATTCCCCGTTCAATCTATGGGAGATTTAGGCAGCCAATGTTAATCCCCGCGCAAAACTTAAGGAACATGAATCACACCAAAGTGTTGCAGAACGTTTTAGCCACAAGCAACAGTTCTCATCAAACAGGGCATAGTCAATATAAAAATCACGCTGTTCTAATATCCTTAGGGCTTTATCCTGCCAGCACTAACTGATAGTGTGGCTTATGAGAGATACTGGCAGAACAGAGCAACAGTAAGGACAAAAACGTATCTCAAATCCTTTATTGAAGCAGGTAATTTTAATGAACACTTCATCTCTACTGCTTTTGACTCAAGCTGTGCCACGATACTAAACTCCTTAGATTCCCACCCATTTCACTCTGCTTACTTGTGCAACGTTGATTCCATGAACATCCCGCAGGACCATTTACACCACAGAGCACATTTGCTGTACTGATTACAGACTTCAAATGCCACTAATGTCTGTCTGTCAAAAATGTTGCAGCACTTTGGTTTTGAAAATCAAGCTTAAGATATGTCAGCCGGCAAACTCAAAAAATCAGCACTCAAATCTAAATCTGGAGTTCACATTAGCTGTACTTTTAATAGACAAAAAATAATTAGTTTCTATTGCTCTACTAATTTGTATTTAAAATATTATTCCCTTTATTTGCACCATAGTTCCTCATTAATGCTTTAGTCAAAGTGAAAACCAGACAGTTGTTTAACACAAACTAGAACTGCTTAACATCCTTTTCAAATAAACGGGTGTTATACACCTAAATGCATCGCATCATACCTTTTTTTTCCCCTCACTAATTCTAATTTTCCTTAAGGCAAGACACTAGAATAATCACTTTGTTACGTTTACCAACACTAACCCTTAAATAGTGACAACTTTTTGATCCCATTTGATTAGTCTTAATAGATCCTCATGGACAAAACACAAGTGAGTTCTCTTATCACTCATTCATCTCAGCAGTGAGTATAACTTAACCCCTCAAAGGGCTTTAAAGCACACACAGAGTACAAATGAAAGAGAACTTGCACTGCCTTTCACTTATATCTTTGATCCTGTCCACTGATGGCGTGACTCTAAACAGGGAGTCCCAAGGTTCCCTGGACAGAGCTGTCACACTCCCAGCAGGGTGAATGCTGCTGTGATGCTGCCAACACAGCCCATGGGAGACAAGACCCTGGAAGCTGTTCACCAACAAGTTCACAGCCTACACAAAATCAAATAAGCGGCATGCACCTAGAAGCCCATAAAAGAAAATAAATACGATTACAATTATTGACTTGTTGCTGACACTGCAGAAGCCTTGAGCTGTTAGGTGGGATTTGAGTAGAGCGAGCAGGGAAAGGGACATGTTATAAGGAAGCATGTCCCATGTGCAGAAGGTGATGCCAGCAAAGGTGTGAAGACTGTCATGGGAGAAGCAGGTGGCCAGAGCATCAAGCTTCACACTGCTGGAAGAACAGCCTTCTGGCAAGGACAGTCACCTACAGGTGCTCACACCCACTGTGCCCAAGATTGCTCTGGCAAGTGAAAGAGAAGCGCACAGCTCCAGTGGGTAGCTGTCATCTGTACTGCCCTACCTGATGTCACCTTTAGAAAACAGAGGTCCTAAAGTGAGAAATCAGAGTAGCCCATAAATGAGCCAACTGTGCTGAAATCTGGTTTGACTGCAGAGGTCAGGACAGCTCATCAGCCAGCTGCTCTGCTACGTACGTGTAACCAGACACTCACAGCTTGCAGCCCCTCCAGTGTAATTGCACATCTTGTTCTTTGTAATCATCCTTACCACTTCTACACTGCTGTAGAGACATAACTAATCCTCACAGATCCCACTGAGAGGCAGGCAGAAAAGTATTAGCATCCCCGTTTTACAGATGGAGAGAAATACATATTACCTACGGGAGGCGGTTAATGAGTGGAATAACCTGATGCACTTGCGCAGAGCGGGGAGGACTCAGCCCTGCACGTGCTGGTGGCCACCTTGGCCGACAGAGGTCAAGCCATTGGTCAAAAGCCACAGGGTGTTACTGGGAGATATGGGACAAAAAGTCTCACAGCACTGAAGCTGACTTTGTTCCCAGGTCACCATACAAAACATACCCAGTAAACACCTGTGCTGGGTTGGTTTGGGTTTTTTTTTTGGGGGGGTGGGAGGGTGGGTGTGGGTGGAGTTTTTGTTGTTGTTGGTTTGGGGTTTGTTTTTAAACCAATCTACAGTGGATCCTAATTAGAGAGAAAGCCAAATAAAACTAACACTTTTGCTACAGTTCCCCAAATAGAAGGAAGGAAACTCCCCATGATTTGATAAATTCTGAAAATAATTACAATTATTATTTGTTTTCTAAAGCATCCAGAAAATGCCATGGTAGCTGCTGCCAGAAGAGAGACAGCTACAAGTTAGATGCATAATCTGTGAAAAACAGAAGACAGCAACATACAAACGCCACGATGTATATACAGTAAATAATACAACAAGAAGGCAGCAGGATATATTTTTCTGGGTTTTGTTACCAGGTTATGTATGTTATTCTCAATGCCACGGCAGGTGGGAAAAAAGTCATATTCTATTATTTTTAAGGTCTCAAAGTTAACATCAAGCAAGCATAACTAGCTATTTCTGTGTTTAAAACCACAAGTGATCAATAAAAATCAAGCAATCATCCAAACTTCCAAGACAATGATGAAATGATGTACCTTGTTCTTGAAGCAATTCTGATATACTTAAATTACATTTTCCATCTTTCTTATGGATATAGCATTTCTAGGAACTTCAGGAATGCAAAACAATCGTATCAGTTTGCTTTAACCTATCATCTGACGCCAGAAGGCAAGGTTCTAAATAAAATTATCATCATGAGGCCAAAAGCCAAGTTGGGAATTGACCCCAGCATTACTTTCAGATCCATTGCTCTTCTTCAGTCCCTTTTCAATGTATATTTGCCCACCAAAACAGGAGTGCTATAGCTTACAACCCTGCACTGATGTTGTTTCTCATTAGCAGGAAACATTCACAAAGCCATTTTAAAAATCACATAGATTATTTTAGCCAGGTCCAAGACAGAAACATCAGTACTGTGGCTAACTAGATAAACTTTCCTCCCACACCATCTTTAGGCTTTCCATCCTTTGGTAATGTTCACTAGAACTCTTTGCTTTAACAAGAGGCAGCAATGTTATTTTTTCATCATCCTGAAAGAACCCTCTCTAACCATTTTAAACTGGGGTGGGAGACGAAAGGAGAGGTTTTACCTTAAAAACTAAGCTATCTGCTGTCAATCTGAGCAGCCAGCTGTTCCAACCAGGCTTTCCCCTGGTCAGGCACTGGCTGGAGCTGCACATGTCCTTTCAACAGTTCAACATCTGCTCATCTCATCCATCTATTAAAACAAACAAACAAATCCACACAAACAAACAAAAACTGGATGATGCTTCCTCGCTTATTTTCACTCCCCTGCTAAAGGACACACTGCAGCTTCATGGAACACACACTTCAGCCTATTTTCTGCCTGAAGATGCCAGCAGGACTCATTACTGCTAACCAAGTTTGCTCTGCCTGTACGTCAAGAAAATACAGCTTTCTTCAGCTTAGGAAGTGGATACATGATTAAACATACCTTACACAACTGAATTTAGAAGACACAAAGGTGAATTATGTGACACTATACATCCCAAATCCAACATTAACATAAAAAGTAACTGTTTAAGATATTCGATCAAGCTTGTTTACTCAACCGTCTGGCTAACAGCCAAAAGACAGCAATTACAAGGGGTTTTACAGATTCACTCAGAAAAACAAAAATCCATTTTCTAGAAGAGGGCTCACGATTCCCCAACTCCTTGAGTCAAAAGAAACGCGGAGGAATTCTGCCTTTTTCCAGCCTTCTGTTACACAGTTTTACAGTCAAAACACACATCTCGGGATAAAACAACTTCCCTGTTTACACTACCTTTTCAGGTTTCCACGTGCACAATTTGCCTACCAGTTTTCAGGAATTATGTAAATAGTTATTAACATCACGCGGTTTCAACTAGTAGGCAAAAATGCCAGATAAAATTGTTCACCAAATGACTTTTATAGCTTTGCTTTAGCACATGAAACTAAGAAAATTTTGCAATGATCCTATGTGCTTTTTAAGTAACATCATTTCAAAAGGGAAGAATGATCCACGAGAATTTTCTTTCTAAAGACATAAAGCTGAATTTGCACAAACCACAAAGAGACTCAACAGACAAAACACAAGACAATCTCCAAATAATCTAATATCCAAGTGCATAAACATAAAATACTTTCAACACGTTTTAAGGCTCCAAAAGACGACAACAGCAGTCCTCTAAGCTGACCTCTGCACTGCTGCTAACAATCATTCAGTACTGCAGGGATCTCTGACCCATAATGCACTGGGTCACTCTTCAATTACATAGTACATAACAGATCTGATAAGCCTGTTACAGTGATAAGCCTACGCGTACCACAGATAATTAGAAGTCTACTAAGATGAGGTAAGAAAAAGTCAGAAAAAAAACAGTATTTTTGTTCTCTTTCAGAACATTAAGGTATTCACTTTTTTCTAGTGAAAAAAATCTGACTTTTCATTGGAGGACTGTAAACTAAATTCATCAGTTATTTTTTTCCAGCAAGCAAAACTATTTCGGAACAAAACGGGGAGGGGGGGGTGGAATAACTTGGGGTCTAGGGGGAGGCATGGAGGAAAAGCAAAAAAAACCAACCCAAACCTGCACAGGCAACTTGAGACAGCCAACAGGCAACCTGATGTTTTCCAGCTACCATGCAACAACACTGGAAGTTCCACGCTAACAGGACTTCAGACAAAAAAGAGCTGCTGTGTGGCAGCCTGTGAAGGTGCTGCCAGGCAGAGCAAAGCCTGTGGATCAGCACCCAGCCGTGCAGAACGGGACACACAGGCCTCCTGCCTCAGTTTCCCCACCTGAAGCAACAACATTTACCCACCTCACGCCAGAGCACTGAAAAGGTTAACTCATGTGTGCAAAGTGCTTTTGAAATGAAAGCATGCTTTATTTTGTCTCCTTTCAGCAACGGCAGTCATCCTCACAGAAATCTGAGTAGCCGGGAGCTTCCTATTCAGCCAGTTATAAAAGTCACGGTTCTCTTGATAGCTCTGCGTGACCCACTTCTCCACCTCGAGCTTGCTGCAGTAGTATTTAAATGTCGAGGAGTTTATCAGTATATAACTGAAATGTTAAGGGGGGAAGCACACTAGTGGGGACAGGAAGTGGCAAAATTTACGACACATAAAAAGTACTGCTTATTCAGATGAAATTTATTATAGCCCATTTGAGTTACAATATCACATATGTATGAGACCTTAATGAAACTGTAATCCAGAGGGGCACAGGGAGAAGACTGGGCAAGCCACATGCTTGTGCAGAGAGGACATGCTCCTGCAGCCGGGCAGGCAGAGCAGTGACGGGCTGCGTGTTTACATGGGTGTTTGGGACCGGCATCGGCAGCATAACAACAGATCCCAGCAGCCCTGGAAATTAATGGAAGTGAGTCGTGGAAACAAACTGACAAAGGAAGACGTATCAAAGGTTTCAAATCTATTCAATATTAGACATTGTGGGGTGGAGGCACAATGAATCACAGCTGACTGGTGCTAACAGTAGCTCTTGTTGCCTTCACGCACAGCAAGTAGCAACAGAGAAACCCAAACGCTGCAGGAAGCTTCAGGGGTTTCCAAGACAAAAACGTGAAAACAACCATTTCCACAGAAAGCACTCTTCCACAAATTGCTTAAACAAAATGGGTTTAGTCCTTCCCATCCCTTACACAGAGTGGCTGTGGAGGCTTCCAATTATCCTTCCTGTAGCTGAGGCACAGCCACCGCCACTTGTCTGCAGACAGGGGAGCAGGACAGCACCTGGATGCCTGTTCAGACCCATGACACATATAGCACACTCGCAAAACACACAAGCAGAGCACACGGACTCTGGCTACTGGCCCTTTCTGCTGAGGCTGCCACTGACTCACTAGCCAAGACACACATCACCCTGCAAAAGATGCACTAGAAGTGGGGTTTTGCATCTTCTTTTCAGAGACTTCTTCCTGCACTGCTGCCTCCATCCCCTCTCACCCACTCCTGATTAGCACAGGACTGTACAAGGGGACTTTGCATTTACAGCCTGCTGCTGGCATCACTGTTTCCAAAGTAAAGGCGGCCACATCAAAAGACATCAGGCTAGCTTGTCTCACAAATTTTGAATTCCTTCAAAACCATCTTTCCCCTGTAGTTCACTTTGCAAGTACAACATGTACTACACAGAACTTGGGGTTCAGTTCACCAGCACTACTACTGCATGAAAAATTTCAAACACTGAAGTAAGGAAGTCATGGTTCAAAGCATCTATTATCAGTTGACTATGTCACCTAAAATATCTTTACTGAATATTTCTTTCCTAGATTAAGTCATGATCAAATATTTCTGGACAGCAAAATAGACAGCTTGAGCACCAGTTAACTTGGTAGGTTGAAGGGAGCTGACAGCAGATGTAGGAGCTGCTACTGCATCAACAGTTCACGCAGCATGGCACAGAGATCTGAATCTCGGGGACCAGCAGTGACGGTTGTCTTTGTGATGGCCACATCAACTGCTCTCCTGGTAAGGCTTCTCCTGGCATGCTCTATCTCATCTCATTTAAAAACAAACAAACAAACCCCCAAAACAAACAAACACAACAACAAACTTTCTCTATTTCTTCATTGAGAAAAGAGTTAAACCACAAAAAGCCATACTGATGCTAAAAGCCGTGACATAAACAAAGCATGACATATGTTCCTGCAGAACACAAGACAGATGGTCAGAGACAGACAAACTTAACTCCTATTTCCTTCATTCTGAACGAAGTGAAAGATTTTCAGAATATCCATATTACTATATTAAACCAATATACTCAGTATGTTTGGCTTATGTCCTTTCATGAGCCTCATCCTCTGTTAAAATTGAAAGCTGTTATTAACAGTGTTACTTTGAAATGAGCAAATATATGCCTTATTTTTCAAACAGTAAACAAGTAGCAAATTCATAAACCAATAAATGCATTTGTAACTAGCATAAAAAAATTCCCGGGGATGTATTTCTGAGCATCCAACATGAACTCTCCCTTCAGAAAGACTAATTTCTCCATACATACACACATACACAATCACAGGTGTAGTTAGAGCTGTGTCTAACACATAGAACAGAACTGGCAACAATGGACAGAATTTAGGTCTTGAAATTAACATACCTTACAAAGAAGAGAGTGTTGGCAGCTGAGCAGGTAATAAGCCTTATTAAAATGCAAGTTCACAACAGCAAAACTGTATTAATACTTCCACATTACTATTTTATAAAACATACCATATGCCTCCTATACCGAAAACACGAACTTTTCAGAAAATAATGAAAATTCAGCTCAGTGTCGGCAAATATAGTCAAAGTGCAAGAAACAAGATGGCTTGGCATGAGTAAATATTTAAAATACAAGTAAATAAGCAGAACGGCCAAAAGACCAGGTTTTATCCTCCTTGAAGTTCCTTAATTCAGCATACTACCAGTTGAAGAAGCCAAACGTATAATTTCACAATGAGTTTTGAGCAATGTTTATTCCTCCTGGAGTTTGGCAGTTACCTGAAAACTACTCCTTTCACTCTTTTTCAGCTTCCAAGCAGAGTTTTAGCCTGTTTGCAGACAGTATCTAGAATACATGCCCACGCAAGCTGCAACAGCCAGTAGACAGGGAATACTCCTCTAGACATATTGAAAAATTCCAATACCTTGACTTGCTATATACAAACACCTTACATCGGCAGCACTGTTTGGTAAGCGATGCTGCCTCTCTGAGTCTAGACAAGCACTATGGTACTAATTCAAAATGTCTACAAAGGGACAAGGTGTCCAGCTCCTGGGCAGCCATGGGCTTGGTGGCACCGCCTTGAGCTCTGCAGTAAAACAAACAGCTCGTTACTGGGCTTTGAATTGTTGGCATCCTTTTTAAACTCTCGCTCAAATAAGGAAGCACCCCTAGACAAGCAGAGGAGCGCACACAAACACACACGCTCGCAAAAAGTAGATGCTGTGATTTGTGCTAACGAGACAGAAATAGCAGCATGACCGAGACCCGAGTACATGATATGACACGTGCAGCTGTCTAAATAGCTCTGCTGCCGGTGTCACTGCCTGCTAATGGCATTCCCTTCTGCTCGGCCTCGTCTCGCCACTTCACACAAGAGCTTAAGAATTCAGGCATTTCCAGCTCCACCGAGACTAGACTACCCACTTAAACAAATAGCAAAAACAGCCACACAACTAGTTAAGAGTTCACTCACTTTGGAAAGGATTCAAGAAAGTTTGGATCATATGGCAAGAACTCAAGTATCTCTTATTTCTGGAGTATTAAAATAATGGTCGTAGATTCTTATTTTATTTCCATCATTATGAAGGTTGTTTTCCAAGGAAAAGAAGTAGGAAAGAAAAAAGCATTTACATCTCCTATACAGCAACATCTGACGTAATATTGTAAAAATACCAGCAATCTCTGTTTACCTGTCATCTCCACAAGATGTTTTACTTGAGAAACTACTTTCTGATGATGAACTGCATGCATCTTGTGCATTTATTTTAATGTCTGAAATGTCCGATTACAATTTCAGGCGCATCAACATGAATTAGAAACATCCCCAATGATTTACCAGTCCAACAGAGTTAAGTCATGGTGCTGAGATGTCTCTTAATTTTACAGACCTGACCTTAATTTCAAGGGAAGAAAACCACATTTTCTTTATGTTGAGATTTACACTCTAATTGTGTTGTAATCCCAGCATAATGTGGTGGATCCAGCACCCCTGAGACTTCAGTTCATAGCACCCACGCAACCAATACAATATTAAGAGCTAATAATATCAGCCAAAGGACCTTTCTTCTCTAAGCTGTTATGTGTCCCTGCAACAGAATCTACACCATGCTAGCAAAATCCAGATCAAACAATTTCAGGAGTTTTCGGGAGCAAGCGTATTTTTAAAATTCTGGATGCCATCACACAAACTTGGACCTAGACTTCAGTTTCACATTCCAAACTAGAACAAAATTTTGGATAGACCAAGTCAAGACAAAAAGATAAGGTTATTTATGATTAAACTGTGGCCCCATCATACTAGAAACTAGCTAAACACACACCATTCAGTATTAACCAACAAGAAGTGAACTAAAACAGAGAAGTATTTATCTACCTTGTTAGACATTTCCAGTTAAATATAGGTCTTTTCTGGGTTTGTTGCCTGCCAGATGGACTCTGTTGTACACAAGGAACAGAAGAGCTCACACTGCAGGCATCAGCCATCGGACACTCCGGGCAATTGGACACCGCAGAGCACCAGCCACTGCTGCACCTTCTCCTGAACCATCCAGACAGGCAGCAGAAACCACCTTCTCACAACCAGTAACACTTTGGGAACAGGGAGGAGTCCTGTGGGCTTTTGTAGAGGTAAAAGAACAAACAGTTTTTCAGCCCTGACACCAGGGCTTTTTACCAGCTTTAAATTCTCTCACGAAAATACCATTGCTTCAAATGAAATTACACCTAGACATCAAAAGCAATGCAGAAAAATCACTTACCAAAAACAAGCATCTCTTTGCCAGCATACTGGATATAGCACCAAATGCATTCAGAGACCAGGGAAAACTAACATGTTTATAGACACTTGTTTAAAAACAAAAACAAACAAAACCCACACCGCCCATCACAAGCAAGCTACCCTACACCTAGCTTAAAAGAGAACTACCATATATAGCCATGTCATTAAAGACAATTGCTCAGGCAATTAGGAAAAAAGGTCAGGTTTCCGTCTGCCAGCCTCACAAAAAGCTCTAAGCCCAAAACTTCTGCTTGGGGCTGCAGAAGCATTTATACCCCTGCAAGGAGATGAGTGTCACCTGCCATCGCCCACCTGGGCACAGCAGCCAGGTGAGGGAGGGGAAAAGGCAAGTTAGATGGAAACACTCAACACCTGTGCAAATTAATGAGTTCAATTTAATTACCTCCCAACAGAAAGATTAAATAGGGTGCAACTGGTGATACGAAATCGTCCTAATAGGTTCCACTGCTTGAATCCACTGCTCATCAAGTTGAATTGATTTTTAAACAGTGGAAATTCAAACAACTCCCATGAGAAACTAACATAATTCCCATCTCAATCAAACACTTTGTAATAGTTACATATAAAATGTGATTTTTTTTGAGGAGGGAAAGTCGATTATTTCTTCCTCTTTCATTCCTATAGGAGACCTGGCAAATTGATAGTATTATCAGAACAACAATAGAATACTAGCATGAACAGACGATGAGAAGTGTACAAGCATACTATGAAGAGTATTTTGCTACTAACTCAAAACCACATTTTTAATAAAAGCAGGAGCTAAATATCTTCAGTGCTTAAAATAGCAGGACAGTGAGGCTATTGCTAAGTTCTTTATAATCCCAGCCTTCCAGAAATAAATTTGCAAGTATGAGAACGCCCTGAAAGTAATTTAAGATAGCAATTACTTTGTATTTTACAGTATGTTCCCAAAGCAAAGATTTCAAATTTTGCTGCTAATTTTGAGGATCCAACTGAGCTACTTCAGGTGTACCTGAATTCAGAATGTGCCATGAATACTTTACACAGTCTCCACTTAGGCAAGAAAAATTTCTGAGCAAAAATCACTACTGAGTTCAAGGAAGCCCCGATGACACACACAAAAAAAGCCTGTGTATTTTAACTTAAAAACCAAACAGCACTGTTGTACAAAAACAATCCTCATCATACGTTTATAAGATTTCTACAGAAACATATAGAATATCATACAGCTTTTTGCCATGACCTCTCAAAACAGACTGAACTTCAACTATTTCCACTTCATTTCACCAGAAAAAGATTTGAAAAATACATATCTAGAGCTGAGATGCTGTCTGAAAAGTCCTGTCTCACAAGTGATTAATATGCTGACAATTTGCCAAAAAAGGGTCCGTTTATCCTCCCAGTGGTCAAGCAAACTTTTGCCAGGACAATGGGGTATCTATGCAGGGTGGCCGCAGACTGAGTGGTCATCAGGTGTTAAATAGCAACTGACATTTCAAATGAAATCCAAGGGCTGTCAGCATCAAAGGTTCACTGAACTGGAGCAACTGAAAGGCGAAGGGAACAAACAAAATAGCTGGATGTCTTCTCAGTGGCAGTTCTGTCTGTTTCATTTTATTTTTGCTAATCGATACCATAACAACAAAGCATTTCCAATACTGGCTTTGTGTAATTCTTCTTCATTAAATCATACTTGCATGAAAGGAAATGGGGTTCGCATAGTGTTAGAGTGAGGCTGTGTTCCAGGTGACATCAAAGACTAAAACAGGAGTGGGGGGAAAGAAAAAATAAAAAGAAGAAGAAAAAAACCACCCTGTGCAATGTTAAATACCTAACAGGAGATGACAAATCAAATGGGAATTACTGTGGTAAAAACATAATTAAAAACTTGATTGAAGTTAAACAGAATTTACATAACACTGCAAATTAACTTTATGCTGAAAGTATTCACTGGGAAAGCAATAAAAAGGCATTTCATTAGTAATCTATATTTAAACAATGTGTACAATAGAGCTGTTCTAATGAGAAACGTAGGGTTTTTAATAACAGCAGCTTCCAATGGCTGCCAAGAGACACGGCTATCACTGGGAGTTCAGCACATAAACAATCTGCGGCAATGCCATGCGCGGATTGTAGCCACGAGACCCAGCACAGGTTGCTGCTCTACAGCTTCTTGTGATAAATTAACTGCGCTGAAAACACAGGTACATTTAGCAAAGGAATAGCCCAATTTCAGCAGAACTGGGATTTCTGTTTTTCTTGGAAGTTTTCTCTCTTAAAGCATGTATTAAAGTTTCCAGGAACACACATCTGCCGCCACGACATTTCATTTCCATCTCTTTAGGGACACAGCCTATTCGTGATAGTGATGAAGAATTACTCTGAAATCATTAACTCACATAACACAGTATTACCGGTAAAATAGTAATAACGAAAATAGCAATAACAGCTCATTAAGTGTAAATTATCCAAACACATACCATTCATCTCCAAATGCTAAAGTCAAAACATCTACATAAGAAATGCACTGTTAGAGTCCCAAGATGAAAACTTCCTAAAACACATGATGGAGAACATAAATTCAGTTCATGACAGATTTTAGAGAGAATCCAGAAAGATTCTGTTCACTTAAGGACTTCTCACTTCTTCCTTATATCAGACAAATATGGTTTGGTCTTTCTCAAGCCACAGATTCTTCACAAATTCCACTGAAAGCTCAGCAGGCTTGCAGAAACAACCCTGCTTGGTCACATTTTATAAATAATCCAGTTGTCTCCTCAGGTCACCCAGCCACAACCTTAAACCCATGTCACAGAACCAATGGGGTAGTTTATACCACTATTGCTTCCACATTCTTACTTTTCAAACTAAGTGCTGATGGCCATGATTTTAAAAAAAGGATTAAGCTGCCTTCAAGTGCAGGCAGCCACCCATCGCACCTTCTGACTAGAATTGGGTTTTCAACACTTGGATGGCAGCTCAAATACTTTTACAGCTTTCCCATAGGTATCTGCTGTGCATTTTGGGTATTTTAAAGCAGTATCTAGTAAAACAAAGGAAAACTAACAAAAGCAAGATTTGTTCTATGTCTTGGAATGATAAACATCAAAGAGTTGCACTGGATACCATGAAACTATTATGTTGAAATTGATGCTACCTTAATTAATACACTCTAGGATATGCACAGCAAAAGACTTGATTCTCTAGCTGATGTGTTTCCAGCTTATATAGAAGGACTGAAGTGAAATGGCTATAAGCCAAGTGATTTACTTCCCAAAGTGCCCCAGACACAAGCCCCAAGAGCAGGAATGAAGCCCGCAGAATGAGGAGCTCCTCCGAGACACAGGAAGGAAGGAAGGATTGCCGGCTGCTGCTCACCGCAGGACCGCGGCATTCGCCGAGAGACCGTCTACACGCACCTGCCCCGGTTTTCTGGATATGTGTTTTGGGAACCAGTATTTGCATTTTTCTGTGCCATTAAAAAGAAAAATCTTTAAAGAGCGTGTCTGAGACATCTTTTCTTATCAAACTGAATTTGGTTTGGTTTTTATGTCAGTAAGAAAGAGAACAAGCGAATGGCATTACAACCTGGTTTAGCTGCTGAACTGCATTAAATATATATATATACATAGAGATTAATTTCCATCCATTTGTTGAAAATTGGGTAGATAGATAACATTTGTTGAAAACTTGTAAATCATGCCAGTTTTACTTTTTGTGTCCAAAAAACGTAAGTTCTAGAATTATTTTTTCTCTAAAACTTGTATTTATTTTTTTTAAAAGAACAAAAAGCAAAACAAACCAGAACACTCTATTTTGCCTAAGCACATGAATACCAGTGTCACCTCCACGCTTTTTTTTTTCAGAGTAGAAAGGAAACGGCCAGCTTACAAAGCCGATGGCATTTGCTAACCAACAGTAACTATGATGGAAGGCAACCACAAAGAAAAGAGAACTAGCTGGAAGATACCCCATCGCATTTACTCTACCAGCCACTGGGAAAAGGTTTGCATGATATTATTCCGACAACTACACTAGTGACCAAAATTGTTAAGTTTTATGTTGTTCCTTTGCTAAAGGTTGCACACAACTTTCAGATTTAAAAAAAAAATTAAAAAACCATAAATTTGACATTATGCATGCGAGATGTGTATATCCCAGAGGTTTTCCACGGCATTGAACAAATTAAGGTCATCTTCCTTCTCAGCTCCTGAGACCTGCACACATTCTGCTGCTACATCACATTGCAGAAATTCTCACAAAGTTCCTTTAGAAGAGAGAAGGAGGGGGCCCCAAATCTCTCAAAGTAGCTGGTAGGTCAGGTAAGATGCACGGTATGATAAACCTCACCAGACTCTGGTGGAGCAGATCCTCGTGCCAAGTCCGGAGCTCTCCAGCTGGCAGAGAGGGATGACGCTCATTGTCCTCGCGCTCACCCAGGAGCCATGAGCTCAGGAGAAAGGAACTGCCCCATCAGTTCCGAGAAGAATATCGACACACCAGAAAGGAAGCTGCACTCAGGACTTTTTTAAGACTGTGTATTTATACCCAAGAGAATGCAGCTCACACGCAGCATTGACCCAGGTCAGAAAGACTCAGAAAAAAAACTGTGCCGCAGTAAAAACTCCAGGCCCAGCGAAGCCTGCGTGTCCATTTTGCTATGCACTGTGCAGACACAAGAACACGAAATTATCTTTATTTCAAAAAGCTTGTGATTCTATGAATAAAGAGAGAAGATCTGTAGCATTTTTAAAAGGCTACTTATAAAAATATGAATGCAAAGAATATACTAGCAAATGGGTTTTGGTAAAGTTGTTGCAAGCTTCATATTTTTCTTTGGACAACAGCTATCAAATCCATTATACTTAGTCTGTTTGAAGAAAGCCATGACTTTACGTACGTATATTTAGAAAAGGGATATTGTGGGAAAACAGGGCCAGTGATGAGTGGGAAACTTATTATTCAAATATACTCTTAGGATTACTGAATGTAAGTCATCAACATGGCAGGAGAAGCTTCCCCAAAACCTTTACCATTGTGCCACTGAACCACGCACAATGAAGGTCCATCCTCTTCTCCCCAGATGAAAGGTGTGCTGTGCTGGCCAGCAGGTAACATCAAGCGCTCAAGACAGTCCTGTTGCAGTATCTCAGCCTCCAAATTTGACTCAACCAACACTAAGTACCTGGTACCACATCCACTCCAAGTGAAATTGATTAAGAGAAGCCATGAAACATAAGATTACTTCCTTAAGTAAATGAACAAGATGACACAATGGGCTCAGTCCTACAACTGTCACCTCGCTTGAGGTGACCTTATTCAAGGTAACTCTGTTTCTCAGTGAGGACAATAGAAATTCAGTTCCAAACTCCATTGGAAATTCTGTTTTCCAAATCAGGCCAAACACAAATGACCAACAGAAGCCAAACGTGCCCCAAACTTCCTATTGGCACAAGTGTTGCCAAACACTCCAGCTTTTATCCTCTTTCCTGTATACTAGGCAGAAGTGAAAAGTGATATCAAACCCTTCTGCCATAAACATCTACCCAGGTACTTGACAATCTGAAACTATCTGCAACCCTCATCATACCTGAGGAGACTCCATAGCAGAAGAGCAAATTAGGGCACTTTTATGACTCTAGCACTCACATTATCTTAAAACCATCCTATCCAAACTGAGAACATGGATAATGGCACAACTTCTACAGGAGGATGCAGTATAGCTAGACCTACAGAGATACAGCAATAGCCATTACTGCAAATCCCAAAACAGAGAAGATAACAGAAATATGAAGGTTGTAAAATGAATAAGGTTCTCATCCAGTGAACTGGGAAGAACACAGAATATAAAGCATGTCATACAAGCCCTCCGTTCTTACAGAGTCTGAGCATTGCTGCTGTCCTCCCACTCACTTCGGCTCAAAATAATGGTTATGTCCAGCAACGTGCCAAGTCCTCTCAGCACCAACAGACTTCCAGAGGACTTCAGAGGAACTGCCCAGGGCTCTGCAGTGCCCCTACAAACCGTAAGTCTGAAGGCTAATGTAAGGTTTCCAAAAATGTAGACGAGACCAGAAACAAAAGTCTAGACTAAAGATGCTCTTGAACTAGATCATGATCAAGACTGAGAGACTCTGCCCTGAGACATGGCCAGGCTTGGCACTGCATCCCAGAACACGGCCAGTGCTGCCCTCTTCCTCCTAATCCAGGAGCTCTGCCACACTGCTGCCACACAGCAGCCACAGACACCACTTAGGTGCAAAACCAGAACACACATGAAAACACATTGTTTCATAAGAAGAAGGTTTCACCTTTACCATGCAGCATTTAGCATTTAATACTACTACTTTGTTTTGAATCACTTGCCAGACACTGTTGGCAAAACAAGCAAGTTGAAGACAAATGCATTTCACGCATTAAAAAAACAAAACCAAAAACCATGCCACAGTTTTTAATTAAAAATTTCAGTTATGGGTTAGAAGTAGTGACAAAAACCCAAAAACTGTTCCTTCAGAAAACACCACTATCTTTCTGTGAAGATAATCTGTATTTCCACTTAGTGATGTGTTGCATAGCTAAAGATTTTCCATAAACTGAAGCTGATTTAACTCACTTGCCAGATTTTATTCATGAAAAACAAAAAGTAATCTGTCATCTTTGAAGCTGCTAGTCACTGTAAGAGGGAGAGGTCAGTATTTTCAGCTGAGTATACAAAGCTTTTGCTGTCTCTCTCTCCCCAACCCAGCCTCAGAATCATCTCACACAACAGCCACCTCCAAAACTGTACTCTGACCTGCAATTAAGTTCTTTACTCGTTATAAATTAGTTCTGAGACTTTTTTTACTGACACTCGGTGTACATCTACACACATTAGAGCATACGTGACTACATCCATATTGTGTAGATTTATTTTAGACAACACTTACACATAAAAAAATACGTTAATGACGTGGCAGAAACCTCTCGTAACTGTTCTCTTCCCACTTCCAGCAAACTTCCTGGAATAACATCAACTCCGCAGTCCGTGGGAAGTGACAGTGTGAGTTAGTACATGTTAGCGAATTCAAAAGGTCTTCCACAAATCTAATAATTATACTTAATTTCATATACAAAGGTCATCATTAAAGTCTTTACAGTTTTGTATTTCAACATATTAATACTTCAGCAGTAATATAAGGAATAATAACACAACTGTAATTACTGCAAACAGCAACACTGCACAGATTTTAACAGGGCGCATTGGAAGCCACACAATATTTTAGCTAGTGCACACACACTTTGGCCCTTTTTATATCACATTATATATATAAAAAAAAAGTCCAAAAATTCCAAATGTAACCATCTCTTTTAGTACTCCAAGTCAAAATACATGAGATCTAGCTAAATGTTGAATAAAATTTCCACTTGTGAGAGAGGAGGAAGCAAGAACTGGAACTGAGGTTGCAACCCAGTGACACAGCTAGCTCGAGCAGCAACACAACAGGAGAGTGTGCATAAAAACTGAGCCAAAAACCTCTTAAGAGGCATTACTATATGATTAAATCACAACGGCGCACTGTCATGACCTAGTCAGTCTCAAGTTTTAGTATGGTTGTGACAGAAGAAGGGGCTATTTGCCCTACAGGGTGTTTCAAAAAGATGGACCCAATTTCAAAGCAGTATATTTCACAATGGCAATGTGTTGCAATTACACAAAAATTTACGAATGGTCAATTGAGTTATCAACTATGTGCTGTACGGACAACATATGAATAATAGTTGAATTTGTCCCAAAGTGTCTTCCTCCACTCAAAGCAGGGTCCATGTTCTTGAAACACCCTGTATAATGATCCTGGTTTCTCCACCTCTAATCTGCAGCCCAGGCTGACAAACCAGAACTGACAGAAATGCCACACGAGATGAAGCAGATTGGGCGGCTACTACAGGACAGATCACAAAAGGTTGGCTTGCTTATGGAAAATATGTTGGCATCATTGCTTAGACTTAAAAGAAACCTACACCATTAGAAGGCAAAGCATGATGGAATACCTGGAGACCCAAGGATGCAAGATTACGTTAAAGCAAAAAAAGGGAAAAACCTATTGTCTCCCAGTATCAAGCACAACCATTTGAAATTCTGACACTCTGAGCTTACAAAGTCATATCCAGACCCATTCACCTCTATGTTTTCATTAATCAGTTGGAAATAACATGTTCCTTCCCTCCCGTTGACCCTAAGACTTAAATATTTAAAAGACCTGAAAAATGCATCCAACATCCACAAAATCATGCAACATTGATCTTAACCTTCTGGAAGCAGAGGAGAAAATCTCCTAGCTGGTATACAAACAACAAACTGAAACGGCATCCCACCAACACAACACTGCTGTATTTGCCTTGTTCCTTATGAAGCAGTCATGGATTTGAATTTAAAAATAAACATGATACATCAAGCCACTGCTAGCAATGGTTTCATTTTCATGCAGGACAAAAAAAAAAAAAAAAAAATTAAAAAATCCCTATTTCATTTCTTCCAGTTGCACAACAGTTGGATGGAAGGAAGCCTGGGCCCCAGCAGAAGACACATTTTCTTGCTGCCCTCCCCAGAACAATGGAGGGCGCAGAAGGTGCCTGTGGGCTGGTGGCGAGGGGACAGGGCAGGGTGGGCTGGGAGGAGACATTTGGGAACAGGGAGAGGAATGTGGCTTTCCCAGGCCAGATGGATTTACCACAGTCAGTTCAGGCCTGGAGGACAGAGCTGCAAGTCATCAATGCTGAGGCAGGCCAAGGCAAGCAGCATCCCCTCCGCGCTGCCAAATCCCCTGCAATTAGAGGCAGTGGAACCCTTGGCTCCCTGGGCAGGGGCTCGGCAGCGGGGAACAGCTCGCTAGAGGGGAGGGAAAGTACACTGCTTTATGGCAGAGTGGTAAATCAATTGCATTTCTTATTTCCACTACTGAATATTATTATGGTCTCTCTCCCTGGCTTTTATGAGTGTTTGCCTTATGCCATAATGTATTTGCCAGAAATCAATAGTCTCCTCTCCTTGCAAACTAGCAGCCAATGTCACCACCTTTCCTGCATGTGGATCAACCAGCTCTGCCCACTGCATCCAGAACAGGAAAACTGGTTTCTTACTTGTCGCATTTCATAAAATCTTCAGCTAGGAAAGCAGCGATAAATACACCTATTTCAAAGCAGCTGTCAACAGCTTTTAAATCAAAGCCTGTGTCTTAAAATATGCTTTTCCATTGAGCAACTATGGAGGGACCATTACAGGCCTTCATTAAAGGAACAGCTCATACCAGGAATATGGGCATTTTGAACTGTTTCATCAGGATGTGCTAAGGATGGTTTACTCTCAAGAGAACTGGAAGGAAGTGAAAGGTGTTCTTCTACAATTCAAATGACAGTAGCAAAAATTACTGTTCTAAATACAAGTAATATATAGAGGACCAATTGTGAAAGGTGCTGCACATTTACATGACAGTTTTCAAAACGACAATATTTTAACTCACATAAGCGAAAAGAAAAAGCAGAAGAGACATCACGCCTGTAATTTAGACATAAAAAAGACATCATACTCTACATTTCTCACAGCTTTCTGCACCAATTCCCTTTTCTTCCTTTATCAGTTCTCTGCTCAATTATCCAAATTCCAGTATTCAGCCTTTGCTCCAAAGCCCAAGCCAAGTACCCTGTAAATTATTGTTCTGAATTTTAAAGGAGCTTTTAATTGTTTCCTTCTTTGCTACACAACCTCCAAAAGCAGGAATAACCTTTTAAGGTAATGTCTTTATAGCCCCTTAGCCTCCATACCCTTTTCAGTTTCACTTTGCTTGGTTTAAACATTTTCTCTTCTCTAAAGGGATTAGCAGCGATCTTTTCAGCTTCTCCAACTTATCTCTATCTACTGTTTATCCTCCTATTCTGGACTTCCCAATGGGCGGTACATGAAACTGGTCTTCTGCCCCTTCGAGCCCCATCTGACTCATCTGCAGCTGTGGGAGCTGCATGGAGCAGTTCTGGCGTGGCTGGCTTTCAGAGCTTCCGACTGTTCCCTCTGGCCCTTACCGAAATAACAACTGAGCATGCAGGTGATGGTACCTCAGGGGCTGCCAGAAAAGCTTTAGCAAGAAGGGCTAGCTCATCACTCAGAACAGAGGGTCCCTGCTATGGAAAACGGCAGCCCTTACCGGGAAGCATGAGACTGCAGGAGGTCCCCTACCATACGTGTGCAAGTAAATCCCTCCTTCTTCCCACTCACATGGACAATGTTTTAGTATAAGTTCCTATGATTGCACCATCAGCTCCTAAAAAACCCAAATCTTAAAATAGTCATGTTGTCCGCATGTAGTGGAGCAAGGGTTTCTGTCCTCTGCAGCACTGAACAAACAAGCCGAGTGTGGATTTTACAACTTCAAAGTAGTGCACCTAGTGAACTTTTATGGGAGATGAACTATAGTTCCTGCTTGCACAGCTGCATGTGCCCTCAGCAGAACACCTGCCACGAACACAACACGGAGGTGACCATTCCCACCACCATGCTCACCGACCATGTTGCATACCCTCCCGAGAGCATCACTGAGCTACAGCAGGAACAAACACCTCACGCTTTTTTCCAGCTCTGTGGTAGAAGTCCGTATGTTTACCGGATTGCCTGTTCTTGCGACCCAGCTCCGAGCACAAAGGGTGAATTGTAACCTCGCTACTGCACCAGGCCAGCGTGGGAGGAGAAGCGTCCGCCAGCTGCTTTTGGGAGCAGCCCCCACGCTTCCCCTTGAAGCGACTCTCTGTTGCTCTCCAGTACTGTTCTGCAGACAGGCAAGTGCCAATTTCCACTCGCTTAGGACTAGTAAATTTTGTGTTCGTAATGCATGGTTGGTGAAAAGAAAATAACAGGCTTGTTCATGAAAAGCCCAGGGTTGGTAGTGCAAAACAGCGACCAGGGAAGCTGCTTGGAGCAGAGCTGGATCTGTCAGCTCGGGCTCAGATTATACCTCTGCAAAGCCATAAAACTGCTTCTGTCCGGGAGAGCCATCATTCAAACAACAGCCTGAGATAAACCACAATCTGATGACTGTCACAGTCCCTTTGACACCAGCACTTACCGTCTCCTAGTGTTTACAGACTAATCAGTTTAGCCTTCCCAACTGGCTGCATACGAGGCAGCTGCTCATGGCTTGTGTTTTCTTACAGCCTCCCAGAGCAGACACCCAGGGCTCTGTAATTTCCTCTGCTCCTCCGGCTCACACTGCCCAAAAGGAGGAAAAAGACATTCATTTTCACAATTCTTATGTCGTGGAGAATCCTTACTCATTTCCAATGAACACTTAGGATTTGATTAGCTATTTTTAAAGACCAGCCTCTCATATAAACCCAAAAGCTAACAAAACCTCAAAGTTAACCGTTGCTACAATAACAATTCTGTTATTATTTCCTTTTATCTTTTAAGTTAAACAAAGTATTTAAAAATATTTGTATTATTGAATTTTAGAAAGGTTCTCTCAGGCATTGAAGTTGATATACCTGTAATATACACAGTGTTATTTCTAACTTTTTTTTTAATAAGTAAAATATATAAATAGGCTTTGATTGCTCAGAGCATCCATCCAACATTAAGCACTGGGGCATAGCTTTAGGCATAATTGTACTACTGAATTCATCAGCTGCCTAATCATCATTCATTTTGGATCTATTTCTGCTAATTAAAAAGAGAAAAACTCCTAACAACTTCTACATAAATACTGTATTTGTTCTCCGCAAAGACACCAGGCTAATTTAGCAGTGATTAACAGATTATCTAGTTTCACTGCTGTCACTCTGCAAGGACCAGCACCCAGAGCCACCAGGGGAGGACATGAAAAGTCCAAGGGAAGCCCCTGGCCCCTTGCCCGCTGCCACCCAGGGCTGGCTGACGGGGGACAGCAAGGGTGATGGCCTTGGCCCCGGGCTGCGCACATGGGCTCTGGCTGGAGGAAAGGACAGGTCCTCGGTGGGAAACCTCTCCTGGCCCCTGTGAGTGCTCAGCCAGGCACTAAACAGCCTGGCAGGAGAGCAGAATCCTGCTGGCCACAGAAAGCCTGGCAGGGGCTCTGCCCAGAGCGAGAGCTCGGGGCGGCCGTGCAGCCTCGCGAGAGCCTCTGCTGCAAGCTGGAAATGAACCGCAGCGTGTTCCTGCTGCCCTCAAGCCCTCACCTGAAGGCCAGCACAATGCAGACTCTGCAGCAGCAACCCCTCTGCTTAAGGCCCCTGCTAACAGCAAAATCTTTTGCTTCCAAGGAACAGCTGTCAGCAGTTAAAGATCTATCCTTTTCAGGGGGCAATGCAGCCATCTCTCAGCAGCAGAGGGAAGAACCGCCTCAGGTACCAGCTAATCCCTCCAGGCACAGTGCTGTGCTGAGAGCAGAACTCAACCACAGGAACATCCTCATTGACCCCTCAGACCCCTGGGATCATGGGAGCTGTGGTACCTGAGAAGAGACGCAGAGCATCCCTACATGGAACAGCTTTTTTAATTCCTCTCATAACCCAATTACATTAAACTTGAGGAAGGTATAACTTTAACCTGTGCAATTTTCAGGAGTTTTCACCAATTTCACTACTAGCTGTTGGTAATCTTGTCTAGGTTCCAGAAATATGTGGAACACAAGCAGCTGTTAAAGCAGGAATGAACAAGGGTGACATCACCAACATTGGTTTTTAAGGAAGTGCTGTTTACCTCTCCATAGATTAGAGCATTAGAGACACTGCCAAACCCTCTGCTCCCTGTAGGTGACAGCAGGACCGGTAAATTAGTTCCACAAGCAGGGATAGGTAGTTACGATCATTATGGCACCTTGGATTTTTGTCACTACATATTTCAAAAGTAGGAGAGGAAAAACCAGCATAGTCATATTCACTTTTGAATACAGATGAGGAATCGCTTTTAAATATTCCTTTTTTGACCGAACTTAGTAACACTCTCAAGTGGAAGAGGAGGTAGGAGAATGTGTTTCAGCTACGCAAGGAAATGAAGTCATCTGCTTTTTTAATAAACTGGACAGAAAGAGATAACTGAGTATTTGGTGAGGTGCAAGAGACATATCTCACTATCAGCCTGATTCCTGGACTGAAAACCACACTGTGTACACAGAGTAATGAACTGCAGCACCTATACCAAGGCTCTAGCTGTCTATTTTTTTAAAACCTTTTTATTTCCCTGGTTATACAGCTCTTTCTTTTGACAAACTCCAGTATGAGAATCTAGACTTGACTAATCAGACCTGACTCAGCTTTCATGTCCGTTCCCTCTTATCATCCTTCGTGCAACAGAGACTCTGCCACAGGATGGGCAAATTACTTCGGACCTCTGCTTTTCTCTCCCAAAGCTCCAAAACCTTTCCCTTGCTGTTCGACTGGAGGTGATTCCCACCCCAGGAACAGGACGTGCAGGCTGGTCCCAGCGCTCGGCCAGGAGAGCACGTCCTGGTTCGCAGCACACCAGCACTGTGCCTCGGGCAGCTCATCCGGTTCGCACCAGACGCTTTTACTGCACGACAGTGGACGAAATGCATTATGGTCATACAATGAAGTGTGTTTCGCGACCAGCACTGAGTCACAACATATAGTCCTCTACTACTTTTGAAGGAGTTATGGAGTCTGCCCCAATGAAATTTTCATTATGATGGGCTAAATGACATCCTTAGAAATACAATAGAGACAAAACAAATCATTTACCTTGGTACACTTCTTTGTAAGCAGATAACAGAGATGAGAGGTTGATGTTATTTGAGGAGTGTGAAGAGAGGTATTTAACATAAAAAGAGAATCCTACAAAGACCTGTATACAACACTAACCAGATGCACCAGAAAAGGTGCAACTCGGCATAACTCTGAGAAGGATCTGCCTAACAGTGCATAAAGTTAACAGTAAGCATGAATGCATCCTTAGTGGACTAAGGAGAAAACGCTACTCACAACAGCAATTTATTGTTCCATAGTTAACAGAGTTGCTGAAAACAATTTCACCCTGATAGTGAATAAAATCCACTGACGCCCCTCCTGTACATGAATACCGAGAATACTGAAAAGTATAACACTAATTCCGACCTTGATCAAAACACAGAATAAAGCAGGATGCTTTGTTCAGAAAAATCAACTTCTTTAACTCCACTTGATAGAGAAAGCACTTCAATGGAACTTTAAATATGCAAAATTCACTGAAAATAAAAGATTTTGGCAGCTACTATTTCTTTAACACTGTATTGAAATGTGTTCAAAAAGACAAACTGCCAAAGAATTAAGTACAGGTTTTCATTAGTATTTACAGAAAAGACATGCCACAAACACTTCAGACAATATGTATTTACAAAACACAGTACTTTTAGTTGACTGTACAAATGAACTAAGGATAGATTATAATCTTAACACTTCAGTAACAGAAAAAAATCTTAGATACCAACTTTTTCCAAAAAATGTTCTCAGAGAATATGGAAACAGCCTCAGTAAGTTTACAGCTGAAGGAATAATAACTAAGTTCTCCTCAAGTAAGAGCAAATTACTTATAGATTTCAAATCAGATTTCCTCCACACAATTTATTCTATAAAAATTCAGTGCATTTTTGAAACTTTGATCTAGAGACATAAAACAACAACAGGCACTTCATAAGCTACAGCCACATGCTGCATTTAAAAGATGCTGATTTATCTGATGAATGGGATAGATACATTTGCTCAAGTGGTTATGCCACTTGATGCTGATTTGTGGGTGGCAGAGCCATATAGCAGTGCTGGGCTGAGGCAGAGGAAAAACAGCTTTGGTACGTGGATCAATGGAACTGCAACGTTCAGAGTTCAATTATTCATTTCTAAATTTTAAAACTAAGTCAATGAACAAACTGGATGCAGGAAATGGGGACTCCAGCTCCACCATACGTTACTACATAAATTACAGTGTGCTTTTGCACCTGCAGTATTCATCTGCAAAAAAAGCCATGAAGCCATTGAATATTCTTCCCAACTTTTTTTGATAGTAAACACCCCTGGCAAAGGCAGCCTGCTCCTGGGTACTAACACCGCCCCTAGAATGACAAAGGAATCTTGAAGCTGCTGGAATATAAACCACAGCGGTAAATGCAGGATTGCTTACATCAGAAATGCCTTGGAGATTGTCTTTATTGCCTTCTGGATTAGCTAAAATTTCTGTTTGTAACTGGAAACAAATTGAAAAGGTATGAAGTAAACTTACTCCAGCATCAAGCGTCAATTCAGACTCTAATTTCCAACCACAGAATTAAATACTGTGTCAATGACCTGAACCATAAAACAGGAATTTGTGATAACAGAATAATTGAAATTTTAAGTTTTGCTGTTCCTCTTACCATAAATGTTGTAATAATGGCTACTTAAACAAACAAACAAAGAACAACTGTCACTAAAAAGATACATGCTTATTGATGGTGTTACAATTATATTTTAGAATTATAATGTAAGATACCTGAATGCACACCTAGCTGATCAGAAGGAATAATATTCATTAACATTTTATTATGGTATTCCTTAATGGAAATAATTTCTATTTAATATCATAGTATAGTTACAAATTGTATAACAGTATTGTTAGATATTATAATAGAATGAAAAGAACAATTTAAACTTCAAGAATTTTTGCAGTAACATTTCAACTCAGAGCACATTTCTTAATATCTTCATTTTATTACAATTACAGTGTTAAAACTATAGGCTTCCCCAACAGTCATGGGAAATCCAAGAACAGTGAAAGGAATAAAACACACACTGCATATTGATAAAGTTTTCTTTGCTACAGAAAAGGGAAACACATACTCTACTGGAATATCTACCTCTTCTCATTTACTAAGCCATCTTTTACACCTCTCCTGTCAACTCCTCAGAGGCACTGACTGGATCTTCTTCTGGATGTTAAATTTGTTAGTGAAACTACTGATAGGCTGAAGCCAGTGGCAAAATACCTGAAGCGGCTTAAAAGACCAGAAATTTGATTGTTAACATGCATAATCTCCTCTCTTAACTTTGTAAGCAGCAAAGTCATTCCCAAGTACAAACTTCTCTTCAGAAGCAGTTGACATCCTCCTACCCCAGCAGCTAAAGAGCTCTCCACATGCAATCCCATACAGTGTTCAAACCTCCCTGACATTTGAAATCCAACAATTAATAGTTACCATGGAACTGGTAGCATTTTTGACAAGGCAACATTGCTGATGTGCGTTATCGGCTCGGGTTTTCTAATCTTCTGAAACACATGCTTGGATTGCAAAAGATAGAGAGACATCACAAATGCATGAATTTTCACGTCTCCAAAAGCTGCACCTCACGGTATATTTCAAATCCTTTACATTTAGTCAGAGAAAGCCATTAAAGAGATGCAAGGAATAACAAGGATTAACATGTGCACTCCTTATTTAAATGGACTGAGGCCCTGCGAGGGTTTTTTTGCAGCAATTAGTTCCAGCCTACGAAAGGCACAGACATTGATACCGCATCTTCACATTCTCCTTGCCAAACCAGACACCGTATTCTGATCTCTTCATTTCTAAATCAAGTTCACTTCCAAATATATCCCCTGCCGCACGCACACACAGGGCAGACACACGCAGTCCTTTACCGCTGGCCCCATTCCTGCAGCAGGGCAGGGCGGGGAAGGGCTCCGGGTGATGGGGGCTCATTCCCAAACCCAGCCTGTGAAGAGCACAGTTTGTAGCAGATGGACAGAAAAGGTCCCCGTATGGGGCTGCTTTTCAATCTGCCGTCTGGCCCCAGCAAGAAGCCGCTCAGTGCTCCTTCCAGGCTGACAACACAAAGCTGTGCGAGGCGGGAATAATCCCCTCCTGCAGATCCCCGCGTCCGTCTTTTCTTACAGACAGCACCTCCACATTGCAGGAGAGCCCTGCGGCAGCTGCAAACGTGCAGGGAGGTTTCCTTCACATGGCGAGGAGGGGTTAGATAGGACCAGACGTGTCTTGGCTGCTCTCTTGAGCTGCACAAGGGAGAAACCGAGCGAGCCCTCGGATGCATTTGGACGAGGCAATCCTGCTCCTGGAGGCCTCTCCACGCCTTGGGAACATGGAGAAACCAGTTTCCAGCCTGCAGGTGCAGAAGCAGCAAGTCAGGACTCTCCAGACACACAGCAGATATCTAATGTCCCCGAGTGGATTTTATGCTCGGACTGTGCGTGCTGATAACCCCACGTGTGCCACCCCAGGGCTCACACTGACGTCCTTGGTGGCATTCAGCTCAGCTGATGGAAGATGCTGCTACCCCTAATTAATACAAGTCATCAGCTGGAGGTCAGTGATCACTGACTCCCCACTCTCTTCTGTGGGAAGTGAAAAACCTAAGTACTGAGGCAGACATTCAAAATCAGACAAATCGGCAAATTGGAGAAAAACATGCAAAATCAGACCAACTCCATTAGCAGCTGAAAATAACCTGCCTGCCTCTGGAAGGCATTTGGGAGCGTTCAGAGGACTCCTGCAACAGGCATGCTGTGGGGAAGGCGACATGCAGGCAGCAGAGCACTGTGCAAAGCAAGCTTCTCCATGTCCTCATCTGTGCTTCGCTCTCCTGCAGTCTTCACTTTGTGGTACGGCCAATCACTCCTCTTGAGGACCATAACACACATATGGGAAAACATGGAGGAAGCATACTGTGAAGCTCCTGTTCTTGACGCTGCATGCAAAATCAAGCTGAAAGAGTGAGGTTTTTGCAAATGAGACAATCAAATGACTCACTGCTGTCCTAAAAGCTGGTCACACTCCTGGCCATGCTTTTCTGCTGCCAACCTTGTCTTGGCTCTGGCACTCGACAGACTATAGAAACCTATTAACTTTAACTCAGCAAAGAATAAATTCAGTAGAGTGGGGGTTTTTGACAGTTTAGTGAGTTGATTCAGCTAAATACCAACCTAGTAGGAGTCAAGGGCAGGTAGCTTCACACTTATCCAGCTAAGAGAGCCTACTCAAGGGATGCCAGTGAAAACAGTTCAATCTTCCCCTTAGTTTGCAGTAAAGGTACATTGCTTTAGTTATCTTGCGAAACTCACTCGTAAGTGCTAAGAGATCACCATCCCAGAACTCCTTCCTTTATCCTGAGCTGAATGAAGTACAGGCTGTTTCAACAAGATGGACCCAATTTGAAATCACTGTATCTGTGCAACCAGGACTATCAACCATCCTATTAATATCGTCTGTATAGCAGGTGGAGGGAACACAGGGCATTTGTAAAAATGTTACTAAAACCTGATAACACATTAAACCATTTGTCAATTTTTGTGTAATTGTAACATATGGGGTCCATATTTTTGAAACACCCCATACTTACACTACCCAAAATATAAATAAGGACTGAGATTGCTGCCCTTACCTGGTCCATCCAACACCTCTCCTCAAAGTGCAGATCTGTATTAGAACACCAGTTAAGGTGTTTATATATCACCTTGCACAATAGTACCCTATTTTTAGTCACATAAAATGTCTGACAATTAAGCAGACGATATTTTTCCCACCCTTAATATGTTATTTTGCAGTTATTTTAACCTCTTAACTCTTTCCTATAGACAGTACACTTAAAATAGCTAAGGTCTTTCTGTACCTGATATTTCTCAACCTGCAGTCCTTAAACTCTCAAATTCTTCACATTTCCTTTGCTGAAATGGTTCTTCCCCCCCCGCAAAATAACAGTCTAACCAAACTTGTCAGAAACTTTCATTGTAGTTTTCTTTTCTGGATATTCAGACTGCTAAGGGTTATTGAACAAAAGTCTCCAGTCAGATCCTCAAATTAATTCTTACGGGATTCTGACTTCTCCAGGTACACTGAAATTCCTACTCTCAGGAAACCCATGAAGACAAAGGGGCCAAAAACCAATCGGATCCAAATTCACATTTTCTGTAAACTTCCCTAGGCTTCCATGTTTCTTGCATTTGAACTTTATGATGTTGAACTAAATCAGAAAAACTTTTTCCATCTGGTAAGAATATAATCCTTCGCATTTAGTCTCAGTAGAAAAGCAAATACTTGAAATAATAAAAGGTGGCATTCTAACAGGCAGCCCAATGATTTTTAAAATTCTGTGGTATTCCAATAAATATTTAATTGAGAACAACTACCAGTTTTGACAGTCCACTGTTAATCTTCCTATGCTTCCATGATTATAGCTTTGCCTTGTACAACATACAATATTGCATGTCTTTCTGCCAGTGACAGATTGACTGTACCCAGAGTTTCTAGTATGGGTACACCAGGCTTCAAAAATACAGTCAGGCTCAGAAGATATAGTGCATAAGAAACTCGGAGCATATAGAAGTTTGAACATATGTGGATAATCAACAGTAGACAGAAAGCAATGGCCAGAAGTAGCACGGGCTGTTGCCAGAAGGCACAGAGCAGCCCTGCGGCCGCTGCAGCAACTCCGCATATCGGCTGAACATCAATAGTGGCATCAAGGGGGATGGCAGGCAAGGTGGGATGTTTTCCAGAACCAGATTTACAGTCCAGCTATTTAAATACATCTTGCATAAGAGGAGACAAAAAGGGGTCAGCAAAGGAAAAATACTCTGCCAGAATCAGAACATAAAGATAAAGCAGACAGCTTGAACTTTGCGAAGTACAATTAACACACCATTACGGAGAGAATCCTTGCTTTTCCACTATACTGTAGGTTTTTTGTCATTTCTAGAAACCTGTATTTCATTTCCCAGGTCCCATTTTCTAGGGGCATTTTCTGCCTCTAGAAAGAGCTATAAAAATCTGTGGCAGTAGAGAGAGAGTAAAAAAAAAAAAAAGAAGAAGAAAAGAAAAGGAAAGAAAAGAAAAGAAAAAAGAAAAGGAGAAGGCAGCCAGCGATGCACCAATTACCCTACCTCCGAGTTTACAGAAGGTAAGCGGTGGGGTCAGGCTGCAGCAGGAGCACAGGCAGCCCGGCCACCCAGAGCGGGGCTCCCTGGCAGCTCTGGGGATGACGGTGCCCTGGCTGACGGGGCACCGCTCACCCTGCAAGGTTATTCTCTCCTCACCACAAGTGCTAGTCTTTCTGCATTGTCTCGAGAGCTCACAGTCTCTCATGGGTACCACTGAACTTCTAGGCTTCTTGTAACTAAGGGCCAGGCTTAATGGAAAAGGCTTAGAGAAGCCAGCAAGAAAGGTGGAAAACAGCCACAGCCACTCTCACCAGCCACAAAATTAGTGTCTCCTAAGTCTCTCCCAGTGCTAGTTATCAACTGTGGATTTTTTTTTTTTCCACAGGGCTGTGAAAAATCAATGAGATTTGTACTGCAAACTGATCATTATGACAGGGAAAGCTCTGCAATGAAATTGATTTAAGTCTAACACCACTCCTTACACTCCCCCACAACTTTGGGGGACAGACCTTCAAGATATCAGAAAAAAACGCACATGGGCTAAATCTCTTTGCTATGCTAATCAAACGAGCCTCTTAAATTAAAAACAAAAACCTTACTTCAGACCAGTTAAAAGGAAGGCAATGCAACAGAGACATAGAGTACAAAACAGTTCAGTAAATGAATGAAACCACATTAATAAATTTTATAAATTACATGTAGAAAAGATTACAGATTCTGATCTCTCCCCTGTGTTTTGTCCTCATCTCACCTCCTCGCAAGTGCAGCACTTGACTAGCAATATTTCCATAAAATCTCAAACATTAAATATGGAAAGAGTCTTAACATGCATATGGAAAAGAGAGAACCACAATGAGGCACAGAAAGCTGGCTGTCATTTTAACGCACAACTATTAGTTAAGTAGCTCCTCCCAAAAGAAATCCACCCTGGAGTAAGCACCTTGGAGGGTTTAGCAGATCACCAGACTAGAGACAGAGCACTGGAGCATGAGTCAAGCACTGGTTTTGGTGTGACATATCACATCCCGTGTGGGTGCCTGTCTCTCCTTCCACAACCGTCAACTCAAGCTCTCTGAAGTCTGGGGGCACGGGCTGCCTAATGCTTTGAATGAGCACTGCAATTACCATAGCGGGGCCACCCCCAGGTGAGGACTAAGCACTGCTGTAATACCACTAGTAATGAATGAACTACAAGAGTGTGTTATCATCTGGCTGTCATCTAAAGCACCGGAGCACACAAAGTACCCACGTCCCAGCTTTTTCAGTGAGACAGCACAGAGTTACCAGAACTCCATGGCTTTTAGTACCTATATTTTTAAGAGCATTAAACAGCAGACACCAACTAAGAGTACAGACACGTTCCAGCATTGGAAGCAGGACACTACACACATGGATGTGTTGCACGTGATGAACAGATACAGAACACGTCTGAATGGCATCTGCCTGGTTGACTCACAGAAGCAAACAAGTACAAGTCCAGACACGTGCAATTATAGACACAAAAATCCTCAAAACATCGCACAAGAATCACACATGCGTTTACCTTCTTCCAATAACTATATTACTAAATTCCCTCAAATCCTAATCTGAAGCAGTAGAAACTTTACTACATAATATTGTGTAACAGTGAAATGATGACAGTTATTATTTATACAAGAAAAGTTTTTTTAAAAAACAAACAAACCAACCCCCATAACAAAGTATCCAAGCCCACCATAATGGTTTGCTTTGCTCCCAATCTGTTCAGCTGCCCTCCATTCTGTAGTCATTCTTAGAGAAAAAGAACAAAAGAAAACCAGAAGAGTAGTGGCACAAATGTCTTTACTATGATTTTTTTACTCCTATTATCCTTCTAATAGAGCTCAAAGATCATGCCCACCACTCCTCAAACATAAGGAACATGCTGTGCAAATGTCACCAAGTGAAAAAGAGAGTTCAATTTCCCCAAGAGACACTTCCACAAGAGAAAATTATAGACTTCATAACAAGTTCACAATGCAAATAAGCAAGTTAAAAGCCTTAATGGTATGACTCAACACCATCTTAAGTGGGCAAAAGCGTTCCGTTACATCCCATTGCTAATTTCTTTCTAAACATTAATTATATTCTAGTGAGAGGATTTCTGTATTCTGCAAGCAGGTATCAGTGTCCTGTCAAAATAATCATGCTTGGTACATTTCTTCAGAAAAACAGAGGAATTTCTGTTCTGTGAAGACCACATTCATTGGTACAAGTGCATACTTATTCATGCATTCATGAATACACACAAGATACCATATAAACTCTTCGGTCAAGAAATTCATGAACAAAAAAAGTTGCAGGCATGCAAGATAGAACCTAATTTCTGTGCTAGAAGAAGCAAGGGAATCTTTACCAGCAGGCTGGTCAACGTGGTGAGGTGGGCTTTGAACTGAAGGACTCAGAGGTGGGGTCCCAAGTGGCAATGCCCTCACCATTGCATCCAACTGGGGAATAAGCCCAGCCAACCAGAGCAGCAACAAGTGCTCCTCAGCTGCCTCCACGATGAGAACCAGAAAGCAAACCACCTCAAGGGTATGCATGGCTATGGTGGATCCTCCTGCACCCCTTCCTGGGAAGCTTGCATGCTCAGTTACTTCTCTGAAGTGCCTGTACACCAACACACACACAGAGTTGTGCCCAGTGACAGGATAAGGAGCAACAGACACCAAATGAAACACAGGAGGTTCCATCTGAATACAAAGAGCAACTTCTCTACTTGGTGGGTGACAGGGCACTGGAACAGGCTGCCCAGAGAAGTTGTGGTGTCTTCCTCTCTGGGGGTGTTTAAAATCCACAGGGATGCAATCATGTGCAGCCTCCTCTAGGTGAAGTGGGGTTGGACTAGATAATCTCCAGAGGTCCCTTCCAACCCCAACCACTCTGAGATTCTGTGATTATGTTTCTTTCAGCAGTGACTGGATTAGTGGACCCCTGTGCAAGAAGATTGCTCATTTTCATGGAAAGCTTTTAAGCATATGTCAGAAAGAGAAGCTTTAAATACTGTGTTTGCAACAGGTAAGAGTCATAGCAAGCAGCCTGGTGCCTGCAGCTCAAGAACAGACTATAATGAGGAACAGAGTGCAAACACAGCTGAGCCTCACAGGAAATGGAAGGAGTTTCTTAGGGACAGACAGGACTGAACAGAGTTTTACGCAACTCAAAAATTCACCAAGTTGGATAAAAATCTGTTCTTGGGTTAAGACCCACCTGCAGAAACTTAGTAGGAAACAGCAAGTTGCTCATAAACTTTTTATTTCAATTTTTCTTATCTAGCTGCTTTGCATTTTTTCAATTTAAAATGTTAATTATTCCAGTACTGATTAAAAAAAGCTTCAACTTAAAGCTCTGGATAATTCAGGGTCCTGTTGGTTCCAACCACACACACAAAAAAAAAATACACACACATATATATATAAATATTATATATATATACACACACACATATATATATTACGGACCTAGCTTGGTCCTAGAATTCTTGGATGATATACTTACCACATACGTAAGTAACATACAAGTCCAAAATATTAACTCAAATGAATGCTTGAAATCATGACCTTGTCTTTTTTTCAGAAGTTAAACCATTGCCAGGCTGGATTTTGCAGCATTTGGGAAATGGAAAACCCTGCGCATGATCTCTGACCTACTCTGAGGGGTATGTGGCAAACTCTATGCAATTCCCCAGTTGAAACTAACATTTCAGTATGACCTATTCCAAAGGCTCGGGACAAAGGCACCACATTGTGCTTGTTGTTCTATATACCACCCTTAGAACACGTGAACCAAAAGTAAGCTGCCCAGATTCATGAGACCTCCCTTAGGGAAGCGTGTTCATCCATGCTATATGAGTTGAAGTGGCAATACCGAAGGCTGGTGGAAGCCAAGCAAGTTCTCCTCCTGTAGACCTCAGGTATACAGCTACGCTGCTGTGACATGCTCATGTTATTCCCAGGACAATACTAATATTTCCGCAAAAAGGTTGTGCTATGTGAATGTACCAGAGGAGGGTAGTATTTGCTTGGGCATCTCTCCATGGCACTCCATTGTGTTGCTTAGGAATGCCCTAAAATAGCAGGATCAAGGACTGAAAAATTTCACTAATCTGCATGTCAATTATTTACTCAATCTGAGAAATGTTTTGGTCTGGTATCATTTTTTAAACCTTTTTTTATCCCCAGGTGCCATCCAGTTTGGAAGAATACATTGGCTAGTGAGCTTTCCTCGGTTCCCCCAACTCCAAAACTTCTGATGGAAAGTTGATCTTTAATGTACTGCAGGGTGTCTGGTCTCCCGTTTTAATTTAAGGATATTTGAAGGCATCTTCAGTGTATTAGCTTCTCCCAGTTGTGGGAATTTTTTTCCCCCGATACTTCTTTAAAAGCCTGTCACCTCTCACTGAAGGATTAGGAACAAAACACATCATTTGTGCTTCTTTAGAACTCGCCTTATTACGAAAGGACACTACCTCTTCTTATTAGCTTCTTTCCTTCTTAAGAGAACAGCTGTTTTTTTTAATCTCACAAATTATGAAAGCAATCCCAATTTTCAATCAAAATAACATAAAAGGTAGTTAAACTAATTCACCGTGCTATTTTCTTCAAACTGGCAAAAACTAGTGGCTGCTGAAAAGCAGCAAATGTTCTTTTCTTTACGCTGCTCTAGCAGCTGCAGCCCATCTATTTGTTTTATTTGGCCTTTTGAACATCTGCATAACTTGCATTCTTCAGATACTAGGTTACTTCTTTCGGTGGATGTGGGGGTGGAAAAAGGGGGAGGAGGGATAGAGCCCTACGGTTTACCTGGTTTTTAAATCCACCATACCTGAAGTCAGACACGCAGATTAATGTGCTTTAGATATTTTGTCTCCATAGGAAAAGGAAGGAGAATTAAAAAAGGTAAAATTTTGACCATTCACTTGTAAGTATGTATTATAAAATCACTAGTAAGAAAAACACCCCAACAATCCATGCCTCCCCAGCTCCAAGAGCATTTAGTCAGCCAACTCCTATGCCTTAATGGAAATTATACTCTGTGAAGAGCTAGAAGAATAATTAACAGATCATCTCTGACCTAAAGTCTACTAATTATTACAACTAAGTCCCTTAGCACAGTGATAGCACAGTAAATGGGCATAAAACATGCAGGTCTTGCCACAGATACTGTTTAGGACTATGGCAGCCACTTTGTTAGGAGAAGAGTGGGTCAAACACCACCACCTAGAATTACTTGCTGTATTTTTTCTCCAGCCAGTACTCCATACAGGCTTCCCTGCTTGCTCCAGTGGTTTGTGACAAGGAAATGAACGAGAATTAGCAATGGAGGAAGCCAGACAGTGAGAAGTTTGCAAGATAAAAATTTGGTGCCGTTATTTGCCTTGGCGTATGAACTAATACTGCATCAAATTGCACTAGTTCCTACCTACAGTCATTACCAAAACCAACAAAAAGATGCTCTAACCTGAAAGTCAGTTTAATCTACTGAAGGAAAGCTCAAATAAATAAACTACAGATCAGATTCAGAGCCACTATAAACAATCAGAATTCCAGTTCATCCACATCAATTTTTATAGTTTGTTTTCAAGTTCAAATAATGGTAGTTTACCAAGCCCCTAGCACAGACCAATGAAGAGACCAGAAGAACAGTCTGAACTTAAGGGAGGCAGTACCAGCTATCCAGGAAAGGAGGACAGACAAACTCTAGAAAGGAAGAAATGGAGCTACGGGAACAGCCAACACCTCCAGAAGCAGCTGTAATAATACAATACATTAAAACAGATGTTAAAAAAAGTAATCTTTCCTACTGTGATGCAATCACATTTGTATATTCAAAAACAGGCTTTTAGAATATGCTTCGGCTTCTTTCAGTTATATCTCCTTGTTAGTCACAAAGATCAGACTGCAAACTCTCTGGCCTTTTTACGCAGTGCAACACTCACTAAGAACCAAGGACTCCTGATCTTGGGTTAAGAAATCAAACTGAGGCAGGTTAGACTGTCAATCTAAAATGAATGACACTTAGTTGCTCCATCAAAGCATTAACTATAAATCTGAAGGAATGTTCACATCCATAAAAGTTTATTTTTCCAACTACACCAGCTGACCTAATTAAAAACTCTCTACCTACAAATCTTGTCCTGCCAAACAAACAGAAATCCCCCTGCCATTTTTTTACACTAAGCACTAGTTTTAAATTTCTAAAGCAGAGAAACATCAAACCAAAATTGTTTTCTTCAGGTAAGTGATTTATTTCTAATCTTTTTCTAGCATTGCTTTAATGAACAAATACAGCCCCTGAAAGAAAATAGCGACTGGATGGAGGCATTACAACTGCTCCTGTCTCTTTTCATCTGGCAAGAAAGTAATGCTTCAAACCTCTTTAATCTTCTATAGCCACAGGGGACTTCGAAGGAATCCAAAAGAATCTTCTAGACATTACTGAAAATCATCAATAATTGCAACAGTCTCCTGCTCTCATCCATATTTGCCATTAGCATCTTGCCACATAGGAAGAGTGGTTGTATATGACATCAGGCATTTCAAAAGCCATTTCACATCCCTACCCCTTCCCCCAAACAGCAGGTCTCCACACATGTGAGAGGTGGATGAAGCTGGAAGAACCATTACGTAAATGAAAGGATATAGGAACAGGCCAAACTGCGATTCCCTGTGTCAAGGACATTTTGCTAGGGAACTGGGCCTATTACAACAATCTATTATACTAAAGACTGAGAAAAGATCAGTCTCAGGTAAACTGCTTGAAATTTCCTGCATTTATAATTAAAGAATTCTCTATCTGGTAGAGGTTATTAAAGGAAAAGAAATGCAAGATAAAATAGACGGATATCTGACTATAAAAGCCACTCATTTGGACCATTAAGAGAACAAATCCAAACCCTAGAAGTGGGCTGCTACCTTCAAGATGGAAATGCCAGTCAAGTCTAGCTGTTTTCATCCACTAAAAAATAAAAACTGCATCAGTATATATCCAGTATGTATTTCAACATTAACACTAACACTTTTGCACTGCTCTACAATATATTACACCCTCCTCTTTCCAAACAAGGTATTTTTTAATCAACTACAACCTAATCTGGTTGTGATGTCTTGACATATAAGAGGTATGAAGGATTTTAATTGTTAGTTCTGTTTTCTACCTCTGTTATCCTGTTTGATTATAGGTAAAATACTGTCAAACTCATTTAACCACTCCCTCGCCACTCCATTGGGGAACATATTATCTACACTTCTGTTAAGCACAGGCATGAAACAGTTTGACAAGCATCAGAGTTCTACAGTTATTGATGTTCTAAATGTTTTATTATCATGGCAGCAGTACACACTACAAATTGCAATAAAATATATTAATTTTTTTCAAGTTCACGGTCATATTAGGTCAAGTGCTTATGAATAAACTCTAGAGGACGGAGGACTGGCTTTAAAACTGTTGTTTCCAGTTGGTTATGTTAATAGATATATTATTCAGCTCAAATTGTAGAGCTGTAACTTATTTTCATCAGCAATAGAGTGTTTGTAACATAAGTTTCAAAAGAGCAAGAGTAACAAAAATAAATACGAGCCTTTTTAAGTACCCTTAGAGTTTCCAACACCACATGAGATGAGGATGCCATTCTGGTAACGGTGATGCCACACTGTACACGTGCCTTCATTAGTAACCACATTTTACCACACAAAATGCAGACCCGTGCTACTTATATAAGCATTTACAGTCTTGTAGTATAACCAAGAGCAGATACATTTGTTCTGGATAAATTTCTTGTAGATATCGTTTTTCCTCAACGAAGTTGTACAAACACAGCATCTGTATTTCTTGGATACTGAATTTTTAAAGATTGCCAGCTCCTCACGGGATAACCAACCCCCTGTTTTTCTGCTCTTAATGTTAGTCAGTTTGACAAAGTATTATTTCATCTAATTACGGAATATATCTCATATCATAAATATTCCAACCTCCACAGCAGGATTCCATTTGTAACTCAAAGTAGTGTAAAAACAAGAGTTAATTGCCTGTACAAATATTTCAGGGTAGCGTTTACGTAATCTACAGTACATTAAGTACCCGAGTTGTGCTCTACTGATAGGTGAAAGAACAACTCTGAAAGGCAACTGCGTTGCCAATTAGCTTTCAACAAATATGTACACAAGCTGTGCTCTCAGGCTCGCGCTCGCTTCCTTCTTCCCCGCCGACCGCCTGCTTTTATCCCGGGGAACTCCTCTCTGCCCAAACACCCAGCGGCCTCAGTGCCGCTGCAACAAGGGGAGCTGGTGTACTTTATCCAGCTGGAGTTGCAACCCACCCAAATCTCACAGTTGAAGATCGTGATCTTTGACCAAAGCCACACTCCAGTCACAAGGACTGAACACAAAACCCTTGGTTCAGTCTGAGCAGGGAGGAAAAACAAAAAGGTTTTAAGAAAATCTACTGTTGCAGTTAGTCCAAGGAGGATAAGGGCTTGTCTGCACCATTCAAACACACGCAAACATCCCGCAAGTCCCAGCTCCTGTGTGTTGGTCGTCCCAAAAGAGCCCACGCCAAGAACATCCACACCCACGTGCCAGCTCTCTGCGCAACACCGTGTTTTTGTCTGACAGAACTGTACACAAACAAAGAAACAAACCAAAGTTCACAAAACCACATGAAGAGATGAATGTCTGTAGTCTTTGGGTATCTCTGCACGGTGCTCCACCCAGAAAACTGACTCTTCTTTTTTTTAAACTTGGCAAAGCCGATCACCTGGGGCTGAGCCCTGCACCTGCAACACTGCGCTGCTTTAATTCAGGTACCCACAGTCTATCACCCACTGCCAGTTCGGGTATCACTGGACAACAGTGTGCAAATCCTTTGCTTTCACTTCATCATTTGCTTTGTATATTACCACTACCTGCATTACGATAGACTGGGTCTAAAAGGAATATTTTGCAACTAGCTTTTCAATAAATGCTAAAACATAGCTTTCTGAAATGCTTCCAAGTTTCAACCCTTTTCATAAAATACTTCTACACACAAACACCCCCAAAAGAGTTACCATTGCAGCTACTAACATGGAAATAGTCTGCAGAAACAGAAGAGTTAAATTCTGCTTCATAAATTAACTCATCTAATTTATGTTATATAAATTGTAATTTTGATAATAAGGCATCTGAAAATAGGTCTAGTCTTGTAGGTTGTGTGGGTGTATGGTTATGCTTATGTAAGTTTAGCTATCCACATTGCATTATAAGCATATGTTTAGTACTTTTTCATGGATGTCTGTGCTCTCTGTGTGCATGTTTTGCTTCAGTGTTTAGGACAAATATCACTATGCCATATTGTGTAAAGCTTGTGAAATCTTTTCTTTAGGTAAAAGTGAACAGAGCCATCTTTTTGGCTTGTACCCTCATGCTACTGAACGGGCTGAAGTGAGAGGAAGGAGCCGTGGCGAGGCCTGCCAGTACGGCTGAGATCTGTGTGGCCTTGCTGCTGGTGATTTACGAAAGTAACTTCTCTTGCATTTTCTATAAAGTGGCTCACATATGGACTCTGTTACAACAGGAAGGATTGCTTGATCATCAGTCACAGACAGTCTAAAGATACCAAAGAACAAACAACTCTTCTTTGATTCATTTATGTGTGATGCACAGCTTAACATACTGAAAATACACGGTTCTTTTGTTTGCTAATGCAGTGTATGGCACAAATAAGCCCCCCCTATTACTTTTTTTTAATTATTCCTTTGGAAATGCACTGGTCACAGATACAGTATGTTACCAAGTCAGGATGCCGATTTCCTAGGGTGACACCTCCTCATGGGACAGTGAGCTGAACATGGTGACACCTTCCCTCACAAACCCACATCTGTCCCTGCACCTTCATGAAGACTGTTAACAAAGGGCTCCAAAGCCCAGGTTCAACTCCAAGTGAAGAAAGGGATTTGGAAAGTAATTTCTGATGCACTTCTCCCAGATTACAGAGCCCTTGGTATCAGTAACATATCCATACATATGGTGGGTTAAAGAAAAAAAACCAACCCTAAATACTGCTTAGAATACAAATTACTTGGAATGCAGCACTATAGAGTAAAAATAAAATATTGAAAATACATATGGTGACTATACTAAATTAATTATTAAAGGAGGGCCATGTGGAAAAATTAATTTGCAGGAATAATACAAGCCTTGTGAAAAGCTGTTATCTTTACATATTTTTTTTACATTTCAAATTGTGTGTGTTTATATATATGCATGCAGCTTCACATACTGTACTGTGGTATCTTTTAAGTAGTTGGATTTTTTATTATTACTTCCAATTATTCACGTAGTAAAATGTTACTATGTTTCGGTTTACATTTAGATGTACATAATCATCCTTTTCCATTATAGCATTTCAAAACTTCCCTGTCCTTCTCCATATACTACATACATTAGACCTTTCCAATTATATCAACTGCAGTTTTATTCCTATGTAATGATGGTGCAACTTGTAAATGATTTATATAGAACTAGCCATGCACTAAATTGCATTTCCTCCTCCTAGAAAAAGGTCTGAAGATGAACAAAAGATTTAAGCTGCTGCTTTTAAATAAAACATATTGATATCCTTCAGCTTGTATTTAGAACTACAAGTACTCGCTTTCTTTAAGAAATGTGTGCTTTCAAACTTCTTGGTTTTAATGTAATTTCCCTTTCTGTTTGTATACCTGCCATGTTTGTGAACTTTATTATTATTGTAGTGGGCAAAACAAAAAGGGGAAAAACAACAGACTTCAGAAATACATTAACATTTTGAGTTCCCTGTCATTCTCTCTAATCATTTAGAGGCATATAAATTCTGGTTAACACTAAGTATCTAGTGATAATGGGGGTTGGACTAGATGACCTTTGAAGGTCCCTTCCAACCCAAACTATTCTATGATTCTATGATATCACTCAAGGCAGCACTTAGCCCTGCCCACATATCTTGACATTTTTTAAGTGTTGCCAAATTTCTCTTCTTGCTACCACAGCCAAAGAAAATCCTCAAATAAACAAAAAACCAAGCACACAAAACTGATTTCACAAAAGGCCGGCCTGGTTACTTGTTTGCAGACCTGCACCTCCATTTGCAATCCACCCCTAGTGCAAAAGTTCGAAGTATATACCAAACATCAACTTTACTCATCCTTGCACATATCCCTTTATTATTCAACACATATTTATTATACAGAGCCCAGCACCAGAAAAGACAGTCAGGGCAGCTGCGCAGAATGTAAGGGACCTTCCTTTTTCAGCTTTCCAGGACTTCACAGGGAAATAACTATCCCTTGTTTTCTCACTGAGAAGCGAAGTCTTCCAATCATAATGCAGAAAAGGGGCTAAAACAAACAAATAAATAAAAGGAACCTTTGTTTGTAAAACATAAATCCAATAGTAAGGGGAAAACATGGGAGAACTTGGTTGTATACTAAGTACGCTCACATGGGTGAGGATCCACAAATTCTGAGGGGTTGTGTCAAGTTTTAGAGGCACCACAGTTACCTCCCAAATCCTTAGCAGCCAGAAATGCGGCCAGCCACAGTAACCTGTGCTTTTCCATGGCAGTTCATCAGCCCCACACCACTCTCCCCCCACAAAGCCGCGACTAACTTTTCCTGCAGCACCCCCCGCATTCCGCTGTTTCCATGTTGATGACAAGGTGAATATGGTAGTATAACCTCAAAAAAATCACTTAAACCAAAACCACACAACTATGTGACTCATAATTTTGATAGTCTGCTCCAGATCAGAAATAAGTTTACATATGTCTAAATACATTTAAGATGGTTGCTTGCAGATCAAAGTTGGCGTTGCTTTGATTTGGCTTCCTGCTTCCCCACGACCATCAAAGATGGAACAGCCTCACTGTAGAAATACTGGTGGGGGGGCTGCCCACGCACGTGCTGCTCCCTCCTGATGTTGTTGTGCATGTGGAATACCAGGCATGTTTTTGCCTTCCAAACCAAGCTCCCCCTCGATCCTGCACTAGCAGGGCCCAAAGAGGACCCTCCACCGTGTCACACATCCAAGACCCTGATGTGGCTCAGCAGCCCCAGGTCCATCAGCTCAGCTGGGTTGCCACAGGGAACCAGGGCTGGACCAGGGCCCTCAGCTTCCAAAACGACCCCTGCAGCTCTTTCAGCAGGACACAGAGGGCAAAAACCAAGCAAAGGGGAGCAAATGGTAAGAACAGCAACTGTTGGTCACAAGGATTTTGTGTTCTTTCTATATGCAATTGATGTGCAGGGAGAATGACTGATTTTAGCACCCTCAGTCTTCCAGTGTTCAGTTGTGTTCCTTTTCTCCTATTCAACTCCCCCCATCTTAAAAAAGCAAACAAACAAAAAAACACGGTGGGGGCGGGGGGTGGAATAAATCTGACTTTACTTATAAGTCAGAGAAACTGCTTTGCTTGAGTTCCAGGACTTAAAGTTGCCCTAAGTTTGCTGAATTTTACCCACATTTCTGATGCATCACGTCATTTTTTAGACTGTTAACATTTATATCTCTGTAACACTGATCTTTAGTTGTGCTAATTTTAGAACAATTTGAGCCAGTTCCAAAAACAGAACAAAACTACTGAAGCACCATAGACAGAGGTCAGTTAAAATCCTGTGCTGGCTTTACTAAACTGATGTTTGAAACCATATACCTCATCTGTGGACTATGGATTAATATTTACTGTTACTCCTCAGCTCGCAGTACTTCTCCAACCGTATTTAACAGTTATTATTACGATTATTTGTATTTTAATTTTTCAGCATTCACATTTTTCTACTACTCTCTCCAACACTTTTTTTTTTTGGCCCACTGCCCTTCCTCACAGTGTCCATAATCCATGAAGAAGAGATTGCTGATGGCGTTATCACAGGCAAACAGAATGAAGCTAATGGTAACAGGCACTCCTTGCTAGGTAATTATTATAGGAAAAAGAATGCAAATGAGCCCTAATCTCTCTCACACAATGGCAGAGGTCTCAGATTTGCATTAAACCTTTTGCAGCGCTCTCCCAGATCGAGGACTCTGCAGATAACAATGCATCTGCAGCACAGGCTGCTCCTTCTGCCCAGCACCATTATTAAATTGTGCCCCCAGCAGGTACAGTTATCCCTGAATGACTTTCCCCTCCCCTTCATTGCTCTGGTCCCCTCCTCCTTTCTTTTTCCCCCGCCTCAGATTTGCTGGAAAAAAAGCTAGCTGTGCATAACATTTGGCTTGATTTATGTTCACAATGAAGAAGAACGCACTGTTTGGTAATTATAAGAGGGGAACAGACATCAGGAAATCTCTGTTCCATTCCCAGCTATGTCATTTACTTCCAGGGGACTGCAGGGAAATAACTTTGCTTTTCTGTGCATCCATGTGTTCAGCTAGAAATACAGGGCTGACATTTGTAATGGCCCAATAGGCTCTTTCATTTTACAATGGCATCTGCAGAACACTTTCAGGAAGCAAATGCTAGACTTGGATTGAATCTAGGCTGAGCTCACGATAAGTCGCGGTCCTTCAGAAGAACCACTGCCTAGATCTCAATTCCCCATCTGAGAATAGGTTGCACAGGGTTATATTCTTTTCCAGCATTGTGTCCTGCTATACAAGGACCTAAACTAACCCTTGGCAGCTGGGGCTATGCTCAGTGCCCACAAAGGTGTCTGCCCACTAATCGATCTTACAAGAAGGTGCAGGAATTATGCTTGAGGTGCTCTGATCACAGGTCACACAGTTTCAAAACAAAATGCCAGTTTCTCAGACCTTATCAGCTCCATTATGGCTTCTTTAGACTAGGAGCACAGGAGCCAAATGTACTGAACCCTTCCCAAGGGAGTCCCTGGTTTGAAGACAAATCTCCTTACCAGGATAAGAGTGGAGCAGAGTTTTTCCCATCAGCAGTGCCTCCTTGAACACTAATTTTCTCCTGAGACAGCATACAAAAAACCCAAACCAAAAACATACACATTGTGTGTGAGGAACGGTTTCAAAATCAAGATGAACCACCAAATTCAGCGCCACATCATCACTATTATTCCAGTAGCACTTGCTGAGTTTTGAATTTATATCTGAAATACTAGCCATACGCAAGGACTTCTTTGATATATGTTTCTAGGCATGCGTCACAGTAACTTGGTTAAAATAATTTCACAATAATCAGAAGATACTTGCTACCAAGTTATTGACATAAGGTATAAAGTAGCTATAGTTAATTACGGTGCAGTAAGTGTATGGGGACCAACGATGTCTAAGTATCCTTTTCAGATTCCTTATACTAAGGGGGAAAAAAATCATCAAAACTGGATTCTGCAAGCACCATATGCAACTATTTTCATTCCTTTTCAACCAAGAATTTGGGGACTTGTGTAAGACTGTATCAAAGAACTTAAATTTGAGTCCTAACCACAGATGCATAGTCTTCTGTGCCAGGCCTGGAGGAAGACACTGAGGGAACCTCAAGAGCCAAAAAAATTCAAGCAGTCACCAAAAAACCAGCAGAAAGTCACATGGCTACATACCATCACTCTCAATTACACCTCTGAGATACATTAATCATCTGCTGTATTTGCTCTGGAGACAGCTACATGCTTTGTTCTTTCATCTATGAGGCTTTTTTTCTTCCTTTCTGAATTTACCAATGCCAATACTGGCAAGCAGTTCCTCTGGAAATTGGCTGTGAGCGCTTTTAAAGCTTCTGTAGCTGTCTCAAATGGGTAAATACTCCCAAGTACAGTCTCTACTAAACTACTGCCAGAAATTAACACATGCCTTTAAAAAACAACAACAACAACAACAAAATAACAGTTAAAAAACCCCACAGCTATAGAAAGGGCTACCATTTTTTAATGCCATGTAACAAGTTAACGTTTCGATAACCAAAGCTTTTCTCATTTCCATCTCATGGAGCAGTAGGTGGGGCAGTGGTACTTCTTTATGCAATTACTGGATTAGGCTATGCTTGTCTCTAAATCAGAGTAACAGATCGCTGGGATCCTCAACCAACAGCAGTACTGGGTATATGGTACAGTCGTTACATCTAAACAATCAGCAGCTAGTAAAAAAATGCACTTATTTTTAAATGAAGCTTTGGCTCCATTATGATACTGAAGTTCTCTGAAAGGATCTGCTCCCATTTGCAATGAGATTTAAGGTTGTTACCGCTGGAAGAACTGAGGTGGTACAATGTTATGAATGAGCAATCTTTACATCAGAAAAGCAAAAGCTGTCTTGCACTGATTAGTTCACATAAAACAAAGGAAGAGATTTTCATTCAACTTGTTCATAAAGCTACAAACATTTTCTCATGTAATCTTTGTGCTAACTTTCCAATCCTAGAAAGCATTTCATTTGGAACACTGCAGCAATACAATACAAGAAAGGGGTATTTTAAAACCATCAATGTATGACAGGTATCAGAACCTGCAATTTCATACATTTCTAACAGGCACAGGTCCAGATTGGTTGCTGATCTCTAGTCTGCTCCTCCCCAGTGACCAGTTACTAACATCTGCTTACTGATGCCATTTTTACGGAAGCATAAAAACCTTCTTCCACATCCTGATGTAGTTGTAGAGAACGTCAGACTACAGTCTCAGATGCTCATCCTCACTTGAAAGTCAGAGACAACCACACTGTCGCTAGACCAGCAAAAGCATCGGAGCAGAGAAAGTCAGGTGAGACAGAACAAATGAATTTCACAGCCACCTGAGCACACCCAGCTGACCTTGCCAGGAGGGGACACAGGTATCTCCTGCCTGCAGATCTGGGGGGGGGTGACTGTCCTGGAGGGCAAGGGAACAGCAAGCACAGATGTCTCCATAGGGAACCTCTGCTCACACCGTGGCCCTCGGCCCATCACCTAAGCCAGGCACTTCAGGACCGCTCTCACATTAAGCATTAACTCGACCGGTTCAGCTGTGTTGCCGAGTAGCCAGTCAAATATTTACAAGGTTTTTAGAAGGTGCTAGATTAACCTCATCCTTTCAGTGTAAAGACAAGGTCCAAGATTTCGTTCTCAATTTTGCACACCCACAAGTTACACTTCTCAAACTTTGAGACTTGCAACACAAAGTTGTTAGAAAGAAAAATTCAAACAGGAAAAGTAAGAGGAGCCCAACACATACTGCAGACAAAATACTGGCACCACATACAGTGCTGGCAAGTAGAGCAGCATGCTGTGTTCGTAAGGCGGCCAGCAAGCAAAATCCATCTCCTAGAGCTGGTGATCGCAACCTCACCTGAACAGCAGCCTTCCCTTTTGTCAAGCTCGTCTCTAGGTCATTTTATGGTAAAGACAGAAATTGCCAGTGCGCTTTCAAGGATCTCAACAGCTTTTCCCCCTGCCATTCTCACCAGCCTTTTGAGAGTTTCCCTCTATAGCAGCATTCTCCATTTCAGGGATTCAACCTTTCAACTGAAGCATGCGAGATCACTTATACTCTTGAACCGGGAGCTGCCAGCTTCCCCTTTGTTGTGAAGGGATTTACACTTGAATGGCGGTGGGAAGCGCAGTCTTTCAAGGAAAGGCTGGTGGGGGCAGGACAATTTACTTGCCAGCATCCTATTCTCAAATCATGTTTAATCCAGCAGCTCAACTTCTCCAGCCCACAGAACTGCAGTAGCCTTATCACACAGATAGTTTCTGAGGGGTTTGTTGTGAGTTGACTTTTATGAACAAATTGCTAATCGGAGTTGTACTTCAAAAAGGATCTTTATACGTAGCCATATATGAAGGTAAAGTCAAGCCTAAATGTGGATGTTTACAGTAATTTAATTTAACCCTAAGTAAATTACTTAATCCTTCCACAAAGCTTCCCTCTAAATATGTGCCTTTTTCTTCCATTCACTTAATCTCTGACTTTTTAAGAATTACCTATTATAGCCCTGCATTACCATGCACACTGCAGCACATCTGATGGTTCCTACAACTTTTTAAGAGAGACACTGTGGAACACCACATCGGCACAGATGCACTGTTGAGGGAAGAAGATCATTCCACTGCCCATGGCATACTGGCTTTGGTCCTCCATATAAACATACACACAGGTAGCACATTCCTGGTGCATTTCTGTCCACAAATTGTAAATTGGTAGGTAGATAGTGGATTCAGGCTACATTAGCAGTTACCAGGCAGTGCCATATTGCTGCCTTCCAAACAGCGTCACTCTTGCAAACCCACACAGAGGTTTTCTTTGCTTGCTGTGTATGTGTAACGCCTGCCATCTCCAAAGAAAAATAACAGCATCCAAAGTATGAAAGTTGGCAAATGCTGGTTTCTGGCAAAGAGGAAGATCTGTAAGAAACATATCTTTTTCTGTTTTTACACATTACACCTGGTTCTGATTTGATTAGATCCCCTGTGTTCCGAACTGGCCAAACACTGAAGCACACACAGAGCACGGCCTGCAGAGCACAGCGAGAAAGACGCCAGTGCACGCCAAAGCTGGTGGCAAACCACAGTCCCCGTGAAAACTGTGTGTGCCAGACACCAGATATTCTGCATTTTGCTTACTGCTAATAAAGCTGCTTCACTTCATTAAAAGCAGCTTATCGTTTTATCTACTCACTCTGATTAATTAACCTCTGGTTAAAATGAATGAGCACTTGATTTGAGGATGGTATTAATGTGACACCACTGAACCGCCACTCGCATACTTCCATCCTTTTTCTTTTATTCTCCATTCTCCCTATACCATTAGGCCATTTGGACTGACACCTCCAGCACTCTTCAAACATACCACAAATACTTCATTATAGAGAGAGATGAAGAAGGAAAGGTCTCACAGTCCACAACTCATCCAAGGCTCCATTTCCCTGCTGGAATATACAGATGGATATAATCTACTTCTCACTGTAATTATGATCACAAGCTTGGAAAAAAACAGCATGGTAAGAAGAGTAAGCCAGAGAAATATAGTGGGTTGCTGGGAACAGGGGGAAAACAGTACCATTGATACCTACAACTCATTTGTCTTTCCAGAATAAAAGAAATTTAAATATGAGGCATAAACAGCAGTTAGTTCCATCAAAAACCTGACTTTCTTAGAGAGCAAAGAACTTTCTCCCAAGCCAAATACCATGTGTTGCATATGAATAAAGACAGCTTCTGCTAGAGTATATGCCTACAGATTTCACAGTTGCATATTACCGCCAAAATCTCAATTTCTAGCAGCAAAAAACGTATGTTACTGTTCTTTAGCCAAGCATCTGAAGACTGAAATATATCATAGCTGCTCATTTTGCTGGCAAACAGTGCTTTGCTTCATATACCCGATTTTCATATCTGTTCAATTGATTTTATGAATGTCACAAATACCCAAAGGTGTTTGGGAAGTTAAAAAAAAGACAAAAACAAATACCAACAAAAAAACCCCACAACTTCCCATTTTCTTTCTTTATATTTCTTGAAAAGCTAAGCATCCATTCTTTTGCAATAATGCCCACAGAGATGATGGAAAAATCATTAGGCCTAAAACTGTAACAAAATCATAGTTTGAGGGTGGAGAGGAGGGGAAAAGAAAAGCTCCTCAGTCACCCTAACATTTAGGTCTAAATTACTATTCAATCGAGCTAAACCATAGGTAGAATATTATTAAAGTGACCAGAAACTTTGTATTTATGTTACAAGCGGTCTCTTTCAAGAGAAGAGCATGTCATGTATAGGTTATGAACCACAGAGTATAAGCTCAAGCCTGAAATTCAGGGTCCAGCCAGACAAGGGTGTATCCAGGAGGGCACCAAAGGAAGATCTGGTTCACATCACACAGCAGGGCAGTAAGTGACCATGAGTCACTGATGTACTTCATCTGGCTTTTAAGGCCATCAGCACCAGATCAAAAATATTTCAGACCACATGTTACAAAGCACTTCCCAGTATAAATTTACCCAGCCAGTTCAAATCTGCACAGAATTTTCTAGACAAAATTTCCTTATAACTCAAGGCTTCCCACAGGGTCAAATATCTCCTGTCCCACAGCTGACACAAGCACAGCTCTCTACTGCCTGGGCTAATCGAACAGGAGCTTTCCCATGGGGGAAGCCCAAAAGGGATGAGAGACAGAACGCATGATCCCCCAACACCACCCGAGCTGTAAGTAGCACCCAATCCTACCAACACCCCAGGTGGCAGCACATTTTCTAGACACCTTAAACCATGCGTATGCTACACACCATAGAAAAGAGACAAACAAAACTAGGAAACACCGTTTTGAAACATCAACTCACTATTTTGGCTTCGTATTTTAAAATGTTTGGTTTAGGGAGAAAAATTCTGCTGCTTTGGTTTTTTTTTTTGGTTTCGTTTGGTTGGTTGATTTATTTTGGTTTTGTTTTAATATGCAAATTATTGGAACATAGAAGAAATTCACCGACATTTTTGCATAGCGGAAGGACGGGGCAGCACGCACCCAGATGGGTCATTCCCTAGCAGAACAGTCATCACTTGCAAAGAAATGAGGCAACAAATTTTTTTCTGTTGCTAACTTTAACAACATTCTAATCTGCTCTGGACCTTCCAGCTTTCTTTTTGAGGGACTAACAGGTAACATAAGCAAAAGCAAAACACCAAAACCTGCCACTTATGTGTTACACTTTGTTCCTCTCAGCCACTGATTACGGATTAGCACCACAGGCTCCTTCCAAAAACTCCTTCCTCCAGACTGATGGTTTGCACTCCTGCTGCTCTGCAGCAGCCACAGCAGGTGGTTCCACGAGAGCTCCTCCAGGCAGGCCTGCACAGCTCTAGGGAGCACAAGAAGCCACCTCAATGCTCAGGGCCATTACTTATGCACCAGGGGTGGCAGTGGGCAGACATTGGGCCTCCAGAAGCATCCATTCAACCCCTGGGAGTGGATGCAAAGAGGAGCAGACCAATGACCCAACTGCAGTTCATCAGAGTGGCAGAGCAGAGAAGGACAGCAGGCACCAGTACAAGGGAATGTGCCACTCCACGTAGGACTTACTCCTCAATAAACAAACTCAGTTTTATATTCAGAAGTAGGTCTGCACACCTCAAGCATGATGGCCACGAGGAGTACCAAAAATGCCAGTGCATTAAGGACAACTGAGGCAGGCAGACCGTAACTGCTGAAAGCAGAGGAAAGCCAAGGGACCTCACCTAACACCAAAGAACTGAAGGGTTTTAACCAGCCACAACAAATGGCCATTGCCAGAGCTACTCTACAAGTGGAAGACAATCCCTTCCAGCCTTCCATACAGACACAGATGCCCTGAGGTAAGCCTCAGCAGTGCTTCATCACCTCTCCTTGCCACCCTGTTCACTTATTCACTTACTGGGATCTCTGAAGTCTCCTGTCAGAGAAGGGCTGACCCAGACAACTGAAAGGATAAGGAAATCCAAAATCATGGTTCTTCATTTTAACCTAGCTTCTTGGGCCTAGATACATCAGACTTCTACTCTGCTTCTTAGTATTTCTTAGACTTTGTATATGAAACGAGTGAGTTAAGAACAATACTTAATTTGAGCTCTGAATTCCCCACTTTCCTTGTGTTTAAAACAAAAAATATTTAAAACAATCTTTTTGAAAGTACAAAATAAGGATCCAGCTTTCTGATATTTTTTGCACACTACATAGTAAACAGATTCTAAACATACAAATAACCTGAGAAATTTTAGAGGCTTAAATCTTTTCCATATGAGAATAAAAAATTTAAACCTGTAACCTTCACAAAATAAAAATCAGAAAAATATCAAAGGTTTCATTAAAAAACAAGAGAGTGCAGCCTCACTGTTAACATAAAGTTAATTAAGTACTTAAAGGCCTTAAGCAGTGGTAAAGTCCTGATTTCAAGTGGGAGACAGTTAAGGCTTTGCAAACCGAGGGCTCTGGAAGAACCTGTCATTCTCTTGTAAGGTGCAACATAGCTTTGACAGGCATTGCATTTTACTGAATGCAGTCACTGAAAGAGAAATCCTAACCCCAAATGTATAGCAAAGGATTTGGGGAAAACCAACAGTTGAAGCAAACACATTGTTGAAACACTCTACAAAGGCTCAAGAACTATGAACCTGATTTATATATGAAAAGAGAAATACAAACAGGGTAAGATTCCAACTGACAAGTTAGTTATTACAGCAGGCTGCTGAACATACACAGTGTTGCCCACCTGGAACATTAGGTAGCAACAGTATCACCTTTCCTTTGGAGACGGTTCAGGTTGATACAAATGAGAAAGCAAATAAGGGAGAGATAATGAATGAGGCTAATAAAAGTTCTTTCAAAAAAATCAGTGCAAAAATAATCATTCTAGATGCACCAGTAAGAAACACGACTTCTGAAACAGTCTGAAAAGAGGTATGGTTGCTCTTTTAAAGGAACAAAAACATTGAAAACTCTATTTGCCCAAACTGAGTTAGAGGAAATGTGGGAGGAAAGCATAGCATTACAAGCAGCAAACAAAACACAGCAAACTGTGGGCCGCTAGCCAGCCTGATATTTTGTCGCTTTGTCCCTGCTTTGCCTCTCCTTTCTATCCCCCTCCAACATTTCCAGTCTGGGAAGGGATATACGCTTCCCCACCCTCCACCTTTCCTGAACCTGCTCTAGTCCAACACACGGGCAAGAATTTCCTTTTGCTTTGGTTCTCAAATTTCACTATCACATCCAGCTGCTCCTCCCAAAGCTTTTTACCCCGAGGAATACAGTCTGCATGACTGCATTTGATAATACAGACTCTGCTGCTTAAATACCATACATTTGCAGACAGTTAAAGCATGTTTTACAAAGGTACCATAAAGAGGTTCAGCAACATACATTTCCTGGGCATCCAAGTCGCTGCAGCAGCTGGAAGGGAACCCCGTCCAACACGGAGACAGTTTCTCCTTGCGAGGACAGAAAGAAGCACACAGAGACAAGGTGTTTGTGCTGGAGCTGTTCTCAAACCAGGGCTTTGGAGGGACAATCTGACATGTTGTAACTCCGGAAGCCTGTGCAGAGTAAGGAGGAGGGGAGCAGCAGACAGGGAACACCCTCCAAATTTCCACTGACGTGCAAGAAGGACAAACAGATGCGTCCAGCCAGAGAGAATGGCAGAGGGCTGTGTACAGCCTTTCCACTGACCCTACGCACTGAGCAGAGGCACTTGTCTCCACTGCACATCGCTGCGTAAGATATGTGCTGGGAGGGAGGCCAGAACAACAGCCGATGCCCACGACCCTGCAAAACAGCTTGTGAGGCTTGTGTTTCCCTCAGCCCTCAGCCCAGGGAGTTCGAAGGCATTCAGAAACTGTACAAAAACTCAGCTGGAGCCACGAATCTTAATAGCAGCTTTCCTCCACACCTCCAGCACAGCCAAGCCTCCCACGTCTCAGTGTGCCCCAAAATTCTACGTTTCAAAGGAATTTCACAGAGCCTTTGCTCGTCTGGGAGAAAACAGGTTCAGAGGCCACAAGGCAGCTTCTGTGAACTCCTCCTCCCAGCAAACCGCAGCATCACTTGCCTGACTGCAACAGCACAGGCAGCTGCATTATTCAGGCTGGCACCAAGGAGAAAAGCTATCATCCATTTTTAAGTTAGATTCAGGAAACCAGCTGGGGACCAGCAATTGCCATTTTTGAAGTGCAGGAAGAGGAGTGTAACCAGCCTTTCCATAGTAACAAAGATTAGCAGCCTGGAGTCTGACACTCCTCCTGCATTAAAAGATAGGAGACAAAGAGATAGACAGGTAATTATACAGAAGGATCCCCAGGGAAATTGCAAACTCCTTGAGAACCCTTTAGCTGGTCTATATGTTTCTCCTTGTCTCTGCCTCAGTTGAAGGTCTCCAAGAAACATTTGCCCATTAGGTCATTAGCTTTATTGCTGAAGGTAGCCAGGCAGCTGGTAGCGGCCATTCAATAAAGACTTAGCTTCCCTCTGCACTGTCAAGAATGAGATGGAGAATGAGAAAGAGAACATTCCAAGGCACATTACCTGTCTGCAGCTTATCCTTGATAAGTTAGTGTACTTAGGCAGTCTGTGGGGTCTGACAAATGAACTCTGACAAATCTCACCGGGGCAATTTAAAACATCATTGCATCACACTGTCTTCACAAAGGTTGGTACCACAGAGCAAATCTGGCAGAAAAATTTATATCACGCATTGGCCTGCCCAGTTCAGAGCCTAGCAAGTTAGCATAAACCCCTTCTCAGAGCTGGTTTAAGTTAAGACATCAGCCATCAACCCGAATGGCTGAGGTCTAGACAGAAGATAATGTCCCCACTACAAGAAGCATTAAACTCTATCACAAAGAAGGAACGGGAAATGACATCTCAAAGCACTGCAGCCAGTTCCTAAGCAAATAAAAATCTAAACATGAAGTTTAGGTACTAAAATACATGTGCAATTTGTCTAGCAACTGACTTGAGTCTAGTCAAGCAGCTCAGGATGCTCTATGAATCAGAGCACTAATTTTTTTGTACTTTCCGTATCCTGAAACACAAATTGAATGTCTTGAAGTGGAAAGACAGGCATGGATTACATGTGGATCACATCACGAGATAACCACAAAATTTAATTACTTAGAAGTATTACAAAAAAAGGCACTGCATTTCAACTCTCACCCACATTTTGCATTTCTGCCCAAAACTAAAAATAAAAAAGTCTGGAGAGGTTTAAAATTGCACTATACTTCCAACTCTTCACAGAACACACAATACAGCACCAGAGCTAGGGGTCCAGCTGGTTCCTATCTTACTGGTCAGTGGTACAACAGGCCATGAAACCATGAAGGACCACAGAGAAGGCAATTAGGTTTAGAGAAACAAATAAACAAAAAAAAAATCTATATCTGATTAGATGTACACATATGATAATAATAAAAGAAGTACTTTTTGAGACACGATTCTTCATCTTGGCTTCTCCACACCTAACTCACATTCTTTTCTAAGCTTATACTCAAAGATTTAGTTAGTCAGTCTGCAATACAATAGTTACATGATTTTTTTCTCTGCATTTAAAATGTATCTTGACTTCTAGTGTTTTTTCCCAAGGGACTGTATCCTGAACAAAGAAGTAGAGCAAGAAGCACACAAAGCTTCTGTTTGCATCACACTGTTAGAAGGGCAATCCATACTAACCAGAAGACTTGTGTAAACTCTATGTAGACAGGTTTCTTCTAACATCACCCTCCCTTCCAGAAGGAGCCGAGAAGGGAAGACACCTCAAAAAGCAGATAACAATTACCTCTTACCTTTCTGAAGAGGCCGCTGCCAATTAGCACATTCCTGAAGCTTCTAATTCAGCACGAAGAAAAAAAAGAAAAAAAAAAAAAAAGAGCAGGGAGTTGTTTTCTTCCTCAGCACAACAGTATGTCCTAAGAGGGAAAAAAAAAAGAAACAAGTATTAGCTTTCATGTTTTCCAAGAGGCTACAGATAACAACTCCTTGGAAAAGCTACTGTGCTGCTCCTTCTCCAGCCCTAAAACACCAACTTGAGCAGTCCTGTATTTTCTCTTTCTATCGTCACCTTATCAAAATACAGAAAATGAAAGTCAAGTCACCTAATACTAAGAAAAATAAAGATGGATTCATGTCAGAATGGGATAAAACCCCTACTAGAATGGGATAAAGTCTCATTCAAAAGTGTTCTTGAGTACTAATTCTATTAAGTAAATATGCATCAGCCAAGCTCACACCCACTTCTGTAAAAATTCAAATGAGCCACATTTACTATCAAAATAGTTGGCAAAAGGCAAATTCCAACATGCATACTGAACATACAGGTATATACTGACATTCAAATGCTTACATACTCCCTGCTAGGATCATACCTAGAATTCTGAGGTACATGTAACTAATCGTAACTATTTCAAGACAACTACTCTTTTTCTTAAGACAAACTATTTTCTTAAGACAACCTGTTCCAGCTACATTGAATCTTACTGTAACAATAAGAGAAAAAAAAAATTAAGTATCAGAGTGAAGGGAAAGGGAACTAAAAAACCTTTTTGTGACTAAAGATACCATTTAGAAATCCAGCTTCACTCCCACAAAACCACAATCCCTCACCTCAGACCATATCTCTCTCTCTGCCCTACTCCTAAGGAGAATTTACAGACACTTACAGACACCCAGATTTAATGGGCCCCTCCCTACCTCCAGTACCTGCCTCTGATGAAAGGCAGGAAAATCAAGTGGAAAATTATTTTAAAGGGTGCACGCAAGACATTAACATATTTGAGGAAATGGCAATCAAGGTTTTCCACGGGGAATGAGCAAAGGGAAACACATCGAGTCTGTTCTCTATCACATTTTGTTGGCTTATATTCGTACAGAAAACTCTCTCCTTTTCTGTGCCATGGAAAATCTGCACGCAAGTTCCGAAAATAAGGAAAAAAGTCTATGCTACCTTACATTTCCACACACACCTCAAAATGACAATTATCCTGTCTGCTAACAGTATGCAACTGCATATGGATCCTAGTCTCCCGAAAGACACTTTTATACAAGGGGCCCTAACAGGTAGGAAACAACATAAAAGGCAGCGCTCCCATCACAGCATGTCCCTCAAAGCCGACCATGTCTGTCCAATTCTAAATGGCCACAGTTCCCACATTTCTCTAGGGGACAAAAGCTCTCTTCTTCTCTCCTCCTGTCAGCAAGACTTAAAGCTGCAAGAATAATTCTGTCCAGATTCCCCTCTAGATAGGCAATGATTTAAAGAACTCATGAAGTAACAGTGGCAGTGTAAATAAACAATGAAAAACTAAATAAAGATCACAGAAGACGACACAGAAAATGTGCACTAAGTAGAAAAAGAACAAGACTCTAAACTTCTTCTGCCTTGTTACGTTCACCCATAAGTAGGCCTAGCAACAATCCGACAACGTGAAAGAATGGATTCTGACACAAAAGTGTACCTGCTAAAAACCTGTTCCCTAACGCAAACCTTCCCACACTGTTAATCCCACCTTCTCTGTGTTTTACACTCCTCGGTCACATTTCTGCTTTCTGTCAGATTTCAGCCCTCTTGTACCAAGGGATCCAAAGCAACTTAAGCCAATGCTTGGAGTACTCAAATTGTCACAGTTTTTTTTTAAAAAAAGAGGGAAGCAGTGCTTCAGCCCTCCTTGTGGGGACAGGGGAAGAAACCACCCTCAGTAAATTGCTCCTGACATGTGTACATCCTGAGGCCATGCGCTAATCAATACTGAACAGCTCAGCACAGATCAGGTTGCAAAACACGAGGGAAAAAAAAGTCTCCCCCTCTTAACCACACACTATTTTTGCATCCCTAAATCAAAAGCGTCATTTTTCTTTTTCATTATTAAATCTAAAGCACGCTTTAGACAGCATTTTTCTCCCTGCTAAGAGAAACCCCCCACATATGTCAGGTAACGTCTGCTACGAATTGATATACTGGTTACATTTCAAGTGCCTAAAAATTTTACACTCTCATCCTCTTGCTGGTAGGAGAAATAACTTAAAGCAGACATACAAGATTTGGAGGAAGCATATTTTTGATCAAACATAAAAACAAGAGGTGGCAAAAAAGAAGCCTAAGTGCAAAAACCTGAAGATTTTTTAACAGCATTTTCAGGAAGGCAGAAATCTGTCAATAGTACCACTTGGGGATGTAGGTTTAACTTAACATCACTTGCCCCAAAGAAAGAAAGATCACTCTGTTTCCAAATACTCAGGGAAACAAAACAAACAAAAAAGAGCAGCATTACCCAAAAGCCCAAAAGTCAAATTCTATGTGGAGAAACCTAGCAAAATGACTTATGATACCAGAAGACTTCACTAAATCTCCAGCAGCACTAGAGATAATCTGTATAAGAAATATGTCAAGACGTTTGGGGTACACAGCCACTACAGGAAGGAAACAAACAGAAAACTGGGAAACACTGTATCGAAACCCAACAAAACGCTGACATCAGCATCGGATAAGTAAAGAGGCATATGTTAAAACAAACACCCTCAGACGGTACATGAGTCAACTTCTGCAGTGGATTTAGCCAAGTAGCTTTTCTATATCAAGCTTAATAAAAATAATCCTCAATTCCAACAGCTAGAGTTGGGTTTTCAGTAAATCTCACGCTACCCTTGCTGATTCTGGACAGTACCCGAGTTAAAGACTGAAACCTGGAGTGGGGAGTCCAAAATGTTATCTTGAGTAAAAATTAACCCTTCTTTCCAAACAACAAGTGCCAGATCTAATCCTCCTGCTGCACAATCAAAATATAGTGTTTGTGCCAGGTGTTACCCACATCTCACCCACTTCCCGTGATTAAATGCAAAGATCCTGCATGACATTTGCCAGGGTCTAGTTCTTCATTTAATTGATCCAGAGACATTTTAAAGTTCAAAAAATTAACAGTTTTGGGAAAGTAGCTCTCCTCACTTGCAGTCTGCACCACACAACTGGCAGAGATAAGGGTTACATTATCCTGCCTGACCCTCACCAGAAGCCCCACCAGCCCCTTGGGAACTACTCTGTTAAAGGGCGCTTCTGTTATACACAACCAATCTTGAAGATTTTCTAGTTTTTTGGATTTTCTAGCTCTATGATGTTTATGACTTCCATATACGCAAAGAACCAGAGAAAGGAGTTGGACCAGAGCGCTGCTGTGTGTAGCAGCCCCCTCCCCAAACCGCGGCAAAGCAGGGTTTAAAGGGCGGAAGGACATTATCACCACCTCACAAAATTTATGGGGGGGAACAGTTCTCAAGGTTCTTCAATCTATGTTTAACGAACGGCTACTTTTCTTCAGGTGAATTATATGCACACTCAGTGTGGACTTGCAGAAATAGATGATGTTTATATCATTGTAAAAAATTGTTTTCCTTTTTTCTGTTTATTTTTCAAACTCTTGATCTAGGAGAGGTAACAACTCTTCTATGGATATCTGAGGGAAGAAGCAACCTTAATTTCCCATTGTAAAAAACAAAAAAGCAAGTTAAGAAAAAAAAGAGAAATACCTACTCTTAATCATCATTACGGAACCAAAAAAAGAGACCTTTTTCCATACACGTTCTTGTACAACCCGTAGCTAAAACGTTTCTTAGAAGAGTACCATAAGTATCTCTCATGTACCTTACTAAAACATATTAGTCTGTAGTGTCTCTGCCACTAACGGCAGTGGTACCTCTCAGGTATTTTGGGAACCCTCCCTTAACTCTGCAGGCAGGACTCTCAACCCCGTGTTTCCAAGCCAGGAACTTCACTTCTCCTGCAGCACGTTCCTTCTCCAAGCTGTTTTCTAATATCTACAGTTTGGAGAGAGTCTGTAGGAAATGAAACTTGCATTTAACATAGCACTTACCTACAGCAACATTAAGAGAAAAAGCCAGAAATAAACAGATTCTCATTTAATTTTGTAATAATTAAAAGCATATCCCTATTATGCATGCATACGTGTGTGCAAGCACATGCTTCTGTAAGCACAGGGCAGGGTAAGCACTCCCACCACAAACACCTGTACTGAAGGTATTTGTGAAGAAAGAAGCTTCTTCAAACATAAATACCATTTTCCCTGAACTGCACAAAGACAGGAAGCTCTTCTCAAGTATCTATTGCAAATAGCCATGAGAAAGTTATCAAAATATCTTTGCAGAAGCACAAAGGGTAAAGGCATGGTAAGAGTGAAGCAAAACACAGATCTAAATAGATTTTCCTTTGATTTGCCTGGGTCTTAGTGAACTCATGGGATGCACCCATCAATAGATGTCTAAATATAAGACTCTGCACTTTACTTACATGAAATACAGTTCCTAAAGGAGAAGTATAATTTTCATTAATTTGAACCACCTTTATTCAAATGCCAAATGTATTATATTTTTAGATATTTATTTAGAGGTGTTTTAAAAATTCTTTTATGCAGCTTAAATATTACACCTATCTGTATTTCCTCGTCTGCTTTTTCCAATCCTGAAAACACTCTCTTCCCAAAGTGACATTTGTCCATTTGAAAATAGAAGTTTACAGAACCACTATTCATATGCATCTGTTTAGATAACATGCTTATTAAAACACACAAACCTATGCATGACATTTATTTGCCAGTCTAACTGCAGCAAGCACCAATAATGTAAAAGAGATCTAATTTTCCTCTTAACCACTAAAAAAGGCACATATCTAGCAGAAGTAAGATTTTATACCTCATATTTTACATGCAAAACCCCGAGGACCAAACCCAGTGCATCCAAGCACAATGGAAGATGCTCATAACTTTAAAAATTTCATCCCTTTACAAGAAACAGGGAGGGAATAATTTTTTGAAATGTTTATTTCTCACTTTTAAGCTAGGAAGCAATTCTTTCTCTAAAAGCCATGCTCCTCAACCTTTCCCAAGTGATTGAGGTGACAGGACACTGACGAACCTGCTAAAATCACAGTGTTATTGTGCAACCAGGACTAGGACATAAGGGACAGAAAAGTCAGGCACACGGCCACGTCCTGGAGAGCAGCATCGTCCCGGGGTCCCCGCAGGGTGGCAGCGTGGGCTCCAAGTGCCACTGCTGGTGGGCCCCGTGCTGATGTGACCACAGCCACCGCCTCACCCGGCTCAGCCACCGCTCTCTGCGGGGCAAGATCAGGCGCCAAGGGGCACGGGGTGGGGAGGGGCCACACAGAAACATTTGTTTTTCACAAGATCTATCTCCATCCCACAAGCCGGGTTTCATATTTTTCTGTCTTATTCTTAATTAAAAAGAAGATACACTTGATGTCGGAAATCTGTATTTTTTGAAGCTTGAATCACTTAGCCTATTAAACCCAAGCCTGTAATATGGGTGTTATTTCTTAAAAACATACAGTAAATGCATTAAATTATTGATAGTCATTAAACAGGAAAAAAAATTTAAACAGCTCTCAGCTTTTATCAATCATTAATGCAGTTTCCACTTGCGCATCTCACTGGGTTGCTATCGTATAGCACAGAGCAGAGTACAAATCCTGAAGGCATGAATTCATTTTCTCTTGACGCAGAGTAAAAATATTCTTGGCAGCAGGAGAGAGGCTAAAACACGAAGCAGAATGGTTGAAAGGAGGCTTCTGTCTTTTGCAGTAAACAGGTAGCAATACGAGGGAGCAGCAACTTCAGGGACTGAGGCCCATCCACCGTCCCTCATCTCCCGTAAGGGCCAGTAACAACCCCATCCATCACCTCCAACACTCGGCAGCCTGCAGCAGCTACAACTGCCTCAACAGCATTTACAAGTTTGATCTCTATTTGAAATATATGTTAATTCAATGGCATATGGGGCGGGGGGTGGGGGGGGTGCGGAAAGAAGCATTGAGGTAATGGTGAAGCATCGAGCAACTTCAACAAGACAAAGATTTCACCTCAAGCTGCTCGCCAGCTAGCAAGCCAGTGAAACAGATAATGTTCAGAAAAACCCAACTGTCACCAAACTGACAGCCTCAGCCCAGAAAAATGACACAGACTTATTCTCTTGAAGCTACTGTGAACCTTTACTGGGGCAAGTTATGACTAGACCTAATTTTTTTTTATCAGCTTGGAATGACTCATGTCAATATGGGGAATCTGGACACAGATGCCAACTGGTGGCACCTTGACTGGCTGTGATATGCTGGCTACCAGTGAAGGGAAGTAAAATCCCTTTTTTTAGGTCCATTTTATGCAAAGACTGAAAAACCACCTTACAAAGCTGCTCCCTCAACTTTAACCCCCTCAATTTTATTGAAATTCACAAGTTCAAAACTGTAGCAAAGAAGGAACACAGTCTTCAGCCACAAGCCTGGTATGATTGCAGTATGCAAGCACCTAGCTGACCTACCTCTAAACAGCTACTCTAAGTGAGCCATAGCTAGAAAAACATCAACACAAAACACACAAACAGCAGCTCTGGCTCCATACTCGGCCAGTGAAACCTCAGTCCTGCAGCAGCCCTGCGACTGGAACCCAAATTAATTTGTTTTGAACTACCTTGCATCTGTTTCGATGAGCTGTAATAATAGCTCTGAAGTACGGTGCAGACACATCCAAAGCTGAACACGATGCCAGGACTGCTCCAGAGACCCCTGCCCACACCCAGAGCCCACTTACAAAACACTAGCAGGAAAATCTCCTCTACCAAAGTGTTCCACTACCCATGATGGCATAAATTCCATCAAATAATGCTTCTGTTCACTCCGAAAAAAAAAAAAAAAAAAGCTACAGATTTAGAAAAAAGTACAGAAAGAATCTTTGTCTGCTCCCAAAATGTAAATCCTATGAAGCTGTTTTTTTTTCTTTTCCCCTGAAAATGATTCAAGAATTCACTGAGCCGAGCAACTAGATAATGCCAAATGTTGATACCGAAAGTAGCTAGGAAAATCTGCTGTCACTGGAAAACATTTTCCAGCCTGTTTACAGACAGCTATGTTATAAAACACCAAGTCCTTTATTTCCAACCATCATTAGAGCAAATCCACTTCATGTAAAAAACAACAACAAAAAGAACCCAAACCAAAACAAACAAGCAAAAACAAAACCTCCACGCTTACGATGCCTGTGCATCATTATACTGAGTCCCAAGGAAGGCAATACAGTATTTAGAAGTAATAATACACAAGCTATTATCTCACTGAATTGATTTCATGATATATCAACGAAGTAATTCACAATCAATTCTGGTATAATATTAATCCTTATCTATATGCAGTAATAGCCCACGTTATTAATGTAACACACAACCACCACCAGGTTCCACACTGGTCCAGGACCCAGCATCAACACCAGAGAGAAGATGCTCGCCTGTCCTGCAGGTCACGAGCAGCCACCACCACGCTGCCTGCCTGTGACAAGGGAGCGGACGTCGGGACACAGACACAGGGGGAGTGGACGTCGGGACACAGACACAGGGCACCTGGCCCGGCTCTTGGTTGCTGCACAAAGAAACACCAGCTGCGCAGCCCCCCACAGCTGCTGAGGTGAGCCAGGGAAAAGAGGTTGCTCTGGTTTGTGCTCTGCATTCCTCAAGAGACATTTAGGGAAAGTCCGTGGAGTTCTGACACTGGTTTTAAGCAACTTCTTGTAGAGTGTGCTGAAAATGATCTTTTGATCATTTTATCTATTGATTACTTGTAATACATCCTCCTTGCCAAATCTTTTTTTGTTGTTGTTAAAGTACGTAATCCTTTTTTTTTTTAATTATTTTTTTAAAAACCACTCAAGTTCACATCTCTTCCCCTCCATCAAGAACGCACATTTCAAGAAGCTAAAATTGCTATTAAGTTTTGCCTAGCACGTAAAGCACATTGGCTTTCCAACAAATTCTCTGGAATCTTGAGACCACAATGTGGATCTCCAGCTAAAAGATGCAGTGGGAGTGTACCCGTCCCTAGTGTTTCCCCTTCCTAACCAGGGCAAGGCTTGTCTGAGCAGACATAACCAAAGGCTGCAAAACAAACTTTCTCAGATCCCCAAATATAACTCTCACAATAATTGCAGGTAAGTCTAATGGAAAACAACTCTGAACTAATAGTTAAAGCCTTTCAAATTCTCATCAGTGTTATCAGAGAAGGAAGATGCATTTCCTCAGATAATATTGCACATTTAACTGAATTATCACAGATCCACACTTGAGGCTTAACTATTTGACTTCTCTTAGCTTCAGAGATAGGACTTTTCTGCATTGGATTTTGGGGTTTTATACTGCAGTATCTGTGCATACACACCACCAACTCCCTTTATTTTTACAAACCAGTTCCATGATAAAAGTCACTTAGAATAACAAAGCCAAACAACTGTCAAACCACTACTAATATGAGCTTTCAAACAGGTTTCCATTTCATAAATCACTTCAGTGATCTAGTTTCACACCACCCCAGGGAAAGTTACATGCATAACAGAAAATTCATTATCAATATGCAGAGATCACTTGGGAACAACATCGCTACTAGTAAAGACTTGTGCAGTGGCACAATGATTTCAATGCATTTCAGATGCAGTACAGAAGAGATGTTTAAAACCAAGGCATTAGCCCTGTTTCAAAAATCAGCAAAAGACAACCAGTTATGCTGCAGGTGCTCGATCATCCACTTCTCCCTGAGCCAGCGCATGGTGGGCATGAGCAAGACAATAGAGCATTAGCGGTGCGTACTAACTTGCTGCTTTTGCTAAGAAAATAATTTTGGTCATTTTCAGAAGATTTGCTTAAGATCCCACGGGTCTAGCAAGTTCAGAGACCTCAAAAATGGAAGACATTTATCTGTAGATTGAACATGGTGCATGAACAAGTTTAAAGACAGTGCTAGGAACATAATTATTTCCTACACCACACATGTGCTTTCAGGTATTCCTTCTATTAATGCTTCATATTATTTTGTAATAATAATCTACATTTTAACTACTTATGATATTTTATCTGCATCTTAAAAAGATGAATTATCTCGTTCTGTTCACCAGTTCTGATGTTGCTTTCCTTTGTAATAGGCTTCTGCTATCAGTGGTCAATGGCCAAGACTTTGAGTATCAGCCTCACAGAGGAAGAAGAAAAAACAGTGAACCATCATCTGAGTGTGCATGTATATTTGGACTGTATTTTCCACTTTTAGCTTGTTAGCTTGTCCTGAAGCTCAGATGGTCACAAACAGCTCTTAATAAACACTTTTCCTCTGGAAAATGTATCTAAGCGCTAATTTATTGTTACAAGAAATTCAGCCTCAGGAACTTAATCAGAAACCAAAACAGAGGCCAAAGAGACTGTCTCCAAAGGACCCTTTTACAAGGATCATCTCCTGAAAGAAACTCTTATTACTGACATTTCTGCTATTCCTTACACAAAAGTATAGCTCCACTACATGGATGCCTGATACAATATGATATAATTAATGACCTACCATGTATACTCCCCCCCGAGTTCAGAGGCTTTTCCACAGTTCCTGTTTCCCTGTGATGTTTTTCCGCCTCTAATCAAAGAATTTGAAATACTTAAAATAGGAAAAAGTTGAGCAAGAAGTAACTGGTTATTTGAAGTGACCAACTAAAACAAGTATTATCACAATAGATACAGCTATAGCTAATGTGAAATGCAGAACTAGGACCCCAGTAAGGAGACTTCAGCTGAGCTTTTTCTGTTAACAATAAACAAAAATGCAACAGTCAAGAGAGGAAACTCAGGATCAAGAGCAGGAAGAGGTAACAAACGGAGCCGTCAGCCCCTAGAGCGTGTAACAGGTAACCACCCGTCCTCCAGCCAGAGGCTCTGCGTCCATAAACCGCACCATGGCAGCAATCGCTTGGCTTCCTCCGGGCTTCACACCAGACAGCAGAAACAAGGCTCACATAGCTGAGCCTGCACCTCCCGTTCGGTTCACCCATACTTTCACATGTCAGCAGTAATCTCTTACAAATGCCAGCTGGGGTTTATACTCTAAGAATTCCAATTAACACGTTGCATTTCACTGAAACTTGCACACAAAATCCCCAGCTATTTTCTAGGGCATCACCTGGTTTTGTCACCGTTATCTCAGGGACCAGTTTAGAATCCAAAATGTAAAAGCGGCATTAGCTACAGATGTTCTGTTTACACTGTGTGTCGGGAGTTCAATCAGCAGTACAGGTTTTTTAGATAGAAAGACGTGGGAAATTTTTTCAGCGCTACCTATGTGATTTACAAGGCTAAATCTCGCTGCACCTAAATCATTTATATATGTCAAAAAGCTACTCCTGGCCTTTTGTTGTTATTCTATTACATGTAACTACAAACTGTTACCCTAAAATTTATGCACAAATATCACTTGTCGATAGTACTTTAAGAAGAAGAAAGGTGCAATTTTTACCAGTCGGACTGTGAGAGAATTTCTCATCACGCTGTGGCACATATGCAAAGCTTCTCAGCAGCTTGTTCCATGACAATGGATTTGCAAAGCAAGAACTGAGGGGATTATTTGATTCAGCATCTACTCAAGTGGCCAATTGCTTCAGCAATCAATACTAATCAACAAGCTAAAGCCTTATAAGAAAAATCAGACAGAATTTGAATCCTTCCTGCTGCAGCAAGCAGGGCTCTGAGGCCTTACGGTTCAACACAGACACATCAGATGCTGCAGTTTGGGAAAATCAGTTTTACCTAGGATTTAAAACACACCCTTATGCTTCTTTCCAAATGCCAAAACACAAAGCTCATCTTTTCAATGAAATTCTGAGAAGAAAAACACACACATACAAACAACTTGGGTCTAATATCATCTACTTGTTACTTCACACTTCAGCAGTGCAGAAAAGACCTTAACGTGAGCACAGAGGATAGGGACTAAAATAAGAGCAAACACAGGCCATCCTCACACACACAACTTTCGCTTTAATAACATGAGGAATTTTACTTTTTTCTACTCTTATCTTTCAGGGTGAGTTCACAGATTCTTAAGAGATATAAATTACACAGCTATGACAGTACACACGGGGAAAGCAGAGTGTGAAAACTTGAATAAGAACTTAGGAAAAACAAAACAAAAACCAAACCAACCAAACAAACCCACACACCTTCAGTGTCCTTAGGAAAAAAGCAAACAAACAAAAACTCACACAAAAGAGATGTAGGTTAGGTTTTTTATTGCCCTTTTTGTTCAGCTAAAGCCTATGTCTCATGCACTCATATTTCCTTTGGTACCAGATTAAAACAGAAACCTTCAGGATCATCAGGCAGACCAGAGGACCTTTGGCATCTGCTAAGACCCAGCATTCAAGCTGTGCTTTAACAACCCTGTGAGCCCTCGCTCATCTGTCTTCATAAAGCAGGAAGAGCACAAATCTGTTTTCCCCTACATTACACGGTCACTCCAAATCCCGTTGCAATTACTAAGTAATTCTTGGCATAGCTGAACAAGAATGACCAAACCCACACTCAAAGAGAATAAATTGGCAGCGAGAAGTGTTGACCGGGCGAAGGGGAGAGCTGGGAACACGGTGTTTCCAGGAGCGGCGCACACTTCAACAGCAGTGATCCGGTAGAACAGACTGACTTGTCTGTGTTTATCGGGGGACAGCTCGTTTGGGTAACAGCAAGCACAATGACTTCAGGCTGCATGAGTAGCTGGATTCAGAAGGAAGAGTACTAGGGTTCAGGATTCCTAGAAAAGAGCTGAAGGAAAAGGACAATCTGTAGTTGTGGACTGTTCTGCAATGTTACCCTTTGTCAGCTGGGCATATCCGAAACAAAAATACCAGCTTTCACTGAAATTCACCTTCAGACCCAGCAAAGTTTGACACACTGACAAAACGAGGATTTCTGCATTTTAAATAAAGCTTAAGTGCAATTTAGGCATAAATTTAAGTTACTGTGAAAAATATATGACCAGACATTAAATCCTCTACGCTGAGCCACTGGTAATGTGCCAGCACACTCAATACTCAGTTCTGTGCCCTGCTCTTCATCCACCAAAACATACAGAAATCATTCACAGCAGACAGGTCATTTCTTCCACAGCCCTTTTAGTCTTCAGACAAGCAAATATAAATGTGTATATGTTTTAGCTATATCCATGTTTTTAAAAGTCTGATATATAGTTATACTTTGTACCTATTTACATGCACTTTCCATATACATTCGCACTTGTTTATGTGGAATAAAAGCTCAGCGTTTTAGAAACAACCAAGTTACAGTTTTTGCACTAGGCAATGATGATTAAAATCTGAATATTTCATAGTGGTGAATCACACTGCCAGGTCTCTAGGGACCAGAGCAATTTGAATTGGCATAAACGAATGTTTCCCAATCTTCTGCTGCTTCTGTAATGAGTTATATTCCAGCCCTGCCAATCATTTCTCAGAAGGCAGACCCACTCTCCAGCTTTTTAGCTATATTCACTGCTCATGAGTGCTGAGAAGGCTGTGCTTGCTTCCACATGTGGAACTGCTGCTGTCACACAAGAGCAGCCCATGTGCACTTTGGACCTTTCTCCAAAGCCATCCATGTGTTTCCTCAGTGCTCTCCTCAACCAGGTCTGCACGGGAGGGAGAAACCTCAATTCGATAGAGCCCATTCTCCCATCAGCTTTTATCTTCCCAAATCACCAAATAAAATAACTTCCAGATCAGCAAAGATGGAAACAGAATGCAAAGCACTTCCAGTCCTTGTACCCACATTTAAACCAGCCGCCCTCTAGGCCCAGCCCGCAAGCCTCTTCACGCCAGCATCTCTGCCGAGCACGTCTCTGGAAGCCTCCTGATGTCAAATGATAACGCATTCCCCCGCTGATATGAGTTCAACCTCAAGAGAAGAGAGGAAACAAGCTGCTATGCACAGATTAGAGCTGATGAGCAGTAGGTAATGATTGGAGCTGTGTCAAATCACGGTTACAACAGCTTTTTTTTTAAGATACTTTCGGGTTCACACACTGAAGTTCTCTTTTGAACCAACTGTGCAAACACCTGAACTTCAACCAGAACTCTGCCAAAAAAGAACTCGTAGGGACTTGTCCAAATGGCACAAGAATGGGCAAAGTTTTGCTTGGGGGGGTTCAAACAAGTACACTTGCAGATAACTAAAAGGAATAGGAAGTTAAACTGTAGACTATTGAACTCAGACTTATTTTTTTTCCCAAAAACCCTGACATTGCCAACCTGCTGTATGGTGATGTGCTACTTCTACAATTCATGATGACATTAAAAATTTTGTTTCTACATGAACTAACAGAACCAAGACAAATTTTGCTGATACATAGCTTTGATTTTTTTTTTTTTTTAAATCTCCCAGAGGTCCTCAGCCCCTAGTTCTAGCAGAACATTTTTACTTCCACCTTAAATAACCTTGTTTAGAAGAGTACTAAAATTGCTGACAGGACGCACTACTTCTAGTGGGCAACCTCACTCCTGTTACCACCATTGGATTTATATTACAGGATTGTTGTTATTTTTTTGTGTTTTAGCTTTGTATTTGGTCATTTCTCAAGGACTGCACAAAATCCAAGGTTCAAAGACTTTTGACCAAAGATATCAGACAGTGATGAAACACACAGAAGTGTATTGACTTACTAAGGTGTAACTTACTAAGGTGTATTGACTAACTAAGGTGTACTAAGGAGTCATTGCATTTTGAATACAGTGATTGTGAGTGTATGCACATCCCAGTATGTTGGCTCCATCAGTTGCAATTAAAAACACCAAAATAAGTCTTTTCATTCATTGTAACACCACCAATGTCAGCCTGTAATATAATTGTAATGAGAGTTATCAGCAATTTAAGTTCTGTCAGCGTACACAGGAACAAGAGAAAGGGGAACTCGCTATGGAAATTACTCTAGTTAATAACCTCGGAATACAAAGGCAACAGCATCTTTTCTTTATGTCTTCTCCCAGCACCCTAAATGCCAACAGTTGTCCATTAATCCATTGGTCTTGAGGCCTCCTAAGCTACCTCTGCTCCCTGTGACGCCAGCTGCGCCAACAGAGTCTCTGCAGGATCCATGCCTCTGAAACTGTTTTCAGGCTCCTAGGAGTGGTGGTTCTGCTCCAGCCCCTTCTATTACTAAAATTAAAGTGAGATACAGGATGGACTATTTCCTTCAACAAATTTTCAGAAGTTGAAACTTCAGCAACACCCCTGGAAAAAGGCCAAAATGGCTAAATAAATCAAAACCACACAGAACTTGTGTCCAACAGAGCACTGTTGTCCATTTCCTGACGGCTTCTGTCTATCCAACAAATTACAACCAATTAAGTCTTTTGCAAAGAAAGTTTTTGTTTACAGCAACGCTGAAGAAAAAAAGAAAAAAAGACAGACCTAAGAGGCATTACTCCACATGTATTAAAATAATTAGTCCATCCACAAACACAACTGGAAATTGCTTTGGGTTTCTCCAAAGGACTTCAGTTTTGGTTTTGTATGCAATTATAGTAATCAGGAGTTCCTAAGCAGGTTCTGCAAACATCAGGTTGGTTAAAATAGAGAAGATTTAAGGAACTGTATTTTTGCTTACAACTCTTAGGTCCTTCCTTGCCATTTCATGCTCAAAATACTGAAGTTGATTTTGCAATCATACTCTTAAAAATAACTAACTAAATAAATAAACCAATAGATGAGCTGTTTATTCTAAGATGTTTCTGACCTAAAAGCCTCACCTATGTCAAAGAGAAACCAAGCTCACAATTCTATCAGCATCTTACTGCACGAAGACCGAAAGCCAAAGCACAGCTTCTATACAGAAGCTAACATTCATAGCTGCATATCCAGAAAGGTAAGCAAAGTAAGCTCTGCTCACCAGCCAGGAATGAACTGCACTAGCAACCCTAATAAACCAATTTCATATTTTCTAATGTTGAAAACTTGAGCCTAATAATAAATAAGTATTCAGAACCTTTATCATGTTTTCCCAATTCTAACACTCTTTACTGTTTATCTAAAGCATTTTGCTTTCCAATGATGAAGATTACATGCTCCTGAGAAAAGTTTTAATTAAAAATACAGTTTAACACCTGACGATGCAAACGAGCTTTATTTTCCTTGAAAGGAAACTCTGTTGACATTGTTGGATACACAGACACTTAAATTAACACATCAGAACACAAGTAAAATCCCTGCTGTACAGAGTCAATCACATTTTTGGCATTAACTTCAATAAAACCCAGACTGCAAGTCTTGGCTGCATCAGATCGATAATTTTCAGAGCCTCCCTGCTGTATGTTTTTTGTATACCATTCTTTTAAAGCACAAGTAAGATGCCCTGACATTCACAACCTTAAAAAAACCCACAAACTGTTACTTTTAAGACAGTGAAAATGTTAATCTAATGGTCAAGCGGTCAAATCAGAAAATACTTTCTGAGAAGTCTCATCATCATAACGTGTGAATTACCACTGATGAACACAGGTCACATAATAACTTTTAAAAGGCTTTAGTTCACAGTATTCCACAATCTATTGAGTGACTCTGTCTTTCTTGAAGAGCTTCTGATGGAAAGAAGCGGAGTCCTAATCATTGCAACTTGCAGTAGCCAACCCAGAAGTCAGTAGCAGAACCAAGCGCATACCTTATTGTCCTGCCGGCGCTGCTTCCCTTCATCTTGCACCCAGCTGTGCAACACTAATGGCATAATACATATTAATGGTTCTGGCAGAACCCAGTGCTACATATTATCCTCTCCCAGACAGAATGTAATAATCTCTTGGATGTAAGTACTGCGTTTTGATGCACGTAACCCACGACTCGGGTGACCTCCCCTGCTTTTCAGATTTTTCCTGCAAGCAGATCCTCAGACAATCAGCACTGATTCGGGGCTGGCGAGAAGGGCAGCAAACAGGAGCAGCCCGTCTTCCAGAAGCAAGAAGGGGGCTCCAGGTAAAACTCCTTTTGCATTACATGTGTGTTCCCCACACTCTGTTTAACACAGGCCTTAGCCTATATTCAAGAAAGCACTGTAATGTATTAAAAATTTTGTTTTTCAAAAGACTTTTTAAGCCCTCACAGAAACTTCTGTGAATGTTGTGTTGCAGCACTTAAGCACAGCAAACAGGTTGTGGGCCCCAAAAGAAAAGCTAGCTTATTTAAACAGAAAGACTACATATCATTTCAGATAACTCTGGATAAAGAATCCAGGAAAGTGTTCTGCCACAATGGTATTCCCTGAAATTAAGGGACAGCTGCAGAGTTAAGCATTCACTGAAATGCTTTTCTGCATGGAACAATAGATAAAGTACTCTATATATTTACATTTAAAAAAAACACAAACAAAAAAATAACCCTACACTGTCAATCTTTTTCACTGGAGCAGTATTTGTAACCAGACCAGACTTTAATACTTGACTTTCTGCCAGATAGCTTTTGCAGTATGCTTTTCTCCTAAAAAGTTATCTCTGAAGGTTTAAACAAGCTTGACAATAATAGTCAGATAGCATTTTATCTGCACAACAAACTCGGTTACAAACCATCAATATTTATTAGATATAAATCTCAAGCCTTCTTGCAAGTTATAACAAGTTACATAAATTATTCTTGCTCAAGATACTCATCAACATATTTTCTATCATCATTAAAACAGCATTCACCAAGTACCCCTTGTCATAGTCAGCAGTTGTTTGCACTTAACTTTCTGCACCTTATTCTTATATTTGCCTAAGCTAACAAAATTAATATTCTAGTTTCCTGTCTCTTCTCACACTTCAGCTCCAAGGAAAAACCGTGCCAAGTTAAAAAATGTAAATAATAATTTATTACTAACATGTAGAACTTGCACAGATCAGAGGGGGAAAAAAGGCATTTTCAGTGTAAAATGCACTGGAGGTTTTAAAAAAATGCAACAGGTTTGTTGCTTTCCATTACAATTTAAAACATTGGATCTTCCAAAGAACAGCTGCACAAATATTTGAGAAAAACTAGAGCAAGCGGTACCTTTAGAAACAAAGAGTAGTTTTTTATAGTGCTCTTTAAAACTTCAGTATTGAATTGTACAGTGATCTGATATTTTCACCAGTAACTGAGTCACTACATGAAGAACACAGAGCTGCAGACCAAGTTCCTTGGTTTCCCTTAAGCCTAAAATGAGACCGCATGATATATCTTCCGAACTTCTGCTCTGCTCTTAAAATTCTTATGCCACCGAAGATATTCCTTTACCAATCTCCTGTTAGGAAATACAGAGGCTGCAATAAAAGCAAGCCAGCAGAACACCTGAGGGACTTCAGAGTTTAATTCAGCAGCAGATGATATTTAAACATATGGTCAACGTAAGCACTTTTCTGAATAAGGACAAAATTAACATGTGCTTGACTGAACTTGAGCTCAGACTTAAATTCTGACTCAAAACTGGCTAAATTAACAGCTGCACAAAACAGACTTGAATACACTCTGACTCTTTCTACATAGCTAGTTTTTAGAGCAAGCTAAACATTCCGTCTTCTCTTTTTGTAGGTAAGCATCAACATCCACCAATTGCTCCGACTGATCTAATATAAAAATTATGATCCGATATCGGTAATTTATCTCCAAGCCAACAGTTCAAAGGCAACAATACTCACTTCATTCTTCCCACTCTACATGAAGGCTAAAATTAGTGAGAAATTTCTTCCACAGAAAACCAATCCAATCAACCAAGTTATTCTAACCAGTTTTAAGAGAATTTAGGTAAGCTTTAATAATATTTACTGTGCTACTAAACCAGTAAAGAAATTAATTCTAAACTTTTGCCCAATGTACCTTCTGATGCCTGTAACTGAAACACCCTTAATGCAGTCCACAAAGACTTCTGGAAATACAGTACAGACATACACACATATATATGTTCTTTTAAAAATAGAACGTATGAGAAAGCACAGTGGCTGGAGGGCAACAGCATCATCGCGCAGTGCCAGCAAGCTCAGCAAAACGATTTAGACACCTAAGTGTTATATTCTGCATATCAAGAATGATCATTCAGCTGTGTTTCTCATTTCTGAAACACCAGGAGAAAACTAAAGCTAAATTCCAAGAAAAATGATTAAATTATGTATTTTCAAAAGAGAAACATGACACAGGCAACTTCATCTTATTCCAGCCACTGTCCTTGGAGAAATCTGAAGTTTTAAAAGCTCCATCTCTTTGCTTGTTAATACTTTGTCTTTCCATCTCAAGTAATTCAAGACTAATTCAGTCTCTAATTAGTTTGGAAGCTTAATGGCCCTTATTCTGTATGTTAAAACTATTTTTTATCGTGTCTGATGCTTCACGGATGTGTCATGTTCTTGCTAATCCGGATCAGCACTTTCGGCAAAATTTTATTATGAGTAAAGTAGTATGGATGCAAGAAATTTCAAGTATCAGATCATCTTGTGACACTGCACCAGAAAGCAAACAGATGGAAATAAAGCAGCTGACTTTATTCAAGGTATGGAAGACTTCTTTCCAAAAGAGAATTTGGGAAGATAAGCTCCAGTCCTTTCAGAATTCTGCATATATGTTGGCTTTTAATCTTAGAAAGGGAGAGAAATACATATCAACATAAAACTATTAACTCTAACAGTTTTTCTTAGACGCTGCACCTGAGAACTACACAAAATAAAACAGAAGAGAGAGACTCTTCACTCTTATACCCGGTTTCTGATCAATTACAGTTTACAGAATAGCCCAGATAGATTAAAAGGGTGTGAAATATATGTTCCATCGGAGCAAGTTCAGTTTTCTTGACACGATGGATCTATTTATTGTGGCTGTCTCACTGGCAGAGGATGCATTCAACCCACTGAGATGCAAAATTTTGTATACACATTATATACTCTCATCTGTCACCAGCAACTAACTTGAAAAGCAGTTTTGAATTCACTCTAGCCCGAGCAACTTGACTCGGATACATTTTAAGATGTAAAGACGTTCTAAACCGATTGGTACTATCTCAGTTTAGCAGTGGGTCAGTACAGCCGCAAACAACTCTGCCTCTGAAATTCAGTTTCTTTCCCAGATGTGACTTGTGGAAGCCAGCTGAACAGCCACATGTTCATCAATCCCATTACAAAACCACCACAAGGCTTGGCACCACGTGCAGTATTTCCAGGAAGGAAGCCAGATGTATATTAATATGAATAGAAGTAACCAGATGAAGGAACACAGGCCAAGGCAGTAGAGATACATGCTCTGCGTCACCCCTCAATTAGACCTACCTCAAAGGGATGATGTTCATCCCATCCTTCATATCATGCACTGAGAAACTGAAACCTGGATGCAACCATTACAAAGTGAGGGTTGAAACCTGGGTTTTGTTTGCTGCTCTGCCCAGGTGTGCCTTCAACCCCAGGAAAACATCCATTTCAAGCACTGTGCAGGCCAGAGATTTGATTGACAGATTTCACCTCCACTGAAATTCTCATGTCATGCTGAGGCATAACTTCACATGGTCTGCATCCACACCTCTGCAACAGACTGCACACAATGACTTCTGCAGATCTTCAAACCAACTCAGTCATTTCTAAAGAATGGTTCCACAAACTCCTACAAAAGGAAAGCGAGTGGACAAGCACATATATTCAGTCTAAGCTGATTTTTTTTTATTATCAACTGGACTCCATGTTTTCTTTCATGTAACACTCAGCCAACTGTGGGGTTTTATAAGGTGCTGGAGGAACGTATTTCCTGTTATCCGAAACACATCACTTCTGGAGCACATGAACAACAGTTTGTGGTGCGTTTCTACAATAAACTAAGAGGGCTGTCAAGTCTGATGGCATATTAGTTTGTCACTTGTAACAGGCAAAGCTGTGTGAGCAGATTAGACAATGCTACATAATTTAATAATTTTATCATCTATTCTACTTGACATTACCAGCTATTCCTCATGGTTTCATCTGCCTATGAGACGCCAGATGCAGAGCCTTTTTACTAAAGTGAATATTGTCTACCCATACACAGACACCACCGTTTAACCCATAAAAGGCAAGCTTGGCTTTCAACACACAAGAAAACCCTTCCGACTCTGTTTCCTGGAAACTCAACGTACAAGTCCAGAGCAGCTCTTCTAAAGAGCTAATGTAGAATGAGATCTGTCCAGGAAATTATACTCACTAAAATATATAACATGTACTTACAGATCCTTAATCAAATTCACAGAAGCAAAGCCTTAAATGCTGACCTTCTGCAGGGGATGAAGTACAGAGAGAAATTGAAAGCTTATAAAGAAAAAGAGGAAAAAAAAAATTAAAATCATACTACGCCAAAAAGCCTCTGACAGTATCGTTTTAAGAAAGTAAAACACAGAGATGGTATCAGAGGTACTATATCTATAGATACATAGATATATATAGAAATGCACACATCTATGCATGTGCCTGATGATCCTAAATTAAGGAAATAGATACTTATCAATGAGTAGAACAAGGAGAGGCACCTACATTTAAACCAGCAATGCTGTTTAAAAACAAGTAGCAAATCAGCCACGTGCATGTATTTGCAATAAAACTTTGGGCTAGCATTGTAGTTTCCCTTCTAAACACAACTTGCAGTTCTAGGGCTCCAAGCAAAGCAGGAACAGAAGACAGGCGAACAGAGAGGTCTAGGACCACAGGAGGAGTTAAAGACACGCTTTGTAAACTAGTCACTAGTAAAATCTTCTCAGGAAATACTGTTACCAGCATCTGCACATTACTCATTTCAAACTGCAGAAGGGATAAAAATAAAAAACTTTTATTCTGGTTCTTGTCCGCTCGGCCGATAATCTAGGAAACAAACAACTTCACCAGCCAAACAACACTGCTTTAATAAAATAGCCGGAGGAAAGGAAGAAAGAAAAACAAACCAACCAACCAACCAACCAACCAACCTACCTTATGGATGGCAGAGGAGAGGGCTTTTTTTTGTCCATGGACCACAACCCTCACTTGACACCGTTGTGAGATGCTCAGCACCAATATGCACTGTAAATTCCTGGGGCAAGTAAACTACAAGATCATTTGAGGCATTCAACCCGTGGCTTACAGTTGCAGCAAATCCAAGCCCAAAACTGCCGGCATGCCCGAGCAGCTTCAAGTATTCACAACCTACAGGAACACCGCTAAGCTGCACTGACCATAATATCTTCCCTTCTCTACAGGTGTTCAGAACTAAAAACTGCTTTTGCAGAGGTGCAAGCGAGCCCAAGAGGACAAAATGGGCCAAAGACTTTAGCTCAAACTTTTGCCAGTTGACCACAGCTCAAAGAATCATCCTAACTGAAACAGCAGCAAATCCAGAAATAAGGATAAGACATTACCCAGCTCCAAATTACTGGAAAAGAGCTGAGTTATACTGAAAAAATTCCTTTTATAAGTCTGATATCTGCCCACAGAGAATCAGCCTATCAAATTTTTAAAGGGCATTTCTTTTAACTAAACTCCTGTAATATATTTTATGCAAGATTACACTACTAATAATTTCCATGGGATTTCAGGCATGAGAAGTACCAGTTACACCCCCACAGGAAGAATGTGTGGAGGTAGGAAAAGGGAGAAATCACTGTGCTTTACAGGTTCACGTATAAAACACCACAAACAAGAAAGTTTGCTGAGATGATAAATTAACAACTCTGTGCAAGGGGCCGTACCCTCCCCTGCAACAGTGCAGCCCAGAGTGCACACACTTGTGCTAGACTGCCGCTCACAAAGAGTCAAAGCTGGGAAACTATTTCAGCCAACTTTGGCCCAGAGCCACCCAAAGCTATTGCTAATGTGACACCAAGCCACAAAGTTCTCCCTATAATGGGCAAGGGCTTGCTTTGTGTTTTTTGATACCTCATTTTGTTGTAAGAGTTTGAAGAGAGAAAACAACACACCCCAACTTAGTGAAGGCGTAAATCAGTGCAGCCCACGGTGAAAGCCTGTGCTCCTCACAACGCAGAAGTGGATGGTGTTCAAATTCAAACATCCTTATCGGTATTTACTCTTAGCAAACTAGTTTGTTTATTTTTCCTTTATGTTGCAGATATTTGTGCCACTTTCCAGCTGTTTATATAATTCTGATCTAAATCAATGTTGACAGGGATTTGCAACCTGCCCATTTGATTTTTTCAAGTAACTGTTCTAGGCCTGGAAGTCTTTCAAATGGCTTAATCTAAATATATGGAGAAATCCTGATTTCCTAAGCAGTTTAAAATACTAACATGAAAAAACAGTGTCTGAAGGACTGCAAAAGTCACTCAACAGGTTCTCCTGACGGCTGTCCCCAGTACAGGTTGTTAACTACGACACTAAACAATTGCCTGGCTGCTGTATTCGTGCAAGTTCTTTGATGACTAGTTCTGCTTCCAGTTTCCATCAGAAGTATCATGGCTAATAAATCACTAACCGTATAATAGTCGATCATCGCATTACATTTCTGATGTGATGCCACCATATACAGAACAATGTATTTAAAAGTGAAGCTGGCTCTTCTTTTAACCTCTATCTCTATTACTAAACATTGAAAAGGTGCAGTTATCATTTCAGCCACCACTAGAAACTGCAAGAAGACCACATATGTAGTGAGCATAAGAGACAGAAGTGACAGAAATTGATAAAAACTTCATCACATGGCTGACACCACATATATCAAAGCCCTAAATCTCATTCTCTGCTTGCCTCCAATTTCCATCAAAGCCTGCCAGCTGCACATTTATTGAGAAGTTTGTGATCTGACAGCCACTGTATTACCAACATTAATGATGCATCAGTCTCTAGAATTACTGGGGAAACAGTCCAATTGATTTTATTATTATACAGAGTTCCTCACATTTCATTTCAGGCAGCTTCCTACCACAAATTTTAGCAATAACTAAAAATGCTACACAGCTGATGCACAAAACGCTAGGGCAAAATACGGTTACCACAGCTTCATGCCACTCAGTTCTCCCTCCAGGAGAGCTCCAAATCACTCAAGACACCACTGTGTAATCCATGAGTTATTAGTCCATAACTAAAAGGGCTTACATGTTACGAGGCGATAAACAGCGCACCACTAACATTCACTAATTTGGCCAAGAAAACTACAAACAGTCTTTAGCTCCCAAAAAAAAGTAGTTTTCCCAAAGTCTTATAAATCACTGCTATTGACACTAGAATCATAAAAATGAATCCCCATATAGACTGAAATTGTTTCCACAGGTACCATAAAGAGTACACATTTTCTTTGCAGTAAACAGCCCGCTTTAGTCTGGCATTTTCATCCTAGAAGGCTTTCTTCACATAAAACTATCACAACTACTAAAAAGATGCAATGCGATACAACAAATGAAGCTTGTAGGGGCTTTTTTGAATCATATCCAAGTATTTTAAATACACATGTCAGTTGAAATTTCCAATATCAGTCAGGAAATGACCTCCATGAAATATCCAGCATCTATTCCCAGAAGTCCCCAAAGTTACTACACCCATGTTTGTTTCTTTCTTTCTTTTCTTTTCTTTTCTCCTTTTTTTTTTTTTTTTCCTTTCAGCAAGCCTGGCAATGACACCCAACAAAACTGTTCTGTCACTTTTTAGGTTTGAAAGAAAACAAATAAATGCTGTCATAGTTTTAAGAAAAGTGATTTTAAGGTGCCATATTTCACAAAAAAAAAAAAAAAAAAAAAGAGAGAAATACAGTTTTCCTTCCCTATTTTTAATCTCTTAACTTCAACTTTTCCAAAGGTCATGAACAAAATATTTTCAAGCACAAGTGGTTTACTCACTCACTTAGATAGACAAGGTCTGCGACACAGTGACAGGAGGAATACATCAGATGGAACAAACAAGAACTGCTGCAGAAATACAATGAGATCCTTTCCCATTTACCTTTTGTCTTTTTTTTTTTTACTTGACGTGCAATTTAGTGATTCTGAGTTCTCTAAGAAATGAATTTGAGTTATTAGAGGAGATAGATTTTTCAAACAGATCAACATGAATGCTTTAAAAAAAACCTGCTACAGAAGAAAGTACTGTATCTGCTTCTATAGAAACTCCTTCCTAACTCCATAGGAAGACCTTGAATTGCAAGCACTACAGGAAAAAAGCGCTAATCACTAGCGCATGTATTGAGAGAAGCAAGCTGCTTCCAGATGTGTAATGCAGCCCAGACCTTACACAAATAAGGGGTAGGAAATGCTGCCCCATCTTTCTTTCTTGTTTTCTTGCAGTTTACTATTTTAGAGGCATGCAACATATCCACTTTTGAGGAACGTGTATATAAAGTTGGCTCAGCCTGCATCCTACTCCCAGGCTCTGCTCTCCAAGCAAAGGGCAAATATATCTAGACAGAAGAATTACCTGTATTAATTACAGGATTGTCTAAAATGGATCCAAGTCTTAACTATGCTCCAGTTCACAAATTCAGAGGTTGCACCCTGCTCCAGACTGCCCACCTGACATGTGCCACAGGGACAGCTCATCTGCTATTAATCCCTTACAGATCACAGCCTGAAAAACCATAAAGGGCAAACGAAATGGGTCCTGGGTCACTTCAGTGCAGCAAATGGTTCAGCAGCTCCCGAACAGGAGTAGAAATGTCGGAGGAAGGACAGAGCAGACCAGCCCTTCTGAGCAGGAAATCAAACAGACAAGCCCAGAACAGGACGTTAAGCATGGGCTGTTTTTTTGTTGCTTTGTTTTTAAACACTATCTAGTTATCCACTTAAACAAGCCTATATACCTGGCATCAAACGTAACAAGTACTTTGTTAGCATTCCCTTTTAGGATATCCAAAAGAACAAGCAAACCAGGCACGAAAACACAATTGGTCTGAGGAAACAGGACTTTCCAAGTATCTTCCTAATGGCAATACGCATAAATTTGAATATCCACAGACAGTTTAGAGGACAGTCACAATCAAACTGTTTTTACTTTACTGGCACAGCTTACATTTACAACACACCAAAAGAAAACCATCTTGCAACACATGTAACAGACTGAAGGCAAGCTACTCTAATAGGGAATTCATTGACTTGGGAACAAATAGTTCCTATAATTAGTTACCAGAAAATATTCAGCATGCATTTACAGGTTTATTCTTGAATCACCAAGTACAATTCTAGGAACTAAGTCTGAATACCTTGTGGGGGTGGGGGAGAGAGGAACAAAAAACCTCAAGTATTTAAACTACCATCAGTTACTCCATTATTCCCTAGATCAAGAACCAAGTGACACACTGTTTATTTGTGCATACAGCTGGTTCTGTTCGTTAGAAAACTGTTTTCCAACATGCAAATAGACGACTTCTGTAGGTCGAACACTAGCATGAGCAAGCTGATAAAAATCACGTTAAACTGAGACTTTTATCTCTCTTATACGGCTGGTGTAGATGCAGGCAGTCATACCACTATTAATGTTTCAGATTATTAAAAAGACTGCTTAAGTGGAAAGTACTTAATATTCATGAAGTCTCTTTAGCATCTGATTAGATTCTTTCCCCTTCCTTTGCCTCATGGTTCATTTATTACATTTTTACCTGGGCCAAAAATGCAGCTACAAAACCACCTTCATTTTGCATGTAGCAGACACTAAACACTGTTAAGCTGAAAAATAGTTCTGTCCTTTTAGAAGCTGGAAAGGAACATTTGTTCAGCAGAGAAACATACCCAGGCTTTCAAGTTAAACCAACAAACACTTTTAACGGACATTGACTTATAGTTAAAGCAAGTTACACTAACGTAATCTGGTCTGATAAGCCATTGTTACGTATTATTATATTCATAATTAGGCTCCTGGGAACAGGCAGGAAGTACATACTAATGGAAGATGGGCCCTGGGAGACTACACAGCAGCCCCGGACCCTGCGTCCGCAAAGCCAGGGTTCATGACTACTACACACAGATTAAGTGATGCCGAATAAATCACATCTTATGCCAAAGAAGTCCCTGTGAGCGGGGAATGATGACAGGAAAAACCCCTGCCTAACAACAAAGGCCATGATCCGACCAGCATGTAACAGTGTGGTGAATTTTATGATTGTAGTTCATGCAGCTTTCTGAGAGCTTAATATGTGCATAATCATCCTTAAAATATTAATTTTATGTCCTAAAAAACTTTGTTCCGTCAAAATTACCCGAGAGCAAGGCCTTGGCAGGGACCCTGCCGCAGGGGAGCATGGCTCTCCTCCCTCTTGAAGTTCACAGGTCTCATTCTGACCTCCACATACGGCATCTGATCCTCCCACATGACTTTTTTAAACTATGTCCATTGCTCTCTCTTTGGAGGTGTCACGGCAAGCCTCGCATCCTCGGCACACAGCTCAGAAGGGCACGGGGCACCCCAGGATATGGACAGGCACCCATGGAGGATCAGCAACCATGCTGCAGCCCCCATCATCCTCAAGAGATGGCTCATCTTCATCATACCTCCATTAAAGAATAAACAAATTTTAAGCTTTTTTAAATTAAGAGGTCTCAATTTTCAGAGTTAACAAAAAAAGAAAAAAAAAATTAAAAAAGAGGTGAAGTAGCTTTAAATTCATCTCCTCAGTGGTAATAAATAAGGCCTAAGCGTGGAGGCAAAGTTAACCGCAATGCTGGGAATCGATCCAAGTCTCCCATGACAATAGGAAAACATTAGAACTATAACATTCAAAATATTATTTAACTTTTAAAGTCTTAGCGCAGCTCAAAGTCTCCTTTGTGGAAGAGCGCTTTTGAAAAATATCGGTTGCTTTCCAGCCACCATTTCCTCCTAATCAGGCCTGGCGTTATTTAAATAGCGAGGAATACCAGCAAGAATAGGAATCGCTTGGCTGAGACAGGGAGGGGGAAAGTCCTTAAAAATGACTGCAGAATTCTTAAAAGCTGGTAAAAGGCCTAATCCTATATAATGATTTACAAAGTGACAAGGAAAATGGATTTACTCTGACAGTTTGAAAGGAGACCAACACAAATAAAATTACTGCTCACGTGGTCGCAGCGTCCCCGCTGCCCCCTCGGCAACGGCAGCACCAACAACAGGAGCCCTGCACAGACCTCCCTGATTATTTTTTTCCACCTACCCAGGCCTCCCTCACAGCCAACACCGAGGAAAAAATGACCAGGCAATTTAAAAAGCAAATTACTTGTGCCAAAGTCAGAAATTCTTTCCAAAGCACCAGCTTATTGATTACAAGCACAGCAATTCACACATAACACCTCTTTATAAGGTAATCCTGGATTAAAAAAAAAAAAAAAAAAGACAACCCATTATCCTTCTCTCCCCCACAAAAATAACAACAAAAATCTTATACCCAAGAGTTTTGAGCTTCGGTTTTATTCATTAAGTTCAAGACGGCAGCACTGCAGCTGCAGTACGCAGAGGCAGAGCACAGCGCCAAGCGTTTGCAGAGCGAGCATGCTAAACATTTCTCTGGCCAGTATGTGCAATGTGGGTCAGAAAGGCCTGGTACTACTTATTTATGGCTTTTTTGATCTATGGAAGATGCACAGCCACTTTTAACCATTTTGTTGCTGAAGAGCAGCCATGACAGCAGCAGGGCTGCTGGCCCGTGTCCCCCCCGCCATCAAGCCCCCCTCGCTGTGGTCTGCACAGCACGGTTGCACGGGTGCCGAGGGACGAGCTTTCGTCTGCTGAAGAGAAGCCATTCAGCTTCCAGCTGCGCCGCAAAAGCCACCCGGGCGCGCTGGTGAGGGACCAGCTGCTCTTCCCTGCCTGCACCGCGCCAGCCAGCTGCGGTGCTGCCGCCACCACACACACACCCACCCGAAACCAGCCCCATCGCCCCCTCCGCTTCTGCATGGTGTGAAGTGAGAGGGGAAGCCCCCCTGAAATGGAGGCATCCTCCTCCCGGATGCAAGGTCCCATTATACTGCTTCACTCCTCCTTCCGTAATATGAAATTACTGAATAAATGTGATGAATGTCCCCTCCCCACCAGAGCCATGCAAAAGACTATAAGCAGGTCATTAACTGCCAAGGTCATCTTGTTTGTGAAAAAGAAAGGAAAACATTACCATTAAGACTCTAGTACAGTAAAACAGCAATGACAGCAACAAGGAAACATAAGCTTAATGTTTCCTTTAACCCTTACTTGAGAACACATTTGAAGTCATCTGATTCAACCATATGACTTCACAAATTACCATTCATTGAGGAGGTCTGGGTAGATTCAGCCCAATTTCATCCTTGCACCCCACACGTACCCCAACATTTTGTGCTGGATGTTGTTAAACCTCATTTCTAAGGAGAAAGCAATTAATTAATCTGGTGTTTCAAAACTGGTCATCAGGAGAGCCAGCCACCCACCCCCTCCCATCCATCAGCTTTTAGGGCGCACTACTGCATATTTGAATGGCCGCGTGGGACCCGCGGGATGCAGCAGCAACACCTCTGCCCACCCCAGCAGGCTCTACAGTCCACTCTTTCCTCCAGGGAGCATATAAATTTTTCTCCATCCGAGTCTTAACTACTGTTTGTCCGCAGACTTGTAAAATACACTAAGAAATGCCTAATGAGACACTGATCTGGCATCCAAATGTTCTCCCCCATCCATTTCCCCAGTGGGCCGGTGCAGCGCAGGCGTCGGGGCCATGATTTGTTTGCCAGCTCTCCAAGGAAGGAAGGAAGGAAAGTGGGCGGCTGGGTGAGAGCTGGAGTCAGCGCAACATCAGCACATGGCTGCCTTGCACATGATCTCAGTCACTCACTACTAAGAAAATGTATACGTATACAAACACAAAATATCCTGAAAGGCCAAATTAAGACAGCAGGTTGCCAGGATAACATCACTTCCTTTGCACCAGGAGCTAATAAAATAAGTGAAAACCACGGTTCTCCAGAAAGACTGGTACATGCTGAGCTTTTGAGACTCTCCAAAAACGCAATCCTCCTGATTTCCAGGTAGCCCAACACTGGTATTTCCAGGGGCCTCACAAATTACTTATCTTACAGTAGCACTGTGAAACTAGCTTCTGCACAAAAACTAGGGAGGTCCACGCAAGAGACGAAAGTTTGCATAATTAACCCCATTTTATTAGTGGGACACACAGGCACTCAGACTCTAAGCAATCTGTTCAAAGTTACTTGAGAAGACTGGAGGGGAAGAATTAGCTGAATCAGACAACCGCAGCCCCGAGTTCAGCGACCCGAAGCCAAGCCTCCTGCCCTCTAACTGAACACTTAACTCTTGCCAGAGAGAGCCCCAACGTGTAGACAAAAGACTCCCGCAGGTTGGTAAGCCAGCTGTCACCTTGCCTGCTGCTGCCAGGAGGAGTTACCCATACGGCCGCTTTTTCACTCTCTGAACACATCTTACTGCAGCACACGGCCTCACAGTATTTAAATTTTTTAAAAAAGTATTTTTGAAAGTTCTTTAAATATTTTAAAAACCTGAAATACGTTCCAGGCTGCAAATATTTACACACATTCTTAACTTTATGTGCAAGGAGTTCAACTGAGTTTAAAAAACTATTTTTATACTTAACATTAACTATGTACATAAATATTTACAAGATTGTGACTGATTTTCCTCCCCTGTGCTCAGTACATCACCTGGTTCTTGAGTGGCTGGGGTCAACAAAGCGAGCTGCATTCTCATTTTCATGCATTATCCCTATTCTCCCTGGCTTGCAAACAGAGGAGGACCAACGTCGAAAGCCAAAACCTAAAACCCCAGGCTGCTTTGAAGTGGTCTAGCATCCTGCAAAAACAGCATCAAAGAACTAGACTGAAACTTGAATAGCTGTACACATTTTGAAATTTCACAGATGAATTTGCACAGGGTACAGAATGGATGCTGCAAACCCGTTTTACTCTTCCTACAAAAACCTCCATAGGAGTTACTTACATAGGAGTTACCCATGAGGCAGCTCGTGTGCACAGATAAACCCTTGACCTCTACAGTCAGGGGGGTTTAAATGAGTTTCAGGATTAAAAAAAGCAAACAAACAAACCACCAACAACACAACCAACCACAACCTAAAACTTTTTAATACTCCTAAGTTTTATTCCCAATTATTAAAACTTGGGAAGATACAAAGTAAGTTTTGGGAGCGTGAGCAGCAGATTTCCCTTCCCAGTTCCCCAGAGCAGGACCCAGCACTTCGCTCCTGCTGTACACAGCTCTGCCTTCCAGTGTCGAAACAAGGCTCAGTCTGTTTAATCATCATACCTTCTAGCTTCTTCCTTCTTCAGCATCAGTCATAAGAAACACTTAAAAATATGACCGTTACTTTCAGAGGTTTGTTTATGCATTTGATAGCACTTGTGCTTAGCTACTTTAACTATTTCCTCCCATAGACCAGTTCATCTGCCAATTTCCTCTGTTTGTGTAGAGCCTTTGATAGTAAAAAAGAACAGAAAAAAAACGCTTTAAAGTATACACATTCTGGCTCTAAAACCACAAAGCCTGGCAGAGTGATTCACCAACAGTCAAAATCCCCAAACATCTTTCTCTTTAAACTCAATATTTATTTTGTGCTTCAATATAAATAATGTCTTCTATAATTTTTTATCAATTTGTAATACACTGAAGTCTCACCATTAATTTCTGAGATCTGTACAATTTTTGCAGCTACCAGAATACACCATCACCATCAAATTCTAGCCCAAATTTGCCTAGCATGACATTAACAGATGCAAACAATCTGCTGCCTTGGATAATGCAAGAGAAGGAAAAATCAAATGACTGTATACAAACTGATCTCAATAATACACTACAAGAGTTTAATATATTTAATGAAAAGCATTTTAAACAATACAACTAAATTCAATCAGTGCTACTCAACAGATACAGTTACAAAATATCACAGTGAATATTAATGGAAGAGGTTTATGCTATGTTACTCTAAATACCTTGACACAAATATTTCAGTATGTTAATTTGTTCAGAATGTAACAAAGTACAAATCACAAAAGAAAAAAGCAAAACCTCTGCAAAAATGAATCTGTGCTCTTGATTTTAGAAACGGTCTCTAAACTTGAAAAACTGCAAAGAATTTGGAGATGTTTGGATGCCTCGCTTCATATTATTTTCAGAAATATGATGCATTGCACTTAATGGAATAAGGGCGTCTTTCAGGCATTTTCAAGTATCAGTTGCTTAATAAAAATAAGCGTTTTTCAATAATTCAGTTTTTATGTAAAACCAAAATTTTGACAGAAAATGACGGCAAGACATGAGGATACTCAGAATTTCTGTTTTCAACCAAAAGTCACACTATTTTTTGCTGAGGTCTGAGAATAACTTTGACTTTAAAAAAATTAAAAACAAGTAACTGGAGGTATTAAAAGCTATTTTACAATAAAGGTTGGCAGTACTAAACATCTGCATACAATTTTATCAGTTGTATTCCAATTTAAACATTATTTTCTTCATCAAAATCTTTATGCTGTGTTATACCCCAAACAGCAACTACTCAAAATATGTCCAAAGCACAAGGACAAAGCCTAGACCCACATCACCTGTGTGTACATGTACTTCTTCACTTCAGGTATTATGAGTGCTACAGGAAATTGTTTCACTGAGACTGCGTGAAGTATCCACAGTTAAATGCACACAAATATGGCCAGTTTAAGATTCTCGCTTTTACTTTGTGAAATTTTCTCCAAAAGCTGGAGATAACTATTTCTGTTGAACGAGTCTGTGGCACCTCATTTGCGTAAGGCATAAAGAGAGAGAACATGCTTTAATAACTAACATGTGCCAAATAATCAGGGAGAACATTTAATTCCACAGGACCGCAAGGCACTCCACAGATATAACTCATCTACGCCCACAAGCCAGCCAGAGCGACTTACTCTGCAGTCCCAAGGGACATGGCCACTTGCGGGCTGATCTGTCAGCTCAAGCCCCCGTGCTCGCAGCAACACAACAACAGCAAAAAACAAGGAGCAAAGAAACACGGCACACCATGGTCCTTAGGGAACACGAGGAAAAACACTTTAAAAATCACAACTGCCATTTAGACAACATGTTTCGTTTAATAATAAGGGTTATTTGTATTACCATGGGGCCCAGGAGCTCTGGCCACCAACCAGAGCTCCCATCATGCCAGGCACCACACGACATGTGAAAGGCACCAGCTCCTGTGCCACTGCAGCCACCAAACGCAGCTCCGAGGCTGCAGAACTCGAGGTGGCAGCGGCAGGGAGCCAGGGGCTGGTGCCAGCTGGCCCCGGCTCCCAGAACGGAGCCGCCTGTCCCGCGCCGGCACCAAGAGGAGGTCGCCCACCAGCTGCTGGCTCCCGCAGGGAGGGTGGGAAGCGCAGATGCTGCAGGAACACTTCAGTGCTGCGAAGGGGAGCCTGCCTCCCCTTTCTGGGTTTTAGCCTTCGATCTTACCATGTGCCCTGTGACAGCACATTGCGGCTTTTTCTGCCACGGATGTGGGTGTGCTAGAGGTACCCTCTAGCCACGCCAGCCATAGGGGAGGATGGGCTCCTGCCAGACTGTACAGTGTAAAATTCCCATCACCCCATTTGACAGAAAAGGAAGTAATAAATTTCAGTTGAAATGCAGTTTGTACAAAAAAAAAGAGTGCACCAAAACACACACAGCCACACCAACGCATCCCATAAGATCCACAGCAGGGCTTCCAGTCTGTGGAAACCAGAATCACCTTCTGCAAACACTTCTAACAGGCACACAGCAGGGGGTCTTTGTCCGAGGGACTAAGCAGTGGGATGTACCACGGCTGGTTCCAGTGCCAGCTCACACACCACCTCCCACCTCACAGGAGGTGCAAGGGAGTTTCAAAAGGTGCAGGTTCTCCAGTGATCCTGAACTACCCATCCCCACCCTGCGAGAGCAGCACACAGCACTGAAACAAGGCTGCTCCCACACAGCCCAGCCTGGCATGGGGAGGGTACTGCTCTCTGTGGTGGGCAGCCTTGGCCCTGACACGCTTCCCTGGTTCCCTCAACTTCAGATCAACAATACTTCTGGAGACTGAGCACTTCCAGCATCACTTCACTTCTCCAGGTCACCCCACTAGAGATGGCAGAGTCCTCCAGCCCCCCATGCGCATACACCTGATGAAGAAGAGCTTTGGGTAGGAACCAGCTGGAGCCACACACAGGCACAGTGCTGCAGAGCTAGGCTCTCTTTGTTTGGTCCTTGTTTTCGGGACTCCTGACCAGTTCCAGGGGCTGTACTAACAGATGACAAGTGGTGCCTGATGTAGGGAAAGTTACATCCAATTTATGTTTTAATTTAGTGAGAATCTACTTGCCCTTAGCAACAGATGCTCTGGTACTAATAGGAAAACAAGTTAATGCAAATCAAAATATTGTGGCTTTAATCATTTGATCCAATCTATTTATGAGCTGGATTTATTATTTTCTGCTAATTGTGAGGCTGTGGACCCATCTCACTTTCCTAAGTGGGAGCACCAGTTAACGCACTCTTTTCCACCTCCATGCCTGCCATGCAGCCTGGCTTCCCAGCTTGCTGCTGCTGCCCACATGGTGCCCGCATGGCAATTCAGATGGCCACAGAGCGAAGCAGGCTGGGGAAATGACCCAAGGGGTTGGGAGAGAAGGAAGAACCTATACAGAAACAGAAGAGGGCTTTTTGTTTTTATCTTCTTCAGTTCACCAGTTTGATTCATCGTGCACCTGCACAAACATTGATGCTAACACAGCACAAGGGTAGGAATAACATGCAGCAGGGAACCGAGAGGCTTAAGTAGTCCTGACAGTGCAAAATCACAGCCTGGGGATGGAAACAGGAATTGTCCATCTTTCTCACAGACCAGTATGTTTATACTGGGCATCATGGTACAGCTCCCACAGCATTACTGGTATTGTTCACTCCTGTCCAGGAGAAGTGAATGAGGACAACCATAAAAAGATGTTGGCCCGTGCTCAAGCCACCCATTCTGGCATAGGGACAGCCCCTTGCTCCCATGCCGCCCAACCCGTCCTGGTTGTCCAGCACTGCCCTGTCTCTGGCATGGCCAAAACCACCTCCAAGACACATCACTTCTCACAGTCTTCCAAAGAAGAGACCAGCAGCACAGCCAGGACCCTGCACAGCCGCACAGCTCCTGTCAGCAGAGGGGGTGGGGGAGAACACAGGACCACAGCCATACCAGGGACATCACAGTCACAGCCCTGTGCTGCTAGCAGCAAAGCCTCAGCAGCTGCATGTAGTCCAACTCAGTTTCTAAAAACCACCATGCCACCAGCCGATGAATGGTACCCTTCAGCAACTTCAGTATTAAACCAAGTGAGGCTGGAAAGAGGTATTTGGTCCAGCAGGACTTAGACAGAAATGCACATGAACACAAGTTTGAACACATTAGGTATGTTGCATAAATAACAACAACAGAAAAATAACTTCCCTTGGACACCTGTCAACTTCAGAAGAATTTTCTATACAAGTAAAAAAGTGTTCCTGGAAAACAAGGCTGGTGTACTGTTCTGAGGTGTGTGCAAATGCTCACTGTTGTTTTGAGGAACTGCAAGGTGGCTGGAGACCCTGGGGTTCAGCTTGAAGGCTGCTGAGCTGAGCCCAAGGGGAGGGAGGTCCTGGCCCTCCCACCAGCCTGGCTGGGGAGCTGCCAGCAGAGTCCTTGATCCACAGGGACCAGGCAGTCATGCAGCCAGTGGTACCAATCACAGCTAATTCTGCCAAAAATGAACCTTTACAGGAAGACAAACAACAACCAAAAACAGCCACGCAAAAGAGAATTAAAAACATCCCAAAAAACCCAAAAGCCGTTTTTCAATCCTGCTCCTGCTGTCCATTGGGACCCATTATTATCCCATATTTAAATTATTCCATTTAAAGGACCATTTCTTAGGAAAGTTTTACTTGTTTGTTTTAGGCAAACAGTTTAAAGTAGGAGAGGAAGCCATCTGCACTCTAATCATTAGCACAGTGTAGCAAAACTGAAATCATCATCTCAACTCCTTGCAGATACTGAAGCAGAGCTTTTATGGCAGGGCCAGGACACCACACCAGGCACACGTCACTGCCACCACATGCCCAGCAGCAGAAGCGGTGGCAGTGCCTGCTGTGGCTCCTGATGTACACCAGACCTCCATGTGTACTCCCCACAGCAGAGCCGTGCAGCTCCACCACAATCTCAATGGGCAGACGTGCGTTCACAGCTTTTCTCCCATCGCAAACAAAACAAAAGCACATGAATTTAAACCAGGTAGTCTTCCAAGATCGCATATTAAAGCTATGAATGTCTGCCAACAGCGGTACCTTTCTGGAGCGTGGCATTGGTCTCAAACTCACTCGCCTAAGGGAAGTGGCACTAACTTCTGGTTGTCAAAACTTCTAAGCCCTTAATTTATCAAGATTAAAGTCAATTAACCAAAAAAAACAACTCCAAGATATTAAGGTTGAATTCTATACAAAAAGGACTTCAACATTTTAAAATATATTCTGTCACGTTATACTTTCAGCTATAATTACAATATTGGATGTGTGCTTGACATTTATTAGTGTTCAGAAAATATTTCAGTTTGCTAGCTCTTTGCCATCTGTTTCCTATCGCTATATCATTAAAATAGTTTTCATTTCTTTCACAGTAGAAAAGATTGTTTTCTAGGTGACTAGACTATCTCCTTTACTATAACACCACCACTCCAGCTTTTTTGTAGTTTTATTTTTTGAAGAGGTATATGCACCCCCAGTGCCTCCCAGCAAGAGCTAACAAAACATACTAGTTTAAAATCAGCCAACTACATTCCCTTCTCTCCACCTGTCAAGAATGCTTCTCCAAAGTCTCTGAGGAAACTAAATAAAATAACTCTTCAGCTGCAAAAAGCACAGGATTTTCCTCCCAGAAAGAGAAAACTTGCACTTGAATATACCTCAGATGAAAACAAAGGTCCAGTGTAAGTTACAGTATGTAACTTATACCATGCAAAACACTTACCATTCCCAGTCAAAGTACTGGAGCTCCACAGCTCACACCCGTGCAGGGGCAGCCGCCCACGTGCACAGAAAAGGTGGTTTCCGAGCAGTTATCGGGAGCGAGTGCAATAATTCTTACCTGGAAAATGCTGTTTGCAGCCACTCACCGATTTGTCAGCACACACCCTGCTCTCGCCTCATGATTTATGATGCACTCCCCAGCACTGAGACTTCCATTACTGTCCTCGTTTATTGCCTGCAGCTGTCATTCCCACCAACAGTTCTGCTGTTGTTTGTAGGTGAGGTATCAAAGGTATTTAGTGTGCACCTAGAGATGCAATTTTAATCAAACCTACTCACAGGCAGTATTTATATGTTAGAACAACTGCACAGAGTGCAGCAATTAACATGGACTTGACCAACTAAAATTGTGACAGCCAGAAACATTTACTCATAAACGCCTCAAAAGAATGGATGGCCAACAGTCCTGTGAATACCTGCTGATTTGTAAATGAAGATAAAAATAGCACCCATAGATCACAAAGCCTTCCGACAGGTATCTGAATACACAAGAAATACATTAACACAAATTCCACAGCTTCACTTTCTATGGCCAAAATGTCAATAAGGCAGTAAATCCAGCTACACCTTTCTCACCACATATTTTCCCCAGCCAGCTATTTCCCCCTTAGACTAGCCGGGTTTTCCAGGATCTCCTAAAAATCTGCTGAATCTGCTCATTTTAGAATGACAGCAGTGGAGCAGGGAGCAGATTTTACATCCAACAACTCCACTTCTAAAAGATCTCAGTGTGTTTTCTAGACATTAAGAATTTGCAAATCAAAAAGTTCTGACCCACTGCAGTCCCTACTTAACTTTTTGGGGAGTCACATGATGCTCAATTACTTGAAAAAACAGGTGAGCAATGTTAGTAAGCAGGATCACCAATTGCACCAGCCTGCTTTGAGAGAGGGTGGCCAACAGCCTCCAGGTGCAAACTGGAGCTACCACCACCAAACAGGGCATGAAAGTGCAAGTGAAAGTGAGAAAGGAGTCCTAAAGCTAAGCCTAATTCTACTTTCACACGTACTCTAAAGCTCCAACTGCTTATAACAGCATCTCAGTTTATTTAAGGAGTTCCTAGTGCTTGTCATTCAGGATAAAACTTGAAAACATGAACCCCAAACAAGTCCCAAAAGACAGATTTTTCAAAAGAATGAAAAGGTATTGTTATTATTATTTAGAATTGTTCTATAGGCCTGGCTTCTGGTGTCTGAATATTTTAAGGCTGGCAATCTTAAATTAGTCTAATCAGTACTCTAAGCACCAAACCCCCCTTTCTGCATTGTAAGTTCTTTTCTTCAACACCATCCACATCTCACAGCTTGAAAATGGCACTCAAGGCAAAACCAACAATTATGATTTTACAATCAAAAGGTAGCCTGAAGGCCATCACTGTCATAGTCAGGCTTTTTTTATAGCTGAACAGATAGAGTCAAAATATAAACTACAAATTAAACATATTGCACTCCAAGAGGAAAAAAAGGATGATGCATTTTATTCTATCTCGATAAAGTACCAAAGAACCTCTGGTGTTTGGAAGTTGTTAATACTTGCAAGGTATACAGATATTGATTAGTCCTATTACCTCTCCATGTTCCAGTTCCTTCAACCAAGATGATGTGGTGACATTACAAGAAGCGTGCAGAAGTGAGCAGTCACTAACCGTGGGCCCACATACAACTGTCACTTGGTGTGCAACAACCTGCTTTCAGGTTCAGAAACACAATCTGCTTTTCAGTATAACAATAATAGGAGCGCATTTCAAAGTTCAAGAATATGTGATCTTCAAACTATTCTGAGGATGCATTTCAGTCGTATAAATACACAATGTACCATTTGTCTTCCTATAACATTTGTCATGAAAATGGGTCTGAACTAGTTACATAACTTCATAAGGAAAAAAATCCACCATTTCACCTATCTTTTTAGACTTTTTTTTAAATTATGTTTTTTATTTCAGCCTTTACTCCCTGACCCTGCTGCTACATGTAACTGCAGAATGCGCATATTTGGGTGGGAGTAACATATCTATAGAGAGCATACGCAGTACGTAATTTACATATGTTACCTTTGATCACAGAGAAAACATTTTCAGTTCAACTAAGTCACTCCCCTCCTCTGCTGTGAAAGGTCTGCCCAAATGGAAAAGTTGGATGCAAATACCTGTCACTCACCTGATGTGACTGCAATGCATCGATGTCTCTGAAAGTCAGAGACGGGGGATCCTGACTGTGGAGAGCATCCCTGAGATTCCTCACTCCCGTCACTCAGGCACTGGAGAGTTAAACAGACCAAACAACAAAAAAACCCAAACCAAAGCCAACCACCACACACAAAAACCCACACAACCATAAACTTGAAAATTCCTCCATCAATCATTATCCCATTTTTCTTATTACTGGAGAAGAGAACGTTTTACTGACAAGGCGGGCAAGGAGGGGAAGAGGTAATTTTTGTTCCCTAACCTAACACAGCTGAGAGAACATTTGAGCTATAATCATTCTTAGATTCAAACAGAGATTCACATCCTATGCTCAGATGCTGTCTTTGGGATCTGATCACTCATGCGTACACATATGGCTCCTCACTGACAAACAACCTGACTCCTCTACTTGTGCAACTTGCATTACTCATAGGAAAGCCTTGGCAGAGGCAGGCCGACATATGCTAATTACTGGGTTGCATTATAATAGGTCTAACATCTTGTTTCCCATCCAGGGTTTTAAAATAAACGGAAACAACAGTCTCTTTGTATACAAAAGTACGTATTTTTGTATCTCAGGCTAAAAATATTCTGCATTAAGAACACAAATAGATCAACTGCCAGAGAATTCCTGCCTCTTCAGTGCTTCTTTTGGGGGTTTTATCCTTATTAAACAAAGAAGCCAGGCAATCTTTAAGAGAGGTTAATGTATGTGCATTCATCTTTCATTTCCTACAAATTACCCTTAAGTCGGGTGTAATAGTGAAAAGCAGAGCTTAACTCCCTAGTCTTGTTTCTTCTATAAACAATTTATCAGGTAAAGTTGTCTACCGGTTTCTACAGCAAAATATAGCATAAATTCATGAACACTGAGGAGCATTAATACACTTCAAATGTATTTTTCATGTGACAGGACATGCATACTATGCTTCTTCATTTTATGATTCAATACACTAGGATATTGCTCGGACAAGATGCTAGCAACATTACAAGTATTTTTTATTTACATTTCTCTTTATTGCAAAAGAGACGTTGAGGGCCTCAGCTGCAATTTCAGACAAAGGACTAAGACTCTGCACTGACATGCTGTTTCTTTTTGGGTGACCAAAATCCAAATTTTAAAACTGAATTTCAAATCATATGGCACCACAAAACTGCCAGAAACTTTCAAAGTTTCATTGACATTTCACACTAATATTCTCAAGATGAGCACCGGTACAAGACTTCCTTTCACAAAAAGGTTTTGTGAAAGTTCATGCATTGAATAAATAATTTACACACGCATTCAAGATGCAAAACCTTTTAGGATACAGTGAAAACGCTGTCTCAGAATTTTATTTTTTTTAAGTGATTGAACAAATCTAATGACAGAACTATCACGCAACTGTGACCAGACACCCACTAGGCATCATCGTCCCTCGCCTCCTTCCCCAGCCAAGCCCCCGCACCGGGTGCTGCCGGTCCCTGCTCCCAAGGCTGAGCACCCACGAGGAGCAGACAGATGGCGACCAGTACGGAAACCATCACACCGCCTTGGTCACCGTGGCAGAGCCCGGGCGCCGCACAACAGCGGCCCAACTATCGGCTGCTTTATTCCTCATCTCAGCTCGTTCATATGTTTACCTGCGTAGGTCTAGTGCTCGCAGCCACAGAGCAAACAGACGCGAGGACTGTATTAGGTGTAGCAGCCCAGGGTGGCACAGGGCCCGTGAGGACCCATCACAGCCAAGTGTTGCGCTGAAGCCAGATATCCAAAGGTTACAGAATAGCGTGCTAAACCCTGCACGCTAACCACCACTCAGTGGGAGCAGTTATGCTCTGGGTTAGCTAAAAGGAAGCATGCCAAACTCTTCAAAATGGTTGTTCAGCGTATCAATTAGTTAACAAAAAAACCCTCAGCAGATTAATCCTAAATTCTACCTTGTGGGTTTTTTTTGTATTTCTCTAAAGATGAAACAACCCTGATATTTTCCTTAAGGATAAGACAAGCACAGTCTTAAGGTGTCCATCTGTTTTCCCCCAACTAACTCCTCAAACCCAAGCTCCGAACCCTACAGCAGCCTCCTCCTCCACTCCCCTGCAGACCCTACACCTCCCAGGCACCTGTCAACCAATTACTTTACAAAGAACAATCTGCCACGAATACAGGCAGAACAAAAAGGACTGCAAATATTTCCAGAACCCATCCCAATCAAAAAGGGTCTGAACCACTAACCATCTACAGCACTGTCCTTTGCAAAGCCTTAGTGGAAAGAAACACCACTTTGCCCAAGCCTGTGCAGCGCCAAGCACCATCTGGTCTACACCTCGGGTGGCCTTTCTGCTCTTCCCAACCCATGTAGCTCCTGTTAGTGCCACCAGCAGCAGTGCCCATCACCTCTGCACTCCCTGCTGCACAGATGTCTGAGAACAGGGCAATTTCATGTGAATGTTTTTAAAATATTTATCTTGTGTCCTGTTGTTGACTCCTTCTGAAGTATAAACAAGGTCTGAAAGGCCTTCCCTTTATTTGTAATTCATACCCAAGGATCACTCGGTATGCAAGGTTTGGTCTGGAAGGTAAGCATTTATACTGCTCAGAGAAGTCTGAGTATGGCACCTTCCATGTATAAACTGAATCTTTGTTAAACACCAAGATGAAGTATTTGCTATAAACAAACATTTCAAAGGTTCCCCAGATTTATTCTGCATTCTGTTGCTTGCTCATCACCAGCAGCTGCTGTCATAGTTTTACTTGTCCTTTGGTAAAAAATAACAAGGCCAACTGAAACAGTGACTCCCGAGCTACACATAAACAAGCGGGTGCCCGCTGCGGAGGTGGGACTTGGTCTGTTTGGGTTTTGAAGCTCTTCTGCATGTCCACCTTCCCACACAACTCCTGTCCCCCCACTGCTGCAGGAGCTGCCGTGGAGCCCCGAGCAGCTGGGTCACAAAGCCCCCCAGTTTCACCCTCCAGTCCCACCCCACAGCAGCTGGGGGGTGAAAGCTGGGGTCTGAGCAAGGCTGAGCCCCCACAGGGGTGCCCGCAGCTGCATGAATTGCTGTGGCAGCAGCAGGTTCAGAGCCAGTGCTGCAGCCGGGCGAAGCCAAGGGCAGGGATCCGGGAAGGGACGCGCCACCCGCACACCTACACCCTCCAAAAGCTGTGGGAAGAGGATACGAGCCCAAATGTTTTAACTTGGAAGGCTGCTTTAACCAAGACTGAGAAGGCTCCGCCCGTGACCCAAAATAACTTCTCCTTACATAATACTGTTATGATTTTAATGTGCGAGATGTCAGAGTTTTTACAGTGCCAAAAGCCAAAGCTATGCATTCAGTTGGAAAGCTAGTAGGCTCCCATGTCTAATGGTATCAAACTCCAGCTGGACTGCAACCCAACACTTCTTCAAACAGTGATGTAAATTTTGGGAGAAAACTCATACTTGAGAGGAGGACAGGAAAAGACAGAAGAATAGTTCCTGAAACAAATTTCTTTAAGACTGATAACTGCTTTAAGTCTCAGCAGGTGAGACGTATCAGAGTAGATCTCTCAGAAGCAAGAAAGAAGGGACTTGTGAATGGGACAAGGCCAAGAACTACTTTGTATGGAAAAAGCCTTCCAAATTCACCAGGCGTTGAGTCTACATTTTCAACTCCAGAACTGCTGCCCACATTTCCACACAAGTACCCACTGCAACCGTCTTGATTTTCCACAGAATAGAGAGTACCTGTATCTCAGTGGCAAGGTCGCAGTTCATGGGTTTGTAAAGCACCCAAGGAACAGTGAACTGAACATGCAGATTGCCAGGATCCCAAGAGCATTTGCAGCACAACAGTTCACTAGCCTGGAGTCTTTTCAGAACAAGCACTCTAGCCTTAAAAAAAAAAAATACAATTGTTTAATCAAATGTGAAGTGCATCAACCTGTGCTAAGTGGAGGAGGGAAGAAAAGCTTTCTTTAAGAAGGCTTGGGGGAAGCACTGGGTTTCTGTAAGGGAGGCCAACATAAGCTGTATACCAGCTGTAAACAAGTTAACTTCCATGATCCCACTGCCGGGAAAAGGGTTATAAGCATTAAACAAACACAGAATTTACAAGGACACCAAGAGATTGGGTAGACTGCCTGACAACCACATCATTCTTGTTCTCCCCTGCAAACCTGCAGGATAATAAACCCTTCTCTCTTTCGTATATAGATAAGTATATAAACAAACTGCTCTTCTGAGAATTCAATGTCAACAAAGTCTCTAAAAAGGCTTTTTAGAGCTTTCTCCTGCTTTTTTTTCTGGTTTTGGGGGTAGGGAGGGGAGATAACCAAATGGGTCTTCTGCTGACCTATGAGTATGTTATAGCTTTAAAATGAAAAAAGTGACAGTGCTTGCTTTCAAACTACACTACCTGCAGGAACCTGTATTTTAAGCAGAAATATCCAAGAAAATTTTCCTGTTTATAAGGCTTTTTTGTAATTTACTGCAGCCAAAACCTTACAGATATGTGCAACGCTAAGACTATGGTTTATGTTAAAGCAATGATATGTAAGGTATTTCTTATTTCCAAAACATCTGTATGGGGGCATCCCACTTTCTGGCTGCATGAAGAGAAGTACCACTCAAATTGGGGACTAGGGCAGCAGGATGGAGTTTCTCTTGCTTTGTGGAGAACATGACTGTAGGTGGGGATCCTGCAACTGAAGACACCAGCCCTGCCTCATTGTCACTCAGCTCTTCAGTGGCGGTTTGGCTTTTTCCCCATCACACTCTCATGTCTCTAAAATAACCAAGGGCAGATGATAAACTTCAAGTTGGAGGTTGCACATCTACCAGGTGAGTGTCAGACAACCACCCAAACCATACCCAAGGGAAGAGCATCAGGGAAAGGTCTGAGCTTCAGTGATACACCGAAAGAAAGTTCAAAGAAACCTTAAAAGCTTAAGGCAATTTCTCTCTTTGGTAAGGCAGAAATCATCATCAGACTGGAGAAATCCCCCTTCTGAGTATCAGTGTGAGACCAGGCAACTTTCAGGGAAGTCCAATTTCCAACCCTCTGAACCACCAGGTGCCCAGCAGTAAGTCACCCTCAGCACAGCTCCCCCACCCCACGATGTCCTTATTCACACAGTAAACCTGGATTCGATCAGTTCATCTGGTTTTGGAATGGGTATTCAAAACCAAGAGAGGAAGAGAAACCTGCACTTCAGAATTTACTGATGGAGGTACAAGAGGTGTGTATTTCAGGGCAGCCTAAAAGGCTCTGCTGTTCTCAGAAGGAATCAGGAATACAGCCAAGAAAACAGACAGATATTCATCAAGGGAACTGTTTTTGCTACTAAATGGCCAATTGAAGCCCCTACTATTCTGTTACATATCTACATCACTGCAGCCCTAATAAATAAACCTTTCTGATTAGTTATAAGACTACCTAAAAATCACCAAGAGACAGATAACATTCACTTTGCCAGCCGGTCAGTCATTGCAGCTCTGCAGTTTCAAAGGAATAATTAAAAAAATAAATAAAAAAATCCAAAGACAACAGAAACTTGTTGTCAATGTACTTTTTCTTCTCCTACTCCTCAAGCATATATGTATTTGCCTAATCAGCGAAGATGGTAAATGATCTTTTTACAAGTACAAAGAGCTTCAACATGAGTGGGACAGAGTCTATCCACATTTGTGCACTACATCAACCAGTTAGTTTCTGTCTAGTTAATGCTGTCCTGGCCAGATTGACTTCTAAAATAAGTCACCAGGAGAGTTTACCGGTTACCAGGCACAGAGTTTAGAACATCAGAACACAAAAGATTTGAAGATGACAACTCCCATGTTGGTTTTGCATGACACTATCAGATGCACAAAGTCTGTGGCTTTCCTTCTCATGCTATCTTTGACGACACATACGTATTATCTATGGGTTAGAGTTGTTCCTATTGCTGAAGTCAGACCCACAGCAGTGTTGCTTTTGTCTGGCAAAAAAAAAAAAAAAAAAGGCTTACAACAACCACAGTCTCTCAGTGATTGCAGCCAACACTGACTACCACAAAACTGGGATATGGCTTTGTAGGGAAAGGATAACAACACTACCCATGGATCAGGCAGCCAGAGGATCGCCTGAGAAGGTTTCATAGGACTGGAGAAGGATGAGGACATTGGTTTTACAAATCAGCTCTCCACCATCCACCGACATATACACATCAAGTCAGGAAAAAAACCAAAACAATAATCAAATAACAAAGAGTACTAGGAGAAATCCAAATCCAGAGTTTTATGACATTTCCACAGGTCTGCAGCATCGTGCATATTAATGGGTTTTGAGCAAGTTTTTTTCCTCCCTCCCCCCTGCCCTGTGTTGAGCCAACAGCCTTCCTGCTTCACTTTGGGAATCAATTCAAAGATGCTCTGTAGAGTCAAAACAAATGCTGGATTACCAACCAAAGGATATGCTTCCCACATTTGTCTTAATGGAATGTTAATATGATAGTTCATATGTGACTACCTCAATATTAATACACTAGACAAAATAGAAAACAGCTCAATTTATTGAATTATCTACAGAAAGGACAGAATTTTCTTTTCAAGCATAGATATATCATTAGATCCTAAACCTTATTTTTAAAAAGCATCAACCATCCCCCCTTCCCTATTGGAAGGGATTGTGTTTGGCTGTTCCAGGATTCAACACAGGAGCACAAATTACTTCTTTCCTACAGGTCTAAAAAGTGTAAGCAACTGAAGGGAACTATAGCTGGCCTGAATCAAATAATCACCTACGTGTGCCTTCAGAAGGGCAGGTTCTTTTAAGAATGACTCATCCCCTGTGGAGTAACTTAATTTCTGTTGACACTTACAGGAGAAATCAGATGGAAAGTGACTCTGTCAGCCTAATAACAACTTTCTTTTTCCTACTAGATACATAATAGCCATACAAATTTGCCCTGCTACATAAAGGGAAGGGTAGCTGCAGCGTACATTTAAGTCCCCAAACCTCACCTTTGCAGGCAATGTAAACTTCGGTGTATCTTAAACTTTTAGAACCAAAAATAACACTTACCAAGTGTTAAGACCATCTCCCACTCTCATAATACACTACTGCCTCCAACAGTCGAGCTGTGGAGATCCATTACAACCCATTGCCTGGACATTTCTCTTGCAGCCTATGTCACCTTTAAAATATTCTAGCATTAACCAAGCTGAATACTAATGATCATGTGAAACCCAACAGGAGTAAAGAAATTGAGAATTGCCACCTAAGTTTTTGCTTTTAGAAAAAGAAGTGGGGAAAAAGTAATTAATATGACAAAACAACATTTCAATTACACAAACCTTTTGTTTTTAAGCCAAAGACCTCATTTTAAAGCAGAAATTCTTTCTAATACCACTGACAGCCTCAACTTATCATCAGCAGGAAAGCTTGCATACACATAAATTCAGTGAAAGGGAAACACAGTATTTGAGCAGGAGGTGTATCAGAGTCCACCTGTGGTGGTCTATATTGACGCACAGTTCACTGTGCTTTCCATAAAGCACACCTAAATGGATAAAGAGGGCTTGTGTTCCTTATCCCACAACAGTCAGTGGACAAGAACAAGCCTAAACCAACCCTCAAGTCTTCAGCAATATTCTTGCCACTCTGCTGTAATACAGAATAGGATTTCACAAAAATTGGTCTAACTAGGAGTGAACAAATCAGCCAATTGCACAGTGGTCAAATTTGTTACCGCAGGCATTAACTGCAGCCCTACTTATTTATGAGAAACAGGCTTCCCAGGTAAAGTCATAACAACCCCAGTTCCCTCCCTCCACAGCATCTGATCACCCACGTTGTCACCGCGGCACAGCAGGGACCAGCACAGCAGGGATCACCAGCTCCTGGCCAGACACCACACACAGTTCTCAGAGCCACGTTTTCTTCCGTGCCACGGGAAAAAGGCTGGATCCTCGGTGTCCTGAAGCTTATCAACAATGCTATGGAAGGCAAAAGGAATTCCAACTTTGTTTCCTTTCTGGGATCTATTTTTCTTCCTTTTCAGGAGAGAAACCAGGCTTTCCAGGCTGCTAGTACAAACATCAAGTTGCTAAAAACCAGCCAACATTGTCTCCAACTATAGTATCAGTGATGTAACTGCCATCCATGAGGGTTCATTGGGTTTTGTTGGGGGGGTTGTTCTTTTGGGTTTTTTTTGGGTTTCCTTTTTTTGGTCAACACAAAACCTTTGGAGCCTATACAAGTGGAAGAGATTTGGGGTAAAGGGCAAGCAACTCCCAAGAAAAGTTATGAATGGAAGTGTGCTGTAAAGACACCTCTCCTTTCTACTCCTCATAACCACCACTGATTAGGACAAATCTTCCAGATGATGCAGAAACTGATCTATTATCTTCCGTGGGTTTCTTAAAATATTCTAAAACCAGCATTGTATGCCGCATTAAGATCGCAGTTTTATTTCATCTCAGACAGCACAAAACACTCTCTGTATATATACACAGCAACTCACGTCTTTCCTGAAACAAAGTTTTCATTGATCCTTTGCCACAGACTCAATTATTGTTTGTAATCATGATCAACGTTTATTTAAGGTACTGTGGACCGTAAACAATGTAAACAATAAAAGCATCTGTCCATGTTGACATGAGTGTCATTGGCAGGTTAGATACCTGTATCGACTGGTCCCGAGGGCGCTCTTTTTAAATTCTGAAAACCCATAAATTACAATTTACAGAGTAATCTTGAAGTCAGCCACCTTCTAAGGCAGTGTTATCTTGAGTAGATAAAAATCACAACCTGACAATTAAATCCCAGGAAAAATTTCATTATTTTAAAACGTAATCCTGAAGACACTTTTTTTAAAAAAAGCCTTTTTTTTTTTTTTTAATGTTGGAGATTATGAAAAAAAAAATCCAGGTCCTCCTCAGACTCACAGAGGACAATAGTCTTCTTGTAATTTGGCAATCAAGATATTTTAGGGAGACATTTTAAAAGCAAAGATAAAAAGAAGAAAAATCCTTGGCTGAGGGACATTGAGAGGGTTTCAAGTCATGTTTTCCATAGCCTCATTTTAAAAATAAGCAGCCTTTTCTTTCTCCTCCTCCAAACTCCAAGGCAAACAGTCACCAAATGCACTCAACTACCCTCAAAGTCACACGTGCTCCATTGCAGATCTTGTTTTCAATGTGTCTTTTGTTTGATGGCTGGTGTTTCAACATCGTCAACTTGAACAGAAAAAGGTCAGAGTGAGTCTTCTGGCATTCACAGACCTGCGCCAGGCCCAGCCAAAAGAAGATTGATGCCATGGTGCATTTCCCCCAGTCAAGAGAAGGAAGTGGAGGTTTGAACCCGAGACCAACTGTTTGTTATTCTCCCAAAGGCCATAAGCATTGTTTAGTTTTGCTATACTCCTCTTAGAAACTTTCCTGCTGGTGCTGGTAATACTTCTGAGTCAGAGTTCTGCCACCACACCACATCACTGCCCCAAGTATCACAACCCGAATGGGCTCCCACCAGCAGTTTTAGCTCAGCGTTCATCCCAGCATGGGGCACACACCCTCCCTTCCCCACCCTCAGGTTTTGCTTCACCTCTGAGTTACCCCTGGCATCCTTACGCTTGCCACCCCAGCTCCCCTGTGTGGGGAGCAGAAGCTGCACCATTAACCTTCCAGCGTGCAAGCCCCAGTATTGCAGCTGGGGAGAAGCTGTTGCTAAAGATTCCTTAAAAGCTTTGGCACTTCAAGGCAGTTGGAACTGCTCAACCAGAGCTGGGGGCCAAAGCTTCGCCATAGCATTAATGGGCTTTTGCCCTTTTAAATTTTATAAGCCTGTCGCCTCTCTGAGGCGCGTAGTTTTATTCAGAGCCCTAAATGGCCATTTCATATTTAAAAGAAAGCTTGCATAGGTAGCACCCTAAAACTACCCCAGGTCATTCATCTCCCCCGCTCTCCTACTGTCTCTTAGGAAACCTTTGATAGAGCATTTGTTCAGGCTGCCAAGTTAAATCCTCTTCTCCCATGTCAATGCATTGAAAAAAGCAGTCAGAACACCAGCTTCACTCAGGCCTGCTGAAGTAAATGGAGAAAACCAATTCCTCTGGCACTACAGAGCCATTAAGCCGTTTGCAGATTATTAACTGAAGCACAAAAATATACACCGTGCACAATCGGACGGCAATGCAGAGCTATTCCTTAAGTTAGCTTCAGTCTCAATAAACTGCCTATACGGCTGCAATTTGTAATCATTTGTGCAGCTGCCGTAACTGTTTAGCGGGACCCCGACAACCCCAGACAAAAGCCGTTTCGCCGCGATGCGGGGGTCACGCTTCCAGCGCCGGGCACATTTCACCTTTAATAAACATGGTAATGGGGGTTGCACTTGGAGGAGAAAACCCGAGACGCCTTCCCACTCCGGTGCCCCTAATCGCAGCCTCCAAGGTAGCACCGAAATTAAACTTCACACGTGCAAAACAAAGTTTACAGTCTAAAAACCCTATTATAGTAACAACTTCCTCCCCCTGCCTTAGGCTGCCTTACTCCTTCCCCGCTACCGAGCTAGCCCAGAGCGCTGTCCCGAGCGGCGCGGGGGGAATAAAAGCGTGGCTGGATGGCTCCTATTTTTATGTTTACATTCCTGAAGTGTCTTTTAACTGACCGCCATTCCCCCTCTTCCCCGCGAGCAGCTCCACCAGCCACCCCTGGAAGCGCTTCCCCCGCGCCCCTCGCACAAAGGCGGGCGGGCGGGCGGCGAGCGGCGGCCGGTCCGGGCCCCCCCGGCCCTCTGCCCCCGCGCCCCCTCCCCTCCGCCCCGGCGGCTTCCTGGACAGATGCACCGGGGGGAGGGAGGGGAGAGAAGAAGGGGGGAGCTGCTCCTTCCTCCTGCCTGCCGAGAGGGGCCCCGGTCCCAACTGGCTCTCAAAACCCAGACACAAGGAATTTATACCCAGGCAAGCTTCCCGGAGCACAGGCGCAAGCTCCCCCACGCGTCTCCCAAGCCCAACACGCGCGGCCGGGCACGCACCCCCCGAGCCGCCGCGGTCCCGGCCCCACCGCGGGGCTCCTGCCCGCCCGCCCGCCCGCCCCGACGGCGCTCGCCCCGGCCAGGGGCAGCCGCCGCCCCGGCCCCCGCAGCCACCTTTGTTTTTGCGGCGTCTCCGACGCCCGCCCGCTTCGCGTCGCGGCTGCTACAAGTTAGACCCGGGCCGGGTGATCCCGCGGCCGGCCCGGACAGGGCATTTCCCGGGCAGAGCCGCCTCCCCGCCGCCGGGCCCGGCTCCGCGGCTTCCCCGCCCGCCCGCCCTCGCCTCGTTCCCTCGGTGGGGACAGCCTGCCCCTTTAAGAAGTCTCCGCACATTTTCCCCCCTCGCAGAATAAATATGTATTTTTTTTTTCCCTGTACACCTATTTCCCCAGCGTGGCCGCTCCATTGTTTCTGCTCCGCCGAGACGCAACCCCTGCCCGGCCGCGAACGGGGAGGTGCGAGCAGGGAGCGCAAATAGACGCGAAACTTACCTACAGATTGCAAAGCAGCCTTGCAGCAGCAAAATAATAAGAAAGAAGGCAGGCAAAATCCTCTCTCCCCAACTGATTTGCAGCTCTACTCGGGTATTTTTAAATATCTAAATTTCTTTTTATTCCCCTCCTTTCTTCTCTCCCCCCTCTTTCTTTTTTCTTTCTCCCCAACCCCCCCCCTTTTTTTTTCCCTTGCCCACAGACAGTGAAAAGGAGCTCAATGTTAGTGGGTGAGTAAGTGAATCAACTAGCAGAGAGCACAGCAAGTTGAAGTGTCAAATTACATTGGCTATTCTATTACCAAAGGGCCATGCTTTGTGGCTGCTGGCAAAATCTGTCCCAGATTCCTATCTGAAAGGGAGCTGCCTCCTACAGGGATGTTCTTTCCTTCGCCCTCTCTCTGTCCCTCTCTCCCCCCTCATCCCCCCGCAAATCACACGAAGTTAAAAATCTTAGATACGAGTTAAAATACAAATATTGTCTTACAGTATATTTTAAGGCGGGGATTCTCGTTTTAGTCTTCCTGAATACCAGGCACACTCGGAAACCCTTCCACTCTGGAAACTGAAAGCACGAGAACATCTATCCTCCCTTCTCGAATTTTTGTATTATTGAATAGGGGAAAACCGCCCTGGACTCAGTACACTCTGAAGCGTGCGGTGCCTCCGTGTGTAGCGTCTTCACGGGAGAATTTTTACGAGGATGGGAGGACCTACCGGGCGGGCAGGGAGATTACACGGGAACGCGGAGATATTCCGCCGCTCCGTACCTTTCAGTTTAGGTGCCGTGTTTGTGTGTGTGTCACCCCCCCCCCTCGCGCTTTATTGCCACCACCGCCACACTCGGGGCCGCTGTTATTTTCAGATCCCGGAGCTCCAGCCACCCAGGTAGGAGCGGGGTCCTCCCGGGGGTCCCCGCCCGCCAGCAGGGATCTGCTGGGGAAGCCGTGTGGGCGGCAGTGCCCGGCGGGGCGGGTCGGGGAGGCGGCCCCGCCGCGGGGTGGGGGGGCCGGGCGGCAAAGGCCGGGCTCCCCCCGCCGCCCTGAGCGCGGCCCGCGGCGCTAACAATAGGGCGTGCTTGCCCCCCCCCGCCAGGAAATGCAGCCCGATTTCCAGGGAGAAAATAACAAGAAACCGTCCTTGTCTGTCGACCACCAATCTGCTAAAAAACAACTCCCTCGACTTCTCTTCCCCTTGATAAAACACTTCCAGGACAATCAATATTTTATGATGAGTTGTTAATAAGCCTAATATATTCATCCCTGCTCCAACGGGGCTTGTTAGATTATGCAATTAAGATAAGCAATTTAAACAGCACTGTGCTGCTCTTCGCTGGCCACATTCGTCTTGTTGGAGGAGGAGAAAGATCTGGACTTTAAAGGGATGTCGAATTACTCGGGGGGCGGAGGAATTTTTTTTTTTTTTTTAATGCGTGCAGCCAGAATCGCACGTTAATGTCGCTCTCCACACCGGTAACCCCGCGGACCTCCCCCGGGAGCGCTCTCCCGCCGCTCCGACGGCTGCAGCTGATTTACGTCCCGATTTGCAGGGGGCGGCTCAGGCGCGGGGACGGCGGCGAGCGGGGCAGCACCGCCCGCGCACCCCCCGAGGGCAGCGGCCCCGGCGCGGCCCTCCGCCCCCTAATTTACGCCTTCGCGGCTTCCCCAGAAAAAAAAAAAAAAAGGCAAAAAAAATAAAAAGCTCTTCCTGCCGCTCTTTCCTCTCCTGCCTACCGCCCCACGATCGCCTCCGCGGAGCGGCGGGGGGGACCCTGCGGGCGCGCCGCCCAGTCGCAACCCCGCTGACGCCCCGAGCGAGGAGGCAGCGCGGCGGCCTCACTCCCCGCCCCGGTACCGCTGCGGCTGCGGGGGAGCCCCGGGCGAGCGGCGTCCCCCCTCCCACCACCCGCCCCCGCGGGGGCGGCCGGCGCGCCCCGCCGCTCCGGCGCGGCTCCGGCTCCGCGTTTTGCTTGCGGCCGCGGTGTCAGCCGGGGAGCGCCGAATAACAAAGACAAGTTTGAGAGCAGCCGCCGCCGCACAGGCTGCAGTGACGTCAGGGAACAATGCTGTGCCAGCCGGCCCGCCCCGCGCCCGCCGCCCCTTAAAGGCGCAGGGCCGGCCCGCGGGGCGCGGCGAGGGGCCCCCGCGGCTGGGGGAGAGGGGGTGAGGCTGCGCGGTGTCCCCCTGACACAGCGCCCGCCCGGGCGGAGAGCGGCGCCGGTTGGAGCTCCGTGTCGCGTCTCCCTCCCGCGCGGCCCGGCCCCGCCTGGCCTCCGCCGCCACGGAGCGCTCCCCTCAGCTGCCTAGAAGACGCGGGGGCCGCCCGAGCGGGAGCCCCCCCTCCGCCGGGCCGGGCGCTCCGTCCGCCGCGGCCCTGGGGAGCAGGGTGAGCTGCGGTCCTGGCTAAACGCCGCCTCGGCCTAAGGCCGGGTGTCCGGCGCGCAGGCCGCGCTGCCGGGTGTCACTCACACGGCCCCTGCTGCACTCGGGAACGTGTTCTTCAAAGGGCTGGGCCCTCGGGGCCACGGCATTACCGAGCGGCACAGCCCCGGGGGCAAGGGCCTCCACAGCCAGCCCTTCAAGCGGGTTTGGCCGAGATGCCACCGCCAGCTGTTCAGCAGTGACCCCCTCGCTTCCTCCTTTGCCCTCCGAGAGCCTCGCCGACCCCAACCACGTTAACTTGCAGCCCACAGATCTGAACGGCGGGTGCCGTTCAGTCAGCCCAGGAGTCATTCCACGCCTGCACAGCATTTTATGTCCATTATCAAAACAGGTGCTGAATAAAACAGCCTTCTAAGTAACCGACAGTGACACTGTAGCAATATAGTAATTTTCTGATAATCACACAGATGTCGTTGCATCATACCTTAATAGTAAATGAATTTTCTTCTTTTTTTTTTTTTTCAGGCATCAGCTCAATAAGGCGTCAAAACTTCTCTTTCCAACACAGGGAAAGTCAAGCAGGAGATTTGATGTTTCATTGCTTTGAGCTGTCTTACAAAATTATAAGATTAGAAAATTAAACGTATCTCTGTGCAGAAAAGCAATTACAAGGGCATAGCCTGTCCTCTGCATTTAAGCATAACTTCCACTGATGTCATCCAGGCAGTAAACAGATTGGTAATAACACATTTACTTTTTCAAGCTTTTTGTAGATTTTCTGCAGAATGCTTTCCACATCACCACATAGCACAGGATTTACCAACATCACCCTGCCATCTTTCAGAAACTAAGCTGCCTGAGCAGTACACGGGTAGGAAAATAAAGGTCTTGCAGAAAATAAGTTCAGTGATTCAGCATTGAGCCCCCTGAGCCTACCTCGACTAAATCGAGGTTTACCACACAGAGTTCAGAGGCACCAGAGGGGCTGGAGGAGATACCAGTCCACAGGGGACGCACAACTGCGACAGCTTTGGCCACTTGCAGTGACAGCAAGCAGTGACTGGTGTCACAGCCACATCGCAACTGCTACACCTGCTGTGTAGCACCCTTCAGTCACAGGAGAGATTCCCTATTTTCACCATGGGCTGCTGCATTCACCCGCTAGGTTTTGGCCGAAAGTTGGTTGCAGCAGGCAGTTTATCTAGAATATTTCTCAGTTTCTTTGTAAATTAAATTTAACTCACTAAAGATTAAGAGGGCCTTAGTTTTCTCTGACCTATGCTAATATGATTCATGAAATTAAAGAGGTGCCTCTAACCCACATTAATGTGCTTTCTTTCAGCCAGGGACTCAGCTAGTCCACAGCAAAGAATAAAGAACTTTCACAGCTGCTCCAGTGCACTGCCGTTTGCACCATAAAGAGTGGACTGGTACTTGGACTAAAAAACAGGGTTGGGAGTTTAGACGTGCGGCCGGGCTGGCTTAGGTTATTCAGTGTTGTCCCAAGAACACCCCTGCAAAGAAAGTGTTCAATTAGGCTGACCAGCCTATTTTTCCAACTCCATTGCAATATCAAAGCAAAAGGAGTATTTGTAGCATGGTGAAGCTTTAGGCCCTTTTTGTTTAAGAGCCCAGGCTGCTTTTTGCAAATAAGCATTCTTGACAATTATGAGGTGGAGAGTAATTGTAACTAGCCTTAAAACAGAAGTTGCTCAAACTTCAGAGCACGATCTCAGATGCTGGCATAACAGCATTCTGCTGCTGCAGCAGCAAAGCCGTCAGCAAGCAGGCAGACACAGTTATCCACATTATTCCACGCTCTGTGGTAGGCCTGTCCACAAGGGATTAGACCAAATCTGCTAACCTAATTTCTGTTATACAACCTAAGACAGATCTGAACTCTTTTCTCCAGAGGATTGTATGTTAAACCAGAATATCACCTCCCCGTAACCCTCTTCAGCTGTAGTTTCAATTAGGTTTTGCTGCTATCATAATCCATACTGTACTGCAATGAAAAGGGAATTGGTTGAGATGGCATGTAGACATTGCATCTAGACATACCCTGGTTATTTGTATACAAGTTTTATCAGGTAACTGCTATCAGTGCAGCTTTTTGCAGCACAGGGTTTAGCACAGGCCATGGAGACCAAAGGGAGTAAGTGGTTAGATCGCACATCCACACTGAGCTATTGATGCTACAGCCATTAGTAACTTAGCTACCTAGTTTAAGAGCTAGCTCAAGTAAGCTCAACATGGACTGCAGGTGTACGGCATGCACAAGAGGCTACCTACAATAAATACTGATTGCACGATAAGGTCTGACGTCAGCATTACTTAGCTTGTAGCTATTTGCAATTGTCATGTCACCATCACGTGCAAGGCACCACCACACCTGGCATTGCCCAGATACACACCTTTTGAAGTCTTCTGAGCCCTCATAGAACTGTTCATTCATCAACACAGATCTCTGATCTGCTTTTCTGTCATAACCTATGGGTTTATCTCATGCAAATGCTTGCTCAGATCAATAGTTACATTGAAGTTTAGCTAATATTGCCACACAATGAGGGAGAACAAGTCTTTTTCCAACTTAGCAACAGCACAGAATGCCAGGAGTAATTCTACTGGATGCAGTTAAATTTCACCAGTGTGAAAGTGAGATTAAGTGAGGCTACAGTCAGGCTGTACACATTTCACTATGCACAGTGAAAAACGGTACAGTTTATTGAGGACTATGTCCGTTTGTGTGTTTTCCTTGATAGTATGGGAAAGAAAGCAGGGTTTATTTGGATTCTTAAATTAGAGATGAAATTGCTATGCAAAGACATTAAGGAGCTTTGCAGTGATGCAAGCAGAGTCCTAGAGGAAAGAGTAAACAATTTTACTGAGAAAAACAAATTGAAAACAATTACGAGACGTTAAGACAGAAGTGGCTGGAGGTTTGGGCTTTTTTTTTTTCCCCTTCCCTTTTCCTTTTGAGGCCTGAAAACATTTGCCTGTTGTCTTAAATTTGATCCCTCTTTGATCCTCCTCAGCCTATACTGCTTAAGTCACATAGACATTCGTGACTAAAATCAAGGACCAGATTCCTCCAAAGGAGCTTCAGTGCCACAGGGAAGGAAAGAAAGGAGCATTGTCAAGACATTTTTTAGTCACTGATGAAACACATCTTGTCTTTTATGGGAATTTACACTCAAACTTCCTTTTACAGTCATTCTTTCTGAACCAAGCTGCTATTTATGCCAGTCTTCTGAAAATTGTTCCATGTACTCAGAAGCCTACAACTCTTCTGGGGGCTCTTCAGGGTGCCATGGCAAGGCAACGTATACACTTAACAACTCCCTAGTCTTGCAAACACGAGACCCAAGTAACTATGACTCCTGAGTAACCACTGAGCAACTTTGCACCCATGGCTCAGTTAGGCGTGGGCTATAGTTTGGGAAGGGTCAGAGCTGTAGTTTACAGCATTGCACTCGGCATTCACGTGCACAGCATTCTGGATTAAGCAAGGTGATTTGATTATTAGTAGTTTGGCAAAAAGAATAAAGCCTTCAAAAATATGATCTAGAAAGACAGCACTGAAATCCAGGATGTATGCCTTCAGGAGTCAAGGATACGGCTTAAAAACAAAAACAAAGAAGAACTGAAAGGATAGGAAGAGAAGTCATGCCGTGTGCTCAATAACATACTGAAAAGGAACTTAACATATGTGAACTGAGGAAATGCAGCATTGTAAACATGCTATTTATATAGTGCCAAAAGTGTACTTTTATGGGGACATAAACATTAGTCACCCCAGTGCATACAATCTTTCCTGCTAAAGAAGATAAAGACACATCCCTGTCAAAGCCAAGCCAAAGTCCAAATTCAAGAGCCAAGCACATCTCAACTTTCAGAAATCTCAAAATTTGGTCTGGGGTGAAGTCACTTGGCTCCTGCAAACCTTGCCCATAAAGCAAATAATTTCAGAACATTGCAACTGAGATTTGTAAATAAGGACTTTAGTCACTTCTGTTGTTATTAAAACCTTTTCTTTTTTTTTTTTTTTTTTTTTTCCTAGTAACACCACACAGTTTCAGGAGGAAAAAGTGAAAAAGAACACAACCTTATCCAAGTTTAAACTCGGGAACATATTCAGGCAGAATATAATTAGCAAAACTGGAAGATGGGCGGATGTGCAACATCATGCTCTTACCAAAAAATACCCAAGGATTTTGAATGACCACAAACATCAGAACCTTATTTTTAATCTGTTCCAAATAATGCCATCGTGTAACCTTACATAAAACCAGACATTCACACAACTACTTTGAGAGCATTTCACTTAGTCTGTGAGCAGAGATGTCCATGATGTGGATTCCTGTTTCATAGATGGCAGAAGGATTGCTATCATTTGACTATCTACTGTCAGAATTTGACAGTAAGCAGGTCTTCTTTTAACCTCACTGAATTTTAGTGGAGAAAGGTAATGAGATTTAAAGAACAACAAATGCAACCATGTGTAGAGCAGGAATGTTGAACTCTGAGTCCTACTTCTGTTTCCTTGTCTTCAGCTCTTATCTGACCCAGTCAGGAGACAGAGATGACAAATAATGCAAGCACCAAGTGGAAAACTCTTAGACTGAGCTCTGGTCTGAGTTTCTGCGAGAGATTTTAGTCTAAACTAGCCAGCCTGACAATGTCAGAGGAGAGCAAACAACAATAAAGTAAGATGTTATTGTAAGGACAGTGAGGACTGCTTCATATCAAAGCTTGCCAGAACATTATAATGCTTCATAACACAGCTAATAATGCTAAATAAAATGTAGCCTTAGACACACTTAGGACTAGATTCTCAATGGGTCCTCTCATTTAGCATGCAGCATAATTTATTTTTTTTCCCTAACCAACTGTATTTTGTACCACAAGAGATGGTTAATACAATTTTGGAAAGAGAAAATAATAATTCATAAAATATGAATAAATAACCATAAGTTGTTTACACAAATAAACATTCTGAGGCATGGGATTTTATTCAGTAATTGCCATATTGGTCATAAAACATGCCCAAGAGCCCAAAGAATTACTTCATTGCATTTAGCAGCAACAATTAACCTCTCAATTTTTCACTGCTTTAACAATCAGTATGGTTTTCTACTCTCTAAGAAGAGTTAAAATCAATGCTCTTCTGTGTGGCTGTCCGCTCCACAGGTGAGTGCAAGTGGCACAAAAAAACATCAAGGCTTGAACTGTGATCTGTTAAGTGTAGGCAACAAAACCACACAAAAAATAATAAAAGAAAAAAAGACGATTTTCCTTCCTATTCTGGGGGACTGCATAGGGAACAGTGAAGAATTTCAGAAAAAGTCTCCCTCACACAAGTACCACAGGTAAAAAATTGCTTACAGCTGAATAGGAGAATAAGTGTAAAACCGAGGACAACAGGAAGAGGTGTGGTCCCTAATGCATCATTTGCTCTATTTTATTGTCTGTGAGCCAAGAGAAGTAGACGGCCACTGAAATTCCTAGAGAAAAGAAAAGCCCAGAGGACTACTGAATTAGCAGGTTTCCTGACGCTTGTGATTTTTACATTAAATACTTCCTATAAGAAAGAACGTGTATGTTTTGCAAGAGAGAGCATTCATGAGCTGAAACCTTTTTTTCTCCCTCAATCTTAATTCAAAGATTAATTTAGATGAATAATGTAATTAAGTAATTCAGAAACACTTGTTTTTCCCCCAGTAGCAAACATTCAGCTAAACATGGCAGCCAAAGGGCATGTCATGAGAACCACAGTCGTCCAGACATTCGTAACTGGAGGAAGAGTGCAGATGTGATAGGAATTTGGGAATTCTTTTCAGGTGAACTGCAGATGTGATAAAGGATGTAGACACTGATGCAGCACAGCTACCTCACAATTTGGATAATTAACCCATGGGTAATCACGAATTGACAGTATTATGCTAACTGCAGAAGCTACTGCATCCTGGAAACATTGCTGGGAATATTTATCTTGTATTTTCATCTCACTAGAACTCTAATTTGGACAGCATATTGACCTACTTTCAGTAGGTCACTGCTTTCAGTATGTAAACCCCCACCATCCCCAAACACGGCTATTTCAAATAAGGACAAGGAAAAGAAAGACAAAACTACAGATGTTGCTCGTGCATACAATCAATGCATCCCTCCCCCACTGAAGTTTAATAAGGATTGTTAGTACATCATTGTAGCTGGTAATTGTGTAGGTACACATGGTAATTGCATGTATTTGCACTAATTATGTAAATGCACAATAATTAAAGCTCCAGGGTTTTCATGGTAAATTTTTAAGACACTCATGGATTTGTCATGGCAGAAGTGTCAGTCATGTAACCTAGTGGGAAAGGGGGGGAGGAGGAAAACATGCTTTTTAAAATACAGAGATTTTTACATAAGTACGTGGTTAAAGGACACTGCTTTGTCATCAAACACAGCTGTCATGACTGGGCACAGTTTCTTTCAGAGTCTCTTACCAGAACGAAAATAAATAACCCCCTACAACATACTAAGTTTTTCCCAGTAGGTTAAAATTAAAGATCAGGTATTCCCCCACTTTCTCTACTTAACATTCCAGCTTTTCCCACCTAGCCTTTGAAAGGCAGGAGGAGCAATGAATTTGTGCTCTCTTTTTCTGTCGTGGTTGATCAGTCACTAATATTACCAGTTTTCTCCCTCTCCCAGGGACCTTATCACAGTCCATTGAACATGTCAGTGCAAACACCCTGGTGCTGCTTGGATTTGGATCCATCTCCCAGTGTGGCCTGCTGCCTTTGCACAGGAGTTGTACACTGGATGTTAAAGTTGCTTGTGTCTTGGGGTCTTCCTCCTTTCCTAGCCTCTGCTAAGACTTCAGCCATTCACCCCACACTCAGATCTTCAGAAGTGAACTTGCAGGTTTCCTCTGGGGAGCACCCAGACCTTCCCCAGCACACGGCACAGGAGCTGCCCATGCTCCCCACCGCGCCACAGCACAACTGCTCACCACAGCCTTTGCTGCTGCGCTCTGTGGACCTTTAGGGTCCTAGGGAGTTAACTACTCCTTAATGACTCCAGGCATGTGAAGGAAAAACAGCTTTAGAAGCGCACAGTCTGTGCCTTCTTATACTAAGACAGCAAATAGGGACACACATTGTCCAGCTGTTTAGATAGTTTTAATCACCTCTGGCAGCAAACCTGAGCAACTCCCCAGAATAATGCTGTTGTCCTGATGCCAGGAGCACAAGGAGCTGTTCAAGAACCACAGCAATGCAATATAAGGTGCTATAAATTCAGAACACTGCTAAGTATTTAACACTGAAAAGCTTTCACTTCCAAAACACATTGCTTGAGACCTTAATCACTAAGTCAGTCAGGTGGTGTTTTCGTAGTCACCAAAAGCTGTCTACATTCATAAGACTTAAACCACTTCGAAAGCATCAACCTGACTTGTATTTAATGCACAAATCTTACTTGCACCACCACCCATTTGATTTTGGGTGTTCTTGTTGGCCCCCGCAGCACCGCTACAGCCTCACTTGTTCATACACAGCTGCTTCACACAGGGGCACCTCAGCAGATAGTCAGTGCAAGAGTTTTAAGCTCCCAACACCTAAGAACTTAAACTAAGACACAAAAGAGAACTTCCTCAGGATTTGCAACAAAGCTTCAAGAAGATTTGCAGGACTCGTAACCACACATTTTGCCTTATTTAAACCTAACCCTTTATACAAAGGTCAAAAAGCTCTACATTCATAGCCTCCACCTTTACTGCACCCCAGCACAACACCAGCCACATCTCTTACCTGTAGGACTGAAGACAGGCTGTTCCAGGGTAGCAGAAAAGAGAAAACTGGATCCTGTAACCTTGAGACTACAGGCTGTAGTACCAGCCTCCAAACCCTTCCCTAAGGCTCCGTGTGGCCCTCCCAGATGCTCATTTCAGGCAGGTTTTTAGTACAGCTGTTTCAAATTGGCTACTCAGCCACAGCTGGGGCAATAATTAGTTCTCTTTAATACTTAATGGGTTGGAAGAACGCACGTTTTTGTTGTTGTTTTTTAAGCTCATTTTTCAATGTGCAATCTGCCAATTGTTTTCTGTCTTAAAATAACAAAACAAAACCACAACCTTAACTCAATAACCCCTTTTACCCCCAAATGCCCAAACCCTTTTTCTGAGAATAGGACCAATAAATGTTTCTGCCCTTAAAAAATAAGGGGAAGAAATTACTAGAACTACAGTTGAATCAAAATTTTCTATTTTTCCTGATGCTGTAAATGGGTTTCACATGATTAAGGGGTTTTTTTGTTGTTGTTGTTTGGTTGATTTTGGGTTTTGTTGTGTTTTATTTTTTTTTAATGTGGTTTTGAAGATACTCTTTCCATTTAAAATCTAAAATTAAAGAAAAAATATAGCTTTGTGATAAAAATTCATCAACTCCAGTACAAAATTAATTTAAAAGCACCTTTTAATTGGTGGAGTTCATTCAAATAAGATAGGCCGTCTAGGACAGAGACTATTTTCTACTTTGTTTCTAACAACAGACATATTTTCGAAGTTTTTATTTCCTATGTTAATAAGAATGCCTACACTCAAGCTTGATAGAGATTAAAGATGCTAAGGTGTCATTTTAAAATTTTCTATTTGCAGAAACATGTTTTTTAATTAATTGAGAATCTTGTAGGAGTACAGAGGGTTTCACAGAAATGTAGTCTTTCTAAGAAAACATAAATATTGCTAAAACAGTGTTCTGTTGTAATAATTTCCTTTATTTTTTTCAGTAAATTAATCTGTTCTTCAGATCATGGATTGTGGATGTCTAAAACCATAGAATATGTGTTTTGTGGGCATGAATGGAAAGTAGGCGAGTTGGGTTACAGCTAGAGCATGTTTTCTGTGTGTCTGTAGGGAATTTATTTCAGCTTGTCTTTGTTGTACAACAGTATTGTGAGGCTAAGTTGGAGCTTTAACTTGTGTTAATGCAGGACCAAAGGTCTTTCGGATGTTTATGTCTAGCGGCAACTTGTATGATAAACACTTGCTTCCAGCACCGACACTACCCAAGCCAAGTAAGCCTGCAATCCAGTAAGGTCCCTTGGTCCTCATTCTCCTCCACTTACCACCCAAATACATTTACACAGACAGGAAAATACTAATATCTCTGGGGAAGATGTGCTGGTCACAAGGAGAAAAATTAATTTGTCTGAGCCCTAGGGATTTTTTTAAAGGACTAGCGAACTGAAGGTGTTTATGATATCTACTAGTATTATTCAGATATGTCCTTTTGGTATCTCATACTCCAGCTATGAGCTGCAATGCTAGTGGTGCCAGGCGCAGTGTAAACACAGAACTGTTCTCTTCATATTGCCCTAAATGTCACTGTTGCTTTTCCAGTATGTTTCAAAGGTTTTTTTACCAGCAAGATCAGTACCAGTATCTCCACTTTACAGGTGGGAAAACTGTGTCATCAAATGGTGAAATGACCACAGTCACCTAGAAGACCAATGGAAGAAGGCAATGTAGATATTTTAGAGCTAGTGCCACTCTCTCTTTACTGTTCCAGTGCAAGCACTTTCTTTTATGAAGCGCCTCTCGGGTCAGTGCCTAATTTATGAAAACAGTTTTGGTTAATCAGATTAGCAAAAGTAGTTTGCTGGTACAGTTGACATTCACATTCCTTAGCAAGAAGAGCTGCACTGTTAACTTGTCTGAAAATCATGTCCACAGTGTCTTGAATTGATAACTTGGGCATGAAAATATCTGCAGTTAGCAAATAGTTTATTTAGAAATCAAACATCTGTGTGATTCTTTTGGCCTGCATGAAAAATATGAACAAATATTGTTAAATACAAGTAGATCTAAGTAAATACAATTATATGCATATCAATGTACCTCACAGGTGGTGGTTGTGAAATGAACTCATTGCTCTGAGATCCTCACACGAAATGCCAACACAGCAGGTTATTCGGTCGGACTGTTGGAACATACGAACTGTGGCTGTTTCAAGCCTGTCTGTGGTGAAGGTTTCCTTTACTGGATATCTGCAACCCAAACACCCAGACAGAAGACGTTCTTGCAAATCCAGGCATCATGATTTACTCAAAAAACAGTAGCAGATGCATAACCAGAACCTGAACCTGTTCCTGACAGGGAAACTGCATTGTCAAGTGCCTTGTTCCAACAAGTCGGCAACAGTGTCTGCATATTTTAAATCGCTGTGTTGAGTCATCATCATTTAAATGGAACTTAAACCACCTGAGCGTGTCATCCTTACCCACTACAAACCATCTATGGAGTTTTCCCTTGCAGAGCAGGCGCAGCCCCATAAATTCTTCCTGAGTGTGACCCAATGCTGGGAAGTTATTTCCTAGTTGCTGTATCACAATATATGGCTTTGAAGGGAAGTGTACTAACAGTTCTTTCTTTGCTGTGCTTGTTCTTTTAAAGAAGAAAAATAATTCTATTGTTGCAAGCAGAAATACACTTGTTCTACTTGCCCTTGTCCTCAAAAATTTAAAAGCAGAAAAGTAATCATTTAAGCTGTTTCTTTAGCTGTGAGGTTTTATTTTATTTAATCTCTATGCATACACATTTTCCAGTATACATGCTGAAACAGCAGCCATTTGATTTCGTGTTATCATTAATGATTCTACATTTTTGTGAGTGTTTTGTTTTAAACAGAGGCTCATGCAGCCAGTTTGACTTGAATTAATGGCTTCCTCACTGTTGAAGAAATTCTTTCTACAAATGCTACTTTTTCATATTTCCTTTCTGAGCAGCTGGCACGCAGCAGTTAGACCCTATCTGAGAGGTAGAGGCCAAAATAGTCTCAGTATGTAGAAGTGGCTTTAAGACCACTTATTACTACATGGACTTCACCTTTAAAAACCTGGAAAGTCCCTATATGGATTTGGAAGCACGTATAACATACATTGTACGGCTGCTACTGTTGGGTTTTGCTTAAATACTGAATAAAACTTGTAGATGGAAGCTAGCAGCTAACATTATTTTTGTTCAGGCTCCAAAACCTCGTATGATGGGGAGAGCAGTGACACCTCCAACATTATGTCCTACACTGGTTTGGTAGGTCTTGAAGATTAGATCAGTGGAGTACAAGGTATCCTCATCAAAGTCCTGAAATCACAAGGCACCTTTGCTGGAAGAAATCTGAGTGAGGAGAAAGTGTGAATTCTCATGCTGCCTGAACTGCTCTATCATTTTCACAGGTGAGAGAAATCCCAGTCATGGGCAACCTGTGCTAATGCAGCCCATCCTCCCCTCAGCCTTGTCTCCTTGGATGGTATTTTAGAATCAGTCCTCGGGGACTGAAGGGAGACTTTGTCTGGCTCTACAGAGTGGGAAAGAGAGAAGCAGAACAACTGATGTCTCAAATGATGGAGATGGAAAAACACAAAAGAGCGATTAAAAAAACACCAAACCCTTAGCCTGATATTAAACATCCTTCCTATCTTGTTTTAAATTGATCTGGAGGAAAGGGTAGACGTAATTGACTCTGATCCTTTCAACTATATGAACACTCTTTTTGCTATTTTATAGTCATGTGGAAGACACATCTTGCCAAAGCTGAATTCATGTAATTCATGTAATATTTAGACACCTGTAGTGAGATTATTTTTCCTGTTTTAATTTGAAGAGCTTGTGTTTCTCAGTCTTTTTGCTGTTCAGATTGCTGAAGAATTTAGCTATTTCCCTGGGGAAAATGTATGCCAAAAAACCTGGCAGTCTGGCCCAACAGTACTTATATTCCAAGTATTATAAAACGTATGTAACAAGAATGCTGTTGCTTTCTTTTCAGGGAAGCTGAACAATGAATCCCACAGGGCATCAATGGGAGCAGAATCAAACCTCCCTCCATTCCAGTGTGTTTTCTCTGCTTTTGTGACATGAAGTTAAGGCCCAAATTCTACTAAATACGAGACAGGGAAACTGGTGCAGCCCAGTGGCTTCCCTGAGGTGCTATTTACATACAAATTGTTGCAAGATTAGGATCAGAGGCTCTTTTGTCCATGTCTACCTCCTTCATTCCTATTTGTCTGTTGTTATGTTTTTCTCTTTAAATTGTTTTAACTGAAGGCAAGCAAATATGGTTGGTACATTTTAAATCAGTGTCTGCTCTGCTAATTGTTGGGCTGGCGAAGATCAGCCATGGAGAGTTTGACTTCAGAGCAAGGGTCAGGCTCGTAGAAAAAGTGACTGTATTATATGAGATGTGTAAGGACCCAGTTCTGCAAGACTGAATCAGGCCCTTAATGATTCGACCAAAAGCCATGCAAAGCCATGAGACATTCACGGTGAAAACGTGGCATCCAACTGTAGCCATCCTCCTTCCGCAGAGCTCAGAGCTTTTATGAATACCAGTCAAGTGGAGTAAGATCTACCCCTTTTAAATGGTCTGTTGCCATCCACAAGTGCTCGATAACACAGAAGTAGTACTTCTGCTTTCTTGGAACAAGGCTGCAAGCTAAAACTACTCCTCTGAGCCAGTGGAGTTGCTCTGAGTCTGACCGCCAAGTGGTATATGCCTAATGTAGCTATACATGTTTGTCTGATGATAAGATTTCTGCTTCAGAATTTGTTTTTATTCAGAATCCAAAGAATAAAGTTGGCACATTGAAGATTTCATGTGAAAATTTGAAAAACCATGCTTGCCATCAAAATATTAAACAGTAATATCAATATTGCAATACTTAGTATACCATAACATTGAAAACAAAAGCAATTGAAATGAGTCAGCATGAAATGTTTTCCTTTTATCAAAATAAATGAGTGTTGATATAATGAACTTCTGGTCTCTGCCTTTGAAAATGTCATTGAAATCAACACATTCTCACAAAATATTTGGATTTCACTTGAAATTCATTTTCCAGTTGAAAAATGTAGGCTCTGCATCAACCTAAACGGCTGCAGGAGACAGAGGAAATGGTAGATTGGACCCTCTGGTTTTATATGGGAGTGAGAGCAGAAAGTGCTATATGGTATGTGTTAGTGGGTGTTAATTCACATGTACCTGCTTACAGAGATCTGTGGGCAGCTCTGAATATTGTGCGATGTCCGATTTCTTTCTGTGTGAGTAAAGAACAATATGAATACTTGAAAAGCTGGAGCCTGCTCTGGAGTAGAAAAGCCAGCCCCAGTACAAAGAAATTCTTGTGCCTTTTTAATTACCCTTCTTCACCTATAGGTGGAATTTCCACTCCAACAGCTTTAGCAAGGAGCCTGTTAGCCTGGGAGGAGATTTCTGTTTGTCTTTGTACAGCAAACACTGGCTCTGTTGTGTAGCGCCAGTTTCTGATTCTAATGATTTCCTGAATTCATTCTCTTCTGTACCTCAGGGAAGGAAGAGGTGATCCTCTTGAAAATTCAGATAATTGCTTTTATTTGATTTTTATTAAGCCTCATTCAAGAATAATATGATGGCTTTTTTTATTACATTGTTTATCACTGTGGCATTTTTAAATTTGCTTTGCTAAAAGAAACAGTTTACTAAGCCAAAGTTTTAATTCCAGGACTTTTGCAGGCAGAAAACTGGGAGCATTTTTTGAGGTTGTTTTGATTTCAAAGTCTTTCGTAATATTGATGTCTATCTCTTATTATCTCCAATTTCTTTCTTTAATAGCCCAGGCTTCTTCCCCAGCCCAGCAGCCAGAGCAGGCGATTGTTCATTGCACATACATCTGTGGCCAGGCAGGGCGAGGGATGCTCTTTCTCCCCAACTCCGGCTATCACATCTCCTGGGCAAAGCTGATACCTGCCGTCAGGCGCAGAAAGCTGTGGGAAAGCAGCAGGCTCCAGCTCTGGGTGGAGATAAGTGTGGGGTCAGGCACAGAGCTGCCTGGGGGTTATCCCACTGCACAGCCGGGGAAAAGCCACCCCCTGGTTTTGGCTGAGTCATGGGCTCTTGAGGTGGGAAATCCATCTTCCCGCTGGAGAGCAGAAATGTGCAGCAAGTCCTTCATCCATCCATCCATCCATCCATCCATCCATCCATCCATCCATCCATCCATCCTTCCCTCCCTCTAAAACTCTTTTGTGGCTGATGTTACAGGTATTATTCCCATTGTACACATGGCGTGACTGATGTGGAGAAGCAAAATGCACAATCTGCACTTAGCTGAAATAAAAATAGCCGAGCAATGAAAATTCAGGACTGACAACTTCATGTGCTAACACTAAAGAATATGGATTTGGGAAATTTAATCTATTTACCTCCTTGCTGCCAGTGTGACATCATCTGTTGTCCGTTAATAAGTCACACACAGAGGTACTTGATGTGCGGTTTTGTGAGAGCTATTATTTTAAGAGTTGGTCATTTAAAGGTAAGTGTTTAGGAACATGAGATTTTCATATACTTTTAGAACCAGTTTCTCCCTTTTTCCATTTTATCACAGGAAATCACACCTCAAAACACTGTGAAGACTTTGTGAAAGGCTCTTTTTTATCTCAAAAAGTTTTTAACAAGAATCCAGTCATCTTAGTTAATCCCTTTAAACCATGTCAATATTTACTTTTAAGTGGAGTTTCAAATACTCGATCAGCTGCACTCTCAGTTGAATCGGGACAATTCCCATTGACTGCAAATTACAGCTGAGTACTGCAGGGGTTTACCTTGGGTCTATGTAGTTACAGCTTGTGACGGCAGCAAGGCTGATAGGGTGTCTGTTGTTAGCTTATGCGTCTGTCCATGAATAAGTGTGTCCCCTAGGACTATTTTTAGTCAGCTGGTGTGCTCCTGCCACATCTATGACGTTCTGTACTCCCCCATGAGGTTTCCAGAAGGGCCCAGAGTCTTTAAAATAATCAGTGTGGGATTTATTAAACAGCATGTTCACCCTTGTCTGTTCATCTGTATCTTTTGGAAGAAATGTGACAATTTGGCAACAGCTTGACCCTTGCTCAGAAGGGTGACGGAGAGGGCCGTTCACAAACCCCACCGCGGGTTACATGCCATGGACCAGCAGCTGCAGCAGGCAGTGGGTCCCCAGTTGCAGGGCACATGTTTGTTACCAAAAGCCTGTAAATATGAACAGGACCTCAGCAGCTCCAACAGGATAATGGGCAGCTACAGTTGGCTGAGCACAGATGTCATTGACACAGCTAAAGACCCTTAATAAGCACCGTAGCCATTTCCCATGGTTATCTGCAACCTGTAATTTGTGAGAGAAGCATATTTTGCATGCTACTGGCACCTAGACCTTTGTTTTCTAATTTTGATGGAGTAATGGCAGCAGACCTTGCACTACGAGATGAAAGACAGGCAAATGGAACATCATTTCATAGTATAGTTACCCTATTTCACCCTCTGTTTCTTGAGACCAGGGGCAGGTCATTTCATACCACATGGTATAACTTGCCTTTACCCTTCTTTCATAACAGACTTGTTTGGATCATAGGAAAAGTCAGTTAGTACAAGATGTGGCTGGCATTGTGTTCTGTCCTGCTCACATCCTTGGAATTAACTGATGACCAGTTTTATAGGCAATAAAAATCTTATTTATTTTCCCATTTAAAACTGGATTTTCCTTTTTTTTTTTTTTTTTTTTTTCTCTAACATGGGACACAGTTGTTGTCTTATAATGGTGGGGAAGTTATATTCAATAAGTCCTCTGCTACTGTAATGACAGAGTATTCATGGTACCTCTGATCCCCTTCTTGTCTGTCTGTGATACATCATAAATAGGCTTTATTTTTTAACCAGGGGTCTTATTTTTGCTGGGAAACATTAGGAAGCATTTCCTTAGCTGGCAACGTGGAGTCACCTTTCTGGGGAGCCTTCTGTCATTTAATGTCTCTTGCACCATTGCAGGGGTCACTTTGGATGACTCAGGTGTCCCCTTCTAGTCCCACATCCCCAGGTAGGGGAGAGGTTTCCTATCTGGTAATGTGGTGACAGGGAAAGGCCTGAGCTCACCCTCGTTGCCCTCAGTGTAGGGCACCATATGGATATAGAGGCAATGACTGAAATAATTTAAATCTTCACTGGCTCCTCAGGGTAGCTCCTGGCCTAGGACACCATATGCCTTGGCATTTTCCTGACCATGTCTTATTAGATTGCACGCAGTTTGCACATAGTGTTAGTGAAGCGAACTGAAAATTGTAAAGCTATGGCAAAGATCAGAAGGCAGAAAGAGGTGAGTAAATATAAACAGTGAAGTGAAAGAATGCGGCTGGAGAGCAGTGAGTGCTAAATGGCGTATTTCACAAGAACTTGAGCATGCACTTCCCTAGGAACCACACGCATCTCTGAGACACAGCTCACAAGTCTCGAGCCAGTTACTTTTTTGCTTCCAGACTAAAGCTCGTTTTAGGATACCTCGGCTTTGGCTACTGCTGTCTTTAAGCTATTTATTTTCAGAGACTGACTTCCACATCAAGTAATAAATTGCTGGGATATATGATGCATGCAGAGAACTGCTGGGTACATTTCAACTGAAAACCACACTGGATCAATCTCTCTGCATAGGCACATTTCTTTTTCTGAGAAAAAAAAAAAGCTACAGAGAATCTTGTTGTTTTTTTTTTCCCACAACAATAACTTCATAGAGGGGAAAAAACAAAGTGGCAACACCCTCCCTTTGCTTTTCTTTTCTGGGAGAAGTTTCCTAAAATTAAACATTTTCAGGATTATTTTAATAATTTAAAAGTAGATCTGGAATTTTACTAAATCTGAAAGAAAGCTTTCCTCATTGCTTCCTCCTGATGCTAAAGCTTTTCATGGTACTCTGATGATTCTGGGTTTGTAAGGTACCCCGTAGAGTGACCCTGGAGCCCCGCCTCGCCTCACAGCTGTGGCAGGTCCTGCCGTACCGAGAACTCTTCCACATTCTAGCTGCTTTGCAGTGTAAGTGGGCAACAAGTCTACTTCTTTGCTTGGTCTCTCTGGAATTACTCAAACATAAACCAGCACATATAGAATAAACTGTACGTGTTTTGCCTGTCTCAGATTCCTCACCAGTTTCCTTAGGACTCAAGAGTCTTTTTCCTGAAGACCGCACCCCCGCCAGGCTACTGAAGTATGCTTGTCTCTTCCTCTCTCCTCCCCAAAAACTTCCTTTTGAACATTATGAGTCAGTTATATGTTTCCTTATTATTGTCTGGTCTCACTGTTGGTCAGAAAACAGTCCCCTGTTGAGGTCTGTTGTCCCTTGATGGTCCTTGAATAGATGACAATTCATTTCAGTGTACAGCAGATCCCCAGCCATGTTAGTATTCAGAACAGTAGAGCACCTTTGCAGCAAATTTCTCCATCATCCCCATTTATCCTGTGCTAGTTTGTTTTGCTCTTTCGTACATGTGAATTATATTCCTTTTGGAGGAAACTAAACCAGAAGCTCTGCTTCAGGTGCACACCAGTGGTACTTCAAGCCCTTGCAGACAAACGAGATCCATAGGGTACATATAAACCACATGGATTTGGGATGCCCAGTCCAGTAAATCAAGCCAAATACAACCTGAAATAAAATGCCAAACCACATGCACTGTAGATGTGGAGCCCTCGCAGCCAGTTGCGCTGTCCTACTGACCTGCTCTTACGATGCCTGATGGCTTGCTAATGTAGACAGAGTCAGAGGTGCATAAAAGGTACAGCAGTTTCATATCACCACCTTCCTAAAATCAATGAGTTCATAAGCTTCTGAGACTGTTTAAGCTCCTGACTTATGTCTCTAGGCAGCTAGCAATATACAGATGGTATAGTCTACAGTACCTATAGAGCTGAATTTGGTAGACACCTTAATTTTTGTTACAATAATTAATGGATTTATATGTGATAAAAAGATGGGGTGAGCAGAGAGAGATCATCTATCAATATTTCACCTATTGGGAGCTGTGATTAAGTCCTTGAAGCTTTGAGATATGGTCAGGCTGTAGAGCAGCTTAGGATAACAAGGGAAGACTGTTATCATGTCCAATTACACTCGAAAGGAAATTAAGAGAGGCAGAATATAATTACTTGAACTGGAATGTAGCCAGAGTGTTGGGGTGATCATTTGCGATATGATCATTAATGACTGTGGCAGAAAACTGCGGGTTTAATGCCACGAGGTAAATATTCACTCTCACCAAGGAGTATGCTCATTAAGAATAATATGGATGCAGTCATAAAAGAATGTTAATTGAATCCTGTGTATATGTGTGAGCATTCATCTTCTGAAACCAAGTATCAGCAGTAGTATTGCTCAAAATACATAGAAATACTGCTTAACATCTAATGGGGATGAAGAAATGAAAGGACTCTATCTTTTTTTTTCTGATGATAAGACATGAAATTTAATTTCTATAGGCAGCACAGACTGGCCGCTTTTGGATATTACAGAAGCAAACACACAGGGATGCATGCAAAACTGCTGAACAGTATGGATTTAAGAAATGGCTTACCAGAAATTCTAGATATGAAAAGAAGTTTTTGAGGTATCATGGAAGCCAGGGTGTTTAATGAATGATGTAGTATCTTGTCTTTTGTCCTCCTTCTGTCCTGAAAGTAATAGCAAGATTTTGTATGTCAGTAATGTCTTCATGCATTTAGATTACCCTTCAATTGAGCTTCGTAGTACTCCAAAACAGAAGGATAAACAATATATGATAATTTCTTTACCTTTTACTGCAGTGCAGTAGATACACAACCACATTATCAATAGAGGTGTGAAAAAAATCACTGCTTGACAATGCTTAAAGAATTTGAGAAGGTAAGAACCCAGTTTATATTTTTAACATTTGAGAATAAAAGCTTTAGTCCTACGACTATTTTATCAGCTACCAAGATGGTTACACACATCTTTTATACCCAACTTACCAGTTCATACTCAATTCCTGTTAGGATGCTGGGCACTATAGCAGTTGCCAGACTTTCAGGACTCTTAAGGTACTTTTCTAGTGAGATGTAGTTTGCTTAATTAGTGCTCACAGTGATGAGTGGCTCTGCTTCACGGCTCACTTGAAGAAGGGCCTGTCTCCCTGCACTGCGTCTCCACACAACACACATGCTCAGTCCAAAAGTTCCCTCTGCTGAAACGTGAGAGCTGCATCATAGATGCTGCTGGGAGAAACAGATTAGAAGGGGCATTTCTGAGTGTTTACCAGCTAGAGGAGCACTTTCTTATGAAATAGCTGCTGAGGAAGATCCTGGAATGATGTCACTTGAGTCAAACCTAAAACCTAACAACCATTGATGTAGTTCATCACAAATCTCTTTCCTTTAGTAGAACTGAAGTTTCTTAAGAGGTTCCTGTGCTTGCCAGTGCTTTGCATGTAGGTCTTGGCAGACTGGAGGAACTTTAAATACAGCTTTGTGAAGCTCGTTGGTAAAGAACTGGCCACTTAAAATGCGTGTGGCTTGATCCAGGACTTAAATCCATAGAGTAGTCGCTTTTACATGTGGAAGCAGGTGAGGCTTTTGTTCAAATTTATGAACTTGCAAGAAGGTTCATCCAAACCAAGAGAAAATGGTAAAGAAGCTTGTGAATGAGACTAAGGGACCAAGAGCAATAGCAGTTTCTCTTACTGCTTTCTTGGAAGTCCCACAAGCCTTTCTGTCCTTCTGGAAGAGCAAGAGGTAGGAGACCTGCTTGATTTGAATAAAACGAATCTTGTTAAAAGAGAGCTGCTTACATTAGTGTGATTATTTAGTCTGGAAACAAGAACTTAATTGCACTCGCTTTTGGGGGGCCCAGAGTTCCAGCTGAAACTCCTAAAAAAGGAAATTCCAGCCTACAGAGAGTGCTCCTGTTCCCATCACCCAGGAGTCTCCTGCTTGTGGCCAAGGCTTCTGGAGGCTTCAAGACCCTTTCACTTATTGCTCTTTCACAGAGTAAGTGGGCAGCTGTCATAAACAAGTGTCCTTTCTGAAAGAAAGGACCAGACCTCCCTTCTGAGGCACCACTGACAACTCTAATAACCCATCTGTCAGAAGACAACCAGAAGAAACCAGATCTGGAACTGGCAAAGAGACTTTAAGGTCAGCCCTATTTCAGAACATCACATTTAATAAAGGAATAATAACAAGAAATCCCATCATGTCTTTGATAGTTCAATAGTTTGCATGCTGTGAGAGGAGAAAGTCTGTGGTGTAGTGCATCAATTTTTATGTCATTCTCTTACTTCTGAGCCTGTCAAGACAGCTAACAGCACTTAAACTAACACTACTGCTATTGATAGACAGGAAAACGTTCATTAAACAGCATAATTTTGAGGAGAAAACTCATAATTCATCAAATGAATTTCATCACAGGGGGATCCTTTATGGCATCCTTACCTGAAGGGTGCATTTTTTTCTTTTTAACTGAAACTATGACGGATCAGTCCCTCAGGTCGTGACCATCCCATAGATTATGAAGAATTTTATTGACCACCAAGCATCTCATACCACTGCCTGGAATGAAGAGGAACTTTATTCTAGCAGAAATATATAGGATATAGTGAGCAAACATAGGAGCTGAAACATGCAGCCTTCTACAGGGAAAAAACAAATGAACAAAAAAACCCCTGTGAAGCCACTACAGTAAGTTAACTGCTCCATGGATCATCTCTGGTGTTGGACGCTGGACATGGGCAGCTGAAATGCAGACACTTGCACTGATGTTAGAATATGAGTTTGTGAGAAGCAGAAGATGAAGTAAGACCTGAAGCAGGTGGGTTGGATAGAGGCAAGAATTTGAAATGTCATTGTAGTTCCCAAATTTCTTGGTCAGATTAAGGAAAGAGGAGACATCTGACTGTTTAGAGCTATGAGCTTATAGAAAACTTTTTCTTCCACATCTGTCTCCTTTGAGCTTCCAAAGGTGCTCTGCTTTAATTCTACTCTATTGCAGCCGAGTACTCATGCTAGTGTTTTGGACCAAAGCCACAGTCTAGCCCTTATTTCCAGCCCCGCAGTATAGATCTATAAATAAAGTAAACTCCCTTATGACAGAGTAATCTTTAAGAATGCCTCAGCTTGAATAAACTTTTATAGCAAAACTATAACCCTTCCCTTGAAAGTCAAATGAAGTTTGCCTGATTTATAGCTTTTGATATTATCATTATGGACCACACTGAGTGTGGCCAGGTTCACCCGTTCCCTGCCAGATGAGACCCCAGGTGTGCAAGAGACAGTAAGAGGCAGCTGGGTGGAGGTGACAGTGCGCTGGCCAAAGCCCTCCCAGCACAACATCGTGACCACGGCCCCTTGGGGTTTCCCTGCCGCCTGCCGAGGTCCATGGCAAAACAAAGGGAAGATCAAACAGGAGATAACATTTAAGTGTGCTTTTAAAATTAAGATGCAAATCTGCTACACAAATATCATACAGCAGGCAAGTCCAAAGGGAGTATGTTTCATTTTGGATTGGCTTAAATTTCTTAAACTCACTTCACTGACATTTGTCTTGCGCTGGTTAATTTACTTATGTCTGCTTTACCATGATAGCATGAGCACAGATAAAGTTCTCCACACAAAGGTTTATGCTAGCACGGCAAACTTTATACTGCAACAAAAATGTTTTCGTACCAAACTTGCCCTGTGCATCAGCAACAGCCGCCACTGCGCGCAGTGATTTGTTCTTGATGGAACATTTGCTGTCTCACGGGCAGACTGTGAGGAAAACAAGAATAACCCCTTTACCAAGGAAGATGCAGAGCAGACTTGAACAGCTGAAGGGAGGGATGGAGGCAGTAACCACCTTGCTGACTCTGGCTATGTGCTTTTTACCATGAAATATTAGTCTATCACATTTTCATGAATGTGGATATTAAAAATATAAAAATATTTCAATGTCTTTTGAAACTAAATGATTTTAGGTGTAGACGGTTAAAACTACCATAGAAAATTAATCTAAGAAATTAATTTTTTTTTTCAAAATTATCCTTTTCTTATCAGTTCTAATCCTCTATTTCTTGATTAAACTGGAGTAAAAAATAAGTTTTGTAGAGTATTTTAAGGAAGATACCAATTCTCAGTCTTTGTTTACCAATCCTCCCACACCCCAAACAATGCCTTTACTTGGAGAGTTATTTAGCTCACTTCTTAAAAAAAAAGAAGTTTTAGAGTCTCCATATATGATACAGTCATTCATAGTCATATCACTTCTTATGACTGCTTCTGCCTTTTGCAACAGGTACATAGATAAAAATCAGCATGGTCTAGTTTCCCTTTCTAGGTCATTAAAATACACATAAGCAGAACAATAATATAAAATAGTTCAGTGATTTTTTTCCCTTCCACAGTAATGATCGAGAGCCTGTCGGGAAGCAGCAGCCACCAACCAGCTGCCCACATCAGCAGCAGAGTCTGTGAGGAAGGACACGGGTCCATCTCCCACCTGTGGGGATGGAGGAACAGAAAAGCAGAGGAAAAGCTCCTGCTTGCTTATGGGCAGGAAGGAGGGCAATTTTTTCTGGTCCAAAGTTAATTGCAACTTCAGCTTCTCTCTGAATACCTCTTAAGTACCTCTGCTACAAAGCCTTTGGAACCACTGTTAATTACAAAGTAGTAAAGTGCAACCAATGCAGATGATAAGAGCTCTTTTCTAAGAAGAAAGCAAGAGTTCTGCACTCTTCCAGCATCTTACCAGGGTTAAAATTATGGCACTTGCGCTTGCAGGCTGACAAATAATCATTTAGCATGCTCTTTTACCTGTACAGTCATGGAGCCTGCAATGATTAATTGATAAGTACCTTTTCTATGTTTCATTCTAAAGCACTGGTGCTATAAGACTCTTTTGAATGTCTGGAATTTTAACCGTTTTTAACCAGCTGGGTGGTACTGGAGCCTCTTTTATATGAAAACAAACAAACAAAGACTTTCTGGTTAGTCCTCTGCATATTACACTATGTGCGAAGACATCCTGATATATTCTGTCCCCAAGCACTACTCCACATTCACTACTCCAGTCTTGACCAAATGGAGCAAAGGAAATGTACATCAGAAAAAAACCTGCATCATCTTGGTCTTCTGGATAATTTTCTCCTTCTAGATATTGTCCCAGATGTTTACAGTGCCATTACTTTGCCTTTTAGCTGCTGAGTCAATAAAATTGCTGGTACTGTTCAAAATTATCTCTTCCTTCCTTTCTCAGTCCTCTTCCCACAGTTAGTGTTAAGTTTTCTGAAAATATTTACTATCAGAATCTTTCATTTTTAGTATTTAAAGGTAATTGGGCCAAATTCAGGAGGAAACAAATAAGTATGGATCTGACCTATCGACTACATTTTAACCTCAAATAATACATTAGAAATCTGCATATGTAAGAACTGTGGAATAAAAGAATTAATTTGCCATGCTCTGTGTGGTTCCACTATACCTATGATTTATTTTAAATATTTTGGGTATGGTCACCTTCTTTTAGCATGCCAAAAAATATGACCATTTGTGCATATAGAAGTTGATCACATCTGAAAGAGTTGTGGTGCTGGGATGAACCTTTAAACACTTTCAAGGTGGACTCTTAGGTTCTCTTTACACCAAGATCAGAACCTATCTGAAATGGGAGTCTGCGTAAGAAAAACTTCCAAATAAAAGCAGGAAAACTGGCAAAAACTTCATGTTCTCTGTGACCTGGTCCTTTCCCAATACAACAAAGAAACCTGGACCTCCCTCTCCCTGTGGCCCAGGATGTTCTACTGTGCAAGATCCTTTATTTCACCTGTAACATGTTTGTGATGGATTGCTCAACTCAGTTCTGCCATCACTAGGATTAGCAGATTGTGAACTTCTAGCACATCCCATCCTCAGGAGGTGCAGACTACTTTAAATAGTTAATCAAACCACTGGAAGTTAGACACCGAAACCGTGTGTTTCTTCAAATGCTACCAGGCATCAAGGTTCATCTCCAGCTACCTTTGTAATTTTGCCCTAACTCTGCACTTGTCACTCAGAATATCTACAGTTGTGGAAACTGTCAACGTTACAGCAGTATAAAATTCAAGCAGGGTCTGTGTGGTGGTGTCTGATAAGATAAGGAAAGTTATTTTGTGATTTCCAGATAGTTTGTCTCCTCTGACAGCTTTCATGTCAGTGTTAAGGACTTCTTGCACAGTATTTATCTGCATTTCTAGGAAACGAATATAGTTTGGGAAACAGCTTACTTGATTTTTTCATCTAATAAAACTAAGAACACTTATTTTGTTCTCAATCAAAAAAAACACCTGATTTCCAAATATGTGCATTTTGTTAGTGTATTTCTATCAGGTTTCACTTTATTTCACTGAAAATTATTTCATCACAGAAGAAAAAACAAAATCACATGATACAGCCTTCACAGAAGTACTGTTAGTTTTGTGGTGAGCTAAAATATTGTGAAATGGTACTGAGGAAGACTATTTTGGAAATTTTAGGTGGCCTTCTTGGAGATCTGGCACCCTTGGGATGGTACCAAGAAAAGTAAAATTCCCCAAATAAGGCTTTCATTCTGCAGTTTTATCCTGGCTGGCTCTCATGTAAGGACATAATTTCCTACTCAGGAAAAGGCTCTACCTTCTCTTTAACAGAGATGGTCCTGTTCTCATTTTCTTTATTTTCTGTTTATTTTGGACCAGCACATCTGAGACTCCCATAGTGCGTTACAATCACAAGGACATAACACATGCATTACCTGATGCAGGCAATGCCTGTCTGTTTAATCTGTATCCATTCCACGATCAAGAGTTTTCATCATAGCAAGGTCAGTGCAGTACGGCTTTATAGTGCCCTGTAAGGCTCTTTTGCAGAAGAAATCTTGGTTCATGCTGTCCTAGTTTGCGTTCTGGAGCGTATTCTTCAGCATCCAGCCATGCATGAGGTCTCCTGCATGTCTACACCATGAAGCAGTGCCTCCCTGAACTTTAGTAAATGTGTTCTGGAGTGCTCATCATGTGTGCGATGCCCTCTGTTCAGACAGCAGTGGTGGGCTCTGCTCTGCAGGGTTGTGCTGTTAAAAAATAAGTCTCCCAGGTAGTAGGGTGCAATAAGCATGAAATGCTGCGAGGCGATGCTTGGCCACGTCTTGATAAAATATTAATGAAATCAATTGGAAATCAATGCAAGTTTTAGTCTTCATGCCACTGCAAGAATTAAGCTAACATTGAACACTTCTGAAATATTTGACTGTGCAAAGCTTTACTTGGTTGTAAGGAAGAGTCAGGCAGAAATGAAATGCCAGGCAGGGATGGAGGTGGGCTGTAACCTTAAAGTATTGCTAAAAATTAAAGGAACTGTGCTTAAAAAGATTTAGAAATTTTCTCTAAGTCCAGCCATTCTCCTTTGCGAGTTTTCTCTGTTAAAGAGACAGCAATGGGTGTTTTTTTTTTCTGAAGAGGACACAGTGTTCTCTGTTCAATGGCACGCTCTGGAAACTAGGTTTACAAACTTCTGCTGGCAGCTTAGAAAAATGTAACAGCGTATTTACAATTCCTCAGCAAGGGTCCTAACTTCGCATTAGGGCAGGAGAATTTCGGTCAAAAGTACTGAGGGCTGCTGGAAGCCATTTTAACAGCTAACATGTTGAACTTCTAAGTAAGTGAGATTCTGTCAGTGTATCTTTTCAAAAGATTGAACTATTTTTTATTACATTGAATATTTTTTCTTTATCAGAATGAAGAACTGAAGAGGTTTAATAAATGGTCTTCTCCTCGGAGTCCTTTCCCTTTGAAAATTTTAGCTGTACTGACATCTAATTGTCCAATTCACAGGCCACGGACTTGGTGAAAATGCTCATGTTGAATACTAGGAGAGGTCTGACCCAGGCCCAGGGGAGAGACCCAAAGCCATAATTACATGCAACGCTCATCAGCATTAGGTACCGTGGAGCAGACCATTTAAACAGATTTTGTGTGGGGAGTTTTTGTCTTCTGTATTTCTGTGGCGTGTGACTGAACTGAACTTTCTAAATATCAAACAGACCTGTGGTCAAACTGCTGTGGGGGCAGCATACACGAGGTAAAAAAGAGAAAGAGGCTGTTTGAAACTTGTAATTTTCCTCACTTTGCTTTCTGTGTATTGAACTTTTAACATCTTACTATCCGTGACTATCTTTAGAGGCAGCGGCTGCCTCTTTGGCTGCGGCGCTTCACAGAGCACAGCTGTACTGAGCCAGCTCGGATGCACCGGCTTTGTCCTCTGCTTGTTTCTCCTCAGGTAACTTTAGCATGTAAATGTATTTTGCTCCCTGCACTGTACAGCTGAAGAACCACAGACTAGTCAAAATGGGGGAAACAGCCTGACAATAATAAGTGGATTTTTCAGAAATGTGATTTGGGATGATAAAAATTCAGTCTTTTAATTACCTAAAAAGGCTTAACACCAAAGAACTACTCTTGTGGCCTCCTGGCTTATCCCACCATTCACAGTATAAGGCTGTTCTGGCAGCATGGCATGCTGTACGTTTTAATACAGTCATCAAGTGCAGAACATGATCATTCCATAATTAAGAGACTGAGAGACAAAGAGACAGGAGTTGTATTGCAAGTCACTACATGACTATACAATGGTTATTTGAAGCCATTTGTTGTGTAATTGCTTGAAACTCTCTTGGAGAATTTTGAAGCATTTCAGAGGTGTTTTAAGTGAATTGCTTTAAAAGATTAGTGGTTAGTACTTAGCAAATGCAGTGATTTATGGGCCTTTTCCCCATTTTATTAACAAAAACCCAGAGCAATTCATTTTAACAGTTAATCACTGCTATTCTTTCTTTTTAATTTTTAAAAATATGTATATATAAAAAATTTTAAAGAAAGGCCATAATGAATTCTGTGTGGGTGCTGAAACATAGTGCCTCTGTCAGATTCTCTCCTGTTACCCACTCATGGACAGACATAGTAAAAAGTATTTTTTCCATTGTAGGACTTTCTCTTCTATGCTTTATGGCCAAATATTGTTTCCACATAGCCTGACATCTTAATTCACTGAACATGGACTAATCCTCAACATCCAAATCTTTCAAGTGGTTTGTAGGATATTATTCAGTGAAGAATATAGAATATAGATGACAATGTATCACATCCACTGACAAAGAGGACAAAGCATACACAGGAATAGCAGGGTTTGCGAAAATGTGATACCAGGCTGCAACACAAAGCGAGAAGCAACATGGCACAGTTTTACAGTAAAACTTGAAATGGTCAGTATTTATAGTACAGGTTAAAAAAAAAAAAGAAAAAGAAATAAGACCAGTTGGGGAAGTAAATGTCTGGTGGCGAAAAAGTGCGAGAATGGGAAAGACAGTTCTTTAGGAGGTATCAGGTTGCACCTGGAGAACAGAGAAGCTAAATTTAACCAGCAAGCAGAAGGTTGCAACAATACAGCTTAACAGTGTGGTTAAGCAACATAAAAACACTGAAATCAGCCAGAGATTCAGATATTTAATGCTTCATGTCCCAGGAGCTGACTCAACAATAGCACAGTACATTTCAATGTATATTTTACAAAATATTTCCCTTGCCAATGTGCTTAGGACAATCTATAATTAGATACAATAATTAGGAGCATGATAATATATTATTTGAATTGAATGAATACCTTGCAGTAAAGAGACATACTCCTTGCTTGTTGAATTTTCCTTAAGCAAACTGGATCTTTCTTAGAGATTGCCAGATCACCTACTTTGATTACTGCTTTTTCAGTTCTCATGAATTGGAATGATTACTGTTTGTCTCGACTATTCACCACTCTATCCAAATCTCAGTCACCTACACTTCCTCAGGAGCTAATCCTTAGATAAAACAGACATACTGTTGAAATTGAGAGTTTGAAATTTGTGTAGTTGCATTATGTTATTGTTATTACACATGTGACTTTTTTTTTCTTTAGGTTACAGTTCTAAGAAGGTGAGGTCAGATCTGCCTATGGTACAAACAGTCCCACTCTGCAGTTGAGATCCTTTGGAGGGATGATGGCAGGGGATCTCTTGGTGTTCATCAACAGCTGGCCAGCCAGTATGATTAACTGTGTTAGTCCAGAGTTCTGGTTACTGTGCTTAGCTCTTCCAGGTTTTCCAAACTGCCACAGAAACATGACTGAAGATTTAACAGTGTGTGTGGGGAAAAAAAGACAGAAATCTTAGAAAGACAGTAGTGTTCAGGGGACAAAGTTTAATCCTCATTAGGTGGTGTGATGTTGAACATGATTTGCTGTACTGCAGCTTTGTTAGTCAGCTAACAGCTTGATTTTACAATTATGTTCATGTGGAGTTCACATTTTTCTTTAAGAAATCCCAATAAAGGTAATGTGCCTTGTGCTGCAGCTAGGGCTTGAAAAATAACTGAGTTTAAAGCTTTGTTTCTTTATATGGCACTTAAACTTTAATACTGTTTTTCTCTTTTATTGATCTTTTGAACTTTTCATTTGATACCAAAACTAGAAGGCAGCTGTGTCATCCATCGCAGATCTTTAAGGCAGAACTGGACAGTCCAAAATCTAAAGTGAAATCTGAATATTGAAAGATCACTTTCATCTACAATGGGCTAAAACAAAGCCTCCGTTTCCTCCTCATCTTCCTGAACTTTGGAGTGGTCTGGTACTGCCAGCCTGCATAGAGGCTTTGGAAGAGAACACCTGAACTGCGATGCTGAACCTTGGCTAGAAATTGCCGTGTCTTCTAGATAAGAACATTTTCTGCCATATACAGCATATCTTCTGCTTTTATTGTGTAATAATGAAAATGATGCAGTAGAATTCAGATAGCACAAATACTCTGCATCGCTTCACCACCTGCACCAAGCATGGTTCTGGTGACAGTGGCACTGTCCTATTGGGAGCACAAAAATGGCTTTGCTGTAAGTGTGGCTGTTCAGCCAAGATAGGCTTCTGCTTTCTGACCCTGGTTGAGCTACGCATTGCGATTAAATTAGATCTCTTACATTGTTCACTGACTTCTGGTAAATTACACCTTTGATTTCTGGTCCAATGAAAAGGTGCTAATTACCTTTTTGAGTGCTCATTTAATGTTCTGCAGTGACATAAAGCATGAGTGCAGCTGCCTGCATGCCCAAACCTTCCAGAGGTTTCTCCCTGGCTGCTTGCTCTCATCAGCCTTTTTCATTTTTCCTCTGCTGCTTCCCTCTGTCCCTCCAAGGCACCTGCTGCGTGCCAGTTCTTCTACAGCTGAATAAATCCACAACGCTGTTTGCTACTACTGGTTCCATTTTAACCCATTAAAAATAAAAAATCAGCAACCTGTCTGTGTTTCATTGCCCAGCTTGCATTATGATTCTTCTTTTAGCTGGAGCTTAGCAGAGCTCAGTTTGCAAATGGGCTTCCCTACTCTTCCCATGAGAGAGGTTTATCAGGGGAAACATTTCATCCAGGCCTTATGCAGCCTGTGCTTCCCTGTTTCATAAACGCTTTGCAAATGCTTTCTGCTGCCACTGTGTATGTGGGCTGGCAGCAATCTGGGGCCAAGGTATCCAGACCTACCCAGCAGAACCTGCACACAGACATCTCAGGGAAGCAGCTGGAGCCAGAGGTCATTCTCCCCTTGTAAGCAGCACACAGCCTGGGCTCCACACCTCCAGGTGCCCTAGACCTTGACACCAGTGACTCAGACGGGTCATGTCAAGGCTGTGGCTGCTCCCCAACCTTGTGCCAGCCGGGATGGGGACACTACAGTGGTCCTGCTCCGTGGCAGCCCCCATCTCCTCTCTTCAGGGAGTGGATCTTCACCACAGGTGGGACAAGGCCCATCTCCTGTGCTGGGTCTGAAAAGTTTTCAAGTGTGGCTTACTGCAACAAAAGCGGAGGCTTAAAATGCAATTGTAACTAAAGTGCATGTAAACACATTCTGTAAAAAAACTCCTAGATTCTAACAGCTTGTATTTAACTAGGGGAAAGAAACCAAAACAGTGCTTTTTCTTTTGCCAGCCCTGCTCTCTCTGGGGCTTTCCTGTGCTTCAGTGCAGCTGCAGTGCTGCCCCTCGCAAGGTGGTGCCCCCCAAACCATCGCTCCCCGAGCCCGAAGCAGTGAGCTGGGCAGGGTCTGCTCCAGGCTCAGGGTAGCCCTGTCCCTGCAGGTCCAGGCCTGTGCAAAGCCAGTGACCAAAAAATATCTCCATTATCTTTAGTCCTATGAAGGGGAATAATCCAGCTTGGAATGGTGGTGGCACAGACAGCGAGTGCCCTGTGCCCTGCCTCCATGGGACAGGCCTGCTGATGTGTTAGGATGGACCAGGCTGAGGTTGTATTACAGGACATTTTTCCCTTCCTGGTTTAAACACTGTTAAGCCTTTTACATGCCAGCTTTGTTTGCCACAACCTGTCAGTTTTGGCTCAGCAGGGGCCCTCACAAGTGACATGCACAGCAGCTCTCCAGGGACAAGACGCATTCATGGGGCACAGCCATGGCCGGGGTTCAGCGGGGCTGGCCAGTTTGAGCTCATCTACTTCCACTAGATTTCTCTTTAAAAGCACACCGGCTTATTTTTTGTTGTTACTTCCAAAGAAGATTATTATGTGCCCTAATTTGAACTTGAGGAATTATTTTGCTTTCACTCAAACAACCAGCTATGCTATATGAAACCCAGGCTTCTGAGGCCATTGCATGAGAACTGGATTGTCCTCACCTCCCTCCCACAGAATACTACTGCCAGAGGTTTTATTCCCTAGTTGCTACCAGAACAAAGATTCCTGGGTGCTATGGTCAAGCTCCGTTATTAAAAAAAAAAGTAGTCACAAATCAAAGATTCCAAACAGCAGTTATGTTGCTTAACCATTGCTTGCTAAGTGCCAGCACTCCTGTAGATACTTGTGGGAGGGAACCCACCACAGTGAAGCTGCTCCTTCTGAACGAGTGTGCACCTATTCCAGGCCCTTGCTTGGCTCTCTGTTTTGTTCCTAGACCCTGTTTCTCTCTCCTTTTTTCCCCCCATCTCTGGAGCAGCAGTTCTTTCCAACCTTGAACAGTAAAACAATATTGACCTAACAAACTACAACAAGAGTGGAAAGATCCACCCATGTATTAAGAAAGATTATTCTATACATAGGCCTACAGAAAGTGATTCAGAGTAATTTTTTTTATTTAGATGTGAACTGGGGAGAGTTGGTAGGTAGTTGTGATGTTTATGAGCTATTTATGGCCAGCTTGTGCTTTTTTTGTTTGTTCAGTTTTTTAAAGGAAGAAAAACCTAAATGCATTAAAATCTGGGAATATAGTTGTTTTAGGCATATTTTTTCTCACTAAAAATGTGTTCTTATGTTTCAACAAGTGTAATTTGGCTTAAAGGAATACTGAGAGGATAAGTCATTCTTTCAGCGCAGTAATCATTTTTGTCCTCAGAAGCTGTCAGGGTTCAATTGTTAACAAACAAGCTTTTTAAAATATGAATGTGATATATTAATGACCCAGTCTGTTCCCCCAAGGAGCCATTTAGTTTTTAGACTTTTAACTACTTTTATTTATTTGTTTATTTATTTATTTATTTATATTGAGGAAACAATAAAACTCTCACCTGGGACTTTTTTCATTGACATCGATACGATGGCTTTGGGCTCTTATAAAGGAGAATTAATTAAGGGTGTTGATTCATGATTGAATTGAACTCAGCTTTGGTGGCTGAAGAGGTTACTGCTGAGGTGATAACCTTGGCTTTGCTGAACCTGACAGGAGTCATGAACCAGAGACCCCTCCTGCTGCAGCTCACAGCCCAGCATGGTGACACAAACTGAAATCAATGGCTCTTGGGATTAATACACCATGATGTGAGCTGTGATGGCACAAGAGCAGAACAAGTACCTCTTCTGCCACAGTAACCTCTGCCAGAGGGGTGACGTGGCCATCAGCACCATCAATAGCTTTTTTTCAGTGGTCCAGAGCCTGCAAGTCCCTCTCTGTATCTTAACATCTAGTTACAGTGTGAAAAGCTGGTTATTATGTATCAGACCAAGTTGGATTTTTGTTAGGTTCCTGTACCCACTAGGCTTGGCTAGGACAGGTGGTCTGGCTGATTTCATGAGTTTTGTGGAGGTTTATGGCTCTGCAAAACAATAAGCTAAATTCTGTAAAATTTTACTTTGAAATAAACCAGGCAAAAGATATTCTTCCCAGCTCACATCACTTTTCCCTGCACAATAAGTATTTTATGCATGAACTCAAAGGTGGGAAAAGAGCCAAGAATGAGTTCCCAAGGTATATAAAACCTTACTAAATCAGAGTGTAATACTAGCAAAAAAGTGCACAGGCAGATGTGAATTCAACTGATCTTCAAGAGGACATTTGCTTTTGCAACCCTATTCTCATTTCTACAGCTGCTGGTGATGAAAACCTAGAGCATTGTAGTTGCTGCCAGTAAAAGAAAAGCCTACGTTTAAATAGTGTCTCCAACAGAGGCAAAATTGAAAACAAGGTGCTAGTGTCTGGCTGTTAACACCTTAGACAAAGACCAGAAATATAGCTGGAGATTTTTTTCAAGTGAAGAAGAGACTTTCATTACAGAGGAACATGAAAAAAATACACAGTTCAACATCAATGTTAATTTTGATTTTGTGCAAAGTTCAGTAAAGTAGGTTCTACAGACTTGCTTGGAAGAAAACACCATGTGATTACATTCCTCGAATGTTTCTATTTTTGTTTAAAACTCAAGTTAAATATCTCAATAATGAAGCAGTGAAAAAACATACAAAATAAACTAGATGGCTTAGGCACTTTTGAAGGACAACAGAGATATGAACCTTTTTTCAACTGCTTTTTGTTTTCAGACCCTGCCTTGTACACATATGAACTACCAAAGTGCTACAAGTTGTGCCCTTTGCCATTCGTTTCAATTTCTGACAGTTTTATGTGATACCTACACAATTATTTATTATCTTGGCTGAATTTGGCCCAGAAACTTTTGCAGGAGTTTCACATGATATCTGCAGACTGCATTCCATCTCATACTTACTATGTAGTCATTTCAGTAAGAACACGTGATGGTAAAAATTTACGAAGTTCTTATAATTAGGTATCATAAAGCATTTGTAACTTACCAAGTTGTAATTTAGGAACCATATCCCACAGAAGTGAAAGACTAACCCAGAAGGACATCGTCCATTGGTTCTTCGCTGATGCCAGCTTCCACCAGGGATTTGGATCACGTGTGGGACTGATTTGTCATGACCTTAGTAATAAGTGCAGCCCTACTTCTGCTCACTTGTACTGGGAAGAGTGAAGCAGATGAGACAGAGTCTAGTTCTAACTCACAAACAACCAAAACACCCCAAGTCTGCTTGTTTTTGTCAGTCTTCTCAAGATGGCATTTAAGGACTGTTCCCTGGGTAGTCTTGCATGACTCACAAAACTTAGTACCACTCAGGCCAAGGGATTAATTTTAATTTAAGGAATGTTTAAGGTTTTACTGTTTACAGAGGACTGCACCCATAGTGATCATGTTTATATCTGCAATGGGCAATGATGCAATTCTTACTGCTTTCCTAGCAAATGGGGAGAGGTACAAGGAGTGGCACTTCATTTCTAATTTTGGTTGAGTCATCAGCTCTTACCTTAAATACTAAGGTGAGGTCTCCCCATCGAAGAAAAAACTGCTCTAATTGGGAAAGAAAAGCAATCAAGCCTGCAGAGAAAGCTTAAATTAATAGTTACAAGGGGTTTAAGTAATCCCCATGTTAATTAAGCCAAAACCCCTAGAGCAGATGAAATTTTCCTTCTCTGCAGCAAGTGTGAAGTTTGTTGAAAAAAGCAGCGACTGTACTGGCTTGAAAAGGCCATGGGGACCATGCACACACCTGTGACATCTCATGGAATCAGAATAGTTCTTGTTTTAAGCTGTATTCTTTCTGAAAAACTAAGGCTTCTCTTTCTCTCCCCCATCACCTGGCTTGCAGACAATTACAGCAGTTACTTCTAGAGCTGCTAATTCTCAGGCTACTGGAAATAAACCACCACTACTCAGAAGCAGAGAGCATACTACAGTTTACTTACACGAAAGCCTTATAGGATCTGGTGCTCGTGCAGAGCTGCAGGCTAGAGCCACTGAATCAGCTTCCCCACAGTGCAAGCCTGGCCAAACCATGAAAAAAAGCAGGAAGGAACACTGATTTATCCCATCTGAAGTGCTGACCCAGAAGCTGGAGTAAATGGGCTTGATCTAGCAATTCCCAACATCCTCACACTCCAGTAGTATTAACGATCAATTAGGAGGCACTTTGTTTCCATAGCACAGCAGCAATAGCTTTAGCCCTCCCTTGAAAGGGCACAAAAGGGCAGAGGGCAATAGCAGAGCAGAGAGATGACAAAATAAAGTGGGGAAAAACTAGGGACTTTTAGGAACCGAACTGCAGATCTTGTAACAAAATGCAATTGGACAGAAGGGACTTGGTTTCAGATGTAAAGTAGGCTAAATAGGTGAAAGAGTTCTCTTTAAACTGTCATCATTAATTTAAGCCAAACTTAATTAAAAAGTAAACTGAAACAGCTGGGTGTAGGAAGTGGCTGGCTGACCTCAGTGCTGGGGCCATTTTCCTTTTCTTCTTTTAAACCATTGTTCATCAGCTTCTACTTAAAGCAAACCAGAACTGTCCAGACTAACCACAATCAAAACCATAGGACTTGCTTGCATCTAATATTTCTGTCTATGTTATGACATCTATTAAAAGAAATAAAGGAGCATCATTGGTAAATCCCTCTTGCACATTCACATGGTGCTATACTATGTTATCTGTGAAGAGGACCAGTGAAATATTTAAAACCTATAAAGCACCTTCTGTTCCAAAGGACCCTTGAATGTGTTTATGCAATTTGGAAAACCTGTTTTCTACTCGTTCAACATAAACTTCTGAATAAAAGCAAAAATTCTGCCACACCCCTACCTCTTACCTTAGACATCTTTTGTCAGACTGGCGTAAACAATCAGCTCTTTGGGGCAGGTACGATGTAAGATGTTGCATTGTGTGCTTTTGGAGCCTCTCTCCCTACATTTCTATCTGATATATCCATGTAAAAATGCAGTACAAATACTTGCTAACAACTGAAAGGCAGCCTACTTCAGCTCCAGATGGAAAACAGTACACAAGTCCTCTGGAGGATAATTAAAGAGCATCATACGAAGCATCTCATTTACCTGAAATAAGCCAAATAGTGGGAATTCAATAAGCCTGCCATGAAAACTTTCTGGTCTTCATATCGCTTTTGCTACTTCAGCCCAATGGTGAGTTCATTTCTGCACAGCTATCACTGTGGAGCCCTCTCAGATGGAAGGTCTACTTATGGCTCTCCTAATTTGATTTTCTGTTGTAGGATGTCCAACAGAACATCTGTTTCCATTTGAAAATTCTGCAGTGTTATTGAAACTCATTCATTCTGCAGTAGGAGGAGATTACTAATATAAAGCTCACTCCTATACACTTCAAATACAGATCAAGTGATAGTTTCTGAGAGAAGTTATTCCACAAGTAATCAATTACCCTTGTGAAGGAAAAAACTTTCTCAGTTTTTTTCTTAGCTGATAGTCATCTGTGCCCTAAAGCACATCCTTTTTACCTCAATGGGACTTAGTAATATGCCTGAATTTAATAATATGCTTAAGACCCATATTGCAAGAGTCTGAAAGGCTTATATAATGTAAATAATCATCCCACCTTTGCAGGGCTTGTCCTGGCTTAACTGGCTCAGGCATCAGAAAATCAGTCAGGACCAGTTTCACCACACAGAGAACAGAACTTAAAAAAAGAGAAAAATAACATGACACACAAAAAGCAGGATGGAGTAATGTAAGTTTTTGTGGTACAGAGAAACCTTAGACTCATCCATCACGATAACAAAATAGTGTTTACCTCACAGCTCCCATTGCAGTGGGGAATGCTGGTGCACACACAGGTGCCACATACAGACATATGCAACTTTTTGTGATATCTCAGTGACATATTGCCACAGTTTGGAATTCCTAAAGATGATTCAAACCAAGTATCCCAATTTGCAAAACTTTGATTTTATTTCAAAGGGTTTTTTTTCTACTGTTCACTTATGTCTGGATTCCCAGTACCACTGCAGCAAAGCAGGAGGAGTTTCTGGTGGTTTTGTATGAGTTCTCCATCCCTTTTAAATTAGTCTAGTTAATGCATTTTTATCTCAGTGACATTTGTCCTCCCAGCCCACTGCCATGAGCTACCAGACTTGTCTAATGGCTTTGAAAAACCTACTGTCATATCTGGATCATTTCACACATTTAAAAGGACCATCTGTCAATTCATTGTTAAAAAAACCCCACATCAAACTCAAAGCCATGATATTTCTCGCTGTAGAAAGGAAGTGGTGATCTGCCCATCCACAGGATTAAAGTTACCCGATTTCTTTCTGTTCTGGTTAACTCCTAAAAATCAGCTATAATCACTGTGGATGCACTCCGAAATATGCACACCACAGCAGTAGGTCATGGTGATGAAAACGGGGCTTGTGTTGTAAAGGGCAGAGTGTTCCTCACTCTGCGCTCGGGGATGTCCCACCCTGGGCTGAGGGAGCACTTTCTTGGTGAAGCTGCTGGGCTGGATCACCCACCACTGGACAAGTCCCAGAGCTTCTGTCTTCTCAATGGCAGGAGGCAGGGACTGGAATTTAAGCCACGTAACAACCTTGATCTTGTCTGTGCCTTGCTACAAATAAAAGTTAACCACCGTCCTGATTTAAAATGGGTTCCATGGACTGTCAGGTGCATAGGTGATGCAATGTAGAGGGATGATGAATGCAGCAGTATTTGCATCATCATATTGACTTACAGCTTGGGCCTTAATTATTGCATTCTTCTGCCATGTATTGGGGTAGCCATCTTTAGTAATTTCCAAAATGCTAAAAAGAAACTTGACAGCTTTCCATGAGATCAGAGTAGGTAAGCTGCTTGAATTAACAGTGAAATTTTATGAGGGACGCTCAAGTATAAAAACAAGAGCTTTTCATTTTGATATTGTATACTTTACACTGTATTGATTTGATTTTATTGATTTTTAATAAAAAAGTGTAAGTGTTTTTCCAAATGGTGTAAATTAATTGTTATTGCACCACAGAAAACAGAAGACCGCACCACAGTAATTAACATTTCCTGGCAAGTAATCTAAGCAAGCTTGCTGCTGAAATGGGCTTTAAAGCATATTTTGACAGTACCACAAATGCTAGCATATGTCTGTGAGGCAGCGATGTGGCAGGCACAGCAATCACTTTAATGGCTCAGATAGCAGCAGATGCCCTCTCTGTGAGGTAAGGGATGAACAGGCGACCAGCCGTCCTCCTCTGATCCTTCCACAGCTCTCTGGGGTCAGCTGTGTGGATGAAAGAACACACCATTCATGTATCAGCAACTTAGGAGACTACTTTCACCAAACTGGATGCACAGCTACTGTATCTTTCTGTTTCCTCCTCATTATTTTTTGCCGTGTCTGAGTTGCCTTCTCTATGTAAAAGGGGCTGCTTTACTTCTTGGCGCACACAGAGCTCCTGGGCACTATAATGAACTAAGGAGCTTGGTCCTATCAAGCAAGGAGACATGAAAAAGCACATACAGCAGGTATCTCCAATGTTAGTGGGAACACAGAAACTGAAGAGAAGCGTGTCTTCTTCTCCATGGGGCAGCTTTAGGGGACTTGAACAAACTTTGGTAGAATGAAGTCAATACAGCCAGCTCCCAAGAGATTACAGTTTAAGTAAGAAGTTAAAAAAAAGGGACGTTCTTTCTATGTAATCAGTAAGGAAAGGGAGGCACAGATAACGGAAAAGATTAATTAGCAGCTGGGAGATGAATACTATCATGTTAGCTGCTACAACTTAAACACAACAAAATCCCTTCTTTTGAGACCATCTAAGTTACATAGTAATTATAAGCTATGTGTTACAAGAAAGAAAGAACTTAAATAATTCAAAATACATCAGGTGAGAGTGATAAATCTATTAACGAAAAGGAAAAGCTCTATATATTTTTTTTCTTTCCCCACAGAACCAAGTTTTCTTCTTTTGCATAAATAAGTTAAAAGAAAATTTTAATGAAATAAATAACATTTTGTCTTAGCAAAATGGCTCCAAATCTGTACATCAGTAAAACCAGGACCTGATTGGCATATACTCTCAGACAAAATAGAAAAGCTGCGGTTGAAAACTAATCCTAGAGCTGGAAGTAGCAGAGCATTCAAAGGAAACTCAAAATGAATAGAGCATCTTTGCAGGAAGGGAGGGCCCAAAACACAGTAACTGCTGTAACCATCCAGGTCATCACACTCACAGCTAAGAGAATGGCTAAAGCCCACCCTCCAGCCCTGGAGTCAGCATCCTTTTGCATCACAGGCACCTGATTTATATCTCTTCTCCTAATCTCTTGTGCCAGTGGAGCTTAAACTGTCATTAACTCCTTGTTTGCTAGTTATCAGGTGAAAACCCTACATCCAGGCAGAAGCTGAAAGACATTTTGTAATCTGACAGAAGATTGCCGTAATTGTGTTTTCTTTTAATTGAAGTGACATAAAAGTGCACATTGACAGTGCTTTATGTTGTGTCTGGAGTGGCAGAGAGAACAGCAATAGTCTGATCTCCCACCTACTTCTCCCAGATGTTTAACTACAGTTTGCTTACTTCTGTATTCTCCACCCCACCTCTATCTTTCCCTCTTGTGCAGATTTCCGTGAGGGTCTTTGCTGTGGCATACAAATCAGACTCAAAATGATTGTCCATATGTTATTTATGCTATGCTATGTTTAATCCAAGTAATACCAATCTTTTTGTAAGAGTGCCAGTGTGGTCAGCTATCCAGAGCAGAATTCAGTTCTGGGGTGTGCTAGAGGCTCCTTTTTGAAGTTCCATCAAATGTGTTTCAAGAATGTTAGATGATTGAACTAGATATTTGTTTCAAAATAAAATTCCCTGACAAGATAGTATCTTGCCATATGTTCTTCCTATTGGCATTTTTTAAAAATATAAAATGAAGTTACTTGTGTATACATATTCCCAAGCAGTTCAGATACCCTGCTTGTTGATTGTTTAGAGATGATCCCAAATCAAGGACACGGATTCCCAAACCTTGAAATTTAGGGTAGATTTAGAAATAAAGGAAACCATCAAACTAGTCTTTGTATTAATGAATTAGTTACAACAACAAAAAAAATTCTTTATGTGTACTCTTTTCTGCCCTCAGTCAGTTTTCCAAACACCCTGCTACTGGGTGAATAACTTAAGCTTTAGATCTGAGGAGCATGGGGTATATGAACAGCTGGTATAAATTAAAGGAGCCGTGCTATATTACGTCAGCCAGGAATCTGACATTCATATTTTTGCCTCTGTTTTCATCTAGCTATATTTGATCTCAGGAGCCTAAATCTGAGAAATCAGTAGCCAAACTCCTACTGGTATCAGTAGAAGACTGAGACGGGCAGGACTGGCTTTAAACAAACTTGACAGAAGTTGTCTCTCATAAAAGTGACAAAAAAGTATTAACATTAAAGTGAGCAAGATGAGACCTATATGGTAATAACAAAGCCATGGGTGGTTCTAACTCTGCTTGGTGGAGCACTGTATGATCACAACTTGCTTTATAGTTTAGGAAACTGTATGGCAATGGGCTGGTATGAAACATAGCTATACCATTAAGTGGATTAAGACATTATGGTGTTAGTCATGCAGATAAGGTTTTGCTACCCTCATGGTGAGCTGTAGGAGAAAGAATGTTTGCCTGCAGAGGAGATAAGACAGTAAAACTGCTCTGCTCTTGTACTGCTGTGATTCAGTGGGCAGGAGCTATTTCCACTACTGAAAAGTTCAGGTCCAACAAAATTCCTCTGGCAGTCTGAGCTAGTGACTTCATGATGGCTTCAGACAAAGCCTTTTGCCTGAGATAGGATATGAATTGAAACAATCTGGTAAAGAAAAACATTGAGGCAGAATTCAATAGAAGTGCAAATTTAAAAGTCTCCCCCCACCAGACATATTTTAATGAATGCATAGTTACAGGGTGACTATGTTATCTCACTTTTCTTGTGTCATTAACTGAGAAGTGAGTTTAAAAAAAGTGTCCCCACAGAAATCTTATTCATATGTTTTATTATATGCTCCAGCACGGGCACCACTTTAGTTTAATGGTGTGTTGGATGATGGTACAAATTTATAGCCAAAGGTTTACATCACAGACAGCTGGAATGAATAACAATAAATTAATTTAAAGTGCTACAAAAGTGCTCCCCATAGTATGCAGTGCTTATGTGCTCAAGGCTAATAATTTATAAATGCGTGTCTTTTATAATCCTGATCTAAAGTCCTGAAAGCAGCTAGTTAAAAAGCAGTCACATGACATAAATTATTTTTATTAATATTTCAAATGCATGATTAGGGTGGGCACCATGGTCATTAGCATTAGATAGCTTTCATTTATGACCAAGTGCAATGAAGCAATAGCCAGAGACAGAAAAACTAGCTAATCAATGGCACAGCAACCATTGGAAGACTGGGGGGGGGTCATGTGCTGCTGCTTCTTCTGCAGGATTTCTATCTGCTGGTAATCATCATGGCTATGGCTGTTGCCTTTCCTTTCGCTTGTCTATTGTGTTTATCACATTTGATACTCATAAGGCCTGAAGGATAAAAATATGTGCTGCTGAGTGCAGTCAGAAGCAGCCCTGCTCCTCTACATGGTTTTCCTTCCATGCCCGGGCGCTGAACGGCAGCAATGCATAACGGAGTGAGGAGACTGGTCAAAGGATGCTGTAACAACTGCCCTCATTACAGCAGCAGTGCTCATTTGAACACTGAGCTAATACTAAACTTTCATACAAACTATTGCTTAGATAGGGGGTGTTACTTTAAAGCATTTGACTTGCTTTGAGAGGACACTGCCATTTTTGCCTCTGTGTCAGGGGATTAGAAAGAAGCTATGCCTCCAGGCAAACAAGTTTTGCAGAAAAGCATTGTGGAGGCTAAGGATAAGGCCAGGCCATAACCTTCCTTTTTGGGGTGACAGACTATTTTTTTTGCTAGACTAACCCAACATCTAGCTGCAGTCTTCTCTAGTGAAAGTGTATATTTACTATTACCAGCGTGGGTAAAAGAGCAGCCAGCACAAATAAGTAGGGTAACATTGCATCTTTTTCCCGAGTGCAGTTCTCAGGCACACCTCGCTGCAGGGATGTCACTTGTCTTACTACCACCCTTATCTTCTCCAGGCAAATTCGGCTGCCTCTCACTTCTCTTGGTCAAAATCATCTACTTCTTAAATGCAGAGTCATTAAGGCGAGGTTATAGAAAGAGTCTTTCACACTGAAAGATGGATCATGAATAATTTCTCTCTCTCTCATTCTGGGCCATTGCCATATATTAGACTACATAGTCGAATCTCGGCAGATTTTAAAAATGTGCGCCACAAGCAACCCCTGGTTCTTCTAGCAAAGTAAGCGGAGCGAGACATGAAGTGGACAGGAGTATCATCATCTGCTCCCTCCACTCCCTCTTTAAAGAAAAAAGAAAGAAATCTTTCTGCATTATGCAGAATGCAAACTTCTAAGTTACCATTTGTGGTTGTTTTTTTAATATCACGAACCTCTGCAAACACGTACTCTCTCTCCTCTTCCTTCCTGGCTTTCTTTGAAAGTCCTTCCTAACACAACACATTTTTCCAGAGGTCAACGGGGGCATATTTGCATTTTGATACATTTTAAATTTTTGCCTCCAGCATGCCACTCAAATGCGCTGTGCTAATCAGAAGCAAGTAATGATCTCTACTTGAAGCGGGTGACTAGGCGTATAAAAGCACCTCAAAATGCAAAATTAGTAAGAGAGCAATACATGGTAAAAATAAATAAATAAATAAGGGTGATGATGCTGGCAAAAGCAGTTTGGATTTGCAAGCTGAGGGTTCTGCCCGGAACAAGCAGCTGAAATGTTTATGCGCATGGCTGAAGCGATAAGGGGATTCAGGGGACTCCTGCATCAGCCGGCTGTGCTGATGGACTGCGGGTTTCTCTGAGCATATCACTTGTACGCCAATATACTCAGATGATGCATAAGCATTTCTGAGGGCTTTTTATACCGTCAGCGATACCTCGTGTTCTGAACAACCCAAACCTGGGGTTAGACAGGATCTAGAAAAATGGGGCAGTCCTTAAAGCAGGGGTTTATCTGTGTGGAGGTCTTTTATTTGTAGCACTAGTGGTAGGTTTACACTCAAACATGCCTGCCCCAAGGCAGGGGGATGGATGGGAGAGAAAAAAACACAGAACTCAAGACTATATATACTTATTTATTTAAGCATGAATGTATTTGACAGAGTTACAGGTAAACATGAGCACTTCCTCACTAACCACTGCATCAGAAGAAAAACTCCTGATAAGCAGATGTTGCTTAGGCAGCGATCAGCTAGGGAGTCTGTGTGCGTATGGGGGAGAGGGATGGAGATACAGCCAGGCAGCTCATGTATTAAGGCACTGTGATGAGTGTGTGTGGCTGCAAGTGATGGCAAGTGTGTGTGTGTCAGAAAACGACACAGGCAAAGCCGAGCTGCTCCAGTGAGCTTTCTGTATATATTTTTAAGAGAAAGCAATGAGAAGCAGCCAGGGGAGAGAAAGACAGAAAAGACGAGCTAGGAATGACCAGGCAATAGCGGGGCTGGACCAACAGCTGTACAAGGTAAGAAATCCAGGCACCAGGGAAATCCTTTAAAGCCATATTGATTTGGTTTGGAGGTGAGAAAAAGCAGATGCACTTGGCTACCGGCTACAGTGGAATGGCTCCAACAGCAGCTACAGCCGCTTGATTTTATTTATTTATTCTTATTGTAATGACTGTCATCATGGAAAGCCTGTGCTGTAAACCCAAACTAGCCTGCACCCCTCTCTGCATCCACCTCTCCCCCCAGCACCAGGAGCTGGGATCAAAGCCTGTCACCAGCCAAGGCAACCCTCAGGCTATGCAGGAAAGAAAGAGGGACAAACAGAGGGAAGGAGGGAGGGGATCAGTGGCTGAAATTCAGCAGCTCCAGCCGTTTCGTGGAGCCCTGGTGCAGCAGTGAGCCAGGATCAGAGTGCTGGCAGAGCAGGAGCAGAGCCATCCATCTCCCTCAACAGACCACGGCCCTTCCTCAGGAACACACACAGCAAGGCTGCGAAGGAGAGAAGGGTCCAACGCGGTGTAGGGTTGGTCCGTGCATCTAGAAAATAGGAGAGGAACTAGGCATTACTTGGGAAAATAAGGGAGCTTCATATTGTGTAGAAAATTCTACATTTTTGGGGAAAGAAGTAAGAGGAGAAGGGTTGTCTGCGTGGAAACACTGCCAAGGTTTGCCTGCATGGCTTCCAGTTGAAGAAAGCACCACATCAGGATGGGGCCATGCTCTTTAGATTTGTGCAGAGACCTTAATTCAGCTGGTCCTTCATGTATTTATCCAATGATATAATTATAGAGTTAATACAGAAACACCGTGGCTGAGGTCTTCAAGATATTGCTTTTCTGGGAATCAGATACCTGTGAAGGTCTGGTCCAGGTGATGTATCCTCAGTCACAGATCGAGCTTGATCCTCAGCCGAGGTTTCCAAGTCTTCTTCAGATTCAGATTTTCCTCATGCAATCAGCTTATTCACCATGAAAGGCAGTTTCAGGTCTACAAAATTCAATTCAAACTTAAGGAATAGTTACAGCTATGTAGTTCAACATCTTCTAATATTGAAATTTGTCATTTTCCCTTAAAGAAGGAGCTAGACTTCACAACAGCCAAGGTAAGGGATGCTCAGGAATGCTGTCTTAAGAGTTGAAACAATACCATTTTGTTTCATCTGGAATTAAATTTGGTGTATGCATACATACATACATACATACATATATATATATATATATATATAAAATTTTTTTTTCCCTTGAAACAAAACCTAGGTGTACTCCTGGAGTAAAACACAATTACCCTCATAGCTCTCATACCACTTTAGCTGCTCTCCCATCCTTCCTGTTTCCTACACCAAGAACCCCCAGTGCAACCACATGGGGATGCATGTGTGCCTGCTCACTGCCTCGCTCTTTCCTGAGCATCTGCTGAGCAGCATCTTATTTATATGAATTACCAGTTAAGGTTAGAGCGGGTCAGAAAATTTCCATCAGAACAGTTTTGCTAAAGAAAATAGCTTTCAGGTAGATGGAATTCTGTAAAACCATAGAATTCAATTTTTCATGGAAAATGGGAATTCCATTCAAAATTTAAAATACACTTAGATGCATGCAAGCACAGATTATTTTTTTAATTGCAAATGAAAAACCTTCCATCATATTTTCAGTCAAAAAATAGTCAAATGATGTCCTAACTGGCGCTAATTCATGTTTTATATTTGTTACACTGATGAGTATAAATCCAGAGTAACTCCCTTGGCCTCAGTGAAGTTACTTTGATTTATACTGTTGTAAATGAGATTGAAATCTCAGTCTATGTGGTTGGTTCTTGAGATGAATATCTTTGCCTTCTAGGTACATGCAGAAAAAAACAAAACACCAAATAAAACAAACAACAACAACAAAAAAACCCAAAACAAAACCAAAGCAACCATAGAAAACCCAAAACCCCACGAAGCTTGATAGATCCTGAATCGGGACTTTTGTGAAGAGTCCTAACCCCCTGTAGATTCGATTTTAGTATCGCCAGTCAGAGCATGTCAAAACGTGGGAATTTATAAGTAAAAGTGAGAACATACAGCCAAGTATTTAAAAATAATTTACAACTACATTTTTATCAGCTATAATTTGAAAATCAGTCATGTCACACAGAACAGTGGCTCAATTTTAAAGGGTAGGTTCATTTCTTCCAGTAAATTAAACTTATCCTAAAATATCTTTAGAAGTGATGACAGACGAGTTTAACAGCATCTGAGCAGTACTGAAAAATCTCTATAAGTCTTTGGATTTATCTGTAGACCAATATATTTTCTCTTTCACTCATTAAAAAAATACTCCTTTGTTTTAGATAAAGAAACAAAAATTGCCACAAGACAGGGTGCCTGTCTTGCCTTCAGAAAGCCACAAACCATTCCTACAGAAGCCAAACACCGGGTACAAAGTCTTTGTATTACCAGAAATACTTCAGGGTCTGGATTATGAGTCAATGGTAGTTCCACTGCGTGGATTCAAGTGGAAAAATTAGGAATTAATGTAATTAATTAATACAAATACTATGTTTTATTTTTAATTTAGCTCTTTCGGAGGCCAGATCATTTAATCTATAAATACCAGTTGAAATGATCATGACTGCTGTGCTGCTTTAGGTTGACAGGTATCAACTTGAGCAGGAACTCTTGCAATCCACTTTTAATGCTTTTTCAAAGTGGTGCCAAAGTTTTAGACTTGAAAAAATAAGTAATTGTGGGTTATTCTGGTTTCCAAGGCAAATAAATAAAGTGAAGAAAACAGGATGAGGGCAAATTCATCCTTGGTGTAAACTCACTGACTTCAGTGGTATTACATTAAAATAGTTGCAGAGTAGGATTTCTTATGTAAACAGTAACACAAATTGTGTTAAATAAGAAAGTACCTTAAATCATGCCTTGGGCAAAATAGCTCGCTTAATCCCAAAATGTTGTTGCAAGAAAATTCCTTCCTTTCCACAGTGTTCTATGGGAGATATAAGGCATGTTATATAGTCAAGCTTTTCCAAGGAATTTAAATAATTTCTGGTTTTAGATCAACACATTGTTTTTGCAAAGCATTTTACTTGTTCATCTTCATTACCACCCTGCCCCTCCCCCCAAAAAAAACCACCACAACCAAAAAACCAAACCACCATGACCACAAACCAAGCAGATTTACAAGGTTACCTTATGCAAAACTTCATGTTTTTGTCAGTTATCTCTTGCATGTGTTACAAAAAATCTCAACTTTGCTTTCCTCTCTATAATCACCTTAAATAATCTGGCCCCCATTCTAAGTCTGCTTGTATGAAATCAGGGGAAATTTTCCTAGTATTACCTGAGCACTAAGTAACAGAGTTGTTTGGGAATAAACATTTTTATTTCAATATATAATCAAACCAGAGTAAAATTAAGTGAAAATGCCCAGTACAATTAAAAGTTGGCATTGTTCGCTTAGACTCAGTCAGAAGTTAGGTGCTGATTTTTACTTTCATTTTTCTGTTCTACACTTCCTAGGAAACACTAAGATACCAATATTGAGATAAACCCCAAAACATTTCAGAAAAATCTCTACTGTGATTTTTTTTCCCCTAAATTTGACATATGCAGTGCTAAGTTTAGCTTGTAGGTCCTTTCATTTGTTAAAAGGCTCAAATGTAATACTGTTACTGCTCTGAGTGTTTCTTTGCTCTCTCATTTAGGACTGAGAGGCTTTGAACTTGCTAAGATCTAAGTTCAGTGCTCTGTGTTTCTTCTGCTTGTGTTGATTAAGTTACTAATCCCTAAATGAAGGGCAGGGAGCTGTTTGGTTAAGCAATATCATCATCTTTAGCAGAGAAAACAGAATCCCTCACAACACAGGTGAGCTTCTGAGAAAATGATTTCCCTCTACCTTGCTTTCAAATGTCTTCTTAAGCAGTGGGTCTGAACTGAAACCTTGGGTTGCAAAATACCAGCCAAGAGCAAAATCAGGGGAGCACTCTGTGCCACCAGGTCACCTTTAATTAGATCACACTCTGTTCCTTTGCAAGCAAACACACCTCATTAGACATTTAGCTAGCAGAAAAGCAGCCGTACTGCTGCTTGTCTTTGCTGTTTCTACCTAGGGAAGAAAGTGCTGGTAAAGGGTGGACACGATGATAAGCTAAATGATTCCCGTCCTCAAACCTCAGCTTCAATGGGGCCAGTGCCAACCACCTTTCCTGAGTCATGGGTGCCCTGCAGTAGCACCAGAAACATCACCTCAGATGGTTTGTCACTCTGTAACACAACGTTCATGCTGTTTGCATGCGGTTGCTGATTGCATATTTCATTTGAGAAGATTATACTGATTTTGCTTATAGATACCAGGTTCAAGTCAACATTGACTCATTCTAAACTAGACAAGCTTCAGATCAAAACTTCGAGTTTCTCCTGATACCAGTGCAAAACTCTCTCCCCAGCCACCACCTGAGCTCAGGCCACATGCTGGCAACAGGAGAACGGCTGCAAATGGCATTGCAGATATTTTTCAGAGCCTTTATAAGAAATAGTTTCAGAAGACAATCTTCTTGAAGTCACTTTCAGGTAACCTTTACCTGTTACAAGCACAAATTTGACATGTATCATTCAGAATCTGATTCTTAGCTGGTGTTACTCCATATTTTCCTTTGCATACAACAGAATTACATTGCCCTGTTCCTTTCCTTTCGGGGCTAATGGGAAGCCTCCCATCAGCTTTGCTGAGCAGTGAACCAGACCTGCTAAACTTCAATTGTTAGGGCAATTTTCTCCCTTCTTCATGGTCTCATTCAGCAAAGGCATATTGAAAGCAGTGTACTTGCAGCAGCAGCCTACCTGAGCTTTAGTAGTTGCACCCTCTCAAAAGCCAAGAGCTTCAAATGGGAGCCCGCACCCAGTGGTAAAAACTGATAGGCAAAGGAAGGTGGCAGCTGGAATTCAATACAGAAATTCAGTCTGACAGCTTTGCTACAGCCTCCCAAAAAATTCAGAACAAAACTTCTGTCATCTGAAACCTTATTTGCAGCTTCTGCCTTTTTTTTTTTTTTTTTTTCCTGCAAGGACAGAATAATTCTTAAACCAAGATAGTCTGCAGCCTTCTCCATCTTCTAAAGTGGCCACCAGTAAGATATCTGCAAACCAAACAATCCGAGGTTGTTGCAAATTGCAGTCTAATTTCTTATTTCATGAATTTCAGCCCAAGCTTGAGGAAGTTCAGCAAATACATCCTCCCAGATCTTTCCCATACAGTTCCTTGTGTAGGAAGCTGGCAAACATTCCCAAACCCGAAGCAATTACCTTTCCTCTGCAGGGCTGCACTTTTCTCAGCAATAAGATGCAGGATGACTTGGTCAACAAAAATATTTATGCAACAAGATATCCTTCCGGGCAATTTTCAGAACTTTGACCTCTGAGTAGTAAAGGTTTGGGGAGCAAGGATTTCTAGGGAAAGTGGAAAAAAAACCCCAAAACAACAGGATCATGTGTTGAGCCTTACCTTGACATATCAAATAATAAATTCCAGTAGAGGTGCAGAGTTTGGTTGTCCTTGTGATGTTGCTCATTAACGAGCCAGGACTGCTCTGTGATATTCTGCATGACCTAGACCTTGTGTGGCTCTCATTGACCTAACCATGAAATTCTCAACTCAAAGAGAGAGTACAGATTCGATAAACAGGAAAACTGCAAGAAAAAGTCAGATCGGGAAGGAAATCTACATGCTTCCCCCAGGGATCATGGCAATAGCAGATGTCAGCTTTGTGGAGCCTGAGGACAGTCAGAGCATTGTAGAAACACTGCAGAAATGAGCTGGTGGCCATGCCACTGCACTGGTGGCAGCTTGGAGGAAATCAGATCAATCTGGTAGAATTCTTCTACACAGTCAGCACCAGCAGTACAAAATGAATGGACACACAGAAAACCATTTTCCGTCACCGGTTGTTCATGTATCCCCCTCCAAGCCCTCTCACAGTCTGACCCGCATACCCTCCTCCCATTCCACACTCCCCCAGAAGATCAGCAGCACTTATCTTGTGCGTGTTCACCTGCGCATGTGCTCGACACGCAGGCAGGGAGTTACTGTCCTGCCCCCAGTCATTTTTCTGGGTCCTCCTTAAAAGCAATTAGCAGCTACCCCCTTTAACATCAGACAGCAAATTCAATCATGGAATAACTCTCCTACAATCAGTACAATTAGCAGGAATGCATTTGACCCCAGCTTCACCTTCTCCAAAGTGCAGTTCCTGGTACAAAGTGTTGCACTTCGATTCAGAGTGACATGTTATGAGTAACTGGATGTCAGGACCGTTGTGTGAAAACAAACAAATCCCCAGATAAATGGGAAGTCTTGAATCAGAAATTGGCATAATAAAGGTAGAAATAATTCCTATTTTCACATGCTACTTCTCCTTTCTCATGATACAAAACCAAAGCAGTGCAGCACAGCCCTAACCCTGAACATGTGCCATTACCTGTACCGTCTTACAAAAGCACAGCCAAAGTGGGGGATCGGTGGCTGCTGTGATGTGGAAATGTAAATCTCTGCTTAAACAGAGAGAATGTCTGAAACACTTCTCCCTGGTGTCAAAAGGAAAGTGAAAACCTTTTGTTTCATACCTATTTTTCTTATGAAACGGATTTTATTTTAAATTTATTTTTTTTTTAAGGAAACCACAACAAAAAAGTGTTTTTGCCCAGACCTGTGCTGCTTCTTTATTTGTATGCAGATATGAACCATCTATCTTAGAGCTGAGAGTCTGGGATTCCTAATGAAGAAGAAAAGCACTGGATGCTCAGCAGACGTGCAGCGCTTGCATGCTGCAACCAGTGTCACCTGGGGTTCACTCTGCGTCTCTGGGAACAATATTCTTATTTCTTGAGAAGAATATGGTGATTCGTGAGGCACTTACTTTTCATTAGAGGGAAAAGGGGGAAAAAAAAAATCTAAGAGAGAGGTGATGACAAAGTATCTTCTGAGATACCATTGCCCAAAAGTATTTGTGAAAATGGTGTATTCCTTTAAACTAATGAGTTGCACAGCACTGTTTTGTCTGAAAAATTTAGGTGCTTAGTTGTAGAATAATCTGTACATCTGCCCATAAACGACTTGTTTTCCAGCCACACTTGCACGATTGTCATCCCTCTTTTTTTCAATTTCTTTCTGACTTTCAAAGAGTCCTTTCCACCCTATGTCACACTACCCTGCTCCTTCTGTGACATTGGTACAATGACCTCTCTTCTTCATGTCATTTGTGGTCTCATCCTTTTCCTTCAGCATCATTTGCACAGTAATTCTTTTCCCTCTGTGACACAAGGACAAAACTCCCTTTCCGCCACTGTCACTTGCAGAACAATCCCTTACGTCTAGTGGCACGCAGGCAGCAACCCTTTTTCTTCTGTGCTGAACACAAAATGATCACAGTCTAGTGTTCCTTCAATACAAGAGTGACAATGCAGCCTTTACGTTAATTCTATGAAGTACATAGTGCCATCCTTATATTCCCAAGTTACCTAAATATTAACCTTCATCTGATCAGTGTATGAAATACAATGGTGAAAAAAACAGCCCAAGTTTGTTTTTTTTTTTCTGTTTTCAAAAATTTCAAAGAAACAATCCCAACTTTTTCAAACTTTTAGAAAAAAACATAAAAACTAGTATATGGTTATTTTAGCATCTTTTCCCATTAGTCTTTTTGCTCCCCTTTTTCAGTGAGATAATAAGGGGCAACAGGAGGAAGGAAAAGAAAACTGGAGGTGAGTCAGAACCTGAACCCAAACCAGTCTCTGGCTGGTGTACTTCAAAAGTGAAAGATTTTTTTTCAAGATTAAAAAAAGAAATTAAAAAATGTTTTGGTTTAAATCCCCTTCCTACTGAGGCAGACCAATTACCACAGCAAATCAGAGTGAGAAAACAAGGGAGTAGTGACCCCAACTGCTAGTTTTCATCAGCTGACCAAGGAATTTAGCCTGCTTTGCTTTAAGCCCTATCCAAACCCAAACAGATCCTTGATTAACCAGGGCTCTACAGCCACCTCCAGCCAGGAGACCCCTGTCCATAGCCCATCCCCTGGGCAGCTGCAGCAAGACGGGAAGCTGATGGGGCTCGGATATGATTATCCTAATTTTATATCCCCTTGACACAGCAGTGTTACATTTAGTGATGATTTGGGCTTTAAATGATCCTGTTTATTTCTTTGCCCTGCCTATTCCCACCCTACTGCCACAGCATGCTTTCAAAACAGGGCTCAGTTATAATAATTAAATACTAAGTCTGACCCTTTGCAGAAACCCCGCATTTAGACACATTGATTCTAAATTGTTTTTGTCTGCTATCAGAGAGGCATACGTTTGCCAGAATTGGTTTGACACTGTGTCTTCGGTTAGCTACACACAAATTCCTTGTAGCAGGAAAACTGGCTAAAACCTCTAGGTGCTCCTGTGTCCATAATACGCTCTGACATCCCGTGTGGCTGGTGCATTTGAAGTGCAACATTTACTGTGTTTGCTCCTACAGCAGCTGCAGTAGGTGCCATTACCTCCTGATTGGTATTAGCCACAACGGCTGCGGGCACAAAATTCAGGGTGGAAAACCACCACCACATTTTCTGAACAAAGATAGTAATTATGGTAATAGCATTTTTCTTGCCTGTGTTTATGAACAAGTGATGTGAGCCAACAAGAACAGCAGCTTCTTCCCTTCAGATTAATTCCTGCTTTGGAGTAGCAGGATAGATATGACAAGACTTTCAGTTTGGTATGTTTTCTCCTGCATCTTTGCAGTGGTGTATTACACATTCACCACAATTCTTCACCTCTACTGTCACTTTTATGGCACTGTTTTCCTTCTCCTCCTCTTCAGTCATGGGCATGCTAATCATCTGTGTCACAAGCAGCACAACCCCTCCTCTATACGGGCCCCTCCTCCCTGTGTATTGTCCTGGATTATGCAGTTAAAAGAAAAAATCATTTCACATGTGAAATGTAAAACAATGTAATTGTTGCTGTTGCTATTTTTATTTCCATTAACCACTAAAACCAGTCTGGACTGAATAATTAAGCAGCTATTTGTGTCATGGGTTTCAATGCTGAATGTAACCCATTTATCCTGTAGGAGCAAGGTCCTTGAATTCTGAATAATTCCGGGAGTAAACTGCAATGAATCAGGGCTGAGATAAGAGTCAGGCATATTTAAAAAAATCTGGAGCATGTTCTTGGCGCTCAAGTTTTTTTTCTGTGTTGCAAGCAATTTCTGCTCTGCCTTTTAAAAAATCTTCCCACATTCAACTGAATGCCATGGGAAATGTAGGGAGACTCGACTTAGAAAAAGTGTTTGTTATAGTTAATTCTATTATTTTATGATTTTTTTCTCTCTCCCTCCCCCCCCCCAAAAAAAAAAAAAAAAGTATATAAAGAGCACCTTACCATTCTTTGGGGCTCATCTGTTCATACTGCTTACTCTGTACTTGAAATTGTTATAAATCTCACTCTGGTCTCGTTTTTTTCCCTCAAATAGAGCCTTGTTAGCTGCAACTAGTCTTGAACATGCTCCTCTGACATGAATGCAGCTGGTATAACGTGGTTCAGTGACCACAATCAGTAGCAATATTCCTGGCACCAGTGTAAGTGTACTGGCCTGTCCTTACCCAGCAAGCTGTGAGGCCACACTGGTCTGTGAACTGAGGCTCGGCAACTTCTACTACATCAGCTGCTGCTGGAGGCAAAGAACTGAATGTTTTCTATGTGAAATGACACATTTTAAGATCTCTTCCTGAATAGGTGGAATGACAGCTCTACCCATAGATGCACAGCTCTGCAAAATAAAGAGTTAGTACCCAGTTACAGTCTACCATGTGTACATATGGGCATACATACCATCCTCCCTCCTCAGGTGAAAAATTATGAGGTTAAGAGACCAGCATTTAATCTAACTACTGCATAAAAGCAGCCATACATTCTGCGCCCCCATAATTTCTCTATCAGCCCCATCCACTTCTAGCCGAACTGGACCATCTGAGAGGTGACCAGCTCTGATTTAGGGACTCTGACTGACGGAGAACTTTCCCACACCCCTTGTGATCAATTACAAAGTTCAGTGAATTGACTGCTCTCTGTTCTCATGGCTGCAAAACACAGCTCAGCCGCCTCGTGTATTGACATAAACCACATGTGTAGTCAGCAATGTGAACAGAGCTCCTTACATGAGTAATGGTGGTGAGAGCAAGCCCTGTGCTGGGGAAACACAGACTTGCAGGTTCAGAGGAGGAACTCAGCCTGGGATTGCTGCAGTTCAGGAAGAAGGACACCACTGCTTCACTCTTCAGTGTTGGAAGCTTTTACTGACTCATCTTCCCTTTCTCCATCTGAGACCATTAACTGTTTCTCAAATGTAAAACTGCTTATGTACTCTGGTTGAGGAGCAGAAAAAAATAAAGAAATAAAAAAGAAAAGTGCATTAGGCGTAATATCTCCATCTTTTAATGCTAGCTGTGTTTCAAGATAGACTATCAGACAAGGGTCCAGGTCCTGAGCTGTAGGGAAGCAGAACTTGAAGTATGTAACTACTCTTTTTATACTTTAAGAAAACATGTACAAACTGAGAAAAGCAGGTCTAGCATTAAAAGATAATGTAATGAGAAAAATCATGAACATATTGAGATGTTTGAAAATATATCCTCAGTCTGAAAAACAGAGTGAGCAAACATAGCTGGATATAATCGGTTGACATTAGTAATGCTCTGTAAGCTGGTAGTAAGTAGCAACATTTAATGATTGGTTGTGAGACATATTCCAGAATACAGTATGCTTATACTGAGCTTTGGTTCTATCACAGGAACATAGTGACTGCTAGTGACACAGTATTGAAGAGAAGTAAAGGAAGAAAATGAAACCACTGTTTTTCAGGTCACAAAGAATCTTACATTTTCTTACGGTATCTTCAGCTGAAGTCAGTTTTGAGCAACTAGTAACCTAACGCATTTCAGGACAGCATAGAGCCGCAGTCTGATGATGAATGCAGGAATGAGGAATGACTAAGGAATTGTGTGAGCATTTGCAGGCAGGGATCTTTGTTTTTTTTGAGAAAATTTTGCATTATTTTAATGCAAAGATAAGTTGCTTATGATATCTAACATGAAACTGATGAGCATGCTGGTAAAATCTTGTAGTGAGTTTCAGAGATCTTTGCAATATCCAGAAGCATACTTTCCCCTTTGTCTTTCTCACTCTTCTTCAATATCTCATTTTCTCTCCCTGAGGGAGAAACAATAATTTAATTCTGACTAATGAACAGAAAGTCTCCTACAACCAGGGTGGTTAACTTATAATGAGACACTTCATGAGCCACAGCCTTAGCTTGACTAAATGCCTTCTGTGCAGCTTTAGCTTTGCTTTATGGACCTGTAAGAACAAACTTAAGGCCTTACCATTTAAGCAGGAGCTGTAGTTAGTGCTGGAGAGTGAGAGGGCCTCCTGCAGCAAGCCACTGACCTGCAAAAGACCATCGCCTTGGGAAAACTGCACTGGTGCAAATCCTAGAAGAAAACACAACCACAACAAAAACCAGCAGGAACATCTGTGAGCGGCTTCCTGCTCCTCATAAACAAGAGCTATAAACTCATTGCCAAAAAATTTAAAAAGCCTTCAAATAATCCTCTAAAAAAGACCACTGTGAACAGCTAAGAGACCTGTTGTTTGAGTTATACAGTAAACTTTGTTTCCACTTTCTCCACAGAAACAGCAGGAATGGAGAAGGTCTGATGCTAACAGGCCCTGTCCCTGGCAGTCTGAGCTTACCCACTTGCTAGCGACCCTTTTGGTTGACTTCAGCCATCCTTTGTGTGGAAACACAGAACGACTGAAGCAAAACGCTACGAAACTACACTGCCGGTATACCCAGCCCAAGTTGCTAATGGCTAATGGTGGAGAAGGCCAACCTGCATCAACATCTCCACAACAGAAGCAGTGCCAAGCTGGGCTCCCACCGCACCATGTCGATGCTGAACCTAGAAGGGTGGCTGCTGCCATCCCGCGGGGCTGTCCCAGAAGAGCCCTTGCAGGTCAGGTTGTTATGAGTGGTTTGTGTGCTCAGGGTGAGCTCCCATTTTCCTTTACCTCTTTAGGATCCAGCTCTTTCTCTGAAGCAGTAGAGGCATGTGCTGCTGGCCAAGAAGGACCCTGGCTCAGCCCTGGGCCAAGATGGCAGGTGTCATGCTTCCACCTCTGGTGCTGCCCAGAGGTCATGCCTGAGGACCTGGTGCTAGTTGGTGTTTCACTAAGCAGGGATGCCATGGATGCTTCGTAGGACGTAGGGTCAATAAGCTGTACCTTCACGTATGGAAATGTAACGTATGTTTCTGAAGGGCTGGAGACTACTAATGAGAGCCCCTGTGTTGTACATTACCTGCTGCAGTGTCAGGCTCATATCTAGCCAGAGAGAAGTGTGTTTCTCGAGGAATAAGTACAGCCTGGGGAATCACTCTGTGTGCTTGGTGTTCACAGAAAACAGCAAACAGGAGAAGGCTGTGGTGTTGGAGAGGAATCACAGCACAGTTGCACGAGTCAGCCTGGTATCAAAGTATTAGGGAATAAATTGCACTACCCCCAACCTTAAGGACTGCAGATAATGCACAGCAATGAAGTTTTATCTGTGCTCAAGTACACATTTTTTATGCAGCTAAAGCTATGTCGCAGATGTTCTTCACTAGAACAGATTTTGCCTGTGCTAATCCTGTATTAATCTGGTGGTAGAGCTACATCTGCATTATTACCACTGGGCTCCTTGTGGAGAGGAGTCACTGCTCACGGGGGGCATGGCTCCTCTGCACCTCCCTGTGCACAGCTGCTGCTCGGGGTTCAGGCTCGCCTGTGCTGGGGGAGCACCCCGCGCAGCCCCCGTGTCTGCTACCACTGCAGTGCTCTGCCAGGAGAGGGAGCTAGGACTCTGAGATTCAGTGGCCTTTGATGTTTTCTGCTCACAAATCATGAAGGTGTTATAGCTGTCCAACACTAACATAGGCTTTCCTGTTTGGCTGGGTGGATGTTCAGGGTGCTCATGATTTTCCATGGAGGCTACATGCTGCAGAAGGGATTTGGTTCCTGCTGGATCCCAGAGGATTCTGATGCTTCAAACGGTGTTTTGAGGCTCTCAGTCACTTTTTCTGACTGTTTCCCCAGGTGAACTCCAATGGCAGTCTGGTCTCGCTGAAAAAAGAAGCGAAGCCTACAGATTCTGGCATTATGGTATAGGCACAAACCCACTGAAATGTACCCACCCCTGGGGTGGAGGTGGCAACCAACAGATGCATAGCAAGGCAAGCAACAGCTGGGAGGAGGGAAGAAATTTGGTTAAGGTTACCAGGTGGCACACAGATGTTTGACAACATTTCTTTCAACTTAGAAACACATCAGCCTTCTTCCTCCTGCAGTATATGTGTTTCATTTTGAACAAGTAACTGGCAGCTGGAGAAAGTTATTAGAAAATGCTAAGTCTATGTTCCAGCACTTGCAACACCAGCAGAATTACCTGTTTCCTATTCTGCCTAAGCTTTTTGTCTCCTGTTTTAGATATTGTTGGCCTCAAGTCAAATTTTGCTTAAGTTACGTATCAGAGGGGGAGTAAGTAGAGCTCCATGCTTGTTTAAAGAGCACAAAACGGAGTTCAAACAAAGCTGGCTGAGATACCAACTCAACTATTATCTAGGTTCTGGATGTGGTTTGATCTGCTGGTATGAAAACAGGAAGTGAGAAAACAATTCTTAAAAATGTGAAAACCAGCCAATTCTACAGGGCTCCACTCTGTGCTCAGATGTCTGTAAGTGCTGATAAAAGAGCACATGTGGTGAGAAAGTGCTGTGTCATTATCAAAGGCCATTTCCATCTTATTTTCATTTCGGTGTTCTTCAAATGCCAAAGGCTGGCAAGGGAAGGAGAATAACCTAATTTCTTCTTTGACTGATGAAATGTGGTAATTGATCAATCTGCCTTCTTCAAGTTGGTGGATAGAGAGTTGTGCTTCCCTCCTACATTCTACTTGATTTCAAAGTAAGAATAGAGAAATCTGCTGACAATTTTGGAGGCTAGAAGAAGAGGCCCTTAAATGACACTGGGTTCTGTTAGCCAGGAGGTGCCTAGGAGCCAAGCTAGAGAAGGGATTTTTGAATGATAACATGGTGTGAGCAACCACTGGAAATTGTGAATAGTGAGGTAGGCTCCTTCATAAAAAGTGCATTTTATTGGCTCTGTTATGAGTCAGAAAAATTCTGTGATCTTCTGATGCCCTCAGTCTACATTACCCCACGGTCCAAGGTGTTGGCTTTGCCTGCTGGCTGCAGGGAGGCACCAGCCAGCACTGCTGAGCACTGGGACAGATGCTGCTCCCAGAAGCACAGCAAATGGCCATAAGGGTGCTGGGAAGCCAGGTCCCCAAGTTTATGGCTCTTACTGTTTCTGTGCTTGCAAAGGACTCTGACTGATACAGATGAATGGTGTGGAGTTTTGCATGCAGGAGCTGTGGCCGCGACTTCCCATCTCTGCACCAGCCAACAAGTTATTATAAAAATAAATACCTCAGTGGCAGCAGCAGCATCCCCGAAGGCCTATTTACTTCCACCGGCACAAACTAATTCCTGCAGAGGAGCTCAAGCCAAATCCTACAGACACCAGTGGGAATCTCTCCAGGCTCTTGCAAAGGCAGTTTGCACACTGGAGAAAACGTTGGTACTTGGTCATATTTATCGCCATGTCAGTTAACACCTTTTCTAATGCAACATCTATTTTCTAAAGCTAAAGGAAAATCAGCTTTTTTACCACCTTTTATTTTTCAACTAGCTTTTCTGATATACTTCTGAAATTGCACAACACACTAAATGGTGGTTCATGGAGTGGCCAGGGAACAATTAGTACTTTTTCATATGCTAACGGATCCGAAGGTACCTATCAATCTCTTATAGTCCTATCTCCAGAAGATATACTGAATTTCAGAAAACTGAAAACACATAAAGGAAGCTAAGACAGAGCGACATTCACTTTCCTTGGCTTGCTCTCTAGAAGAAGTTTGACAGGTGAGTTTATTATCTATAGGAAGAATGAACAAGCCAATACACCCTTTTCAAGGTTTGCAGGCACCTTAATGTAACTGGCTCATTTAATTTGGATCTATATACCTCATGAGAAGGGCAGAAGATTTTCATTTTCAAGGCCTTATTTAGCCATAAAATGTGTATCACGTTAGCTAAGAGCAGGTCTATGAATTTCATTTTATTTGGTGACAGGAGAAATAGGGATGTATATATCACCCTTTCAGTAACTGCTATTAAAAGGTGCATGTTTCATGAAGAAACAGTGTATTCCATGCCATAACATCTTTCGTGAAATAAAATCCAGGGCATTAGTAGTATACATATATGAAAAGTATCATTTCACTCATTTGTTACAAATACGAGGAAAATATAAGCCCCTTTTGTGACTGGAGCTGATCACACCTGGAAAATTAGGATGGATTTTGCTGGCTCCAGCAAAGTCAGTAGGAGAATTTCTATGGCTTCAATGGGGCCAAAAATTCTCCTAGATTTCATACTATTATAGACATTGTACAGCCTAGCCACCAAGGTCATTAAGATGCTATAATCCCTAGTGCGATATATGATGGGGTAAAAGCACTTACAAAGGTATTGCTTTCTAAACTGGTGTAATTATGGTAGTAATTCCCAAAGAAGGAGTATTGCAAATGCATTTCCAGTTCCCGTTTCTCAATTTTTTTTGTCAGTGTTCATTACAGCAGTGGTATGCTTGTGTCTAAATCTTGTTGATGTCCTTCCAGAGGGCACTAAAAACCCTAAAGTAAGTAAAGAAAAATTTAGCTGATGATTCTGACTGGCTGCTGAATTGCTGCCTTTTGAGCCCTGTCCCTCAGCGCATAATCTACAATGTTCGCTCTCATACTACACAGGCTACTTGCTCTTTGTTTATATTAATCCACTCACAGTTTGTCTAACTTAAAGGGAATTAGAAGAAGAAAAAGACAAAGTCAAGCCCTCCCCTCACCAAACTTGGATGATTTGGGACTAACAAGCCCAAGAGAGCTGTAAACGCTAAACTGTATTTTCAGTCTTTGGGAAGTGTGCAGCCCGGGCAAAGCCACCCTGTGGGGCAGCGCGGTGGGGACAGCAGGGTCTGCTGGGTCGGGCTGGCTTTGGTGGGGCTCTAGTGACAGTGCCTGGGGCTCAGGCACCAAATCTCATGGCGGAGGGTTGACCCCTCCTGGCAGTGCACAGGACAGGGTCCTGAAAGCCTCTAAAGGTACCAAAGAAACATATTGAGTCTTGAACTTGTTATTTCCATTTTCAAGAAGGGGATGAAAATACAGGTCTCTGAGTTACAACAACAAAATATTCCAGCTGTAATAAATACCAAAGTCTCACATGGGGTAAGAAGAGTGATAGTGATACTCTCATCAGTGATGAAAATGAGCTGGAGGTATATAAAATTAAATGTTCTCTTTACGCTAGATGAAAAACCTGATCTTAGGCCCCATTTGTTTTTAACGTTGTGGTTGCTCTGTATTCCTTGACAACCGGGGGGAGGCAGAGGTACCAGAGGCTCTGGTATTCTGTTTTTCCCAGGGCTTGGAATTGGCCTTGAGTGCTCTGTACATGGGTAGTAAATTCATTTCTATCTTCTCTGAAGATGTCTAGCATCTACATCTCTCTTTGCTCTGTAAAGCCACCTCACTTCCACTGCTTAAGTAAGCTCTCAGATGTTATTTAAACAAATAAGTGCTGTCCTTTAGGCAAGAAAATTAAAAAACCCAGCGTATTTATTATCTTCCTTCAAGTGTGTCAGTCCTTTGACTGATGATGACAAGATTTCTGTTCCTGTTGAGTTGCCAGCTTCCTCACAGGTGCTACCAAATAAATATATCCATTTGGAAGATGATTTCTTACAACTGTCCAGCAAATTGCAGGGACACAGTCAACTCATTCCTCATATACATTTATCAGATAGCTACCAGATTAAAGACTAAATAAACAACAGCTACTTCAATTAGATATGAGATTCAAGATCAAATGAACAATACTTGGATTAGATTTGAACTGATCGCTGGGTTCACTGTCATGATATATCTCCTCATTATCCCCCAGAACTATCCAGTCACCAACACAGCAAGTTGCCAAAAGGAGATTGGTGTCTTCTAAGCTAGAGTGAAACCTGCAAAAAAATCACAGTTCATTTAAATACATCCCCTGAACTCTGGTGGTGCCTCAAATAGATTACCAGTTTGGACTTCCAGAAACCATGCAAAATGGTCTTTCTTATTGATGTTCTCAAAGAATTGAAAGCATGAACATTTACATCTCACAATATGATAGACTCTTTTGTAGTAAATAAACGCAGGAAATTCTATTTTTCTAATACAGAATTTCCTTGATGTTCAGTACATTAAGTGTATACAGTGCACAAACAGTAATCCATGTTTACAGCTATTTTGAAAGTCCACAGTTAAAGAGACACACACAAAAGTGAATGGACGAAATACTGAGCTGGGATTCAAAGCAGCATCACCACGCTCTAGAATAGGCAACGATAATCTGTCTGTGACCTACACATTTCTTCCACAGTTTTTGGATTTATTTTATTTTATTTTTATTTTTGACTTGAGGTCTTTTGGCTAGTACTGCCAAGAAGCCATCACGTTCTAGCCAGGATCTCTAATATTTTCAGAGTGGATGTTTCAGCCCCTTGGTGAATATGACAGGCAGTAGCACAACCATCTGGAGGAGGTCACAAGATTTAGCATGAATAGTTTTGTGGCTTGATCCTCCAAATAATAATAATAAAAAATGCAGTAATATTAGTTATCAGCATTATTCTCCAGCCTATGTTCCTTCTACACTGAAAGAAGTTGTGGTGAAGTTATGTGTGGCATAAGGGTGACTACAATGACTGTTTCTTTGGCCTGAAAAAAGTATGCAATCATCATTAACATCCCCCAGGACTCAATTAACCCAAATACTTGGGTAAAGATTAATTACCCAAACCTTTACTCAATGAAAATGAAAAAGTAGACATACCTCAATGTCTTCTCACTTCAAAAGAAAAGTACATGCCATCTTACAAAGACTTACAGAAGAGCTGAAGTTGTGGCCTCACCAAAGTATAGGAGACATCTCCGAGGGCCTGGCCACACCACAGGCTTTAGCAGCCACTGATGGCTGTGCAGGTGAACAGTGCATAAGCCAAACACTTTGAGTGCTGCAGTATGTTTTATGGGAATAAAAGTGCCTAAGTCTCACAACTGGTGGGTTTAGTTGCTGTAACAACAATTATACTAAAATTAGTGCCTTAAACATTAAATAATTTCTTCATGATAACTAATCTGATCAGTTCTATCAGAAGGACAGAAAACTTGATAGGACATATAATATATTGGGACAGCAGAAACCGTCTTTACTCATGTATCTGCATGGGAAACAAGAAAGCAAGAAAATATAGTGCTTCAAGCATGTTCTAAAAGGATCATTGTGCATAAAATTTCTCTCAATGCAGAAATCAAAAGGTTTAGAACATGGAGAGGCAGTGCCTGCTCTGAAGTGACAGCTTCATCTTTATTCTAGAAAAATAAGGAGATACTGAAGTAAAGACAAGATAATTTTATTCCCAAATCAAATAAAGGAACACAGAGTGTGTTCTCATCAAAGTGATTACTTTAGGGGGAACTAATACAATGAATGTTATTAAATGAAACAACTTCTTTATAGGGCATCTCACATCAAGGATTTTAGTGTCAGTAATATTTCTGTCAGGCAATGTGATGCAAGACAAAACATCTTGTAGAAAATCTAAAAAAGACTTTTAAGGAAGCACTAAGTAACAAGATTTGAATATGAACCACTGTGAGAACTCATATGAGATGGCATTTTCTCAGAATGCATATATTTATGCATCCTTACAGAGGCATTCCTTAATAAACACATTCTTGTAAAAATGTCTTCTATTTACTATACTTCCTCTGCAGCAAATTATCCCTTTGCTTAACAGATCTGAGAAACAAGGATGTCAGGAGCAAAAATGACTACTGTTCTTTCACTGGTTGCTTGAAATCTTCTATTTTAAATTAGCTTCTAGGCACTGGTATATGTAGAGCTGAAGTAAATTGCTGCTCAGCATGCACAGCTGGGACAAATACTTAGCTCTATAGGAGCTGCCTTCAGTGCAAATCTCAAAGACTTGCATGTCTCTCCTTCCATCATGATAGAAGCCTTAGGAGTAAAAACTCACTTTGCTGGGCACGAGGGGCAGCCAAGAAGGTAAGTTCGGATGGATACCATGCCTTCTCAGTACATTTACACACATTAGCACCAGCAATCAGAGCTAAGATATGTGGACCTGTTTTATCTTTTTGCATTCTGAAGTTGACATCCGTATATCAGCACACTTGAAGACCTACAGCTACATTTTATTATCCTAGAATCTGAGAGATATCAAGGGGTAATTATTTATAAAATGACTAAACCATCTTGCCTTGGATGCAGGCTTCTGGAAAGCCACGTCTTCTCTCAGGGTCATGAGAGTTAGAGATGAGGAAGCCTGACTGCATCATCTTGTATTGTTCTCTCCAGTGCCTTTGCTAGTAATTTATCGTATCCGTATTTATCTAAGTATTTATATATGGCTCCCATTGCACCACTTTGCAATATTCAACTCCTTTATTCTCACAAGGGTCCTATCTGGTATATTCTGCATCATGCCTGATGCAGTCTTGAAGAGGAGGTTCATAGCAATGGAAAATGACACGAATGTGGTCCCTTATCCTTATTTGCTACCTCACGCGCTAAATCCTGTTTTGATTCTTGTCTGATGGGGCTTCCATCTCTCACATGGGAGAGATAAAATGAGTAGGAGAGTAGATGGGAACTGAGTTTGTTCTGACATGTGAAGGGCTCAGAGTTATCCTGTTTTCTGCTACTTTCTTCTACAATACTCAGGACTTGCAAGAACTAAAGAATTTACAGAATATCTAACTGCAATTATTTGTTCAAGTTCTATGGCTTTTATTATTCAGAAGGCTTGACTGCAAAATGAACATCTGCCTTTTTTTTTTTGCTGAGGCATCATTTTTTTTTCTTTGGGCACTTGCTGAAGAAAGATCTGCATGTTTTAACCCTCATTATTCGTTTTCCTTAATTCCTTTAATTTCTCAATAAAATTCACTAAAAAAAAAAAAGAAAACAGAAAAACCTAAATAAATAAATAATCCCCTAAACCCTTTTGTTTTTCTTTGCATTGGGCAGTTTTTCTAAATCTTTTAAACCTTGCTATGGCCTAAAATTACTAACCACAAGTGCTGAAATGCCATCTTCAGTGGCCAGATGTGCAGATACTAGAGATCTCTTCTCCGTACCAACTCTTCTCTAGAACAAGAAATTTTGAATCTGCGTGTTTCCTAAGTATTGGAAAAGTGCAGGGAAAGGCTGTCTGGGTTGGGTACAGAATCAAGAGCTAAGTATTTGGCAAGTCAGTGTCTGCCATTGTTCTTTATAGCTCTCCCAAGGAGGGAAACGCAGCACATGCTAAGAGATATTTATGCTCCTTTCGACTCTCAAATATCATGGATGGCTACCACCAAGTGACGCATGGGAAAACAGGACTTGAAAACTCTGCTGCCCTAGGAGAGTTCAGATTATAAAAACGCTATCCAAGAATAATGGAGGTTGTATTTTGTATGGAAAGTATGTTTCTTGTAGACCTAGACCCACCTCATTATTAAACTTAGAATTTCCCAGGTTTTTATTACCAATGCACACTGTCTTCAGTTGCATTACTTATTGGTAATGTCTCAAACCCCTAGTTCTAGCTTGAATGTCTTATTGGTCATTTGTACAAGCCACCAGCAAAAGTACAGTGGAATTATAAAACAGAATATAGGAAAGTCTGCTAGCACTCTTTAAAAAATTCAGAAAGTCACCTACAAATATGGAAAGGGAGGTGCAAGCACTGGCACTTTGATGTCTAACCCTCAAACAGGCACTTTTTCCCTGCCAATTTGACAGTAATACAAGTTTTGAAAAATACATGGTAAAGGCTGTGATCTTGTTACAGACATTTTCTCAATGTTCCTAATCCAGAGTGGAGGCCAGAGACTTTGTCTACAGGCTAATGGTTGAATCTTGTTTACCTTCTGGGCACTTTTCACAGTGCTGGCAGTAGAAAACAGCCTTGTATTGTTTGTGAAATATGGTTTACATTTGCATTGTAGCAAATAAGAAATGAGTCCCGAAGTCTTTAATGCTAACGTTGGTATGAATATAAATTTAATAGAACTGCAGCTTTTTCGTAACAGCCCCCATACTTTCACTTTGTGAGTCACAAGAGAAAACAATCATTCGATAAAAAGCATTTTTACCTTAGAACCATACAAGGAAGTATTATCATTCCTTGAGAAAAGCATAAATTCAGTGTTATTTTCCATGTATTTTTTTATTTTACTTTTTATGCATAACAATACAATCCTTTCTATTACTCTTACTATTAACATATGGAAATGTTCAACAAAGAGACTGGCTCCAGTGATGAATCTCTATGACCTGTTCTAAACCACAGATGTTATTTCCAATACTAGTCCATTAGCTGTATTGTACTTTCATTCATGAACATGTAACAAGAATTTCTGGGGATATTGAACCTTCTCTGACCACATATTTTGAGATGAGACGAGACAGATGCTGATCTGACTTAATGGTCAGCTTTGCAGACTTTGTATTAAATACTTTTATTATAAATAAATGCAGCCAAAGTGTATTTAAAAAAATTCTAATATCATATATCCATTTCACATTTTGTATCTTATTTGAACTTAAATTTAATCATGGCGAATGAAACTGGATAAAACACTTCTCACTAGCTTTTTAGTTTCACACAGATTATATAATTTACTTTGCTGTAATTTTCTTATGGGCAAACCTGAAGGAGTAGGCTAAAAATCATAGACTAGCAAATAGCGAGAGTTTTTTTCATGCCATGTAAAGAACTGACTTAAAGGCTTTATTATTGTCTTAAGGACAGCTCTTTACCAGCCTCCTTTCTAAAGATCTTTCCTCAATCTAGGCAAAGTCATCATGCAAATGAATAAAAAATAATAGCTAAAGTTTGTGAAGTTTCTATATTTGAAGGATAAAAGTTGTTTAGCTTTCTCGGTACTTTAAGATGCTTGAAAATTGAGCTATAAAGGAAACTAGACACCCAATCTGCAATGGAAATACATAAGATCATGAATTGGATTTAATGGGCTCCAGTAAATCATAACATTAATGCTGTTTAGTGCTACTTCACCTTAGCACCAGATTAAAGAAAACCCATCTCAAATTGAAAAATACATGCTCTAAACCTTCTAAGTTTGAGAATAGAGCTGTGCAAGTCATTTACTATGAAATCTGTAAGTATATTAAGCACATCTGACTTTTGGTCTCAGTACAGACATGGAACTTGGATGAAATATTGTTAAAATGTTAGTCCTTAGAGTTTAATATAGGAATTTCGAGGACTAATGGACCTTTATAGATTAGCATGTTTGGTTAGCAGTTTTAAAAAGAATTGAAGATAATTTTTTTTTTTTTTGGATGAAGAAACATAAAAGGGATTGGTGAAATTGTTTACCAAAACATCAATCCATCAGCAACCACAAATATCACACAGAGAAATAATTAAAAAACTTATGAGTTGTGAATCTTGGATTATTTTCAGCTTAAAAGATTTGGGAAGACTCAGTAACTTTATTAGATACATCTATTTTGCCTGTTTTTTCTACCTGGAACTCCTATCACTTCTTTGAAGTGATACCATAAAAATAAAGCAAAATGATAGAATGGGCTCTCATTTGTTTAAATCCCAATGTGGATTCTTCAGGAAGATCTTCCTTCTGTTCTGCCTTTTTTAGCATGACTACAAGTTAACTATCTAAAATTGTGCTTGCAGTAGAAGCTTCTGTCATGTGGAATGGAAGGGAAAAAATATTTTGACTGAGTAACTTTAACCCAGAGCATCTCTGCTACTTTACATTTGGTCAGAGCATTATTCCTAAGGTTAAACAACATGAAAACAAAACCACTTCTTTGGAAGCTTCCAAGTGTGAGCAAGGAAGGAGTTTTATACAATTTTCAAATTGCGTTTTGAAGGACGAGGCAATTGTAGCATTTACTGATTTCTGGCATTGAATCTCACTTAAAAATTACCAAAGACATTTTTTCCATCAAGCGTTGCTTGTATCATTTGAACATAATTCTGAAGAAGACAATTTGTCAACCTGGGAATCTAGCAAGGAAAGAGAGAATTAAAAACAATATATAAAGTTAGCAAGCCATAGACAGGTTGCAGAAGTGCAGGCAGAATTATGTAATAAGCACAGTTAGGAGAAAGATGATCCAGAAAGTCTTAGCTGTACTAAATATAGAGACTCAAATGAGAGAATGAAGTAGAGAGCAAAGTCTCCAGGACCAGACTGAAGTGAAACAGAAAATTTCTCCAATACTAAGCTTGTGTTTGGAAGGGCCAGGCATGTGCCACGGCACCTCTGAGCTCCTTTGGAGTGTGCTCAAAGACCAGGTATGTCCGTCCTGCCTCTACTTGTGTGGGCTCTGGTTGCATTTCTGGTCTGTGGTGTCTCCCAGGAGCCACAGATCCATTCCTTCCCTCACTGGAAACCTTAGTCACTGATGAAGAGTCATGCAAAGATCCACTTTTTTTCCCTTGTTGTCAGTCCAGTGTGTTATTAGGCACTACCTAACACACAGAAAGAGAAACAACACATAAACCTTGTAGAGGAGGTTTTCACCTACAATAGAACAAACTAAGCTCTTGAAGAGTCTTGGAACATAGGTCTGCATGTGCACACACTGTTTAGGAGTAAACATTCGATCAACAACCATGTTCTTGGATCAGGCAGGCACCTTTTGGGTTTGCAATTCCTTCAAAGGATGCTGAATACATTATTTCTCTGCAGCAGGACAGATCTCCTGAAACAGCCCCTTTCCAAGGTTTTAAAGGGATTTGACATAGGAAAGACAGCATTTTTATTTAGTAAGCTTTGGCTAAAGAAGGTTGTTAAATAGCTATAAAATAGAGTTAAAGAACTCACTGTTTTTTATTTCTAGTATAAATAGTTTCTTCACACTGTTTCAGAAAATGGGAATCTTCTTCAGTGGAGAGGGAGTGAGGAAATGGGCAGCAAGGACAGAATCACAACAGCTGACCATCTGTGAAGTTTATGGCATGACTTTTCAGAAACACCCTGTCTGTGCCGACTAAAGAAACTGCCATCAGTAGAAACAGGCAGGGTTTTTTTAATACTTGGACATGCTGATAACGTTTCCCACTTGAAACTAGGGACAGAAATGTGGGGTGGAAAAGGAATGGTGTAAGTATTCCCTGACACGTTTAAACAGTCAACCAGAGTCACATAGGCCATCTACATTTTTACTACAACCGGTCATTTGGTTTTAACATGTTCTGAGAGTTCATACTGAGAATTTCCATACTTGCTTTCACCCTGGGCAAGTGCCAGCCCGTTTTTCAACTGTCAATACATATGAATGGTGAATTCGCACTCTGGCCCATATATAAGAGACATACCAGAAAGTAGATGAGTTTTATCTTTGGCAGTGCAGCAGAGCTTTTATCACGTGGCTCTCTTGCTAGCCTGACACCAGCATTTAAGATCTGCTGCAGTTATTCTTTATCCTAAAAATGTGATAGCCTTTCGTACTGTCTTGCTGACTATGACAGAAAAGGCTATTACTAAGGTTTTACCTTCAACATCTCAATAATTCAAAAGATGAAATGAAAAATAATTACAAGAAATAAAGGGAAAATCTAAAGCAAAACCCGTCATTATTTCTTCCTACCCAAATAGCCTTGCTGGAATTTGACATATCTTCCTACCATCAGGATGGCATCTGGATTTCTACTCCGGTTGCAGAGTATAAGCTTTTTGTAGTTTTTGTGAGTGCAGAGGGGAAATATCTGTCTGTATTCCCTTGCAAATACTCTATAGTAATTAGCAATGAACTAACAATGCAGTAGGATGTTGGCAGTTTCCCAGTGAAATCAAAGATGGAAACTGTCAGGGGTGTTTGCAATGGGGACGCAGCTGGTGAATGCTGTGACTGCACTGGGACAACAGCACCTGCAGAGCAGCAGGTGTGGGGTGACAGGGAAAGGTGTTTTCCAGCCAATTTAGAGGTAGGAGCTTGGTGCCTGCTCTGTGTGTGTGACAGATACTGTGCTCGAGCCATAGCCACCATGATGGAAACAAGTTGGATGTTGGCCATATAGCTGCTTCTTCATGTACCACCAGCCACAGAGTCAAACCAAACAAATCCAAGAGGCTGGCTACGCTTTGGGCAAGTCAGGATGGTTATCATACCAACAGATCGTACAGTAGTATTGACCTCAATTTAGGAAGATGGCGTTTTTTGTCTGAGTCACTCAACACCAAAGCACATGCTTGACTTTAAGCCTGGGACTCGACCCCACTAAAATGCTGTTTAGGACACAGAGTAGTTACCATGAGCAGTCCTACTTAAAGCCAGCGTAAACTTAGAGCAATAATATACACGGTTTTAAATAAATACTTATAATGAGGCCTAGCTGAATAGCAAGAATTGTGTCTGGCCAAGGGTGTTCTTATAGCTGGGTTATAAGAAAGATCTAAACTAAAACAACAGCAGACATAAACACAGCATGTAGCAAGTTTTTCTAGCTTGCTTATACATGTCAGGCTTTTTTTCCTCACTCAGCATCCTGCTCCCATCTCAAAATGTCAATTTGCGTGCTGCTGTTTTTCTGTTCTCCACTGGAAGCACTTAATTTTCAGGAGGCACTGAAAGCGATCTATTGAAATTTTCTTCTGCCAGGAATCCATACAATGGGGAACCTCAACTATGGACATGGTGACTTTATTCTTACAACTTCATTACAAACACAAGTTGAAATACAAACTGTAAGTGAAGGACCTCTGTGATCGGGAGGTATAAATGCCTGCCAGCACCATGCATTCAGAAACCCAGATTTAGTCTTCCAAAATGGCTTATAAAGTTCTTTAAGAAACAGATGTTTGTCTTGACTTTCACAACCCACACAGAAACTAAACTCTTAGAAAGGGAAGGCTTCAAATGTTTAAAGACAGAAAAAAATCAAGGACTAGTTGAAACTACCTTGACATCTGAAAAATGAAAGAAAGAACTTGGTGAAACAACACTATCTATAGTGTAAATATTCTGGATTCTTTCCTAGAAGAGAAAAAAGGAAGAAAAAAGGAACTTCTGTAGCTATGTGTAAGAAGTTGAAGGTTTTGATATATTCAGCTGCTGGCATGATGCCATAAATGACAAGATTCTTCAATAAGTTAGATTATCCAACACTAAAATCCTGATATATAGGGTTATTTAGATCCACAGTCTTGCAGAAACCAAAGGAATTTAGGATCCAGTCCTTAATTCAGTTCAGATTTACAAGGTAGGACTCTCTGTAAAGCTGAGAATTAATCCTGCAGACAGGTAGTTCTGGCTCTGTTCCAGCTCTCATAAAAATTATGATGTCCAGAAATGCATGCAGTTTCTAGAAGTTCACCTTTTTGAAGATACTTACTGCAGTCACAGATGCACCTGCTTTTTAAACTACACCAAAATAATAGCACCTCTTAAAAACAGTCTGCCTATAACAAAGACTCTGTCTTAAACAGGGATTTAGCTATAAAGTACAACAATGGTTTGAACATTCATAGTTTTTACTATCTGTTTCTACATGACCAGTACACAAACACAGTTCCATGATATACCTCTTGCATGTAGAACAAATAGTGCACTCCCTTTCTTAAAACTCACGATCTGTGCCCTTGCCTTCATCATGAAGTTTTGTTGCATTTGGACTTGACATAATGATGAACATAACTGACCTGTCAGTGTAGATCAGAGCAAATTGCATTCAGCATGGCAGGTAACTGTGACTAAAGCTTGGTTCTATTTCATAATACAAACAAGCATCTCAAAACCTGACTTGGAAGGGTCCTAATAATCAGTCATCCATTTTTAAAGGCATAGAAATTTTATTAATATAAGACCGCAATAGGGAGACATGAATATTAAAAAATCAAAGGAACTAATGTGATTTCTACGCTGCAGACTGTAGTTTAATATTTGAGAAACACAGCTATGTGCAGCATATTTACAGAGGCAAATGAGAGATTTTTAAGGTAACCAATGGGAAGGGAAGGTATACTTCCTATCAGAATGTCATCCTGTACCTTTAAAATCACTGTTGGAACAAGACAGCGTGTTCAAGCTGCTCTCTGTCAAAATGCCTAACGTGTCCTATTATCTGCAATAGTGTCTGCTATTCTTTCACAAATCAAAGCAGGTATTCAAAACTGGACACGTATGAGTAAAAAGCAGAATTGTCACATGCAGTATCTTCTGTATGTGAATGGAGCAGGACCTGAATACAGCCCAGGAAAGATTTTCAGTATTTTAAGATCAGAGCATTTTATTATTTCGGAAGCTAGTCGTTAGTGCTTGTTTTTTGTGAGACATAATATTCTCAGGTATGGCTCAGAAGACAGCACTGTAGCATATAAGAGTGAATGGATCTGTGTCTACGTAGGTTCACTAGATATTGAACAAGTCTTCTGGGAATACGCAAGAAAAGAAAAGAAGGATTTTCCCTTTTAAATCTGAGTTAGGAATTATACAGTCCTCCAGCAGAGGCCCTAGCCAGCTGTATATGCTGCTTTGTTTCCTGTAGGGAGCGGGATATAAAAAGTGCAGATAACGAAACCTAACTAGATGGGTAGGCCTCTTAAAAGTATTCATTGTCTGGGGAAAGAGAGAGGAAGGAACTCACCTGACTGTGACCACCCAAGCTTTTAACACTCAAAAAAGACTTCCAAAGCTTTCTGAGGGAGATTCATAGCTGTGAAAGGATGCTGGAATTAAATGGCAGCAGAAGAAATATAACTCACTGTTGCTTCCTCCCCTCCCCCAAAAGCACCCAAGACTCTTATGCAATTTTAGAATTTCAAATAAATTGGTTTGGGAACTGATTGACAGAATCAAAGGAATTCCTGGCGTAACACCCTTATGCAGTCTTTCCTAATTTTCTAGCACTTTTGTTTGAGTGGCTGCCTTTGCTGTGAGAACCAGCCTTAATGTCCCATCTCCCTGTGCCCTCTGGGACACCCGAACCCACTCTCCAGGGTCTGTGGCTGCTGCAGTTAATACATTACAGCTGTGTAAGTTCCTAAAAGCCCTTTTCTTGCTGATGAAGACGGCTGTTGTGGGCAGGCCACAATTCTCAGCCTTCTGGACACTTGTCACCCATAACAGTCCAGTCTGGATGCCTCCTTACTCAACCTCAGCAATATTATTACTGGCTCTAACCCCAGAAGTTCCAAGTAGGGTTAGAGATCCACTGTGCTGCACGTTTGAAATTCACAGTGTCTAAATTTTGTATTATGTTATTATTGTGCTAATACATCTACAGAGCAATAACCAACAACGACATCTGCTCCCAGAAGCAGTGAATTACTCCAGTCAAAGTGGATTTCCCTTGGAGCAAGTTCAACCCTCTGTTCAGAACTCCAGGAGAAGCTGTTTTTGTCAAAGACTTCTTGAATAACAGGGAATATACAAACAAAACTCCTCCAATTCTCAGCATCTAAGGATGCTGTTTCAGTTTCAATATACACAAACAGAGGATTGTTCTGGTGGTGAAAGCAGGTGCTTTTTTATTTGTATTGTATTTGAACAATTTCAGAGTCTTTGGGGTTTTAGTGCCTCAGGGTACAAAACAATGATTCACTGCCTTAGAGAACATATCTCTAACAATTTCTTCCAGTCAGAGATGCCACAAAACCAGAAAAAAGTTATCTTTTTTACACTTCTTTTCATGCATCAAAGAAATGATTAGAGGCTGGGGCAGCTTCTGGCAGGTGCAACTCCCAAGGGCACCCTGTGCTACTTATCTCCATGGCAGGCGGTGTGTCAGATATCAGGCTTAACTTCTTCACAGAGTCCCAGCCTGTCTTAACCATGTTCCTGCCCAAAGAGATGTTTTGGAGTGCTGGGATCTCCAAATATGTTTTGAAGTCCTTTACTGAAGGTATGAAAAATCATGACAAGCTGCAGGAATGTGATTTCTTTCTTCCTCTCTCTCTCTGCTAAGATGATCCTTAATGAACATTCTGGGGTAGATCAGTAGAAAAGCCCTGAATATACGCCTGTGCAAAATGCGGGAATTTGGGATCTGAACTTTGCAGCTGACTCCTACACTTAAAATATCAAAATTACAGGTAGGACTATGTTCCCTAATTTTTTGAAAAATTTTACAGATTTGCAAACTTTACAGCTAGGATCTTCCTGAATTATTTTATTCCTAATGTTTCTTCCTTACAATCAGTATTCATTTCATAAGTCAATAGCATATGGAATGTATCAGTGTACTCAAGTGCAGGTAACAGAATATAATGCTGTGTATCAGTGCTCATGCACAGCTGTACCACATAAATGAAAAAGTACAGTGTGAGGACATGCCAGTTTTAGCTGGGATAGAGTTAATTTTCTTTGTAGTAGCTAGTATGGGTCTCTGTTTTGGATTTGCGTTGAAAACAGTGTTGATGACGCAGGGATGTTTTCATTACTGTTAAGCAGAGCTTGCACAGGGTCAAGGCCTTTTCTGCTCCTCACACCATCAGGGAGTGGGCTGGGGGTGCACAAGAAGTTGGGAGGGGACACAGCTGGACAGCTGACCCCAACTGACCAAAGGGGTATTCCACACCATATGACGTCAGGCTCGGAATATAAAGCTGGGGGAAGAAGAAGGAAGAGGGGGATGTTCAGAGTTATGGTGTTTGTCTTCCTAAGTAACCATTACATGTGATAGAGCCTGGCTTTCCTGGAGATGGCCGAACACCTGCCTGCCCATGGGAAGTGGTGAATTAATTCCTTGTTTTGCTTTGTTTGTGTAGCTTTTGCTTTACCAATTAAACTGTCTTTATCTTAACCCACGAGTGTTCTCGGTTTTATTCTTCTGAGTCTCTTACCCATCCCACCAGTGGGGAATGAGTGGGTGGCTGCGTGGGGCTTAGTTGCTGGCTGGGCTTAAACCACAACGGAGGAAAAAAAAGGAAATGACTTAAGAGAAAACTCACCTTTCTAACCACAGGCTGCTGTGCTCTTGGTTGGGAATGCTTAAGCACACTTGTGAGAAGTTATTATTTCAAGATTAACTTTTTCTCAGGGAACACTGCACTGCTGACTATAATCTGTGTGATTCGAAATGAAATGCGTAAGATGACACGGGTGAAAGAAAGCACCAGGAGGAGAGACAACATCGGCCTGGGCAGGGAGAGCTCTTAGAAGCCTCGCTGCATCCCCTGGCCTCAGTCCTTTTTAGAACAGGAGGAAGGGCTTGTAGATTTTGCTGCACGTGTCTGACAGTTTATTGAGACTCATTTTTGTCTTCAAGACCTAGTTACAGTTCTGTAGAACTCAAAGAGATGAGACCCGTGTCTACCACAGCCTCCCTTCTCAGAGCAGAGCAAACCTTCCTTTTCACCCTCAGCCACTTCTGCCAAACACTAGGCCCTCCCCTTTCTTGTATTTCCTCTTCTCCCTCCAGTATGTCTTGCTCCTCAGGCACTGCTCAGAGACAGGAGCCTTTGCTCACCTAGCAGCACACAACCTTTCCCCTGCTCATGGCCTGGCCAGGCACTATGAGCAGCCCTAGAGCTGTAGCAGCTCCGCTGGGACCAGGTGGGTGAGAGGGGATGGGGTCCCCAGGCTTCCATGCCCCCACAGCTCCTCATTTCCAACAAGGCTCAGACAACTCATTTTCATCTGAAGTCTCCTCTTAATATTGTCACTTGGTTATTCTACTTAAGCTTTCTTATGATGTGTTGTTGTGGGAGTGATCACCACCGATCAAATTCTGATTATTTTGTTCAAAGTACATGATCAGCTCAGTATTTTTTGTAAAGGTTCCACTTATTATATTTTTTTTTTTGCCAGCACTGTTTGATTTTAAATGATGATCTGTAGAAAGAAAAAGAAATATTCTGTCTTTTAAAATATCTGCCAATTTTGAGGTTTTAGAAGAGAAAGAATTAGCCACTGTTCAAATCAAACCTAGCCAGGACCAAAGCTATATGTTCTTGCAGCACTCATTTTAATAAATGCCCTGATCCCAGAACAACGCTGGCCTTTGTTGATCACATTTGCAAACAAATGAAGCAGCAAACAGAAAGCATGGTAATGACCACACTCCAGCAGGAACTGCCAGAAGGGAATCGATACTTGCCAGATAGATTGGGAGACAGCTGAAAATGACCTTTTTCCAAACTATTTAGGGATCTAACAAAATAACGGAGATAAACAAAACTACTAGTAAAATCCATCTACTTAAGGGAAAAGAGAAGGTTTATGAGACTCCTTCCTGTTCCTTGTTCCCTGCTGTCTGTTACAATCTATTGCAAGACTGTGACAGCATTTAGGAGTTTAATGCCCATGGAATAGAAAGTTGTCACAGGTTGATGGGCTCCTGCTGCTAGATAGTGTCCACACCATTAATCATGGACACTTATCTCCTTCGCCTCACAGGAGAGCCAGTAGTGACACTTGCTCACTGTACAGTGGAAGACACCAAAAACTATAACCCACCAGTGGTAAATTTACCATGAGATTGTGACAAGGATCATAGACAAATACAGGCTGCCCTGCAGCTCAGGAGCACATTTATCACCCTGCAATGGGGACCTGGGCTGACCTCTGCTTTCCCCGCACTCACCTGCAGACTTGACACGGGTGCAGGGAACCACGCCAGCTGCTGTCAACGCGTCCCCATGCACACTGCGAAAGCGTCTCACGTGGCAGTCTGGTCTGAGGGACCAGGGAAAACAACCAACAAATATACTTTTGAATAGAAAGGAACGTTTTTCTTTGCTTTCCTTTGACACAAAAGAATTTTGTGTGAAAAAAAAAATTGCTATATTTTCTTAAAGATGTTCCTGATGTAGTTAATACAAATGAAAATAAAAGGCTAATTTTGTACTTCAAAGGAATAAGGGGTTCTGATACTTCTTAGACTCAGTACCCCAAATGTGTAAAACAGAAAATGAGTCAAAGATGCTGAAAATCCAGATTAGCTGAAGTTCTGTTTAAAAGTCCATTTTCATTTAGAAGTCCATTTTAAAAATACATTTGTAACTAATGTATTATAAAATATTCTAACTGCTGTTAGCATTTTCTCTGCAAGCTGTCTGACACTATAAGAAGATTTCTTAAATATTAATGAGAAAAGCAGTAAAAAACGAGTACTCCTCTTATAACCTGATAGTCCAGGCACTTCGAGATGTGGGAGACCAGCATAAAAACCTGTCATCTTCATAAACCAGAGGAAACATCTGAATCACACTCTACCAGGCTACCAAGAATGGAAGCACACATATTATAAAGTATTCTGGGTACTTCTTTAGCACTAGCTAGAACAGGGATAGGAACCCGTTGCATAACTTATTCATCATAAGGGAGAGAATAATGCCACTGTCATCCCTTCCATCTCTGGTTTTTGGCACTCATCCACAACTTTTTTGAAGGCAAATTCTTCTGACAAGTGCAAGATAAATTCTCCAAATGGGATGAGTCATCCTGAAATCGCAGTTTCAGCAAATACAATATGGTTAAGAAAAAACAAAACTATCTACCCACTTGTACATCTCATTGGAGAGAAGGTAGATAGCAGCATAGTTTGTTTGCTGAGATATCTAAATTAAGCTACTTTTAAAAAAACATACCCAGAAATTAAAACCAACTAGATTTGACTATATGGGGAGATTTTTCCCACAGGAGGTTTGCCTAACCCCTTAAAGGTTTTATAATCAGTTGAACACTTTGAAACAATGTGAGCCTAATACAGGAAATGATAGTGCTGTGGGGATTTTTTCTTTCCTTTTTTTTTTTTTCTTCCCCCTCTAGAAAATACTTTTTTTTTTTTTTTTTTGTAGATAGCTGATAATTTGCCTTGGACACTTCCCATGACATGAAACAGGATTTCATGGAGAAGTACTAATAAAATATGACATGTTTATAGGCAAACAGCTCTCTTGATACTTGCAGCTCATATCAAAGGGCTGGTCAGTGTTTCCTTTAGTTTCTTTGGAGCAGCTTTTGCATTCAAGAGGCAGAAACTGGACATCTTGAATACCAAAGACCATTGCAACTGATCACATAGTCTCAAAGGGAGTAATATTTTTCTTTGTTATTTTCTTCTCTACTGCTTTTACCTGTTTGTATGATCTATAATGTGTCTCACAAACAGAAAAAATAAGCCAATCCTTACTGCTTTTTAAGACTGAAAAAAGATCACATTAGACGGTTCTAAAACATGAAAAGATGAATACATGAATGAGGATGAAGTGCTTTGAAACAATTTTGCTTAGAATTTACTCTTACAAGAACCAAAGGTGGGATTTTGATCCCACTTAAAATTAGCGCAATTTTGTCGCGTTCATTTGGCTATATTGAAACACAACCAAGGTCAGAACTGCATCTTGATGCTGTTGTGAGTGAATAAAAGATTAATCAATATTAAACTTGTTCTTTCCACTTTTGTGGTTTTTTTGGTGGCTTGTAACAATGAGACACCAGTGTGATACTATTATCTTTCATAATGAAATCTTAGCTTGGACTTTACATTTCAGATATTCCATTTGATATTTTCAGATATGCATACCAAAGTCATGTTGAAGGGGAGCAATAAGATATTGTTCTGGCTGAAATGCTGGCAAAGCTAACTCATGCAGTTTATTTTTACCCAGTTTTACCTTCATGAAACTCACATTGCTTAATCTTATTTTGAAAATGAAGTAAATTCAGTGATACTAGATCACAGAAATAAAATATTCTTTTCCTTACTAGATCACAGAAATAAGATTGTTTTCCTTTCTCTCTTTCCATAAAACACTTCATTCATTGCTGTATAACATACAAATAAAATAATGCAAACCACAAGCAAAAGAAAAAAAACATAGAAAGGGTATGTTCTCAGGTGATTCTGACCTGATCAACTGTGATCACTTAGATGCATCATATATCTTATTTGTTTTGTGCCATTGTGTATCCATACTACTGTATTACACAACTAGAAGCAAAATGAGTATTGTAGAATCATTGTATGTCCTGAGTTGGAAGGGACCCAAAAGGATCATCAAGTAACCAGAGAGAAGTCTTCTTTGTAGCAAAAATGGAAATATTTAACCACAAGATAATAATCAACCTCTTTAAAAATTCTGAATGTTTGGTTAGAAACTCACTTTGAGGTTACTAGAAAAACTCCAAGTCACTTTCATATTTTTCCAATTTTTTCACCAGTTGTGAGTTTTCAGATGTATTAGCCAATGCAGGTATGTTTGTAACCTCCCCCCATGGAGGTTACACTAATGGAGGCACTACGTGCTTGCCACAGAATTAACCTGAAAGATATGCTTTGTGCGTATTGATCCATTTCAATGACAGACATATTATAAACATTTGTCAGTGCTTATGGGTCAGAGTGGTAATGAAACAGTCAAGGTAAAAAGCAGGAATACTTGTTCACCTTGAATTTTTTTCTGATTTAGTAATTTTTCCCATGTTTGAGTCTGTCTCTTTTCATCTTGCAAACCCATGAACGAAACCTTGAATTGGTGCACACGAATAATTTGATGTAATCACATACAGTATGTGAAAGCAATGCTACGGAAGAAGACTAACATGACAGGAATACACCTGTCTTTCTGACTTCATATGTCATGTATTCCATTGGTCTGATAAAATGTTATATCTTTAGTGCTATGCTCTATAGCTATGTGCTCCAATATAATTCCAGTTTCTTAACCATGAAGAATACACTAAATCAAGGAACTCCTCATACTTTGTTTCTCATATTTTACTTGAGATAATTGATCTAATTATAGTTATTTTCAATGCATTTAAGATTAAAATATGGGATATCAACAAACTGTTAACATAATTCAGGATAAATTGTGGGTTTTTGTTGTTGTGTTTGGCATGTTTTTTGTTTTGTGTTGGTTTGTTTGTTTTGTTTTTTACTGTCTCCTGTGACACTCACTGTTCTCAGGTTTAAGAGGGCAAAAAAGCTACATTCCTGGAGAACAAACACTACTCTTCGCTCCTCTTGGCTCCCTGCAACATTTCAAGCTCTGCACACCATTGAGAACATCTTCCCTGAACCAAGTGCTCTGGCTTGGGACCGTGGGGGTAGGAAGTTAGTTCAGTTTCCATGTCTTCAGCTTTAAAACTCATAATTCTGTCTGTTTAATCATGGCTTCTGCTGAGATATGGTTTTGTGATCTTATAACTTTCTCATAGCCTGATACTAATTTTGCAAATCATCTGAAAAATGAATATGCTTCCTAAACTCTGGTTAAAAGAAGCTCCTAAACAGACAGAAGTCTAGAAGTGACCAGGATAAATCCTCCTCTAGTATTCAGACTAGAACTGGGTAAACTCCACTAACTTCCATTTATCTTCTATTGAAATAAATATTGGTGTAATCTGTATGGTAACCTGCTGAACATATTGGCCCAGCATCTGCATTTCAAAAAGGATGCTGAAAACCATTGGAAGCCATTCAGAAAAGAAATGCTAGAATGACTGAAGTATGTCAGTATGCATTACAGGTATACAGAGAGGTAGCATATAGAAACTATAATATGGCAAATTCTGGCTAAAATATTAGAGCTTTTAAACTTATATGATAACTAACAATTGAACTGATTTACCTGGGAATGTGGTAGACGTTCAGGTATCCAAAGCTCATAAATCAATATTTGGTGTCTTGCTAAGAGACCTCAAACAGGTTAAATGGAACTTAATGCACTAAGAAGTGAGATTTAATAAAATGGACTCAAAATGTAGCATTGTGATGGCCTTCTGGGTATGAATTTATATAATTCTTTAAACTGTCTGAAAGGTGTGTCCATCTAATGTCTATTCCAATATTAATGTGAGAATCCACAAACTTTTTGAGTATCATCAGGCAGGTGCCCAGCAGTATGTGTCCCCAGCCTACAGGCATGACTGCAATGCAAAAGAGGTGACAGATCCTGACGACCACTGATGGGATTTGTTTCTACCAGAAAAATCAAGCAGCCCTAGAGGAATGCCACTAATATTATGTGAAGCATAACATTCAGCACAGAGAGGAAGAAATTTCATTTAATTGGGTATATTCAGCTATTTTTATTTAAAAAGATCAGGTGCAGCATCCCCAGCAACAGCATTTCTCATACTTGCAGTCCCCTTTCAGTGCACACTTTTCACCCCAAACCTAAGATCTAACATTTTCATCAACATCAGCATGTCATGTAACTACTTCAAGGTTTCATTTCCAGATCTTTAAGGTATTCAGACAATCAGAACCCTAGAGAATTTAGTGCATCTCACAATACTTGCTTGATTTCAAAGGCTAAAAATTCACCATTTAAGAAATCACCACCCTATAGTTCAGTTGTGGTAACACATCACACGAGTGTTCCAGATCCACCTCAGCACAAAGATCGTTTAAGTTACCTTTTCACAATGGGTGAAAAAAAATAATATTTTTTTTCAACAGCTACAACTAATTCAGGGGTATATACGTGAATAAAGCCATAGAGTTTTAGGCTGGAGCTTACTTAGACACCTGGGAGAATTCAGCATTTCCATTCAACATCATTTCTGCAGATTCGCTCCTTTGAATACCCCAGTCATGCATGTTGAAAAACTCATCTTATATACTTCTAGATACTCAGTGATAAAAACAGTTTGCATTTGAAACAGTTCTTTTATGATCCCACCAGTGATAAGCATGAAGAAGCCTGTCTTACACAGAAAGCACATCCTGCTGGATGCACGCAGCGCTCCAGAACAACAGTGCCAACATGTGAAAACACCAAAAATTTTACATGTCTTAGCTGTTGCTTGCCTGGGAGACCAAGCTTACTTAAAACACTTGGATAAATATTTAGTTTATCTTAAAGATTATGCCTTGGGGAATAAAAATTAATATCAAGCACCAATAGTCTGAAGGTCATTTGTGAAATCCAGTCACATTTGAATTTTTTCCTCTGTCAACTGACACATGGATGTTATGTAGCATTTCAAGTTTGCAGATAATTGAAGGGGAATAACCACAATAATGAAATAGCTGCTGGATTACATTTTGATAGGTGGCAAATCAATCCATTTACGATACTTCCTTTGTCATACTGAGCCATTTCGTTGTGCAGAGGACTCAAATTAATAAAACTGTTAAATCCATAAAGTCCCACGGACCAAATAGCACATCCCAGAAAAAAATGTATAAATCATTAAAAGAATAAAACTGATAGATGCCAGCAGGAGATTATCTGGGAAAAGAATCTTGCTTTTAAGAGGATTATTCTCTGACAGTAATATGTTACAATATGTATATATGCTTACAACATTGATGTATATACATCTATAGATATATCCACATATACACACTGATGTTGTGAACACTTATAACATTTGTTATCTGTGGGGTTTTTTTAAGTAGTTCTGCAAGCAGGTACCAATTCCATGGTACACAGAAAAAGCATGGAAAATTTCAAACAGTTGCATCACAATGTTATAATAATGTTTTAGTGGTGCTTTTGCTTTTTAAATGAAATGATTTAATACCAAGAAATAAATCTGTTATTAGACTCCTTCTAACATGATTTAACTCAAATGAGATTTTTCTAAAATTGCTAAACTTGCGTAAAAAGGAAAGAGATTAGAAAGACTTAAAAATTATGTAATAATGTATTAATTCATACCCCTCCCCCAGCCTGTGTACATTGGTAAGACTCATTCATGTTGCACTATATACTTTCAGAGGTCATAACAAAGCTGTGGTACCAACCACCTTGTCAAAGATACTGCATAGACAACCCTGGCAAATGTAGAATACAAAAAGCTCTAAAGCAATGCCCTTGGCATTCAGAGTCTCTCTTCTGCAATCCCACTGCTAACATTCAGTTATTTGGTAACTGGGACGAAAAGCTGACAGAAATGGTGTATCCTGAGGAAACAGGACTATCAGTTACTGAAAGACTGAAACTATCTAGCCAATGGGTCAAGATTAACTCCTAATTAACTGTTTCAATCATAGTTAATGTTTTTGCAGTTTGGAGGCTTTCAGAGTGTGTGAGACAGTACCGGCAGCTAATTTTTTTTTTTTTTCAAATAATAGCTGTTGTGTTTAAACAACAAAAAAAAAAAAAAAAGAAAAAGAAAAAAGGCTTTTAGTTTTTTAATTTCAGTACTTTTCCCAGATTTACAGTTTTGCCAGTGGATGGGTGGACAGATGAAAAATAGGAATAAGGAATCCCCAAGCTCACTCTCAATCCTGACTGCACTCCACAGTTGAATAAATTATGAAACCTATTGAAACTTGCACACAATTTTAAAAAATGGAGACAGAAATATCTTGGGAAATCTTCATGGCTATTTTCTCCATTGTTCAGGTGTTTCTACTCAGATTATCTCCTTCCCAAGCCACCTGCACACCATGCTCACCAGCAGTACTAGTGCTGCTGGCCCAGCCCCTGCATTGACTCTGAAGCAGCAGCAGCGTGTGAGCAGCAGCTGCCCAGCCCCAGCAGCTCTCCTGCCCACCCACTCTTCCAAACCTCAGTACAGGGGCTGGAACATTCAGAAAAGGAGGACAGGCTCTGCTAGGAGTACCCCAGTCTCCTCCAAGGCTGAAGGAGTTCCTCACTAAAGCAGCAGCACTGCTTTCTGTTGGACCTGCGCCTATGAAGCTGTCAACAGAGGTGGGATTTATCCTGTTCATTGCCTTCCAGCTTGTATGCAAACTCTTATTATGCAGAGACAGAAATCTGGATGGCAGAGATTCATACACTTGTTAGAGGCTTTTTGTGATCCCTTTTGGATCAGGCATTCTTACATTACTTGTCATGTCACAGGTTTAACTTTTAAGTACTCTTTACAACTGTCATGTCCTATTTGACACTGATATATCTCCAAGTCGATGCGTATAAGATGAACAGATAGCAAGAGCAGTATTTTTTACCATATGCATCAAAATTCCCAGCACTGGCAAAAAGAGCAAAGACAGCACATGTATTAAGAAATGGAATAGGCAACAATTTTTTTCCCCCACAAATTGGAAATGCCTGCTAGACACCCAGTAGTTTCACAGTGAGCAAATGATTATAGTGTCTATCCTGCAGCCCTAAAACTGAAGTCTTCCAATGCCTCCTAGGCTGCCAAGACCAAATCTTTATCAAACAATATACATTCACTAAATAAAAGAACACCTGAAAGACGAGAAATTTCTATAATAATTTTTTATCAAATTGATGCTCTGTGAATATGTTTACTGTGATGCCAGTTTAATTTTAAAAAGTCAAGGAAAATGTAAACTGTGTTATGGCACATCTGCTGGTGCTGCTGGTACGGGAGGCTTGGTTTGCTGGGCTTCTCTGGGATTCCAGGTACCAGTGCCAGCCCCGTTTTGTGCAGACACAACTTTGTCTGGTGAGTTTTAAAACAGCTGAAACATCCATTACCCACAATTTTTTATATGTGTGTATATATATATATATGTTCCGGTTTCCAAATGGCAACATAACAAAGGCAATGTGTTTATTTAGGCTTAAAAATATATATATTTTTTTTTAATGGAAGCACATATTTTTTTCCCATGTGTTTACTTCTAATGAGATAGTAGTGGCAACTGATCTGATTTATAGGAATCTGTAGGCACATCTTTTATAAATCCTTCCTGCAAAATGAGCGAGTTAAAAGAATTAAGAGTAGGGGAGGCTCTACCTGCATCACTTGTGGCAGTGATCTGAATGGAGGTGACAAATAGGCATATAATGAGACACATGGCTTTATACCTGACAATCTCACACACAAAAAGAGTGTCAAGTGTATTTGACAGAATGAAATGAAACTAAAATGTTAGCATTAATTGCTACTCAGTGCTATATTACCAGCCCCACAATCCAAATCAATTATGAAGATTTGTACCAGTTGTGAGACAAAAAAGATTTTGGAAGCCTGTCAGCTCTAGGTTGTCATTACCTAATGCTGATATGACTGCTCTGGGCTCTGCTCAGAACTGGGAGAGTCACAACCACCCACTTTCAGGATTGCAACCAAAATGGCACAATTGGAGTGTTTTAAAGGAACGTTGACAGGTGTACAGTTAAACATCACGGGTTTGAACAAAAAGATATACTTCCCACATGGGAACCATAGATTGCTTACTGGAATATCCCCCATTGCATCTAAACTACATGAGAATTACTCTGTGTGCTGCTTCAGCATATACTGGAAATTTATATACTTGTTTTTTCTTAGTATTAGGTATATTTTGATACCTTAAAGAAAGAGTTGTGTGAAAACTTACCCAAGTTTGCTGCCTTGATGAATTAGTCAAGGGGGTACCTCATCAGTGGTGACAGTAGAGACTGATGAAAACTTACAGCACATTCCTGTTAGGTGACCTTCAAGTTGCTTTTGTCACAGAGGAAAAAAATTCATCTTAGGAGCCATGACATGGGACTTATACTTCATTCCATCAGTGAGATCAAATAGGTGGTGATTTACGTAACAACAGCAATGTTTAGGTTAGGGAATGGTAGATCTGGCTCTTTCTGTGGGTCATCCCATGGTGCCCATCAAAAGGTATGTAAGAGCTATACTCTAAGGACTGCTTTTATTCAAAAAAAAAAAAAGCTTCCTCCATTACAAGGGAAAAAAATAGCTTTCCCTTTGTAAATGTAAAGTGCACAAGACTGTCTAGGAAGTGTTGACTCTGCCATTCCTGGTGGCCAGCATCTGAGCTAACTCCTCTGCATCCCTATTGCCATGTTTCTTTTAAGAGAAGTCTTTCTTGTATATTGAGGAGAAAATACTAAGTAGAGTAGAATACCTGCTGCAAAACAAATCTGCAAAATGGAAGACAGACAAGAGCAGAGTTATCCAGAGTCCCAGCTACTTCCCGTCTCAGGGTTTCCCTTCCAGCCCAGCTGAGCTGCGATGAAACAGCAGTGTTGATAGTCGTTACTGTTGTGGTGGTTATTGGTCTGGTGCACCAAACATCATCTAGTTCAAAACTGCAGTTTGCTGCATGACATTAAACACAAATGACTAGTTAAATCACACAGTCTCCATGTCCTACTAAGGAGGACACACATCCACAGGAAAATGAGAAGAACCTGTCATTGAAGCACAACTTCCCAGTGGGTTTTGCCTTTTAGATTTAGGTATCTGAGCATAGATATGTGCTAGCTTGTAAAACACATTTAAACTATCTCTATCTGTCCCTGATCCAGATTCTATATAAAAAAAGAAAAAAGTGCCAAAGGAACAAAGTCTGCCATAGGGTAAAAATGTCCATTGGAGAGGGATTATAATTTTAGACATAAGTAGTTTAAGAAAAAGAACGTTTAGCTTTTCTTCCCAGTCATCAAAGCATGTATTATTCTTTAATGGAAATGGAGGAGAACTACTTTGTGTTATTCTGGACACAGAGCTTACCCAGAGTTTACCAAATAAGGATGTTATTTCGATGGTGCTGGTAATGAAAACATTAATGTCAAAGCTGAATGAAGCACTGTTTTATCCTATTTGATTCTTGCTGTAGGAAACAGGCTCTTGATTTGCAGCTTGGAACTGGCCCATCAGCACTTGTTCCACCCATCAATCATCAGCTTGCAATATTTTTACAGATGTTGACACTATATTCTGGAAGACAGTAACAATTCAGGAAAGATCACTGAGTGAAGGAGCAGTATCCTTCATGTTCCTTAGCACAGAAATCCACTGTCCACTTCGTCTCCCTTCACCAACATATATGACTGAGCTCAAGACGACTTAGTGTTTTAAAGAGTTTTTGTCAGCCAAAGAGACATTAGAAAAGTTAGAGAGAAAATGAAATCAAGAGCCATATGATTTATGCTTGAAGCATGTTCAGCGGAAAAAAAAGGACACGAGTCCATCACATGGTAAAGCTAGGTTAATGTTTATGCGTTTTCAGTGGTTTTCCCTCCATATGTAGGCTGTATAAAGATTAGTCACATAAGACTTGATTTTTACCCCTCCAAGTCTCTAAACAGACTAGCAGTACAAAATATAGACTGTTGAGCCCTTGTGACGGCTGGGCTCCGAGCCTATTACAAACCTTCAGCCCTACTCAAAATTGGATTTTATTGGGCTACATCAAAACCTCTTTCAGCAAAGTCTTCTAGTTCTCCTGACTCCTTTTACTTCTGAACAGCAAATTCACCATTAGGAAAACACAGTTTAAATAGGATACATATAAATAATAATAAAACTGACAACAAACAAAAGAGATGAAAAAAACAAACACCTTTTCAATACTGGAAAAATAATACATAAATGTGTAAAAGTGGAAGGTTTACATTTATGTCTTCCAAACTGTGTGCTACAGAGTGTATTAGAGACCAAGTCTGAAATTCTGACCTTATTAATTCCAGTAGCCAAGGACGTGAAACTATGTACCAACTGAAAAGACTTTCAGATTTACCAAATCTTCATAGCAGACTCTGAGGCAGGCTGAATGCTGCAAGCTACCTTGAAGGTTATGGTCTCTGAGGGCTGATAAATGGTGAATTTTGAAGAACAGAACTGAGAAATGCACACAGTTCTGAGGAACTGAGTATCATAACATTGTGTAAAACAACAGACTTTCAGAAGGATGAATAAGAATCTTTGCCCTGGCCTTTATTAAGTTGCAAAGACTTAGTAAAGTGTTGCCAGGAAAATAAGTGCAGTTATCTTTTCCATAATAGCGTTTGAGCTTCATGCATCCAAGAATTCTGATTCTTCCTCGACCTCTGCTTGAAAACACCAGCGGTTATAGTGTTTATATCAATACCACTGATAGACAGCATTCATGTGTGTAAAGAACTAAGAATTTTACCCACTTTCACACACGTCATTACCAAATCTTTTACCACAATTTTTGGTTCTGTAGTTTGAGACTGTGACTTGCGGTTGATTCGCAGAATCATAGTCCGCTACCAAGAGTTTTCCATTGTACTTTTGGCATCATTAACACACAGCAGGTGATAAAACTTGCTGTAAGCCTATTCCAGGGAGATACCAACCGCTTTGAGTGAATCGCTGCACTGGCGTCCCAGTGCTCCTACATCCAGCCAAACCTGGGCAGTTGCCAAAGGGCAGCCACGGCAGCGCCCGCTGCTCCGTCCTGGAGCCCCGCTCTGCCTGGTCACTGCCTCAGGTCATCAGCGAGCACTCTATTCCTTCACACACCCAGCTGCTTAAAATATATTCCCTCTGAATTCCATGTCTTGTTTGAAAAGATTGCTCAAAATCAATGTGGAAGACAGGCTAGGAAAAGAAACGTAGCCAAGTAATTTCTTAAGCATGGTTATCTTTACACTGAAGAGAACACTGGGGAGCTACTAATCTTTATGAAACAAAAGAGATCCCTGAGATGTGCTGCTTCTCTCTGCAGCCCTTCAGCTGATATATGAGCCCAAAGCCTGGTCAATACTTAAATCCAGACAGAGTTCCTCTTGAATTCTCTGCTCTGGCTGGCTCTTTTTCTGGCAAGATGCAGTGGGTCTGTAGTCAGCCCAGACAGCATCTTGCCTTAAATGCATTTTTTTAAATCCTGTTTTGCCACATATTCAGCCTGCATAATTTGAATCCTGAGCCTGGGGAAGCAACCCAGTAGAATAATTAGTGAGTTTTTCATAAGTAATGCATCAGGTCAGGTTGTCTCAGTAAAATCAGGGTCTAGAATCAGCTCCCAGTCTCTGCCCCTTCTTACAGGCTCCAAATCTAGCTAGTTTTTCAATAAAAAGACGCCCAAATGGCTTTTCACAAACAACCAAAACCACGATTTAAACCCAGAATTTGCAAACCAAAACTGGGATTCAGTCCGATACAATAAAACCCGACTAGGATGTATAAGCTTTGCTCAGTGTTCTTGCTGAGTGCTTCGGGTCATTAAAAGCACCAGTTCCCAGCAGTGTTAGTGCCTTTCCTCATCTGCCAGATTTCAGTGCATCTCACAAAATTCTCCCTTCCAAAGCTGTCTGTTCTCATTTCAGCTGGATACAGTACTTATTTACTTTAGGAAGCAAAATTCCTGCTCAAATATACTTGCAGTGTATGTCAACAGTATCTCCATTTGATTCCAAGCGGAAGAAATACACATGAAGAAATTCCGCTTGCTTCGGAGAGTCTTTAAACTCTTTAGTAAGAGGAATACTGAAACAAATACTTTCCATTAAAATGGCTGTTGCAAAGAGTTTGATCACAACACAGGTAGATTCAAGACAAGTTTACTTTTACGTCAACTAGGTCATCAAATGTATTGCAAAGATTTTAGTGCTGACACCTAGAATGGTTTTTAAAATGGATAGTGTTGATGCACAATTTCTTCAGCTATCTTTACCTATCAATTTTGAAAAAAAGGTTTTGTGAATAAACATGACTTTGCTGCTTCAGACAATATTTCTTTGTGGAATCAGGTACCTACTACATGGCCATTATTTGAGGTACTGTTCAAATGGATGCAACAGCACAGTCATCATCTCAAAAAGCCTACAAACTTAATTTTCTTTTTCCTCCTAATGAACTTACTGATTTTTCATCAGTTCTATTCTCAGAATTCAACCAGTTTTTGGAGCTAATTCAGTTCTTCAAATCCCATAAATAAGAATTAAAAAGGTGAAATTAAAAACTGCTGCCATATCTCTACCACAGGTTTTAAAATGTTACTATATTTCAGGACAGTGATAGTTAGAATAACCACAGAATGCAGAATTATTTTAATTTACCTCATTAATTATATACTTTAAAAAAAAAAGAGGAATCGCGTTGTCTTGCAACAACTGTAGTGTGTAAACTGTTGTAATAACAAATAGCTTCTAGATTATTTCCATAAAAAAGTAGTTTAAAATCCACTGCAAAATGCACGTCATTTAAAGACTCTTTTGAAAAACAACAACTCTGGGCAGATCAGCATTGTATTTATTATTGTAACCATGGAAACAACAGAAATTCCCATCTGTTAAGGTATTCATTTGCTGCCTGCAAAGGATGAATATACTGTACTCAATAGGTGAATGAAATAGTTACAATTTCAATAAGCAGTCAGATTTGTAATTTTTGTTCTCTGTAAAACACAGAAGAGAGCTCCTGGGTATGATTTAAAGCTCTGTGAAATGTTCGGAATGAAACCGCAAACCCTGGGAAATTTGCCTGGTTCCAAAGCTTTGTGACAAACCAGAAACTCAGACTCTATTTTATGAAGGTTCACGCTAAGTTTTGAGAATCTGGGGGATAGAGAGGAGGGGAAAAAATAAAGAAAGAAAAGGAGAGAAAAAAAAGACCACTTAAATAACTTTTGTGCTATCACAAGGTACGTTCAGTCAATCTGGTCTCCTTGATTGAGTCCTGCTTCAAGTTTTGGGCTCATGCAATGTGGAACTAGAGCTGAAGCGTCTACTCCAAACTCTTATCTGAACTTTCCAGGTGCTCAGAGTCAGATCACAGTTTGGGACTTGAACTCCACAGCTCAGTGTCTCTGTAATGGGCTGAATTGAAACAGTTCAGCTCAGCACTCCAGAATTACACTCAGATTGTAGAATTCAGGACTATTTCTGGTTCAAAACTGAAGTCAGAAATTCAGTTATGCCGTTTTTATTGCTCTTCTGTGGGCATACTTCAAAATATGAGGCAGCTTCCAGACAGTCAAAAAGGTGTAGACTTTGTCTACCTGACAAATACAGACTGTTCATATGACTCTTTTATCTTAAGGGAGCTAAGTGCTAAAAGATAAGTAAGCTGACAGAACTACAGAGGAGAAAAAGAGGAAAAAACAAAAGTTTAGAAAAATCACTAAATTCAGTGTAAGCATCAAAGTTTCTTTGAAAGAGATTCCTGACAACCACTGAGACTTTGAAAATAAACTTTATATTATGATGCAGGTGCAATATGGAAGGAGGGAAGTGTTCATAAAGAAGCCCACAACTGTTGTGTAATAATTCTCCTCACGCTGGGTACACACTAATTTTTCTTACTATTGAATAGTGATACAGGATGGAGGCTTCTACTAGGCACGATTTTTTTGAATGTTTGAAAAGTTTGCTATCAAAGTGATCAACAATTTCAGCTTTCGAATACAGCTCTTCTTACTTCAGGGGGAAATCAATGCTGCCAGCGATGACCCCAGTGTAGTCAGAATATTAAATGTTAAATGCAAAGTCTATTTCTTGGTGTTTTTCAATCAATCAGACTAAGAGTAAAGTCTGAAGATGATAACAGTGCCATGTGAAAAAATCACAAGTATAGATTTGCAAACTGGCATTGGTTTTGTTTTTCACATCAAATGTGTTATCAGTGGAAATCAGAACTAGTAAATACTTTTGGTAAAATTTCCAATTCAGAAAGAAAAGAGACTTGTTTTCAGATCATTCACGGAGTCTGCAGAACCAGAATCTACGTAAAAAAACGTAATATTTGGATTTTGGGATAGATGTGGGATCTGACAAGCCGCTTGAATATAAGCATGCATTAAGAAGATCCTTATACCTGTTAATTTAATGGTTGTTTAAGAAATCTTCCTGCTTGCTCTTACTGTGGTTTTAATCCCTGCATATAAAGAGATCTTGAAATCTAAAGATAGCTGGAGAGAAATAACGCATGACACTGGAGTGCTGAAATCCACAGCCACATTTAAGGTTAGAGGGAGATTCAAACTTAGAGGGTCCTCTCTGAGGAGGTAACTTCGAGAGTCATTTGCATCATAACAATACAGAAAGCACAAGCTCTTGTTGGCTTTGGTCACACATAAGACTTAAATAGTTGTCAAACTTTTTGTGGAACATCTTTGGAAAATTTGTTGAGTATCTATTTGTACATTCTCTGTGAATGCAAATGGATATTTACATGAGTTAATGTGCAGTTTAATGTAGAAAGATGCATTTGGGGAGCAGCAACAGATTTTGTGGGCATATTTAAGAAGGTTAATTTGAAAGTGTGTGCTATAAACTTTGATAATTTCGGAACAGACTCCGGAGAACTGTTAAGTGGCAAACACAAAACACCTACTCAAAAAGGAAAGAAAAATAAAGAACGTATCAGCTCTATTATAGGCAAGTGAGCCGAGCAGAACAGGAAAATTTTTGAGGACAATTTTAAAATACTGAATACAAGAATGCCTTGAAATACTTTCCAATCATGATTGTCTCATTGTCTGTGGAAGGACATGCTTAATTAATTGAGAAGGAGGTTTTATTTCCAGTGATAACTGCTACAGTAAACACAGAACAGATACTGGTCATTGAGTGTTCCGAATTTCAAGAAACATCTGATATTCAGTTCCAGATCAGAGATTACTGGTTTTAATACTGAGACATTAGGTAAGGTACAAAATTGTCTGTTGCGTGTATATAGCTTTCTTGACAGAAAGGTGAAAAGAGGCTAACACAGGGTTTAAGAAAGACTCCTCTTTCTTAGGAATAAATACTAGTGATTGAGCCAAAGAAAGGCACTATGAGCTACAAACTATGAGCTAATGACAATTTTGATGCTACAAACACAATAAACTGTGTCCCAGAATATTCTCTCCATGGTGTTAGCTGCACCAGGTGGAGTAATGTAGGACTCTAAATATTTCAGGCACCCCTTTCTTCAAAAAACACACACATTTTGAAAGATGGACAAGCACAAACCTTATTCAGGTGTAGAAACTGAAGCAGTCCAAGTAAATAACAAAGCTGGAATTTAAATACGTAGAGGCTTTTCTATGTAGTTCTATCTATCCTTCTTAGAACGAATATACCGTTACCATTTCCTTCTTACTGCGAACTGGACACCAGATCCAGGTTAATTTCTCACATCAGCTATGTAGACTTAGCAGTAGTTTCAAATTGAATCCAAGATCTCCAAACTCTTTCTGCATCTACTATCTCTTTAGAAATCTTTGAATATATGAATGTCAGATATAAGTAATACAACCTTTCTTCAAAGTAACTAGAGAGAGAAAATGATTTTACTTCTCTGAGACTGTGGAAGAAGGGATTATAGTAAGTCAAAGGCTTATCTTTATCTTCACTGCTCTGATCATGTGTTCTAATTTTTTTTTAAATTTTATAAAATACAGGAGTTGTGTCTTGTATACTTGTTATGAGTAAAATAAATGATTTAATTTTAAAAGAAAAGTTATGGCTAAAAATCATGCCTGGCTTAAACCCACAATCTATTTAATAAATCACTAACACAAAATATCTCTCTCAGATTATTAGCTGTTTTATAATTTGTAGGAATTCTCTAAGGGGTTCTTTCTCTAAGAGTAACTTCTGTGCATAGCTGGATTATTCTCTTCGTAAGCTGCTACCTCTTTTTTGCCCCACTAGGTGTTACAGACTATTAGACTATTCTCTGTCTTTCAGAGGATTCTGAATAAATACAGTCTTTGAATACAAAGGTGGTGTTGGGTTTTTTTGATGTGTTTTTGTGTGTATGTGTGTTTTTTGTTTTGTTTTGTTTTTAATCTCATTAACATTACAATAAGTTAATTTATCTTTTGCTTCTTTATTTCAGAGAAACAGCTTTGATTTTCTCTCTTCCAAAACCTGGAGAAGAGAAAGGACAAGGTCTTACACTGCAACACAGAGGAGTTAGTGGTGAGGCATACTCTCTCTAATGTTTCTAGAAGTCTCATGTTTGCATCTTAATGCAAAAATCAGCTCCTCTCTCAAATCCAAATCTCAGGCCTAGGCACTAAGCAGGCTACAAGGAAAGAGAAATGACAATTTACTTAGGTTCTTTATGACCTGGAGTCAGGAGAACTGGCTGAGCCTCTGCTGACTGATGGCATTTCTCTGCTGGGCTTGGTTCTGTGATAAAGGTGATAGGTAGGTAGTCACCTCTGCTTTCAGTGCTGCCTTAATGATCTATGGCATGTTGTCTCTACCTCACCAACTGGCAGTGAAAGTAGATGATTTGGATGATCCTGCCCTAGGATGCATGTGCAACATATAGAAGCATAGAATCATAGAATGTACTCAGCTTGCACAATATCATAAAGACATATGCCAGCTAACGTATCTGCACAGCATGATGATAAACCACATAAACCCCTGATAGCTTACTCTCAGAATCAATAGCTAAACTGCTTCTGATTTCACAGCTACCATAGCTTTTGCTTTGAGTCTTTTTATTGCTCACCATTGCAAGATACATATGTGTCCTCCTAATAGGTTTATGTCTACGAAATGCTTGCAAAAATTCTGTTATTGGTCATGATTGCCAAAGGATCTTTTACTAGAAGTAGAGCTAGCAGTTACGTGATGCCCCCAAGATCCAGGGAAATAGGTTGTACTCTGATAAGATGCTGAAGCGGTGAGATAAAGCTACAGTCTTTCACAAGACAAATACACACAATGAGGCAGCCACTCCAACATGTGCAAGAAATTGCATAAGCTCACATATCTGCCATGTCTTCTTTCCCCTGCCCCTTGACCATAGCAAAATGTCAAACTGTCTCTTCACAGAAGCCAGATAGCCAAATATTTATTTGGACCCTGAAAGGCAGAATCAATAGTATCCATTTAGGAGCTGAAGAACTTCAGCTCTTGACTGTTCTAGTTTATGTAGAGTAGCTCCTAACAGCACTGAGTAGCTTTATTTAACATGGTGGTAACACAGGTTGAAGGCTACAGGGAAAGGCTTCAAAGAGGTATTGCTGGCTAAACCACAAGTGTCCCGACAGCCAGTGTGCTCCTTTGAATTGCTGGAGAAGAAATGGGACAAGTCTGGGCAAAACTGAGAATGAGCCAGCTGTATTAACATTTTTAAAAGCCCACTAACGATAAATTGCTTTGATGAGGTTGCTTAGGTGGACTTGTGTGGCATGCTGCTCAAAAGCAATATGCCGGAAGAATGGGAGGAACTGATGTGCTACTCCCATCCTAAGAGGAAAGGTCTGTCAAGGATGCTCTGTAGTGGCTCTGAACTCTATGAAGTTCCTAGTTGAGGAACAAGAATCAGGAAAAATGGGAATTCACTGCTGGTCTTACTTATCCCATCTGGTGTATGAAAGTGGGTCATTACCACAGGAAAGCCAGAATTCAGGATTAACTTTGGGTAACACAGCTAGGAGAGAATGCCAAATTTCTCATTGTAAACAGAAAGTTAAACGGCTTAAAAAGCCAACTGGATCTTTGCAGAGACACAATTAACCATTAAGGTCAGAAAAGATGAAAAATATAGCTTTTGGAAGGAGGGAAACTCCAAAATATAAATGCCAAAAGCAGATGTCTCTAGGGATAGGACATTTACCGCCTCTCTGGGAAACCTGTGCCAGTGGTTCACCACCCTCAATGTAAAAGATTTCTTCTTCATGTCTAGCTCTTTTAAAATCATTACTCCTTGTCCTGCTACTCGGTGTTAGAAATGACTAAAAGTAGCCCCTACTAACAATTTCTGCTTGCTACGTTACAAAGCACTAAACTTGACATGTCTGTTGTCAAGATTTACCATCCTTACCAGCAATAATGATGACCTCATTGTTATTTCTGGAAGTATATGATTTTTAGTCTGTCTGTTTTGTAGTGCAAATCCCTGGTATTATTCCCACGCTATAAACAATGCAACAATACTCTTGTGTTACCTGATAGTTTCCGTATCAATGTGAACAACAATAATTTTATATTACAAAAATACAGAGGAATATTGCTCAGGCTCTTGCACTGATAGAAAACATTATTTTTAAAAGCTCAAATTTTTTTCATGGGAGTAGGTTAAATAAAGATGATTAACGTTTAAGACATAGAAAAACACATGATCAAATCCCTAGTAGTTGCAACCTGGTGCAGCTTCCTTAGTATTTCTGCAGTTAAATCCTGGACACAACATTGCCTGATGTTTTCTCATCCTGTTTTGTCCTGTAACCACAGACAAGAATTACCAGACTGGATGAGAAACATGGTCCGTTTTAACATACTGCTTTAAGCCATGGAGATTCAGGGAACAGTGTAATTGCTTTCTATTAGGTATGTGGAAACTGCTCTTATCAATCACTAACTGTTGGAAATTCTGTGGAGTTTAAAGGCTGTAGGTGCCCATCCATTTCATTTAGGTGCTTCTCAAAGCTTACTTGATTTGTTGTCAAGTGTTAATTTCTTCAGTGTGGATGGAATTTTTACCATAAAAGATGATTATCTAGATATCTCTCCTACTCTGTCTGTATAGAAGTATAATTTCATAACTAAAAACTGGAGCCATGGCTTCCTTATTTTTAGGAATATTCAGTTTATTATGAAAAAAGAGTTAAGATTGCAATAGTGACACTTCTTTGAACCAGCACATTGAAAGTTCTGAGGCTGGACCAATAAACCAAAAATCCCAAAGTTGTACAGAAACACACCAGTGTACTGCCCACAAGAAATCTTCTGATATGATGAAAGCCAGTGATGATTTTGAGAAAGCAAAAAAATGTAGACAGCATAGTTTATATAACTTTACAGTCTCTCAGGGAAAGCTTTCTACATAGCAGAAGTTACAAAAATATTTTTTCCCGTAATATACACAGTGTCCTGGAATTTGAATATAAAACTTTTATTAGGAAAATATTATTGATGATAAAAGTAGTCTTTTTTTTTTTTTTTAATTGGACAGAGCATATTCAAGCATCATAATTTATACTGATAACTTTTCCAGAGGTGTTTATGACTCTTTCTTGCTTTAAATGATTTTCCTTATGTTCCCATAGCCTTATTTAACATCTTGCTACTATATTTTCCCAATAAACACTCATTTGTTTTCAACAAGTGCATACCCTGAATAACATTTGATTTTAAAAAAACATATAGGTGATGAAAACATAGAAACAATTATAATTTTCTTTTGTGATGGTACCAATTTTTTTCCTGCAACTTCACACATCAGATTGGAGAGGGGTAAGTTACCAATCCACATCACCTTTTCAAACACATGCTCATGAGCATTTATAAATATGACAGAGAGAAAAGATGACCTGAGGATTATTAACTCCCATAATCTTTCCTTAAACTTCAGTGGCCTTTGACTCAAGCTCTAGTCCCACTGTATTCCACTCACTTTCCAGAGGTTTCCTTTGAGCGTGTGTTTCCTTTCTGTGTGTTTTACGACATGTGGGTACTACCACATCTGTTGAACAACCGGTTAGATAAAATTAATTTATGTTTCGGTCTTTTGAATTTCCTCAAGTTAAAATTTACCATCAATAACTTCAAGCTATTGCTGTACTAATGCTTTATTAATCCAACATTAATCTAATTTTAACACTATGCATACTCCTTATTGGCCTGAAGAAGGCACTTGGCGAGGTTTGGGAACATGAAGAAAATGAGGAGTACTGATCTAATCAGTTACTAGTTTTTCTCAAGAACAATTTCTTAGACTGTTTATCTTAGCTCCCAAGTTATTTTTGAGAGTAAATGAGTGGAATTTAAAATATATTTCTCAGGCTGAAACAAGACTACTGATTCTCTCAAGCAGAACTTTCCATTTCCTTCAGTTATCCATATCTTTGAAAACAGCCCATTACAAAAGCCCTCACATGCTAAGTCTCACTGTACTATTGCTTATATCACAGCTCTAATCCAGTCCTGAAGGATATTTAAGAGGCCCATAGACTAAATTTTGTTAACCAAATAGATCTGTTTTGACCACATTTCAGGAAGGTCCCCTGAATTATTTTTTTCTTTCTTTCTATCAAATGTCCTAGGATTATATCACAATTTTCTAAAATCAAAGAGAAAGTAGACCAAACTACATTTCTAGTACAGCAAGAAAAACGTTTAAAAGACGATGACTATTTCTTTTTCCAAAATCTGAATTCAGTGCATAAACTGCAAATTTCAGTACCAAGGTTGAGAATTAAGAATTTAAACACGGTACTCAAACACAGTCAATCTATACCTCTTCAGCAGGGATCTTAGTGGCTTTGCTTACTAGACCTTCACTAGGAATGTGACAAGTGTTTTTACTGGTTCTGGTTAAGTTTTACCTTTTTTGTTTCCTCCTCTTCTCCTTAGAATTCCTCAGCATCAAAGGGAAGAGAACATTTGCTCCCCTATTGTCTTTGGTTTGAGAACCAGGTTAGCTAGAGTAGAATTTATCTTTGAAACAGACATATGTTATCTAGAACTTTGGGATGTGAATTCCTTAGGATTAAAGTCCACAGCAATGGTTTACATCAGTGGTGAAGTTCCCAGATTCTTTTGACTACCTTTACTCAGTCTTTACTTTTGGTTTTGTCAGGGGCTTGCAAAATATTCCTAAAACATTTGCTAAAGCCTCTTTTCAAACAAACAATCACCCAGTTCCTTCCCCCTGCCCCCACAGGACCACCTCCATCTCAGCTGCTACATCCCTGTTCTGCACTGCTGTACCCATTCTGATTTCATGACAAGGACACAATAACAAAATGGAAACAGCTGATAGAGTATTTCTTCTTCATTTGCCCCATCTCTGACTGTTCACTTCTACTTCCAAAGGCGTAATCGCACTAACCCTTGTGCTGTGAAATGAGCAGCAAGTGCTGCTACAGATGGCCTCGGAGTGGTGAGCTCCTTAGCAATCGCTGGCCCACATGCTGACAAGTGTTATGACTCATTTCTGAGTGCCTGGTTAAGGCAGGTCGCTTATTGACAGGGGACAGAAAAAGCAATCTCTTAACATCCTACCATGTGGAAACAGTAAAAAACTGAATAAGAAAGGTAATGACATTTCTCTACCAAAAAATTCTTTAGCAAACACACACAGATGATCCTTTACAAAATGGTCAGGGCATGCTATTGGAGTGATATATTTCAGAAGCGGATGGTTCATTTGAAAGATTCAGTCTCATTTCTCTTGGCAGACCCTCTTGCACAAGCCAAAGATTTTTTTAAAAGTGCTTGATGATTGGGGTATTCCTCAGTTTTGGGGTTCCTGTTTCATCAAGCTTTTAAAGAAACTTACTTTTTAGAAGAACCATTTTTTCAGCACTTTCTGTTTGGGGGAAAAAAAAAAAAAAAAGATAACTTGACTCTCTGTCAGGCTGGGAGCAAAGAAACAGAACCTAAAACTCCCTAAACCAGGCATTTCTGCAACTGACAGCATTTGGGCAGCAGTTCCCAGTGAGCGAGGTGTGAGCGCATCACAGCATCACAGGAGAGGTGTGGAGCTCCCAGACCTCCTGTCAAGAGCTGGGAGACAAGAGTCTTGGGGCTGGCAGGGAAGGGAGCTGGGGGGGTAAAACCATGGGGCAGGGTGGTGGGAGGACTGAGCCTGCCTGGTGCCTCTGCAGAACTACTGATCTTCTCCAGAAAGGTAGGAAATCAATGACTGACGAACTCTCACCTTTTCCTGAAGCTGATGAAAATTTTACCATTCATAAGAAGAGCTAGATCTGTGGTTCGGCTATTTAACTTTTAATGCATAGTTTCATTTCTTTTCCCCTGCAGCAAAAAGAATTAGCTACTCATTTTACCATTTGACAGCACTCTGGTAAACAGCATTCAAGAGTAAAATAGGAACACTTTTAACCAAAATGCTGATTTACAACTCCAGAGTGATAGAAAGAAGCCTTAATCCAAATAAAAAACCCACAAGTCCTACATATTAGCTTTTTTATTTTTTATTTTTTTTTTAGAAATTAAGTCTCCATAGCTGTGAGAGAAATTAATTATGCCTAGCCCTACATCATGCTCAATGTGTATTGATGCAAATGCACCCAATTTTAATTCCTCTGAATGCTAATAATAGAGTAAATGAGCACTAGATTATGTTACACAAAAGCAATGAAGTAATTAAACTTCATTTAATAAAATCATCAGGGATACAGAAGTATTAATGACTTATACTCTTCCTCTGCAGGGAGTGGAAGACATGTTGGTACATAGGAGCCTGAGTACCACTGAGATGAGAGCAATGTAAATATATAAACAGGAATGCTAAGGTAAGTATTGTATCATATATGAAAAGTCTTAGCGTGAAAGCCCCAAGCAACAAGAAGTTATTTACTTTAAAGCACCGGGAAATATTACCATCGCAGGCAAATGACAGCAAAAATATTTTCCATTCTTGGAGAGGCAAAGCATCAGCACTAAATTACTTTTTAAGTGCAAAGCTGGTTAAATGTTGTGCTAACTGTGTTTGAGAAAAAAAATGTTCTAACTGTGAATGGTGGTTCGCTTTGTACAGCCTTCTTTCCCTCTCTGCAGCTATATTCACTAACAGTATTGTATTGGTATTACTCCTGTCCGGAGTCACTGTTAGCCCTGTGAATGCTCTCACTTCGCCACAAAACCATATATTCATTTTTTATGATCACGAACACAGGCTGATCACCACTCATGCCTCATTTTCACCCATCTCTAGTCTTCATTTTTCTGTTAAAAAATGCGATCTGTCTTCTAGTCAGGAAGAAGAAAAAGTATCATCTAACTTAGTTGATCAATGACGTACCACAATTGTTAAGCTGTAAGATCTGCTTATCAGCAAGATGATTTAAATTCAAAAGGAGCTAGATTTGAAAGAAAAACAAAAACAACCTATAAAACAAAACCCCAAAACATTAGCAAGAAGTACTATTTTGTCTTCATTGCAGTAATGGAACCCACTTCTCTGCTACAAAAGCATTCCTACAAAGCTTCCTATGAATATTAAACCTCCAATGAGAGCAAGAATCTGCAAAAAACAGATTTAAGTAATAATAAATATTTATTTTTCTTTGGATTGTGTGGTATTGTTGTGTCTTCACTGTCTACAAAGGATTAATGACAACTGATGGTGGCAATGATTGTTTTTCTGCAGTTTTTCTATGGAGAAAAGTCTTTCTATATGTATGAACCATACATGTGAGAAAAACAATCCCTAACTGGACAGCAGACATCCACACAGTGCTTCAGATTTTTTAAGGTTCTATGTAAGTCTGTTTACAAATCTTGAAATTCTTTTCAAGTCTTTTTCAGAACCTTTACTCATAGTCTAACACAGTGCAGTGGCACTTGGGTGCTGTGGCATTTCACTAAGAAAAGGTTGCACTTTCTAATTTTTGGTAAACAAGGCAGTCATTGGTGACCAGTATGAGAACTTGCATTTTTAATTTGAATTCTAGAGAAAATAACTTCTAATGTTTTGTATAATACATCATCATCTTTCTGCAGGTCATCATATTAATTGATGAGATTTTCTCAAGTCTCTCCTCTATCTCAAAAAGGAGTTTGTCCTGAGTTCAGCTATATACATGTCTGGCACTTTCTAAAAAGAGTTGAAGTGACACAAACTGAGCAGAAAACATCTGTTGCACAGTAAGTGGTAGCTGAGTTATGGGATGAGGCTTTCTGCTATTTCCTTAAAAAAAAAAAAGCTTTTATGAAAATTAAATGTTGGTATTACTGCTCACAAAGTGTTGCAGAAATATCAATACATTTAGCATATATGTAACCGTTAAAAAAATGTATTGAGACTGTGACATACATCAATGTTTTGCATTATAAGCATCAATAATAAATAATAAATTCTCACTTCTGCCAAGTCACTCAGCACTTTGCAGCACTGGTGCATTAGATATACTGCTTCTCATTAGGCAAGAAATAAAGCTTAGAGGCCAGTGGCTGGAGTCTGACCCCAGTTTCACAGGCCAATGTTTGGAGCAATTCCTTCAGCTCCCAAGCAGCTGCTTTTGGTTTGACATCACTGTTTCCAAGATCAATATCTGTCCCCACAAGTACAGCAAGTGGTGATATTCTTTCACTTGACGTGCAAAGAAAAAGGGGTCAGGCTAGGAACACTGTTCTCCTGAGGAAAGACAACAGCAAAAAAATAACAGCAGGGAAACGTTCAATCAATCCTGTAGCATTAAGGTGGCACATCAATTTGTGCAGCACTAGTTGTCACTGTGTGGAAACTGGCACTGGTGCCATTGCTTATCCAAGCAGATTTGACTTATTTTGTGAGCAATGAAAACTCTCACAACACCTAGGACCCTGTTCTCTACTACAAGCAAGCTGTATTATTAGTTCTATGACAAGAGAGATCTATTTCAAGCTTAAGGTAGGCTGGGTAAAAGCAGGGAGTTCAATCAATAACAGGATTCGTTTTCCACTTATATTAAAGAATGATTGAGTAGTTGGTAAAGACAATTTCAACGATATCACTGAACTGTTGGGAAACAAAACCTAGATTTTTAGCTCTCTCAGGTCAGGAATTAAATACCTTATATTTTGTCAAATATGCAGTGCAGGAAATGAGATTGTGGAGGTGTGATTGTGATCTGTATTTACATCAGTGTGATTGTGATCTGTATTACTGTCAGGATAGTGTTCTTATATTGCTGTGCTTTTTAATTCCCATTAAAGGGCATCTGTTTGAATAGGTACAGTAAATAGTACCTATTTTGAGAAGCTCATTACATTTCTCTACTTGAAATATTGATGACTGTTAAACAGTTATAATTGCATATAATATTTCATGAAAGTATTGCAAAACTACTCATGCAGATAACTACCTTAAGCTATCTTCAAGGTAACGATTACAGAGGCTTTTAAGAATTGCAAGAAACTGTACTTAATTAGTGCCGTTGGTAGGAAGTTTTCCTCCGACACACACATCGTCCTTGACTCAGCCCTGGTGCTGCAGCACATCTGGTGTCAAAGGCACCCACTGCCCTTCCCGTTCAGCCCAGAGGAACGAAGAGTGCGACGTCAGAACAGGTATTTAGTCTGAACTGTCAATTTCTGCATTTCTGTAGGTTTAACGCTAACATCCATTCTTCTACTACATTTGTAATTTGTGACACTACATGTACTACTACTTCAGACACATGGAAGTAATGGGTGATTTTACAGACCATATGTGCTGTAATCTCTAGACACATTGCAACACGTTAAGGATGGAGTCCTCAGGTCGAGTTTTTGTTTCCTTTATTTTTTGGGGTTTATAACAGATTTTCCATAAAGTTAACTGAATTTTGCTTTCATAGGGCTTTACACAGATGGGCAAGTAAGAATTCTTCACAGAATTTGTCAAGAATACCTTGCAGAAAAAGGTTAGATAGCCAGCAAAGAGTTGTTCAGAATTCAACCAGCATCAGGTTTAATCAAGCTATTGGCTCTTAAGTCATGTTGCAAGTTTCAAAGTCATCATCCTCTACCATGTTGCCATCAGAGTGCAGGATACTTAGCAGTTGCGATTAATTTCTATTTTTCTGCACTCCGGAATGCACAACTGGCTCATGGGGTGATGACTTTTAGATTACAATGTAGAAAGAAATCAGCATTACTGTGAAGCCTTAGCCAGTTTTAGAAGCAATCTGTACCCAAATCTTTCTTGAATTTTTGGTGAGAATCTCAGCTTGATTTGAAAGTACTAGCAATGTTAAGAGCTTCATGTTTTAGAGAAGCAGCTGAAGCATATAGGATTCTCTGCATGGATCCCAGCTCATTTGTTTTTGTATTTGGCTGGATGTAATCATAGAGGATGACTTCTTTCATATTTGCTTTTTACAGTGCTTATTAAAAAAAAAAAAAGTTCAAAGATTCAACAATTAGTCAAATTATTTTAGATCCCCTTTAGTTATCTCCACAGATTTAAAGATGACATGTCTGCAGATTAAAAAAGGCATTGCTCAGAAGACCCATGCACAAACTCTCTGATGGAAATAGAAGCTCATGTGATAGCAATTTTGCAAGTCTGTTCCCCACTCTAAGTGAGCATGCCAATTCCATGCAGATATAGCTCCAGCCTCCATCCCACACTGACCTTCTGTATGTTCATGGTTTGCTTTTACCTTGCCTTATTCGTCCATTTACATAGCTTTTACTCAATCTAAGTAGTTCTTTTCTTCCTTTCAAAAGAGCTATTTCCAGAAAAACACTTCCAGTGTGGTTAAACAGGTCTTAGAAGAACACATTTAACACTTAATATAACTATTATAAGTATTGAAAGGAAGTGAATTTCAGATGAAGGAATACAGAAACAGAAAGCTTCAAGGATATTATAGTAACATGGGCAGATTAAAGAAACCAGATGATTCCGAGCTAAAAGGGTGTTTTAAAGTGGGGTCACTACCTAATTTTACTAGACTGTATCCACTGAAATTCTGAAACAAAAGCTAAATAATTTCAATTAATACAAACTGAGCAAGGAAAGTTGCAAGCACAGGTTTACAATCTGCACATTGAATATTGTTCATTTAATGTTTTATGTCCAATGGCAGTATTAAAACCTTAATGACTTGGCAGGGTTTGGTTCCCTCCTTCTACTCCTTCACTTATACCTGTCTCTTGTTGTTGAAATTATAAACTACACAACTTTGCTAAGCAAGCTGTCTGTGAAATTATTGAGACTATTTATATTGTCTTCAAATGATTACCAGCGTCATGGGTCGAGTGAGCAAGTTACACCACAGGGATGTAACAGCTCTGGGGTTCCCAACTTACAAAAAATGACTAAAATGTAAAAGCTTGAATAAAACCGATAGCAAGGACACAATTCCATGTAGAAAAGATTAGGCTTTAGTTACAAGACCTTTCACGCCCCACATCCCAAAATACCTACACTGTAAGCAGAAGATATTATTCGTATAGTAGTGAGACATGACATGCTATCATATCATGCATCAAGTGTAGTTTATTTCACATGCCCTCTTCTAAGAACACTCGTGCAGATTTTGTGCTGTTATTAAAACAAAATAAAGACCCACAAAAAACAACCACCCCAGCAAAAAAACCCACCAAGAAACAAATCAACCCAACTGACCAAAACGCCAAACCACCCACACCTTCACCATCCTTACCATTCAACAGATATAAACACAGTAAAGTATTAAACAGAGTACAGGAAACCTACTCAGTGTTTCACTGCTGCCACTGCTAGATGATAACCACACACATTTATTCATAGACAGAGATGTGATGCTGCTTTTCCAGTCTCCAGAAAGTGCTACTACTAAACAAAGGCCCTAAGCAGTGCTTTACCAAAAAAGACTCTGATGCTCCTACTCACCAAAACATACACATGCAGACAGCATCCATCTAGTTATTGCTGAGCACTGTGGAAAGGGCTGCTAAAAAGCTTATCAAATCTGTATATGGGAGGCAGTGATCTAGCCAGTGCCATTCCTGTCCAGTTTAAGGCATTTATCACCTTGGCACACAAGCCGTGCTTTGGCATTTGTGAGCCAGTGAGACATTTGTGGACCAGTTTTATTTACAGAAGCATTTTTGCTGAATGCACGTATTTGTGCAAGACACTTCATAGATATTCTGTATATGAAATAATTTTCCTGTCCATGCAAGAACACTTACAGGAAAATGCACATTTATATCTAACGACATGAATTAACACAGATCCCTCTACCATGTCACAACCCCAAGAGACACAGGGAGGAGTACAACTAGAGAGGAACATCCCTGCCCCCCACTACATCACCATTTGTCTTCGGTAATTAGAGGGTGCCTGTCAGCTTTAAACTGGCCAAAAATCAGCTAGGCTTAATCTGATATTGCTATTATCACTATATGGTTATTGCATATATCAGAATACTTTTTCTGCCTTGATCCCCTGTGTCAAACAGGCCCCCTTCATATTGTTATGTTTGTGAATAAAACTAGAAAGTATAGCTACTGAAGAGGATGTTCTTGGGTTTTAATGTTATTTCATCTTGATATATGACATTTCAGAGTAGGACTATTTCCCTTTCCTTTTTTCTCCCTATTAAACATACTCTTAAACTAGATGCTAGGTCTCAAATCAGTACAACTTGTTTCTCTAGAGGAGTAAGTAAAACTAGATTTTGAAACCAGAAGAGTTAAATCAGCAAAACCCCATATGTATATTCTTATTTTAAGCCAAATACCTTAGGAATTGTTTTTGGCTAAGGTAAAATATTTTACTCTTACAGTACAATCTAGGGGATTTACATCTGTTGAACCAATTCCATAGAAAAACACAAAATGCGGCTGACGAAGCAATGGACAACAGTCTTTAGTGCAGTTACGTTCATGACTTACACTGTGAGAAACCACCTGAACCAACACTGGAACTCTTGCTCCAGACTACATCAGGATGTAAAACCTTTTATTCTGGTGGTGGGAAACTAAAGGAAAGAAGCCGGTTAAAGAAGATTCACAAATAAAGAATAGAATTTCAGGGAAAAAATTAGGCTAAGGATTGAGTGGCTGCCTCCAGTAGATATGAGCGTATGTTTGTCATCTGGGAACTTGTAGAAACAAGGGAGTTTTACTTACAACATGAAAAGAAAGAAAAATGGTAATTGTAAACTATGCCCATTGTAAATTAGGCCCACTCAATACACTTGTAATAATTAATTAACTGTGCAAGTGCTCCAGCAGCATGTTCAGAAAATTAGTAAGGGAAAAGACCATTCCCTACAGACTTGTGTCTCCTGGCTCAACTGCGTGTTTTGGGGCCCGAAAAATCCAACACTTGACAGAAACAACTGTGGGTGGGTTTGAGTATTTGCCCTTATCAACTGGTGTTGGAACTCAGAAATAACACGTCAAAAGTCTGAATTGAAAAACTGGAGCAAAATGAGGAAGAGAAAGGAAAATGCTAACAATACCCTACTTCTTGCTCATACATACATCTTAGTAGTTCTTTTATATGTTGTCAATTTAAAAAATACATATAAATATGTACATGGAGAGAGATATATTTAGTCCAAGCTGAAGATGCAGCATTTTAGGAGAGCTTGGAAGCCCACAGCCAAGAAAGAACTATAGCTTTTAAGTACAAATATACATTTATAATGGTCAATATTTAGCAAAGCTTCCTGTAACAAATAGTAAGTCCCACTGACGTTAACATAGACTGTCAATCCTTCCAATCTAAGCATTTAGATGTTTAGCTGACCTGGATGTACAGAAAGATGAAGCTTGCAAATCGTCTTAGGGAACATATCTATTAATGGTTTAGCAGATAAGAACACATGGAGATGGAATTAAATTTCTGTCTGGTTTTAATATTCTTTACTATAAACCTAAATGCAAGCTATGTCCATATTTAAAAAAAAAGTGGAAAAGGTTACACGAATTTGAATTAGAACATTTCCTCCAAACTTCCTTCCTTAGGCGGAAGTTCTTTGCTGGTGCGAATTTCCATAATTCAAATGAGTTACAACTGCTTACACCAACTAGACTTGGTCCCATCTATCACCTCTATTATCTAGATAATGTGGAAAATAATCTGTTCAGAGTTTTCATTTCCAAAACAATGTCATGTTACAATTCTCAGCAGAGTTATAAGGCTCCCCAAAGCCATGTATGAAGAATAAACTGTAACCTTTTAAGATTTTCAAGCTATATGATAAATAATACCGAACTAATAATAACTCAGAGAAAAAGAGAAGCTCTGTTTATTTTATTTTTCTGCTTTAGGGGAAAGAATCTAGATAGCAGATTTTGTCATGATCTTATTGCTCATTTTCAGTTCTGCAGGTTTCTTTCTTTGTGCTCATAGATTGTAATGACTTTTGCAAGAGAAATAAATTGTATTTCCATGGGAGCATGGAGCCAGGGCGTTAGGCAGATTGCAAAATATGGTGATGAAATTTGGACTAAGCTCACAACATGCTCTGGGTCTTGATGATTTAAAAACATTTCTTTAGTAATAAAAATCAAGTCCTTAAGTGCAATCCTAGCAGCCTGCATGAAAACAAAAACATACACAGGATTATTCTGGTTTGATTTATAGTGCTTTTGCCTACTGGAAAACAGTGCAAGAAGCTCGCCAAGGTCAATGCTTCTGCTTTCAGATTTCTTTATGAAAAAGGAGAAAGCAAACTGCATTTTCAATTTTTTTAAAGGCTCTGGCACATTGCCAGCCACTAGGCATTCAAGAGGTGTTCTGTAAACCATTTAACTGTAACATAAAGTTTTGTTAAAGGTACGCTAGCATATTCTGTGCTGGCTGTGTTAATCAGTAATGTTCCATTAAATTTGCCACTGTCATATTAAAGAAAGATCTACACACTTTGTGCCCTCTTGTAACAATAATATTTGACAATAATTAGAGTGATAGCAAGGTGTAGGTGGTCCAGTTGGCAAGAATAGCACAATATTTCTCTTTAATAGTGACTTGATCCAACACGTATGAGTGTTTTGTTGAGGCTTGGAAGGGATTATCATAGCCAAAATGAGATAATTTGCTGACAAAGTTCTTTCTTCTTTAGGAGAACACATCTTTCTGTGCAAGTATGTGTGTGTATATATATGTACATACCAACACACAACCACCTCCCAGAGAAAACAACCCTTATGCAGCTGTGCACTGGAAAAACTGGCAAGGCAGAGTGCTCCTCCAGCAGAAAAACAGAAAGCATGCCAGGCTTTGTCTGTTTAGGAAGAGGCTTTAACAGACAAGGACACGGCATGGAGGTTTTTGCCCTCATCTGAAGAAATGGTGACTGTGACATGGCAGATGTTATTCAAGGATACCTTTTTTCTTTAATACCACGGGGCCACACCTCCCACCTCTAGACAGTCACATTTTCTGTGCACTATAATTTGCTATACCTTACTTATGCCATAAATACAAGCTAGAGCACTCAAACAATCACCAGATAAGAAGACAACAAGCCTGTCTGCTCCCACTGTCCCAAGAAAACAGAAGTGAGCCACCAGCATCAAGAGCTCCCGAGCCAGCGTGTCCCCACAAGCACACGGATTGTCCCCTCCCACACTGGACCCCCAGGTGCAGGGCCATGCCTGTCACTGGGGCAGGCTGCTCTGCAGCACAGCCTCACAGCTAGGGGTCAATCCTTACCAACAGTTTAGCTCACTGTTTCTAACGGTGTTCTTGACAGACCGCTGTGCCACAAGGCCCTTCTGCATCCTTCATCTGCTTTGGCATGGATGGAGATGCCAGTAAAAAACAGCACAAAGAAAGGCTGAATACAAAGAAATATCATGAGTGGTGGGAACTATGGTTGTGTTTTTGGTGTTGTGTGGATTTGTGCATGAGTGCGCAAAATAAAAGCAACCTAAGCTTTCGGAAAAAGAGCTGCAAGAAGGCACAGGAATACAGAATGGCTGGGGTTGCCAGGGACTTCTGGAGATCATCTAGTCCAACACCCCTGCTAAAGCAGGGCCAACTAGAACTGGTTGCCCAGTACACTGTTGTCAGGTTTTTAATATCTCCATAGCTGGAGGCTCCACAACCTTTCTGTTCAGCTTATACCAGTGTTACATACTGCTCCTCACAGTATATAAATGTTTTTTAGTGTTCAGATGCAGTTACACGTGTGTCACTTTGTCCCTGTCACCTCTATCCTGCCACTGGGCACGCAACACCTACACCGGATGAATGCTTTCCTGGTCTACATCATAGGGTCTGGCTTCATGTAAGCCTGCACAGACACAGCAATCAGCCTAATGAGGAAACCTGTACTATTACAATCTCTCTGAGGCGAACCATATTCTCCTCTATTTCTCTCGCACTCCTTTCCAGTATCTTCTCTGGCCAGTTTATCAGGAAAGCCTCATGTGGACATTTGCACAGACAACACCTTGAATAAGTTGAAGTGCATGGAAGAAGCAGACATGGGGGTATATTCATTGGTGCAGCATGGCAGGGATGTTACCTGAAGCATCTGTGGAAGTATCAGTGTTTCTTCAGCTGTATATGAAAGGCGACTCAGACCAATGCTTCCAACTTTAATTTGCTTAGCCAGTGCACAACCTAGAAATGAATTTGCTCCAGGTTCATTTAAGTCTAAACCAAAACTGGCTGCTCTACTTCAGTGAACCCTGTATTCAATCACTGGTAGTTTGCACCCACCATCTCTAGCATTTCGCAATGCAAAGCGGTCATCAGAAAAGGAGCCTTAGCCTGGACTCAGTAACTAGTATTTTCCATTATACGTCCTGGCAGTCGCAGCACCTTATGAAGTTATTAAGAGATAATGCACAAGTTCTCTGTGATTTCCCTTCCTTTTCCTCAGTGTCTGATGTGCGTAGTCATTGCGGTATTCGGATGAGAACATGCTACCCAAAGTGCAGGCAAATACAGTAACCTCCGCACAACATGAAAGCTGCATCCCACAGACACAGTGACAGATTGTGACAGTGATTCAGCACAGATGCAGAGAGAGACAACTGCTGCGTGCTCCAGCAAGCCCACCAGCTCCTGGGCTGCTGCTGAAGCTCCCCAGTCCGGCTACTGATCTCTTGACCTGATGTAGTACACGGGGCCTCACAAGATCACAGCTTGAGGTAATATGACCATGGGCATTTTTTTCATGTGATTGTTGTGTTTCTCACCTCCACCTTCATGCTGTGAATATTTTCCTTTGAGACAGTGGCACAAACTGACAGACCCTAGAAATCACCTTTATGGTTTCTCCTCAGACTTCCCTTCTGTCTCACCCCAAGCAGGACAGAAGATCCCTTATAGGGTATATGGGGCATAGCTTCTTGCTCCCCCCTCCCATCGCCTCATATCTGGAAGACTTACCCGGCTAACTTCCAGCAATTATCCCATACATCAGAATAGGAATAAGCTCTTCTCTCTTTGTCCTAGAATGTGTTGAAATGAAGTAACCATACCAAATAACCAAATTTAAGAAACAGAGAGACAGCAGTCACGAGCAAAGGATAGGGCAAGTTGGTCATGGGATAAAACAAACAGGCCAAGTTTTAGCTAGTTTCAATAATTTAGAAGAACCACTTTACACTACTAATGTTATATGGTCACTAAGATGACGCCTGGAAATTTTTAGAGAAGACAAATTGGAGGTGCAAACTCTTATCCCTTCCTTGATTTGTTAATCCTCAATAACCAGGAGGTGTGAACAGGACTATTATTAAAGCCATCTTAATTTTAAGCAGATGATGATATGATTGTGTGCTAATTTTGACAAACGCTTTGGTGACTTGTTTTTTGGAACAACAGAAGAATATTTTGTTTCCTTTAAGTCTCAGTGTTTTGATACAGTTTGTCAGCTCAGTAACTCTAGCCCATGCTCCTGTTCTGTGTATCATCTAGAGAAGATCATAAAAAGAAGTGAACATTCATTTTCCACAGTTGTGGCTAAAATCTTTCTCACACAATTTTATAGCTACATCAAATAAATTAGTTTGCTCTTTTGAAAGATAAAACACAAAAGCAAAGCAGTCCAATATTTATAAATTTGAAGAAGTATTTGGAGACGAATCTGATTCAGAATAAAGAGCAGTTCTAAATCCAGTTCATTCGTTCTTTGTTATATGTCATACCTGTTTTTGTAGGCTAATTTTAAACACATCTGAGACACTATTCCAAGTAATGAGATTCTGCTCATCTAAAGGATGCTCTAGCCCCCACTCTTTGCAGCACTGGGCATCTTGTTTGTGTAGGTGGTTAAGCTTCATCTGAGGGTTGAATAGTCCACAACTGAGGTACCAAGCAGGTGAGAACCCTCAGCACAAGCAGGGGAGCACCCTGCATGTGCTGGCAGAACTTGCCTTTTGCTGAAAAGCAGGAGCAGCTCAGCAAGTGCAAGGCAAAGCTTCCTGGGAAGTTTACACTGGTTGTCTCCAAACAAGCCATCTGGCCACCATCACTGGAAACTGAAGCCAACACCCAACTTAAATCAGACCACAGGCAGAGATTTATCTATGCTCCATCTGTAATATGGGGATGACATCAAATGGTGCAACTTTATATTTGTGAGGTACCTTGAGACTGGGTGGAAGGCCAAAAGGGAGTGTCAGAGATTCTGTTATGAAAAGCCATTCAAAGATAAAGAAATGTTGATGCTAGCAAAAACATCAACTTTCAAAGCCTTTTCTTCTTCTTCTTCAATGAAGTAAATTAATTTACGTATGAAATGCATCAAATGTATTTTCTTTTGATAACGGCAAATTATCTTACTACCAAGTAAGTATGATTGCAGAAACCTAATTGGACTTTAAAAACTTGTGAAAAAATCTGAATGTTACACTTTGTACATGTAAATGTTTGATTTTGTTTAAAAAACAGTCCCCTATCAAAGAAAAAAAAAACCACAATACATTTTATGTAAAGGGAAGATAAACATAAATGACCCTATTGTACCCTCAATTTATATATATGTAACTTGCATTGGCAGAAATGGATGCCCTGTACATATCCAACCAAGCAAAGTATTGTGTCAGCAAGAATATCACAATTACAGACAATTACCTTGGTTTTCTTGCACCTGGTGCTTACAAGGATTCTTTGTTAGCTGGATTTCTTGAAGGGGGAAACATTTTCTGTATGTAAATCTCTAATCTCTTCTGAAGTTAAAATAACCCTTAAAACAACAACAAGAAGAAAACCCAGCAGAAGAACTACAAGAAACCACAAACAACTCTTAAAACATCGCCATGACAAAACGAATCCTGAGCTAACTTCAACTACATGAAAGTAGAGGAACTTGAGGTTTAAACAGCTTCTCTGTTCAGGGGAGGGGGAAGGAATACTAAAACAATTACCAGTATTCTGAGTCTCTGGTTTATATAAACATGTACTGTAGGGAGCTGGTTCAAGAAATCTCTTTCCACCCACTTTTCTGTGCATATGCCCCCTTCAGCAGTTTATTACAAGTCAAGTTTCAGTGCTCAGGTAATGCAAGAGATACCCTGCTTCAAAGCATGAAAGAGAAAGGTCTGTCAAGAGATAACAGCCCCTATCCCTGCTGCTGTTACACAGGAAACAGCAGTAGTCCTGACATCCAGGTTGAATAATTTTTTTCTGTTGTTAAAGAAATTTATGGTCTTTGTTGAAATACCACAACAATACTACTGCTTAAGGCAAATGCTAAAACTGGACAATGACAAAATACCTATGATTAGAGACAAGCTCTTTGCTTAGCCTATATATTTATCTTGCAGTTTGGATAAGTTATTAACTTTTGAACTTTGCCACTTCCTTTTAAGCATTTGCAATACTCTAGAAATTTTGAGTATTCAGCCAAAACCTTAAACATTGTAATGATAGACTCATGCTGCTGCCAAGTTAGCAACAGTGCCACATGCTAAACTGGACACCGATGCAGCAGAGAGAAATAGAGAGGGAAATTAAAAGCGTTCCCCTACCCCCAAAGCTTCTGCTGACTTCTGTCCACCCTGAAACATCTGATCCTGTGGGTTTTACTCCCACTATGGCATAGGTTCTCGCTCTCTCCCCCCACAAAACAGAATCTTCCTTTTGATTTCCTTGGTGAGCACTCAACATTAGACACCCAACCCCAGAAACTCATAGGTCTCTTCAGATAACAGTTTCTTCTGCTGCAAACCATAGAACCTCCTGAGTTAGAAGGGACCCACAAGGATCAGTGAGTCCAACTACTGTCCCTGCACATCAATTTCAGTTTAATTAAACTAGCTGCAGTTCAATAGAATATTCTTTCCTTGACAGAGTATAAAATTACATACTCAAAAATATATTTTAAATAACACTCCTATAGTAAGTTTAAGTACTTGAAAACTACAAAGTGGCATATGAATCTGGCACTTGACCTCAACTCAGCCCCCTTGCATGTACAGAGTATGGTGCAGTCTTTAATTATATGGTTACATAATTATATTTCCACAGAAACACAGATTTCTTCAGTGGAGTGGGATATAGAACGAAAGCATATGGTTTTAAAAATGTATTTATGGTAATATAAAGAGATTAAAAAACAACCAGTACTGAAAAGATCATTTATCTCAGCAGTAGCAGATGGGGCTCCTGCTGAGATCAGGACTTCGTTGTGCTCTGCTCTGAACATGCACATTAGATCAGACAGCAGTTGTTCCAAAGACTTTACAGTCTAAGTAGGGCAGCCAGGCAAAACGACGTGAAAAGGAATTATTTCCTTCGTGTTAGTAACAGGGAAGTGGACATCTTTAAGCACAAATAAGCTAAAGCAAGGTCAAGCAACTGAATTCAGTGTTGCTAAGGTGCCAACCAGTTTTAACCCATTATCACTGCACCTCTGGTCTTGTATTAGTTAGAGCTACTGGTCTGTAAGAGGAATGTAGTCCTAAGCATTCACAGATTTTCAGGTATCACCACCATGAGTCTCAGTAGTTTCCCAGTATCCTAGACATGTTGCTGTACTTGTTTATCAATGTTACAAATGTAATAGCTTTGCTTTTCTCTTCATGACCAAGTCAAGCCAATCTGCTCAATTAACATTGCCCTAATAGATACTTTCATTTCATTACATAAAATTTAAAATTATCAACTAACACTTTGGAGGGAGAAAAGTCAGAAAAGATTTCACAAAATATAATACATTTAGCAGCATTAAAATTAATACCTTGCCTGGTAAACATGTTACACAAGTATGGCATGCTTTAATTAAATTAACAAGCTTTTTGTATAGGGAAAGCAAAGCACTGCTAACAGAGTGCTGCAGGTCTAGGCTAGGGATAATTTGCCTCTGCTATGATTAATAGTACCTAATAAAAATATTAAATGGTCTAGAACTTGTACATTGGATTTAAGAATTTCAAGATCTGCAGGAAGATTGATGAGAAAGGACCACTGAAGTTTTGCTTATCCAGGAAAGTTTTGTCAAAGAACATTTCTCTAAGCCACTAAAACCCTTCAGTTCACAAATTCTAGACAGCCAAAAGATTTCTTCGTTCTCTTTTGTCTGCTTTCTCTGACCTGAATAGGCGGGGGAACAGTCAGTTAGGGGGAGTCCTTTGGAAAAGTACATGCGGGTTAGAGGATATTCTGAAGAGAAAATGAGTTAATAATGTATTGATACTCTAAGAGAATTAGTCATTATTCTTGCTAGCTTATATGTTCATCCAATCTGCAAAACCCAATGTATTTTTTCTGCTTTGGGAAAATTTGAGCTAGAGTATTTTTATTCAGTTTTTGATGTGTGTTCTAGATAAACTAGATACAACCCATTATTCAATTCAATTAGTACAGTTAAAAAGAAGTTCCGAAATCCAAAGCTCACATTTCCTCTATAGAAATGAACTTCCAAACAGAATTTTCATCTATAAATCAATATAATGAGCTACAATGTTTTTCAGTTCTCAGTGATATAAGATGGAAAATTATAGCTAAATTCATTTGCTGAAGCAGAAAAATCAGTCTCTCGTATTCTGCATGCTTCTAACCATCTGTACGACATACCTGAAGAAATCTTGTCATTGTAATATTCTATAATTTGTAAATGTTACTATGCCTTTCAAAGGAGAAAACCTGACTCAGTGCATAAGGAAAGCCTTTAGTCAAAATAGACTTATTCAGACCTTTTATAATCATTTCTATCAGACCTTGCCTCAGAAATAGCATTCCTAATAAGAGTAACTTAATGAAATTGTTAGAAGATTCAGGGTCAAGCTTTTGAAACCAGAGGAGAAGCTTGAAGCCTGACACTGTTTCTTTCTCACAGCTCTTTGTTATAATTGATAGAAGTGGCAATCTTCCTTTACACTTACCCTGCACAGTTCTGAATATAAGACCAGCTGGTTTAAATAGAATAGGACAGGGTGTGGGAAATCTCAAAATTCACAAGGTTGGCAAGATCCCAGCATTTACAGAATGGACATATAAAATTCTTACTTTTGGTGCAAAGTGTTGCAATCAAAAGCAGATGTTAAGAGATATGAAAGTGACAAAACAATGTCTGAAGTCTTGCAGTTGATACGCAAATTAAGGCTAATATAGAAGAACCAGAAAAGGCAAAGAAACTTAACAGTTCTTGAAGGATTTAGAAAACTGAGTCCTCTTCAAACAGCATTAAAACCAAAACACCCCTCAACACTAAAGTAAGTCCCTTTATCTGTGTTTTCTTATGTTTAAAAACTGACCCTGGAATTCTTGTAACAATGGGCCTTCTTTTCTGCAATAGTTTTATTTTTCCATAGAACTTCTGGGCTAGAAATGCCTATAAAATATCAGAAAACACTGTTTAGTAGCTAAATGTTTCAGAGCATTACAGTGAAGTATTCTTATACCCAATGAAGTTGTGCTCTATGAGGTATTTCTGAACGAGGGTATTTGAGTCTGCCCCTCAAAACTAGGTTAAGCTTTTAGTATGAATCCTCAATGCAAGCTTAAACACTTCAGCAACAAAAAAAATGAACAAAGTCTTTAAGAGAAAACAGATAAACTACAGTCTGCAAAGGTTACTCAAGTTATTTTACACAGACAGTTAATCTTAAATAGACAGAAAAGACAAGACATTCTACTTTGAGACCAGCACAGTCATTGTCTTCAAGTAATTTGGGACCGAATTTTGTAATGTATTTACCTATCACAGTGAAGCTGATCTCATAATGGTCACTAGTTTAGTTTTTACTTTGAAATTTCTGCTGATTAAGAGACTCCAAAGACTATATTTGTTTTCTCAGCAGCTTCTGTCTTTCAATTAAAAAAAAATAAAGTCTGGCCATCATTCACATGCATTTTATTCAGAACTATGCAACTCCTTAGCAGGTAATTAGATGTAAAACAATAAAGGCTGCTCATCTGGCTGAAGCGAGGAAAATATTATGCTGAACAGTAAGGGATGATTAGCTCCTTGAATACCAATAAAGGATACAAGCAGAGACAGTCAGCTTTAAAAAGAGAAACAGAGGCACACCATCATTGTCACGTTTAGTTAAATTTTTAACATAAAGAAATAAACCAATATGTAATATATCATCTTATCAGACTGAAGATAGTTTAAAAACAATGGTTCTCTTTTATTTCCAGTATAACTTTTGCTTACTAGATAACCCCCAGAACAGGGTTTCTCCTTTACAATGTGAACATTTATTCCATAACTGTACCATAAGCCCATGTTGCTTTGAAGATCCTCCTACCAGCCAAACATTTAAGATGATTTCCAAAGGAGCACATCTCATGCTCTGTCAGGACAGCGGTGTTGTCAGGGCTTGCTAAACAAGGGGCAGCTGGCAACTGCAACTGCTACCAGCAACTCTCCTCCTTCGGGGTGGTCGCACTGACTCTTTGAGTTAGAGAAGATCACTGATTTATTTTGTTTTCGGGACAGCGAGAGAGTTGGTGGTCTGATGCAGTAAACTGGAAAGAAGATGATGGGAGTTAATTTATAATATCTCAAGCCACATTAGCTATGCCAAAAGCATAAAGCTAAACTGAGTGAGCCTTACTTTTAGTGTATCTTTTTTGTTCAGCTTTCCACCCTGCTCCATTTATACTACAGGGTTTTATTCTGTCAGTAGTGTTGATAGTTCTGCCAGTTTACACAATTGCTGCCTTTAGCTGTTCATTTCTGCCCCTGTGTAATCCCTCTCTCACGCCAGCACAATCATTTGTGCAGGTCATTTTCTCAGTTCACTGTGCAATCTAGCTGAAAGTTAGCAGGAGAATTTTTTTTTTAGGGGGGTGGATGAATCAGTTTTCTCAACTTGTTCACTCTGCATATACAAAGAAAAAAAAAGGGAAATGAAAGAAAAATGCCTAAATTCTGCTTGACTGCAAATGGAAAGGTCTTTCTAATATTCTCTGTCAGAGAATATTCCAAATTCAAAGTAACTGTCAGCTTGCAGTCACTGGCTCCTGAAGCACTGCTCCCTTCAAAAGGTGCAGGTCCATCTGAGGGGTACTGGCTATCACACTGGTTACAAGCTGACTGGTGACAGCCCCTGCACCTTAGAGGAACAGACCACAGCCCAGCGGAGTTGCTGGTGCTGCAGCATGGAGAAAGCAATGGGATATCTCCATTTGTACCAGTTCTGGATCTGGCTCAGTATTAAAGAAGGGAAAGATTTATCCGATTTTGGCTTTAACTTCCTCTGCCTGCATAAGATTTCTCAACTCTAAGAAGGGCCAGCTCAGCAGTGAAATACAATAAAATGCCTAATTCAAATGCTAACATTGCTAACGCACTAGGAGAACATCAGCTAAAGCAGTCTGCTACAGTTCCATATATATTCATCCTCATCTTTGGGAGACAGGGTGCAGGGGGGCTTCAATTACAGAATAAAACAAGCCCTTGCTGCCCTTTGCCTGCGTTTCATCTCTTGCCTCTCTCTAAAGATTTAATTTATCCTGCTAATATAGCTTAAAAACATGACTGTAATAAGGCAGTGTTTTCCTCCAACTAAAATTCATTTTAAAAACAACTCTCTATATGTAAAGTCTAGCAAGATTTATTTTTCTATTATAAATGAAAGTTCACTCTTGGCAGATAATGAGGGAGAAATGGGTTAGTGTAAAGCAAAGATATATTCTTCCCTTGACTTGTTTTGTCCAGTCATCTTTCCTCCATTTGCCAGAAATTACAAAGCAATCGAGTTCAAAGGCACCACACATTGTGAGTCAGAGACTGACGTTCCAGTATATTTACCTTGGGTCTACTTGCACACTGGTTACAGCGAGTGCTGTGGTTCCACACCAGAGACAGGCATGGCTGCGCTTCTGCTAGGAACCTTCCAGCACCTGATGAAACAGGAATTCCCTACTGGGTGGGACTCCCTAAAACCCTGCGTGTTAGGAAGAAAACACTTTCCTATTGACATAAAAGATTCCTCATTAGTACTGTGCATTGTTAAAACAGCACCGCAGGACCTGGGGCCAGGCTCCAGGCTGGCGTGCATATGAATCACAAGCAATCTCAGAGACAGCGCCGCCATGGCGGGTGCAAGCGGGGACCTGAGCTGCCGTGCTCCAGCTGGCTGTTCCTGCCTCGTCCACCTCAACCTCAGCTCCAGGGATCATCTTAACTGCTGCCACAGCCTGGGGTAGCGGCGGGGCAGCATAGTGTGCCGGCGTGCAATTAAAGAGACTAACAATGTGCCTCACCCTGATGCTCCCCACCCTTGGCACGTACTTCTGCTGTTTCGGTTTGAGCCAAACCTTGCACTTCTCTAACCCTGCAGTGAACCTGCTCGAAGCACTACACTGGCAGAAAGCTCACCCTTACCAAATGAACAAACAAAAACTCGATCAGGTTTCTGCCAGATTTCCTCCCTCCACTGCTGCAGCTGAGTGCCGGTGCTGTGGCAGCCAGCCAAGGGACAAGGAGAGCAACACACCAGTCATTATTCAGTCACATTTTGATAGCACTCACCATCATATCAGCTTGGTTAAAGTGTCAAACCACATCCTGACCAGACAGACATTCTACAGAGTCTGTCATAGCCCTAATGCAGGGATGGACGAGCATAGCCTTGACCAACATTGAGTGGTGCTCTTGAGCAAGGCTTCCAACAGAAAAGGTGCTCTTAAAAGACTTTCAACTCCAGAGGTGGTTAAAGCTGGCAGATGAGTTCTGTACTCTCTAAGCAGGAGGGAAAAACAAGACCCTTCAATAAGAAAAAGGGTTAGAACAGAAAAGACATACAAGACAACAGATGCTATGGCAAGGCCACTTTGGAAGGCTGTCAGATTTGGAATTTTTACAATTTTATTGGTGTCCCAGTGGTTATTTGAGAGAAACAAGAGAAGACACAGATGTGGAGGATCAGTAGCCACACGGGCACCCCCAGGGCAGCACAAAACTGGCTGAGAAAGTGAACATGGAAGCTAAGAGCAGAAAACTACTCATTTGGAACACAAGACATTGCCTTTAGTTTTGGTCAACAAACAGAGCCACAGGAGATATACACACCTGATGTGCATGCAGAATCCTCCCCTTCTCCATTTAGCAGGCATCCCTAGGTCAGGAGCTCTCTCTGGGCTAATTGCTTGAGCCTGAAATGGCAACACTGGTGTAGGGGAGACTGTTTCCACTTATAACCCTGCACATTCCCCAGGCTGTAACAAGCACAGATTCCGCAGGCAGAATCTGACCTTTCAAGAGGATGTCTCACTGCAGCAGAGGGCAGCCAAAGTCACTGCTTTCTCTGCTTGCCATCTAAGGAAAGTTAAGGCTCTAATTCCATTTTTTTTTGGATGCAAGCAGCTTGTGCTAACTAGCTGCCATTATTTCAAATGGAAAGTGTGGACTCCAGTGGGAGTGGTTAGTAACTTGAGTTGTCCTGTTTCTGACTGGTATCAAGTTGTCATGTGCTAGTGCCTGCAAATGCCATGGACACAAATACAACTTTTGCCAAAACACTGTATTAAACTTTAATTCTTGCATTGTAGCAGTACTAAAACAGAGCTTATCTTTCTCTCTGTGAAAAAAAAAAAAAAAAAAGGAAAAAAAACAGGGTGGCAGAGAGGAATCCTCTGCCTATAAGCTCTCTTTTTTCCAGCCTGGCAGTTTGGTGTGTGAACTACAGTAGCTTTTTGTATTCTTGAAAACTGGCCACTCCCAGCTGATGAGCTCACTGCTGTTTGCGTCCTGAAGAGACATTAGGGCAGAAACTCAGCAACAGCAAATCAACGTAGCTTCACTGAAGAGAGCAGTGGTGATTTATGCCAGCTACCAGTCTAGATTCATCCTGTTTAAAGACACAGCTCGTTCCAGTAAGAAACCTCACTCAGCTTACAGGCAAGGGATGAAGCAGCATTTAACTGGTGGGGGGGAAACCACAGACATTTCCAAATGTAAAGAATTCACTGGTTACACAAATACATTAGTCCTAAGAATTTTTCAGGAGAAGTCACACAGGCCAGGGAAGCATTTGATTGCTTCTCAGAGGGAGTGTAAAAATGCACGCCCAGGCACAGCAGCGAAGGCAGAGCGCCTCGGACAGCCAAATGCCTTCTGGAGCTCATTAGCCCTGCTAGAGTGAGCAGGCAGGGTGGAGTGACTGCAGATTTCTATATCCTCTGAAGAGGTGCAGCGCATTTTCCCCCACAGGAGAAACAGAACATGTGGAAATAGACCCTCCTCTCATCAGCCGTCTGCTGCCACTTCCCTTCCCTCTGGCAGGCACACCTTGTTATCAGCTCCACTGCCCCCTTGCCAAAGCACAAATGCTGCAGTCTGTGCAGATGCCATGAAGCACACAACATAACATCTTGGGGAAAAAATATGCTCATTTCTGTTGTTCAGCTGCCATTAACTGTATGTGCTCATTGTGCTCTAAGAATCCTTTCTTGGATCAACTGTCCCATTACTGCAAGTATCAGTAGGACTATAACATACTCTATCATTCTTGGCTACATTTGAGTTTCTTTTTGTATTCATTTGGTTGGTGCAGCTTTTCCCCACAGAATCCAGAAGGCCACAGTTAGTTCTCATAATTTTACTCAATACCATTATTACGATTTCTAGCTGGTTTAGGACAGCAAAAACTTGTTCGTTTTTATTTTCCCCCTCTCTCTCTTACAGATGCAGCCATTGGTTTAAATATGCTACTACTCACAGTTGACAGCTGTGTAGGTTTCTTTTCCAGTACTCTAGACATTACAGTTTGCCACTCCTACTGCCCAGCTATTAGGCACCAAAGCACATTAAAAAAACCACAGAGAAATAAAGACTGTCAAATAATCCAGTTTTTATATATAAAGTTCAGAAGAACATTAACTGCAAAGCCATGTCACTTAATTCTGGTTCAGAAAAGGTCATATTCATACCTGGGCAACAATGCGTTTAATATCACTACACTGCGCAAGGACTTTGTGGACCTGCACCACAAGGTAACGTGCGCCTGCCATGCTGTTGCAGGGAAATGCAGTGACACACTGTCAGGCAGTCATGGCAAACCTAACACCTTGAAAAATTATTTTCTTCAGCAAGTAGTTTGCCATTATGTAGGGCATGTAACTATATTTATGCAGTCCTAAAATTACATTCGGCCCTTTGAAGGCAACCGCGAGGCTGATGTGGCCACCAGTAAAAATGAGTTTGACACCCCTGATGCAGACAGTTGGACCTTTGAAGGTCCCTTCCAAACCAAACCATTCTATGATTCTCTATGATTCTATTCACCTGGATTTTAAAAATCCATTTTGGCATTTGTCTAGTTAGTAGGAGTAGTTGAAATATTCTGTAGCAAAAAGAGTTACTATGTGGTACTGTTCTTTAACTGAAGGGAGAGTAAATATTTAGTCAAGGTGGGAGGTGGCAATAAAAAAAAACCCAAAACCCAATTCACACATTCTTGAAGTGTTTTGTCTTGAAACATTTTATTTGGTAGTAATTTAGAAATTATTCAAGTCTGACACATAAAAACTAAAGTTATTCCATAATATAAACTATCTTGGGAGGGCAGGTGGGAATAGAGGATATCATCACATCTTTGAAAGACACAGCTTATCATTCCAAATTAGAATGAAAACACAAAATTAAAAAAAAAAAAAAAAAAAAAAGAGAATTTTCTCAGAGTAACGATTTTTGTCTCCTGACTGATAATTAGCTTTTAAGGTCTCTGCATTTTTTGCTCCGTGGCTGATCTGCTGAATGGCCTTGTACAAGTCACTTATCCTCTTTATGCCTCAGAGCACATACAGCTGAAAGAGATATACAGTAGCTATAACCATATGTCATTATGCCAGTGCAATGCAGCTTGTCAACCCAAGTATTATCTTATTCTACCTACATAGAATACATCCATGTAGATTTTGCTTACCTAGACAAGTCTACCATTTGCAATTTGTAATAAATTGGGTAAGGAACATTTACTGTAACCGGTCAAAGTTTAGAGGAATAACCCTTTGCTGCCTCCCCCAAACAGCAATCATCATCTTTCCCTCCCTACATCTCCCGTGACTGGGTACTGGAACGAGAGCTGTACATGTGCTGCTACAGGCAACGGGTAATTGTTTTCAAATACATGAGGTACTGCTTTCGGCTTCATAGGATGTTGTGATCTCCTGCTGCAAGCCAGCAAGAAAATTCAATACCTGTTTTTATGCTGTAGCGAAGAGATGTGATTGAAATGGCTAACATGGTCCAAAAGGAACAGCCACTTCCTAGCAGGGCAGGGTGCTCAAGTACATGGGCAGCAGCACTGGGTGGAGGGCCCTAAGCAGCAAGACCTAGTAAATAATGTTTCCAGGTGTATTATTTTCAGCTGCCTCTGAGATTGTGAAGTTGCTGCAGCTCTAGTCACAGCAGGAAACACGTACCCTCTAGTTAGGATGATTCCCTTCCGGGGAAGCTGTAGGCTTAGATGAGCTTTCCCGCTTGACTGAAGACCTTTCCTGCTAACTGAAGATCTATGTATGTGTCATCAATTGCGCCACCCTGGAAGCACTTCATCTATTAACAGCAGAGCATTAGGGGATATTACTGTACGAAAATGCAAAGTCAGAAAGATTACATTAAGCATACATTGGGATACCTGACATTAACTACAGCATGTTTACACAGTGTATCTTCCCACAGCTTGCCTGCTTTAAATGCCTTTGCTGAAGTGGCAGGTTTCCATTCCACAGCTACCTGATAGAGATGCGAACAGGAAGAGACTCTTGAAGCTGCAGCTCTGTGCAAGCCATATGTTACTTGTAGATGCAGAAGACTTACCTATTGAAATTCAGAGCAGCTGTGTTCAATGATAAAATGATAACTAGTATCAGCTCTTTCTCCTGGGAGCTGAGCCACCATCATCTGTATAAGGGAAAAACGGTGAACTGAACAGAATGTCATAGTCAGCCAGAGGAAGGACACAGAATCCCAGGAACTAGTTCTGTTCGCAATATTTATTCAATTCAGCTCAGGAGGTAAGGAATCCTTAAAGGACTTGCATGGTCCACAAAATCAGACTTATTCTAGTACCTCCTCAGCACTTTCTTCACTCCATGTGCATAGAAAGCTCCCTTTTAAAGTTGCCATTCAGACTGGAAGCACTTTTATAACCCTCTCCCCTCCAGTTTCAGTCCCAGCTCATCACCCTCTATTTAACCAGCAGCTTATCCTCTGTAGCTGTATGAGCAGCCAACAAAGGTCTTACTGCTTTTCTTCTGCTACTCTTTATTACAGTTGGAGGTGAAAAGTGAGATGACACATCAAAAGATTCTGGCCTGGGTTTCAAATCTCTCAATGTTCAGGGTGTTTTTGATTTGCTGGTTTTGAATTCAGACCACTTTAAAAAGTCAGTCGCCAATAGCTCGTTTCAGATCTGGATCTCAAGTTCCCTCACCCAAACTCCAAGTATGTTTGGATACATGGTCCTTATCCATTTTATTGCAAATCAGCTCTAACATGCTACACCTCACCATGATGACAGGTCTCTGGTAGCATTTGATAGTGACTTTCAGTATTTGCCCCTGCTTTGCTCTCTGAGTTGCTGCTGCCCTCTCCACTGTGGCAACAAGAGGGTGTTGTGTGGGCCAGCTGACCACTTTATGCTGGGCTGCATGTGCTCCACAACTGATCCATCTTCTCTAGAGTGATACTGTTTCCATTAAGGATTCAAATCCATTAGTGGAAAGAGGCTGGGGACATAATGCATCTTCAATGTGTTTCTTGTGAACACTTATTTCCCTCCCCCACCTTGTAATTGTTCAATTTACTTTAATTAAGCCCTGAAACAAATCCAGGCAGGCTTACTCAGCAAGTGTGACTGGTGTTCCCAGCCTGAATTGTCTCACCAGTAGAGCTACTATCATCCACCCTAGTGGGCCTGTACGCCAGTCTTCTGCCATTGAGGGAGATAGCCTGACATGGGCTGCCAGGGTTGGATGAGAAAGCAAGAAACTCCTTTTTCATGACACTATACGCACAGGCACCTTAAGGCTGTCCTCTCCCCTCTGAGAGTTCTTATGATTTCTTTATTTCTGTTCCCCTTGGGCGTGAGTCCAGATCTGGGCAGCAAGAGGGCGGAATGAGTCCTCATTCTTTCTCCCTGCTTTGGGCACAGTAGTCTGCACCATCCCAATATGCATAGCAGCGCCAAGCAGTTTTCTCCAAGATCTACACTTTCCTGCTGTGGGAGGTCTCTGCTGCTCTCCACACACTGTAAGCTCCAGATCTGAAGTGGCTCTCAGTCTATGCCTAGAGAGCTCTAAGTCACTATCAACAGGCTTTTGATCAGGGCTTAATCAACTGCAAAACTAAATTATTGGAAATGAAAGATTTTCCCCACTTGCTGTATTTTTCGAGTCCCTAACACAAACATAAAGGCTTCAAAATATGCAGCTAGGGATGGAGGGCCACAGTGGGCACAAGAGCATTCCTACAAATCTATTATAAATGCAGGGCTGTTGCTCTTCTCCTGTTAAGAGGTCAGACTCATAACCCTTGCTTCATTTAAATATGTATTGTTGCTACAGCACTTCTAGATGACAACCTAGGCTTTCCCCAAATGACATTACCACTCTGACCAAAATGTGAAGGTGTCACACAATCCTCTGCATCTCTTTATACAATGATATTTGGCATTGATTAATTTTGGATGAAAGTTGATGTGGCCGGAAACCTTGCTTCATTTGTTAGTCAGTGCCTACTGAGTAGTAACTGATGACTGGGCCCAATGATGGTTTTCCTCAGGAATGTGGAAACCAACTGACCCAAGGTCTGTGTAGTCCTTGGAATTCACCAAGGCAGCAGCCAGCAATAGGCACATGCTGGAAACGCTACCAGTGCCCCCCAGCACTGCTCCAGTTGCTAGCTCTTAGCAATTCTTATGTTTGAAGACCATTCAAGTATCCTAATGATGTCATTTTTGGGCTAGAGTTTCCTAATATTTTGCAGCTGTCATCATGAAGAGCAACAACTGCTCCTCTAGTTCATACCCTCAGGCTATTCTCCACTCCTACTGTCCTTAGTTTCCTCAAGAGCTAGGAGAAAATTACACTACTTTTTCTACTCTGGAGATTTACATCCCTGGTTTTAATTCATATAACTTCTCTCTCTGAGCTGTCCCGCCTCCTCAGATATTTCTAACCTATGTACCATTTCATTTATTTCCCTCTCCTCCTTGTAAATCATGAATATTTTCTGAAAAATGTCTTGCATGGTCATGTGCCAACACACAACTTGACAATGAAGATTCCATGGCTTTTTGGTTTTCAAAGCAAGCTTTATCACTTCGCTCTGCCAGTATCAAACAAACAAGCAAAGCAAGAAAATCTTCATTTGTGCCTTCTGAGCCACGGTCTAGTACTGTTGTGTGTACAAGTCCCTATCTCTTCAGAGAAGCTGGGGAAAAAAGAGCAAGAGCTGAAGGGACCAAAACGTGCATTTAAAACCAGGGGAGCAATGAAAAGGCCAACAGAGTGAATAGTTAGGACTACTCAGCACAGATCCTGACTCATGTTTGTATTCAACACATATTTAGTGTGTTCTTCAGAAAAAAAAAAAGTATCAGTTTCTAATGGTCTGAGAAAACCTCACTAGATGTGAAATATTATGTTCGCTAGGCCTTTTGTTTTGCAAAATTAGTAATGCTCCGACCTCTTTGCAACACTGAAATCTAAAACCAGAGAAATATCAGGTTTTTACATACTAATGAATTACTTCAGAGGCAGAAGCACAATGCTTCACACAACTGAACAAAGCTGTAACAGCTAGAAGAAACTGAGCATACTTTTGGACTAAGATCTGCAAGAGTAGATTACAATATACATACGGGAACTTTATTTTTTTTTCTTATTTAAAAGCAGTTTCCATGTAGAAGCATTCCTATTTTCTTTTGAGGCACAGCTAATCTGAAAGTGAAATTTAGAGGCCACAGAATAGGAGGGAAGATGGAACACCACTCCCAGACCATAGCTACACAAAAGGAAGAGAAAGAGAAACATGAAACTCAGTGATTGTTTCCTTTCTCTCATTTTGTACTATGGTACTACTCAGGAACAATCATAGCAGACAATGCTGGAGAGAAACATTTTTTTAAAAATTATAAATGTAAGGCACAATTAGGCATCATCCTCATAGTTACAGAACGTAATTACACAAAACAAGGCAACACAAATCTAATACAAATTGTTATATAATCAGTGAAGATGGAAAAGATTAAAGCTGTAAATGAGGCAAAGAGTGAAATAACATGGATTACTAAAGCAATGCACAACCAAAAAAATCCCCAGCCCTCCAAAAAACCACACAGAACTATTTTAGCATCATGTTGCAAAATAAAGTCAAGTTCTATAGTTAGAATTATAGCTCTTGCTTTTGATTTTTTTTTTCTATTTTAGAAAGTACATAGAAGACACTCAAAGTCTTTGGAGAGGACAGAAAAAGAATTCTGGAAATAGTAAATGATCTGACAGTTCAGACACAGAGCAGTTTGGAGGTGGATGTTTCATTTGCTCCTGGAGATACTCTGGATTGTTCAGAAGCAGAAATTTCGTACTTGCACAGAGAGGACACAGCTGATTTTCCATTATTCACTATTAGTGGGCACTGGAGCCATAAGGAAATAAAAGTGTTTTGGTCTGCCAGATCTCAGGCAAGATAACCTCAACTTGAGCGCCCAGAATTGCAAGCTCCTGAAAAAGATCAACAGCCTCACAGCTTCACCTGGCCCTGCAGCTCCCTTTCCTCGCTGGAGTAGCAAGGGCAAGAATGGAACAACATTTCATTACCATGCAGGGTGAGAACACAGGGTGGGGCTCAGCTATGGAATAGAGAGGGAGAGCAGTGCTATGGAATTGTGAAGCCACACACAGTGAGCACAGGATGCAGCATGACCGGCTTTGTTTTCCTTTTAAGAAAGAATCAAATTCTTTTGTAAAGAACATTTGCATCAGCCAGCAGTAATAAACTCACGAAAGGTCTTGATGGCTCACTGACACTGCCCTTATTCCCTTAGACCATGGGGCACGCTGCAGGCCCTCAGATGATAGCAGAACAGATCTGGAGAAAGGCATGTGGGCCAGTATCAGGTTCCAAGGTTGCGATCAGACTCTCAAATCTCAGCCAAATCATGTATGTCCTGCTTTTCAGATCTCACTCAGCCAGAAGACATCCTTGTTCTAGACATCTAGCATCAGTAAAAATAAATATCCTCAGACCTAAAGAATTGTATACTGTCAAATTTTGGCACAGAAAAGGAAAAAAAAAGAAAGGACAAAGGAAAAATCCCACCACAGGTGAGCCTTAGCAACTTGTATTTTAGCCCAGGGGCACAGCAGGTCCCAGTCCTACCCAGATGCCTGTGATAAGAGCAAAGGAGTCAGTTAACTCACAGCAGCTGCCCCAGCCACCCTCACAGCACATGCCAGTTAGTCCCTGCTGCTCACAAAGTCCATGTTAACTCTTTCCTTGTCTACTCATAGTAGGAAAACATTATTTCTTATATGGACTTTTCAGCATGTAATTAAATTACTTTTAGAGAGTTTTATGCAATCAGAGATAGTAAACTCACTAAAATATTGTGGGAGAAGTACCTTAAATTCCAGTCTCTCTACTATTTGTACTTGATCCTAGCCCAGTGAACAGTATCCCATGTTTGCATTAAATATGACCAGCAGTTATGTTTGGATTATCTTATGTCTCTCTTTGCACAAATTACAGAACATATAGCCAACTGTTCATTTACCTGACTATGCTGATAGACGCTGTCAGTCACTGAGAAAGTTTTATTGATTCAGAAGTGGATCTATTAACCCTCATCACAAAGCCTACACACAGAGAAAAAGATACTGAGGCAACTCACAAGCATCCAGGCAGCACAGAAAACAGAGAGCTCTGCTCCAAAAATAGACAGCTCTGAGACACAAATCTGATGTTCCATAGTTCCCAACCCATAAGAACATCAATTGCTAAAGACACTAGCTTTACAAGTTCAGAAAGGGGAATTTTAGTTATGAGAAAGTAAAGGGACACCAAACCAACTGAAATCCTACAGGTACACAGGATTAATTTTACTCTTGCTTGCAACACCAAAGCCTCTGTAAATTGCAGTTCACACAAGGGAAATCCATCTGTGGCATGGCAGAGTGGCTTAAACTGGTGGGCACAGACATCAGGTTAACACATACACCAATGTGCACAGGTGCAGCAGAACTGCTCCATGAACACTGCAGGCTGACGTTTGCAAAAGGTGAGGCTAATACTGAGTTTTGCTAGCTCTAGGAAAGAGCTGTAACTGAATTACAGCAGCTATAAGGCTGGATATCAGTTGAAGATGCAACAACAGTAACGTGCCCCTTGTTCTGCGAGTTTTGGACTCTCTTTTGCACAACCCGTACTTATAGCTCAAGGTCTGGACAGCTGTATCCTCCCAGTGCCCATTCTTACAAATACATCCCCAAGAAGTGACCCGAGACTATCATCAGGATCAATACTATATGATTCAGCAACATACCAGCATTTTTTGATGTCAATATTTCAAATTCCAGCATTATTATTAAAGGCATAAAATCACTGATAAAAGAACAAAGAGGCTTAACTTATTTGTGATTAAAAATTCAGTATTTTAGGTAAGTCTATAGTCAACATTTTTTGTTTTCCACCCACTTGTAGTATCACTTGCTTTACACATCCTACACTGATGGAGCACATAGTGCTTCTGCTGACGTCAGTAAGAATCTCAATAGAGGATAAGAATATACGCAATAAAACTCTACACGTCAGACCTTTGCCTCTCACAGAAGGTGTTCACATCTGTCCCTACTGAAATGCATCCACCTCTTAAGGGGCAAACAGCAACTCTTCAAGACTAAGCGACAGTTTAAAATGAGAAACAAAGAGACTTTGACTTTCTACCACCTTCTGGTTTACTTAGCTCAATTTCTCTCATGCTTGAACAAAATAGGCACATGAAAACATACAGTGTTCCATGATAGGTATCACAGCCAAATGTATCACCAGTCCCACTGAAAGGGCACCAAATAAAACAACTGATAGAGAAGGTTCAATAAGATATGAATCAGATTACTTACAGTCCTAGCAGCCTTCCATCTTCTTCTGCAGCAGAGTGGTCTCCAAATTAAAGATTTTAGCAAAATTTGTTGTTTGAGTTTAAAAAAAGCTGCACAGAACTGTTTAGGATTAACCCCGATCTTCAAGGCTACAGCAACTAAAGAACTCCAGTGCCCTGCCTAACACTACAGGGCTCTGAAGAGCAAATGAGCTGTGTCATCTCTCTCACATGCAGAGTAAACTCACAACATCTGGCTAAGCAATAAGATATTCTCCCACCAGAACCTCATCATGCAAAGCTCTTGTAATTAAGCCAATCTGTTTTACCTCAATACTGCTGTAGCTCAGCCCCACTGTTATAACCCTTTCTTGTTTGCATTCTTTGTGTGGCTCTCATTTATACAATGTAAATATACATTTTTATAGTTGGTCAGTACAGCTATTTTTGAGAAGCAATTGGATCTGTTTCAGATAGCAATAGAAACATGCAAAATGAGCACAGAAGCTGAAAAATTGAAATTAAACATCACAACATACATTAGAAAAGCATCTGCAAGGTTGTAAAACCAAGTACTTTACAAGTTACAAAATATGGAAAGCAAATTTGCTTATGCAACTTTTTTGAAGGTCCTCTTGTGGATATATGGTATGATAAAGTCTTTAATTGCATGATCACATATAGTTGTTTCTCCTGGGCCCCTGTCCCTTTCACTGCATAAAGCAGACAGTGTTCACTTAAGAAGATATTTAATCTCCCCCCACCTATTACTCAATATCTGGCCCATGCCTTACACACGGAATAATAGTATATCCCTGTTGTAAAGGCAGAATTATTTATTTTATTCTGAGCTGTTGTATTTTGCTTATTACACTGGCATCCAGCTGTCCCACTGGCAAAGAGGATTTTAATTCTACAACGTGGCCCTTATATGAAAATGAATGAGCCAGACTGCAGATGCAAAAGTGAGACAAGAACTAGTTAAGTACAAAATATGCCATACTTTTCAGTGTCTGGTTCAAGATGTGTACATTCTGATTTTTTTCATTCCCTTCTTTTGATGACTCAGTTCACAAGCACTGTTTACAAAGATTAAAGCAGAAGGTGGTAAGCACAGAAGTCCATTTAACCATCTGAAAGTGAAGTTTTAAATGAGCCAAATGTGTGACTTTTATTTTGCAATCAGAGAAATCAAGGTTAAACGCCGATTTACATAAACTAGTACAAACTCCTATGTGGACATCATGACAAGTGGTAAAATGGCCTTCAGTATTTTTATTGCTTCTGCAACAGTCAATATAATTTTCTTCAGCATTCACACCTCAGTTTTTATTTCAGACCACATTAAGGAAAGTTCAAATTGCTGTAAGGATTTCCATAACTTAAATACATTTTAAAAATATTGCATATTTGAGTTAGATTAATGTGACTTTCTGTATCCCCTGCAAGATCATTTACTTTCAGAAGTCTCCACTTAGATCATTTACTAGGTTCCCACAAAATACTCAAAACAAGCTCTTCTACTTCTGGCTTTGATCATTACTGCCTTAACTCAAATCTACCTGAGCCTGCAGTTTCTTTATTCTCTTCTTAAAGCCAGTTTCTGATATGAGACTGTTGCCAATACATCAATCATAGTATTCCTGCTCCAAGTGCTTTTGGAGTAGATGTCATTGGGAGCTCCAGTCTCATGAGATCAGAAGCTCAGGCTGGAATTGCACTATACACCTGCAGACCAATGCACTTCAGTTCAGTCAAACTGTTTAAGACTTGCATTTGACACAACCCTTGATAAATGGGTGGCTGCTAGAAATGGCACAGTGAAAATCAGAACGCCGGCTGAACACTAAAATTGCTAGTAAGGTAGGAAATTGCAGAGGTTTCTGGGGATATTTTCCAGATGAAATATTTTCATGTCCTCTATGAATGTGACTAACCTCCCTCTCACTGAACATGAAGACTGGCTTTAGTCATCAGTGAGTTATGTGATCTTATATTGATCCAAAATCAGTGGCCTGGAGCTTTTCGTTAAAGAACATTTAAGTACCACAACAATGTTTTCACCTCTGCCTTCAGCCTTGATTCTTCTCAGACAGACAGTAACAGCTTTCAGGAAAACATCCTTTGGGTAAAGGGACATAGAAGAAATAGCCTATGTTATTAGAGATGGTACTGTTTCAAAGTTAATGATAAAAAAGTAGCTTATCCAATACTTTGGAACCAAGAGATGTTTTGTGTTTTGACCTTGCATGCTTATGTAGGCAGCATCTTTATTATGATACATTTTATTTATTTATTTTTAAATGAAGCAACTGAGCCACGAGAAGAAATATAATGCACAAGCGTATTACTAAAGCAGAAGGAATGGTAGATGAAGCACAGGACTTGGGAAGCAAAATGTTTCTCTTGCCACTCCCCAACTACAGGCATATCGCTTCCCCTTCTCTGCTACTACCTTTCACATCTCTGTTTCTCCTCGTCCCCGAGTATGAATGTTCATTTCAAAGTTGACTGATGGTGGACTCTGATGCAGTTGAAAATGTTCTGGATTCAGGACTTGAAGAATAAACTGCACTTAGGCAAGGTATAATCAGGGATAACTCCATGTAAGCCCACAGTAATTACAGGTAGGCTTAACTTGGCCAGTTATCTTTAATTTAATGAGATATGGGCATAAAATGTGAAGTCGTGCAATTTCCAGTGCACTGATTTATAAACAAAGGTAAGCAAGTCAAAGTCCACTAAATGTCATTACAGCTTATTTTAAATATCAGGTGGTAACACCCGCACCCATCACAGATTCCATGTCTGTGTTCAAGTTCTCATATGGCAGTAAGATAAAGCGTCTGACTAGGATTTTAAGAGAACCATTTAAAGCTGCCAGACTCTAGGAGCTAAAATAGCAAAGAAAATTCACTGCCTCTCAGCACAACTTGTTATACAATTAATTTGATCTAGAAACAGAGTATTTACAGGATAATTTGCAATACGTAAATGGTTAAGCACAAAATGGCACTCTTTAAGTCATTAAACACAATTCACCTTCATTACAGGCACAGTTGGGATCCAGAGATTTCTTTTTTTTTTTTTTTTCTTGTGAAAGTGAGCAGAAAAAAAGGTTGCTGTCAGGAAGATGACTTCTGTAGAATTTAATCAAGTCTAATACCAAGTATAAGTGATCAAAATGATGTTTGATCAACACAGCTCACAAAATATTTCTTCTCAACAAGACTCTGATATAAACTAAGCTTATTAATGCACCCAGGAATTCACCTTTAAAGTGTAACTCTAGGAGCAAAAGCAGTTAATGTGATCACAGTCAAATAGCAATTAGGTTTCATCAGGACTGATCTAACTGTATTTTCCTTCATGCAAGATAAACTGTTAGTTAAGGGACTATATCGTTTCACATGCTCTCTGGTTTTAATAAGCATACAGACTTGAAAAAGCCTAATAGCTGTTGCTTTTTAGCATGTTTTAACCAGCACAAGCAGTAATTTCTAAACTGAAGTCTAAGGTTAAATACAAATTTAACTGTTTCACTGCATGGTTTTAAAGATCCAAATTCAGATTTTCTTTCTCTGATTTATACACTTGTAAAAGCAAACATTTTCCTAAGGATCCTGGACTTAATTAGTATAAATTGTTCTTCCTCTTGTGAAATCCATGCTGATTTCTACCAGCAGAAAGTCTGGATGCAAGCATCAAACAGTACAGTCTTATCTATAATTCTAAAAAGGTGAATGGGCCAATATGCAGGTTTATTTTTATGTGCAGTTTCCAGGAGAGCCCTCCCAAACTGGGTAACTGCAGCCTACACATGTGATTTCTCATCTGTGCCCGCAACCTAAAGACTAATTCAATGTCTTTACAGTTCTGGTGTACTGTGCAAAGAACAGAAACAACTCCAGTGTCAGTACTTCTCTAGGAGGCAGGAGGCCTGAGAATCCTGCTCATGTGGATGAAAAGAAGTGAGGCTGACAGAGCACTGGAACAGGCTGCCCAGGGCGGTTGTGGAGTCTCCTACTCTGGAGACATTCAAAACCCACCTGGACATGTTCCTGTGTGACCTCACCTAGGTGTTTCTGCTCCAGCAGGGGGATTGGACTAGATGATCTTTTGAGGTCCCTTCCAATCCCAAACATACTGTGATACTGTGAAAAGTGTTTCCAACTACAGGAAACCCTCAAAAAACAGGTCAAGTCAGCCTCCTACAAGGACTCCAAAGACTTTCACTCTGAAGTGTAAAAACTACAATGAGAAAGTAGAATTCTTTTTTCCTGATATACGTGAAGATGGAGTCACCATTGTCTCACCTTCTTATTTGGAGCAAATATCATCTAGTGAACCTAGAGCAAACAACTCAGACTTAAATATCATTATTAGACAAAACACTATTTGCAAAAAGAGAGAACTGACAATTGCCAGCAATTTTGATTAAGAGGAAGAAATAACTTCTTATTTCCCAGCATCCAAGTGAAATGTAATCCTTAGCTTCCTGACTTTAAGAAATATCAGTATTTTTATCTTTCTTTTCTCTTTTTAATTTAAATTGAAGTATATAGTGTAGCTTGGAAACTCTGTTTCTTTTACTTAGAGACTGTAGCAAGACTTCTTAAAAAGTTTTTTTTATCCTAGTTTATGGAGTTATTAATGTCACTTAGATTTTCATTTGATGTATAAAAAAATTAATAGAATGACCCAGATTTTTTGAGTTCCGTGTAAATTAAAATCACAGGAACACAGGACTAGAAGGGATCTCAAGAGAGCACTTAGTCAAACTCCCTGCATGAAGGAGAAATCAAGAATACTTAAATCATCCCTAATATATTTAAACTGTTCTTAAAATTGCTGGTTAAGAAGTTTACCAGAATATTGCTATGTAAACCGTTGCAAATTCTGAACAGCCAGGATCGAGAAGTTAAGCAAATTTATTTTGCCAGCATTCCAGGCCATAAAGCATGATTATTCTCAACTTAAAAATCTCTGGGTAATATTTGAAAGATCTGTATTTCCTGTAAACCTTCTACTTTCTGTGACAATTAAGCAGTCTTTATTCAAACTTTGTTCATATGCAATGCTTTCTAAACCTCTTATTATTGTTGCTGCTTCCCTTACAAATTTTTCTGTATGTATACATCTTTTGCAGAGTGCGGTGTGCAGAATTATATACCCGCTAAAGCCTCAGCCATGCTTATCACAGCAATACAGATACCTCTTATTTCTAATGTAACACTTCTGCTAGTATACCCCAAAACAACAACATCATCATCACATTCCTTGCTTATAACTTAGACTGTAATCCATTGTAGCTCCTACCGTGTATTCTGAAATTTGCAACTCTCTGGTTTTGGCTGCACTTGTTGAGTTTAGTCTTGTTGACCCCAAGCCACTTCTCCAAGATGGGTTTGAATTACAATTCTGTCTCTCAAAGTGCTTGCAGCCAAAGCCTTGTGTTTTGGTGTCATCCACAAGTAATGTAACTATATCATATATTTCATTGTACAAGATACTAGTGAAAATAAGAAAAGAGCTGACTATAGAACACGTACCTGTAGAGCTCCACTTGAAATTCCCTAGTGTTTAAGACAATCTTTTAACAAGCTGTGCATTCCCATTATAGACATCGTATTAGGACTACACTTTTCCAATACCATTTGAGGAAGCAACACTAGAAAATACCAAATTGTTTATAAAGATATATCCCATCTACCACTTTCCCCTGAATCATCAGTCTAACAAAGAAAGGAACTGGGTTAGTTTGATACAACTTCTTTCCCATGAACATATCCATCTATATTTGAATCATATTATTTTCTTCCATGAAGAAAAACACTTATAAATCATTTTAGAATATTTCTGAAAATTGAAGGCTCTATAATTACTCATAACTTCATTTTTCAAGTTGTTGTGTTTGAAAGGGAGGTTCTGCGTTCATTCTTTAGCAGTCTTCCACAAGTTTGCAGAATTACTCAGAGATTATTTCGGTTAGTTTCCTAAATGCTCTAGAGTGAACATCCTCTGTCAACTTGAATCTTGCCTAAGTATTCTTTAAAGAGCTTGCTCTCTCTTTTACTTCTCATGTTAAAATGATTTTGTTAAAAATGTGGTCAGAATACACCTGAGAGAAGATGGAAAAAGTGGCGTTGAAGGTTTTTATCTGCCTGTACCATTAGCTATTTGCTTTCCTGTTCTGTTAAAGACGTATCTTTCTCTTGCAGTTCTCTTTTTCACCTAATAGTTTTTAGGACACTTTCTTTTTACCCTTTAGATCTTTTTGAAGTTTGCATTGATGCTAAGAAATCAATGAATAACAAAGGCAGTTCTTCATAAATAGCATTTGCTCTCTTCTGAAGAACTTCTCTTACAGCTAATCTTACTTTCACCTCTTCTGGTTTTGAACAATTCCTCCTTCCTACAGTCCATGTCAAGACATTTTATAAGATCTCAGTTTCTGTTGATGTGCTTTAGCTGACTAAACCAAAGAAGGCTGGCTAGTATTCACACCGTTGCATGGTTCATGGCTCCTCGCTCTTAGCTCTGCACCATGTGGTTGCAGTACTATCCTATAAGCACTGGTGGTTATACACACACTGTGTAATACATAGCATTTGTCTTGAAGCCATATACTCTGCAAGCTAGTGAATATGAGAGCCTCTTTGGTTTCAGTTTTAACACACATCTTCCCTGGAATCCCTTGATATGTTTTTGGTCTGCAACTGTATTTTTGTTCTCTACTCAAAAAAGAAGTTTGTCCTCTATGGCTCCTTCTCCCCACCTTGGACCAGAGGGAGTATACTAACTGACTGAACCTGGAGGGAAAGAAGGGGATAAACTTGTCATGCAGCCATTGTAAGGAATATCTTTTTTTAACAGTAAACTAAAAACTTCATTAAAAACTAGAAGAACAGGATTTCGGGTACCATTCCCACTTGCAAAAATTCCCATGGAAGTTTCTGGGCTTTTAGTTAAAGGAAAATTATTTTTATCCCTCACACTTTTTCTCCTGGAAATATATCCTTGACAATGAAAGTTTAGTCAGAATGTTAAAGTATTTCTAAGTGTTAAAATGCCCTTTTATATAAAGACAGTCTAAGTCCCAGAATTTATCTGCCTGATGAGTTGAGTACAAGTGTGCATAAGTAACAAGTGGACTGTTTTGTACAAAGAGATTTCTAGGCAGTGGAGGGGAAGGAAGAGGAAAGGTGTGAGAGGATGGACTGATGTCTCTGCATTGTGCAGAAGGAACAGAAAGAAGAAATCAGAGACAAAGAAAAACTGCCAGAAGTGTTTACAAGCAGGTTTTTCTAGTACTTTTTCAAAAAAATTAACTGTTCACTTTTTACGTATCTGATTCAACAATCTCTTCTTATACTGTAAACAACATATGTTTAGGTTTAGGCCCATATGTAAGGCCTAGTGATATCAATGAGCTTATGCTTTTTTGCAAAACTGTAGTCATACTACATACACAGTGGTTTTTTTTCTAGAGGTTTTCAATTAGGGATGCTCTTTCAAAGTAACCAGAAACTACTAGCGTTTGGCATTAACATTAGCTGTTAACATTTTCCACAGCCATAAATACACAGAGTCTAAAGGTCTAATTCCTCATCTACTCAGATGGTAATTCCACTCGTATAATAGCTTGTTGTCCTAACCCAAATCAAGTCTGTGTAAGCATAAAGTGTGTCTGGCCACATATTCCCTGAAGTTATGAATGGCATGTCCCTGCTTCCAGCCCTGAACCTCTGTGTGATTTGCCATAAAATGGCAAGTTTCACAAACCTAGAACAGACTATATTTTAGAGGAAAAAAAAAAAAATTAGTTTGAATGCAATTCTGTGAGGAAATTTGGGATCTTGGGAGTTCACAAAGGGATATCAACATTAATAATTATTTTGATGGCTAAAGTCAGAGTATCACAGATATTGTAGACACTGCAGACTTTATAAATGATTACAACTTCAAAAATCTCAAAATATTTCAAGAACTAAATTGTATAATCTGGCCAACATTTACTGTAAACCAAATAAGTAACTAAGCTGCCCATTAATTTGGAGAGCAGAGGGTGATAATAAAACTGCTCTTAAAAATGTGAGTTGTTGTGAATGACTGCTTTTAACACTTTAATAAGCATCATTAACTTCACATGAAAGATTTATAAACATTTACTTTGCAAAAGTTCTCTACTAGCAATAGGACAGAGTTCATTGCTTTTTATTAAAGAGGTTTCTTTCTTAAATAGTGAACTTAAAGTAGGCAATGTGTAGCCCAAAATTCACTGTAAACCTTTAGAGTGTATGAAATATTATAAACCTTCTCCCATTCCTGGGATCTAGTTCCAACACATGCCATAAGATGGTTACTTAGATTCAATGGAGCTCACTTTGCTTTGGATATTTTCCTTCTTTTTCTGCTGCACATCAGGCAAAACCTCCCTTCTCCTCTTATTTAATGGAATAAACCTATTAGCAGTCAATCATTAATTCCTAGGGGCTCAGTTCAGTAAGGGAAAAATTACCTCCACAGTTGCCTGCTGTGAGATCTCCTGATGGCTCTGCAGCCAGAGACCGATCAAAATAGCTTATGTGGAATTAATGAAAGGAGTACATTGCAGTTACACGACACTTTCTTACTGTAGAATCTTCAAGTATTAATTAACGAAAGTTCACAACATCTGAATGGAGTAGGTAAAGGCTACAAAATCTTCATGAAAGGATAACCAAGGTATACAGAGTTGCTCCAAGGGAAAACTGTAAATTGTTGCCAGACCCGGGATTAGAGTTATTCAGGAAGTCATTCAGTCTGTCTGTGCAACTTCTGACACAGCACGGAATTTCTGCAGCTAAAGGGTTTAACCACAGTCAACTTTTCCTTCTTTCCCTGTGTGGCGATCCATCCCAAGTTCCTCACTATTTCCTCTGCCCCTCTCGCCTGTCCACATCCAGCTCTGAGTGAACTCCAAGTGCACCATCCATGATGAGCAGAGGAACGTCACCGAGCACGCTCGGCACGGGGGTCTATCTATATACCATACATACCGTGCTTCCTGACAAGTGTTATGGAAACAGGAAATTTCAAGGAACACAGTGTTTTGTGTGCTGGACCGGATTGGAAATGATGCAGCTGAGGTTACTGTTGCAGAATTTCTAATTAAGTCATTGCCCTCATTCGTTCTCTACAGTGTGGTCTGTTGCTACCAGGAATCCATTTTTGTCTGCTAATCAAAATTAGGCCAGAAGTACATTTTTGCCCGTGCTGAGGACATGATCTTTTAAGAGATTTAAGAAATACTGGCAAAAGTCTTACTGCAGACAAACCAGTATCAAATTCAAGGTACTTTTGTCAGTATTACTTATTTTGCTCACAAATCCCTGTATCAATTACACTGTCAAACCATTTTTTTCAGCCTGGTTTCTAAAGAAGAAAATAACACAATTGTGCTCCCAGGCTGTCTGTCAGTCCTGACCCTAACGATCGTGAACCTGCCAGCCAATTTCAACCACATCTGACAATGCCTTTGGGATAGAGGTCTCCAAAATCTTCCTCTCCTAGGAGTTTAATGAAAATCTGGAGTTGGTAGAGGAGAGAAAATGACCGTATTAATCCTTTCTCTGAGGAAAAGGCAAGGAGAAAGGAGGCTTTCTTCATTCAATTGGCAGCAGCTATGGGTAGTCGCCTGTGTGTGTGGACTGCCTGATCAGCACAGCTTGCCAGCCAGTGCAAATATGGGTACTCTGGACTCCTCACAGCAGAAATCCAAAACATATAGTGAGGGAGGACAGGGAGAGGGTGACAGGGGTCACAAAACTGTAGGGAGTGAAGGAAGAACGTGTGCCACTGCAGTATGGGGTGATTTTAAGAACATCAGACTGTTGGTGGTGAGTATGGACAGGGATTCAGGAAATGGAGGGGAAATGATAAACATCTTGGGGAAAGGTGAGGAAATGGGGCATTGGGTTTATGGGGGAGAGATGCAGATATTGTAGTTAGAGATGTCATGGGCTGCTTACTGAGTGGAGGAGATACAGGTTAATTAATCCTGCTGCTTCTGGAATAATTTATTAAATTACATGCAGCTTCTGTACTAGAAAGTTTGGCCGGTATATGCCTGGATAGCATATTGTGTAGGACAGGCTTAACACAGAAGTGGTTTTGAAATACAAGAGGGGCACTGAAGGACCTTGCCTTTTCCTTTTTTTTCATGGTGGGCAAATAGGCAATGAGTCAGTTCAGCTAAGGGGAATGATTTAGTGATTGATCTGAGTGTCAGGTTTGAAATAACTGCTGTAGACTCCTTGAAACTACAAGGTCATCTCAGTCCTTCATCGTTCCAAGGAAGAAAAATTAAGTGCCATGCAGTTACCACATCTGGTCCTTTGACTGAGGCCTTTAAAAATGAAGGACTTTTTGTTCCACATAGATTTGAAAGAACCTGAGGTACCCACTCACCTTTTCACACTTTATAGTGTTATGTAGCAACCAGCACAACACAGATTTGTGTATTTAACTACATCCAGCTGACAAAATACATTACAGATAGCTAAAATATATACAGATACACATTACAGATAAATCTGTAATATATATGTTACAATGTGAATGAGCACATACCTTGCACTGAAAAATGACAGACACTGTTAATACCAGTGCTAAACATTAGTTCTGTAAACTGTGTGTGAATAGATTTTTAGACCACTGACGATTCACCCCTGCCCTGATTCTCTCCTTCTCTTACTTCTTTACTAGTACTCAGAGTAACAGTATAATGTTCAAGTCAACTATCAGAATAAATTAACCTATAACAAGATCTATGCCACAATGGCCATCATAGAGATTTTGCTGAAGCCAATATGACAACTTGTAGTTTTATCTGAAGTTCGTCCAAAACCACACATTTAGGTTTTCATGAACTGCCATGTTGAGAGAGAATACCTTGACTGGAAACACCAAACAGCGTTTGTTCATCAGCACTGCACTGACTCTGTGTGTGATGTGAGCTGCACCCTGGCCAAACATGGAGTCTAAACAAGTCTCTTGCTCCCAAAGGTTACCTTGCCACCATCTGTTCTTCTTTCGTGTCTGTACAGCACACAGGTACAATGGGGTCCTTCTCTGTGGCTGAGGCTACAAGGTACTGCAGAAACTGTACATGCATTACAGTACTAATAATAACCATTGGCCTCCGGAACTGTCAGTGCATCAACTTTCCATCTCAGCAGTACATTCACTATTGTCAAATTCTCATTTTTAGAGAAAGAAGTCAGAATCAACCATTTCACACTGAAAACTAATAAAAAAGAAATAACCCAAAGTGGAAAAATTAATTTCATGCCACTTTTAAAATAAACTTAACAGAAGAGAGAGTAAAACAAGTAATAGCTACTTGTGTTTTCTGTAAGCTACTTTGACAAGAAATCAAAGCAAGTCAGGGAAGCATGTTTCTCCAATATTGAGAATGTAGCTATAATAACTGTTACATTAGCCAACACAAATTGAGAAAGCCTCCAAATCTGTGACTTGTCTCCACATGTCAAAAGGAGCATCTGGTCCTGTGATTTGCTGAGAATGAAAAATACAGCTTAGTGTAGGGGGAGGGCTGTAAGTGAATTGTGAACAAAGGACACAGCTATCTGAGTGCAGAAGGTGTCTGGTTTAAGTTCAGTTTAATCTTTGCTCTTGTGCCTTCTTTGTTTGAATGCATCCCTGCAGATGGGGGAAGGGGAACAAACAATTTAAAAGAAAGGAACATCAGGTACTGTTGCGACTCATTTAAATTGCAATCTGCAATGGGTATGAACTGCTGACATCGTTGTAGCATTGGAGGGGCACACAGAGCAAAATGGGTGTGCTTTCAATTCCAGATAAGGCCTGACTTTTTTTTTTCTTATGTGGCCTGTACTTTGTATGAAGGCATTGCTTCTGAAAGAGATAGACTAATAACAACGAGTTGAGCAAGGCACAGAGTAGAGAGGGAATGTGCAAATTCCCCACACCCAGCCCTGTAGGAAACCTGCGCTGCTCCTGCTCTTCTAACCCAAAGGCTTATTGAACTGGCCTGAGCTTCCAGCTCTCCCTCTAAGGGGATAGGTAATAAATACCTGTGAGAACATTCACATGGATGTTTACTCTTGAATAGCTAAAGGTATTGCCAGTTTATCCACAGTTCGATTCTATCGTAAAACACATTACGATTCTGTCTGGTTTTCAAAACTCATCTTGAACTACCTCTGCATCTCCTTTCCAGCTTTGTATCACTTCAAGACATGTTAATGTTGACTTGTACTTTCCTTGCCTTTATAAGACTCCTGTGGTTAGTAGTTATTGCTTGCTCTCATCCTGTTTTTTCCACTTATCTGCAAAACACCTTCTCACCTTCCTACTCCAGACCACTGAGCTAGTTCACATGTACAATGTTCCTATTTGTTTCAACCAATGACTACACTATTTGTCTTTCCTTTTCCCTTTCTAAAACTACCTTGCAAAAGTTCTGCTTGCTTGCATTTTTTGCTTCTTGAAAAGTTAGTTTTCTGGGCTTGTCCTTTGCTCAAGGATTTCAGATGTTTCTCTGCTGGAGCAAAGTTGAGCTCTGCCATACTCAGTTCTGCAGAAGCAATTTTATTCATTCACTTATTCTGTGAAGGAATAAGATATTGCTGTCCCTTACAAAGTTGGTGGGATAAAAGGTAAAAAGCAGACAAAACGTAGTAATATCCTATGTGGAATATGAAGGAGGAACGCATCCTGCCAAGAACATGCACAAAGGGTTAAAAAGATAGTTGCATCTGGTTTCTTCAGTAAAGAACACCTTTGTGGACTCTTCTCATGCTATCTTCTAGGAAGAGACAAAAAGGAAAAATGTAGAAAGGTATGTCATTATTAATTTTCAAAAATATCTTAACATACAGGTAACTTGGAACACATAAATCCCTAACCCCACATTTCCCAGCATATCCAATATCTTCTAATTTCGTGTGCTTTTGACTCAAAACTAATCTACAAGTAAAAAACTCTTATGCTTTTTAAAAAATTATTTTCCTGTCTTCATATGGCTAGTTGTACCTTTTCACAGGCTCTTAGAGGTCAAACATCAAGACTTCAATGTTTAGCTTGAGCCTAGTTTGTGATACATATTTATTCCCTGCAGTATGTGTGGCTAATACTGAAATGCTTTTAGACTGAAAGAGACTTGGAAGAGGGTAGAAACCCTTCAGTGATTTGTACATATTGTTTCACTCAACTTTACTTCCAGTATCCACATTCTTAAACATGCAACTGCCTTTTAAGTGTTTCTGTATTGCCTACCCATGTTGTAGTTCATACCGATTTCATGCAAGACACTATCCAAAAAAGGGAAGGGAAAGGAATACATACCAAATCTTCAGTCGGTGTAAATACCTATTGCTTTACTGAAGCTGACAAAGCCACACTAATTTACTCCACATGAGGATCTAGACCAAACCATGCTCAGCATTCTCAGGCTGAATGGTACTGAAACCCAGATGTTTCTGGATGTGCTTTGATATGGATAGAAAACTATTTTATGTGCAGTGAAGATATCATGATGAGCAAAAAGCACATATCATGCTTTTGAGTTTAGATATGAAACCACTTTGTGGTGTCATTTAGTTAGATTTATTTTACTGCTGACTCCCTTCCTGTACATTCAGTCTAATGCTATAAAAATCAAACCTGTCTTATTGAAAGAGTTGATGTCCTCCAAAAATACTAGAAAAGATATGCCATTAAAAAGGTCTCCCCTCCTCCTAAAGTAAAATAGTAAATGAGGCTTATTTTTAAAAAATTATTTTTCAGTCATCTCTAGTGGTTGTTTTTATAGCATCCTGTGTGAATAGTAAATTTAATACAACAGACGGTCGTTAGCCCATGTCTGTTTTAAGGAGAAAAGATTGCACAATCTAACTACCAGTAATTTTGTAAACATTGCCATGCGGAGAAATGTAAAGTAAAAAATGTCAATGGAATGATGCTTCTTTATGCGTTCTAGATATGTATTACTTTTTCTTCACATTGATTGACTTGAAACAGGGCATGAACAATTATCCTACATATAAGGCACTATGAGTAGTTAGTCTTCCTACATGAGCATTTTACTAAGGTGTTGATGTAATTTAGAAATACAGTTATTTCTTCACATGCAGTCACTTCTTTCTCATACTGCTCAGACAAGGAGCCTCTCTCCCAAACAAGTGACCACTGAATAAACAACGGCACCTCTCTAATAAAAAGTGCAATGAGCCAGCTTCTTCCAAAATGCAACAGGATATTATATTTGCTCCACGAAGTGCTGTTCTGCCTGGGGACAACCGATCAGAGCCATCAGAGTCCAGATATCACAAAGCCTACAGTGCAACAGAGAGTTTAAAGGAAGGATTGTCCCCAACCCCGGTACCTCTACCCTATGTTCTACACAGCAATTAAGCACAACTGTATACATTTAGGTGAAATGTCTCTGTTGTCTTGTACCCAGTGTGAGTTTTGCCATTCCTTGAGTAAGGACAATGTTTCACCTTGGAGTACACTTAAAGTTTAGTAGATACTGAAATATTTTGCTGAATCCTTGCATTTTTAGGGAAATACGAATGTTGCTTTTTTGGATATTTGTTCTTTCCAATAGGAAATCTATTTCTTCAGCCTCAGTGTCATAATACTGCTTTTCTCATTTTCAGGAGAGAGTTCACATTGATCTGGGAAGAAGCTCGCACTGAGACTAATGAGAAACATCTGAGAAATGCTGCTTTCTTATCGCAGTAGTGCCAAAAAAAATGAAACAAAATAAACTAGCTCTTTTTTTGGGTATCAAGTATTCTCCTTTGTAGGAACTGTTTCAGATTTTATATGTTGAATTGAGCCAGTCAAAAAATCAAACCAGATAATTTTTTATTTTTCTAAATATCCCATTATTTGTCATTTGTGAGACATACAATTAACTGCTGGTCTATTTGAGATGATCTTGGTAAACCCACAGAATATAATTTTGTTTATTCTGTGCTAAGTAAGTAATCATTCAAAAATTTATCTTAAAAATGGCATAACAGCTATTTTATCTTTCCTTAATCAGTAATATAGCCCTTAAAATGTTTAAGTGATCAAATCAGAAGCTAGAAACACAAAACTGCTTAACTTACAAGACAAATCAAAAAGATAAATTTATAAATAGCCCAGAGGTGGAAATAAGTTTTGTGACCTGCTTAATAAATATAAATAATAAACATGTAGAACCTAAAATACTTGTTGAAAGTGGAGAGAGCTGGTTTAATATAATAATGTATCTGTAAGCAATCTTTCAAACAAAATGTAAATGCTAACAAGAAACATTTTATTCATTAAGATAAACTGAGAGTGAGCTGGTAACAATTATTTAAATAAGCACGTAAAAAGCGAATAGGTTTCATATTGGTAGTCACTGTAGCCACTGCATTGCCAGAGCAACAAAAGCAATTAGGCATCTAAAATTATGTAAGTTAAATACAATTTTACTTTGATGAGAGCCACTGAGATAAATATTCAATTTTGAAGTTAGAATATTTTATAAAGAACAACAGGCTATTCTAAAAGAACAAGAAAAACGCTACTAAACACTCTACTATTTCCAGCCCACGTACTGTTACCTCAAATCAATTAGTGTAGCCTTTAATTCCAACAAAGAACATTAAGCTGTTCCCATACCATAATGCTGCTCCAATTATTATTATTATTATTTTTAAACTGAAGTTCCACTACAACACATCTTAAAATAACCTGATTAGCCAACAGCGACCCAATGTGATCTTGCAGGCTTGGGCAGACGTGAGCTACACCCAAGAGGCTGGTCAGACCTGCACAGCTTTGCCATACACTGGAGATGCTGTCAGAGCCACCTGGTGCAGCAGCAGCACCCTCCTGCCTGCTCCCTACCCCAGGGAAGGTTTTCACAGCATGGCTGGGCACCAGGAGGTCTCCGTGCTGCACAGGGAGCAGGCAGGAGGTGGCACAGCATCTTCCCAGCCCTGGTGAGCCTATGGCCCCAGTTCCCCACAGGGTGAGGACTCTCCCCTGGCTTCCTACTCATTCCCTTGTACTCCTAATGTGGCCACTACAGAACCTGTGCCTTTCATTGTACCAACATTGGCCTGATCTTCTCTGGCAGATTTGTGACATTGTTTAGTAATTAGTGATCAGCAGATTCAATATTTTGAGTGGAAGCACCAAATACTTCATGTAGAGGGATCTTCAGTGATCTATACTCAGCATAATTTTCAAATAGGTTTTCAGACATTTACTTATGTTATTCCAAGTAAATTGTATTTTTATATCATATTCTTATATTTATACCTCAAAACCTCTTCTGCTCTCAAACAAGTTAATTCTCAAAACAGATGCATTAGGAAAAGCTCAGTGGGCTCTGCTCTGTAGTTTTCAGTGCAAAACCAATGAGGTTCCTGCTGAGTTCAGTGGAGATTGTTCTTGCAGAGCCTACAAAACTTGTCCTCTGCTAGCCAATTGTCTTTACAATACAGCTAAGAACAAATATTGCTTTTTGAAAAAGTCTTATTTCAGAAAACATCAACAATTTTGCAATAATTTATGGTTTTGTTATACTTATTATTAATTTTTCATATTTCTAAACCCCAGCCTTTTTCCCTCACCCCAGGTTTAACTTGCTCTATACCACAACATGCATAAAGGCTCCTCCTGATCATAGCCTGAGACCACTGCTGTCTGCACAGTTGACTGAAGTCAATCAGAGGTTGTGTGATTCTTATTTTTTTAGTAGCAGTATTTAATTTATCTCAAAAACCACAAAGATTTTTATTTTATATTGGGTAGTCTCTGCTACCATTGATTTGTCAGTGGAATGGAATGGAAAATGCTCCCAAGCTCTGGCAGCTGAAGTACAGTAGTGATGAAAGGTTCCCCTGCTTTTACTCTGTATTTCACCACCCACTACCTTTCAGTGATGATTTGTCTGCACTATCATTTTTACTAGCTGTGGTGCAAAGCACAAGAATACTGTTCTCAGGTCATAGCTAGAGTAGAGATAAAAGTAATATTTTCATTTTCATCAAGGAGTTTCCATGTTCAAACTAATTTAAATGGAATCTCTTGTCTGGCTATACAGCTCTTAAAATATGAACAATGGCCAAGGTTCTGACTAAATTAAGCAAGCTGAAAACAGAAGACAGAAAAATATTAGAGAGGAAAAAAAAAATCTCTTCATTGTGCTCTTATCAAGATGTTCTGTGCATAAACATTGGGACTATTCCTTACAACTTGATCAGTTTTCAACAACAACAACAAAAAAGCTGAAATGTGCCATGGAAATATCCTGAAACGCTCCGTGGTAGAACATATGTTTATATATGGTTTTCATACAACAGTAGCAAGAGGAAGAGTTGGGAAATTATCCATAGTTGTTGCAAGTAGTCCATGTCCATAGGGATCAGTAATAGTTTTAGTGCCTAGAGTCTGAGCCAAAGTTGTTCTTTATTTCAGTGTGTAACTCCTCCAAATAGGAGCCTCTTACTGAGGAACTGAGGAATGTAACAAAGACATAGGTTTTGGATTGAATTTGTAGTCTAGAGCTACTTCCAACTCTGAAAAGGTCTTTATTTCTTACTATATTTATGGCCTTTTGGGGAACAGGCAGGAACATTGTGCTTAGTATGAAAAGGAGGAAAGAAGGAAAAATACGTGCCACAGACAGGTATTAACAAAGCTCTCTGCCCTGCTTCATGCACTTGGAACTATGGGTCTTGTTGCCTGGGTATTTACTTACTGATGCTGTGAGATAAAGGTAGAGACTTGTGGGTTTAAGGTCTAGTAGGCTAAAACAGGTAAAGGACTCAACCTCAGGAGAGCAATCCCAGTGAATGCTATGGACCTGTTCTGAGGAGTAAAACTACCACAACACCATTGCTGGGATCAGACTCATGCAATGAAATGACTCACATGTAAAATAGCTGATAGGACAGAGGCACACATGCCAAGCAACTACTGATAGTGCTTAATGAATGCCATGTGTCTTAGTGGGCCTGAGCACAGGAAATGAGAGATTTCCCCCTGCTCTTCTAATGATGTCTAAGAGTAAGTTCTGGGTAAAGAAATATTTATTTAGGAAATAGCTGGCTGACTGGAATCCATAAGAAAAAAGGGACAGATTTCCATTACTTTTTTCTTGGATTAGAGGCAGTCTTGGTTTCTGCTGCCTTCCCAGATTTCTTAAAATTGTTTTCCTGACATTCCCATGGTGCTAACGTCAGGCCAATATCTAATAATCTTTTCCCCAAACTGTTTATATTCTAACACAATATCTTTCAGTTCAAAGGGCATAAACCAATTATGTTATTCTCCCAGCCAACACTCAGGACATACAAAAAAGCCTTCTTGCTTCTGACTAGTGGCAGATGCCGGTCTTATAATGGATGGAGACCGAAGTATCCAAATGCTAACAAGTTTTCATGATACTTTACTGATGTATATGTTGAAATTACAGAGCCTAATCCATACAATCAGTTTATAATGCAAATTCATGAGCAGTCCAGATTAAGTAGCACAGCAAATTGTTTGTCACTGTTCATAGTTAATTACCAAACAGAAGCTGAAATGTTTATTCTTATAGAACTGTCTGTTGTCACAAGTGAAACTTCAAGTGTAGTCATAATTTTTTACTGTTATTATTTTATTGCTCTATCAACATAACTTGATTTTCTCGAAACGTGTCATTGCACTACCAGGCATTAGGTATAATTATATGAGGAAAAAAAGCAAGTTACTACCAACAGCTTGTTTATTAGACAACACATCAAATTTCACAAGTAAATAAGACAACTTCTTTTGGTTAAGCAAGGTTGTGTATAATATTTATAACTCTGCTATATATGCAACTTCAGCATACCTGCTAATAAATAGATCTTGAGGGAAACCGAAAGCTTCTGTAGCACATTCTCGTATGTAAGTACCATCTATCTTGGCATACCATTATCTGTATTAAGATGAAGTCTGATATTTGTTTTCTGCCTTTCATACTAGATAAATGAAGTTTCTTCTCTATTTATTTCTAATAGGTCCAAGAATTTCCTATATGATCCTAGTCTAAATCAGGAGTAAGTTGACTTTGCTCTTCGAACTGTTTTTATAGCTCTTTATACTTTACCTGTTTAATACTTTATAAATAACATGAGACAATTTCTGTGAAAATACTATCACATGACTCTTCATAGAACTCAAATTGTAAACTCAACTGCTTATTAAAGAACATGTTTTATATTATTTTCAGGAGTTAGAATAGATATAAAACGTGTATAGCAAAAATGACAGAATGCAGTTTATTTTAAAATCTGTTAAAAATCTAATAACTGTACAAAGTGAAGTTAAATCAAAGAGGATCTTCAATTTTCTGTTGCTAGCCTTTAGAAAAAACAAAAAAAAATCTGAATATTCCTGTAGAACATAGTGATAGTCAAACAAAATTACATAGATCAGCACTCAGATAACTGATTCCCAAAGCAGTTTTGAGGCCGTTCCATTTAAGTATTTGGCCATGCAAGCTTCAGTCTATATTGCTATGCAAAGTTCCTAATAGCATTTGCCTTGTGTGATCTTGATGATTGCCCAAATAAATGGCTACTCAAATGTATTACAGTTATTAATCTGACTTTTCTTCCCTTCATTAAAAGGAGTTTCTGGCCCTTTTTTGATATCTTCTACATTAGTTCCAGATCTGGGCAGGGGAGATATCCAACTTTCTTTCTAAGAGTGAACCTTCAGAAGCATGCAGATTTGCTCCTTGCTGGACTAATCACTATTTACTTATTTATTAGTTTCAAAAGAAAGCATGGGCTTGTTGAAAAACTTTTAGAAAAATGGCATTTTCTTAAGAAAATAAATAGTTTTGTCCAAACTTCTTTCATTTAGCATTGTACATCCTCCTCTCCCAATTTCTGAACAGCGGTAGATCATGCCATTAACAGAAGGACGTCCTCACGTCCTCACTTGCCAGATATGACCAGCTGTTAATGAACTGTTAGCCAACATTATTCCCAGATGTATTCGAGAGGAATTTCTCCAGAAAAAAATATGGAATATGTTTCAAGACTTTGAGGGCTGTTTCTGGAAGTGGGCAAGGCTAGAATAAGCAAAGCTCCAGTTTTCTTGGGTATGATCTTGTAGCCTATCCTCATATTTCAGTTACAGCAACTGTTTTTAGTGTTTTGAAGATACTATGGAAATGAAGTTACTTGGCTGTACAAAAAAAAACTGTTTTCAGTCAAATAAAGACTTCCATTATCGTTTTGCTAGCATTTGCATATGATTTCCACTAAGATGGCAAAAGAATGCCTATAGAAACTGTTTTTTGTGGATACTTTTTAGCAAACATATTCAGTTTTGAACATAAATATATTTTTAATGGACAATGCCTAATTTAAAGAACTACAATTAACTTTCATGGACCACTATTTCATACACATGAATAAAACCAAATCTAACATAAACTAAAATATTTGTCTTCCCTTTAATATCAGTAGGAAATAGTTTGGGTTTTTCATATCTTTCAGAAAAGTCTCCAAAGTTTTAAACAAAAATCTTACCAAGGCACGCAGATGGACAGCATCACCACACCCCTTGTGGTTATTATGTATTTGGAATTACTGGTATCATCATAAATTCTCTATCCAAACTGTGAACATTAATGTTCAAATTAAAAAAAATTAAAATACTAGTAATGCAATTCAACAAAGAATGAATTTTTTGTTTATGAGAGCTAGAATCAAAGAGCCCCTGTAATTTTTTCAGATGATTTTGCATTCTATGGCATAGAATAAGTAAGATGGTCAGAACACAAAGCTGTGCAGCATGAGGAGAAATGGGTTATGCGTCTAAAGTTCTTCCATTGGTCACAATGCTTCCTCATTTAATATAAATGATTTTGTCCATGTTTGAAAAGGGCATTGAAGGTCTTAAATGGAGGCTGCAAGGGAGGAGAAAAGTTGATTTCCTAATGGGTATTTCCCAGTCTTTTGTTCTACTCACACCTTCTCAAACTGTAGTTTCCTTTTATAGTGAATGTTCCTGACTGCAACTTAGACAGAGAAAATTACTTCCAAGTGTGTTTGTTACCTAATCTACTAAAATGTCATGGAATTTTTTGTTGTTTTTAATGTATCCAAGTTTAAACCTCCTGAATAGGCTCTCAGATTCATCTCCATCTTCCTAATAAGTTATTTATATCACCTGCATTTCCATTCTGATCTCTTTAAAAAGTTTTATGAGGTTTGGACAGATTTACGTGGACCATTTTCCCCTGCAGTGCCCTGGTCTATAACTGAGCAAGCAATGGTGGGTCTAAGTCTGATCACAGAGCCCTGTCACCTGGCCAGGCTGCAGAAGCTGGTGCAGACAGCGTGAGGGCAAACTGGCCCAAGATGATGCAAAAAGAACTACCAAAGATTCCTTACTATAGAAATGACATTTTTTTCAAATCTCCTAGGTGTCAGACATATGTGTGTAGGTGCACACACACATACTAGGGGCCCACTAGGACAGCAGCAGCCCAGTAGTCATGTCTCTCTGGGTCATTTCATTTGCTCTTACTTCAGCTCTGGAAACCTGGGCTGTTCCTCAAACCCATCACTGACTAAGGGTTAGTCTGGGCAGACAGACCACCTTTGGATGCAACACCCAGAGGCAAAAGGAAGGAGAGATGTGCATCCTTCCAGGCAAAGCCCTTACCTCTCCTCCATGAAGGTCAGTACCTCAGACTCTGCAGAGAGTCAGTGGCTGACCCCTTCCAAAATCCTTCATCTCTTAGTCATTTTACTGTAAGAAGACCCAAATAATCTTGGAGACAATGGCAGTTTAGCAATTAGCTCACAGCCTCAGCTAAAGTACAGATAGTTGGTGAAGGAAACCTCTAGGCGTCTCTGGGTTTCTAAATGAGAAAATAGTAAGTATGTTGAAATATTCAGCAGGTTGAAATCAATTTGTACTTTTGCAGTGTAAGTGGAAAAAACGCCATCCTCAGATCACCTCCTAGATGAGCAACAGAGCTCACGCAAAGCCTTAGGCAGACAAATACTGAAGCAGCATGGAAGCAGCGAGGAAGGGCCCCAGGATGTTAGATGCCAGGGAGAATGACTTTCACTTGTAGATTTCAAGAAATCAGAAGACTAGGAACAAACCTTTTTTGGGTGGATGATACTTTCCACCCTGAAGAATTAAAAATGGGCGCATTCACTGGAAAAAAAAGAAAAAAGAAAAAAGATAATGGCATATAAACCCAGAGAAACTAATGATAACTAATAATGATGAACTATACCACGTTTGACATGCAAACACTAGGATAAAATCACTTAAAACTGTAGACAACAGTTTAGTTTCATACCAGAAAGTGTTTTGCTGTAGCAAAAAGGCAGACTAAAGCGCTTACAGGTGAGAGAGGAATCAAACTTTTATCAGTGCCCTGGCATATGGCAATTTTGGTGGTGTCTACACCCACTTCCAACAGAGCAGCTAACTGAGCAGACACACACTTTTTTTCTGCTTTACACTTCTGAAACAACTCAAAGGACCACAAAGTAGCGTAGTCTAACGTTATAGTTGATGCTTCACCCCATGCAGAAGTTTCTCTGGAAACACCACTCAGCTGGGCTGGTTGCAGGCACCAGTGGCGGCAGGGACGCCTTGCTGCAGCGGTGCGGTGCGTTTTTGTGTCACTGCCTGGGTATGGCTGCAGCAGCAGTAGAGGCAGCAGAACATGTGCCTGTGTACGTGCCGCCGCACCGGCCAGCAGCTTGGGGTCAACCTCCCCCAGAAAGCATTTTCAGCTGAGTTCCTGGGCTTCCTACTGAAGAGTTAAAATATAGGCACTAAATTCACTCTGGTGAAGGTTAAGGGAAGTATCAGGTAGAGAGACAGAGTATATAACTGAGGTTAATATGCCTTAAACTTAATTGGTGGGAGATCTGGAAGTGCAGTGCCAGAGCTAAAGCTAGCCAGATGGCAGCAAGTCATAGAGCTACCTAAAACTCACCGCTAGTGTGTTACTTATACAATGACTCCATTAACTAAGAGGATACAATAGTTGGAATTAAACCAGAAATGTCTCTGATAGTATCTAGTTACGACGAGGAAAACTATCACCGGGAGTAGTTCAAGAAAGGAACATTAAAAAAGAAAAACTGTGTTTTGCTGTCAGAAAAATTCCATCCTGATATCATCTAGCATTCTCACAACAAACTGACATCCTTACACCAACCCTAAACTTCTCATGTTCTTACATACAAACTATCAACTGAACATCAACATTTTTTTAAGAAAAACAAACACAATAATTCTTAGGATTATACTTAGAAGATACACTCAACATCCTGCAAATTTATACCGTTTCCTGCTTAATATCATCATACCCTGTATAGCAAGTACTGTTTCTTTTCCAAAGTCTGTATCTGCTATCAGCAGCAAGATAACTTTGAGTAGTTTTGAATGCAGTTTTCTTTACAGGATGAAGAATGCTGTATTAATGTTGCTTTTATATGTTCCGTGTAAACAGACCTTGCTTAAATATGAAACATTTCACTTTGTTATGGTTCTAAATTAATTAATCAGGCTAATTAGCCAAAAAAAGCATATTTTCAGTGATGTTTCAGAATAAGGTGACCTGTTGTTTGAAAGTGAGCATGGAAGAGAACTTGACAGTACCTTTTCGCAGGTAACTATTAAATGTAACAACCAGCATCCTAGACTCTTGCCTGTGAGTGACTTTGCCTGTACAGCTGAATGGAAAGTATTATTTGTTCTAACTCTGCTTGCAGATGCTTTCGTTGTGGTTTCACAGCTTGGTCATAAGGCAAACTTTTTTAATTTTTATTTTTACAGCTGTTTAATTGGGACAGTCTCCATTTTGGTATTTATTTGTGATGTTTGTTTGCACAGAAGGCTTTTATGTTTGCAAAGGCAGGGTTTCACTGGTTGGAGGGGCCAGGTAGAGTGTTTGTGCAGCTGGTCACCAGGTAACCCTCCCAAACACTGCCGGAGACCACTAGAACCAAGTGTGGGTGTGAGAAATGGTGCTCTCTCTGGGACCATTTGTATCACAGCACAAGCTCAGATGTTTGCTCTTTTATTTATTTATTTTTTTTAATGTCAGGCAGAATCATAATTCTCCTTTGAAAGATAAAAACTGTACAGCAGCAATTAACTCTCTTCAATAAGCACATTTTAAGCAGAATAAAATTAACTGTTTTATTGCTGAGTGTGGCTGGGGAAAACCTCAATGGTTTGTCAATAAAATTTCAGTATATGGTTGATCGCATGCAGCCAAAATCCCAAGTCAGATGTCAAATATTAAGGAGCTTAAAAAAGAAAAAAAAATCATATTAATTCTCAAATAATGAATTTGAAACCCTTTATTTGCTATGATTTTAAAGATTTTAGGCTTAAATTACCTAATGGTTTTGAGTTTTTCTGTCTCTGGTTGAGGCAGCTAAGAACATGAGCTTGATTCTCAGCATAAAATTTTTCTCCTGTCGCCAAGATTACACCCAGTATGTGTGTAATTAGCAGGCAGTTCCATCTGAAAAGTGAGGTCGTACTGTAAAGCAAGGTTTGTTGGTGCTGCTGGAGCTGGAGGAGCCCTAGTCTGCACTGGCTGTTGATAAATATCTCTGAAGTCGGCAATTCTCCAAACCAACATGGAACACTACTAACAAAAGATTTGAAGTTTTTACTAGTGTGTTACAAAATACCCAGGAAAAAATATACCAATTACTGAAGTCATCTGAACAGGTTGAGCACAGTTTAATCTGGTTATGACCCTTTACAGCTCCGAGCATTTGAGGATCTGGGCTGCGGTAAAACTGCTAAGAGAAACCTAGTTGTGTAAAATTTGACTCTCACTTTCCTACTACCTTCATTATGCACTTTATGTGAATGTTTGCTTTAATTCCAGTCTGTATGAATTTAAATTACTTCAAAAGCTCAAAGAAAAGCTCTTTTGGAAAGGGCAAGTTTCACCAGTCCTCCTTTCAAAATATGCCAAATGTACCTTACACGTAAATTCAGAAGCAACACTGCAAATCAGCTGGGGCCACCTCTAAAAGTCAATCAATGTTAGCAACTCTTCCTGAAAATTTGAGATGAAAGAAGGTCTAATAAAAGAGGGAGACCAACTAGATGCATGTATTTGGAGACAGAGGGATATATAATGCAAATGGATACAAACACATCACACTGCTGATTCATAAAAATTACTGCTTAGAGGTGCACATAAACATCACAGAGTACTTATAGCACACATGGTGTATCTGTAACATTTAAATTACATGCTGTCTGGGATGAATCTTACGTCTTTAAAGTGGGGTTGTTAAAAGAACTGAATTGTCAGGGATTCCCCAATGTCTTTTTTCTCCAGAGTGTTTCTTGTGGTGTTTCAGATCATTGATTGAGGAAGAAAAACAGCAAGTTAATGCAGACCAGGAGAGGTGTTAGGATGATGCTATGGGAGAACAGCCATAGAGTTTTTCTTTGAGACTTGCTCAGTCTTGTGAAGAAGACTGTGAGTTGTTTGCTTGTTTTAAGGGCAAAATGTGCCTCATAAGTGGCACTTAATCTGAGATTTAGAAAGAACAATCCTATACAATGCTTTAAAAATAATCTATAATGTAAATAGCAAATTCTCTTTCTTTTTTTTTAACCCCTTTGAGCATGTTAGAAGACATTCACTCCCAGAATTACTTGTGGGAAGTGGGTGAGTGGTATTAAAGAAAAATTGTTGAGATTTTCAGTTAGTCATATACTTTCAGGAGTTTCAAATTTAAAATAGTATCTCTTACCTTGTATCTCTTACCAAATATGTTGGAAATTCATCAAGCAAGAGGTTTATTTTGAACCACAGAGAAGAAAAGTAATATTTCCGTTTTGTACCTCAGGACAATCAAGAAACATGAAGACAGTGCATTGCGCATTATCAGGCCTCTTATTTTTAACTCTTATATGATCCTACATTTCATTGTGCTTGACATGTTCACATTTTGTACTGCATCTGTAGTATTGCTAGTCGTCCTTCTCTGGAATCTAAATTGTTGTAGTCACACTGAAATTCTGCATTATGTGCAAGATAGCTGTTCTGCATATGGAATACTGACTTAGAATAGTCCTAGTTTTATATGAAATATACTCCATAGAACATGTTTGCATGTATGTGTGCACTCTTCCGAGGCAATGAAACAGCGAAAAGACCCCATCCTTAAGGAATGTGTCACTCATGCCCCTCACCCTGAATAACCTTGATGGTCTAAATTTACATTTTATTTTACCTGGATCAATCATTGTGAGCATTTTCCCCTTTTATCTTATAGTCACCTTCTGTGCTTTTATCCAAACGTAACTTCAAATAATGGCTTCCACTAGGGATTTTTTCCTTTCTCCTTTTCGATGTAGAGGAAGAAGTTAAACAAGAAAAAAGGGTTCTGGGCAAATCAATGAAGCTGAGGTGAGTGGCTTTTAAAAACACCCCCCGCCCTGTAGTACTGATACTAGTGGGTAACGGTAACTTACCAATTTGTTTCCATTCCCATAGTAACTATTCTGAGTACCATGGTAACAAACCTAAACAAACATAAATATTATCTTTCCTTCTGGTCCCAAAATTTTCACATTTAATGCTGTCCTAATAAATAGCTACAGTAGCAGTTCCCCAGCTATTGTTTACAAAGACATGCTACGCTAAATAGACTCTCAGCGTGCCCACCAGAATATGCAAACCGTTGTAGTGCTTAATAAATAATATATGATTGCATACATAATTGATATTATTTAGCAATATAGGTACATATAAGAGTGAGTAGCATACGTCAGTGAAACAGTATTTTAAACAAGACAGGTTTGGTGAACTTACTGGCAAGGCTTATCAGTTTGTTTGACAGTCTGAAAAAACAGAGGCATTTTCCACATTCATAATACCTGTCGGAGGCTTATTATGTGATTAACTTATGATTGTAAGGAAAATAGATGCCTTTAAAATTACTGTTCTAGTGGAAATTCATCTCAGAGCTCAGGTAGACACTTGGCTCTTTTTTTCTTGATCTGTTTCAAAATGTGATTTACTTTATTATTTACCCACAGTTCTATTTTTGTTTGGTAGTTGATCATGTGAAATCTTAAATTTCTAATACAAATATACCCTGCTTTAATCTGCCAACTGAGCTTTCCAGGGCATACATCCTAAAGGCTTTGCAAGCAGGTAGAGCTCCTGCCTGGGGACACCTGCCTTCACCATGCAGTGACCAACTGAGGACGGTCACCCTGCTGTGACCAAGCCTCGGGCTGCTCCCAGCAGCCAAACTGGCCCCAAGCAGTGCTTCACCTGGGGGTGCTGCACTGCCCTTCTCAAAGGATTTGGATCAGCACAACCCACTTTAGGTAGCTGTCAGCATATTATAGACAAGGCTCACCTCCTGTATGTTTTGCACAGGATTCTGACCAGACAACTTGTTTTTTATTTTAAATAAAAATAGGGATTCTTTAGAAAAGCAGTTTGAATACAGTTGCTCTCTCACTTACTGTTCTGTCAGAAATCCAGTTAGTCTGTGTTCAAAAGAAAGGGATACACCCTGTTTTATGACGCTCCTGGAACATTTCCACCACAAAATAGTAAAATCGGCCTCCATAACTGGGAGGCTCTTGCCCTTTTGTCATATTCCATCACCCAGGCTTGCTCAGCAAAGCAAGCACAGACTTTACTGCACAACCTTGCTAGGTGATGCATTCCCATACACAAATCCATTTTCCAAAGTAAGAGCTTGCCTATTCTTTGATTTGATTTCAGTGGCAGCCATTAACTCCACAGCCAGGAGTTTTCTGCCTCTGGCCTTCAATATTCCACCACAGAGATAAAACCAGAGCACAAAGAGCTGAATATTCACAGTTGAGTGTTGGATCTGATTAAAACACACGCAGAGACCTCATAGGTTCAGGTTTACACCCACTGAGGAAAATAGTTTGTAACCTGCGCAAAGGGAAAGGGCAGAAAAGGCGAGCCAGAGGATGAATGCAGGATCACGTCTGCAACATTTCCAACAGATTGCCGAACTACACAAGCACATTGGTCCTTGACCCTGGGTTTGAGCTGGAGGTCTAACACTGAAGATGTTCTCAACTCTGGCCAGCTGCTCCTTGGCTTTGGGCATGACCACAGCTTCACATGACCTCATTTCAACTGGAAAACACTTTGAGTTCTGGACAAAAACGGTCTTGAAATGACATATTTTCTGCTTTAAATTTATATACTTGTGCTGCTTTGACTAAAAATTAGCTAATTTTCTTGATGCAGTTAGAAACATTTCTTTTTCATATTTAGCATGCTCATTGTTTGGACTTGGTTTCAGAACAAGCAGATAACACCCCAGGACAGAATTAATGTTTTTAATTGCTCTGGTCTGAGAGCCAAGGACATTCTGAGTGCTCTGCCCACAGGTGTGAGGCATCGAGGAAGGGTGACATGAATGAGGCAGAGCTTGACTGACATCCAGGCTGATCAATGAGAGTATTCCATCCCATTAGTGTCATGTTTTGTATTTAAGGAGAGCTGGGATCTTCCCATCTGTCTCTCATTTTCTCTTTGCTTTCCTTGTTCTTTTGTTGGAGTTGGGGATGTTCTGTTTGGAACATTTGTAACAGCCTTTGCTATCCTGCCATTTTGCAGAAGCCTCGGGGCCTTTCTGCCTCTTTTTGCTTTTTTTTTGTCTCTCTGGGATCACCTGTTTGGAACCAGGTGCTGCTTTCTGGGATTGGCTGCTTGGTGTGGATGGATTTCATGAGGAATTGCATTAAGTATATTTTATATTCTATTTCTATTTATATAAATATATAGAGATATATACTTACATGTAGTGTATTAGTATTTTGTTATGTTGTTAAACTGTGTTTATCTTAATATAAGTTTTTCCCTTCCCTTTTGATTCTCTCCCCTGCTGGGGAGGCGGGGGGGAGTAGGGAGAGCGTGAGCAAGCGGCTATCATACTTGTACTGCTAGCTCGGGTTAAACCACGACAGGAGGCACCTATAGAAAGTGACTCTCATGTTCATATAAATCTGAGCTCAAAAAAAGATGTGGTACTCAACCGTAGCTCTGTGATGAATGTGGGAAGAGTTTAGGGAAAAATGGATTTTTAGCAGGACACAAAATCCATTTTGTTTCCATCACCACTACAACTATGTCAGAGATAAGCAATGAGTGGACTCTACTAGCAGATTTCAATGCTGATTTTGCATGGAAAGGAGGAGAGACAGAAAGAACAACAGAAAGACACAAAACCACAGAGGTGAATTATTTTTCTCGAATGTCTCCTTTAAAAGGAAGCCAATGGGAAGTGAAAGAAGTGTCTAGGAGGTTATCCAACCAATGTATTTGTTTCATATAATTTCCAATGAAACAAAGTTCAAAACATCCTTGATCTATCAGAAAAACAAGACAAAATTTAGAAATTTCTGCCTGCCACAGGTCTGTCACCTCAGGGAACTGAGTGTTAGTTCCATTCCCTTGCCAGTACATTCCAGAAAAAGGTGTCGATTCATTTAATATTTTGAATGATTTTTATCAACCCCACTAAGTAGGCAGTGGATGTTTGGCAATTGATATCAACAGAGCTTGAATTTTGCCCATTCCTGGATTCCAGGACCACTGTCATTCAGAACACAATCCCTCTCCAGAGCCAGATGTTGACTCTGGAACCCCATCTAGAACCAGCACGCAATCTAGAATGCTCAAGTGACCTAGAACCCACTCCAGAATCTTCGTGCACCCCAGAACACGCCCTAGAACTTTAAAATGACATAGAACCCAGATCTGGAACCTTCAGGTGAACTAAAACCCCATCTAGAGCCCCCAAGTGACCCAGCACCCCATCTAGACACATGTCCAGTCCTACCAAACCAAACAGCTCCAGAATTCAGACCTGCTCTACAAATGACCGCACCAACACCACTTGAGCTCTGCAAACAACCAACCCCCAAACCATCCTCTGGAATGGACTCAGACTCTGGGGCCCACCCACATACTGCTCAGAGCCAGGAAAGGACCTTTCAGCTTCAGTCATGAAAACCCTTGAAATATGGATGCAGTGTCTTCATTGGCACACTCTTCAATGTCTGGCTTGTTGCCTTGCTTTAGAGGACAGAGGAGGTTTTTTCAGTGAATGGGTTTCTGACATTTTTGGCAGCAGAGCTGGCTGCCACTGTGGAGGGGACTGTGCGTTCTACTGCAATGTCGTCTTTGATTTTCAATTTTGTTTCATTTAACATTTTTTTAAGGTACTGGTTTTGGCTACACATCTTTGGAGAGCAGGTGAGTGGGTGGCTATCAAATCCTTGACCAAACTCGCATTGTTTTGAGCCAGCAAGAAGTGGAAGGCCCAGTTCTACTCAGCTTGCAAGTGTGTGATGGACAGAAACCAGCCTGATAGCTTGAAAACTGCATTATCAGTAATCCTGTAACTCCCGGACAATGCCTCAGATTCCCGTATTTTTCTTAATAGCCTGCTGAACATATTATCTTTGAGCATTTACTACCTTTGGACTATCTTTTTCATCTTGTAGATCCATTAGCCTTTAATATTCTTACCTGAAGTATGTGATATCTGAAAAATCATTAACCGTCCTCAAAAATAATAATATATGTGAAACTGAGATGAAATTAGCAAACTGTACTTCATAAAAAGCCCAAGCCTTAAAGAAATAAAGTATGTGGAACTAAGAGAACCTGAGAGTAAGCAAACTGAGAAGTGCTAGGAAGAGAAAATTTGAGACTGATGTTTTGGTCTTCATATAGACTTTCAGGGAAATTATCACATTTCTCTCAGTCACCACAACCAGAATTCCTAGGACAGAAATTTGCTCCAAACAGGACATTTTTATGATGATATTTCAAGGTATACTCTTTTGGTCTTGAAATTTGTAGCTTTAGTATATTTATTTTCAGCCTCCTGATTACTGAAGTTCAATTAAGACGGGTAGTCTTTCCTGTGTACTGTTATTTTCATTAGCCATGAATTTCTATCCATTACCAGGAAATCTGGACCGTGGAAGAACCAAACCTGGATGCTGGAGGAAGAGGAGGACGTGCACTCCAGCAGAAGGAGCTGTGTCCTGCCTCACGGCACCAGGGGTTTTGCTTTCATGCTCCTCCTTTCTGCAGTCTCTCATTGCATGGTTTCTTTCTGTTGCTAGAACAGGAATGAGTAACACTGATAGTAAATGTTCACTCACCATTCATCCATTCATCTGCCTCTTATGACATCATCATAATATGGTCTTTGTTTGAAAGGTTTTGGTGAGGGTTTGCTGACACCAAAATGCAATGCATTGTTTTGAATGCTGGTGTTTTATGCACAAGTATCACCAGAAGAAGGTTTCTCTTTGTACCCACTATACTACTGAGAATTAAAAGAACCGCATTCTCACTTACCCAGAACTGAATATTGAAAAAGAACCCCCTTAATGGGAGTAGGATGCAATGAAACTTGTTTCTGCTGTCAAGGTACAAGTTATTACAGTCTGACTTCTCATGGAAATACATGTCCACAGCAAACACACAAACTGTTCACAATGTCAGTGATAATGTGTTTCATGCTCTTGTCTGCTGCCTTCCCACTTAGACCAACAGCCAAGAGAAAAGCTGAGGCTCCTGGATAATGTGATAGTCCGGAAAACATTAAACAAAGGAGACAGAGGTCCAATCTAATAAACTAAGTCAAAGGCTAAGTTGGAAATTTTTTTCTTGTCAACTAGTAATTCTTAATAGTTAGGGGATTTGGGCTATACTGATACATTTATTCCTGGCATTTACTGCATTCATTCTAAATGAGGCTGCTGGAGAGGGACAGAAAGCGGCAGCTACACGAGGGCGAGTTTCATTGCAGGAGGCATGATGACAGGCACAGAGAAAGAGCAAGCTCTGCCTTGAAAATCTGGCCAGACGGGTCTGGCAATGGGAACGCTGAAGCACAGAGAAAGATAGCAATTAGCCTAAGGTGAGGCAAACAGAGAGCCTTGCAAACAGCGAATAAGAAAATGGATAATGTAAGCTCTGATAGCAGCTCTCTCTGCTGCTCATCCAGCAGCCACAGGTCTACATTAATATGTCTGTTACTTGAATGAAGGCAAAAGAAAAAGTAATTTTCATAATTATGAGGCAAACTCTCCCATTCAGCTAGCTGCTTCATCTCCTCCTGGCACAGTACCCCACTTATCACATCAATAAATAAGAAAAAATGGAACAGTAGATGTAGCTGAACATATTCACATATACTGGAAACTTTCAGTGGTTTCTTTTTTTTTTTTTTTCCCCTATTTTATGTTGCTGCAACAACCCACATCCCTGCTGGGCTTTGATTGCAGCTTTAACTAATTATATTAGTCGAGACATTTTGTCATAAAGTGAATCACATCCTCAACTGATTTAAATGATTTAAGAGAAACCGGAATAGGGAAGATCGTCTCACAGTTATCCTCCAGAATAGAGGTCACCATGGATTGTCATATAGGAACAACTGTAAATATATTATTTTTCTTTGTTTTAAGCCAGTTCTATTTGGTCTAGAAATGGTCACAAGTTCTGGCATGTCAAAAGGTTTACAAAGCTAATGAATAAATCCAGCTAGAGGCAAACTAGCTTTGAAAGGCTCCAGTGTTCTGCAGCTATTGGTGTCTAGGGCATTGGATTTTCTTTTTCTAACACTGTGGCATGAGAAAGGCAGATGACTTTCCTCAACCAGGTATAGATTTTCCCATCTTTTTGCACAGATGACTGTACAAATTCTTTAGCTATCAGCACCTAAATGTTCAAATTCTTTCTGGCAACATTAACTCAGGTTAAATTTCAGCTGTCACTCTGCTTTGTCCCTGATGCCTAGAGATGCATCTTTATAGACTCACTCATTTTCCGCAGCCTTAAAGCTTCTGGGAAAAAAATGCAGCCTAAGAGAGGTTTATTTCTGCTTTGGCATGTAGCTTTAAACTTCATAGATCAGATATTTAATGACTTGTTTTGCACAGCAATGCTGGCACCAGCCTTGCTGCTGCCGCCTCCGTGTTTGTGCAGACGTTCCTTAGAAATGCATGGCTGCCTTGTAGCTGGCAGAGTCGCAGGACATGGCACATTAATTGTGCCAAGGGAACACAGCTCCCACCCCACATGTACCCCAAGCCCGGCCCGGGGCCACCCTTGCCACACACATTGGCTCAGCGTGTGTGTTCTCCCCAGTGAGAGCACAGAATCAGCTCAGAGAGATGCTGCAGCTTCCCCGGCACGGACATCACGCTGCCGCCGCCATTTCCACGTGCAGCCCGGGGAGCAGCGGCCTGCCCTGCCGCGGGCCTGGTCACTGGGAGGGAGCGGGGGCCGCACCTGCTGCTCCCCTTACTGCTTCATTAGCACAAAGCATTGTCAGTTGTTTGGGAATTAATCCTTCTGCTCGTGCTGGCTCTGGCATTTTCTAGATACCAATACAAAAATGCATCTGATTCAGGTCACTAGTATAATTTTTTTTCCCTTCCCTTTCCTTTCAATTTTGTCTATCCAAGTGTTCCCAGCCCTTCTCAGGCACAACAAAGAAATCAGTGACAACCCAGAATAAGCATATATACTTTTCCCTTTCTCAAGATAAACCATGAAAACCAAACCTTCCTACTATATCTAAGCTGAGAAAACGTTTTCCTCTATTCTTTCCTCTGACATTCTTACACTCTTATCCCCTGCAGAGAAAGAACAAATTTATGACACGGCTTTTTTTTTTTTTTTCAGTCGTGATTTTGCTGATTTTTCCACCATAAATGCAGATGATTTTTAACAGTGTAGTGTTCAATTGCCTGATTGTGAAACTCCAATGTTAATAGGATTATTCATGCAAGCACTCCCTGTATTATGCAACAATTGCATAATCACTGCCCGAATATTGCCTTAGGTTCCAGCTCCAGTCTCCAAATGTCATCCTCACACCCTGTTAGAAGTTTTCATGCTGCATACAGCCACGGCAAAAATTCCATCCAATAACTACTGAAGATAAAGCATTTAAACTTGGATTCCCCCAGCTTTCTAATGCACTTCTTAGCACTAGAGCTCTAGGGAGTGCATGGTGGGATTTTGGGGGTTTTCTCATCTGGTTGTGTGGTTAATTTTGTTTGGTGTTTTGTTGTTGTTATTTGCTGAAAAGAACAGAAATGACAAAGACAAAACAGTCTCCCCCAGTCTCTTCATGCAAGTGAAACAGTTTTGTTTTACAGCAAACACAAATGGAAGTGCAGCTGTTCAAAATGGATTTCCAGCCTTTACCATTCTGAAATATTAATAGAACAAGGAAAGCAATGTGATCATTACTGTCTTTGCTTCTCACTCTCAGACTTTCCTTTTAGCCACCACTCTAATCATTTTACTACTTTTCTAATAATTACATTGTTTCTATGTGGTCAAAAGGTGAATAAAAATGTTCAGCATTTGGAAGGCATATTGCTCTGTAGGGACCAAGTCTCATCATCCATACTAGAAACAGTAGTAAAATTAGAGACCATCTGGCCTATTTACCTGCTTGTGGAGAAGCAACAGTCCCCAGGCCAGCTGGAGCTGTGTTTGCCAGTATTCTGGAAGTCCCCAAAGCTGAAATTAATGACCAGATGTTAGTGGAAGCTTAGCATCACCATCTCCACACACCCTACACCTTTTTGTCACAGTTTCAGTAGCTTTTGGGTGCACAGAGCATGGAAAAACTGGCCTCAGATACTCTTTGAGCCCCATTTCAGCTCTTAGAATAAAGTGCTTTTGCACAGCGGTAAGGAAGGGATGGAGTGTGTCCATGAAACAATGTCTGTGACAGTAAATCTAGTCTGAACCTCATCAATATGCTTGCTGCTTTGCATTTTTGAAAAGATGATCAAAATTCAAATGCTGCATGCTTCTATGCTCTATCTGTACTGATATATTTTCAGTTTTTCAGTACAGTATCAGTAGCAAGTGTCCCAAGTCTAGGCTTTCCTGTTTCTTTACTCTTCTATGTTTGGCTTCTATCCCAGCCCCCTCTTCTTTTTTTTGTCTGTTACCTGTATCACCGAGGATACAGAGGATTACAGTGTATGCTGTCGCTATATGCTGTCTCAGTGACACAGGTTCCATCAAGAAACAATATTATCAAGTTGGACATCTTGAAGCAGGGCTTGAATGTACCTGATGCTAGAACCAAACCCCTCAAACAGGTTGGTCTCTTGGAAACAGGATGGTAACTGTTCCCCTAATGTGCCAGAAGGCTGCAACTAACATATATACACTTATGAGGAATCTCCATGGCATGGACAGAACTGGAAGCTGCATGGTATTGCCTTTTCCCAGTCAGCCTCTTCTGCCACCTGACATCCAGGTAAAGGCTGAGAAAAACGAGAATATTTAAATATTAATAGGTACTACAGACATTAATAGGGACTACAGATCTACGTTACAGAGGTTTTCAACGTTGTTTTCAGAACAAACTGTAGATTTCAAATATCCAGGAAAGCTAATTTGACCTCTTTGTAGATTTCTCCCCGCCCCCCTCCCCCCTTATATCCTTGTTAGAGTCAGGATAAGAGCCATCCACTTCACTCCTAGTCTACAGACTCAGTTATTTCATCCTAGTAGGTAGGCTACCAGACTGGTCAGGCACAGTTCGCCCTTGGTAAATCTATTCTGGCTGTTCCCAATCATCATCTTGTCCCAGATGAAACTGAAGATGGAAAATACAAAATGGTATACTGGTGACAGATCACAGCCCACACAAATTCCCGATCACTATGCATAATAGTTACAACGACAGTAGTAAAGGCGACAAATCCAAGATATGAAATTACAAGTATAGCACACTTAGAATCCATTATCTTTCCCCAACACACTCAAATCCCAGGAAATTGTCAGTATTCATGCCTTTTTTGTACATGTAGAATACAGACGATCATATATTTCCTATAGCAACCACTGTTTGTTAGAGTAATACATTCCCAATCTCAGAAATTCCATCCTAATATAAACCAGACCATATCAGTAAATGCCAATAGAAACCCCGCCTTCTCTACATTTCAATTACTACCAAATGCGCACAGTTTATCTGAAGGTACATGGGGCGTCTCCCCATTCGTTAGAGCTTATGCGAGAAAAACATGCAATGCTGGCAGCTACATAATTTTAATAGGGAAAATGCGTTAGTAACTCCAAAGCAGCTTGTCTGTGTTAAAGTCTTGACCTTACTCCTTTCTCAGTGCTTACAGTTTCCTTTGATCAGCCACACGTTTTGCTAGATTAAGAGTGAGAGATTTCAGAAACTGGCCAGTAACTCAGCAACTTGGAAAGCGTTCTATGTATCAAGACATACTGCCTTTCTTTTCTTCATAACTGAGGTGGTACCGTCTTAAAAGTATTAAAGCTCATGGTTGTGCTTACCTAAGGACTGATCTAAAGCTCTTCAGAATCAGTGGGATTCCGTCACCAGGCATTGGACTAAGCCCCTCCTGCTCAAGTAGTGACTTCTGTGTATCACAGAATTTAGACATACTCCAACTATGTATGTTAAAGTTATAGATCTTCTAACACAGATGTGTACAAACTCTTCAGCTGGCTAAAACAGAGAAGCCCCATGGGGAAGGCAAGTCTATAATGGGGTAGGGGAATGGCTTTTTCCCCTTCTTCTGAACCCCTAATCCAGAATTAAAAAAAAAATAAAAAATATATATCTCTATATATATCTATCTTGTTCCCCATAAAGAGGTATGAATTTTATTCTCTGCGTGTTAAGAAGCTTTTAAGAGTATTTTCTGCTCTTACTGGTTTTGTATCTCCTGGAACTATTCCTCTCTATACTTGGTCAAAGAGGCTCTGTTCTAAAGAGACTTCATTTCTGGTAAAAAATAACATGCTGAGCAGGAAAAGTGGAGGAGGACAGCAAAAATTAGAGAGAGAAAAGAAAAAATCAGAATTATAGCTATAGGGGGAACTAGTCAAAAAGTAGTTTCAAGTTCCCAGGAAATATGCCTGTTCTAGAGTTTGGGTTTGGGCAAATTTGAGTTGACAGCAAGATGTTTTCAAAACCAGGTTGTTTCCATAGAAAATAAGTTCTCAGGACCCTGCAGATGCACTGACTGACTAATTTTCTCTAAGCTTTACGATTCTCAAAAGTGATGGATTCTAGACAGACCTGTCAGGAGGTCAGTCCTGCCATCACAGGCACTGCACAACTATTTCCACGCTTTCAAGCCTTCACCCATGCATTGCAGTGTGAAGCCAGGGCTCCAGGGACAGCCCTTAGAGGCTGTGCCACAGGGCTGAACCTGCTGGGGTTGCCATGTGAGCTTCCCAAGCTTGTAGTTTCTGCCATGGCAAACTCTGAGACAAATATTGCAGGTCTGTGCCGAGTCTTGGAGTGATCTGCCTAGGCTCCAAAGTTTTCATTCTTTGGAACAAAATCTCAGGACAGGCAGTTTTCCAAAAATAAGTGTCAAGTCCTTTCAAGACTGCTGATTCTGTGGTAGTCTGGATGGGATGCCCCAGGTTTCTGTGGTTTTAGCTTCAGAAAGGTGTCTTCAGTCTCTCAATCAACTGGGCAACAGTTGTGAACCTGGGAATTAATTTGGTTTCCACAAAATGTCTTTTGGCATTTTTATGTATGAGAAAACTCCTTTTACACGAAACACCTCTAGCTTTATTTCTTACTTTCCTCCATGAAAGAGGTATGAATAAGCTAAAGCTTTACCTATCATCCTTGTCAGCTGATGGATCACAAGCAAACCCCACATATATCTAGTTTAAGATCTATTCGATCAGTTCTACTACAATTGTTTTGTCTTTTATATATGTATTGTACTGCATTTATATTAAATGTATTTCAGTTCATGAAATGAATTCATGAGACACCTACTCAATGGCTATGCTTTGCTTCCAAGATTTAATTAAGACCCGATCAGATAGCAGGTTGCACCTTCTACACAAATATAACTACTGACCAGCAAAATAATTTATGAATATAAATGCCTCTCTGTACCAAAATGTGGTTTTTTTAATAGGTATTACTGTGGTGTCTGGAACCCAGTTAATAAATATGCCACTAGATACTATCTCCACTTTACACATACAAGCATGTAACACTGTTCTTGTGTATTAGTAGCAAAACCATCAAAGCAGGTCATATGAAAGTTTATATAGGAATGAAATGCTTTACCAGGAACAGATGAGAAAATTGAGTCAGAAGGAAAATTTTCAGTAAGAAGAAAATACTTGGAGGAAAAAAAAAATAATGTAGAATAATTATTTCTTCTGAAAAAAAAAAAAGATTTGGTCCTGTGCAAAACATTGTATATATTGCAAATAATTATTTGGAAATGTAGAAATTTGTTCAGTTTCTCAAAATTTAATCTTTGGTGCTTGTTGCTTATTTTCAGTTCACACCAAAAACTATTATGAATTTTACAATGGGTAAAACCTTAAGTTCTGTCTCATGATATTCCATTCGTAGACTAAAGCCAATTACAAAATTTCTATAGGCTATGAAAGCTTTAATGAAGCTATTGTAACATCAGTATGTTTGTTTTGCAGACATATACATTGAGATTATTCTGTAACTAAACAAAGCTGAAAATATGGATGAAAAATACTAGAAGCCTTGAAGCAGCACTGGTCTGCTGAAGGGACAAAGGCACCAACCACACTACTGTTGAACTGAGATTTTTCCAAAGTACACTGAAAAATTCTTATAACTTCGTCATGGTTTAACCCAAGCTAGCAATACAACCACGACAGCCGCTCACTCATCCCCTCCCCGCCCCCCCCAACAGGGGAGAGAATCAAAAGGGAAATAATATCCAAACATTTCTAAGAAAGTCCAGGATTATAAAGCTTAACACTAACAGTACCCACAAAAAAGCTGTCTGCAAATGTTATGAATGAGTGAATGTTAGAAGTTGGAGACCTCAGGACAGTGTCAGTGAGATAGATGTGTAGCCAAAACAAGTACCTTTAAAAATGAAGTGAAATAAAATTGAAAATCAAAGACGACATTGCAGTAAAAAGCACAGTCCCCTCCACAGTGGCAGCCAGCTCTGCTGCCAAAAATGTCAGAAACCCATTCACTGAAAAAACCTCCTCTGTCCTCTAAAGCAAGGCAACAAGCCAGACATTGAAGAGTGTGCCAATGAAGACACTGCATCCATATTTCAAGGGTTTTCATGACTGAAGCTGAAAGGTCCTTTCCTGGCTCTGAGCAGTATGTGGGTGGGCCCCAGAGTCTAAGTCCATTCCAGAAGCTGGTTTGGGGGTTGGTTGTTTGCAGAGCTCAAGTGGTGTTGGTGCAGTCATTTGTAGAGCAGGTCTGAATTCTGGAGCTGTTTGGTTTGGTGGGAGTGGATGTGTGTCTAGACGGGGTTCTAGGTCACTTTGAGGGCTCTAGAGCATGTTCCAGGTCACTTTAAAGTTCTAGAGCACATTCTAGGTAGCACGAAGAGTTTACACTGGGTTTTAGGTCACTTGGAGGGTCTAGATTGCTTGCTGGTTCTAGATGGGGTTCCAGAGTCGACATCTGACTCTGGAGAGGGATTGTGTTCTGAATGGCAGTGGTCCTGGAATCCAGGAATGGGCAAAATTCAAGCTCTGTTGATATCAATTGCCAAACATCCACTGCCTACTTAGTGGGGTTGATAAAAATCATTCAAAATATTAAATGAATCGACACCTTTTTCTGGAACGTACTGGCAAGGGAATGGAACTAACACTCAGTTCCCTGAGGTGACAGACCTGTGGCAGGCAGGAATTTCTTAATTTTTTCTTGTTTTTCTGATAGATCAAGGACGTTTTGAACTTTGTTTCATTGGAAATTATATGAAACAAATACATTGGCTGCATAACTGAGGGTTTTCTCTTACCTCCTAGACACTTCTTTCACTTCCCATTGGCTTCCTTTTAAAGGAGACACTCAAGAAAAATAATTCACCCCTATGATTTTGTGTCTTTGTGTTGGTTTTTCTCCTCTGAACCCTTCCCACATTCATCACAGAGCTACGGTTGAGTACCACATCTTTTTTTGAGCTCAGATTTATATGAACACGAGAGTCACTTTCTATAGGTGCCTCCTGTTGTGGTTTAACCTGAGCTAGCAATGCAACCACAATAGCCGCTCACTCGCCCCATTCCCTACCACCCTCCTGCAACAGAGGAAAGAATTGAAAGGGAAGGGAGAAACTTGTATCGAGATAAACACAGTTTAATAACATAACAAAATACTAATACACTACCAGCAAATGTATATATATTTATATATATATATATACATACATATATATAAAAATATTAATAAAAGATACTCAAGGCAATTCCTTATGAACTCACACAACTGAGCAGTCAGTCCCAGGAAGCCACACCTGCTCCGAACAGCTGATCTCAGAGGGAGAAAGAGAGGAAAAAGGCAGAAAAGCCCAGAGGCCTCTGCAAAATGGCAAAAGGCCTGGCTAAACTTCCTGCACCAAAGACTGCCCTGGCTTCGACAAAAAGAGCAAAAAAAACCAACGCACACAAGAGAAAGCACCTGAGAAGCCAGAGAGACAGTTAAGCTCTGCCCCCCCTCCTCAATGCCTCACACCTGTGGGCAGAGCACTCAGTGTCCTTGACTCTCAGACCAGAGCAATTAAAAACATTAACTCCGTCCTGGGGTGTTATCTGCTTGTTATCAAACTAAATCCAAATGATGGGCATGCTAGCTCTGAGAAAGAAAGCTTTCTAACTGCGGGAAGAAAATTAACCCATTTGCAGTCAAACCAGCATAAATTTTCAATGATACTAATAAATACTATGTGGCTACAAGCTCCGTTTATTACTGAAATCATGAGTTTGTCTCAAGATGCTCAGTTTATTTTTGAAATATTTTATTTTTATTTTTAAAAACGTAGAAGAATGCAAAGGTAAAACGTATCTATTCCTCTCAATGTATTGTCCAACTTTTTTCCATTAATTACCATTTCTTTTTTTCAGAATTGCATAAAACAAAGCTCATAATATAGTCACAGCTACTTCTCTTAGTCTCTGCAACTGGGAGGACAGCACAGAGAAGGTACATGAAATACCACAGTGCTGAGGCAACTGCATTCCCCACCTGTGGCATAGTTCAGAGTGGTTTACAAGCTGCTTTAACACCACTGACTGAAAGACTTCAAACTACTACCTAACTCCTAACAGCATACAGCTGAGGACTTGTTTAAAGCAACAGATCTCTCAGATAAGATTCAGTTTTTTGGTGTGTTTTTTTTTTTTTTTTTTTTTTTTCGTATGAGGGAACTAGTGAATCTGATCCATTGCAAAGATAAATTTAATTGGTAGCTGTTTTGCCAAAGCTAAACACTCATAGTTTCACACTTGAATTGATAATTTTGACTACTCTGGTTCCATGAAAATAAGACAGGGTCTTATATTAATTCTTGCTCCGAAAGATGCTTATTTTTTTACATGTATAGCTGCCTGTTATTGACACTATTTAAATTGATTCTTTGAATGAACTGTAACTAGGGCTTATTTTTGGAATAGGGCTTATATTTCAAGCATCCTCAAAAATCCTGAAAAATTGTGCTAGGGCTTATTTTTGGGGAAACAGGGCAGATGCCTTAGTATTCCTTTGTTATCACTGACCAGAAACCTCTAGGAGGGATATAATAGCTCCAGCTCTGCCTTTCTTCAACTATCAAACTAGTCAAACTATCAACTAGTGGTGCAAGTTATTGACCCGATGAAGATCCGTAGTGCACACAGACATTCACAGAAAAGTGGATTAAAGTTCAGCATTGTCATATAGGCTATCGTGCACTCATTGGTTTCTAATTGCTAAAAAAAATAAGACAAAAAAAAAAAAGAAGAACCTGAAGATGAAAGATCTGAGGTGCTTCAGTTTGTGAACTGTGTACTTACATCCAATATGCAACATTTTTTCCCAGCACTCGAAAACTGTGGCTTATTCTGATGGAAGTACTATCTCAGAAGATGCCCAGTCTGGACAAGAAAGGTCTGTTCATTTAAGTAAATAAATGAAAAAACAGTAGTTTGACTTCAGAGCAATGGAGTCATGATACACAGTCATCCACAGAAAGTCAGTGAACCCGGTAAATGCTTGGTCACTAAGAGGATGGACATTAAAAATTGAACCGTATAGATAAAATGAAATAAAAAAGCTTTTACTTTTAATGGAATACCCTTTTGCCAATTATATAAGCAAGGTCACCATGTGATAGGATAAAACCCTAGATATACAGGAAAGAAAAAATTTTTACCATCAGGATAATAGTTATATACTTCAATTTAACAAAATTGAATGAATGCTTAAAGTCTAATTCTGATCTTCTTAGGGTGCAGCCACTACTGACTTCAACCTACAGTATTTGGCTTGTAAATTTTTTTTTTCCTTTATACACACCTGGTTTTGCTGTGTGTATGTATATGCACCACCCGAGTTTGCTGTGACATACTGCAGGTGCTACTATGTTAAACATGGATTATGAAACTGCACTGGGATCCCCACTTTCTCTGCTACATGTTACTCAGAACATAATTTTTTCTCTTATGTATGTCAGGCATCATCTTCTATTCATGCAGTGATTTATATTCAGCTCAATTATCTGAATCAACGGTAAAACTCAGGAAGTCTCTTTCCAAACAGAGAAAAAGTCTGGATATCCTCCAGAAAATACATTGTCCTCTTTTCTATTCATCAAGTTCTTATTCCTCACCAGCACTCTTACAATTCATTGTTGTACTGTTTAGCATCTCTGAAAGAGAGTTTGTGAAGTTAGAATGACTCAGTTTAAGGTTGAAATGTTTCAAATCCACTGCCATTTACATTTTCCTGGCCCTAAACAAAAAACTGTTTCCAGTTTAGATCAAAGAGAGAAAGAGAAACCTCATTAAGTTTACAAAGCTTAACCTTCTTGCTTTAAAAAAACGTGGAACAGTTACTTGGGATTTGTTACAAGTACTTTACAAAGATGTGTTAATTATCTGATCTAAGTTTATATTTGTTTTATCTTCATTTTGTCCGACTGTAGTGTATTCTTTTCATGCTGCCTCCTTAAAAATGGTTATTAAAGCAGCAATTGAGGTTCAAACCAATTCAAGTCAACTTTATGCTGAACACGTGCCTCAGTAGCATAGCACTGTCCAGTATACTCCCTGTGAAGGAAAGATGAACCCAATGACAAGAAAGGAGAAAGAAAAGTAACTAATCCAAGGTTGGAGATTTAGAGTAATTGCTAATATCTGTCTGCAATAATTGTCCAAAGAGAGAATTTTCTACTGAGTACAAGTCTTGTTGGTTTTCAGTAAGATCAATGTGTACAGCTCTCTGGGGTGTTTTGAAAATTATTTATTTCAGTGCCAATAAAAATCTTCGTACATTTTCTGTTCACCTAAATAACACACTATGAGTTGTTCGAAGGGGTACTGGGTTAAACGGAAATTTACAGAGATCATACTTGTACTCTTGGTGTCCAGACATTACAGTACCCCAGAAGGCAAACGGACATGTCAGCAGCTTTTCGGGTCTTAGTCTACTTCTGAGGAAAATTATTGCATTGAAGGACACCAGAGACAGCTGTGAATGTTTTCCTTCATATGAGGTAAGGACAACTGAAGAAAATGGATGAGATTTTTCTTCATTTCTGTCAAAGTCCATACACAAAGAAAACATTTCATTTCTGAACAGGGTGTGAAGCAACCTCTCTAAAATCAACAAGTCTGGCTTAAAAAAAAAGCAGGTATGAGATGGCAAGGACTGCTCCTAGCATCTGTAAGAAATGATTCCATAGAGTGGGTAAGGTACATTTGAAATGACAGGACAAGATAAATATAGCTGTGTGTTACCAACTTCCACTGCCTCGCAGAATATCAAACTCAAGTATAATGTTTTCTTCTGCTGCAGCTGGTCTAAAACAAGCCCTTCTATGACCAAATATTTAGAGGAAAGGGCTGGGAAAAGGTATAACACTACTCATGAATAACTCACTTGTTTTTCAGCCTTGGTGACCTCAGTTAAAATTCCTGCCTTATGAATGACTTAATTGTTTTAATTTTCATGACCAACAAACCCAACCTGTGCCTTAATATTTCTATGTTAAGGAACCCTTATTTCAGGGTTAATGGAAATCACACACACACAAAAGTTCCCCTTGCACATTAGGAGCACAGCAGATTCCCAAATGAGCCTTCTAGGGACATATGTGTCCTCTCACAGAACCAATGTTTTTGCCGTAGCTGGAATTTGCATTCTGACAATGCCAAACACTTTGCATGTTTTCAATAGTAACACACGCCCAAGTGCCAACTGCTGTGACCTGGGGCTTTGCAGTTCAAAAGCAGCCCTCAGGCACCATATTTAGTTTTGGAGTAGTGAATCATGTAGGCTAAGAGCTCACTGGTGGTGCAATGAAATTCCAGTTTTGCCTGCTTATACCACATCCAAATGTAAAGAGCTTATGAGGAAGAACAAGCCTGATAGTTTCCTAGAGAAACATTATTAATACTGCCTTTTAAGAGTTGTTTCGTCTCTTTTATGGACCATACCAGAAATCCTTGTAGAGATTAACTAAAGCTTCGGCTCATAAGGAGTTTCTTGGTGGGTATTCCAAAGTGCCTGAAATTCCAGGCTCAAGCATGGAGTTCAGAAAACTGAAAAAATGACTAAATCAAGGTTTGTAAGTACCTACACAGGTAAAAGTGCTCTGATGTGACAAAAGCACAAGAAACTTCACTGCAATATATCCTGGGGTCAGAGTCTCATTTGGGGTGAAACAGCACACATTGCCCACAAAGGTGGCAAAAATGAAGGTACTGAAAGAGATGTCATGAGAAGACTCATCTAACAAACAGCACCAGCTTCAGACTAACTACAACTAAAAGGAAAGGAATGCTACAATTTAAGGCCTTTCTAAATCGTAATATAAGAAATAGCTCAAGCCTTGTTTATTCCAAACTTGAGGGTGACTGGCTTTGTACAAGAGTTACTCTGAAGCCTGTAGAGCCTGTGAACAATGTTTTTGAAACAGCACAACAACCTGAGGACACAGCTCACATCTGGGGAGGAAATGCCGAGGAATTTGCAGAGAACAAGTTGTTCCATGAGCATGGGAGTTAACTACATCTGGTTTCCACTGGACTCATATCTTCTAGTTGGTTGGCTTTAATGAATATGTGTGAGCTCACCCTAATTAAACATTCACTAGATGTTAGTTGGAAAAAATAATAGTCTATTGCTCCTTGTCTGAAAAGAGATAATTCATACAGGAAAGAAGCTTTTGTTGAGGAGGAGATTCTCTAGTGTCTGAAACAGCAAAAACTCCAAAAGATGCTTTTTTGTGTTTTTTTTTTTTTTCCAAGCAGCTAAGCATTCATAAATTGCCATCCTGTTCAGTTTTTTTACTTTAGCAAGAATTTAAGTGATACTTATTTTTTCACTCCCTCTAGCAGGTATACTAATAGGTTATTTACTTTCCAGGAGAGCTTTTTTCATTACTTATTGGTAATTTAATATGATTAAGAACTCTATTCACAAATCTGTTTGGTTCAAAAAGAGAAGGCAGGTAAATATACATAAAACTTATCTTCTTAGGAAATCAGGATTCAAATAATTCAGATAGGCAGAGAGCTGGAAACAACCTGAGGGACTGAGTAAACGTGGGACTCACAGTGGTTTCCCTGTTGAATAGTGAATCTTATTTCAACATTCCTCACGGTGGAAGAACAAATGTCCTGGGAAAACCCAAATATTATTTCTGTGATTACTGCACCACCATCTATTCCTTAAGGAGTACATGATCTAAGCAAACAAAGGAGGAAATATTATTTCTATTTTACAAACAGGCAATTCTGACACTGTGACCATTTATGATATAGATTTTTCTGCATGTTTGAGGACATGTGGCCTAATCTCCAAGCTCAGATTTCCAGATCTCCAGGCTAATGCCTTAAGCACAGAACCATTTTTCCTCCTGGACGTACTCAGGGATATGTGAAGTCTTCCACGTAAGTAATCTGAGCAGGGAAAGGTGATACATCTCTGCAGTGGAACATGGTATCCGGCAGACTGCCAGCAAACCCAGCACTGGGGATTTCGAATGTCATTTATGAAAGAAAATTCAGGTTGCCTGATTAGGTTCCAGATTTTTCTCACTGTGGACTAAAACAAGACAGAGAGACTAAGCAAAGACATTGCTACAGAGAAATCAAGAATACTGCGTTAAAGATAAAGACACAGTCACCATTTGCATGCTTGAACCAGTGCTGCACTACATTGATAATGACAATGAAAAACTATTGGCAAGAAAATTTTGCTGTATTCACTTTTTGATTTTAAGAACAGTGAACAGAGTAAACTTAAGGTTTTATTATGAGCATATTCAGAATGGTACCAATGCACCTTTTTTTTTAATATTCCTGACAACCACTGTAATCTATTTTCGATAATGACTCAGCTTTGAGATAAAGTGAGAGCATGCCTTCTAAGTGTTGCCACTCTCTTCAAGTAAAAACCTTGTTTAGTATAGATTCCTTGTCGCAATATATTTCCACAAAACTTGAGTTCTCTCTTTTTCGCCAGCTCACAAGTGGTTTTGTTTCTTTCACAATTAGTACAAGTGATAAATCTAGTATGAAACTATAAAGCTACTAGAAAGATTTCCATTGATTTCAAAGAGATCCAATTCAGACCCTGTTTGACTACCAGGCGAAATGTACTTTGCTATTTCCACCAGAGAATACAAGTTAATAATGACTAACCAGTAGAAAAGAATGAAAAAGTTTCCTGTCCTGCCTTTTATACAGTCAGAGAGATGTGTAAGCAGAGAAGAAAGAGGAAGGTGTTATTTAATTCTGAATGGAAAAAAGCAGAATTAACTCAGGGTGGCTCCACTAATTATCTGCTTCAAAAGGAGTAGGAATTACGTAGCCCTAGGAACTTTCCCAGGTATGAGCCCTAGAAAAAACTACAGTAGTTAATTAGCTGACCACATAGGTTGGAAACAACAATCAGTTAATAGGGAACTCTAAATTCAAGGTTAGTGACTTATTTTGTTGTTTCTGCCTCTTTATCACTTACTTGCACTAACTTTAACCTATTTTTAAGTACACTTTGTGACTTAAATGACTTCTAAATTATCTATCCCAGCACAGTGCATCCCAGTTCCAGCAGGCAGCTAGGGAGGGAGTAGCTCCACCCTCCCAGTGCTCCGATACAAGACTCGGGGAAAGGCAAGTTGGGATTCCTCTTCAAAGCTTCACGGGCAGCTTTGAAGATTGCAGACAGTAGCAGACATTAGCTGGGGACTGCCCTTTGAATAGCGGTGAGGACACTTCCCAATAATCACAATCACAATCCAAATGCCATCCAAACACCAGTGCAGTGCCGTCACCCGCATGGGTATAAGCTGCTTCCCAGGGTATCAGGCAAGTGCAAAATCAATCCTCTCTGTCCCAGTATTGCTGATGTAATTAGAAGCAGGAAACATATCGTTACAAAATAATATCAATCATATAAAGCACTTGTATGAATTTAAGAAAAATAGCTCTCATAGCATAAGAAACAAGAAATATGCAAAGAAATCACACTTCCAGTCCTGATTATAGTGCACTTTCTTCTCACTTTTTCTCCTTAGTGGCTTCCTTAGTTGGTACAGTTTTATGCAGAATGAGCAAAATTTTCAAAAAGTATTAAAAATTACACGAAGAGATAACAGCTATTCAAATGCTACCTTTGGTCCTTAAATCTATTACTTTGTAATAAGGGAAGAGTGAAATCAGACAGTTGGCCCTATTAGGACCACCAGTGGAGACTGCAGAGAGGAAATGAAGAAAATCCTTTATCTGCTTTTTCCATTTTTGAAGCTGCACTGGCCAGGTTCCATCACATTATTAACAGCAGAAAGTGATGTCATCTTACACTATCTCCACCCTTCTATATCCCAGTCTCCAGGGAAGGTGCTCAGCTACTGGGAATTCACCAATGAGTTTTAGAAACCTGCCATCCCCAAAAGCTAAAAACCACAATTTTCTATTTTTATCTTCTTTGTGACTGGAAAAGGAGGAAGATGCAGATGCCCTCTACAGTTAAAAAAGTCTTTTTCCATGCAGTCTGCCAAAACTTCTCTAGGACCCACTCACTGATACAATAACTTCCATAGGTACAGAAGGATGCTAATGCATATTCCACACAATTCTTGCAACAGCTGCTGTTTTTCAGTGGAAACAAAAAGCTATTAGGTATCTCTAAGTAAGACAGGGAAATCCCAGAGCCAATCTTCAACAAGATGCATTAGACACAGTTAATCATGCTCTCTGAAAGCTATGTAAGCAAGTAAACATATGTAGAAGAGGATGAGTATCTGATCTTCACTTTGTGCTTTTGCACATTTCAGGGAAGACTCCAGGAATGACCCTTGTGAGTCACAGCCCTGAATCCTTCCTACCTTCTTAGGGCAGTATCTTGTTTTTGAACCTGTATTGACTCAGTTTTTGAGGATCCTAAAGAAAATGCAATCTTATAGTGCCACTGCGCAATACAGAGTCAACACAGTGGCACTTGGTCCAGGCACAAGTGTAACAACTGGCAATTAAATTATAAACTTGGTGAACTCAGTTAAACCCTCTAATGCAAGTTCTTTCTTTGCAGTTACACGTAGGACACATTACTTCTTCTAGTGATGCGTTCTGGGGTATAGTTTTAAATGAAGACATCCATTTTTAGGCCCATTTGAAATGGCCAGCCGCCCTTTTAAAGCAAGAGCTTCCCACCCCTGATTCGGAACGACTGCCACCTACTGACAGCAAGAGCTGTTTCTATTCGCTTAATTAAATTAACCCCAAATTCTAATCTGAGTTGCTGTTGTCTCAGGCAGCTTTGATTCTAGTCCAAATGGTGAAAATAGGCCTCAAAGAAAAAGGAATATTTCAAAAATGTGGAATAGTACATGCCTAATTATTGATAAAACCTGCCTGCCCATGATGCTGCTGCTGAAGAATTCCCTAGCACCACCACCAACAGTTACTCTACCAACCTTTTATAAAAGAAAATGAAAAAAAAGGCTAAACAGACAAAAATGTTCATGCTCTACAGATAACCAAGTATCGAATTCAAACAGTGAATTAGAAAGAAAAGAAATCAAACAAAAGAGTCAAAAATCTGTAGAAATATGTCTAAATCTGGATATAGACAACAAGCCTCAGTATAAAGGAAACTGAATATTACAGGATGAACAAAAATACCACTGCATTGTAAAAAGTCAGCTCCATGGCTTCATCAAAAAGTCTTCTGGAAAAGATTTACTGTAAATTACAACTCTGCTCTATATGCAAGCCTCATAAATGAAGTATAGCATTTTAAGAGACATTTTCTCTTCTTTTGTCAAGTCTGGAGTCATTAAACAGAGATTAGCTGGATAAATAGAGGAAGTGATTTTTAAACTGTTTGCAAACTTAATGTGAAGAGCCCAGCCTTGCAAATTATCACGTCTAATCAGAGATGCACGCTTCACTGCTCCAGTAATTGTACTAGTATTAGTCAAATTCTTGTTGTCTCCTCATTAGCCATGAAAAGGAGACTCAAGATGTACTTCATTACAGTATCCTGAATTTAAATTTTTAGCATAAGGAGGAAGAGATGTATTGCATATCATACTCTATATAGAAAGAAAAATATTAAGAACATAAAACACATTGAATCATTCTGGTATTACACCAAATATACGGCTTTAACAACCAAACACTTCTCTCTTTTCATTTTTACTGTCTTGATCCCCTCTTTTATTTGCAGTGAGACCATAGTACTTGAAAATGTAATTTACAACCAATACCATTAAAAACAAAGAAGTGTGGTGTATTATGCAGCTATTTCTATTTCCATAGCCAGAAGAATGCAGCTTCATCTAGAACTGTCTTTAGCAGAGACATTTAGTAAATTCTTGACTACTGGATAACAGGTAAAGGTGATCTAACTCACATTAGACCTAGATCAAATCAAAAGGTTTCTTCCTTTGATCAGCAAAGAATTTAAGTACATGCTCATGCCCTTCTTCATTCAGCAATGTGCTTACGTATATGACTTTAAATCAAGAGAATTTAAACACATGCCTAACATATGAAGCATGTGCTTAAAGGAATTGGGGTTTGAAAAATCCAGCTGGAATAGGATTTCCGAACAGGTCTATTAGAAGGGTGAAAGTAAAAACATTTCCAAGAATTTCAGTATAAGCAAAGCAAATATTTGAGGTTTTTTTTTTTTTTTTAACAGCTATTTTTGTTGGTGTGAATCCAAGTCTGAAATATTTGTATTACTCAATAATGGTTAAGAGAAGCTGCAAATGAACTAGGCATGTCACTAAAATGCTACCAATAAATGCCTTTTACCTCTTTGCTTTATCACAGATTAAAAAGAACCAAAAAGCAAATAACATGCAAAATCATACCCATTTCACCCCTTGAACTACAATACCAAATCATCATGAAATCAAATGTCTGAAAGCTAAAATCTGGTCTGGCATTTATTTACCTGGAAGACCTGGTGTGAGTGCAGTAAGGAATTGGGAGTTAAGTCCACAATGTATTGTCCAGTAACTCTGCTTACTGCTGAAAACGAACTGGATTTCTAGGCCTGAGGTTTGATCCCCATTCAGTTGTCCTCCCAGAAAACAGCAATATCCTCACCCAACTACATCTCCATCCCACAGTAAAAAACTAGAATCTTCGGTTTATTATTATTTATCATTATTTACAGAGCATGAAAGAGCTCATCATAGAGAGGACCCCATCTGGCTTGGCCAAGATATGCTGGACAAAAAAAAATTGATAATTCTGATATAATTCCTGGTGCCTCTTTGAACAATATTAAAACACTTCAGCAACCTTTCATACAGAATTAATTAACATAAAAACCAGCCTCCACAATGCAGCAGAGCCCTAAAGTGGTTTCTGGAATTTAATTAGGCTAACCTTCTTTTCTCTACATTGGTACCACTCTATAATAAGTGCAAATCATTATTAATTCCTTTGGTGTTCACTGTAATAACATTAATCATGATGAACTCTTTTGCTAGTAAAGTGTATGTAATACGTAATTCCATCATAATTTAGCATTAACTTGAAATTAATTTAAAAAATATACTATTTGTCACCACATACTGAACATTTATAAAAGTCTTCATCCTCATTAGGATTATGATAACTTGCATAAAAAATAGATTGACTACAGATTTTTAAAATTCATAAATACATTTAGGAAACTGAGTGAGAGATGTCAGTGATTATTTATTTTGCAACTTTTTCTTTAAAAACAATAGTAGGGTCATTTTAAGTAGTAATAAAATATCATCTCTTGTGGAAAACACCTGAATCCTTTTTTGTTGCTAATATTTGTGCAACACAGATTCTAGTTTAAAGCTGATTGAAGTCTGAAATTTAGAAGAGTCTGAGGATGTGTAGTAAAGGATAATTTAGCTAATTAAATGGCAAGAGAAACATATAGAAAGAATTTTAACTGTAATTTAGATATGTTGAAACAACTAAGTGACACATGAGAGTACTGCTCTGTACCCAAGAACTCACCAGGTAATTTTGAGTCTGTCAACTTTTGGTAAATAATTCTTACTCTACGCAGTGACCATGAAATGTTGAGAGTTGGTTTGTTTCATCAGGAAACATTAACAACATGGTGTCACAAGCGATGTCACACGTCATTGAAGCTAGTAGCTTTGACTGCGCTCTTTCAACAAAACCTCAAATCATTGTTCCAAAGCAAGGGCAAATAAGAAGCTGTCCACCAATAAAATTATCTGGATAGAAGAATGTGCTTATACATAATTTTGGGAGGAGCTGTGGAGAGTAAGTATTTCAGTGCACCAAACAGAAAATGAAAGCAAAATCAAGCGCAGCCAGAGTGATTGTTGGTATTCGATCTCCAAAAGAACTGTGATGCAAAGGTTTTTTTGGTTCAGCACCAGTTGAAAAATCTGATTATTTGAAGCAATAAAATTGTTTCCCAACTTCTTTGGTTTCTCTGGAATTTAAAATAAATCCAGAACTTGTGTATTGCTTGTAAATACACAATTTTGCATCAGAGAACTTCACTGATCATCAATTCTCTTTCCCTATTAGACTAGCCTAAAGGACATCAAATTTTAGCCAGTGTCCTCAGTCAGGGGTTTCCGTGATTGCATGAAAAATATAACTCAATGATTTCAAATAGATGGGCTTTGGAGCTTGCAGAAAAAGGAAAGGCAGACACAAAATAAAAGTGCTTGTCAAATGACATATCTTGTTGTTACAAATAGCAAAGCGATTAAGGTGCTATCAAGACACTGAACGTATCCAAACACACTCAGTGAGTGATACTAATGGAAAAACAGTTTTGTCTTCCCACAAATGAATTTTTTTTTCATCACTGGACAATGAAAAAAATCTCTGTATTAAAAATTCACAAAGGATGCAATTAGAATCCTTTTGTCTGTCTGTCTTAATTATTTCTAAGGTGCCAATCACTACATTATCCAAATGCATTAACAGAGTAGCTGGCTTTTACTAAATATAGAGATTCCAAAAGAATTCAAGATCAAAACACCTTCTTACCCAGCCACAGAAAGCCCTTCTTGATGCTGGGAAAGGCTTCTCATGACAGCTTGGAGGAGCTCTTGGGGGCAGAATCTAGATTCTTGCACTCCATCTGCAGTGCCCAGATACTGATGGGAACACATTTGCAGCCTACAGCTCTGCATACCTTCTGAAACTACTTACCTTATAGTTTTTGGGCTATGCTGTAGCTGACAAACTGCGCAATAGTGAAGCAGCAGAAGATGGAAGCATATGCTATGAGTGGGAATGAGTTTAAGCATGTGTTTATATACTTGGCTGAATCAGTCCCCTCATCACTTGGGTAGATCTTCAGTGTATTTTATATCAGCATTACCTCAGCAGAGTTGCCTCTCTTTTAAATTGGTACGAGTGAAAAGCAATAATTATGTCCCATAAATTTTGGGTGTATTGACAGGTCTTTCCCACCTTGAATGAAAAATACTGTGCATGTCTTTTACTCTATGTAATTGCTTTTCCATAGTACTAGGTATTTGTTGTGTAAAATGGTTATTTAAACATCTTCTTCGAGCCCACCATTTTAAACTGTATTTTGCTCTTAAAAATATATTAACATAATTCACACAAAAGGAGACTCTGCTTTGGAAAAAGTCAAGGATCTTTTATCTCATCTATTTCCTGGCAACGATTTAATGACAGATAAAACAGACAAGAAGGATCAGATCTTCTCCTGGTATAAATTCTTAGCTGCAGACCTTGCATCACAAATATCTTCCTCTTTTGTATTACTTCTAGTGTTAATTGTGGGACACCATCTAAGAAGTTCCATCTTAAAGAAAGATCAGCCAAGATCCTGTGGTTCGGCCTGCGCTAAGCTTTGTATTTAGAATGTACAACCAGTTATTTAGCTACATACAATGAATTCAGTTTTTATTACTCCCCAAATCATAACATTTATTTTTTGAACGCAGAAAGAATTTTTTAATAACATATATTCACACCCAAATTACTCACATTTAAGAAGTCTCCTTAGGCCTGCTGTTTGAAGTTGGAACTTACTTGATTGAATTCCACTTACATTCAGTGCCTGATAATTCAGGTGTGCTGGAAACAAAGGAAAAAAAAACAGCCTACAGCTTTGAAAAACTACATTCTTCTCCTTGCATATTTGACACTTAAATAAATGTTTTCCTAGTCATACTGGAAAGCTCTTTCTCAGTCTGCATTTTTCTGTGTGCTTCCCTCCTTGGTACTGGAATTTATCTACCAGAAATGGAGAGGAACAAATTTCAACTAGTCTGACCCTTACTAAGAAAGCCATCAAGACTCTTCTGTGAACTGCCACAGCTCAGCACTGGTCTAATTCCAGCACTGCTTCTTGTGCTTTTTATCTTGCTTGCTCTGCTCTTTTTCTTAATCTTCTCCATTTCTCACATACTCTTTTTTTTGTATCATTTTTCTCCTCGAAATCTGCATCATTTTGTATCCTCCCTTTATCCTTCTCTTTCCTCTTGGATGCAGTATCTATCCTTCAAACTCCGCTTTTTTCCCCCTCTCTTTTATTTTTCTTTTCTTTTCTTTTCAAGTTTTCCGATTTTATGAAGATCCTTCTTGTTCTATCAATCAGCATTTACAAAAGAAACCCCAGCAAATTTCCTCTCTGTACAAACTGAAATTTCTTTAAAGAGACCATTTTTTATTGCAACTCAAAGTATGCTCCCACCGATACTACAACTTCTCTCAAGGTCATAAAAAGTAGCTTATATATTTGACCAGCCTAGTGATTTTAAGTGTTTATTCTCAACAGATGAGAGCCTGAATTAAAATATCCGGCATATGGCAGAAATCACAGGTATTGCTCCAAACAAATTACTACTCAAACGACTCCATGACACTGTCATTCAGGAAAAGAGTATTTCTAAATATTGTATCAAAGCCCCAGAGAAGCAACACTTGAAGCCCTAGTCATAATGCTTTATGTAGTCTATAAAAATACCTTTCATCCCCAAGTGTTCTTTTTTATGAACTATCCTTATGGAGATGCCTTTGAGGTGGAGCTGCACAGAAGTATCAGAAGTAGAAATTTTAGTCAAGTATTTTGGGTTAGATTCTTATAGAAAAGTTACATAGGATCTCAGACATTTCTGATGTAAACAGAAAGCTTATGACTTTGAGGGTCAGTAGAAAAATAACACATTGCTTGCTTTAAAACTTCACGATTGTATAGCGTGGAAATAAATGAAAACAGAATTTTGTTTTGTTTTTGAAAGATTCCTTGGAAGGCATTCGCAACAGTTGGCTGTGATTTGAAACATCCTTTTGTGGGTGGAATTGTATTGAGAGAAAAAAAGCTAAGTCAATTAATTACATGCAGAAATTGGGCCAGGTAACATTCATGCCACAGTCTCTGTATATAATACAGACCTCTTGTGTACACGAAAGAAACAGGAAGCTTCCCAAAATTATTATATCAAACTCTTGGCTCGGGTAAATGAGCACAGCTCTTTTATGTGTTGAAAGTGGAGGGAATTTATATGGCCAAACTGTTATTTAATAGCTGATTAATAACAAGAATCATGGCTCAATGGAAGATATTATTCTTCCCTCTAATTTGCCCCTGTACTTTATAGGTCTGCCTTGCAGAGCAGAGGTTAGCCAGCTTTTCTACAACTTCTCATCCCCACCCAGAAGCAGCAGATTCTCCATCTGACACCTAAGTTGTTGTCACCTGGAACATTTATTCCAGCTGGAAAAAGTACTCTGATGTCTCCCACATCAATGAAACATCACCACAAGCCCCTTTCCTCCATTTCCCTATTACACAGCAGAGGCATAACTAAGCTCTGGATTTCCTCTATTCAGGCATCATTTTCTCTTCTCTGAGATCAAGGGGGTCACTTGCAATACCATGCACATGAAACACACTGGCTTAGCACCACAGTCCTTCAGGGAGCTGTGACTTATTGCTGTTTGTGCCCAGAAGACAGTTCCCACAGCAGGACTGGGCCCTGCACCCAGGCTGCTAGAGAAGCTCGCCTGGGAAACCGCAGGTTTACTACTGGCAAGGTAAATACTCCTGCCCATGAGTCTGCATGTTATGGTTCTGTAAACAGAGATTGCTCCTTGCTTTTAACCAAGCTGTGTTTTTTCCTTTACAGAACTGTTTGATTGTCCATCTAAGCTTTCTTGTGTGTTACATATACTCATTACCAGTATTTTCATATAATCCCCATATATTTATACATTCCCAGCTACACCAGAAGGAGACTCAGCAGGTTGTTAGCTAAAAATCACCTAAAAGATGTAAATGTGTTGCTATTAATGGCAGGGAGATGGGGGGAGGAGAGACTAATAGGGGTTTACCCCAGCCTTGGCTCATCTTTTAATAATAAACTAATTCAGTTAGCCAACATAACTGAGATTAGCAATGAAGCTGGAGTACCAACGCATAACAAAGATTAATGTAAGTCAGTTTGATGCTGTCAGTTCACATCTTTCTAAAGAGCCATGATGGAACTGGGGGCTTAGAGCCACTTGCAGTTCACTCATCCAAAACACAAAAGCTTCTGGATGCTGCACAGGTCTCTGTGTGGTGGCTCTTGGAAATGGGAATCACAAACTGAAAGAGAAGCTTCACCTACATTATAGTGAAGCAGCAGTGTCACCACATCTCCTGCAAATGTCATGACAAGTCTACCACGCCTGTATAACATGATGAGGACAATATTAGCCTCTGCCATAGAAAAAAACTGATATAAAGGCTTGCGTTGATTCATGGAATCTAGTACTGCCTTACTGGAGGGAAGGCTGGGTATGCCATTTAATTAGATTTGTCCATTGCATTATAGGACGTTAAATCATGGTCTTCTCTAAATTTTTTGGGCTGCTTTTGAGGATGAAGCCAACAGTTTTCTGCATTTTTCAAAATCATTGGGTGAATTTTGCAACTTCCTAAGAAGCTTCAAGGAAATTATCCTGAAAGGAGGATGTTTTATTCTGCATTTTGGGCTCACATGAAGTTACAGGATCTCAGCACACCTCTGCAAGCTAAGTCAAAGTTCAGATACTATTGTGCTTTACACAACTGAAGGTGCAAAACTCTCTACCCAGATCCCAACCTGGCAGGCAAATCCCACTCTCTCTCTTGCTGTTGCTACAGAGAAGCCACACACTCACAGCTCCAGGTGTTTGAACAGTGTTTGTGAAGATAAAATTATTTTGTACCTTCACATCACTCTTGCTTTACAAGTATATATAAAGTGTCTTTCAAAAATTTGTCAAGGAGAACATGCAATCAGTTTGCCATCAGTACTGCATCTGAGAGGAAAAAAAAAAAATTAACAACACTGAGTTCCAATTGCCATTTCTTTGACATCCAGGAATAGGTGACACAGAAATTGCCAGAGCAGTTCTGACCAATAAACCAACTCACACTTACAGCTTATAGTGAAAATCATCATATTTTCTCCTATCAAAACTTTCCTTCTTCTCCAAAACATTAGAGCTTAACTTCCATCCAAAGTTCTTACTTAAGACCTGACATTTGTTGATATTCTACCTACCTTCATGGCTCATGGCTCTTGGAAAATGTTAAATTACAGCAGTACTGTGTGTGATTACTTCTGTTTCCCGCCATGTAAGGAGGGAACTATGCAAACCAAGTACAAATACCAGGGGTTACTAACAAAAACAAGGAATAATCCGAAATTGCTGCAGAATCTGAGAATGGTTAGGGTTGGAAGGGACCTCTGGAGATCATCTGGTCCAACCCACCAGCCAGTTACTTAGGGAAAAATATGAAGACTTTTTGGAATTTTATCCTATATTATAAAAAAAACCAAAACCAAACAAAACAACAACAAAAACCTCCAAAGGTTTATAAAAAGTTTAGCTATCCTTCCTGCCTCATTGTTTCATGAGCCCCTGCTTATCTGAGTCCTGAAGAAAGCTAGACTTGCCTTTTCACCGCTTTTACCTCTTGCACCTGCTCAGAGTAGGTGTCAAGCACTCCCATTTCAGCACAGGTGTGAATACTTACTTGAGGCTCAAGCAAGGAGCTGTGTTTGGGAAGGTTTGTTAGCTCCATAAGAGCCCTTGATTTCTTTCTAGAGACAGGGATTATTTTTGGATTTAAGTAGCTCAGATGTATTTCAGAAAATCTGACTCAGCAGCCAAGTTGTCCTAACTAGAAGCCCAGCTCTGAACTCCTGATACAATTTACTTAGAAGAAATGAAAAAAAAAACCCAAAACCTTCATAATCTTACAAAGGTGCCAAAACTATTGATAGATTCCTTATAATTTTTCAAATAAGGAATTCTGTGAGTGTTTCAAACAGGCAAGGTGAAAACAGCCACTACCAAAATCTCTCCTCCTAAAAGCACAGTTCTTATTTTGCAGCCACTATGATGCTTTTGCAGGATAACAGCATTAATTGGAGTTTTCTAATCTAGAGGTTGAACTGGATGCCAGAGAAAGGACTAAAGCAATAGACTCAATGAAACTCATTTCAGTTCCTCTTCAATTCTTTTAAGTTGCACCTTCTAATCTTGCTGCTTCTGAGGATTTCCCAGCCCCTCGGTGATGCTGATTCTCTTTCCCCTCTCCTATCTCCTGCCCTGCATCTTGGTGGCAGCTGTCACGCTGCCCTGTCTGCCACACAGCTCTTCCCTACAAAGCTGCACACTTCTCTCTCCGCTCTGCAGCCAGCCCGAGTACCACTGCAGGAGTAAACTCCAGCATATGATAAATAATCGAATCTACCAGGTGACAAAATTCAGCTTGAAACTGTTAGACCCTCAGCACAACTATGTTATATAAGGTATTTTTGAACAGGGAAGGAAGGATAAAGGAAGAGCTTTCCTTAATTTTGTTGCAGGACTTTTTCTTCCAGGCCAGTGCTTTAGATATACTGCATGGGAGACGAAAAAGAAAATATATATATATATATATAGCCACCCTACAGTAAAATTATAGGCAGTGCCTCTTTTTAATGAGATAAATTATTGCCAGCCGACTGACGAGTCCACTCTGGAGAGGACAACATGACACAGTTTACAACCTTAAGGATTACAGTAGTCCAGATGCTATCTTCTTAATTGGAAAAACACAGTGTTGCCAACTGTCCATATTAGAAAATGGGAGGTTGCATTATTGTTATTTTTCCTTTCCCTTCACCCCTTCCTTTTCCTCCAAATACCCAGGAACTATTAGATCCTTTGTATGGTTTTCCTTATTTAAGTCTTTTTATCGGATCATAAAGAAAGCCTTTTTGAGACATATAAGCCCCACTGCCTTGGAGCTCAGTGTTTCCCTTCCCAACACTCTCATTTCCCTATCAGAAAGGGGAAGATAACAGAAAAGCCTATTCAAACATTTGGTTTCACCCTCAGAGCCTAAGCTTAAGCCCCTGTGTCAATAAAACAGTAATTACATCATATGTGATAGGTCACAAACAGTAATTACAGTGAGGGAAGGGAAGAGGGATAACTAAGTAGCTAAGGTGATCATCCACACATCAGGAACTTCCCTGGCTGACTTCTCTTGTTCTCAGCTGCAAGTCCAGAACAAGTCTAGAGCACTTCAAAACTTTTGATGTAATTACCTCACATTACTATGAAAAAAAAAACGCCAAACAACAAACCAAAAAACTTTCTGTTTAAAGCACACAGTGACTTTCAGAAGCACCTGACAAGGCACTGAATTAAACTGTCAAGGCTCAAGCTAATGTTCTAGCCATTGTTCCTTTTCTCTGTCCTTGGGTAAACCACTTAAATCACAGTGTCTCAATTTCTTATCCAGAAAAAGGCCTTTTAGATTGTAGACTGTGTATCGTCAGGTGTGATCCTTTTATGAGGAAGGTACAGTCACAATGCTTAATTACATAATGTAAAATAATTCCAGTTGCTTTTATGCATGTGAAGCAGCTGGTGAAAACTTTCCTTAGCTTTGTCCTTTTCCAAAGTATCCAGCATTGGTTTTCCCTTGTGCCATGGCCAGTTTGGGAAGGAACAGGGAGGAGGAATAGGGGGCTTAAGCCTACCTTTTGATGCAGGCAGCAATTTAAGGGAGTCTGTTCACACGCAGTTCAAATGCGGTTTTCTCCTGCCAGATTGCCAAACAGAACAAGACGATTCCTCTGCTGGAGTGTGCTTATAATCCTGCCTCAGAGGGCAGTAGCTAGGGTGAGCTTTGAGGATGGGAGTTCCAGGAGCATCCAAGGGAGTTAAGGACAAATCTCTTTGATGTCCTAGTGGGATTTCTGCTCCCAAACTCCCTAGATACTTTGGAAAAAACCCTTTCCTTTATATTTTTAACTCTTTTTGGAATATGTGGAAGGAAGGTTGCTTCTAGTCCATCATCTATGAGATCAGAGTTATTTCACAGTATTTCTTAACACGAGATCCATCAGTTGCAACTGTCTAATTCCAGTCTGCTGAATTGTACAGGTAGAGATGACAGAAAGGGTGGGAAAAACCAGTGAGATGCTCTGGAGGTGGTAGGGCCTTGTTGGGCTGATGGAATTTTTACTACTTCTGATAGGAAGAAAGGAGACAAAGCTGTCAGTGCTGGAGGTACTCTGCTGCTCTGCTTATTGGGTAAAATGGAGAGAAAAATATATGTGAAAACAAACAAAAAAATAAGGTACTAGAGCAATTAAAATGAGAAATTAACTATTAGAGGGGTATAAAAAGTCTTAGTTTAAACAGCATAAAATTACATAAAGAACACAACAAAGCATTAAAAAAAAAAATTAACAAGTCTAAGCTATAATGGTCTGTGGGTTTATTCCAGAAGTCATAACACTGGATTACTCATGCCTACTGCAGCCTTCATGTCTGATTTTGCATTCTGTTTGTTCTAGTTGGAATTTAACGTGACTGTGGATGTAAAACAAATCACCAAGTTACTCTTTCTCACCTTTCAAATTCTTACATCCTCATCTCAAAACCAGACACAGAACAGAATCGAAAGAGAGAAAAAGATTATTTAAGGGATGAAATGGTTTTCATACAAGTAATGACTATAGTTCTTCAACCTGGAAGACAGACAGCTGAGTGGATGTATGATAAAGATATGTAGAACATGGGTGACATGGAGACAGTAAACAGACAATCAATATTCATTGTTTTTTTTCCATCATGAGAACTACAGCCCATCAAATTAAATCAGCATGTAGAAGGTTTAGAAGAAAGAAAAGATATTACTTTGTCATGTAACATAGTTAAGTTGTGGAAGATATAAAAACAGGGCACTATTGGTGCTAAAATTTACATTTGTTCACCAAATTATAAATGCATAGAAGAAAAATCCATAAAGAGCTCTTGAAAAGGAAAGCAATACATTTAATCTCAGAAAGACTGAACTGCAAACTGCTGAAGGCTGGGAGAGTCTGTGGACAGTATTCGCTTGTTCTGTTCTTATGAACTTCTGTGGGTGCAATTGGTGTCATGGGTGACAACTGAAAATCCTGTCTTGCACTGTCTAGTATCCTGGCTCAGCGTGGCTCTCCTCAGGTCTCAGTTTCTGAGATTTCAACATGTGAAATCTGCTCTAGAATCAGTGGTGATGGGTTGTATTTGTTGCTGACTCGAGAGGAAGCCTTTGGTACAAGTGCAGAGTCCTGTCTTCAGCTGCAGCTCGATGCTGTGGCCATCCTTCCAGTGGTTTTCAACCCACTTGTCTGGTGTCAGGATGCTGAGCTGCATCTAACACACGAACCCTTGAAGGGAGAGAGGCTACTAACTGTCTGGCAAATGTCCTAGATGTGAATGTAGCACCAGAGGAACACAAGACTGGTCAAACACAAAAGTGAAACAGAAGCTCTGAGATACAACAGAAATGCTGTCCACGTGCAAAAGTGGGGTTTGGGTCAGAAGGATGAGCAAGGAAGCTGAAGACCCAAGTGCCTGTATCAAAATCATTTTATTAAAATGAATAAAAGCAGATGATCATGATTGATGTTTATGCTCTGTTTCTCTCCATATTGAGGGTCTTAGAAGTGAGTAAACCCATATACATTCCTTAATATTTCCCTATGTAAAATTGAGCTAATGTTATTTAAGCTTTTGTGGTTCTTGTTTCTTTAATTCTCCCCATCCTCCCATATGTGGTCAAAAACCATATTGTGTGTGTTCTAATTAACCTTTTGCTTAATCACTGAAAATATGCTTTGAAATTTCACCCCTGTTGGCACTACACGGTTGGACAGAAACTTCACTGGGTGACAAAAACATGGAGTCAGTGTGAAATGGAGCAGGGGACATCATGGTCCCTGGAAGAAAGATAAACTTGTGATAACATAATCAGTTCAGTGTGACTGTTTGGCTGGGAGGTACATTCAAATCAATTGTCTATCCTACAGCCAAACAATTTCCCATTTATTTATTTATTTTTTTTCTGCACTGTGTTGCCAAGTAAATCATACTAGAGCATGTTGGTTCTCTTCACAAGATGTCTGACATCTGTGTCTGCATTAAAGATACCAGCTTGGTTTTCTGTGAGTTTTTAAAGCCACAATAAATCCAACACTTCACACCTTTGCTTGCTGAATGATGCTGTGGTGTATAAATACCGGGATTTTCTTCTACTTTATCATAAAATACCCTGAATGAAACAAGAAAAAAAAGTAGAACCTCCTTGTACAGATTTAAAATAAACCACACAAGTTTAATATTATACCTTTGAGTTTATGAAGACCAATCAGAGGCCATATACTCCTCTTGTCATTAGCTGAAATGGGAAATAGTCTAATTAAATATTCCAGAAGAAAGCTTTTTGCAAGTTTTCAAAGTTCAGCAGACTTGGGATCTCATGAAGTGCTTAATAACAAAAAAAAATCTATGGAGAATATTAAGTCAAAGAAGAAGAAACACGCCTTTTCTTAATTAGTCTGTAGCCTGTTTTCCCATTGGGCAACCAAAGCACTTTAACTAAAGCAATCTGCAAGTGGCTGCTTCTGCTACATGCACATCCCTGAATATTCACTAGATGAGTGTTTGATTTGGCATTTGAAAACCAGGTAGATTTAAGAGACAAGGAGGAAGAAATTAACCATTACCAGTAAACAAGGAGAGTAACCAGTAGACATGTTCATTTTATTGCAGCCAGTAAACACAACCAGCAGTCTTTGATTCATCTGCATTGCTTTGTGCAGACATCCTCACTTACTGTGAGATGAATATTTGAAGCTCTTACTATTGATTTTCAAGTGGAGCTGCACAAACCTTTTAATCTGGATGAATATACCTAGCATAAAATGCAGATCCTATGTATTTACCTTTTTTTAAAAAAAAAAGAAAGAAAAGAGAGAGAGAGATGCAAACCATTCAAAATAATTAAAAAAAAAAAATGGAAAAACAGAGACTGAAAGAATCAAGACATGAAAAGGAATGGGAAAGACATAAGTCTAGAAACACAAATCAGAAGGAAAAACCTTCAATGTCATTTTCTTGAAGGATCTATGTTTCCCAACTCTCCAACCATCTAAATAAGTTATCATATTATTTTACGTGTTTTCCATTTGCTTAGGTAGTCTCTTCTATGCATCATCCCTGGACTGGAACTGATTGCAAGAGGGACTCAACATAGATTAGGCTTTGCTAATGCTTACTAAGTAAGACCAATCCAAATTAAAACTCAGCCACTTTTTGTAATCAAAGTGAGATCTCTGACTAAATCCTCATAATCTCTGTATCTTTTGCTCTGCTATTAATATTTATCTTTCAGCCTTTTGTGTCACCATTTCTCGTTTCTCACTGTTTATGTTATATGGTTCTTATATATCCCTATTTTCCCTTGCCATTCTTCCTTCATGTTCACCCTGCAAAGTAGAAAGTAGAAATCGCAGAAGCATCATCAACAGGGACTTCAGAGCTATTACCGAATTCACTGGCAGCAGGACTGATAGCACACAACTGTGGCACACACTACGGAACAACAGGAGACCTGTGCCACTGTAGTGGTTCTCAGTTATTGATGGCAATCCAGTCAGGATTTTTTCACCTGACGGCTGTGTCCAGAGGAAAAAGAAAAACTTTAGCATATAAAGATAGTTTAGAGCCTTTTAACTTTTCTTACATCTGAGCTCAGGTCCCCAGCTGCTGTAAATCGGCCTGCTTAGGGGACTACATACAGTGGTCAGGAGATGCATGGAGGGAGCAATCTCCGGTACGTGGTGACATGCAGCATTGTTCTACAAGGAACAAGCGTGATTACACATATTCTTCAATGCCATCTGCTGGAACTTTAATAGTGAAATTTTCACAAATCCCTACATTTAATGTTCTTATAAAAACAGGTGCCTAAAGATCCATACTGTTTAGCTTTCCATGGCTGGACACAGAGAAACATCTGGATTGCCTGTGACCACTGCTCCAATTCCCCCGACACCTTATGAGCTGAGGGATGCTGCAGATGTGTTTCAGTGCCAGTAGTGACTGAGCTACTTAAAGGGTCTATTCCATCTCAGGGGATCTAACTTTTTTCATTTTTTTTTTTCATAAAACTTTCATGCTAGCAAGCATTCCAGACACTAACTATACAGTAAAAATATTCTTTAACTGGTGAGCAAGCTGTCCAAAATGCTCACTTTTACGGGGGACCTCCTAAATCTATTTGTATACAAATACAGTGAGAGTACTACCAATCACAACGAATGTGCTTGTGGTCAGTGTTTCACACACAGCCATCAACCAGATTTTTTCCTTGTTCTTCCCTGTGTCTGTAGGCCCAGTGCACAGAAGGAATGCTGAGGAGGCCTGACAGGCTTTCTGTGCCGAGAGGAGCTGGTTGTGACGTTACAAAGCACAGATCTATTTGTAGCAGGACCAACAGCTGAAAAATACAGAAGACTCCTAAGAAGCTTAATGCACAATAGAGCTTGATGCTGGGGGTGACAGGGAGGGCACTGGGACAACGAGCGCTCCTGATCTCTGTCTAGTCTCCCTTTAGCATAATGATAGATGATCCTCAATGAATTCTACATTATGGACTTCTGATTATACTTAAATTATTTTGAAAGCTTAGATTTATCTTAAATTAAAACTTTCTCTTGTTTTCTAGACTAAGGCTGTCCAGTGCTGTTGTAGACCGTAAATAACTTTTACAGTATTTGGGGTTAGTCATGTCTGGTCCATATTTTATAAGAAATTTATCAAGAAGCTATATCATTAAGATTGTTTTGATGCTTCTTTCACTTGAGAGGAGCAGCAAGGAGGTTACTTAATATTATTGGCACTTATTGTACTTACCCTTTTGTGTATTATTTTAATTAATCCAGGACAGCCATAATTCAGAAGACCTTCTTCAAAGTAATCTGACTATAAGAAGTCAATGCAAATTATTAACCTATTAATATTTTATATTTTACTGAAACATTTCAAACACCATACATCAAATTCTTCATTCACTTACGTAATCTTGTTTTAGATACATTTTTTGTTTTATTTGTTTGGTGGGTTTTAAAATTTATTTATTTATTTTGTTTTTCAGTCAGTAACCCTAATGCAGGAGTAAGATCATCCCCAAGTCACAAGGGACACAGCCAGCCTGAAATTGCTTAAATAGCACAAGAAGAATGGAATACTTTGTGACATGTAGCATGTCACTCCACATTGTCTTGCACCTTTTGTAGTCATTTATATCAATACATTTATAAGAATGTCTGCAAACAGCAGACACATACATGATTGTATTCCCAGGAAACCCTGTGACACCAGACCCCATTCTTACAGATACTGCGCAAAGAAATGGACTACAATTTACACCCAGTTATTCAGCTGTGAAAGACTAATGTATGGTTCAAACCTACACAATATTGATATCCTTTTAAATTATGTGAAAGCTACTCTTTTTTAATAATGGTGCTTCTTACCAATATTAATATATACATAGAAACACTTCAATTTTTAAAAATCTATTCAGTCTTTCTCTGCAATGACTTCCTTAATTTTGTGAAGATGCATAGAGGGTTCAGTTTCAGGGCTGAATTCAGTACGAAACTAATGCACAAACCTTTTCAGGAAACGGGCGGGTTAAGAAGCCATAGATGTTCTCTAAGCCGAACTGCAGAGGTAACCATTGAGCTCCAAAAAGTAAGAAAAACAGAAGAAATTTGAAGGTAAAGTTAAATGCTTGTTTGTCAGCCTACCAGTGACCCCATCCTTACCACATTTTACAAGCTCAGGTCCTCCAATTATAAAAAAAACCAAACAAACAAAACCAAAACCAAGCAAATAACAAAAATTAAAACGAACCAAAACAAAACCCCACAAACAAAAAAGCCACAAACCCCCCACAAAACAAACCAACCAACCCCACAACAAACCAAACTATCTTTTCTGAATGCATTGGGTGTATTTCCTGTACTCTCACCAGTGGGAGACCTGCAGAAGCTCAGTTACTGAGTTTCAAAAGAACGAACACAAGCACTTCTTGTTGCTGTTGTTGATCGGAAAGACTGAAACTTACACCCATAAATTTATATAATGGAGAAAACTGTCAAGCTTTGGCACTGTGTCCAAGGGTGCTAGTCAAATCTTTTCCGATTGGGACCTGACTTCAGCTGTGATATAGCTATTAAGTTAAAAATGAGGACTGAACAATCCTTGATCTGACTATCTAATAAACTCAAAGGTAAAAATCAAAGTTCAAGCTATTGAAAAATCAACTCCTATTTAGGAACCTCTAATTTAAAACCTTTTTCCGTTATTTTCAGACATGAAGCTTTCCAGAGCGAGCAGGAAAGGATGTATCCTCCCCTAAAGATAATAATAGAAAATGAATCTGAGCTGTTGAGTCTACCAGCAGAACCACCAAGGGAAAGCACCAGATGTGGTCAGTGGTAGAAACAGTGTATGATCTGGCACAGTGCACTATCGCCAACAACTTGGCACAAATTTGTTTTGCTCCTTGTGATAGCAAGTGAACTGTTCCACTAGAATTTAGAGCAGGTAAAATAAAGAGGAAAAGGAGGATATACATAGTGTTCCCCGCAACAAAAGTGATAAAGAAATCTTCTCTAAAAACATACAGGTTGAAATGTGCCCTTAGTTTAAATCCATAGGATTTCATTCAAGGATGAATTCAGGGTGAACATCTCTACATAGTCACAAATTAGAATAAAGATTCTTAAAAATGAAAAGCACAAGAACCTCATTTCATTCCATGAAGCTACACAGATTTGCGCGCGCCTATCATTTATTTCCTTCACTTGATTAGAAATTGTTTAACTTTTTTGTGTCATTCCAAACTCATTTGGGTTTTGCAGTTCAGGAGATCAGCTAAACGTGCATCAATTTTTATGGAAAGATGGAAAAAAAAAAAAGGGGGGGGTGGAGGGAGGAGTGAACAAACAGAAAAAACATCAGGGAAAGTAAAACTAATTTAAGTAAAGATGTAGAACATAGGCTGAGATATGAGGATAGGAAAAAGAGGATGCTTTCCTTCTGGGTCAGGCTTCACCTTCCCAGTCCCTCATCAATGGGTTCCTCATTTTAGGTGGATTTTTTTTTCTTACCTGTACTTACCTGTACACTGAAAATAAAACGTTTGCGAAATAAACACTTGGAATCAATGGCAGCAAGAGTCACTAACTTTAAAAAGTTACTCTGAAATGGGTTTCATCATTCACAACTTGTTGATCTTTTTTTTTTTAATTAAAATTATCAGTACTTTTAGCAAGCCAGTAAACAATTATAAACTCTCCTTTCTCTCTGTTAACAGACAAAATAAGTATAAAATTACAAGTGAATCAGGAAAAAAAAAAAGGCTTTTCCTTTGTGGGAATTAAAAGAAAAAATCACTCAGAGGCTAAGATAAAAAGGACTCCAGTGCAGTGGTTAGATTACCAGACAGAGAATTCCTTGAACTAAATGACAAGGAAAACCATTCCCAGAGGGATTATTCTGTTGCAGAACAGTGGCACCATGTACATTGAAGAAAAGCACTCCTGCACTTGCAACCAGGAAAGTGATAGGGACTATTTCCAGAAGTGCCCACTATATGAAATCCTTTCTCACAAATGTCAGTCAGAACTTCCAGTAGGAATAAGTTTTTGAGCTTTCTCAAATGGACATGGTAACACTGGAATTTAAAAAAGGAAAAAAAAAAAAGCAAAAAAAAGCAATCAAGCCTGAGTGAGAGAAGCACAGTGTAGGGCCCTAGGATTACTAAATGGTTTTCAAAATCTGCATTAATCTGTTCTAACAATCCAAAGGTTAGCACAGGTGGGTTAGAAATAATACCATAATATTGTGATATTGCAATAAAACAATGCTGCTCTAGTAAGAATCACTATATAGCATCATAGAAGCGTAATAAGAAAACAGTTTTCAGCATTTTTGAATTACTTATGATACTGTTTGAGTTCATGAATATTAGGAAAAAAAAAAATCCCAACAGCAAGATTTACTAACCTGTAAGAAAATTCCTTAAGAGTAGTGGATGCATCCACTGTGATTTATTAATATACAATCATAGAATCATTTTGGTTGGAAAAGACCTATAAGATCATCAACTCCAACCATTAACTACCACTGCCAAGTCCACCACTAAACCATGTCTTTAAGTACCACATCTACACATCTTTAAATACCTCCAGGGATGGTGACTCATTGTGTAGGACAAAGCACTAGAGAATGCCCTGTAGTGAACAATCTTGCATTGCCAGTGAGTTGCACAAGATGACCTAATATGTCTTTTCTATATGGCTCCGATTTAGCCAGATGCTCATAATTTAAAATATCCATCTCGGGGTGTATGATTAGTAAGTAGAGCTGCAAGTCTTTGGGAAAACCTGTCTCATGAACAGTTCCGTTTTCAAAAAGAAAAATAGAGCCCAGTGAGTGCAGCACATCTAAAAGTCAAAGTCAAGTCACTACAGGCATTACAAACCTGGAAAAAAAAATCAAAATAATAATAAGAATGTGCCCCAGGCTTTTGGATCCCTTCTTGCTCCTGGGCTGTCTACTTGATTGTTATACTTGAAAACTAGTCAGAAATTCTTGGGCAGAGCAGAAAAAAGCTCTTCTTCGTGGGCTGTAGGGGGAGTTCAATACAATTATACAGAACTACATGTAAGTTGAATCGTAGTGGCTACCCCAGAGACAATATATCACAAAGTCCCGTTGCTCATGCACAGCCCTCTCATACGCTATACATAGGATCCTTTACTAAGAGTAGGTGCTGCACTTCATGTCACACGGACCCAAACGATTATGAGGTATTCATTTCTGCACTGACACAAAGCTTCTAGCAGAAATGTATAGAATTGCTCTAAAAAACAAAACTTGGATGTGACATGAAACCATTGCTACATGTACCATGTCACAGACTGAAATATTTTTATATGCTGTTGTTAAATCAAAACCACAAAAGTTCATTTGCTCAAAGCGGCTGTTTTCAGTTAGGCACACACACTTCTATCACCTACCCAGCAAAGTCTGGATTCATCGATTTTCAAGCATTTTTGACCTCTCTTAACATCATTTCTCTGGGCAGAGAGCCCACACTTAGAGTGTTTGGGTGAATTCACATGTTTGAAGCAAAGACTAGAAGTGTCTTTAAACTGGTTTGTTTTATCATTTTCTGTTGTCTAATGTGTTCCTCTTACATGTGGAGACTTCCAGGGGCTACGCTTTGCACACAGTAGACACTGTACAATTGCAATTGCAACAGGCATGGCCATGCCAGGCTGTGTGTGCAGGTGCAGCGTGTTGTCCAAGCACCTCACGGACGCAGGGAAGGGCACCAGGTGCTTCTGAGCCAGCCGAGCCTGCTCGGCTGGGCCAAAGCGCAAGAGAAAGGCTGTGCTGCTTGTCAGCAAGACAAGTGAAGAATTCTTCAAGCAGCCAAGGAAGATATCACTAGAAATTATTTGATGGAATTGATAAAGGGGAAATTTCAGTTTAACATTGTGATGTTCTTATCAGTGTCACCAGGACTGGTAAGACTTGTTCAACTGTGTAATAATCATCCAGGAAAACAGATGAAGTTTTGTCACATTAAAAATGGAAGAATAATTTGACACATCATTCAGACATATACTTTCTGAAACAGTTCTGCACTGACAGGTTGATAGGACAAACTAGCTCTATTCCAGAGCTGGGGCCAGCTCCTTATCTGCTGTATATCAGCATCTCTTCTCTGAAATCAGGAGAGCAATCTGACAGCTTGACATTGAATTTCTGTGAGGCTTAATATCTACCTACAAAGCACCTCCACTGAAGTCTCAGAGGGATTTTGACTCTGCAACTGTGCAACATGAAAATTTCTAAAATAGTTAAAAACTCAAATACATTAAAGAAATAAATGATTATTTCCTACTAAGATATCTCTATGACAGTGAAAGGGACCTGATGTCTGTGAAAACTCCAGGTCACTCAAGTCCTTGATGGAATTAGGAGAATAGATGTTTAAAATAATGTTGAAACACTCCTTTTCTTAAATGCAAAGCAGATTTCAGGAAAAAAAAAAAAAAAGTTGTTTCCCATTTCAAAGTATTTTACCTGTGAACTGAATTATTTTCTCTCTCAAAGAAATGACAGCTCTGTGAAAAAGGACTTGGTATTAGGGTACTCATTACAGGGCAATTACAGTCTACAGCCAAGGCGGTTCTGGAACTCCCATGAAAATCTTCTGCCACTTTTCCACTGGTCACAGATCACATTTTCCAGGCTGAAACATCAGAAAACTGATAAGTGAGTGATCCTTAAAGAGTTTTCCTTCATCTTTTGCAACCTGCAGGGAAAGGGCTTCTCTGAGATCCAAAAGCTCACTGATGGTAAACGGTTCAGGTGAGACCATTTTCTCCAGCAAGTTTTATCCTCTCTGAAGTTAAACCCACTGAACTGAGTGCTCAGTTGCTGTTTGAAGGGGAAGGGAAGAAAGAAAAAAGAATAAAATGCAATCTTTCTCCAGCTCAATCCAAATGCTTTTACTGTGGACCTTGGAAACTGATTGCAATTTCAGTCAAAAGAGCTTATCTAGCAGGGGCTGCTGTTTGCTCAAAAAGCATCCTGACCAAGGGATTGTGTACAAAATGCACCCCAGAAGGATTAAATCCAAGTGGGAGGCTCACTTTGCTCTGCCATGTGGTTTGCTCCAGAACAGGAGGTAGTAGTACGTTGCAGTCTGTTACCAGCAAAGGCAGGATCCACCATCTTAAAGCCTCACTTCACTGAGTCTGTGAGAAGTGAGGAATGAGGCTGGAGTTCTCACTGTTTCCCTGCTTGGGCACATGCTTGACAGCTCAGCCAGGCATCTCACCCATGGCATTTCATCAAAGCTTCCATGTCCCCCACAACTCCAAACACAGGCACACACAAACACCCACAACATCCAGGAAATAATAGCAGTGTGCTGACAAAGGTTGATTGTGAAGCATGCTGTCTTAGCAGCAAAAGCCCTTCTAAATGCGCACAAATGTTTTCTGTTAGCAAGATCTAACTGATGATGCTTACTTATAGGAGGCAAAATTAACAGTAAAGGAAGACAAGGTAAAAAGAAGAGATCATGATTTGACTATGCGATATCACAGGAAAAAGGGATCATCCTCTATTTGGGAATAACAATATATTTAATGTATTTGGGTAATTTTCCACCACTGTGTTTGCACTCAGCTGTGGAAGATAGGAGACTGATAACTTTGGTCTTTGCACTGTAATTTTCTATCAGCAGGGCACATGCAATAAGACACGTTTATTTTACTTGCCACTCATTTATCACCTCAACTAGAAATATTCCTAAAGAACAGCACTTGCATTGTAGCAGCTGATTAAAGACTTTCATCAGAATAGACGCATGAGTCTTCACTTTCCCCCAGCACTGAGCTCTGTGGAGCTGCTGTCAGTTGGAGCTGAGCATGGCTGGCCTGTGTGGAAGGGAGAACACCTTCACCAGAGCCACAGGAGACCTCCTCACCCACCCTGCGCACGTGAGGGGCAGCAAGGAGAGCTGGAGCACATCCGAACAGAGGAAGCAAATGTATGAGTTTCCAATGTTTCTTTTCCTAGAGTCCTTGTGATAGATCCTAAAGGACAACTTGGGATAGAACTAAACAGCTCTTCTATAAATCCAGACAAAATAAGAAGAAAATGAGGTGTGACTGATCCTTGCTGAACACAGAATACTTGTCTGGCTGGACAGTGGGTCTGCGGCTGTGCAGTTATTCCTTTACAATGTATGTCCTGACAGATATTTAAATGTATGCCCTCCCATGGCTAGGGGAGACAACCTCTTGATTTTTGTTCCATTATAAACAGACCAAACACATTTTTTTGTCATTCATTAACTCTCTAATATTTTTTAATTTAATCTCTTCCACTTTCAATTAGGAAAGCCTTTGAGATTTGAGTTGTTAGTCAGGCATGGGGGTCCTTTGTTTAAGGGCTTTTTGCAATGGTTTAATTAGTAATCAGACACTTAGCTGCTTCGCTCAGAGACCCTGTCAGAAGAAATAGTGATCCTTTGATATTAAGTTTGGAGAAGCAGATTTCTACTGATATTTTATGAGCTGGGATAGGTTTTTTGTTGTTGTTGTTGTTTTTCATTCTCAACGCTGCTAGCATTAATATCTTCATTTTCTATTTCTCCTCTGAACAGGTATTCATTCTCTCCAACCTTGGTCAGCCAAACTTGAAATTTTCCTTAGTAAAACAAAAAAACCATGACTTTTTAAGGTCAGAGGTGACCATATGATCACATAATACAGCACTGTAGGAGACACAGTGAGGTCTGTATATAAAAATTACATTGTAAACCTACATTGCAATAACCAGAACCATATCTCATAACCTCATGGCACCAGGACGTGCAGTTAGCTGCTGAGATGCTTATGAACTGCACATGCATTTTTCTGCCTAAATTTGCAAGCACATGTTGAAAGATGTATGTACCCAATGCACTTTGAAGCATCTTTTTCTCTGCTGTAGAAAATAATTTTCATTATGCAAAAATCTTTATATTATATTTCAAACCCTTCATTTTAACACGTAGAGCCCTTCCCATGTGGGAGGATAGGGATCAAAGTTCACAGTATATCCACAGACCAGATGAAGTTGTTTTGTTTCAATGCATATAGTGTTATCATGGAAGAGTTGACAGTACAGTTATCAATTGAATATTGTAGTTTTTAACACAGGTACATGTATATTTTCAATTTTAAACAAGGTGTATACTACAGAAATAAAATTGATCAAGCTAGTTAATTAATGCTTAGAGATAGCTGAAAAATAAATACTAGCTTAGTTCCTGCAGTAATGCTGACATTCAGAATTATTTTCTGTTGTGAGCATACCTTAAATACAGAGGCATAATCTGAAAGGCTGTTAAGAAATACTTTAAGAAAATTCTAGGAGGCTCTGAATGTTACATTTTGAAGTACCTCATTGCAATTATAGTTTCAGTATTTTCATCAGAAATGTAATTGACTTTTTATAGAATCACAGAATCATGGAATAGTTTGTATGGGAAGGGACCTTCAAAGCTCATCTAGTCCACCCTAGGGACATCTTCAACTAGATCAGGTCACTCAGAGCTCCATCCAGCCTGGCCTGGAATGTTTCCAGGGATGGGGCATCTACCACTTTTCTGAGCAACCTGTGCCAGTGTTACACCATCAGTATTTTTCTCATGGAAAACTTTACCACCAGTATTTTTTTAATGGAAAACTTTTTTTTAAGGAATCCTTATTTGCTGTTGGGAAAACTTTCTGCCTAAAATACTTAAAACTGTGATACTGCTGATTATTTAAAGTTTAGATATTGTGAAGATTACATAGAACAGATAAAGTATAATCCATATCATGTAGCTTTAGGGACTTTTTTTTTTTTTTCATGAACAGCTAAAGCTGTTAAAAACTGCTTTGCTGCGCTGGAAGTGAAGCCTCTGGGATGGCATGTGTTCTGTGCCCAAGTGGCCCTGAGGAATTAGTCACTAGGATTTCAGATGAAGTTAAAATAGCTTAAGGCCATTATAGGTCATTTTTCTAGGCAGGCAGGATGCTTTCAGCATCTCAAGCATCATGAGGTACCAGGTACCTTTGCTGCTTTGGCCAGATGGTTGAAGAAGGGATGACGGGGAAAGCTGAGCTGCTGCACTGGCTCTCTTCCTTACATCTTGGTAGCTGGGGAGGAGACACTCCATGTGTCAGCTATTTTTCCAAGTATGGCTTGCTGAAGAGAGAGGTAAATGAAGTGAGAAATATCTACGGGATGATCAGATCCTCAGCTGCAGGACGTCAGTATGCTCCCACTGAAATTTGAATTATTCTGCATGACGCTGGATAAGCATCTGTGTTCTTTTGGTCTGGTCAGGTTTAGGAAGCTAAACTGATAGATTTAAAACACATTATCAAATCAAGAGTAGAAGACAGTGGCAGTGATTAAAACCACGATGATCCACTTTATGCCTTTTATACTTTAAAGAGGGTGAGCTAGGTCATAAAGTTTAAGTACTCTTGGTCTATAAGATAGCAAATTTTTAAGGCAGCACTATAGAATGCCATACGAGAGACCTTCGCAGATCTGGGAGAAATACAAGTAACCTAAAAGATGCTGGCTATATATATTACTGAAATTCAGTCTTTGAGCTACCTGCTAGGAATGCTTGAAAGAGTGGCAGTGATGGTCAGTTGCTGATTTATGTACTAGAAGCATGCTCTCAGGGGAAAAAAGTATATTCTGCCCTTTGTATAAGACCTCAGTATTACATCACAATAGTTTTAATAAAAATTATGCTGACAGTATTGCAGAAGAGGTTAATATCAATAGTTCTTCTAATGGAGGGAAAGTAAATATCTAAACATCCGAGCTAGATTATTGCTGGCTAGTATGTGTGTGTGTGTGTGTGTGTGTGTGTGTGTGTGAATGAGCACGTGTGTGACCAAAATGACCCGTTTCCCCTGCAGAATGCACCACTGGGGATAGAATGATACAGGGAATGGCTTATGGTCTGTGTGTCTGATGGTAAAAATCAATGACTTGCCTTATTGAAAGGTGCCCTCAGGGGCAAAAAGCAGTGAATAGCTTATTAGTTTGTGTGTGCATGCTGGCAGATGATAAAGCAGCATTGAAATCAGTCATAGACCATAATAAAGTACCCATCCCCATCTTAAAGCTAGTGTGTACTTCTGTCTCAGGGGAATATGCCTCCATTAACCCAAACTGTGCAGTAACTCATCTTTAACCACAGTACAAATATGCAGTAGAAGAGGAACCAATAATGATTTCTTACGGTTACTGATGCAAAAAATATAGCAGATAAATTACTGGTGTGCAGGGCAGGAATCTTTCTGGTGTAATATTCCATAATTCTATTTTACTACTCTCTGGAATGGTGTAGATGGACTCCAGCTGAGCATCTGGCAAGACACCAGAAATGTTTTATGCAATTCCAGAATAAAAGAGGAAAACATGGAGTGATGCAACAAAGAAAAGATGCAAGAGACAGAATGTTCTGATCCTTTTTCCCATCAGTGAACTCTGTTTCAGAGTTTATTCAGGTCATTCAGATACATAAGACCCACATACAACTGCATTGTCACTGAGGTATTCATTGACCTTAAAATGTTGTCATGCTAGGCATTACGTGTCATGCCCTGAGATGCTTTGCTTTGATGGCGTACATCTGATTAATGCCAATAATGCCTTCAGTAAACATAACAGCCATGTAATGTGAAGCTTTCCCATAAGATCACTAGGGTAGGTGTAGTGATGGATTCTCTTGGTTGCAAGGTGAAAGTACCAACTTCAGTAACTATTTTCATGCTTTAAGTATTTTCTCAGAGATGCTGAGGCATCTGTGCTTGTATCCATGGATATCCAAAACTGGTACAAAATGTGTCTTTTTTAAAGGACTTGACACTTCAAATATGTAGTATTTTGTCTTGAAATATGTCACAGTGATGGCCATATGGGGCAGAATAATTCCCTTAGCTGGAGTAACTGATGTGTAGCATTTATTAAACAGATGGATAGACACATGTACACTCACACACAGATCTGCTAACATTATGTTAGTTGTGGCACTCCCTGAAGGACCTGCCTCTGGAAACCAGAAGCAGAAATCCTGTCATCGTATTGTTATGTATAAGGTGCTAATGGCTTGCATAATGGAGCTTCTAATAAAATGCTGTACAAAAAGAATTAAGCATATAGTACAGCAGTTGCATCCAGAAAGTCAATAGGACTTTTGCACCACTTAGGCACTTGTTCTTGTCACAGAAATTTCTGAACTTTCCATTGCAGTTGCCACTGAAGAAAGAGCCATCAGGCTATCTTTGCAACCTTGCTGGTCCCAAAGGAGCCTCACAGCAGGAGTTTACCCGGTATAAAGTCAAGGGAAGCAAGAGTCAGTCTAAGCAGCTGGATTTGACTGAGATTTGTAAGTGCTCTGGAAAGAAGGGGGTGGGTAGGATAAAGATACCCGAGTTGAGAAATCTACAGCTAGAAATTGTCCCTTTTTCTCAAGGAAGTAGGCTTTATCTGGTACAAAATATGTGCATCTTATATTTAGGATAATCCTTCACACTTCATCATAAGGTAAAACATTTTCCCCTTTCTACTGTGGTAGATATCTAGGGCTTTACTGACTGTACAGTTTAATTCAAAAGAAAAACAGGAAAGAACAACAAAAATCCCCATAAAAATCATCCATTGCAAATTAAACCTGTGAAAAACAAATGACAATTGCTCTTTATTAGCTACTCACAAGTACGAGTTTAAGAGAAAACAACAAATCGTGATGTAACCAGAAAAACTTCTGCAAAACATACCAGCAGTCCTGAAAGAAATGTCATACGTCAGATGGAAGTGAGTGCCTGAAATGTTACATTCTGCTTTGCAAAATAGCAGTTGCACAGCCTGATACAAAGGTTTTTTTTTTTTTTTTTGGTCATCTTTTTGTTGCTTTTTTGTTTGGTTGGTTGGTTTCACAGGTATACATTCAGCATGCTGCAAAGTACCACTGAAGAAATAGAGCACTTGTGCTCTTCTCTTACTTTGTCTCCTTCAGAACAAGTCATATGTGATATTAAGCTGAAAGCATATTCAGTTATTTGTTACATCATTCCCCTGTATAAAGCACTTTTTTTTGGGGTGGTCTACAACTTGAACAAGCCACTTCTGTGAGGCATTTTCCCACCAGCTATGCAGGGATAAAAGCATTTACAGCACTAGCATGTTGTGAGGACTGATTGTGAAGAAAGACTGGAAAATGGTTCATATGCCTGGCAATATGGAGCACATATGTATCTAAAACATATTAATAATGATGTGCTTTATGTGAATATATTATATAAAACACGCTTGAAATTTGTCAACTTTGGGCCTCTCCATTACAGATCAATCTTTTCCTTATCATTGCATTTGAGGCTTTCAACACGATCATGAAAGGATTTCAAATAGCACTAGGAGAATATATAGGTGAACAGAAATAAAGGAATGGGAACAGCACTTGGAAAAGGAAGAGGGGTCTTTCTGTAAAGGAAACTGGTTTTTATCTCCTCACAGCTGACCATATGCTGAGGAGTGTAGGGTATTCCTGAGCTAAACATGCAGCAGGGAGCAGCAGATAGAAAGGCAAAAACGAATCCATCATTCCTGCCTTATTTTTTTAGAGGGGAAACAACAATCTTCCTTGTACTGGTCCATGGTTCCTCTAGTTCCTTAAAAGATACATAGTGGTTTTGGACTTGTTACAACACAGACTGACAGAATTAAAATGACTGTGTTGCCAATATGGACAATTTTCCAACAGGTTTCCCCAACTAAGAGTAACACGCAATCAAGAAGCTCAATTACCCTATACTTGATTATAATGCTTCCTGCACAGAAAGTTCATGCCAGTAACCACATTTGCCCAGTGCCTGTCTCCTCTTTTGAAAGGAAAAGGATGACTGATAGCCCCACCTGAAGACTGATCCAAAGCCTACTGAATTCAATGGGTGCGTTTATGTTAACATTTCAAATGAGATCAGGCTTATCCCTTTAAAACAAATCTTCAAGTTTCCTCCATTTACCGTGCTTTAGTTTGCTCTTGGAGAGCACTGGATTCCTTTCAGATGAAACTAAATCGGAAATGCACGCCAGCAGCGTACCTGTGCATGCCAGTTCCTGACAGGTCAGTCCATGAAACTAGACTTGAGCTAATCTAAAGTAACCCACCTTTCCCAAACACACACCCTCTGTAGGTACCAGGTGCACAGCAGACACTGTTTCAAGCTGCAGATACGCGCCTATTGTGCTGCCCTCCTTGTGAATGCAGATACAGCCAAAGAGATTCCCTTCTGCACACCTGGCCCCTGCACAACCTACCAAAATTGAAGGGAACCCTGCACAAAAGAAGGGGACGATTAGGTAACATTGTAAGTCATGACCTAGGTTTCTAGCTAAAATGGGAAAATACATTTTGGTTTTCTCTAATTGAATCTTTCCTCAGGAGCTGCAATTTCAAACACAGCAAAGTAAAATAAATGTAAAAATCGTTGTGGACACTAACATCTTTTCTTTTTTCCTAGGAACCTTGTAATAAGACTATCTTGATTCCCTAAGGAGGTAAATTTGATATTGCTCCAGTGTGAATCCAGACCCCTTCTGGATATTAATCCACTTCACAAAGTCATTACGAATAATTTAACACAAAAGCAGCCTCTTTCCTCACAAGACAAAGCACTGAGGCTGAAGCATTTATAGAGCACTGTGAACAACATACTGTAGCTGCCTTGCCTCCATTTGGACTGAGTATAAATAAGGAATTTTGGCTGCAAATCCTGTCAGTCTCTTAGTCTTATTTAGCACAAATATTCAGGAAAAACAATGATAATATCATTTGGCTTTTTTTTTTTTTTTTTTTTTTAATAGTGCTAAGTCAACGCATAATTACTGGAAACGATTTTTGGCTGCATTTTAGATGAGCATTTTGACAAAATATAATATTGGAAACAATCTTTATCAAACATTCATGTGTAGTGTGAGAGATAAATAAAAGGAATCCATAATTCATACGGCAGAGTGTATTACCAAGTGTGAATAAGAGGCTGAATTTAAATGAGGAAGTCTGAACAATATTTTCTGCGAGGCATCTGCTTTAATCATTTACATTATTCACTAGGCTTTCCAGAACTGTAAATCTTAAATATATATTTGTGTTTGTGAGAATGTGTATGTAAATACACACATATATGCACACATACACAAAGGGTTATGCACATCCACATGTCAGCACATATTCAGGCAGATACAGAAATATGTTTGTATACAAAGACACAACAGCTTAGGGCCTGATTCTAAAATCATTCTATGTGAATGTAAAGATTCCTATTGACAATGATGGATTTGAAGATCAATACCTTAGTGACTTGGTTTTTCCCTTCTTACCCCAAGTTTGCAGCTCTATGAATCAGATTAAAGTAAAAAGAAAAACAAGCCTTTATTTACTCTAAAATAACTGAAACATTTACTTAGTTGATGACACACACTACAGAAAAGCAAAAAAACCACAGTGAATCCCTCTACACTGAGATGAAATCCTAACGACCTTTCTGTCAGCCATTGTATCTGATTGACATTCTTACCCAAATTGTGTTTTCAGGACAGGCTCCCTGTGTGTCAGGGTACAAAGACAAGAGAGACTCTTGGGTGAGGAGCTGTCAGGGGCTTGGTCACAGCTGGCATGGGCCCCATCCAGGTCCAAGGCTTCCCATACCCCACTGACTCAGAAAGAATTGAATCCTCCTCCTAGTGGTTGTCCCTGCCTAATTTGACTCTGCCTGTGCCATTTAGATGTTAACTCTTGCCAAGGAAGCCAAAAGAGTCACTTAATGGCTGCTGGGTGCTTCATTCAGCCCTAAACAGATTCTTGGTCCTTCATGGTTAAGCAGGCCCTCTTCTCAATGGGCTTTCAAATCCAAGAGCATTTATTTTTGTCATTGTTTGTAACATAATGCTTAGATGTTACATAATCTACTTGCATATTTAACACCTTCATAAAGTTTACGCATATAGCAGTTACTAGCTCATTTTTGATTTATAGGAGGGCAAGTGAGGCTGATAATGAGTTTGATGGCTTGCTGTTCCCCACCTGCATTTTGGAGGGACATCAGAATAGGTTTTTTTTTTTTTTTTCCAGTTACGGTTACTATGTACAGTCCAGTCCTCTTATTGAGAATCCCTTTCAGAGACTTGCTTAGGACAGTGTAGTACCTGAGGAAAATTCATGATGGCAAATAACAAAAGACAAAGTCCAGCACTAACTCAGGTTCAGGGTCTGATGCTCACATATAGATTCTGACATTTCATCCTACATAAGGAGCATCCTCTGTGCCAGCTTCTCTTTAACTATGTCATCTGCAAAACTAATCCTTGTATTTCTGTGTCCCAGTTTAGTGGCTGGTAAAGCAATGTCACAAAACAGTAGCTGTCACTTTGCTTCAGGGGAAGGCCAGAGGACTAGAAATAGCTGGGTTGTACTGCAGGGACAAGGTCCACCTCTTCTGATGGGGCTCAGAGATCGCCTGTTTAGAGAGATCTGTCTCCACTCTTTCCATTACTGTTCGTTTGTTACAAACATTTTTTATTTTTCTTTTAACAGAGCTCTGGGTGTTGCTTTTTCATTCCTTCCACTTCCCACCCCTTTCTATTTCATAAGAATGTGTTTCTTGATTCTAGCAGATCTGCTTGCCAGATCAGGAACAGCTGGTATTGCTGCACAGGAGGTTGTCTTACTTCGGTATGCATGTGTTGATTTAAATAATTGGTACTTTCTTGGAGGGTAACAGTGAATGAACCATGGAAGAAAAATACCAAAACAGTGCAAATCTTTCTCAATACAGCATCCACTGAGTTATATAGGCCATATTAAAAAAAAAAAAAAAAAAAAGAAATCACCATTTTAAATTATGTACAGCAGACAAGTTGATGAGGAATCATGCATGAAATCCATGCACTCTGAAGACCAATGAAAAGAAATTTCACCTCCTTTTATGAAGCTGAGCCCAAGTGATTAAAATTATTGTACCCTATCATTTTAACTCTCTTTTCTCTAAGCTTTCTTTAATGGTGCCCTCTTCCATGCTTAAGCAAAATGATGAATTAATTCAGTTTCTCCCCTGTGGGGCAGAAGAAAAGCGAGATTCAACACAGCCCATTCTGCCAATATTTCATTCACAAGGCACATTACATTTGCCCATTTTTTCCCCTTCTTGATTGTTTTATATTGTTATCCTGAGGAATGTACACAGATCATAGAATTTGTGAATGTGAGACATTTTGATGACACAAAAAGTCAGATACACTGCAAAATTGTGCAACATAATTTGGAACAAAGCACTGCTGAGAGAACGGGGTAGAAGGGCAGGCACAGATTTGCTAGAAGAGAAAAAGGAGAGGAGCTCACCCTCCACTAATACTGTCCTGTCCAGGGTATAGACTATTGAAGCAGTTGTATAGCTCTTACCTCTTCCAGTGTCCTGGTCACAGCTGCATCCAGCAGTCGTCCTTTGTGATATTTGACTAGTCCCTTGGGAGTATTGACACTGCCCAACTTTAGCCCTTTGACTGACATGGAAACCTAGGTTCTGGCTGTATCCCAGCTGCCCCTTTCTAGTACCTGTGATGGTATCCTCAAAGTCAAATGCCCTGAGCATATCTAGTCTGTGGAATGATCTTCAGGGTTCTTGCATGCTTCCTAGCTGGAACTCCAGGAAATGTAACTCGGAGCCTTTAAAAAATGCTCCAGGGCTTGGATGAAGCATATCTCAGAATGTCCCTGGTGGGAGTTGCCTGAATTCACCAGTCCATGTCCCACAGGGCTTTGTGGCATGGCGCTCACCACTGGGTCTTCACAAAATGTCCTACCACTCCAAACCACACAGTATCTTTTCAATGGCTCTATGGCACAGGCAGAACATGCAGCGTTTTCACACACCTGATCATCACATCAGCATCTAGGTCCACTGTCAACTTCTTGCCCAAGGAATGGGGATGAGAGGTAGTTTTGAGGTTGGGGTGGTATAGGTACTTCTCTTCAACAAGTTATATTACTCCTGAGGACCTTTTGGAGAACTTTTCTGAAACAGCCACTAACTAACATGGACTAACTTGGTTTAGAGTCTTTGATGAAAAGCAGTTTTCTATCAGAATTATAAACAGAGTGAAATTGACAATAAGGCTATGAAGAGTCACTCCAAGTTAGATTTGGGTGCATTCCTGACTCAGGAGTGAGCATCCACTGTAGATGGTTGGACTAAATGATCCTGAGGTTCTCTTCCAAGTGAAATGATTCTATGATTCTATCATCCATCATTCAGACTCTTGGCACAGGGCAAAACATCGTCACTTGATGCAGCCTTTGTCATGGTAATTGATGACTATATTGTCACATCTTTTCAGTAAATCACATCTTTCCAAAAACTGCCAAAAAGGTCTGGGTTGACTGCATCAGGGCCATGGAAGTCATCAAGCAGGGGGAGAATAGATTGTGACAGTGGCACAGGGCACCCATATGTTCCTGAAAAACATTTGCTTGAGTGCCTTTTTTGGGAGGGTCAGTCAGCATAGGAAAATGACTGATAGAAGTGGGCATGTCACAAACTGTGTATTAGGCAGATGAGTGAAGTAGAGATGAATCCTAGAAGGGAGCTTAAAAAACTTAGCTATTGAAAGGTTTGTCTATGCATGTGATATATAGGTGGGATTCACTTTGGATAGGTAGGTGTCCTAAAAGTTTGAAGTGTGAGTTTGCAAGGGTGCTGCAGCTCAGGGAACGATCACTGGTGGAGACCCCTAGTCAGTGTCAACATGACTATTATGACTAAATGATGACCCACAAACTAGAGATAGCCTGTGGACGTCTTTCCCTGACCTGCCACTTGGAGAAGATGAGAGGTGGCTTGAGGGCAACATGAAAATCCTCCTTTTGTACTACAAGAGTCAGCTAGGCAACATGAAAAGAAAGTGAACAATGCCTCCAGATGTTGACCAATAAAACAAAGGAGATGTCCTTAATCATGTTTCCTAGCCTTAACAGTAGCACCTTAAAGGGAAGCAATTTTAATGTTTTGAGAAATGAAGAATGATCCAGCACAACTAAATCCATAACTGTGAAGGTTAAACGAAGTGTATGCCACTTTGTTTGTATGGCAAATTTCTCCTTAAGTAAAATAATTCAAGCCTATACATACATTCATGAAATAACAGATTTAGATATTCTGCTACAACTTGCACAAGAGCAATGTTAAAATGTAGTTTTCTAATAAAGATTCACCTGCATAAAGAATGGCATACTGCAGCCTAATAAACCTACCCCTTCTACATAATTATGTAGGAAGCGTAATATTCTGTTGCCCTGGTCCAATGTTCTCCTCCCCATCGCACACTCAAACATACATAGATTCTATTTGTAATTAAGAGGAAAATTCTCTGTATTAGTTTTCTTCGCACTTTAGAAAATAACAGAGAGATTAATTAAGAGGTCTGTATTTCTATTTCAAGGTTCATGTACTTTCACTGAGCACATCATGCTTTCAGAATCTGTCGTGTCAGCAGAATTTCTTATTTCAAAACACCGACATTTCTCTTCCTTAAATTTTCCTTTCATATATGCAATTACTAAACGTTTGTGAGTAGTTAGGAGGCCCAGACTCACCTGTTAGAAAACAAAGGTCAGGGTCTGCTGTGCTGTGGATGTGTGCAAGGGAGGCTGCACAAACTTTATAAGACCAGGGGATGCTGACTGAAGAGGCCCTTAGGTCTTAGTTGTCACCCTCTAAGCTGTTCTGGAAAATCTGAGCTTGGTAAAACCACCTATATCTTCACCAATGGAACATCGCCACATCAGCTAACGTGCCTGTGCTTCCCATAGCTGATACGGCCTCCAGGCATTCTACTAGAATTTAGATGGGCGCTGTATCAGAGACATGACTCCTTCTGCAGCCCTAGATGTTAGTCATCTTCACATGCTACATTTGTAGACATAGGCTTGGAGAAGTAATGAAACCTCCTGCAATAACCTAAAACCTGCCACCTTTTTGTTTTCCTTTTTACAAATTTAAAATAATTTCTCTAGTTAATATCAAGAATCACCCAGACATCTAACATGTTACAAGATTTTGCTCTATTGACTCAAGTAAATTATTCCATTAACTTAGAAACTGCTTAAAAGCGCTCCTATGCATGCAGTTAAAATTTGCGTGGCACATACACATAGGGAAAAAAAAAAAACACAAAACAAAACCAAAACCCAAAGCTTTACCTGACTGAAGCACACTGTTGTCTTCAAATATAGACTTTCATTAGCAAACCAGGCAAATGAATGGAAAACACACCTTTCCCTCTAATTATTATCTTCTATGCTGCCTTTTTCTACTTTTTTTTTTTTTTTTTCATATTTTCCAACAGGTGAACACTCCTATCGAGAGGTCAATATATGTAGGTCCTAATTCTAAGAAATACTTATTTTTGTGCCTAATTTCTGTACAGGAGTAGAGCCACCAGGTGTGAGAGTGAGACTGAACAACAAGGGCTTTGATATAAACCATTTAGTCCTGTTCAACAGAAATCCTTGAGTTTTGATAAGTTTACATCTTTCCTTAAAGATAAACAGAGATTTAAATGGCCACCCTGAAGAGGAGCCTCAGTGTCTGCAAATGAATATACAAAAAGCAAAAACCAGCAGAATTATACTCTCCTCCACTTGTGCCCAGAAAAATATTTCTCTGCTGTTGTACCGTAACTATAGTTCTGTGAAATGGGAAGTGATCTCTCTAGAATGAGAGAAATGTTATCTCATGACAGAACTGGATGGAGACCGTGAGCCTGACTTCTGCCTGTTTAGTTTCTAAGCAGCTGAGTATTTTCAGTAACTCCCATGGGGATCTGCAGGCGTCAAGAGCACTCACTCACTAATAAAGGCATTGGCAATCAGGTGCTACGGGGCAAAGTTGTTCAGTGGACTCTTACAACCAAGAATTTAAACTCAAGGTCAGAGTTAAAATGAAGAAAGGAAGGGAACAATTTTCTAGCAAGGCAGGGGCCAAGGAACTGCACTTTGAAGTTGCAGCAGTTCTTTCATGAGGACTTTCTTGTTGACACCATCAACATACCGAGTTCTCAGGAGTGCAAAAAATGCTGCCATTAAAACAAGGGTAGTGCCAGAAGCAACTGATCATTCTGGGATGTGCTTACAAAGGCACCATTTTTGTCCATCAAGGATAGGGTTACTTTATATTGTCTTGAATGATATTTAATATATAGTTATTGCAAATAAAAGACTACGCAGCATATAATAATTGACAGACCTAGATCCAACCATTTACTTTACAGTGTGTCACTTGAAAGTTCTTGAGAAATAAGAAATGTTTGGGTTTTCCTTAAAATAGATTGCAGTGAGGTATAATAAAGCCAATGTAAACTGTCAATACAGTTGTAGCTAATATGCAGCACATAAAAACATCTGGGATCAGACTCTGAGATGAGCTCAGCACCTTCAGTTTCACCGCCACGTATAACATTGCTTAAAAGCTGAGAAAAGTAACATTGTTGACATGTATTAGCAAATACGTTCTAAAAATGTTTTAAAGGCCTAAGTCAACTGAGCGTACGACAAAATATTCACTGACTGATCCACACTAGATGGTGTGAGTATACTGGAATACACAGATTAGCATATGATAACACCATAGCTTTAGGCAAGCCTGGATGGTAAGTATAACCCAACAGCCTAGCTCATATTCAAGAAAATGCAGTGGACATTATTCCCCAATAATGTGGAAAGCAGTTAGAAAGTTCTGAGCATCATTTTAAGTTATGCATGCCAGAAAATTAAAAGACAAGTACTAAATCAAAGCAAATTTAAGACTCACAGGAATGAGGCATCGCAAAAGAAAAGTCTTGCTCCCGTGAGAGAAGCTGCTGTGATGCTGACACATTCCTGTCTTGCTCAGCCCCTGTGTTACATTGCCATAGTCAGTCTTGGGCTGACTTGGACATTCACAGGTGATACACCTCAGACAGAGAATGCAGCTCTGGAGAACAGCCAAATTAGGTAACCAAGCTAGAAATATAATTTTAAATTTTTTTTAAAGGACGGATAGATTTTTGTGAAATAAGATTTTTTTTTTTTTCCTGGAACATTTTCTTAAATATTTTCAAATCTAAAATATTTTCCAATAAAAAAAGTTAAAATAAAAATTTGTGATCATCCTCATCTGACATGCATTGGAAAAGCCCAATGATTGTATCAAGAATTATTCTGTCTGAAGCCTACTTGCTCTGCTTGAGAAAGGTCCCAATGAGACAATGTTCTTTGGGCCTTTTTCTGATTTCCAATTGTCTTCTCAAAGATCAGAGAGTCACTTGGCAGTCCTTCTCTCATTATTGAGAGATGGAGTTGGAAAGCATTGTTATTAAAACATTATTTTTAAAAAAAGTATTAATAATATTCCCATTGTTTAATGTAGATTGACTTTAACATATTAAAATGAAATTTTATGCCTACACCAAAGAACTGTTATAACAAACATAATTTACAGAAAATAATTCATGATAACTTAATTAGCTCTTTGTTTCCCATTGATTCACCATGGAACTGTGAGATGTTTTGTCACAGATTTGCAGGGAATGAAAAAAATCAGAGATGTAGTGATGTGTTTTGGAGAGCAATGAAAATTTTGCACTTTCTAAGTAGACTTTAACAACCTGTCAGCCAAGGGAAAATCCCCATGTCTTCTAATCTTAAACAACATTTTGGGAAAATCCTGTTGTCTCTTCCCACTACAGCTTTCTGTAGCTGAGACTGAAAACTGTTTTCAGTTAATTGTTGGGTCCACCTAAGTATTTATCACCCTTCTAAGTCTGCCTTTCGAGGTGCTTAAGTAGAGCTCACTGTTAAATTGTACTCTACTGAAGATTTCATTATGCAAACAGTCTCGAGAAGAGAAAATAAAACAGAAACCAGAGCTACTAATTCCAAGTAAGGGAAGCTCGATCTGTCTTTGATCAGTACCAGGACAACAAAGAGCTGGTGCAGATTTTTAGTCACATGCTTTTGCACATTTATGTAAACCAGAGATTGCAGGTGTGTAAGACACAGGCATATATGTATCCCTGTGCATAAGTTTATCCCCATACACCTCATAAATGACACACACACACATGCAGAATTCTCCTTCCTCACCAGTTTGTTTCCACAGGTTTGCAAGGATATTAAATTTTGTTGTTGTTGTTGTTTAAGCCAGAGTTTTTCTGGGATATCTCATTAAAAAAAAATAATTGTTTCATGTTCGTTTTTTTAGGATGACCGGGAGAAAAACATATCATAACACTAATAGTAGTTAGTAGGTTAACCTATTGCTAACATGACTGTAAAATGAGAAAGCTTTTCATCACCAGTTCAGATGGTAGCAAACAAAAATCATTATCTATCTGATGGCTGCTCAGAAATCTAGGAGGGCATGAGTGGAGTATCTCAATCCGTTTCTTAGTGGATAAATATGTATTCACAGCATGCAAATGCTTCTCATGCTGTCAAAAGTCACTAAATTAGCTGTGATCAAGGGTTGATTAGGAGTCATAAAAGATAATCATGTTTTTTTCCTCATCCAAAAAACAACTCTCTACAGAACAGGGCAGTAGTTAAAGGATGATTCTAGCTTTTTTATATGTTCAGTAGAGTTCAACAAAATACACTATGGGCCTGAACCTAAGGCTGTTTTATCTGGCATTTTAACTTCACTAAAATTCGTAAATTTAAGAGTCTTAAACCATAGCTGGTTAGAGATCATGTTTAAACAAACAAATACATTTAGTATAAGAGAAGAAAAATTTTTGTTTCTTGAAGCTTTATCAAGCATGACTCAGACCTGTCAGGCCCACACTACCCATTCATAATTAACTGGCAGCGTAATGAAACATGCACCAGCCATACAATCTCCCGCAAGGATCTCACCTTTCCTTCTCCCTCTACCTTCATTCTCTCATCCCTCGTGCACTGTCTGCTCCTTTAGGAAGATGCCTGGATTGCTTTGTGTCTTTAGAAGCATTTAGTTAACAGGACTAACCTGTAACAATATGACCCATTTCCCCAGAATTTCCCTTACATTGGCTTAGGTTTACTTTCAAAATGTGTGTTAGATGTTATATTAAGCACATTTTTTCAATGGGGAATGGGGAACAAGAAAGCAAAAAATATTTTTTGCTTACATTTATTTTAAAACCTTGGTGTTCCAGGAGGTAGGAAAATCAGGTTATTTGAAGGGTTTTTTTTGTGGGGGGAATAGGAACAGATCACTCAGCTGTCTTCTGGCTGTGTCCTCGGGACTGTGCCCAGTGTTAGTGTACATTGTTCAATTAACATACTTCATGTTTTACGAGGTATGAAGTTGCACCTCATGAGATGCATGACCCTAAGCCCAGTGGGATGTGGCCAAACTTGTCGCATTAGTGGGCTTTCGGAAAACAGTGCTAAATTCATTGCTTTTTTTTTTTTTTTTGCCGTAAACCTGATTCGAACTCAGGTCTCAAGCTGTGAGGCTGGTGTATTAACCTAATGTGCCCACTTGACTCTGTTTTAAGTATCATGATAGATTTCTTTTAATCTGCTGCAGAAAATAAATTGCTGGAGAAGAAAAAATAAAGATTTGTACACTTTAAAGACTAATCACTTTCAGGCACTGTATGGCAAACAGCAAGACTCAGAATGAATCCTTTTACTGCATTACTCCTGACAGCTTACAACCCAGACTATTAAACATTCATCAATAAAAATTTAACATCCCATCTTCCCTTTGATATCCTCAACTGCTCTCTACATAAGACAACAAGAAGGCTTTCCACAGCTCAGTGTGATGGCAGGACATCAAAGCAGCCTCCACAGCCAGCCTGCTTCGAACAGTCTCTTGTATTTAGAAAGTAGAGTTGTCACATGGGAGGGGGGAAAGGAATGCGGGAGATTCTCTCTGGTTTGAATATATATAATCCCTCCCAAGGGGTGCAGTATGTCCATGTTGTTGCTGAGCAGCAAATTGCAATTCACTTTTCTTCAGATAAGTATCTGACAGACCACACAGAAGCAGGAAAGAAGAGCCGGATACTGTCCTTTGTTAAACAATGAGCACTGCATGCCAGGACTTGAACCGCTGGAAAAAGGAAAGGCTTTTGCTTAAAAAATTATCAGGTTTTACGATATCCTGGATTGAACAATTTATTGTAGCCACTGTTTGCTGTAGAAGTGAGGTTTGTAAACAAATAAATACATTTTCCTTTTTGCCGTCTTAATAAGATTTGTGCTTGGCTTTGAAAAGCCAAACAGGAAATTTTCAATGGGCAAGTCCAGTTCAGATCAGCAACCTACACTTTCCGCTACTGAACAAAAGAGAGCTGCAAAATTAGAGCCTGAAATTAAATCTAGAAATTTCAGGGACAAGTTCCCAAAAGAAGATTTTGCACCTCCACCAACCATGCTCATACAGCATTCCCTGGTGGTTTTTAATTTATCCCATGTCTGCCCTGGCCTAAAACAAAAGGACAATGCTGTGTGAATTTGAGGTAGAAGAAAATTTCAAACTTTAAAAAGTTCAGTCTAGGCTGAAGGTTGAGCTCAGTAATGTGATATCCATTTACTCACTTGAAATTTAGGTAACAGATTTCACCCATTCTCAGTCTCAGTCTGGAACATCAACAGGTGAGTTTACCTACTTTGTATGTATCATTATAACAGTGAATTAGCTGGAAATAAAGATGATGTTAAAAATAATTATTTCTTATTTAATCCATTTGGTATGTTTGTTATAAATCTTCAGTTTCATAGGGGTAAAAGATGGAATTTGTGGAACGGCTGCTTGAAAATATACTACTCTCAGGCACTGAACCACATTTGGAAATTGATGATATCTTCTTTGGAAACATTCCCCCTCTGGTTCTCGTTCCCTTTCCCTCCATAAATTCTTTCCACTTCCCTCTCACCTAAATGATGCGAGTTCCCTTTAATCTAGTTGTTTCCCTGGAAATGAAGAGCTGTTGGATGTTGTTTAGAAAGTACACCCTTTGGCCACACTGGGGCCGAATGCAGCTTGTCCCTTATCCTGAAATTAGATCTGTTCATCTTGCAACTAATTTCATTACCACTGGACAGACTGCATGCCAGCAGCAGCACTAGAGCACCTGGCTTTATCTTCTCCCAACTACTGCTGGGCCTCAGTTGTACTTATTGTCCTGAACCTGAACCAAAGCCCATTGTAATTGCAAGACTTCTGTGACACAGGTGGATTTTATATCAGATGGTAAACTGAAAGGCCTTTGGGGTTGATGAGTTCCTAGTTAGTTTTGCCCCATCTGCCTTTCTCCCGCTCATACCTCCTGACATTGGCCATTCTGCCCGCCTGCTGCTCACCTGGGCTGGCCTTGGCTTTCAGGAGCGATGCTCCTGTCTAAAGTCTGCCTGTTCCAGGAGGAAAAAAGGGTTAGAAGCTGGAAAAGAAAAATCCCACAATGTGCATCTTTCCAAACATTTATCGTTTTCTCAGTCACAGCTGCACTACGATGAGGGAAGTAACAGAGTAAAAACGAAGACAGTAAAAGAAAGAAAACAATGTTATATTTTTCAAGACCTGGATTCTTTAGTTTATTTTTATCAGGTGATTGATAACTTCCAGAAACTGACATTCAGTGTGGCTTTTGATAGCATGTTACAGCATCAGCTGGCTAAATAAATTGAATTTACGTCAGCAAAAGGTAGGAAAAGAAGAGGAAGTATTGCCCATAATCATGGATTAATTGACCTGGTTTTGCTTAGCTTTTAGTGATCTGTTTAGAAGGCAGAGTGCTGCAAAGCAAGCTCAGAAAGAACATGTTCCCCGTCTATCTCTCTGTCCTGCTACATAATTAGCAGAGAATCAGAGTTGTTCAGATTCCACATGAACTGCAAGAACACCAACTCCCAGTGTGTTGCTGTATCTTTTTACTCAGCTTTAGTTTCTTTCACCCAAAATCCTTTGCACTCTACTCAATTATAGCACTGAAATATTTGCGGAAGAACAAACTAAGCTTAGGAAAAAAAAAACAAACAAACTATAAAGGCAATAAATGCATATTTTGTCTTTGCTTATAATTAAATTCCCAGTATTTAAAAATTTTCTCTAGCAATAGTAGAAGCAAGCAATATCTTTTACTGAGATGCAAAGGTGTCTGGCATAAAGTGACCAGAATGTTTTAGAAAAGATTAGTGGGCTAAAAAATAAAGGAAATTTATACATTTTCCTATTTTCTTACTCCCCTTTAAGAAACAGAGGTATTTTGGTGTGTATGTTTTTGTTTGTTTGTTTGTTTGTTTGAGTTTCTGTTTTTATTTTCCCCCCAGTTTGGAAATAATTCTGTATTCAGCTAACCAGAGTCTGTCTGTAATTCACTTAAGGGCTTTCTATTGACTTTCAGAGACCAGCAGTCAAATAAGATGGCATGAGAGAATGAAACGATCTGGGTGGGAAGAGATTTCATTTGATTTTGAGAGTCAAGAAGTACCAGAGCAGGAAAATCACGCTTCTTTATGTTGCTTCAGAGATGTAAATGCATGTCGATGCTATTAGAGCAGGCACGGTGCTGAAATCCCATACCTGGCCGTGCAATCAGTAGTGCAGCCAGTGGCAGAGATGCAGCTTTGAGAACAGCACCCAGTGCCTTGTGCGCCTTATGCTACACCATCATTTTTGTTTCAATACCAGTTCATCCTACACTAGGTTTGCCTCTGCAAAAGTCAAATATCTGAACAAAGACTATTCAGAATGATAATTACTTATTTTATGAAAATTTTGGGCATTTCCTAGTGTCAGTCTTGTTTTTATAAAAGCGATATCCTTAAGCATGCATTCACTCCTGAGACCCATGTCAAGAGAAATTTAAACAGGTAGGACACAATTCACCCAACTGCAGTTTTGCTGGGATAGTGACATTAGCACCTTTCATTTCTCTGAAGTTCCTTGGGAATTTTAAAGACAGCTACACATTAGCATATGCCAAAACACAGCCATCCTTTGGAGCAGCCTCTCTTTCTCTTTCTTGTTCTTTCACCCAGTTTCCATTACATTCCTGAGCAATCACAGTGCAAATACTCATCAGGATTTTCAGTTCTTTGAATATGCTAATACTCACTGCTTAAGGGGGTGTGGTATGTGGGTTCAAGTCATGTGGATTTGATTAGTGAAAATTAATCGACTGAAAATCGTATGATAAACATTCCTATTAATAACGACTTTTACTTCTTTACTACCAAAACTGGTGCAGCAGGCATTTCTATTTTTAAGCAGGATGTATTCCTCATATAACAATCACATGATATGCAGAATAAGGCTTTGCTGCAGGGCAGAGCTGCATCTGTTATCTCAAATATATAAGCTGTGACTATAATTTTAAAAGTAAAATTATCTCGAGGTACTAGCTGTGCATACAATTTTGCTTCTCTTGAAGTAGATTTCAGATGACTGTCTGTCCTAACTGCAAAGAAATTTGAGCAGATTCTCAGCACTTTGGTCAAAATCCACACCTGTGCAGAGAGACTGCACAGATCAATGTGTCATTCAAGCCCCATTAAAGTTCCATGAATCTTGTCTCCGCTTGGTTCCTAAAAGATGGTGAGAGGGGAAGGTGCTCAGCATGAAAGGAAAGCAGAAACGTTCTTATATGGTGGGAGTTCACTGTTTTTGAGTGGCTAAGCTGGGTGTTTCGCACAGCGATGAAATAATTATCCAGTTTAAAATTGAAAATATCAGATTTGGAAAAAAATTCAAAGCTACTGAGGCATGTGTCTAGCTAGTTATAATTCTGCCTTGAAGCAATTTTAGCTCTAAATTTGCAGGATGTTCTCAAATTCTTACCATCTTTTCAAATTTTCACCCAGATCTAAGTATCAATGGACATATATTTCACAAGTACCATTAGTAATTTTAATCTTAAATGGTGTTAGTGAGGGTATTGTAGCAATATAATAACCATGGTGAAAATGTAAGCTGCTACTATTGATGTTCAACAGTCAGTCAACACTGACTAACATTTTTGTAGTAGAAGCAGAATATAAAAATAACTCATGACATTAGTGGAATAAGAAAAACATCAATGACACCAACACAGTTGGCAGATTTCACCATGAGTTCTATAGGCAACATGGGGAAAAAAAAACGCATGTTAATACATAGGAGCTCATTTCTCTGCTGGTAAAAAGGAACTTAGGGTTGTGCAGTCTCTCAGACATCAGCCATCAATCTACCCCTGCTTTCAACGTTTCAGCGAAATAGCCCTGTGCATAGAACAAACAGTCTTGTAAAATTCTGAACTCTCACATACTACAAACCTGAACTAAGAAGAAAATGCAAAGAAATTTTCCCATTCGTTTGATTACCAATGACTTCCTTCCAACAGCTTAGAATTGAAAGCATGTTAGCTGCCGTCAATCACTATCATGATTTTTATAATGTTGGTAGCTGTATAGCAGGAATTCAATCAACATATCCACCCTGTTCACACATATGTAAACACAGAGGAGCTGTTTCAGTCATGGTAACCCTAACTATAACAGAGATTAAAAAAACCCACCCTTAATTTTCCCTCCTCCAACTGCTACTGAAATATATTAAGAATGAGAGAATTGAAAATAACTCAAATAGTTTCCTCAGTCTATAGGGAGTGAAGTAAAAGAGCAATCTGTGGGATTAAACAAGTATAACACTGAGATAAACACTATTGTCTAATTCATAGTGCCTGCCTCAGCAAGAAAGGAGACCAGAGAACACAGTATTGACACTTAACCCAGAGCATCTCCAAGAAGCCAGCACTGATCAACAGCCCTGATCAACAGCCCTGATGCAATGCAGTTCCCACAAAGAATGCCTCCCTTAGATAATTCTGATGCGAAAGCTACTAACACACTGCTGCATAAGATAAGAGAGGTTTTGTTTAATTACAGCAGTGGTCCCATGAGGCCACGCTTGCAGGTTTGAAACCAGCCTGCCTGGGAGTGATCACTGGAGTGGTACAGTAGCCCATAAGTTGTCCTGAACTGTTACTAATCACTAGTAACACCAACAGTAACAGTGCTGAATGCTGAGCCAGCTCTGCATTCCTTAAATGTTTGAATATTTCTGTGTGTTCATTTCAAAGTGAGACAAACAGCTTGAGATTCAAATGTCTCTGTTAAGGAGTTAAAGCACAGTTGCTTAACCCTGTATTTGAGCTCATCATTCATGTACAAGCTTCTCCTTTCAGGATGAATTTGGCACATAGTGTGCTGGTCCAGGGATTTCTCACCACTCTATTCACATACACACATTTCACACTGAAGGATCTGGCTGATGTTGAGCTCCAGACCGCCGTGAGTAGCCCTGCACTTGCTGGGCTGGAAACACACTGATAAGGGAGGAATGCTAAAGAGTAGGAGTGGAGACATTGCAGGCATTTAACACAAAATATCTGACCTGCATGTTCCTATACACGGTGTTTCAGAAAGATGGGCCCAATTTGAAATAATTCTGCTTCAAAATTTGGTCCATCTTTTTGAAACACCCTGTAAAATGAGCTGTAAGTAATAAAAGTAAAAAGTGGGCAATATGTCGAATAGTTCATTTTAGTACATTTCAGTTGTTTCTAAGAAATAATGGTGGAGCTGGTGTTTAACCACTGCTCTTGATGTTTTACAGATGTAACCAAGGGCTTGTAGTTAAACCATGAAGCCTCCTGATGTGAATGTTGTTGAAGGGGAATACAGACAGTAGACAAATAATGATATTAAGGCACAGAGTCACAAAGAAAGAGTCACAGCTCTATATCTAGGGTGACATATTGATCCTAAAGACACACTGTCAACATAAGATTGTCCACAGGCCAGACCTTAAAATCAGAACCTGGAGCGTTAGTCAAACTTCATGTTAAGAATCCATTTGAAACGGTTTATAGAGGGTTAGTATGTGATTAATAGATTCTTTAATGCATATTTCAAGCCCTCGTAGCTTTTGTGGTGATTGTAGATGGTTACAGATGCTTCCATGTACATCAGGAGTAAGTGATAAAGGTGGTTATAAGTCACATTTGACCCTTGTATAAACAACATCTAATTATTTATTAAAACATCCACTAATCATTTATTAACTTTTAATACACTATAAACAGAGCTCCTGGTTCCACTGCTGACTTGTTGTCATTTCTCAGAACATTCAACTTCCATAATTATAAAACAAATAAAACAAAATAGGAAGTTAGGTACCCTATGAAAATACTACTGCAATTTAAGGTTCTGTGGTATGAGTTACACAGTTCAGTCACTGTCACAATTACTTCTGCCTTTATAAGAATCATACACATTTATTTGTCACAGAAGAGTTCCATGACACTTAGTTGTCATGAAATAAATTCACAATCCTGATTAAAGCGTCACTGTCATATTTGCTTATAAGGTACACACACAACTTATATTATGCATTAAACATAGACAGGCAGTACCAGCTCAGAAATTGAAAGCATTATCATTATCTCTCTAATGTATACAGAATTGAGACACACAAAGATAAAGGACTAAGTTTTCCTGAGAGATCATCATCTTCTCCTGCAGAATTTGCACCACTGTAGAAGATGCCTGGCTTGATTTTTAAATGATGGGAAGCAGAATAAAATCCAGTGCTCCAGTTTCCCAGTGCTGTGGGACACAGTCATGCTTTTACAACAGGATTGTCCTGTCACTCCTTGTGAATATCAGAGATATATTTAAATAAAGTCATCAACCATTCGGCACTGAGGACACCTGGGACATGTTTAATTTCATCCTCTTTGTAGATTTCTCTGCCTACTTCTGCTAATACCAAATATTAAAAATAATAAAGATGCAAGCCAGGCCTCAAAACGATGGTTTTTTTCTTCAGTTGTTCATTCTGAATTATCTTAAAAACCTATTAGTTTTCATTGACAGTAAATCACATTTTCCAAGATTTCCAATCACATCTTCTGAATGTAGGAGTAAGAACTTTGCTTTGTAAGTTTTCAAATTAAAGTAAAGTTACTTCTGAAAAGATAGCAGCTGCCTCAAGACTTGCTAGAAAATCAAAAGAGGTAGAAATAGTCCATTTTTTACCATTTCTGAACATACATTTTTCTTCCTAATTAAACCAGACATGCTATCTAGCAGATAAGCCTGAGTTAAACTCAACCCCAATGGAATCCAGGGACTGCATATTCTAGACTTTCCTAAGTCAAAAAAAGTTAATGTAATTTCTACAGATTCCTGTAAGCCATCAAGCAAAGATCCACCCTAGCATCTTCAGCGTTTTTATTTTGGGTCTAAGAAGACCCAAGAAGTACACATGAAGAGAAAAGAAAACACACTGAGCTATTTTTACCTCAAAAAGGCTTGACTGGATTTGACTGAAGCACTGGGCAGTGTTCCAGTGGTGAAGTGTCTTATACTATCCAGACTGCTTTGCCCTTTCCTTCACGCAATGCTAATGAGTAACAGAGCAACTTGAAAATCTGAGCACTAAGGTGTGCAGGCATTTGGGTTATTCTACTCCCATCTTGAAAGAATAACGGATTGGAAACTAGAGCTCTACTAAGGCATGGAGGAGCATTAATGGTTTTATACATAATACTAAATCACTAGATGTGTTTCACGGATTCTTGAGTATCAGACAATATTTGATTCCCTTCTCAAACAATTAGACTGAGCATTTACAATTCAGCAGAACACAAAAGTGGAAAGGTGAGTTATCAGGTGTTAAACAAGAAAATACCTGTATACTCTGTCTACACTATGTAAACAGCCTGATTTTTGCAAGCTGTCCAACAAATCAATGCTGAGGACATTCTTAGTACTCATCATGAGCCAAACTATATTTTTATCTCTTGTCTCTGAGGAACATGGCTAACACAATTGTTCTAGAATAATATCCCATGGAGATGTTATCTTAAACATTTATAATATTCTGGAGTAGCTCTTTTAAGATGACAGTGATTTCTACTTTGGAACAGGAAAGTCACGTAGTTAACTCTTCCAGAAGAGTTTGTTCTGCAATAGCTACACTGGTATGTTTCCTCATGTAAACATGGACATTAATGGATTCTCATCAAATGAGTAAATCCTATTTATACTTTTCTTAACCAAGGGAATATTTTCATTCTCAAAATTGACCTGAGTCCACACTTTTGTCCTTCAGTTGCATAAGCCCACTACTTTTCTTCTGTAAACACTCATGTTTTTGTGATTGCTCAGGCATCCAAAAGAAAAAAAGGAAAATTAATCCAAGAAATGAAAAAGGGATTGTTTTCCTCAGGATCAATACCTGACCTGGCTGCCCACAAAGCTCTGCAACATGAGTGCTGACAGAAGAAAAGATGTTACATGTGCAATGAGAGCAGGGATATCCCATTTGGTATCTCTGGGAATTTATATTGGTTGAAAGTAATCATGAAAGTGCACCCTGGCATAATTTCCCTCTCTTTCTTCCCTTGAAATCTATTTTTCTTTTAAAATTATAACACAAAACCTGGGGAATTCGCAATTATAAAAAAAACCCAAGTTATACAGAATCATTGAATTCATGTGACTTTTTTTTTTCCCTATGGGTAGTAAGTTTTTGCTATCAAGATGAATTAATCTAAAATGCAAAAATTTTGATTTATGCATTAGTTCAAACATATAGATTATTAAATGTTGTTTGTAAGAGCAGTGACAAGAGTTGGGTTACATAATGCTAATAATTTGTTTTGATTTACTGGTGGACACCTACGGAGTGACTGCCTGCTGTCAGGTCTTCTTAGTCAGGTATTTGATAATACAACTTGAGGTCCTGTAAATGGCCAGAGCAATCTCTCCCTTTTGCTTGTGACTCTACAGAGAAAGACTTAAAAAAAAAAAAAAAAAAAAAAAGGCGTGACTTTCTTATGGTAATATCTTAGAATTTAGTGGGATGAGTTGCATAGTCCCAGGTTTCACACTTGATTTATTTGAAGGGATTGGATGGAAATGCAGTAAGACAGAGAGAGTGATACTCATAAATCACAGGAATTAAGGATAATGAATAGAAACCTTGCTTTTCAATTCGACCAGCTATATGAAGGAAAACGGAATTTCCAGAAATCCAAGACCAAATCACCTTGGAAGAGACTAAGCATTTTATCAAGAAAGATTCTTCCCTAGCCTTTGACCAGTATCTCTCCCTACTTAAAGAAGACCAATAGCTAAGAGCATTGCACCAGCACTTTCTGGGTTCTTCAATATTATTCTAGGTCATCAGGAGTCCTGAGATTACAATCTTGAATGTTGGCCAACATGTGGTTATGCTTTGAATCTTTCTTCTTTTCACTATTTTTGTCTTGTGCTTTTATTAGCTGAGAAATGGACAAGCCTTTTATCCTTTGATTATAGAGCATGAAAGTGTGTTGTATGTATGTATGTATGTCTGAATGATCCTATAACATCTACACATGGAAGATGACAGACAAAGGTTTAAGTATTCTTGAAACAATCTCATAAAAATACTCAGTAAAATGAGTCATGTATTCTGGGTTTAACATTTCTAAAAATTATAAACCTATCAGCTATTTTATTTCCACTAACCAGAGTGTTCTTTTGAGATTCATAATGTAAATATCTCTACCAAGGAGAAAATGAAGGAAAGGGTTAGCCATCACAACAGAAATTCAAGAGTGGAAGCTTTCTACTTGGCTCTGATTCTGTGGTTCAAAAATAAGACAGTAGTTTGATTTCAGCAGAAAAGTAGTCATCTTCAATTTATATTTTGTTGAACCAGTTAAAATGATTTTTTTCAGGGTTTCTAACTCCATGAACAGCGATGCTCATTAGTCACTCTTTGGAGTTTAAGACTCATTGGTACTAATATAATATTGAGTTTTAAACTAGTATTAAGACCAGCTCATTGATTTCCTCATGGTCTAATTTGTGGTGTTTTAGAAAATGTTCATTTTGCTATTATGATCAGCAGCCTGACACTTGTGACAATAATTTCTTAGTGTTAATTTTTAATACACTTTTAATAAAAAGCATAAAAGGGAATTTGTGTTTTTTTTTTTCCACCAGTAGTGTGTTTCAGGGATCTTTCAGTCTAGCTAGATATAAACCGATTGACCTGAAATCTATGACCAAGTATGGACTCTCACCCAGAATTAACATATAATCTGCAATGCTGACTATATCTTCAGTTAGGCCTTGTAGCTAATGTGCGATCGTGATACAAAAATGTTCATATTCAGACTAGTTTTCTTGCTTTGCTGAAAACGTACATTAAAGTTTATTTTCTCTTATATTACACTGGCCCCGTACCAAGTATTAGCTCAAATACAGCAGATACGAATATATACTTAACCTACATGTAGCTAAGTAAGACAAGTCATGGGTGCTAGCAGCATTTCTGTTTTGCATACTGCCAATTGCCTCAGGCCACTAGAGGCTACTGCAGGCTAGTAGGAATACACATTTTCCAGACTATTCTGTCATTTATTGTTTAAAAACAGAGGACATGGAAACAGGTGAAACACCTCTGATATGTTGAAGCAACTAGAAAAAAAAAAGAAAATTAAGGACATATCTATAAGGAGTGTGGCTTTGCCTACTCTACAAGATTTCTGCCAAGAGTCTGAACAGCAGCATTAATTTAAAACATAAATTGTGGTTTACTAAATAAATTAATCAAATTTTGAATTATGTTCAGCTCAGGGTCTTAGAGCAAAACAAAGAATTTCCCTTTCCTAACCTTCAAAATCTCACAAAATATTCTGTTTCTAAACAAATACAGTAGAAACAACGCACTGTTGCTGTGGGCTTTGACAAATCCTTTAAACGGAGGCAAATGATACTCAGTTAGAATCGGAATCCCTCATATCTAATATTCTCTCTCATTTTCATAAAAGTCACAGAGATTCAGGCCTACGTGTACTCCGTATGTTAGAGAATTTTTTTGTTTTGTTTTACTTCAGGTGTTTCTGTACTAACATAATTTATAGATACAAGTTACAAGATTTGAGATACAAAGTGCACCTGTGCTAAGCAAACCTATTCTGAGCTAAGAAAGATCAGTGAATTTCCAATCCACATTGACACCTACACTTCTCACTTCTAAGAACTGGACAGTAGTTTATAACAAACAGGAAGTGAGAAAACATATCATTACCCTTTGGATGGCTTATCTGGACTATGATTTCAGGCCTTTGGCAAGTGAATAATAAGCTTTATATAAAAATAACTGTTAGCAGCATTATGTAGAACTGTTCATCAGTTCATGAATGTATTTAACGTTAGTTCTTAAAAGAGACTTTTAAAAGGAGATATGAGCTGCTGCAAAGGGAAAATTAAAAGGCACATGGAGAGAAATGGATAGGATCTCTAAAGCTCAATAATTAACATCAAGTTGTTGCTTCACATTTACTAGTTACTTGATAGTAAAAAATTTGCAACAGATTACTTTAGTAAAATGGCTTTAGAAAGTTAACCATATTCTATATATGGAAAATGTTGATGTTAGAGGTCACTCCAAAACCAGATTTTCTCTCTACATTGTGTTTATACAGTAACCAGCACAACAGGAACAGAAACATGAGCTGGGCTTTGGAACACTACCATCATGCAAGTGAATAACTCAGGAAAGATGATAGTGCAAGTATACTTGTGCAAGGGAAACTGAATCAGGTCATGCAAGCTTTAAGTCACTGGTGTAACTGACAGCAATTACCAGATTTTAGTTAGATTTAAGAAATAAGAAAAAAACCCAACCAACCAACCAACAAAAAAAAAAGTCCCCCTCAAACAACTATAATACCTGTTCTCAGTTAGTTAGATGCTGTGTCAGAGCTTTCTGATTTCATGCTCTGAAGCAAGTGTTTTTTCCCCCCCTAGATGGCTTTCTCTTATCTTGTTTTCCTCCCCATTTTCCAAATAGGTTATATAGATAGCATTGGCATAATAATAATATTAATACATTTTAAGACACAGAGGTTATCAACATCATAACACAGATTAAGAGAGAACCTGGACCACAGCTTGCACAGGGATTTATGACCAGCTGGGACTCAGCAATGAATGGCTTCAGAGGAGCTGCATCTCCCTCCCGGTGAGCTCCTGCTCACGCAGAGCGATGCAAACACCCTCGGGGCCATGGCCCCTGCCCTGCTCGGCACTACCGGGCACTGCTGCGGTGCAGGAGCAGAGAGGTGCGGAGAGGTGGGCACCACCTGCGGCTGGCAGCATCAGTCTGGAGAACATCCAGAGACAGCTGATGGCTGTGCTGTTCAGCATCCAAATGGAAAAAGCCTCCTGAACAGATGTCAGTGGTGCAGGAGGTTCAAAACAAAGGCTGTGTCTGAATCTAAGTCAAGTTTTGAGCTACACATGCTCCGATTAGGACAACAACGAATCGGCAGTCTCCAGGGCAGAAAAGTAATTCTGGATTGTTTGGATCAAAAACCTGTTTTTCAGATATCCATGAACTGTCATTTCAACATGTTTCAAGAGCACTGTGGACCACAATTTCTATTCCTATGACTGAAAAACCACCAGAAAAAAAGGAATTGTGTGACATTTTACTAGTATTGACTCTGGCTTTAAAATATTGTTAACGTAAATTACTGACACGAGTTTCATAAGGGCTTTCTAAGCCTCGACACTACTGCAGAGCAAAGAAATGAACATAATGTTAATATGCCTCATTCTCAGAGTATAATAGTAGTTTGCTACTTGCTTAGGTTGTCAGTACTAAAGCTTTTGGAGAACAAGGCTGGGCAGTGTCTTACTGCCACTGCAATGTACTTTTTGAAGCACATTACAAAGTAGACTGCAATTTTATTACACTGGTATCTTCCAGAGAAGGTACAAAAGGGGACTAGTAGAACTGGTAGGTTGTTTTATTTTAAAACCGAGTACATTAAAAAAAAAGACACTCAGACAATGAGACAGAACTACATGGCCAGCAAGTCTGTAGAAGGGCCAGGGACAGGACCTGAACTACTGAAATGTCTGTCCTGTGCCCAAAACAAGGTACACTGATGGAAGAAGCATTTTGAAACTTCCATTTTCCTTGCTTTGAATTAGCAAAACTGCTCATGAAAGTCACTGTTATGCAGTAACATTCAGTATGAATCTGTGACTGAGTTTGAAGTTCGCATTTTTTGTCAAGTTATCTGAAATTCTGTTCTGCCTTAAAAAGATTGTAGTAGGTCACTCATTACAATTAACCTGGGAAAGAAAGGGCACATACAAGGCTTTGCATTTTCTTGTTTGTTTCAGATAAAAAAACCTGTCTGCAAAAATTGTATTTTTAATGCAAATGTATTCTTGTCGAACTCCGTTGCAACAGAGATGAGACTTTCTTCCACAAGAAAAAGAGGAGCTTGCCCAGTAGATAAAAAGAGCAAGACATTATCTTAAAGTAAGAAAAAAACAGTAAAGTATCTGGAGAAACTCTCTAGTCACAATAAAGTTCTCCTCTTGTAAGTTATTTTGCTAAATTTAAGAACAGAGCTTATGTTGTCTCAATTCTTGTTGCTGTTTGAAGTGCCAACTTCAAAAAGCATTAGATATAAGTATATCTTTTGATTTCAGTAACTGAACATAAACTGTACATGGAAATTAGCAAGAAGACTGGGCTGAAGGGAGATGTAATTTCAAAGATCTAGTGTACTGCAGCATGAAACTAGAGGCCTTCTGGTTTGTTTGTATGGGTTACTGAGAACAGGATTCTGTTCTGTGGCTTCCTTTTCCTTTATGTGGAACTTGCACAAGCTGGAAATGCAGTTTTCAATGACGTAGAATGACAGAGGCAGTTCATTCCAGTGCATTCACTTCACAAGTCCACCTGTATTCTGCAAGGTACTCAGGCACAAACATAACTTTCAAATGTAGTCGTCAGCATGTAACTAATGTCTCACTGTTCTCACCGCGCCCTAAGCATGTGCTGAAACACTTTGCTGAAGAGGGACAGACTTAAGCATGTACCTAACCAATTTTTCAAGTTGCTATAGATTCAAATGGAATCCATTATAGCTCCCTGAAGGCTAATTTGTGGTAAATTCAAGACGTAACATTCATATAATAAATAGAAAACAGATCTAACTTTAAAATTTAGTGATGTTTTAATATTTGCTGTGTTGTGTCAAAATAGGACTAATTATTACAGGCAAAAGGGGAGAACTGCTGATTAAATTAAGTTCTAATTCTTATTGAACTATAATAGCAAGTATGATACCCTAGTTCTTGTTAAAATAAATCCCTGTGAAAAGAAAATTTCCAGTGTTGCCACTGGACTTTTCAGTAAAAGATCACATAAAGGATAGTAGTAATAACTCTGACTTCAAACATCTTAATAACCCAGTCTCACAGCCTCTTATAATGATTCATTCTAGGGTCTCAATAAGGAGGAAAAAAATCGAAATAAAACACCTTAATCATAAGTCATTCAAATGGCAAATGTGAAACAGATTCAAAACCTTATATCCATTTCTTTTTGGTATCATGTGAACAGTCCTCTAATCTGGAGAGGTTCCCAATATGGCAGTTATGATAATTGTGTAAGTCACGGACATATTAATAATGGTAACTGCACAGTCAGCCATTAAAAGCAGCTCATATTTTTAAAGGTGGCAATCGGGTTTGAGTGTCTTAGTGTTCACAAAGAGGTTGTTTCTCAAAATCACTAATAACTTTTTAAAATGCAGATAGATAATTATAGTGCATTTATAGTCATACTATATAGTTAAAATATATATTATACTTTTGCAGACAATGTTATCAAAAAAGGTATGTGAACTGATTTGATTAAGGGTTAGATATTTACATTCTGAAATGATTTCATTTTCACCCATACAGACCTACATGTGTAACTCTAAGCAGCCATTTCAAGAAATTCTACCCATTATTTACAAAGCTCACCATACCCTTTGATGGCTCTTTAATCCCTCAGAGTGTCAGGGAGAAAAGCTTTTACTACATAATACAACAAAAGGAAAATAAGGAATTTGTAATCTTCCACATTCTAAAGCCATGGAAGAAAAAGTTCCTGCTGTGATGGTGGCTGCCAGCTGACTCTGGTTTTCCAATGTCATTCCCCAGCCTCTACTCACTTTCAAATGACTTTCAGACTTCACCATTCCTAATACTGGTATCAGTGCTGTCAGCTAGTGATTTTTACCATGCTGCTGTATTGGTGATGAAAATAATGGCAAAATCCAACTGTAAGGAAGGTCTTCCCATGCCATTAATATTTATCACCTTTATTAAGTCAGTACTTCCAACCGCACTAATGCTGTGTATATCTCCAGAGTGAACCTTTAGGATCTGCAAGGAGAAAAGTGTCAGCGCTGTGGAGCAACCTGTTACAACATTTGCTGAATAAATCCCATGTATTTATCAGTACTAAAGAAAAATAGGAATACAAGGCACTGTGCCAGGATGGCATTTGAGAGGAGAGGGGCAGTGGAATATATTAGTCATTGAGGTTTGCTTTTTGGCTTTCATTAAAATGGAAGGAATGAGGAAACTGAAAATGCTTCTTCAGTACAATCCCCTAGTTTAGTCAAAACTCACTGAGAGGCAAAGAATTTAAAATAATGTACTGTTGTAGCAATAAAAACATACAGTAATGAAGAAAACCAACCTGTTGTCAACAGTGATCCTTATTTACATACTTGGATCAACATAAAAACTGTTAGAAATTTGTATGAACAAGTTACCCTATATCATGAGATTTCAGAGACAGTTTCCAACCCAATAGACAGAGTAAAACTTTAATCACAGTCAGCTGAGTTCAGTTCAATGCAGGAGGAAAATTTTATGATTAATTCTATTAGCCCAGTCACAGATGCCCAGAAAACAGATTCAACAGGTCCACTAAAACATCAATTGCCCTTATCAATGCTGAAGTCTCTTACTGCATATTCTCTAATCAGCAATATTTTCCACAGTTTAAGTTAGATGATTAGAGCTCTTATATACCTTTAAAAATCTAATCCCATTAGGTCTTTATCCTACTTCTTACAACCTCAGAGCAAATCTCTCCCTACCATTGTTGGGAGATTCACAACATCCAAAATTTCTCATACTCTGATTTTTTTTTTTCTACTTAGTCAGTTGTCAAAAATATATTTTAGTAGTTCATGACTTCCTTCAAATTCGATCATAAATAGTGAATGCCCTTATTCCTTTGTGAAATGTCATTAGTGTTCATATAAGATTTAAAAAATCTATTTTTTTGGAGACTATTGCATTTTCTAGTCAATTTGTACTGTCTCATTTTCCATCATTTGTCCCCAGAAATAACATTGTGCAGCCCTGATTAACTTGATTCATAGCTTTTAACATATTTTAATTGTTTATAATTGATTTTCATGTCTTATTAATCATGGAAGTTATCTCCCTGTATATTGATCTCAAACCTGCATTCTTTACTTATTTTCTGCCTTAGTTCAAGGATTTAAATGCTTTACAAAAGATGGCAGTGTCTTCTGTGGGACTGATGGCCTTGCTATTTGAAAATGCTTTAGCTCTCTTTTTGCCTTTAGAATGGAAATCCCTTGATCATTTTTCAGTTGCATTGTGTTGTGTTGATGGGTGGATTTGTTCTTCTGGAGAGTATTTCTGGATGTGGGAAATTTGTGGTTTACATAGATGGCTTGGAAAAAATAATGTGGCAGAAAAGTTACAAAGACCCCTGGGGGCTGAAATGAAGTCTTATGGCAAGACATGAGCGAGAGCAGTTGTGATGCTTGTCTAAAGTACTTTGGGGTCTAAAGTGGCCCTGGAACAGCTTGAATACCAGAAATTACATGTATGATTGATAGGCGCATTTTCTGTCCTCCCCCCAGCTGTGCCAAGTGCAGCTGATGCTCTTGTCCAAGAAATCTGAAGAACAGATTTCCCTAAATTAAAAATGATGTCTCTTTTTCTATCTATTGTCACTGGATAAAGCATCACTTTCAGATATTATTTTTTAAGGTAATTGAATGAATACTTAATCTAAACATCATTTGTTTGCAAATTCTTCATAGATTGTGTATGAGATTCAGAACTGGGACACGCTCTCTGTTCCTTAATTGAATGGCTCCCACGTTCTGCTTTCATACAGAACTTGTTCTATTTGTCACAAATAAATTTTATTTTCTTACTACAGGTAATTTTGGATGCTGACCTGAGACAGTTATTTATGAAACCTGTCTTTTAGAAAGTCCATGGATGATGTGGGGTCAAAGGAGTCCATAGCTGAATTCATGGACAAACATATAAATTTCTACTTCTTCGCCCCTTGACAATAAGCCTTTTTCCTGAATAATCAAGAGCAACATATTTGTGTTGCACATTGAGGAGTTAACAGAGAACTGCTCAGCCTTTTCCCCTAAATACTCCATAGCACCCTAATGCCTCTTCTACCTGGATTTCTTTTTCAAATTTTTTATAAAAAAACCAAAAACCAAAAAACAACAAAAAACAAACTGTGACAAGTAGTATTTTCAAAAAGGAATAGTTATTGCATATTCAGATCAGTTGCACGAAACAACATCCAAACACACTGTGGCTTTAATATCCACATGATTTATACACCTTTCCTCAAGGACTCTGCCTCCTGCACAGTGAATAAGCAAGGTTTCTAGTGTTTTCATTCCACTTATAATGATAACCATGAGGCAGAGGGCAAGGACTAACCAATCACAAACAATATGATTACTGTATAATTATTTGGTTTCTAATAAACAGAGTTCAGATTTGCTCTCTTGAAATAAACCAGCATGATTTAAATAAACAAACATAACAAAATGTTAGTAATTGATATGAAAGGATCACATTCTCTTACACTAGACTGACACATTCCATTAGTGAAATCAACATAACAATAGTTTTGGGTTCTTTGTGTCTGTCATTTTACAATTTTGACAAGTAAACAATGTTTAAGTAAAGAAATGTAAATATGAAGAGGTCTGGTTTTGCTACTGAGGCCAGGAAATAATCAGATTTACTAAAACAGCATACAATCACAGATACTACACTGCACGGTGTCTGTGCCATAGGCCTTGAAAACCAAAATGGCTGGTATAATTAAATGTGACACTTGTTCGCTGGAAAAGATCAGGCCTGTGAACACAAGGACTATCCAAAGAAGACCATAAGAACGTGTCAGTGTACAAGAGACAGTGAACTGCGAGCCAGCTGGGCCCACCCAAAGAGGGATTTTGCAAGTGGGACGATGAGTCACAGAGCAGTTACACAATGTGGATTTGTGTACTGGCCTAGAAGGAAGAGTGAGAGGGATTTGAAATTAGCTTACATATACAGAAGCAAATCCAGTGCAGCTAGAAGTTATACAAAAGCTTTTATTGCACAGTATTGGAGTGGAAAGGTAGCACAAAATTTCAAAGTTGCATGGGGACTAACCTCTGGTCATACAGTGGTGCTAAAGAGAGATCAGAGGGTAACAATTGAGCAGGTTAGCCCAGGGGTGGCTCTGTGGGCTCAAGTGAAACACCTCCCAGATTACAGCACATCTAGCAGCAGCTTGGTACATCCCTGGAGAATATGCTTGTAACGTGTCACTGTGTGACACCACAGGCTGTCAGACATAAGGACACGGCGTGCCTCCCTCTCTCTCCGGGCTTTTTTGGGACTCCTTCATTTGGCCCTGAATGGCTCAGTGGGTTCTTAACTGTGACCAGTGCATGTTCACACAGAGGTGTCAGTCCTGTGCCTCATTGTCATCTTTGGATGCACCTATGTAGAAGTAGGTGCAGTTGTGCATCTGTCAGGTTCAAGTGAATTAAAAATTTAACTTTTTTTTTTTTTTTTAAGCAGTATCACAGAGAATTTGTTTTGTTTAGAAAAGGTATTGTCTTCATTGCATAAATATTTTTAACCAAAAAGCCTTACCATCACAAACTAGTCAGATACACAAATTAGAATTTCTTCGCAGGAAGACACCAAAGTATTAGGTGGCCTGATCAGTAGTCTACCCAAATGTCTACCATTAACCATTTTCAGCTGCTCTTCACCGCATCCCTAAGAATTTTTTTGAACCCCACTTTAATGAAAATATTGTGACATGATGTTCATTTCCAGTTTCTGTGTTGGAAAATTGCTATTGAATACTGAGTGAAACAATTATCTTTTTTCTAGACTCAAGTTTGGTGTGTGGCTTTTGTTTTCTTTTTAAATCAGTTTGGTATTTCCTTAATAATCAGTTTAATTTGTACTGTAAAGTAAAAATTAACATTAAAATGTTAAATGTAAAATTATATTTTTCTGAAAATTGACATTTTTAAATCCAAATAGAAACTTTAAAATGACGATATTTCTTGTAGATTAAAACCCTGATGTTTCATCAGCTTTACAGTAACTGAATGGTACAGTTACTGACTGTTCACACAAATATAAGTTCTATACAGCTCCCTGTAAAGGGTGCTAGCTGGTTCAGCTCAGCTCATGTATCTGTTCATACTTCTAATTTTGCAGGCCCCTAGCTTGAATTCATGTCAAATGCCAGTGGTTAAAGCTGCACCTATAGCAAGGGAGGAGAAAAATGATGCCTGTTCCAGGTTTTCTTCTAACTTAGACTGGAAATGAGAGTGAACATCTGTTAACACTACTAGATTTTTTTAATGTGGCACCATCAATAAAATAACGATGTTAAATAAATACATATGCCACATGAGGAAAAAAAAAAAAAAAAAAAGATATTACAGAGCAGTATCCAAGAAGCGAATGGTGGCACCACACACATAAATGATACTAGACTTGGTGATGCATAAAAGGAACAGCAATCCCACCCTCACTGCATGGAACGGTGACTGGAATTGACCCTGATCCAAGATTAGCAGTCAGGCATGTCATCCGAAACTTTTACATAACCATATGACAGATGTCAAAGAGCATACATGGGATGAATGCATCCTAAAACTCGGGATAAGCTGCAGTTATAAGTGACGTGCAGTCCTTATGCTACCCAGGATTAACCAAGATGAGTTGGAGTGTGTGCTCAGTTGTTGAAGTACACATTCAAATGAGCTCTCTGATCTTTATTCTCCTTTCTTGTAATTTAACATTGGAGCTCTTAGTGTATTTTCAACTGAAGAAAAACTATTCTGTATTCCAGATTTTAAGATCTTTTTTTGATTGATTCACTTTGATTGTTTTTACCACAAAACACCAACATAACAGGGAATCAGTCACTTGCAATAAAATATTGCCATCTCCAGGAAGCAGTTATCATGCACCTGCATAGCTTCCCATCAGCATTCTAAAAAACCAAAAATACCTGATAAACTTGTGACCATAAAAAAAGTAATGAAACAGACAAGATCCTAGGAATTACGTCCTATATCATGAGATAAATGCTTAAAAATCTTTTACAACTTAGTATTGTTTTATAGTTTATGCAAAATTATAGTATTTCCTAAATCCACCCCAAATGTAAGATTTGTGGATGAGATTGTAATTAATATTGACTCAATTTCAAGATAGAATTTGAAGCTCTATCTTGCGTTTACCCTCTGTCAATAGTGAATTGATCAAGAAACAATAACTTCAAAATGAACTGGCCAGCCTTTTGCACTGGGCAGTCATTTAATCTGCACTACCACCCAGAATTCTTTGTGGAGCAAATATTTTGCATCCATAATAGGAACAAATAAGAAGTAACAGTGTGGCAACAGAGCAGCAAAGAACTGGCTGTTTGTGGAAGGAGTACTTATAAGAATGCAGAAGGTGTGACTGCAGTATGAGATTTAAAACTTGGCTTGGTCTAATACTTTTACTATTTCGTGTCTTGTTGATCAGCCTTTACCCTTCTTTAGTGTTGCATTTCACAAATGAAATGTTGTGGATTTTCAGTTTTCAAGAAAAGTTAGTCTTGATTTACTCATGCCATTTAAAGAGCTCACAAAATAGACCAACTACTAAAATCTCCTTATTTGAATACCACGTAGACTCTTTCCCACCTCTAGTAACAAACATATAATAATAACAACAGAACAAACGAAGAGCCATGAGAAGGCAAACCTTAGTACAAAACAGCAATCTACCATTTTTCATATGTGGATTCATGCTAGTGCAAAACTAGTTTTTCAAGGATGGTATCAACCCAACCATCTTCTTGACAAACGAGATAACAATGATATAAAAAGTCCATAAACAAAGTTCTGTGATAAACCCTCAGCATAACAATTACAATTTCTTGTCTGGAAAAAAAAATATATAGATTGCTTATGCTATTCCTTTTGGTAAAGGAGATGTGCTACAGCATACCAGAAAGAGCTAGGCATATTTGTAGACGAAGGATTTCCACCAGCACAAGCCCAGCTGAGTCAGTCATGTGAACTATATCAGGGGACAGAAAACTCGAGCGTTGATACCAACTGTAACTGTAATGGTCTAGCTAAGGAAGGAGAGGGAATCCCTTACAAAGTCTCTCAGAAGAGGACTGCGTGAATAAAAGAACACCTTAGAAGCAATAATGTACTTTTCCATCCACACACCTCATCAGAAGTCAATAAACAGATGTTGTCTCTGTAGCAGGCTCCACTGAATGAATAAGTGAACAGCCATATTCTGTAGTACATTTCTGAATCACTGGTTTGTTCAATAAAACTCACTGAATCCTTAGGCAAAGTTAGAGACCTTGGTTGGCAACTTCAATTACAAAGAGGACAACATGGAAACAGAACCTATCTAGTCAAACTATTTAGTATAATGTAACATTACAGACGATAAAAGTCTTTAATATCTTTTACTGAATATGCAATTTTCAACTAGGAAAAAAAAAATCCTTTAAAGCTGTCAACAATGTATTTCATTTGAGATGGCAGAAAATACTGGTATTGATAAGTCTTGAACACTGGACCCAGACACTTGGAGTAAGTCTTGGAAGCAGTCCCACTAACAATTGTTTTTTAAGACTCCCCAAAGACTCAGACACATGCAAGGGTACTTAGAGAAAACGTCTGAAGCCCTCATCTAAGTGGCAGGTGAATAATTTCACTGTGTGATAATCTAAGTCTTACGGAAAGAGAGATACAGAATCAGGCAAAGCAAATGCCCCCATCCTTGCCAAATTCCACTAAGATTGCTTTTTTAGTTTGAATAAAAGTAATACAACAGAAAAACAAGTAGGATTGTAAGAAATAAACATTTCTTTCTTAGATTAGAAGTTAGAGGTTTAGCACGGGCTGAAATACCAGAGGTTTTTTAATTCTAGCTACACTTCTTGCTTGTCTTCTAGGTTATTGAGCATGTTTCTTTGCTTACACTCCTGTTACAGTCAATGATGGTTCATAATCAAGCAATACCAATTGTAGATAACAGAATCAAAATAATCAGCAAGAATTCCTGAATTGCCATTACCCTTGTCATCAACTGCAGCAAACTGACCTGGTCCTAAGTTTGTTCAGGGCTGAAACTAAACTGACTGTATTATATGCAGTCTTTTCCTACCAATGTGCTACATCAGGAAGCCTCAAATTAGCCTTTTAGCGCTCCCATCCAATTCACGTGTATGCTGAGCAGCCTGTAGCTCTCTCATTACCCATGCCCCATGCGTTACACATTCTCTGTCACACAGCAGGAGAGACACAGGATTGTTGCACTGTTTCCCCACAGCACTGTTTTTTCAGGCAGTCCTGTACATGGCAAATGACGTTTATTAGGCTTGTGTGTTGTAGCAATATCTAAAGTCTTCAATACCCTTGAGAAACATGGAAGAGGAAGTTTCTTCTTGTGAAACTGATATTACATGAAAATAAGCAAGAGTGGCCAATTTGAAATCCAAAGGAGTGCTTCTGTCTGCTCCAGTGGAGCTGGAATTTCAGCAATGGTCTATGAATGTAAATCATATAAACTGTTATATTGCTGGGCTGTATGCTCTCCCCCTGTGCAGATGCTCATGGTGGAGATAAAACGATGCTAAATTAGTTAGGGATCTTCCTTTTATAACAAACATATCCACATCTCTCCCTGTGAGCCTTACCCAACAAGGCAGGGAAAAAAAAAAAAAAAAAATCAATGTTTTGGATGTGACCTTAAAAATATAGCTCCCTCAGTGCTTTGATGATCAGAGATACATCAAGTTCTGAACTTCTCAGCCCATCATACTCATCTTAACCTGATGTCACTATTGTTACAATAGCTGCATAATATCCTTTGTGCCTCCACAGACATTTGTCTTGTACTACACAAATCCATGCAAAGCTATGTAAACAGTTGAAAGGAGCTGCTTTTAGAGTTTACCTGTTATTCAGTAAGAGTGTGAGGCTATCAAGATCTCCTCACTTCACTGTAACTTTGTCTCCCAAAGGAAGTAACAAGTGCCTTACAAGGAAGGTCTCTATGACCTTGGAGGGGCAGAAAGGTTGTAATGTTCTAATTGTAATGTCAAAAAAACAGAGGGCTAGATTTTTCTCCTTCTTATCTGTGAAAATAAAGATGATAGGAGATGACTTGGCATCTTTAATATTTTTAAAAGCACTCACTCCTCCGCACTTCAGCTGGATTGCTATTCCCAACAGAGTGTTGTGAAACTATTCAGATAAAATATACAAAAGTGTAGAACTGGTAAATTTATATTGTGAGTTATGAAAGCTTTATTTAGGTTCTACCTTTTAATAACCTCCAGGGTTCTCCTACTGTCCCTAATGATATTATGTTGCATCAAAATAAAAGCAATGCTTTTTACTTGGAGCCGTGCTATTTCTCATTACTTGGTAATGCTAATGTTTAAATTCTGAGTCCTCTTACTGCTGATTAAACCTCCAAAGACTACAGCAGAATTTCTGCTTCACTGCTAGAAAAGAAGAAGATCAGCACAGTTTGTACCAAAGAGATCACTTGAAGAACGTACATAAGGTTACTGCATTTATGAATAAAGCAAAGTATTATCATTTTTAATACGAATTAAACAGCTAGAGGGAGAAGTAGGGCAATGCTGTGATCAGTGCAAAGGAAAAACAATCTAACCATTTTAATTAACTGTGTTTTAATAGCTTTAGTTATAATTGAATAATTTAAATACCAAGGGAAATAGTTAAATCTCCTAAAAGCCTTCTTTTTATTTACATTTTAAATACAGTTCATGGGGAAGAGATAGCACTGTGAAGGTTTAAAATAAATGGGTGGGGAAAACCTTAGTAATTTCTGCAGCTGCTGGACCAATAGGAAATATCTATGGGATCTTAGTCATTGCTCTCTGCATGAGCTTCAGCCCAAATCCTAATATATTTTCTACTTTTCTCCCCATTTCCTCAAAATATTACACATTCTCTGGTGCTATTGCCCTTGACTGTTATAACCATAAAATGCACAGGAAGATAAATGTGAAGCAAGGATCATCAAATCCATTTTTTTTACATATGCACCAATGAAGAGGATCACTGCAGAAAATAAAACTATTGGTCAATGTAGAGTTTCATTTACACAGATTACAATAAACTCCCACATGTTTGTGTATAAAAACCAACACTAGTCATAAGCAGAGCCCTTCCTTACTATACTTTTCACGTTGCCTGCAATGATGGAGATCATTAACTTATGTGGACAACATAGAGATTTACTGTTTTGCAGAGTTAATCTGTTGTGAGGCTGATGCTTTCTCTCACACAGGAGCCCACATCTCTCTGTCATTCCATCCATCTCTGAGACACATCGAAACATCCAGGGAGGCCACTGTCCTGCCTGCCATAGCGGGCAAAGGCAAATGCCTTTGCAGGATGATCACACAGTGGTCTCGCCGTGATATAAACTCTTGGCATTCAGCTTTAGGGACTTTATGATCTAGAGGAAATATCTATGTGTTTAAATAATACAAACCAGACTTTTCTTTCAGTAATGTAGCTACATGACGTTTTAAAATGATGTAAACTTTTAATGACCTAAGATTCCTATGGTGAAGCCTCTCTGTCATATCTCCTTCTTGCTGTTTTGACCCTGCTATTACTTTAGGCCAGTTAGTCCTTGAATTAGAAGAGACAGTGAGGGATAATTTTCCAATCACTTCTCCACACTGGTTGAGAGTTAATAGACCTCTGTCATATCCCCTCTCACTGATTTCTTTTCCAAACTGAAGAATCCTAGACTATTTAATCTTTGAAAGCTCTTCCAGACCTTTGATCACGCTTTCAAACACTTCTACTTTTCTAGTTCTACTAAAAACTTTTCAAAAACAGAGAAACTGACACTGCAGACAGTGTTCTGCTCACACATTTCTACCTCAGCAAAATAATGTTTCTGGTTTTCTTTCTTTGCTTCTTTTTTTTTTTTTTTTTTTTTTCAATTCCATGTAAAACATAGAGTGTGTTATGCATGTACAGCATTTGGTAAGGACAGAGACAATAAGTGTCAGTAACACTATACATGGAAAGAATTAAAATATTTGTATATAAATTAAAATATCTGTATATTCCTAATCAAACTATGTAAACTCAAACACAATCGATGAGGGAACAGTTCTTACTACTTTTCTTATCAGGTGCCATTAACGACAATATTGACTAAATGAGATTTCAATCAGAATAGTGTTACTTAATGAAATCATTTAGTAAGTGTTCAAAAATCCTTATCTAAACATCCCCCTAAAAATTTTGATAGGCTCAGATTTCTAATTCTGGCTCACGTGTTTCTGGAAATACAAAGAGAAGGATATTGAATCTCAGTGTTATTGTTTTTACTGGGTGCCTGAAGTACATTAGGTGCCTCACAGGCAAGTAAAGAGATTGGAGTTGGTCCCAAAATGCTTCCAATCTAAACATGCAAATTTGATTAAGAGGTTGAAGGGTGGACCCAACGTAAAAACAAGATGATCGGCCTGGAGTGGTTGACATAAGAGGATTTTTGGCAATACTCAGTTGGCAAAACTCAGTTCTTCTAGATGTTCTCACATATTTGACTGCTAAAGACATTAATTCCTCTTAATCATCGAGGTTAACATTATCCTCAGGCTTATTTTGCTTTCCCTCATTGTTGGAAAAGTCATAACACACCACCTTGCTGTTGCATGCTGTACATGCATGAAAACCAGGGAAGAGGATGCTTTTGTTGCCATGGATGACTAACTGAACAATCCCACAACTGGGAACTCTGACAGAATTCCAGAGAATGTTTGACTGCCCCAGTGTACAGAATATGATGTGGACATCTAATCTCTTTTACATCTTATGCCTTGCTATTACTGAAATACAAAATAAGAAAACAAACAAACAAACAACTTTCCAAGTTTCTTTCACACTGTTTTCACTAGAAGCTTGCAAGCTTCACTAATTTTTATGAAACACTGGAAAATTTAAGAATACAACTGAGCTTTTGAGAAACGTCATCTATTGACTCAAACTTGTACAGAGTTAAGTTTGCATACATTGAACACAGAATATAATGAACATTATGACCTTGTTCTCATTAGTTTCCTGAAACTCACAATTCACAGTAAGACTGGAATCATAAAGAAAACAGCCAATCAAAAAAATCCTTTTTAGTAAACTTTAAAGAATTGTGATTCCTACAGTTTATTATGGACTCAGGGAAATTTCATTGCTGTTTCTTCTTCATGTTTAACAAGAAACATTTTATGTATCAATTCCACATTCCACTTGGCAACAATGTACTCATACTATTGTTTTTAAATTCTAAATCTATTCAGAATACATTTTTTCTCTTTTTATTCAAAATCAGGCTTTCTTTCTGAGAGGTAGAGAGAGAAGGCCAACAGTGGAAATTATAACTTGATAATACCATGTATGACAGAAAAAAAAAAAATCTAGGCTCAAGTCCTTTCCATAGCTGGCCAGCACTAGGAGAAACAAGGATGTTCAGCTGCTCATTCGATGGGGAATTCTCACACTTACCAAAGATGATCAGTAAGCCTTTTCCAGAGGGGGAAAGCAATTTTAAAGGACAATAACACTTCGGAGTTATCACAGCGAGGAGAAGAGACTGTGAAAAATGGCAACAGAAAGAAATCCCATATTCTGGTAGTGAGAAAGTAGATAGGGGGAAATCTTGAATTCCTCAAAAGGGTCTAACATTTGCTCAGATAATATTAAAAATCAATTAAGTTGAGGCAAGAAAAAGGAAAATAATACTTTATTCTTTAGTGTCTGTCTATGTATATTAAAATAATGTTGATGGAAAAGCTATGTGTATGAACTGAAGACAAGGCTGCTTCTGGATTTGGAACTTTAGGAAAATATATGTTTATGCTGCTGAGGAATATGGAAATGACAAATTACACTGTTTCTGGGGGACAAGGATTTCTAAGGACATGACAATATGTAGGCCGCATCTCTCAATCAGATCACAACATTTTACTAATTACATTACGCACGTAAAGACAAACACAACCAAAGAGTGAAGCAGAGGATGCCATTTAGCTGAAAAGGTACTGTTGAATTATACAACCCAGAGCAACAGCTAAGCCTGACATTTTAATGGGTGCCATAGGTCTCTAACCCATTTTGCATCTCTGGAACCCTGCATCTTATTGACTGAAGTTCTGCAATCTTCCCCTTCTTTCCCTTCTTCAAGTTGTTTTGTGCGTCAAATTTATTCAGCATCTGGCCTAATCCCCAGTGACACATCTGGTAGGTGTGGGTGGCACTCATTAGAATATGCTCTCCAATAAATGATCTGCTGAGTTTCTGACAAAATAAATACTTATTTTCATTATCAGTCACTTACTTCCTGCCACCTCAAATGCACATCCTCCAAAGAATGGCTTCAATCCAAATTGACATCTGAATTACAGTCAAGCGTGATGCCAGATTTTAGTTGTTAACGTGCAAGTGTACACATTAAAGTGGAAAACAGAAATAGCTTATTTTCAATATAGGAGCAGCATCAAAGGTAAAGGCAACCAAAAGAAGGGAATAAAGGTTTTGCAAGAAAAATAAGAAAAAGGAGTAAGAGTAAATACGACAAGCAGTTTGGAAAGCCTAGCTAGGGACAGTTTAAGAGAGTCTCATCTATCAGTGCAAACAAAGAATAGAGTAATAAGAGCTAACTGGCTTCATTATCGGATTGTCCAGCAATCTGTTAGCAATATGTACAGCTGATTTCATGCAAAGTCCACATCTGTCTTTCTGAAGCTCGTCAGTAACCAGGAAAAGGATGCAAAGAGAGCATGATCAGGGAGTGTGTTTGTAGATCTGTAGCTAGTGCTAGTAGCGGAAGCTGGACATGCCAAAAATAAGTATATGATTCTTTTTGACATGAGACTAAAAGTAATGAAAGAATGTTTACATTATGACTCTTTCTCACAGGGAAGAAAAAGATACATATGATCTAAGCTGTATGACAGATGTCAAGAAGACTGATGCGTGGGTTAGGAAGATCCTTTTAATGACATCCTTGCAGCAGTTGGAAACAACTTGTCAGATTAATAGCAATTCTTTTTGCTGCAGAACAGCCCAAGGAAATGGAAGTTCTGCCTTGGAAAATACAGAGGGGAGAAAGATTGGCCTTACCATGGCAAATAAATCACTTTATCACCAGGAAAGCAAAATTTACCAAGTTAAAGTTTTAATTTTTATCATTTTCAGAGTTCAGTACGCAGTGGCACATGTTAAACTGTATCAGTTAAGTGTTTCGGATGATGATACTTTACTCTTCAGCGATAGCCATGCACTGCATTTATGCTTCAAATTCCCCAGTGATTAGACAAGTAATACTAGATCCTACAGTTTAGAAAGCAAGGCATGGAGAGACTAAAGGACTTTCCAAGGTCATATACCAACTTAACCAAGTCTCCCAAGTCTTATTTAATGCCCTAATCATAAGATCTTCCATTACCCTTTAAAGCATAAGATTTACCTGGTATGCTGTGTTCAAGTTAAGAAGCCACACAGAGTGTGGCTTACAACATGGGCCAAAAACATGGGAGGAGAAAATGCAGAGAAGTGATTGTGTACTCCGCTCCTCCATGAGCCAGGGTGTGATGTTCAGAGAAACTCCTAAGACACTTAAAGGAATAAAATTAAGTAGGACTAGAGCAACCTCTAGAGAGTCCTCACAATAGGGCGGTAATTGGACCATCTGACTCTCAGATACAGCCTGAAAGCTATTTCTTCACATTTTAACTGTTCTTTTTTAAGAAGAACTTAGACTATCTATCATGGTAAATAGACCAAAATTCCAAGTCCTTAGTTAATTCTGCTTACTTATATTTTTCCACTGTTCCAGCTGTAGTTGCTGTTTTACTTGATTTGCTTTCCTACTTGATAGTTTGATGTTGCAGTGCAATCTTAAACAGATGGCTGCACTTCAGAGACAGGTGACTTCCCCAGAAAGGTTGGCAGTAACACACAATCCTTGGAGATGGAAACAATTATTTCAATGTATTCTTTTCTTTAAAAGAAAACAAATGCATGATTTCTGCAGACCATTTTGCAGCAGTTCTGTTCCGAAGCCTCTTCTCACCCCGTATTTCAGAAGCATTACTTTCCTTGAGAAAGCAAAGTGTTCTTTCGTTTCTCACAACATTTTTTAAACATTTTTTTAGTTGGTGCTGTAGCATTCAGTACAGATCAAGGCCCTTTTACACTGATCTCCACATAGGCCCTTCTCTAAAGACAAGTAATTGGTAAATAAATCTTGAGAGTTAAAGGATTTGTTCAAGGCAATGCAGCAAATCAGCAGTGGAAGAAATAGCACCTGAAACACCTCAATTTAGGCAATGACTTATGGATACAGATATTAGAAATATGCAACCAGTATATCTGTACTGTAAACCTGAGATCAACTTTTCATCTTTTTTTTTGAAAGAGTACCTATAATAATTTAATTATTATTATTTTTTTAATTAGTACCTTCGGCACTTTATTTTTTATTTTTTATATACATATATATTTTTTAAAAGGGCTTGTTTAGCTTGGGGAAAGTAAATAAAAGCTCTGTGCTTAGATCTGCATTTTAATGGCAGTCTCTGTACCACAAATGAGTCTCAGATCATAGCTGTGATCTATTATTATGTACCACTGAAAGTTCATTACTTTAATGTGTAAAACATGGATTAAAATGTGACAGGCAGAGACTACAAAGTACTTAATGAATCAAGTCAAACCAGACTAAATGCTAGTGTAAACAGCATAAAAATACATCTTCTCAAAATTAAAACCTACTTTCTTACTCAGCTTCAGGGTTTGTTTTAGTTTGTTGTCATTTTTGTGTAGTGAACATTTCTTTTGGGGCAAAATCCATTCCCTAATAAGTTTACATAACGTATATTTGCAATAAGAGAATGATAACTCGGAATGACTTTTATTATTTAAGAAATTGAGTCCTTCTAGCTGGCTGTCATTTCAGATGGAAAATTTTCTTGACCTCAGGCAAAATATCTAGTTTAAAGATTGCAGCAAGTGGAAGATGAGTCCTGTGGTCAATGTATAAGATGTAAGTTATGGAGCTCAAGGTCTTATTCCAAGCAATATCATACAATTCACATGTGAAAATAAACAAGTCATGAACTCACGTGTTCAAGGACTAATATTAATTACCATCATAAGCTAAAGTTTTCCACACTGGAACATGAAAAGTAGAAAGACTGTATATTTTAAACAGGTCTCACAGTAAGTGAAAAACCCCTAATGCTATCTTTTTTATGAAAAAGGTAGATGTCTCTGGGATATATTAGTCTTAGTATTCCAGCAGAAGTCAAGAAGTATGAAATGCATAGGGCAAAGTACAAAGTATAGGTATAACTTACTCTGCTTTGCTGCATCATCCATGTTCAAAGATTAATTCACATGCAAAGCACATCCAGAAACATTTCAGCATGACTAGGAAATGACTTGCAACTTCTGGTTCTGAAACATCTACCAACAAACAGAAATTCACTAAATTCATTACTGTAACATAACTATTTTCTTAAACCATCATTTAACACAGTTAAGGTAAATTGGTGATGTAATATGAGGTTTCAACTGTCAGTACTTCATCACCTTTGTGGACGGATATCCAATACAACTTCTAGGACACTCATTATTCCAACAAAAAAAACCTCAAACTTCACCTCTGAGAGTTGAAATTTTACTTTCAAATAGATTTGTAAGGTTTTTATCTAATTTGAAAAATGACTGAAATCAATAGGAAGATTCCCAAACTTCAGAATTAGCACAATATAAGGAAGAGCTTCCATTCACATTATTTTTTTTTTTTTTACCACACATAGAGAAAAATAGCCATTAATGCAAGCTCCATTATGCTAGCTGATATACTGAGGCAAGAAATAGTGATATGCAGTTTTAGTATGATGATTATTTGATGGGATTGTTCTACATTGTTTATGCTAAGCTTTTGGTTGAAGCTTGCAGATTTAATTTATGGAAAATGCCTAGAGTGTTTGACAGATGCTATAAAATCAAAATGAAATAATTAACTTGAGATGAGAATAATAGGTCTAAGGACAAAGACATGAAAAGAACAACAAAGTGATTCAAGGTGGGGGAGCAGGGAAAAGCAAAAGCAGTGGCCTCCATCTAATTAGAATTTTCAAAAAGATGACTGAAGATTGAATTCATTGCAAAGGCTTTGTAAAGGGAAAGAAAAGGCTTTGCAGAGCTACAAGATGGAGAGACCAATATTTAGCTGGCTAAAAGTCAAAAAACTTGACCACTCACTGGTAAAGATTTACCATTAGAACAAGCTATGATGGCCAAAAGGACTTGATGTGTTCAAATGAAGACAGGAAGCCTTTCTTGAACAGGCACACTGCTCAAGTATAAGTGCAAGCAAACAAATTTCTTAACTGACAACACTTAACTGTATAAAGCACAATGGTCTTGAAATCCAAGAGGTGAGATTATAATGTAATACCAGAAGGGCAAAACTGGCAGTCATTCAGATTAAGGTGCTAATGAATTAGTATATGATCTGCTCAACTCATATACCTCTTGAAATTTAGGACTGTCCTCCTGACAAAATCTAGGCATTAAATAGAACAACTGTATAGTCTTTTCCCCTTCTGCATCATGGATGACAGTCCCATGCTATTTTGATGGCAACAGTAAGCTCAAATACGATGCAAACCACTGATGCAGTTGGTAAGGTAGATATGAGTTTCTTTGATAACTGCAAGGCAGAGCTTGAAGACAATGTAGTGAAATTCATTAAATAATACAAAATGACAGGGAGGCTACCATCACACAGCAATTGTACCCTACGGTTCTTATGAGGCACAAGGCAGAAGAAAATGCCTCCCTGAGCCCTGTGGGCTTGAGTATTTTATAATAATCATGCCCACACCCTGCAGCTGCTGTTTGCCTTAAAAATGTATTTCATTGTGAAGAAATAAATTGTCATTCTTTAGTAATTAAAACCACAAAATACAGGAGTTTAAACTGTTAAGTAACAACTATAGGAGAACTAACATTTAACATGAGTAGTCCAGTAAAGCCTGCTGGCCCTTCCACCTCACATGGTCTGAGACATTGGTACCTGTTACAACATACAGCCCAGTAACACGTGAGATATAGTCTCAGCGTGGCCTTCTAAAACTAGGTCCTGTGGCTTTGTGGGGTGCTCTAAGGCTCCTTACAACAAAAGGCCTCTTCACACCTTATAAAGAAACTTAAAAAAAAATTAAAAAATTGAAGATCTGTTTTATTATATCCTCAAAGCACAGAAGGATAAATCTCTACAATGTAAGAAGAAAAAAAAAATAATAATGAATCATCATAAGCAAGACAGACAAAATGTTGTCAAGTGCTGTCTGGTTTTCATGAGTAGATCCTGTCCTCCAAAAATACTACTATACCTTTGCTCTTTTACAGAGTTCAATAAGAGGATGCTGATAAGCACAAGGACGAGCTAGCAAGCAGGCAACTGTGAGGGTTCCTAGTCAACCAACAGCTTGTCTGTGGGCTACGCAAGGAGCCACTTTCTGTACATCAGTGGCTTAGTAACTTCTGTGGTCTGTGGCCTCTCTTCCCCCTTCTGGCTGCTTATGCAAGACGTTTGTAAAAAGTATTCTGTCAGATGCTGTTTTCCTCCTGAACCTGCTGTACAATCAAAGCGGACTTCTGGTGTCAAACGTTTACCCAGCAAAAGAAAGTAAGGTTATAGTTGCAGGGTTATGATGTCAGTGTTGCACAGGATAAAACAAAAAGTACACTGAGTCCAAGAAAAACTTTCCATATTCATCTAGATGCATATAATAGCAAAGTGAACACAGACATCCAGCAGTAAAACATCAAGATACATGAAGACAGAGAGGGGACATAGACATTCTCTTTTGCCCCAGAATAAAAGCATAATAAATGCACTTCTTATTGTGGTGGAAAAAAAAAACCTGACAGAACAGCGCTTTGGGGAAAAAAATGACTTGTATAAACAGAGTTGCTTGAGGGTGTCCTTACTACTCCTAGCATATGGTTGCCCAATATTTCTTAGAAAATAATTAAACTCACAGAGTTTATACAAATCTGTTACCTCCAATAAATAAATTCTTACTTTCATAACTACTGAGTTACGTGATTGCCCATTTGGGAAGACTCTGCACAGCTGAAGCTATTTGTTCAGGTAGCATGATACAAATGCCACAGCCAAATAATGCCAGAGCACAAAAGGAACTAACAGGACTGCTTTCTACTGCTCTTTTTCAAAATACTTTTGATCAAATCACAATAAAGGTTCTGTACCACTGGAGTTTATTACAGACTATATAACCTCTCTATGGAGCCTGAGAGCTGCTTTTAATTCGGACAGATTTAATCTTTCAAATTATTTCTAAGCTCTCCCCCTCCTTGGCCTTCCTTGTAGTTTCTCAGATAACTTACTGCCTCTCACAGAACATTGTATAATAAAGCAGTAGTTTGCTTTCTTATCAAGTTTTAGAAAATTATGCCCGACACCATTCAGACCTAAAGGAGAAGGGTAACTTCACTTGATACAGAGAGCAATCCATTTTATACAACCCTAGCACGAAGTTACCTGACCAGTCATGGTCACTAACGGTAAACCTGAAACTAACTTCCACAGCTTAAAAGCAGACAACTGGCTGGGAACCCTTTATTCCCTAATAGAAGGAAGACCCAAGAAAAAAGCTCTCTGGTTAATACTGCCAACAGGCTAATTCAAACATACACCCTTATCTGCCCATATATAGAAGCTTAAAAGGAAATACAAAAGAACTTTGTGCAAAATTTGAATCTAATAAATGAAGAAAAAAAGCAAGAAAAGGAGGGCGTTATTCTCTTTAGCTCATGTTTTCCCCTGCTGTCCCTCTCAAAGCATCTAACCCTTAATAGGAGCCAAACTAATCCCTTGGAGCACCTCCCTTTCACAGAGTGCTGAGGAACTACTTAATTCTTGACAGCTGGGTCAGCCCAGAGGCTGGAAATCCCTGTGCTTAGGGGATGCAGCTGTGGACTTCCCCCCAGTCAGGGGGAGCATTAACTCTTTCCAAACCTGTTTCCAGCCAAAATCCATGCAGGGTATCTGCTCGTAAAGCAAGATTGCACTGTGCACATGTCTAAATGCTAGAGTTCTCTGCAAACACTCTGTTAGGAAAGTATTTTTGCAATTTATGTCACTGGAAATCTTCCTCAGAGAAGATCTGGTACATTTTGTCTCTTGCAAAGTAAACAGATTTTATGAGATTAGTTTATGATTTTTTTGCTCTCAGCTGATATTCCACTGAAATCCAGCCATGCTGATTAATAGATTAGTCCAACATGTAATAGTAAAGTCCCTGTACTATTCACATTTGGAGAAGAAAATGTTTAAATTCATAAAGATCAGAGGAGTTATCAACAAAGTGGTATTGAATCAAATTAGCAACCTAGGGGCTAAATTTGCCTAGATTCGTTGCTCCATTAAACTTTTTGACTGTGTGGGGTTACGCGTCAGTTAGGCAGTCCAGTCTATTTGCTATTATGAAACGCAAAATCAGATTGGGAAGCCAGCAGCTGAGATGTATGACGCAGAGCCCTTTCATTTACTCCTTTGGTCATGGCACAAGAGCAGCAGGAGGAATATCTCACTCTCCTCACATCTTCACATGCACCTAGGCTGGTTCCAACCACCCCAAGAACATTTTTCCACCATGCACTGCATACTGCATATGCTCTCCACAATGCTGGTCCAGGGGAACTCCTGTATATGCTCATTATGACGGGCTCTCTAGACCATTAGGAGGTTATGTAACTATCCAGAGGTGGACAGATATAGTGGTCATTACCCATCACACACATCATTGCCCACGCTGCAGGACTTGTACCGTGCTGCTGGGCCTGCTCCTCCCACTGGCTGTCGCCTTCCTCCGACCCGCGCAGTTACAGACCTGCCGTCAGCTGTGACTATAAAGCTGTGGGTCTAGATTTTGCCATCTACTGCATCCAGACAAAACTTCTGTGCCTGTATCCAGTGAGGTATGAGACTGAGTTTTAATGGTATAGGTATGCAATAGGTATTTTTCATATAGACATATTTCACATACAATTTAAATATAGCACATGACAACTCAGCACCTGCTAATCAAATTATAAATATTTTAACTGTCTTTATGATCAACAATTATTGCAAGTTATGCTACCTGAGTATCACTTCAATATCATATATGCTGGACATCAAGCTCATGAAAATGGCTTCCTGGTCCATCACATCCTATTTCTGTAGAATACTAGGAACCATTTCATATTGCCCTTTTCATAAAGGTATCAACCTCTGACAAAGTTTTTCAGACATCTAATCAGTTTTATTCCATCTACAAGGCTATTCCAAGACCTCTCCCTTAGGTAGTAAAAACCTCTTCCAATTTCCAACCTATTTTAATTCATGGCAAGCTTAATTTAGTTAGCTCTTTTGTCTCCATGATGTTTACTTCTAGGAAGTATTTATGTAGTGCAATCATGTCACCCCCAAGGGGAGAGAACGGACTAAACCCAAGCCTTTCAAAAAGTGTTCAAAGCTACAGCCATATTCACTGTGTTGACTTTTGGCCTCAAATGAAATGCACCCGCACAAACAGTTCCCACAGTTTTTAAGGCTAATACAGATCAGCCTCACAGGCTACCAGCTGTCTTGTCTGTGTACAAGCCATGTGAAATTTGAAGTTGCAGAGAACTTCATGGTAAAAATAATCCCAGGTGTATAGATTCTTTCTGGAAAAACTGATCTTAGACTGGAAAAGACAGCAGTGAGGCATTGTTCAGCAAAGGTCCAATTAATCAAATATTTCATAAGGAAAAAAGTAAACCAACTCTCAGTCACAATGAAAATCTTTGTTATTTAGAAACATGCAGTGGTATTTCACTAGCAGACAGCAGAAACCCTGCTATGCAGTACCTGCTTCAGAGCTAAGGAATCTGCCACTGGTTCATTAGTGGCTTTCCCTGCTGATTAATAGCCGTAAATTGGTGCACATCAAATCAGAATAGCCAACTGGTTCATACTGTTCTAAAAAATATCAAAGGTTAGCCCCTTCCTAAAGGCCCTCCAGTTAGGTTGGTATGTAAGCTCATGAAAATAAATGCTCTTATGATTGCCATACGCACCAGGAGATAAAGCACGGAGCATGAAGCTTTTATTCAGATGTAAAAAGGAAGCTGTATTACCCAATAGTCAGCCATTTGCATGATGACAGAGAAAATGAAAAAGACACCCATGGAAAGCAATTCAGCAGCTTGCACTAGAAAATTGTTGTCTGATACTGGGCATCTAAGCTTCAGTTGCAGATTTATGCTTTGGGTGGATTGTGTTATATCTCTGAATCTCCTTCTCTTGGGAGAGGGTGAAAATGGAATTGGATTTATATCCCTGTGTTTTCTGAACCAGACACTGGCAAATAATATAGGAGTCTAGGTACAGAATGACATTAAAGGCTGTGAGTATTTGATGTTAATCAATGGATGGCTGTCTCAGTGGGAGTTTGCTCATTTCTGCCTTAAGAGAGCTAAATTGCTACATCTAGCTATGCTGGGCAGTATTGAAACAAGCAGTCAATACTTTCTTCCAGAATCAATATATAAAAAAGTAACTCAATGGAAGTGACCTGAGAAATGTGCTAGGAGGAGGAAAGTGAGAAGCAGTCTGTCTTGTGCACTATGCCTCATGCTGGTTAACCAGACAAAAAACATACATCCACCTGTAAGAGGATAAAGTATTTCAAAGAGAGGTTGCTTGACCCAAAATTGCCTATGTAAACTCCTGAACAGTAAGACTGAAGATTAAAAGCAGAGCAGGCAAATATTCCCCCTTATATTGACACCCGATACAGAAAAGTACTTAATCATTTGCTTAAGTCTACCTCAATTCAGCCAAGCTGTTAAGCATATGTTTAAGTGCTAGGAAGTCAATAGGATATAAGCCTGTGTTTAAGTGCTCTGCTGAAAGGGGCAGTTTGGTGCTCAGGGTGGGAAATACGTGACACGAAACACTGCTTTCCATGCAGGCCTGTGCCCAATGCTAAACCCACCTTTGATGGGGAGCAGCTGGATCCCTTTCCACCCCTAAAAGGAGGGAATGTCAAAGATGTCACAAGTTGTTCCCCCCTCAGAGCTGCTGAGCACCAGGAGTCTTCCTGATTTGTCTTGAAAGGAATGAGATCTCTCCATAGGAAAGAGAGGCAACAGGAAAAAGTCACTAAGAAAAAAACAATAGCCAAATTTCTGATCCAAGGCGGAAAACTGCCTTGCTGAATCTGTTTACCTCTTCTGACCCTCACCATTAATCTCATATTTGGTGTACCCTTAATCCAGTATTTGGGGAGCACTGGAAGGGATTTGCTACTGTTTTGGTGGGAGAATAGATGAGTCTTCCTGATATGCTATGGTACAGTGCCGTTCAGCAGTTGAAGCACAAGTGAAAGCTGCAGAATTTGAGAGATTGAGTACAAAAAAGACAAGGAAAACGTGCATTCACATGATAACGTGCCGAAAGCATGCACTCTGGGTGTGTGTCTGTATGCCTGGGCTTGTGTGTTTCTGTGCAAGAGAGGAGCTGCACCTGTGCCTCAGTCCCAACATCTGTTTTATTAATGGGTCATCTGTGGGCTTTACAAAAACAATTTTGTTATGTGATTTGCAAAATGCAAGTCCCTGGAGTTTTTTAGTGGAAGACCAGAGATGCACCACAATTATTTCCTGAGCAAAAAACCACAGGTGAAAGAAAAAAGCAGCATTATACTTCAGAAATAACATTGTCTTCTTATGCAAGCCGAAAGGAAATTCCAGTAATTTCTCACGGTCTCAAAATAGCCCAATAAACTTGCTGTATAACAACTTCCTATAAATTAGAAAGGAAATGGGTGGTTATCATGATGTGCTTTTATTCACTTTTATCATATCTACTAACTTTTGGTAAAACCTCTCATTATATAAACAGAGAGGCAAGACCAAACTGTACTCTGACAGGCGGCATCCTGGAAATGAAGAGTACCTCAGTCCATGTGTCTGTATTGCTGTGATATGTGTCAGAGCTTTCAAGTGACACATAGAATTTGGGGTCAGATTTGCTCTTAAACCGATTTTGCTTTTATTTTTTTTTCGCCTTTTTTTTTCCTTGCCCTTTTTTTTTTCTTCTGTAATTTCTTTCTAATCTGGTGGAACAGTTTGCTGGAATAAATCTTGTTGATGTATGTTTGTTTCCCTTAAGCTTACCCATTATGAAAAGTGTGGGTGTATGGAGCAAATGCATTTTGGTTGGTGCTGCTTCTTTGGAAGTGATCCATCTCTATTGGACGGTATATGCAAACAACACTTCGCCTGTACCAGCAGCCCCAAAATAAGCTTAGGAATCTCAGGAACAGGAATCTGTTTTCTCAAAAACTTCAAGGACTATTTCGAGTGCTAATACTCTCAGGCAGCATGTCCTAGGAGAAAAGCATTCCCTGGGCATAAACCATTACACATCTGACAAGAAGTAGTGACAAAAAGAGCCTCAGAAGTTGCCCATGGCAGCTGAAAAGAAGTGAGTGTCATTGGATACGACAGAAAGTGAAGGCGAGCTGATTGCTAACCAGGTATATAGGCTGGAAATAGATGATTAAAAATCCTGTGAGCCTTAAGTATTGGATCAAATGAACAGCTGGATTCTTTTTTCAGCATCTATTTAAGTAGAGGACACACAGTTTTTCCAATGTGATAAAAATAAAGCCAAATTTATTTTTGTTACATGCTGCTGCTGCTAAAGAGCAGTAGTCTTTATTTAGGACTGTAAGAAGATGATGACACTGTTTTCTGGCTCCAGATAATCAGTTGTATATGTATATGTGTAGTCTCTATTATGATGCCCTCCATTATGAAAAATCTAGCTCAGCTGACATTCTTTATGCTTCTCCTGTAGAAGCCACCTGTCAGTCACCTGGAATACAGGTTGAAACCAACCAGAATCCATCATGCTCTGGTTGAAATGAGCAAGTTATCAGCTTAGGAGAGTTTGTTTGTTTGTTTGTTTTAAATGACATTTATATGGGGTTTTTCCCCCCTGGTCTTTGTCACATGAGTCTTGTGCAGCTTTTCAAATAGTCTTCAACTCAGCATAGTATTTGAAGAATTAGCTTAACGTTAGGATCATACTTAAATAACATCAAAGGAAGGAGTATGTTTCAGAGTTGGTTTTGCACTATCTATTGAATTGTTGGACTCCATAAAAATCTATAATAATAATCATTAACCAAAACATCGATAAGAAATTTCTAACACTTTAGAAGCAATTTACAAACTTGAATTTAATCTCAATTAGAAAAAATCTGAAAGAATTTCAACAGCATGGTCAGTGTAATTTCAGTGAACATTTAGCAAAATACGCTCTTTTTTTATGCTTCATATGTCTGTACACAAACATTTTCAAAATAAAAAGATGTAGTGTTTTCTGAAGCAATGTCAAATCTGTTTCTCAGATTTTTATGTTGATTCTGCAGCTGTGTATGCAAACTTTTATTTAACGCATATCATGCTTGTAAATTAAAAATTTACTGTAAAAATGTATTTTCACTAACTCTGTAACTGTTTTCCTGTTCACAGTAATTAATCTCTTTGCCACTGCACAGTAGTTAATGCCCCTTGTTTTCATAGATGTTGACAATGGGGACAGAGGCTCTGTCTACTTTCGATTACTTAGGTTCTTTTAAGAATTTAAATTTGGACCTAAATTACCTGTTCAATATATCTGCACTTAAAATGACAATGCACAGCATCTGAATTAGACATTTAAAATATGGAACAGTAAGTAGTCCCAAACATTTCCAATAGAATTCCAAAAGTTAAGCGAGTTTTTTTCTCTTCATATCTCAGCTTGCATATAGCTATTTCATTCAGAGAAAAAGTTTTCAGACCTTGTAATGAACAGTTCTTCTTTTTCTTTACTTAGGGGAGAAACTCAAGTAATAAATAAAACCTCATAAATAAATCCAACCATAAATCAAAAGCTGTGATAACATCAGGTTTATGGTTATTATGTGAAGATTTTGGGGAAAATTAAGGAAGATAAGTGGTGTAAAAGTCCATATAACCCAGCTTTCTATCAATTTGACTTATGCTCCTCTAAACTGAGAGTTGTGTTGATAAAAAAAGCTACCTGGGTTCAGTTCCAATCTCAGTACACCAAAATGGGGATCCAGTATTTGACATAAACTGACTTCCCACTGTTAAGAACTCGTTACACTGTATCACGCGATCATTATTTTTATATTTTAAGAATGTGATCTGTGCTTCTAAAGGCCTGTAAGAAGAGTTAATTTAAAAAAAACTCCATGGCTACCTGAGAAACAAGCCTTTGTCACATGCTTCAGGGCATAAAATTGATAATAGTTACCCCACATAGCACTTACTGCAGAAAAAAACATAATCAGCTGCACAGCAATGAAGAATCTTGGTAGGACTTACTTTTACACATCAGTGCAGCCAGAAACATAACCTGGAAGGTCCCGTTGGCCATTAAAAACTGCTCCGACTGCAGTGAGGTCATGTTAGGTCAGCACAGATACATATATTACTGACTTTCGTATTGTAAGTAGACATTAAGTTGAAATCAGATGGCTATAAGCCACTGGAGATTAGAATATGTGCCTACACTGCCTACAGCTAGGGAGGAGAACGCAAGGAACTGGTGCACAGAATGCAGCTCCCCAGCCAAGATGAACAGACAGCAACTGTGTCAGAAACAAGGAAATACTAAAAGCAACATCAACGTGGAGGTGCGAAAGGTCGAGTAGCCTCCTTCTGGACAGGCATTGGGAATGACAAAACCAGCCACCAAATTTAATGACATTTCCCTTCTCTGACTGCACATCACACAGTCACCATCATACATTCAATTGCAGTAATTTCACAAATTTCAAAATGATATTCTGGTGCTACTGTGAAGGATTAAACCAACTCAAGTGAAAATATACCCAAACTGAGAAAATCGTCATATAAAATGATCATTCAGTCATAGTATCATTAGATTAACTACTGGCTAATAGACTTAATCATGGTTAATTGATTAACATAGATGTATAAATTTTTGTAGAATTGTACCATCATTTGAAAAGGAATTTGGTCTAGGTATGTATGAGTGAGAAATGGGGAAAGGTTAGGAGAGGAAGGTGAAATTCAAACAGTGCAATATACTGAAGGAAGCCAGTAAAGCCTGTGAAGTAAATGCAACTAAAAGTTGGGGGATTTAATGTTTTAAAATGGGAACATTGTACCGTGTAAATCCGAGAGGACATTCCAAGCCTCCAAGTGAGAATCATATAAATTTGGTACTGGCCAGTTTAAACAGAGGATATTCTGCAAGGTATGTCTCTTTTTGGTTGCAGCACACCTGTTATCACAGACTGTTTGGAAGTAGCTACTCTTTGAGCATGTATTAGTAAGTGGAAACTTTCAAAAAATCAAAACTAACTCAAGTACAATAGTATATTGATTTTCGTCCTTTATAGTGCCCCATTTGCTTTCATTTTCATAAGAAACATAGATTTAATATCCCAATTCAGCTAAAAATACAGGCAACCATTTAATTAATTAAAGTTCATGCCACTCAAAGAATGAGTTCAGAAATCAGCAGACCATTTTTATAAGTTGTTAAAGCTATCATAAATACTTGCTGTAGGCTGAATTTAAAAAATAAAATAGCTTAAACATTTTTTTTCGGTAACCCTAAGAAATCAATTTTCCATTTTCATGTTAGGAGTAAAAAAGAAAATGCATCGCAACAAAACTTTTTAAATGTCCATTTTTGAAAAGAAAAAGTTATGAAACTGGCTTAGAAATACTAACAGTACAGCAGTGTTGTATAACCTACAGTAGGTTAAATTTATTCATATCCCCAAGAGCTAAATACATCTCATTCTGCACTCAGGCCAGTGACCCCTTACACTTTTTCAATTATAGTGTTTATCTATCTCAGTTTCCCCCTTTCTGGGTAGAAATCGCGTTGTCTATACAATGGAGGCACCAAAAACAGTAGTGCAAAAGATCTTGGGAAAAAGGTCTATACTTATGTAACCAGACAAATACATCTAGCTTCTTAGAAGGCATCAGTCTCCTTCATTGATTCAAAGCCTCCAGCACTAGCAAGAGCTTTGCTTTACGTATATAACATAATGCAAGCTCGTTACATTAGTGCTTTGCTTCACAGCAGTTATACACTTTTAAAGTCAATATCATGTTATTTCAGTTTTCTGAACATTTTTGGTGCTCAGAAGTCAGAATCTATTTGGAGAAAGCTAATCTGAAAGATCTGCTACAGGTGCATATCAAATGTGCGCCAACACCTATGGGAAAAAATATGCGTTTGAACCAATGATTCATTCTTCATACTGTTTCAAACTTCATGGATAGTTGGGATGTTCACTCCAGGGCACCAGACTAAATTTAGTCTAGAGAAAAACATCAAAGTGCGCTAGTGTAGACAGAAAGGCTTTAACACCAACTGTTTAGATCCACTGCCAGGCTCTTATTGTGCATAATTACTTGCTAACATAGTCACAGCCAAAAACCTTTTTCCTTTAATTTAGGTCCATTACTTCTCCTTCTAGACAGTAAAACAAATTATTCTCTGAAAACCAAATTATTCCCTTTCTCTTTTAAAATAACATTCACATACTAGAACATTGTATCCATGTCTTCATTCAGACCTCTGCAGACAGCACGACCTAATCCTTCACTCTTTCAAGATTTTTCTCCTTCCTTTTGTCTGGAGCTGCTCTATGTACTCCACAACTTCCCAGAGGTGCGGTGCCCAGCCTTATTGGCACAGTGTGAAATGAAGGGTTTATTTCATGCATTTCACAGAAGATGCTCCTCTGGCACATTCCAATACAAGATCTGCACTTTTCCAATGTAGGAGATGGACATACTGCTGATTCATACGGCATGGATCCTTTTCTATAAAACTGCCACGCTACAAATTGTTCTCCAGTGTGTGTCTGTGAAGCTGATTATTGCTGTCTAAGCACAGAGTCTCACACTGAGTTGGCCTACAAAGTTCACCAGTAGAGCTCTGGGAATCTGGATTTTCCATTTTACGAGAATTTTTGTTTAGACTTCCTAAAATAATTTATTAGTGCTTCAATGTATAGGAAATATCATCATATTTAGAAATATAAGAAAAACGCTTGTGTTGATAAACTCAATACATTTCATTCGCATTTTCACTTGATAAAATTGTATCTTAGTCTATACATAAATGATTGAAATACTCATTTTAAAGTAAAACATGCTTTTTAAAAAGTCTAAACGAAATACTTTCAGTAGTCTGTTTACCAGCTTCTGCAGAGATGACATCTCAATTGATGTGCTTCAGCAAAATGATTAAATGAGCTTCAGCACACAGGTCATATCTCCATTGGGAAACCCCTGCAAACTGGAAGTTATCGAAAACTTGGCAATATTAGTCTTTGCTTCCATATTTGGCCAGGGACAACAGAAAGTAAATTCATTCACAGAAAGCACAAGACTCCATCTGTGCCAGGTTATAGGTGTTTTAATGTCCTGTCTGTTCTCCTCCCACTCTGTTAGCTATATTAATTGAGGTTCAGGTGCCAGAGTCTGAAAAAAAAAATCTGGCTTGTGCTAATGTGTTTTATCAAATATAAAAAAGCCATCTGCAAAAACAGGTGATTAAAAATATCTGCCTAGAAATATCCATTTGAAAGGTGATTACACATTTGTATTTTTTTTCTGACAGTCAAATGTGGCAGTTTATGGTATATAAATGCTTTCCCTCTTTCAAATTTCCCCCAGTAAGTAGAGGAGGTCATCTGCTGTTATTGCTAGCATTTGATCTACAGCAATTCCATGTCCTTTAGCAGCATGAAAAGGCTCTAATCAACTGGTAGCGGGGACCCCAGCTGGAAAATGCTGTATACAGTAGTGAAGATGGTACCTGTTCAGAATGAAAATGTACTGCTGTACTTGCTTAAAGCCACAGGTAGCGAATCAGCACTCCTTGCAGGTTAGTCAGTTTGGATTTGATCTTTAGAAAACAGAGGTTCTGAGAATCTGCAGCTCTTAGAAAGTGTCAATGTTTGCAAAAAGTTGACTAAAATGACCAAGGATTTGCACACAACAGTCTTTTTTTCCCCCTCTATTCTTTTGAATAATTCATGAAAAGAAAAAATACATACTTCTGAATGGCACCCTATTTACCCAACAAAGAAAAGAGCAGTAGATATAAAGCATGTAAACTTCTTTTTTAATGTGTGTGTGTGTATAATTTTGGCACAACCGTTGCTGGCACTCTCCCATCAACATTTCTTCTCAGCCAGAAATTAGTCACTAGGAAATACACAGAAATACTTGTTTACCAGTAAGGACAGGACCCAAGATGTACCCTCTATAACTGTAGCATATGACAATAGTGTTGCCTGAAGATGTCTTCATAAATGCACTTAGCAGATCTACTAGATGGGATACTTCACATACTAATTCCTCAAGGCATTTTACAGAAGAGTTAATCAACTGTATACAGAAAGATGCAGACAGCAACTATAAAAAGAAGGCACAGACATGCAATTCTTACATTTTCAAAATGTAAAAACCACCAAACCATAAACACCAAACCAAAACCAACCTCATAATCTGTGATTAGACCACAGCACCACAACGATGCTGGTGAAAAAGCAAAGGAGAAAGGGGACAAAGACCCTATCAGTGACTTTCATTCAGATGTGAGGTAGCACTTTAGGGAACAGCAGGGCAGGCTCCAAACTTCTGGCCCCGCTGATGTGCAAATTGGTGAGGAACTGGTGGACACAAAAGAGACAGCTAGCTGTCCACACCATGCACTAGTCTTGCTCCACATAAATACTGAAATCTGATTATTCTTGCCTGGGAAGGTAGAGTTCTTCATAAATTCTGGTAAGTTCCACTAAGATGTCTTAGCCAAGGAGAAACCAGATTAATTTTATGTATTGAGACCAAATACCTGTACATCATGCTTTTTTTTTTTTTTTTTTTTTGTTTTTCCTGCAAAGGAGGAGAAAAAGAAACAGATGTGACAGTTCAATCTGTGCTTTCAACACTCTCCTTATCCATGTTAGCTGTACTCTGACCCTTCTCCTGGGTGGTGCTGCTGCCTTGACCAGTCACTCTGGGAGCAAGTCTTTGTGCTGCATCTCTGGCCCATTAGCTCATCTGTATTACTACCTGTAAAGTTTTTTCAACTGGAAGATTGTCAATGCTTTATTAAAATAATTCAAAAAAGCTGCCTTATAAACAAAACATTATTTATTCATTCAACCAAAGCACTTAGAGCAAAAGGATAAAACGACATGCAGTACTATAAATATTTTTTCCTTTACCAAGCACTTGATCTTTCAAGCTTTATTACCCTCTTTTCATTATGGCTAGAAGAAATATACGGTATATCATGTGTAACCACGAAGCTCGGGCAGCATTCACAGACATTTTCAGGGCAGTACTGGGAAACTACTCAGCCCCCCTCTCTCCCTTTTCATCACCAGGGCAGGGCTGGGAACTGTAAAATTTTTCTAGAAAGTTGGAACCAGGATAGCAGTACTCCACCCCATTAATAGCTTTCCCATCATTTCCCTCAGGACATCGAGTATTTTCTAGATTATCTTTGCTCTTACTGTAGGGGGAAGGGGTAGTAGGGAGGGAGGTTTTCCCAATTGTCTTCATTACTTTTAACTCTTTACAGCATGGAAAATGTTGGAAAGGTAAACTGAGGTACACGTGGGACAGAGATAGATATAATATTTTTTTAATTCTTGATTCTCTTCATGTCCACACTTTCCATGACTTCTGTGAATTAGTCAGAGGAATCCTGTCACATAGTGTACAAGTAGGGATATTAATGAAAATTTATTTGATTTAAAAGCAACACAGACAAAGGCCTAGTAGAGAAGTTCTTGTTCTCTCTCTCTTTTTTTTTTTAAATAATAATCCATAAATTCTTGTATTTACAATACAGCTAAACCGTAAGAAAGAAGGACGTACCACGTATTTTAAATAACTACTATAATAATCAATTTCATGGGTTCTCCAAGGTTGAGAGCAAATTAACCAATCAACCTCCACTTAAATCAACTCTTAGGTGATTAGGGAAAGTGATTTGCAAGGCAGCATGAACAACACATATCAGCTTGCTGAGATTCTGCTGACTCAAGAAGCCTCTGTGTTTGCATAATAGATCTAATAAAGATTGAGAACTACAGCTGTGGAAGGCTGCCTAATATGAAATATTCTGTGAAGGGTGTTATGATGAGATAATCTTTCTACTGCTGTCGTACAAATAACTCAAGCTGGATATATGTTTTGTTTGCACACATGCCCAATTACTGGCTAGTACCTCCCAGAGTGCAGCTTTTCAAAACAATAATAAAATCCATAGGCTGCCTCTATTTAATGTTAAATACCTAATATGACTAATCAAGCAGTTCTGTTCAATGCCATTGTGTTTCTTCCTGGGATAAAGCTCCTCTGGCTGTCTTAAATGTCCTCCTGAGGAACAGAACACTTTTGAATGTGAAGAGTTCCTCAGGAGCCAGTCCTTACTTGGTGCTTTAAAAAGATGAAAGATACCTAGTGATGCTGTTACCAGTAGGTGGTTTAAATATATGTAACATATTTCCGTAGGAACTGAAGTGCCAATATATCCCGTATTATAAAATTGTTATCTCCAAACGTGAGATGGGACTCAGGGGAGAACTAAGTCTTTGAATCCTGACAATATAAAAGGGTTAAGTCCAAGATGCAGACCAAATTATCCAGAAACCTTTACTATGCTGAACACCTGCAGACTCAGGTGTTCCCCCAAGAAAGATGCAGTTGTTCGGTATTTCTGAGGATTTATCCTAATAATATTAATAGCAACAGTAACTGTTTGGGTACTTTCTCCAGAGAGAACATGTGCAGATAAATAAAATAATTACACAATTGAGCCTAGGTTTTTAAAATGACAGCAACTACTTGTAGCTACACAGTGCCTCAGATACACATACTTAACTCCTCATGAATGCAAAGACAGTTACATGCTGCAGTGTTAGAAACACAATTGACCCTTTTGCTAAAGCCATCCTTTCTCTACTGCCTGACAGTTATGACTCCTGCCCCACTGAATCTTCACAGTATTTTCTGTCTCTTTTTGCCTCAGATGTTTCTTACAGTCATAACCTCATATAAATCTAACAACTGTGTGCTGGGTAGTCAGATCTCTGATCCACTTGTGGCTATGGGAATCTCAGCTACTTTCACAGGCTCCTGTCACTCTGGGTTTCAGTTAAAAGAACAGCTTGACAATGTGAGCTGATCGTCATGGGATAGTATCTGTCTGAATTTTCAGACAGTCTCAGCAGAGGGAATCGCTGTAGCTTCTGGAGCTCAACAAGCAACTTCCAGGCACCACAGCTGACTAAATCCTTAAGAACAAGACATTGCATTGGGCACTGTTCAGAGGCTCACTACAAGAGCTGACATGGAAGACCTTCTGGAAGTTACTACTGCTTAATGTGCAGCCAAACTTTGTACAAATTGTGGCAGTTAACATTTTTTGACAAAACTCACTTTATTATCTTGTCCCTAGCTTATAGCCTCGAAGGTAGGCATAACATAGGGCCCAGTCCAACAACTGCAGTAATGAATAAACACAGCAACTAGACTAGACTGTTTCTAGAACCCAAATGTTAGAACATGAACAAAGGGCTGATATATGGATTTCCAGCCAATAATTATTTTTTACTCTGTATAAGCTGAGATTCAGATGTAGAATACTTTAAGAACCAAATCCGAACATTGTGCAGCGTTACAAGGACAGTAATGCTTTTTCCTCAGGAATTTAAAATCTGAAGCTGACTGCTACTGCAGGGTCAGGCTGAAGTTACCACAGGAGGGATAGGAAGGGAATACAACATGCTTACTCCAATCTGATATCCTTGCTTTACTTATTCACTGTGTCAAATACACGGTGAAGGAAGGGAGCAGTTGGGAACTCCCGGCTTGCAAAGCTCTCTAAAACCTCCGAATGGCCAAAGAATCCACGTTCATAGACAAACTGTGAAACATTTAACAGGATTTTAGAAAGGAACACTCTCTCTGTACATAAAATGTACACATATATGCCTTTGCCAGAATAAGGTCTGAAACAGAAACAAAGACAATACATGGGAAGAAGCACACACTACCAAGAGAAAAACACTTGAGTGATTTCTGCTCAAAGGACATCCAAATGAGTAAGTCAAAATTTGAGACAAGCAGAAAGGATTACAGTATAAAATCACAGTACAAAATATCACTTATGTTTTCATATTTCACCTCAAGGTCTTACTAATGAGTCTAACTTATTAGTCTATCAGTAGGCAAAACTAATGGGGTCAAAAGTGTGCAACATGTATCAGCACAATATTGCTGTCTACATACAAGGCTTCACCAATCCCAGTTATATTTGGCATATAAAAACCACATTTGAATCTCTATGTCTATTGCTTTTTTTCTACTCTCCTGCAAATACCTTATACAAAATTTTTAAAATATGCACAAATATAATTATTTCTTTAAAAAATAACAAAACATAGATAGCATAAGAGAAACTTCAGTCACAAAGTTTTCCTCATCAACTTCCATGTATTATCATTACAGATACTACTAACAGGTCTTCATTTAATATGAAAAACTATATTTCTAAAAGCATATTAAAATGTGCTTGATTGTAAACATTTTTTTCTTAATCTACATAGAATTCACATATATATATTTGAGTAGTTTTTTAACAAAATTGAGTTATTAAAGATGGTAAGAAAGCCAGTAAAATAAATCTATTAGAAATTTAGAGAATCTACTTCTGAGTGGCCTTCAGCTTGCAAACTAGTAACCCACCAAAGGAGTTTATAATGACCTTCATTTTGTAAAATAATATTCATTTTATAAAGAAAGCAACTACCTTACTATGGTCGTCTCAGGTGTGTCTTCAACAGAAATTCAGAAGTTTAGAGGTAGAATCAAGCACACATGATATCATGCTCTGTGGAATGCATTACAGCTGTGTAACCCCTGCTGCTGGGGAGCCACACATGCTAAAATACAACTGATCTTCAAGTCTGGTGAAACTGAATGTTCTTAGGATGAATATTACTCCATAAAAAAGAAAATAAAATGCAAATAAGTCTTTATAAAACTATCAACTGAAAAACCTTTTCCTTTTCACAAAGGAAAACAGTGGAAGACATTCCTTAAAAAGTCACTTTTTTTTACATGTATTTATTTACAGATGTAGGTGTATTTATGTTTAGAATGACTGTTCTCAGACTTAATCAGATCTACATGCTTGTAAATGTGTATTTTGTTTCATAAACTTGTGTGGGCTACTAATCTCTATAGCCCTAATAAAAAGAACTGTGTGGCAATTAGCTCTAACCTACCCATATATATAAGCACTATTCCATACTGGGAGCAAATTATTGGGGTAAATCACTAGGGTTATAATAACAAGATGTGGAATACATTGAACATCTGGTTACACTAACATGCAATCCAGCATACTTTAAGAAATTAAAGGAAACATTATCCAAAGAAAAATAATCACTGTGTATTTCTATTATAATTCCTTCATTTTTTCAAATCTTCTCTCATTTTGTCACAGAAGACATTCTAAAAGCAAGCTGTGAAATAAGAAATACTAAGTGGCAAATCTCCCAATCACCTTTATTTCCAGAAACTTGAAAAACAAGGCACTCATAAGGTTTCTTCATTTGAATGTTGTGGAAAGGACTAACTTTCAATTAGTGTTTTGAAAGAGAAAAACCAGACAGGTACCAGGGCGAGTCTAAAAGTAGTCGGTGCAATAAAATAGCTTCTGTTCATAGAAGACTTAAGACCTTCATGACTACTCATGTGAACAAGCTGTTGTGGTTTTGCACTATCTTTGGAGCAGTCTGCTACTTGTCATGAGAGCAAAACCAGGAGATCTACTCCCCATCTGTTTCGTAAATCTTCATGCACTCAAGTAGGAGAGCCCATGGCTTGTGGCCAGGCCACTCGGGGGCTTGGCCCCACCACCTCTGGCTTCCACCCTTTCATGGAGTGAACCTGCAGCCAGGTTGAACCATGGTGGTCACCAGCAGCACAAAACCAAGACTGGGCTGAGATGTCTTTAGGCTGTAGGAAGAACGTCAAAGGAATAATGCTCAGGGCACTTGGGAGTGAGCCAGAGGAAAGGGAGGATGTACGAATCAGCATGGGAAATTACTCATCAGCACAGTAATCACCCACAGGGCTCTCAGGGTTAATCAATTAATACTCTATGTAAATCACACATGAACCCGTCACCTGTTTGCTGGCACTGTGGTCTTGAGCAGTCTGTCTGTTACTGGATTATTTTCACGTTCTCATGAGCCTCATGACCCCGTAAAGGCACTGCGCTGTTGACAGTTTCAAACCACGCCTGAGCTCAGGAACACTGCAGAAGCGTGAAGCAAAGTACCTGTCAGCATCCTCATCTCGCTAATCTTCCAGCCCAGTCCTCTTGAGGCGCACCCAGAACTTCTCATTCATTAGAGCTCTACTGACAGTGGCATATATTAAAGAACCAGATTTCAATAGAACCAGCCTGCTCAGGCACGGAAAAGCCAGTATCTTTTAAAATACCTTTCAAAGCCAAAAAGTCATCATTATCACAGTTTAGTTACTTATTTACTGGACTTTGAATTAAAGCAATGTATATATCAAGCTATTTAGTTTATTCCTACTCATGAATTCTATTTCCTCATTATTTGAAGCTTACATTATTTTGAAGCACACTGAAAATAGGAAATAATGTTCTCAGTAAAGAGGTTTGGTAACATTTAAATTCTGGGGCTAGACAGAGAGCGCATGATAATTTGCTCTGCATACAAACTTGCCACTAACTGCAAATTATAATCTTTAGAAACTCCATTAATAAGGCTAGGCCACAGGCCATGGCTCCACACGTTTGGCCTTTGCTTTCAGAAGAGGAATCTTTGTTTGTTTGTTTGTTTTTTTTCAGGATTACCGGGTCTCAGCTTCTGCCCTAAAGAAATTCACCAGAGGAGTTCGATATTTGTTTGTCCTCAATGTTTGCTCACATATGTAAAGGTAAGTAAGCATGTACCTAGGCTCTGTAAGGCTAGACACCTATATTATTTTCCCCAAGAAGACCACATTCAGTCCTTATAAAGTAATTACATAAATTGTTTTATGTAACATGCTTTTTATTGCATCTTTTTTAATCATACCATAAAGGAAAGTAGCCAGAAGTCTTTTCCTGGGACTTACGGAATTAACATCAAACTTTGCCTTTAACTCTGGCGTTTAATGCATAGACTTTAAAACATGGCCAAGAAGCTATACATCTGGCTCTTTTGTTCTTACGTATTAATCTGTTCCCATCCAGTATGAGGCCTGAGCTAACGAATCACTGATGTTGGATATCACCCTTAAGGAAGTTTTGACTTCATCATACTCTGGTTTATATTGATGGCATGGTGCTGCAGGACTGACACCTGCACTGGCTCAAACACATGGTTTTCACATGATTCAACTAATAAAGTCATACAAAGAGGAATTTATTACTGAATCTTATGCACACTGAAGTCACCATCTACGTAGTTCAAGTCTGGTCTGATCCTTAAGATGCTACAATATTTTATCTTACAGTGCTGTGCTGGATAATGTGAGCCGGCTCTGAGTTAGTCTGGATACCAGAAAGAGTACGGACATGTCAGCATGCTGGTCAAGTAGTGCAGAATGTCTTGATCTACCTTTTTTTAAACATTAATATATCAGTTGAAATAATTTTGATGGAAAGTTACTCTGATCAATTTACTACTGCTTCTAGTATCTAAGTTAAACCTAGTCATTTATACATAGTAGTTATGTGGGTTCCTCCTGAGTCCTCAAAGCAAATACAATAAGAAAAATATCACCAATGCAGGGGTCTTTTAAACAGCAGTGTCTCTGGTCCCTCCCACACCATGCACTCAGCATTCAGTGACTAGTCAGATCAGGTACCAAGAATAGAGACACTCTTACAGAACTCTGTTATTTCTCACCTGGCCCAGATATTTTTCTCTGGACTACTCAGGAGAAGTGATTAAACAGGTGAGTTGAGCAGGATCTTTTCTTGTGAGCAGTCCAGCACAGGCCCTAGGGAGAGGACAGAGCTCAGGAATGCTGATGAGATTCCACATTTGTCTTCCTGCTGAAGGGGCTGTTTCTCTAGCCTCTGCCTTTCATACTGCTGCTGCCTTTTCAGTTCTCTTGCACTACCTGCACTCAGCCAAGGTATTTGTAAAGACAACATCTCACTTCTGTTCTCCTATGAAGACCTGGACTTCAGGGGTTACGTGCTTTGTTATACACAGCAGGGCTGCTCCTGGGCTCTCACTTCAAGCGAACAAGCGCGGCTGTTCACGTGTGGTGAGAGACCGTGCCCCTGTTTTCCCATTGCAGCCGACCTGCTGCTACTGGAGGGATAACCCTGCTGCCTGGATTCACAACACAATGTGAGTCCAAGGAAAAGAGTCCATTTGTTATCCGCATGGGGAAAAGGAGGGGTTTAATTCACAGGACTCAGCCTTTACTCCCTGTTCTCATATACAATCCCTTTTGTGTTCTTCACAACAGAATATAGAGTGGGACTCAATGCAAGCAGATTTCTAGATAATTATACCAATTCGAGTATATTTTACTAGAATTCTCCCACGCATTTGCTTGAAAGCTTTATGAGGCCAAAGTTGGAAGATGCTACAATTTTAGTGGGAAAGAAGAGGTCTCAGAAAGATATGCTGGCTTAGCAGAAGAGCAAAAACCATACAAAAGTCCTTAAAAAACTGTTGCTGTAGCAGTTTCAAATCAGTATCCATTGAAATCATTGCTTCCTGCACCAGTCCTTCCTTACTAAAGACATTCAAGGCTCTCATCCATTCTTGCCACTCTTCAAGATCTCACAAACCACTGTTATAGCCACTGAATTAGGATAGATGATCAGCTACTTTTTGTCACTAATCCTATGTTTGGTCTTAACATCTCACCATCATTTTTAGTCTTCATTACAGTCTATAAATTGAAAATTAAAGAGAAATATTCAAATTTCTTCACTGAAATTAACCAAAAAAGGAAAATATCTATAATGCAAAAAACATGGTTTGGCACCAAACAAGTATGGTTATTAAACAAATCAGGCTAGTCTGGCTTATAAGGCCTTCACTACTAGACAAGACAGAGCAGAAACATGTCAGCTCCAGAAAACGATTGTTCAGAGAGGACCTGACGAGGGCTGTAAGCTGTGAGTATAAGATATAAACCACTATTTAGGACAAAATAGGTACCCATTTACAAATTCTATTGCCTCTCTACTAGATTTTTTACAAGAAAACAATTTCTGTTTATATTTACTGAATATTTTCCCTGGATTTTTTTTGGTCTGTACATATGCGTGATGTTTCCACTGGCATTCTGAGTCACGCAATAAGAACAACAACTTAGCATACTATTTAAAATATTTATTCTAAACGACTTCTCAGAATTTAATCTTCAGTCCTTCTCTCATTCTCCTGTGCTTTTGTATCAATATGATAGGGCACATAAGACAGAGTATCTATTTTAGCTATACCATAACTATAGCTGTACATTATGTCTCTAACTTACACCTATCAAACTGAAGTTCCACCTAATAAAGGAAACTATAACTACACATAAATTCAAAGTTTTAGTTTGCTAACCCTCCTGGTGACTTCATACAATTAGTCTTTGTGTCAGCAGGATGACGTTATGGTGCTGATCTTAAAGGGAAAGGAACTTTGTTTCAGAGATGAGTTTATCAGTAATCATAAACCAATCTAGCTATCCAGCCTCATTTAAAAGCCACCAAAGTTTCTTAATATCTTTACTATTATAGGAAAACTGCTCCAGACCAGTCCATCTAACTTCTAAAACTTATGATTCCCAGTTGTACTTGCATCAGTGTTATCTTCAAAGATCAATGTTCCTTTTTCTTTTCTGGCCTTTCCATGAAGTAGAAAGAGCAATTATTTTATTAAGCTAAACAAATCAGTTTTGTTGTTGTTTGGTTTTTTTTTTCCTTATTTTATGGAGCAGGATATACATTTCCTTGTTCATCTCAGTAACCTTTTCTATTATAACTGGAAACCATCTTTTTTGCTTAAGAGGCCAATGTACTTACCATTCCAAAAAAAAATCTTACTTGAACTTCCTGCAATGCTACCACTGCTTGCCTGTATGAAATATTTTACCAGACACATCTTCAGATCACACCTTTTTCCATAACTTTATTGTACTGGTGACTCACAGTTCTACTGTGATCAACTAAAAGGCCCAAAACTTTTCCTTCCTCCATTGTTTCTGTGTGTATAGCTTCTAGATTATAGTATGAATTATTGATTTACAATTTGAGTGTTAAATTAAATCCCACCTCTATTAATACAGACCAGCATCCAGTTCTTTCATGACATTCTTATCCTCCTGCTTGTAGGCGATTCCTCTGTTATTCACTCCTCATCAACTGTCATTAGCTCAGGTTTGTTTTCTGTGCACAGGTCCTTAATGAAAATATTAAGATTAGCCCTAAGAGTGGTCCTTGAGGACCTACCTACCTGTAGCTGTACTTGCCCTTTCAGGACAACCCTCTGTCAGTTCTTTTTAGCCAGTGCTTTATCCACCGTACAGTTCTTGCACTAATCCCCCTCTTGCCTGCCTTCACCAGTAATTTCCCATGTGGCACCACATCAAATGCTGCACTGAAGGCCAAAAAGATTAGAACTACCACATTTCCCTTGTCTTCAAACAAGCTATTAAAGAAAGCTGAGAAGCAACGGTTGAGTTTAGCTATAAATCTTGGTAAGAAAGAGGCACTACACTGGAGGGAATAACAGGAAAGAAAACACTCATGTTATGGAGAAAAATAGTAGGCACCAGGATGCCTTGGGCCTTGAAGTAAACTAGGCAGCATTTAGAATTTCTGTGAGTGACTTTGAAAGAGAGGAGTACAGTGAAAACGTTGGCTTCTAAATTATTTTTTTTAGGATAATACAAGTGAAGAAGACTTAGAGAAGTACAGAAATAAGGTGAGAGAGAAACTCCCCATGAACAGTGCCAGACAATTAGGCCGTAGAGTCTGATGATAAGTGAGTTGACCCACATGTGTTTCAGGCAGCCAGCACTGGCCTCTTGTGATGCATGGATCACTACCAATGATGAAATAATTACCCATCTGTATGACATGGTTATACTGTCAATTAAACTAATTGAGGTGCCTCCTCTCTCTTTTGCTCCTCAGATCCTGAGTCTTCCAAGTGTATCCAACAATTCTTCCGACAGAAACAGATACTTCATCTTTTGCTGTCTCACAGGCTTTGCATGGAACCTAGCTACAGTGGAGGGAATGGGTTATACCAAATAACTCATACAGGTAACTTAGTCACTTTGTTTTCACTGTTACTGGTTTGTTCTTACACAGATGAAGAAATTATCCCTGTTTTTCAGCGTGGACTTGTTGATCTGATAAATGTCAGATCAAAAGTCATCCAAATGAACATAGCAATTACTGGAAATTGTAGATTCCATCACTGAATGGATACATTCTTTGTTGAATATGACATCATGTTTCAACTATTACTTCACAGGCTTTTGGTAAACCACGTTTTTTTTTTCAATAGACTTTTGAAAATAAAACAAACAAACAAAACCAACAAAGCCTTTTGAATTGAAAAGTATGCTTTTGATTCATTTTTTTTTTCATTGAACATTTTTAATGCAAATCGAATATTTAAAAAAGCAAAATTCTCTTTTAAAACTGGCGGGTAATTTTTAAAAGGGACTCGGCCCATCTAATTCTGTTTCTTTTGGACAAAACCTGACTCTCTTTTAAAAAGTAATGTGCACTTTTTTTTCAGTTGTTAACAGTGGTGTTTTTTTCCAAATGGTAGGTCCAGATAGTTCAAATGAAAACAAAGGCCCTTCCTATCATCTTGTGCAGAAAACAGAGCAGCACAGGATATTATGATCTGGCAAGCTATGTAAACTCACACATCCTGCGTGCTGCAAGTGGGAGCTTGATTTCAGACCTGAGTAAATTGGCATGGCAGAGACAGTAAGGAAGCAACTTCAGCAAGGAATCTTAGAGCCAGCCCAGTAGCACAGAGTAGCCCCCAGCTCTTTTTCCAGCCTGAAGAATGAAATAACAGATGTCAAGATCATTTGTTAGAGGCCTGTTGTGACCTGTCTAGAGATTGGGGTGTTGGAATTTCATCTCCCTGCCTCCACTAAGAGACTATTTGAAATCCTGATGACATTGGTTTTGTGTGGGTGGAGGTGGTTTTCCCCTATAGTGCGTGTCAGCACAGTAACACTTGAAATGCAAACCACAAATATTTTCTTAGCAGTGCTAAATGTCCTTACTATCCAAAGACATGGAAACAGGCCAGAAATTTTGTTCAGATTACCAGTGCACCATTCAAGTTAGTTGTACAAATAGAGATGTTATAACATGTGAGAAAGCGCAGAGAAAAGTGACAACTCCGTTGACTGTAGGAACAAAAAGCAAGGACGATATAAATAGTTTATAGTGCTTAATCTCTATAATCTGAAAGGTTATAAAGGATCAAGCGGACTGTATTAATTGAAATGCATCTGATTTTAAGATTATGGCTGCTGCTAAGAGATAATACAACAGGCATTTTAAAACAGTGAGTAAAATGGAAAGGAATAATTTAATACCTGATATTGGAATTACTGATCCCAGAAAGAATAATATCTCAGATGCTGTGTGACCAACAAATGGTGCAGAAGCAGAGAACTTAATGATCTCTCATGTCCTTCGAAACACGATCAGTACCATTTTAAAGAAAACAATAAAAGAAATGAGCCTCAATGGGCTGAAGATCTTTTTTCATTCCAACATTCCTGATGTTCTTTCTTAATGTGTCTTTTTTTAAACATTACACCCCTCAATTAACACATAATTGCTGTCCATCCCATATGAATTATGCAGCATTTGATGTAAATTCAGATTCCCTGGCACTGAACAAATCTAAGGGCGTTTCGGAACCTGATGTAATTACAAAAGTAATCCTTGAAGACTGATGAAGAAAATTAATATCATCTACTTTTTTGCTCCTGGTTGGTTGGTATGGTACTCCTGTGATAAATTCCCCTTGGGCTGCCATGAAAGTGCAAGAGCAACAAAGATCCTAAACCGGTGTACACAAGTACAGTTCAGGACAAATCGATGGAGTTTGCCCTGTTTACATGAGTGGTAGCTGTGGTTCTAACCAATGTCTTCAGATTCAGATTTTGTCCTTGGTGAGTCCTGTACTGAAACTCTTACTAAGCTAAAATCTAAGTGGAAAATATTACTGATGAAAAAAAAAACAAGTCTTACAATATACTATGCTCTGAATTATTCAACTGTTGAAAGATACCACATTTATCCAAACTAGCAGGAAAGAGAGGAGGCTGCAGAAAATTAGGGCATTGAAATATACGTCAACTTGCAGAACAGTGGACAAAGGAATATTTCTCTAATTCTTTGTGTTTATTTCTATAACCATGTTTATAAGAGATAATCAAATATGTTAGGAGGGAGTCTAGATTCTAAGTGATTTCTGATGATCTCTGAACACATCTCAAGAAACATTAAAAAAATGGTTATCTAATAAGAATTACATACATCAAACTTTTTTTCAGTCTATCTAGCATACAAAAGTTGATTTCAGAGGCTGGTCTTAGGCTATAGGGAGACTATATTTGATCAGCAAACATCCAGACATTTATCATACCTTCCAGGTTAAAAAAAAAAGCCAAAACAAAACAAAAAAAGCCAAAACCACCACAATGTGCTGTTACCATTTTGACTAAATACAAGATAAAACTAATTATAAGATGCTCAAGATGGACTTCCATATGCATTTCTTAACTAATGTGCTGTTTTGCTATTTTCAGTTCAAAGAAGAGCAAAGTAAGCTATCCTAACTCTCCATGTTTCCAGATGTGCAGACAGTGGCGAGGTGCGGTGCATGGGGAGAGGAGATTCTGAAGCAGCAGGGACAAGCAGTGCTCAGAGGAGCAGGAAGAGCAGCAACAGATAAGACAAAAAGCAAGGAGGGGAGACAAGACATCAAGATGAGATTACAACCAGTATCACAGGTGGCTGGCATGTCAAATCAACAGTTCTTAAAGCCTACAAGCTTTCAGCCTGCATTTGCCCCAGTTCAAGGAAATTTGAGGTAATGCAAAGCTTTGCATTTAAACATATTTGACACTGAGTTTGACTAAATTCAGTCTGAGCTTTCACAATTTATTTTTCCTTCAGTACAAGAAGACATAACAATGCAAGACAACACTGAAGAGAATTATGGCCAGAAAGCCTCGAAGGTCACACTAGCAATTGACATATAGAGGTCCCTAAAGAGTCTAGGGAAAGAAAGTCTAGTAAGATTCACTTCGAACTTGTTTTGCCCCTAGTTTAACTAAGTATTTTGAACACACTCATTAACATAAATAAAAGCAATTACTTTTTTAACTATTCCAGTTCAACTGTAGCTCAAAAAGATTAAATGATTCCATTACATTCTTTTATCTTCTTAATCTGTTTAACAAAGGTATTCTGTAACCATTTCACTTACAAGAAAGCAGAAATACACCAAGCACGCCAATACAACTAATAGGATCATGATCTTCAACAACTTTGTCATTGTATTTGCTGTGCCAAACCACTCTGAGAAACTTATGAAGCTGCACAAATAGGAGGCAAATGTGTTATAAGGCCACGAAGTGCCTGTGTTTAGCATCCTGCTATTGACCGCACTGTCAGGGATATTTATGCAGGTCTTCTGATGTATTACCCAGGTAGCTTATGATCTTTAACACAAGGTATGTATGAAACATGAAATGTGAATATTTCTACTTCACAGAAGATAGATAAGAGTCACGAAATGTGATGTGATCTTCCTGAGACGACTCAAAAAAAAAAAGAAAAAAGAAAAAAAAAAAAAATCTGTGAAATCAAGGGTACTTCATTCATCATGGCCAAACTTGGTTTCCTCCTCTACAGCATGGGTTAGGTAAAATTCTGCCTCCAGTTTAAACCTAGCAATCACAGTCATTCATTCCTGTGTAGCCTCATCTAGGTGTTCCTGCTCTGGCAGGGAGATTGGACTGGATAATCTTTCAAGGTCCCTTCCAATCCCTAGCATTTTTTAATTCTATGATCTAATAAGTATGGGGAGGGAGAAGAATCCAGCTCCTTCGTCAATATACTGTAAACAGAATTTTCTACAGGAATAAAGATCTGAAGAGTCAAACAGCATAGCTATTAAGGGCCACACAATTTAAAAAAGTAACTAAAAAACTGCTACTAATGTTCCTTATCCTTATTATTTCCAGCTTCTGGGGATGAGAGGGGGTGTTTCCTCACTGCCTGTAAAAGGAATCATTAATATTATCCCTGCTTTGCTGCCTCTTTGTCTCCCCCTCCCTCTTTTTTATCTCTTCATATAGAGACAAGTGCTGTAGTCTCTACTGAAAACTGAAGCATAACGGTCTAATTGTTAATCAGCCAGCAGAGAGTGACTGATAAAGCAAAATGCCAGGATGACTTCCATTCGAGAGCGTAAAAAATTAGGCAAAATTGATGTTTGGTGTACATTTACCATAACTGCTCTTCCTGGCTACTTTTAGCCTTAAAACCACATTCTTAAAATCAAGTATTCTTCGTTTTCAACAAATATTGCTATTTCAAATTGGAAGTCAGTTGACTGTTTGCATTGACTTCAATAGGACCAACAGTTAAATGACTTGCCCAAGGTTGTGCATGAAGCCTGTATGACAACGAGGGAGATTTTCTTAGCTGTGTACATTAACCATTTTCTTTCTGGCACTGACAGCTCTAAAATTTATCACCATTTCTGAGGTAGTGCTCTGTATTGCCATCCTGAAATAACCTGAAGCAAAATTATTTGCTTCCAGGTTTTTTAAAAAGTGTCCTAAAATGATGAGAGAATCTGACTTTATTTCCTGAAACTTGGAAATAAAGTTACATTGCTACTGACACAAAATTCAAGAGTAATTATGTTTCTGTCTAAATATTTGTCACTTAAGCTTTTCATTTCCACCCTTCCCTTCAAAGTCTGCTACATTCAAAATAGTTGCACCATGGAGCACAGAGATTCCTTTCTGAACGTTAGCCATCCAATCCAGCTTTTTTTAGAAGCCACCAAGAAAAGGGTGACCCCTTCCACACACATATAATACAGACAGTCACTCATGCATTAACAGCCATAAACCCCCAAAGGTCGTTTCCATGACAACCCCAGGGTCCTTAATGACCGTGACAGTTCAATGATTTTGTTTTGTTTGAGAGTGAAGGAATAATAAGTCTTCTCCCATCGCCCCCCACCCCCTCGGCGGCAGGGCTGTGCTGTTCATTATCTGCTGGGGCTCAGCCCTGGAGATGGCGCGGCAGCCAGCGACCAGCACCGCAGACAAAGACCAGCCCAACGCCGAGCGTGCTCCGCATACGGCAGCGGCACCAGCCTCATTAATTCCATCACTAGCCCGATGAGTTTCAGCGAGTGCCAGGGGTATTACAATAGTTTGTAGCAATATGTTGCATAAGTGAGCCCCAAATCGCTGCACAGTTATTTAGAAAGTGCATTTTGCATACTGCTAGCAGGAGTGTTTTTATTAATGATGTGTACCAGAAACACAATAAGACACTGCAGCTAGTCTGCAGCTAGACACATAATTTTAATGATGTGATGAATAAGGCAATTAATGCACTTCAATATATTTCCCATATGTATCATATTTAACTTCAGAAAACTAAAGACATATCCGAGAGAAGTATAATAATGCATCACTAAATGAGCAGGCTATTCCTAATGCTTTGAAATGGTTCTGGTCTTCAGCTGGATCTTCTATTCTTTAATTAGAAATCAGCTACAGGCACACACAGACTTCCACTCTCAATATTAAATAACATGTATTCATTAAATGATCTAGAAATCGGCTCATTGCTGATTTGATATCACTTTTTATGAAATTCCACTAAAAGCCACTTACACTGTTTACATGAAATTATATACATTCATTTGATTACATTCCAGCATTATCTCACTGCAACTATGCTTTTACTAGTGCCATATTAAACCAGCTCTTTGGTGACCTATTTTATGGACGGATGGATCTAAATCACCTTCGTTTTCCTTCACTTCATAGATTAACTGTACATTGAACATAAATGGTATAAATTACAGCTTCCGAAAGGCATCTCTAACTGATATCAATGGCCACTGGCCCTACAGCTTTCAGAGTGGCTGCAAGTCACAATCCTGCAGAAAGGCCACTGTCACATCTTCCTATTCCTACTTGTACAGAGACCTTGGGCACTGTACTGGGACTGAAACACTTGATATTGCTGAAAAGTTCCTGTTTTTTCTTTGTAGGTAAATAGCTTACTGTCAGGATAGTTTTGTACCTGTGATGTAAGAGGTGATCTAACCTTTCTAATGACAGTTAGTGAAATCTTTAATATTCAACTTTATTGTACAATGTTCAGTCCTTGATCTAGTGAAGCCCTTAACTCCAGATGGCTTCAGGAGAAACTTGGTATGCCACAATACCTCAGGGTATGCTCATCCCTCAGAACAGGTCCCATAATGTAACCACCCATAAGGATTGTCCCTAACTCTTTAGTCCAACACTGCCTTTTATCCAGAAAAGTATTTCAGACAAATGAGTATCCCCAAATAAGACACCTCCCTCAGTACCTGAAGTCACTGAGCTGCTTGAATTTTTGCTGTTAATTACATGCTAATGTTAATCATATTCGGTCCTTCTTTTTGGGAAAAAAATTACTCAGTGCTTTGTGGCATAGAAAAATAAAAAAAAAAGAAAAAAACAAGCTTTATTTTGAACAGTGGTATCTAATGTGAATCAAACTACTTACAGAGAAGTCAGAGTTAAGACTGGAGCACATGCACTAGACCTTTCTTCACTTTCCTAGCAGTCAGTTTCCACTCCCTCAGATAAAACAATATGCCTTTTAATCTTGTCTTCACTCAGTTTATTCCTCTTCGCTATAACCTAATGCAAGGTCACCGGAAAGTCAGAGTAAGAGGCGGCACAGCAATCTCCAAGCGTCATGCAGGAAGGAAGAGGGATTTAAGGAAAAAAGTTAGCATCTTGCTTCTATAGCTAATCGTTCTCAGCAGCATGTCTTGATTGTATGGTACAAAGGAAACCCAAAACTATCAGTTGCAGGCATACTATAGCTTATGCGCTTCTCAAATATGACATTTCCTCCTGCTTGCCATCTATGTTTCTCTCCATGTTGGCAGAGCTTTCCAGGTTCCGCAGAGCTTCCCCACAGAGAAAAGTACACGCCTTCCTAAACAAGTCCTTCGCCTCTCAGTTTTTTTACCATGTTCTATGCATACCCTATGTCGCAGAAGTACTCTTGGTCTGCTAGCAATTAAATACACCCAGAGGCATGGATTCTGTCCTCCAAGTGTGCATGCAGTTCTCACTAATGTTAATGGTGGCTATGCACCTTCCCATAAGAAGGAGCAGGGAGATTCCTAAAAGTACCTGGGGAAAACCTAACTGAGGAGTGCAATGATGTCGTTTGTGTCCATGTACATATGATGCAGCCCTCTGATTCCACCTAGTTTTCATAAACAATGTGAAGTCTTATGTCACAAGGGAATGAAATGAGGCAACAAAAGTGACAAGATTCTTATACAGCCTCCAAATGTATCTACACTGTCTGTTTCTGGTCTTACAACAGTGTAACACAGTCAGCTATGAAACACAGCATGTAGCCCTGAAGAAATGTGGAGAGTTTTTATTATTTTTGTCACCACTAGAAATACTTTGAGAACCTGGATGAGATTAGGACCTCAGAAAACACACAGCGTGTCACCTCCCCAGTAAGTTTAGACAGGAAACAGGCAAGACAGACAAAGTAAGTGCTTATCTTCATTTCACATTCTAGCAGCAGAGGCATAAATGGATGAAGTCGCTTGCTCAAGTTTATGATAAAAGGAAGCTGGAATAGGCAGCAAATTTCCCAAGATCTGTCCCAACTCTTTCACTGCATGAACAACTGTCCCCTGATCTGAAAGCTTCCCCTCCCATCTCATTCACTTCAACAGTTCATGAAACAAAAATGGATCCAAAAGCATTTTTGTAGGATTGCCTCCTCCTTACATTTCATCTTTTTACAGTCATACAGCACATGGTAAAACCCAACATTTCAAATTCCTTTTCCAGCAGGGAACAAAAGACTCCCACTGGACCAGGCTCTACTACTTTTTAGGAGGGATATCCTATCTAGAAAGTGAAAGACTGAAGCAAAGTGCAGCTTTAATTTCTGTTTACAATCTCAATTTATCAGGGACAATTCAAAAAGTTGTTATTTTACAATTATGTATAAAACAGGCACGATGCAGAAAGAAGAAAAATGTGGTTTAAATTGAAGGACCATGTGGGATGCGGCATGTCTGAATATGTATGAGGCAAGCCTTTCCCAAGAGAATGTTAGTAATGAGGGGAAAAAACTCAACAATACAGTGCCTGCAAACCATGATTCATCCCTTCCAACACCACAACTATTAAGTATAATTTCATTCGTTTATTTGGAAATCTTAGGATTTCAAGTTTTCACAAATATACTGTCTTGTGAAATAAAATTACTCCAAAGTACAAAAATTGTAATGCATAGAGAAAAGATCTAGCAGTGAATCCTGGAGGATTCTATTCTTCATTTTGCTACTGACATCCAATATGAATCTGAGCAAGTCACTTCACCTGAGCTTCTTTAAAGCATGTCCTAAATGTCTCAGATAATGTGAGATGTACTTAGGGTCACAAAACATTTTAAGATAACTTGATAGTGGATTCAAAGTGAGGATAAGTGTAAGGTAGTCTTAGGTGTGCATAGTTAATTATTTACATTAATGTAGTATATCTCTTTGTTTACATATAAAATAAATTTGTATTGAACAAAAGAGGAATTTCTTGAAGTGGTGTGATTTAAGGTGCCATTAGAACTCAGAAATATGCATTTTTCATTTTTTTAATGGTACTGCTCAAAGCTATAATTTCCATAGTAATGAAAAGACAGGCACCTGAGATGAAAATGTTAGAATAACAAGCCTTTTCCATTTCCTTGCTAGGAGCAGGACAAAAACTGCTAAAGTTCAGATACAACAGATCTGAAAAAGACTTTTTTTTTTTATTACCTGGTTTACTCAAATGTAATGTGTGGCAATTTGCCCAGGCCTCCTAAGGCTGAATCTGAAGACACTACTGTTATTCCTCCCAGTACTAGTTGTTTGTGATAGCAGGGCACAGTTTGATACCAAGAAACAGGCTTCTACTGCCAGGAGGACAGGTATTTGATACTGAAATAAAACATACTGAACTACAGTAAACTCAAACTCTACTTCCTTATATTGGAATTATCATGAAAATTGAGCATATACTGTACTTTATTTAGATATTTTGCTAGATACACTATAATTTTTTCACTTTTTACCAACATGAAGTGGTTCTATGTTATTTGCAGAATGATTATCAAGTTAGAGATTATTTCTTTAGATTCTGCAACTAATGACAGGGAAATATGCTCTTCCCTGTACAACAGAAGTATTCAAAATTTAATCATATTGGCAGTAAATCATAGTCATGATTAAATCATTGGCACAGTACAAGTGCCAATGGAGGAATAAAGAGTTTAGCAAAGGTGAAGTAGAAGGTGTTTACATGCAGTAAATCCCAGGCATTATATTTATTAATCTGATCAGGAACAAGAATCCTCTTTCCTAAAGTGATCTGGGCACTTTTAAGGACAGGTTTTTAGAGGTTCTAGGTGCAGTTTCCAAAGTGTGCAAGCAGATCCATGCCTGCTGCCCACAAAAATCAGTAGCTGAAGTACATTTAAAAAAAAACATTAAGAGTAGGTTGTCAATTGCTTTTATTGGATACATGTTAAAAAAATGCAAAAGCCTGAATTCCAATATAACTGTGGTGACAAATACATTTCAGAAGTACCAAAGTTTCCTGTAAACCCTGGACAACTAGAGAAACTGTTTTGGACAGCACTGTCAAAATCCCCAGAAGATGTCAGGTAAACTGCCTAATCTCCTGCCTAAATCACAGAAAAAAACACCCACAAACCAGATGGTTTTCCGCAATCTGCTTCACCTGACCTGCTCAGAACACATAGATCCCACCCCCCAGAACACGGATGGACACCAGTTCTTCATCCATTTTACCAGTAGTTTTTAACCAATTTTTAAGACTGTTATTAAAGGGTACACCCATCAGATCATCTGTTCTATGTGGTTTTGAGTGAAATGAGCATGAGTTCCCTTGTTTTGCTTGGTATTCATTCCTAGCAATGCACATTGGTTCTGTTCAGTTCTTCCAACAAACAACCTGCTCAGAATGTAGGCAAAGGAAGTTTGAGGATCTTGAATGGGTTAACCATAAGATGTTTAAAAGATCCATTCTTCAAAAGACAGAGGAAGTTTTAGGTATGAGTAGAAGTAGCATGTTCGCTACACACATCTAGTATTTTCATTATAATGCCATTGTTTGAAATTATCTACTTTATTTGAGCCATCAAGATACACCTGAGGGCAAAGCATTCCCAAGATGACACAGGTAAGTTACTCATGTTTTCAAATTTCTGATTCTTATCTTCATAAAACAAATTAAGAAACCTTTGCTTTTTTCTGATTCTGGGACAATAAGTTGTTGACCTGCTCTCCTAAACCAGCTTATGAAAAGCAGAACAATTTACCTAAAAAGCATGGAAGTTTCTCAGATGTAAAGGATCATACCTGCCACAGGTGTCCTGCCCCAACCAGCCTTTCTGAAGCATCACTACCCTTAACTGCACCAGCCACAAGGAATAACATACCACAGACACAGCTGCATTGCCATCCAATGAACATCTAGAACAGAGGGATCCAACTCTGGTCTGCTTTATCAAATCAGAATTAGAAATCCTAATAAAAGTTTTGCAACTAATTTCAACAAGAATGGTTCTTCACTCTGAGAATGCTGTTAAGCTTTTCTGATCAAGTTATCTATGGCTACTTGTCAAGGTTTAAAACAAGGTGACAATAAACCATGGCAGATGGCCTCTGTTAATCCCTCCCACCATAAAAGGTGATAGAAAGATCAGGAAGAGGGACTTCACAGCAGACTGGAAACTGAATTTCAGGGATGCAGGGCCTGAGGCCTATAGGTCGCAGGCAGATAGACAGGGTCCTCTCTAGATGTTGGCCATGGTCAAAAAGGAGCAGACCCTCATGATCATCCTCTTATATAGGGGGTATGATGTTGATCAGCTTTAGTCACCTGTTCCATCTGCCCCTTCTGGCAAACATGCCCCTCTCAATTATGGGATGTTATCAGAATTCTTAGCTGTCATAAGAATAAATCTAAACATGAGCTTCTTCACCATTCCACTGGTCGCCCTTATCAGTTTCGAGCACAGTGTCCGAAAAACATGCAGGCAAAAGTTCACAAAAGCACAGTTACTAAGAAGAACTTAGCTGAAAGCAAAAATTCACTGAAAGAGAACTGGTCTTGTTTTTAACAAAACCAGGACACTACTTTACAAATTCAGTCCCGGAAAAGTGTTCTAGATTTTCACCTGTCCACAACTATATTAAACAAAGAAAAATTGTACATCTTATGCAAGTCTTTTAATTTTCTATTTCTAATTTTTTTTGCTCTGCTTCTTTTGTGACTGACGAGAACAATATTGGTAATCCCACATATCAATAAACATCAGTTATATGCCAAAAAAACCCCAGAAATGGGTTTTAAAAGCAAGAGATTTTTGTTTTCAATTTTGGAGTTTTATACTATGCGACAGAAAATTTTAAGAGCTTACTAGACAGAGATAGTTTGAACGAAACAGAACTTTTCCTCATTTTGCAAGTAGCTGTAAGAGAGTTCTTGTGGCAGCATAACACTGGACATGTGAAGGAGGCAGCTGGCCAGCCACGAGAGCAGTAACAAACCTGACTTAAAGGTAGAATCTTCTTTACTGTTTTTTTTCTACTTCACTCTCACTCTTGTGCTCTGCAGTATAGCTGAACAAGGAATCCTTTTATCCTTTTGATATTGTCTTTCCCAAACGTGTACTATAACACCTCATTTTTTCTCAGAGCATTCAGTATTTCAATTAATGTGAGTTTCAATTATCAGTCTTTTTAGATTTTTAATGAAATTAAAAACAAATCATAATTTCTAGTATAGTTGTGTCTGCACATATTTCCATATCTATCCATTCACATATGTTTTCACAAGGAACACGTATTTCAGTAGAAAATGTTTTGGTTAAAATATTCTCAGATTACTCAGAACCTATTCTGTCATACCCAGGACTAAATCTACCATTCCTGCTACCCTGTGAACATTGCAGTATGCTCTACCAATTGCCATCCTGAACTCATTTTGTAAGCAAGGCCACGCTACACTTGTGGACCAAATGGTGTATGCCAAATGATTATGCAGGCCTTGAGGCAGTCTGGGTGTATAAACATTTACAGTACTACAGATCTTTGGCCAAGTGGCCAAGTAATTGATTACAAGGCTATGAATGTCACTGGATTTTATTTATAAAAATGCCATAACACTGTCTCTACTCCATGCAGAGCTAGCACTGGCAGGTTTTAAAAGTAGGATGCTCTTAGGTGAATTCAGGAGCAAGCAATTTTTTGAGTAAATCATGTAGAACAAATAGGAGCAAGTCTCACCACAGCTACCATTTTTCCTGAATTCTTGGTATCTGACAATTAGGCAAATGTATTACAAAGAATACATTTGCGAATATGTGAATACAAAGAGGACTTCTCCACAGGGAATTTTATAAGTAAAGCACAACAACATCGAGTTACGTTAAAAAATAATTTAAGAGAAAAAAGATAAAACACATTAGAAATATTTTCAAATAAAACCACTTGAATGTTAACTTTAAATATAGACATTGATTAGAAAATGCCAGATGCTGGACAAGGGATACATTACTGCAGGAAGTATAAGTGTAAGGAAAAATTTCTCTGGAAAAACAGAATCATGTCTATTGGTAAGTCAACTGTATAACTTACATGAAAAGTCAGAGGCACCATTTTTATCTTCAGAGATGGCACTCTTAGATTCACACATAGCAAGAAAAAGTCACTCAGAAGCATGTTGGTCTTTCGTTTTACATCCACAAAACACAACATCCCTGACCCATAAAGTCATATGGACAGTGAACTTCGCACATTGTGTTGAGCCTATTGACATAGCACCTAATTAAAAAATGCACACAAGGGCACATTCAAGTGCCTTTCTCTGGAGTTGAATTTGTTATCCTAATTACTTCTCAGTGTCGTGAGGATTTTTTGGTTACCTCCCCCCCATACACTTTCTCTTGCTGCATTGCAGTTATACTTGGTCTAGTTTCCTTTTAAGCATCAACTCCATCAGAGCTATGCATTTCTACAAGGGGGCAGAGGGAACCATGAGCTTCACCTTGTTCAGCAGGACAGCTATGGGGCAGGAACCTCGTTCTAGAGTTTTGAGCTCACGGGGTGACACCACCCCACTGGCTGACCCCAAACACTCTGAAAGAAAAATGACGCATTGTTCATAGCATGTAAACAGTGAACAAATCTGGATGTGTAAAGTTCTTGCTATATTTGTAAATGGCTAAGAATGAATACAGTGAAAAACTGAACAGATAATAATTAATTCTGTGTCTCAGTTTTGATTACGCTGGTAACCTTCTTCAGGAAGGGTGGGATTCTGGGTTTAATACCCAAACCCATTTTTCTAGAACATTGATACTAAATGCGGTACTGATACTAAATATTGCAATTTAAAATGAAACTGACGAATTCAACTTACCCATGATTCAACCAGAAAATAATTCAGGAAGATCTGTGATATGTAATATTTACAGTACAACAGCACCCAGAATTACAGTAAACACCATTCAAGTATTCTGTGACTGTTAGGAGCAATGCCAAGCTCCTTCCTGGCAACTCAATGGACCTGAAGAATAGAAAGGTGGTTTGGGGTTTGCTTTTCTTCCCTTGAGGTCCTGCCCTGAACAAAGGTTAGCCAGGCTCCAGCCAAGGTCTCAGAACAGCTAATATGTTTTCCTTTGTGCAGGATCTGTAATTGGAAAGCTTTCAGAGCAGCGGGAGGGCAACCGTGTAGGTCTGAGAGACTAGCTAGTGCATTTCATCTGCCACACAAACAAGAAACAAATCACTTCAAGTGGTAAGGAGCCAACAGCAGCATCTCTAGAATAGGTGTAGAACAGAACTGCTGCTGTTAGAAATGATAAAGGCCTATTGATCTGCTAGCCCAGACACTTGCAAATTTAAGACTGTACTCTACAGGATATCTTCTGGTTGTGTGGGGGGTTTTTTTGGTTGTTTGTTTTTGTTTGTTTGATTGATTGTTTTTGGTTTTGTTTTGTTTTGTTTTTTTATTAGACTGATTTCAAAAGACTACATATTGATGACCGCATCATTCCCCTTGAAGTTTTATTCCAATTTTATCATGTCTTCCTGTCAAGGAGAAGGGGAGAGGGCAGGATTGGTTGATATCCAGCCTAAATTATGAGTTCCTCAGTCTGTAATAGGATGTCCCTTTAAATAATTTCTTGCTTTCTTGATGTTTACTCCCTTACAGAAAGTCCTCCTTTTTACCTTTATTTTCCCAGTTTTGATATTGCTTCAGAAATCAGCCCTCCCCTGAATAGTCATTCTGGTCAAATGACCAGAACTCATCATTTTCTGGTTGCCCTTTCCAGCTTGTTAGAGTCTTTCTTTCCAAGCTCTGTGGGCAGCACAATTTTAGCAATCAGCTGTCCAGGATGACAGGCACAGTGCATAACAGAAATACAAGAGTGGAAGGACCTAATTAATAGAAAACTAGGAGAAGCATGTAAATGCAGGGTGTCAGAGCTTAAAATGAAAATGGGGAGAAACATGTTGTTTTTTTTAGAACCTTTGTAATTGTTTCATGTTAGAATTGCCTAAGGCTAACCAGCGTTTAGTGGATTGATAAAGGACCAATGTGTCAGGTCTTATTTAGTAGAAGAACCCAATTAATTATTATACAGAATTAGATGCCATTTAGCATTGCTTATATTACTGATGAGTCGCTAATTTGACTGGCTCTGATGTAATTACAATTAATTTACGTCCTTAATCCTAATGCTCTAACCTGGCTTTGATTTAATCAGGCTATGTGGAGGTATCACAATCAAAGCAGCATTGAGGAGCTCACTGCTAAAGAGAGATAATTACACCTTTCAAAACATATCCTTCCTACCACTCACGTCTTGAAACACTGAGTTAGAACAGTGAAAATTCTCAGTCAGAAAATATCAGACAGCAAAGCCTGGTTAAAGTGCAAAGAGCTGAGGACACTGCTAAAGATTCTTCTTTCCCTTCTCTCAGAATGTTCAAGAAGAGTTCTAGTTATTTAGCTGTAATCTACAGATCTCTGGATAAACCTGAAGAAGAAGTAAATCTTCATGCTACGCCATCAACACAGGACACTTAACAGTCAGTGAAGTTGAACTGCCTATAACATCTAGAAGAACATATCAGTGCAAATGAAAATAATAAGCTGAATTCAGGTATGCCTTGGTGAAAAAGACAAAGCAAAACCAAGTGATTATCCCCTTTTTCTGGGGCTGCTGGCCTTTTGCACCCTTAATGGGTCCCCTTGGCCCTCTACCACTGTTGCAGCACTGTCCTCTCTTCTCATCCCAGAAATATTGGCTTTACAAGGAATCCTAAAGGTGGAGAGAGAAAAACAGGTCCCTCTGAATCATTTCTACAGTTGTTAGAGAGGTCCCTTGCTGTTGATTTGTTCTCTGGTGCAAGGCAAACAAGCAGTTTTAAGGAATTGGTCTTGGTCTTCAGCTCCTTTCTGAGAAACTGGATAGAGAGCAAGCCTGGATCCACAACATGGCATTTTGCTGTGGATTTCCTCCCTGATTTCCCATTGGGCTGCAGATCTACCCCCAGACTCTGAAAGTATGATGTAGCTTCTGCCTTACTTCCTCCTATTACTTCTCTCTTTTCATACTCCTGTGTTACACACCTAAGAAGTTTCCTGTTTGTTATATTTATACACTGCTACACTATTAATCAATAGGTAATTAGGTTAATTTAAGTAATGTTTTGGGAGGTATTTAAGCTACTCATTCACTCTTTAGCGTATAACTTATATGTGCTCCACTACGAAAAGCTGCTTTGCTGCTGAACTGAAAGGCATAGAAAGTCTCTCCCTTGGAGGCCAGACTGACAAAAAAGCAAGAGACTCCAGCTGAAGAGGGACTACTAGAGCAGAATGCACATGGGCGCGATACAAACCTGCTTATTCCTTTGAAAACAGCACATCTTCTTTCAGCCCAGAATAGCATACATTAGTGAGGTTATCGTGAAACTTAGGTAGTTCACAGCCTAGAATGCTAGAAAGTGTTCAGTTTCCAATATGGGCAATTTAATTTCAGTTACCTTGGTTATGTTGCTTTGCAACCAAACTGCTTTTACTAATATTTCCTATAACCACATAAGCTGGAGTACAGTTACAAAACACTAAGTTTACCATTACTGATGGCAACCAAAGGAACTGGCATAACTTATTGTCTTGCGTTTTCTTAAATAAAAGCAGGACACTTTTATGAGAAAGGACATTAACTTCCACTTATGTTTGCCTGCTATGATACCTTCTACTACATGCAGAGCCAAGTTTGTGAGATCATGGGAAAATCTGTCTTTAAAGGACCCACGTTCCATCTCTCCTTTTGTTAGTCCATAGTGTATAATCTTTGCCAAGATGTAATGGAAAGAAGGTGGGCAGGACTTCCCCCTCATCCTCTCTCTCCCCTTGTCTCATACATAACATTGTATTCAGCCTCCTGCATACTCAAGTCCTGCTAAAGTTCCTGACACTTAAGCATATGTTCGTATGCTTTGCTGAAAAGAGACAGAGAGCAGCCTGCATCCTCGTCTACATACAGATCGAGTCCAAATTGTTGCAAGCACTTTCATCAGTCAGTCTCTAAGACAAGCCTGACTTTGTCAAGTTGTCACAGTTTGCACAGAGGAGAAAGAAGAGAGGGCAGTTCTGAGAGGGGAGGAGAACTCTCCCTTCCATGTATACAAAAACATCTCCCTGAACATCTCTTCTGAAAGAATTGTAGATGTGTTGTTTTGAGATGCCTTCTCTCTACAGCAGGCATGCTCCAGAGGAGATAATGGCTGCTATCCCACTGAGAGCACTGTTATATGATCTTCTTTCAGTTATTTGAAATAGGGACTTCACTCAGAGGATTCTAGGAATAACTGCTCCAGCTGTTCTGGAGAGATAGAAAGCTGTCACAGGAGACATTGTTAGACTCTGGTAAAATGAGTGGCTGCACTAAAGATCTCACATAAACTCCTTAATAGTTTGTAGCATTCAGTCAGGAGCCAAGGAGAAGTGAAATGTGGTCTATGACTATAAGGCAGTTTGTATTCCATGCATCAAGGCTGTGCTTGAATTTGGCAGACAGAATAGGAAAGACCCTAAACGGATCCTTTTATCAAGTGTCTGAGCAGTTACTTGATCTAAGAGGTTTGTATACCTGCAACCAGCAATGTAAATGTCTGAGACAAATTACAAGGCAGCAGCAGTGTTACAGTGAAGGATGAAAGTGCACACAGAAAGGCAAACAAGCAAAGCATTACAACAGCCACTTAATGGCAAACACATTTATTAACATCAAGTGCAATGTTTGTAGGTTTTCCCTGCCACAACCAGCTGCAGATGCCAGCTACTTAAAAAGATGAAACAGTGCAGTGAATAAAACAGGGATTTTTTTTCTTTTCTTTTTTTTTTTTTTTCAGGGTAGTCTGCCTGCATTCTTGGCAGTGGAAGCAGGCTCCTAGCACTATCTTCGAAGGAACAAAAGCCATGCTGGCACACAGCGAGCAACTTGATTTCACAAGGCCTCCTGGGAAGACTGTACAGCAGCACGGCTCTGTGTCTGGCAGCTGCATCCTTGAATAAAAAGAGGAGGAGGAAAAGGGCATGAAGGAAGGAGCACACAAGGTCTCCGTACCATACATGAGAAGCTTTTACACACAATCACGCATCCTTGCCCCGAAGTATTCTATAAAAGAAGTGTTCAAGGTGAACCACTATACTTACTGCACACCACAGCAGCACATTTCATAGGCTACTGTTCTTTTATTAGAAATGCTTCTCAAAGGTTTTATCGCCACCCACAAATTGCAATTGTTCAGGTTTTTTTAAGCATAGGAAAATAATTAAGTAGTTAAAATAAGAAACAGAAAATGTAAGATACATTATAAAGTAAAATTAGTATTCTTTCCTTTTACTTTTTGCTTTTACTCAGGAGAAATATGCACTTAAAATGCCAGTGGGGAAAGGTCATATTTCAGTGGAGTACATCAGTTTATCTCAGTTGAAGGGATTGACTCAAAATAGGTATTTTATCATTCTGGTGGTATGAAATAGAAAACAGCTTCAGAAATGAATGCATGACTCAATGGAAATTCAGACAAATATAAAGATATTCATATTAGTACTGGATTAGCTCTGAAATCTGAGAGTGTGAGACAAACCTTCCATATCTATGGTACTGATTTGCATCAAGACCTAGATCTGAGTGAGTAGGGGACAAGTAAAAGCTTGATCGCTTCAGGTTCTTAAAAACATTATGAAGTTCAATGGAGTCAAGACACTTTTCTTAAAAGGTAAATAGAGTCAAGGATTTTCTGTGTTTCAAAGTTGTACAAGAGTTCTAGTAAAATTAGAAAAAGAAGAGAGGAAAATTACTATTACTGTGATAATATTGGTGTCTCAGCACATTTCCAGGATTGGTCTTTTCATTTAACTTCAGTGTATTTAGACTCACGCAGAATATTAAAGTAATCATTATACAATGGAAATGAGGACAAATTTCCTCGAGGGCATATTGACATTTTATCTCTCTGGTTCATTGGCATAGATGTAAACAGGAGCTGCAAAAGAGCGGCTATTTCACATCTGTAAATCACAGTAGGGCTTAATCTGACACCCCTGTTCTTCCAGCAGGAAAGAATGAGGGAGAGCATGGACTCCCTCAAAGTAAAGCTCTGGCAGTGTGGCCAAAGGAAAAGCTCTGTGCAGTTCTCTAGGCGAGACGGTGATCCTAATAATAACAAATGTCTGGCTATCTGAAACTACTGTCAGACAAAGAGTTTATTTTAACGATTACTAATACCTGATGGACCAGATTAATTCCTCTTCCTAATCTGAATATTTTTCTTTAATCATAAGTAAGTCTACTGACTTGAGAAGAATGCCTGGCGTAAGAAAGATTGTTGTGGCTGTAAATTTTAGAAAATAGAGCCTATAAAACAAAACACCAAAACCAACCAACCAAACTCAAAGCAAATAAACAAAAAAACCTCTACACCTAACCCTCACCCATGACCTGTTAGTTTTATGCCAAATCTTTGCTATATAGGAATTGTTTTCTGTGTCAAACAGAATTTGCTACTCATTCAATATTGCAAATGTTGCTCTGAGTTTATGATAATATGTAACCCAAACAAAACAGATCATGTTGAACTGTCTAGAATGGTCACCTCATTTCTTTGTTGTCTGATCACCTTGGGTTAGTAGGTTAAGTAGCTTACTCTCAGCAGAATCAAGTAATCCTATCTGGTCATCCACTTTACATCTTAGTAATGTTTCCTTATTCATCTCCAGCCCAGCTGATCTGAATAATGGGGATCTCAAGCTTCTTAACCTCTTTTAAATGTGTTTCTCTTAGAGTTTGCATGCAGTATCTTATTGCAGCATCCTATTGCAGCTTCTGTGTTCATAATGGTCCACTATTCTGTCAAACCATGCGCAACAGTCTATGGCTCTGCAGTCTCATTGTTGCAGACATAAACTGAATAATCACCTTTCTATTTCAAACACAGCCTCCATAGCAATTGGCATATTTATTTCTAATCAGCTTTTAAAATGGCATCATTTAGACGTGCTTAACCACATTACTTAATTTTCATTCTGTACTACTATTGATTTCTAATATACTCTCCAGATATAGGACATCACTCAATAAAGCATCTTGTTTGCATAATACATTTATCTGCCGGCCAAAAATTTGGGAAATTCTAGTAACATGTTTGTAAATTTAGGAGTATAGCTCTTCCATAAATGAGTTGATATGGCTATTTACTGACATGATGCTTAAGTATACACATGGTATTTTTCAAGAAATCTCGGAAATAAAAATTAACGTAAAGTACCAGAAAATTAACTTTGGCTAAAAAAACCCTCTAAAATATTTTCCTTTATGACAGACTCTATGTCTGAATTCCTCTTATTTTCAGTTCCGACCAATGGCTTTCTAGGGATCATTGTTTTGGATGAAGAATATCAGTTCTTGATGACATGCAAACAGAAACAAGTAGAAGAAACATCTGGTAAATTATTAGTGATGGCACAGAAAGAACTGTGGATTTATCCAGTGAAGAAAGAAGAAACCGGAAAGAACACATAATACTTTTAGATATTTATCAGTTGAAACCCTGATAAGAGCATGAAAAGAGGTTGCTGTGAAAAGTTTTCCACACACAGTTTTGAGCTTGCTCTCCCTGAAATGTGTTTGAAGTGGACCTCACAAGTGGTACACAGGATTTCAGCTCTGGCTATTCCCAACATCTGATACTAAGTAGTTACATGGGAACCTCATTTTCCACCGAAATATGAGCACACTTCTATCTCTCTTTGCAAGGAAAGACATAAAAAATGTGGGATGACTACTCACACTTGAGAGCTCGAAATAGTAAAATCAAATTTAAAAGTACTTTAATGTTAACAGTCTTGCGATGATTATATTCTAAAAAAGTGCACAAATTTTGGTACACAGGATTAATAATTTTTGAAAGTCTGTTTTTGCTAAAACTGAACTGTTTTAAGTGAACTGTAGAGGAATAATTTGCTTACTTATTACAGCAATGTCAGAAGACCTGTTTCCTTGGTTTTAAATAAAATGATTTTCCAAGAAGCAGCTCAGTTCAAAGAATTTGTGAATTCATTACTCATAAGTCCTTGAGAAGTCAAGGATTTGTCAAAAAAGTATACATTTCATAGAAAATATGTACATTCACATGGCAAATATTTAAGTAGCATTTAGTGTGTGCATTTGACCCATTCTGACTTCAGTGTTCAGTGCATGATTTCCACATTCCTGTCTTAAATGAATGGAAAGTTTTATTCTGAACAAAGAGAGTCCAAATAACAAAAGTCAACAATTAACCTCTACAAGTCATCTAAAGTGATGTAAACACCCTTTGGCTAAGAAAAATGTGATATAACTCTTAAAAGAAAAATACAACCCAAATTTCATAGGAATTGATTGTTCACATAGCTGAAGAGCTGAGCAAACAAACAAAAAAAAACCCCCTCACCTACAGGACTAAGTTTGCTTTTGAATTCACTTTTGTGAGAACTTCAGCCAAGCTGCTTCAGTTTAGAAGAATGACAGTCACAAGTGACGTTAGCAATGTTTTCACAGATAATGAAACTTGAATGAGCCAACATGGAAACCTGGTCATACAAACAAATATATTCAAGCAAGAGAAAAAGTGTCACCTGTGTACACAGTCAAAATAAATCAGTTTGCAAATATAAACAATTAATAGCAAATATTCAAAAGATCACTGATAGAAAACAGTTTGTCAGCAATTCACCACCTGAAATATAACAACTAACATTTGCTGAATAATTGCAATCAATAAATTTGTTGAAACACATCCAGTTGACAATTTATCAACAGGAAAAAAAAAATAAACATATGAGAGAAGGCTTTATAGTTCTTTCATTAAGCTTCCTGGCCCAACATAACAAACTTGAAATCCAGGGAGTTGCCACTGGCCCTCCTGTCTCCACTGTACTTAAACTAATTCTGATGCTATTCACCAACATTGCTAGCCAAATTATTTCCATACTGCTAAATAGTCTGTATCTTCAGATCAAACTTCGTACTGTAAGATTATCACAGACAGTACTTTGTTTATTCTCAAACTGCATATGCCCTAGGGTCAGATGAAACACTGCAGAGGAAGACAGCTCTCCTCCTGGAGAAGAACAGACCCTGCTCAAGCTGGGAAAGCTAAAACAGCGTGTGAGAGGTGGCAGAGGAAGAGAACAAGAGGATTGTTACAAGGAACGTGGGTCCTGATGCTCACATGCTCAAGTAGAGAGTCTGCAATTTTCAAGGCGAATTGGACAGTTTGTTGCAATTTAGAAAGTCTGAATGGTCTGTCTACAGTCTATCTACAGAAGTGTTTCAGTGCTTTTTTTTTTTAAAGCAAATATCCTGGTTTTCTACATCTACCATGCACTGATTCACATCATGACACTGTTTTGGAACATTTAAGTTGGTTTCCTTTTACATGAAATTAAACTGCAAAATGTTTTCCAGGAGCACCTCTAATATGGTCTGACATCTAGTCTAGTCCATAGAACTAGACTAGAACTAGACAAAAATAACCCCTGAAATGTTTATGGGTGGACGTCACTGCCTCAGCATCAAATTACTTTGCTCTTCAAAAAACACGGTATCTGTTAACACAGATGTACCTTTAGGTGATTGAAACCACGCCTAGAATTAAGGATACACATAAACCCACAGTAGGCAGGATGAGATTGGTTTATAAACCCTGTGTTCTGTCTCACCTGTCCATTCCAAGGTTTGTCTGGCATTAAGTGTCCCCTTTTAAAGTACAAGAAAATCAGGACTTTTGAATTTAAAAGCCTTTTTGTCTACCTGACACACTCACAGAAGGAAAAGTTATAAGACAGGTCCACTTCAAGGTTCTTACGTGACCATCATTTGGTCATCTGAATGTCATTCATTCAGCACAGTAGATAACTTCTGGAAATGCTGTCCTCCACAAACATTAGTAACAATAATAGTTATTGGTCCAGCATTCTAACTCTTTTGTAATGCCAAACTTGGTATTTGTCCTTGCATCTATCTACCTATACATGTAGTCATGCTCATATGCATGTACTAATAAGCAACAAGCAGAATTACCTGGTCCATCATTCCTAAGGAATTAGCAGAATTCCAGCTATGCACAGTAAGCTGCATGCCATGAAGAAAGAAAAAGGGATTAAAATCTTTCTTACATACTAAAGAAAGAACCAAATTCCCGTAGATTTAATAAATACATTGTTGTACCTAGTAGTGGTGTTATTTTACTTCTGACATGGGGAATATTTATGTAGAAGAGAACGGGTATGTTTGGGAACAAGTGAGGAGTATGAATAAAACTAAAGAAATCAGAGACGACTTGGCATAAAAAGCCAATTACACGGCCTCTTGAACTGAAATCTTTAATAATACATACAGCAACACACAGACATGCGGCAGAGCTAATGCTTGCAAATGAGCAAGTCTCCAATGCATAAACATTTTTGCAAAGTGAGGCTAACATAAAAAATATGGTATCTAAAAAAATCCCTCCAAAACCCACTCCAAACAAAATTAGGAGCTGGAGAAGAAAATAATCTAACAAAAAAAAAAAAAAAAAAAGGATTCAGAAAAATGTCTGTTCAAATCGCAATTAGAAACATTCCAACAGAGAAAGGTTGAAACCTAGTGGAGACCAATATATCATAGTAAACCTAGTGTAAACAAATCAGCATGTTTCCTCACACCCCACATGGTTATCTCAAGCTCTTTGCAACCCATCCTCTTCATTGTCACATAGTTAATTTCCTTCAGTTGATAGGTATGTGCACAGTTAGTTCAGTTCACAAGGGCTCCTGGGGACAGCTCTACTGTTTCACTCTTCTGCTGAATCTGAACTGCAACACAAGGTACTGGAACTGCAGCCCCAAGGACTAGAAATCACTCTACAATTTCTGAAGAGCTGAAACAGTGCAAGGTTCTTCACACTATGACAGAAATATATTAGTGTAGGAGACTGTGATTAGATGACAAAGGGCAGTTGGATCTCTCTCAGTCCTACCCTGGTACCCCTCCTAAGGCTGCAGAGAGGAGCACAGATCCCGCATGGACAGACGAAGAGCAGTATTATAAAATACTACTTAGTATGTTCGAGCAGACAATTTACTTCCATTCAAACCAAAAATCCTGTCTTACAATTCTGATTTTTTTTCTACACAATGCATCACATTTGAAACAAGAAAGAAGTTTGGATTGCTTGAAATGCTTATTTGATTAATTTCAAGATATTTAACTGTGCTTTCAAGTATTTTTAACTTTTGAAACACTTTGGAAAATTTCTCCAACTTTATAGAATGAAAATTTGATCTTCTGTCAGATTTTACTCCCTCTAATTTTGTATTAGCTGGATTATTATTTTCCATATTTGTTTGAAAATGTGTCAAACTTTAAACAGAACATTCTACACTCTGTTAAGTCAAGGTGTAATTATTTTGTGACTAGTTTTGTATCTAACTTCAGATCATGCAATGCTAATGCTGTCCTTCTTTTCCATATTTTACCTCTTACTTTATTCATGAATACAGAAGTGGGATACTATAGGATCTGATCTGTTGGTTAAATTCCCAATGGCAATTGAAAACAATCATGGCAAAGTTAAATGTTGCTGTACACAGAAAAAAAATCTCTTACTCTGTCTACAGATTGGGCAGAAATCATCTTTGTTTCATAATGTAGTGTGAAAGAATTCCTACCTTAACTAAGCAAAAAATAGTAAAAAAAAAAAGAATGCTTCTTACCAAATTTTCACTCTGGGGAATATTCCACCAAGTATGTTATGCTTCCCAGATGTATTTTTATTACATAATTTTGTCATGTGAATAATTTTAAACTGATGCTTGCACATCAAGAGAGATTAGTATTTTTAAATGTGCACCGCACTGCTTAGATAATGACATAAAACACTGGTAAAGTTCTGGTTCATCATTAATGTCACTGCCTGAGACAGCACCAATTCCAATCCACAAGTTTTACAAAAATTCAGCCAAAAACTGAGCTGCAAAGGTAATTACAGACTATGAAATCATGCACCAGTTTTCAAGTTTCTTGTAATATTTACACTATAACAATACAGAAAAGTAAAAATTATGCATGTCTAATTATTTCATTTCAAATATAAACATTAAGGAATATAAAATAATCTATTAGTATATAAAATAATAAAGATGTGTCATCAGGGATCCACTAACCAACCCAGAAGAATTAATTATGCAGTAACTTCAAAAATATTATATCAAATACCAGCACCATTTAACTAATCAACCCACTGAAAATAAGCCAAACAGCTAACTACCTGTTAGGTCCATCACCTAGGAAGCATTCCCCAGCCTCTTACAGTTTTTAATATCATAATCAAATCTCCAATGACAAGTTTCACAATCATCGGTTTAAAAATTACCTTTATCATTACCTGATACTTATTAGTACCTGGAGCAGATCCCAGATCACAAAGTTTGACATGCCCTAATGTCTTCTGCTGGGGTTTTTTTCTTGCCAAAAGAAACAACACAACAGTCTTGAGATGAGTGGCAAGACCAAAAGCTGAAGTGGTACCTCCCTGCTAAACACTCTGAGTCCTGAGTCTTAACTAACAACTTGACCAGCTCTTTAAGTGGAACAAATAAACAAAAATACATATTCTCTTGGTCACAGGGGATTCTTTTTAGGATTTCTGAAACCCTGTCCTCCAGCCTCCCCTCCTTACTTCAGCCTTCGCTGATCAGTTCCCATCAGTGCACGTCCTGACTACACCAACACATGAGTCAGGCTGACGTTACATACTCACTTTCTCCTTTTATTTAGGGATCCTAAATCAAGATGCATCCATAAATTCAAAACAAACTTAATTGTAAAATGTAGTCTAGCTGTAGTTATCATTCTTATAAATCCCAACTATTTCCACTTGTCAAGGTAATTTCTGTTTGCGTAGGAGGGATCACCAGCAGGCTTCCTTAGGACACGTGGATTCAGAATACCAAGAGTTTTGCTGAGCCAGCTTTGGAAGAAACCTTACTGCACCTCAGTTTACATATTTGCTAAATAGTGGAAATGCAAGTGTTATTTACATAGCAGTTCAACACCTTAGACTGAAAGTGCCATATAACATTGCTTGCTATTTTTATTTCCTGTAAAGAGGTATTTCTTATTCTTAATATCATATTTTAATTTCACTAAAAAAAAATATAAAAATCTCATGTTAAAATGCCAAAAAGCCTCCTGGTTAAACAGAACATGTACCACCTCAAAAACCTGCATAGAGAGGAATGAATACTTTTCTAGTCTATGATGTCTCTCCATACGGTCAAACTTATTAGAGTTTTTCTCTTATTTTTTGGGTGGAGGAAGTGGAGGTGAGATTTTTGTCACCATTTCTCTGTATAATCTCACAGATGATCACCTTAAAATACTGGACAGGAATTAGAAAGAAAGAAATAATGAGGACTAAAAGTAATTCCAGACTATAAAATATATAAAAGTCACAAAAAAGAGACGTTTAGAAAGAATGAAGGTTTAGCAGGAGGGGTAAGGAGAATTAAAATATGTGGCAGAAAAGAAGAGAACATGAGAGAGGAGACTAAGTGAAATGACACAGAGAATTTAAGAATTGTACATGGTATGAAAAGCCATAAGAAAAAAACAATCCACTGGCAAGCCAAGACACGGACACGTAGCAGAGATGTAACTGTTCTTATCTGCACTTGAGGGCATGAAATAATTCCTTTTTTTAATTTTGCCTTTTTAATCCTGTCAATTGGAGCTGTCACTATGGATGTAATAGCAAGTATCCCAATCACAATATCAAAGACTCTTCACTGACAGTCCTTGAAATAGCATTAACATCTGCTCACTAAGGGTAGTACATTTAAATGTTCTCGTGCAATGCTGTAGCTCCCCTTTAGTCAGGTATCAAGCTGCTATTTCATGCTCTGCTTGTAAAATTATTAACAGCTGGTCTAACGTTAGATCAACTGGAGTATGGTTTGCTAGAACAAGACAGCGCTTAATAAGACCATTTCCTATTCTATTCAAGTTATTGTTGCCTTTGTATTTCCAAATATCAGAAATGGATTCTGAGCCCAAAGCAGCATCTAACTTTTCAAGAGTGACAGGCCTGAACTAAGATGTCAGAGATCAATTTTGGGGAAAGGTGAATTTAAAATCCAAACTCAGATCCCCAAATGTTCTCTGCAAATAATCATCTCAGTAAAATCCAGGTAAAAATGCCACAGAAAAAACCTTTTCTTCCTAGCACCTTTTATGTTCTTGAAATGGATGACAATAAAATGAGAAATTTTCCAACAAAATGTTTTCCCATTGAAGAATTCAAATCTTTGTCAGTCCTTTTTTCCCCAAGCACATGGGGCCAGGCCCATCCCTGGGAATGTGGTTCCAGGTAGTGCTGTCTGCCACTGGCAGCTCCACACCTCACAGAGTGTCAAATCAAAAAGCTCAACACACAGCTTCAAATTCATCTTGAATACAGTTATTAAATTCCAAACCAGTATGTTTGTGTGGCCCTCCTTCCCAACAAAGAACTCATAGGGCAGCAGTTCTGGATGAAATCTCAGTCTCACAAGTGAGTAAATCCAGTCACAATAACATAGTCCTTGCCACAAGAAGCTCAGTATGTTCCTGGGTGGCTGCTTGCTTATCTCATGACTGATTCCACTGGTTCCTGTGCCAGTTAAATGGATTCTGCTATTCAAAAATGAAATTATTACCTCAGTCAGTTGCAATAGGCCAGTACTGTCAATACAGGGTGCTCAAAGGCGGTGCACACTACGACAATATGGCAGTTCTAGCATTATATCTGGGGACACCTATTGCCTCTGTTAGACGACGTTCACCCCTGACATAACTCAAGAAATTTTTGTCTCAGAAAATCCCTAGCATTAATATGTCTCAATAACAGAAATGCAACATCAGAAATAAGAAGGTTGATATGTATCATCCTGACTCTTTCTGACATACTGACTAGAAATGGAAGTGTAGCTGAGGATTTGACTATTTGCTTAGAAAGGACTTGGATTATTTGCTTAGGAAAAGAAAACTGAGGCTGTAGTTCTACAATAAGTTTTCTCAGAGATGTAGCCAACTCACTTCCCACTTGCTCTGCTGTACTTCCCCATGAGATAAGTCAGCCACAGTAGTTGTACTTAGGCAGCTGCCTGTAGTGAAATAATCCAGGTTAAAATAACAGTAATGATTATGGGTTTTTTTAACCACAATACAGCAATATTTCTCTTCTCTCTCAGCCAGTGGGTGAGTATTGCAGAGATACACTGAAGGTAATTTTGCAGTGATTCTGTGCACTGCTGAAGCAGATTCAAAATGGCAAGATAATGATATATTGCTTTTTATGCCATTTTCAACTTGACTGTTGCAAAGGCTATACAAACAGAGGGACAGGTATTCCTTATGAAAACAAATGAAACATACAGTTCTGTGAGGAAACTCAAATGGACTCATATTTAAATGTCAAGTCCCTCAATATTTATAGCCTGGGTATAGAACAGGTTACCACAGGGGGAGAAACCCAGTATGTTAAGATCAACCCCTGAAAAGCAAATCCTGCATATTCACCTCTTGTGTTCGAATCACTGTAAAGTGGAGGGGAAAACAAAACAAAAAGATACATACACAAACACATGAAAAACCCAGAAAAAATAACAAAAAAAACCCCCCAAAAACCAAAAAAACAACAAACAAAAAAACCCAAACCACCAACTATACATAATTGGGCTCTAAAGCCAAATGCTACAATTTAGTATTCTGAACTACACATAGATCATTGTGATGTGACTTGCAGTGATGGTTCAGCCCTTGAGCCACTTCTATCAGAAGAGACGTTATAATTGTTCAAAGCTAAATGGTACAAAGAAAATGTATTGTGCAGGCCTCAGTATTTCCTGTATGCAACCAAAATCTATCTTCATTTAAAAACAAGTTCAGATCATTCTTGTATTCTAATAATGCTTAAGTATTTTGGCATATTCATTTCTTCTGGAAAAACAATGAAAGCTGCATTTTTTTTTTTTACTTAAAAATAACCATTTGATAATGAAGTGTTTGACAAATTGAAAGTAGTTTGCAAATGTATACAACATGTTGCAGTCAGCTCATCAAGAAGAAAAGGATGAAGAAAGCGTTAGAAATGAGTCAAGAACATGTCTTTTATTTCTTAGAAATTTATCTTGCTTACTTATGTGGAAGCATTATCTATCCAAAATAAATTATTTTCTTATGTTTAGAACTAGGATTCTATCAAAAGTATTCTAGGAGTTCAAAAGGATCTTAATTCTGCAAATGATTGTGTTTCCTCTTTACTTTTATGTTTCCTTCAAATGACTAGCATGAGAATTACTAAAATATCACCAGAAAATTGTTTTGGTAGGAAAGCAGTAGAAAGAAGCACAGAGGCAGAAGCCCAGGAGATATGTGTTAAAACTATAACTCACGGTATGGATTCTTGTGACGCAAACATGATTTTCACTGACTTCACATGGGATGTAGACAACAGATCTTTTGAGGTATGTGCAAATCTTCTGAGCCAAAAATGCATCTTCTGCACACATTTCCCACTAACAGAGAGTCTGAAGTTCCTGAACACATTGTCATGAAACAGGAAGCCTAAAACAGCTGCAACATCTGGCTTACAGCCTCTCAGTATTGGCTGGGTGGGCTGTGAGTGGGTAGTTTGAACTGAAAATGCAGCTAATCCATCAGCTGTCCCTCCCTGTGGCCTTCTGCCTGGGTCCTTTGCTTGTGTTGGCAAAGGGCGAGAGGGTCACAGCATAGGAGAGGAAAATGAGAGAAAAATGAACAGGAAAAAGAGGGGGTAGAGGAGAACCAAGCAAGGGCTAAACAGGGAATGAGGACCAGCAAAGAAGGAAAGTTCTAACCTGAGTTATGAGAATACTTTCACAATACTGAATGTAAAACAGTGATACACAATATAAGCCTGATTCTTCTGCTGAAAATTCCTTACAATACCATGGTAGTTTGATGCAATTTAAACCCACATTATTGGTATAGATTTTTCTGATGCCTACTTCATCCATTGAGAAACAGAATAAAGCCTTTCTATACAAAGAATAAATTTATTCAGATGCATTCAGTACTAAGTTCTAAACCTGTAGTAATTATTACACAATACCTCCAAAAATGACCCAACGAACATCTTAAAATTCTGATGGCTCTTTGACATAGTGTGCCATGTATTGATGATTTGAATATGTGAAACTGTGACCATCACTAACAGATACAATGACTTACTGTCTTGATTAATGCTGTTACATTACCACCCTCATACTTTTGCTCTCACTCCCACCTCAGAATACGAAAGGGACAGGGCACACGAAAATTTAAGAAATACAAAATCTCATATAGCAAGTCAGTAATTAGCAAGCTCATGGACATGAAAGGGAAAATGAAATCACATGATCTGCTGAGGTCAAGCAGTTATATAGAAAAGAGTAATTTTGTACCTCAACATAAATGGGCTGCTTTCAAATGTTATAAGTTGCTTCTAAAATGCAGATCATTAATATTGAATGACCCATTCACTCATATCTACTCAAAGGATGTAATACCTCATTGGTTCACTGGATAGCAAGCAACTCGAAGAGGATCTCAGTGCCATTATGTTTGCAGTACATATTAGAAGTATGATAAAACAGATTAATAATTTACTGCTTATATGAAATATTCCTCTAGGTAAATGATAAAGAAAAAAATAAAACATGACCCTCAGAAACAAGTTAAAGGAGTATATAGGAAGAAACAAAACAATCTATACTAAATTCATTTGGAAAATAGTATTATACAGTCACGAAATTATTATTTCTGTCACTGTGATTTCATTAAGTATTTCATAAAACTTCATTAAAATTTGGTGTGCACTGGAAGTTTTCTGTAGGAGCCTAAATGGACGAAGTGCTTGTGACTTTCAGTCTGCAGTACTTTCTGCTTGGGAAGTGGAAAGCTGAGTGTATGACTACATGCCCAGTGGGATTAGAGCAATCTCTTTTGTGGTCAAGTACTGTTTTAAAACAGAAGTAGTAGTCAATTCAGTGCTTACATCATTATCTTTTTGAAAATGCACTGAATTCAAACTTTCCTTCAGATATCAAGACACTGATGTCTTCCACATGTTACAGAACCATGAGAAGCACTAATAGCAAAATCAAGGAATAAAGTGTAAGAGATACACCTATCATGAATCACTGCAATTGGGGAGGTGCACAAGTTAATCTGACAAGAAGCATCATCTGACAGTGAATGAATTTGCATTCATTTACTAATTTGTAATACACATTTCAAGTTGATTGACATAACTCAGAGCCAGGAAACTCAGTCACTCAGATTTAGTAGTCTGATAGCATTTTTTAAAAAAATGGGTTAACAATTTAGGAATGCATAGATAGATCCAGGCTTCTTTTAAAGGAATAAAAACTTCAAGAGCAATGTAAACAGGTATTAAAAACAAATAGAAAACTAGAAATCTAGAGATTTAGCTCTATAACAGATTAAAGACTTTCAAATTTTGCGAATGTGCTCTAGGGAACAAAGAAAGCCTTTAGATATTGTGAATTATACATTCTTAATTCTGAGAGAGAGTAAAATTTGATATTTACACACATCAAAAAACAGTCGTGTTGAAAGTAGGAGACCTGCTTTCCTGACAGCAAATTCCTCTTGTTTCATTCATATTAAGTAAAGCTTTTCCACTGGGGCTCGCATTCTTAATTTTGCAACAACTGCTATGGAAACCTTATAGGATCAGGATCTGTACTTAAGCAATATATATATTGCAATGCAGAGGGTGACACTTGATCATTCTCTGGACATGAGAGAATATGAACTGAAGATGTCTAATTAGGTGGCACGCTACATTGCAATTACTGCACTGCTAGTAGGTAGTCAGTGCAACCACTAGGACAGCTAAGAACCATAAATACCACAGGAATGTTCAAATTTTGACTCAGCTTACTAGAAATTTGAACAAGCCCATGGGGTTATGTTTGATCTTGTAGTGATGCTGACTGTGACCTCACCGTGACTAAAACTTCAATATCTCTAACAGACAGAAGCAACAAAGCATGTATTGACTCACTGAAAAATACAAAATATTTTGGCAGAAGATACCCACAAACAACAGTCTGCTAGTGTGGCCTCTGCTTTCTGTGGAACAAAATTATACAATTTTCTAAAATTTCTATTTAGAGACATTGAAAATCAGTCCTGTGTTGTTTTCAAGTTTTGCTATTCTATAAGCTAAAGAATTCTCTCTGCTAAGGAAGTGAATCCATACAAACATAGTTATAACAAAAATACTACTGAATAGGGAGGCAGTATTAACTGTCAATGTGCCCTCTATGGAAAGTGTTTGCAAGGGAGAAGTTCACATCTGGGTCCAGATCCAACACACAAACTGCAGCAAATGGACTCCAGGAATGATATGTTTACACCGCCGAAGAAATATAAACAATATGCTTAGTTCTGATATTTTGTCTTCCAGTGCCTTGGAAGAGAGGTGACACTGCAGCTTTCAAGACCAGAAAGTTGAAGGAATTTTCTCCTTCCAGATGAATTAACCTAGCTGGATGTGTGAGGCATGGTTTTGCATCCCATAAATCTAAGTGCACAAAACAGAATAAGAATGCCAACATGAGCAAAGATTGAAAAATTAATAAATTTAATTGACTCAAAGGGATTGTCTTGATGTTCAACTTTGCAGCTTATTGTGAATCTACAGTGAAACAAAGTATTTTTGTGTGTTTATGACCTACAGCAACAATTTAATTTGATTATACAATACAATATTGCCGACATTTTCATCTCTCTTTGACAATAAACTCTAAATTCATTTAAACAAAAATCTGAGCTGGTAAAATCAGAGATGTTTCTTAGAGGGAGTAAGCAGAGTTCTGCAAGGCAACAGAATTAACAAGAATCTGAATAGAGAAAGTACATGAAATCAAAATATCATTTGCTGTTCTTAGATGTTACTTATACTTCCCATATATCTGTCATGCAAAGCTCTTACTGAATGTTATAATCAATGTACGATGAATCAAGGTTTTATATTAATATTTGCCTCTTAAACAGCATTTGTTTGTAGAAAGCCACATTTTAGTTTAAAATCAGCTTTAGCCAACAATTTTCAGCTATTCATACTGAAATTTTATATAGTTTTCAAGTTCATGAATGTTTTTTACGCATGTATGGAAACAAAGTGCCACATTAGCAACACTTCAGATTTTTCAGTCTTGGCCAAGATTTTGAAAATAAAGTCATTATCTTCTTATACATTTAAAACTGATTTTGTTGTTGTTGTTGTATATCCATACAATCATCCCAAGCAACTAATAGGTAATACAGCATTGACTGTTAGAGCAAACAGGGTTCACACTGATTAGAAAGATGTCTCCTGATATGGCAGAAGTATTTTCAAACATGTTCATCTGCAATAACTCCAGACGTCATTAGCATATCAAAGATGACAGGAGAAGGAATATTCGTATAGCAGAACCTTGACTATTTGAAGATTGAAGAAATTATAAAGAAACTTAGGATATTCAATACAAGATCACATTTAAACTTCCATGACGATTTCTCTAGGATCTCTTTAGTGCCCTAGGATCAAGGACAAAATCCAAAATTTCCCAGTATAAAATTCATCTGTTCAAAGTTCATTGCCTAGTCTCCCATCAAGCGAATGAAATTTACTGACAATTTTTCCTTCATCTTTGAGCTTCCAGGTCACATAATACTAAGGTGTTTTAGTTTGGTTTTGGTTGTTTGTTTTTCCCCCGTTACTTTTTTAGCCATGAGTATCACAGAGCCAAAATGATAAACCAGTAGGTAACCTGTATCAGCAGAAGATCTGTCCCAGTTTAATTTCATTCTAACTGTAAAGATTTTCTCCTATGCTGAATACGGCAAATAACACTACAAGGCTCAGAATCCTTTTATTCTTTAGGACTAAATTAATAACACTGGAATTCAGTCAACTTTCTTCTTCTTCCATTGACTGAATCTATAGAATATGGTTTCTACATATTCCCACAAAGACCCCCAGAGGACTGGCACTTGAAGCTTATGGCAAAGACTGAACACTGAAACAGGTCAGCTTGTCCTAAGAAATCAGGTCATTCAGCTCTATTTCATGTTATCTTTTTGACAACAGGGGATGGGGGAACAGACGCAGTTGTAAGGTAGCTCGTTGGAAGAGCCACTTACAGAACCCAGGAAAATAGCAACACTTCTATTGTAAAACCTAAGTTCATCTTTAATACACAGTCCAATTATTATGGGTGCTGGCCTCCTGATTTTTTTGCCCAGTTTTTCTCTATTTATGAGAAAAGCAACACTTAAAAGTAACTTCAGATTGATAACCACATGTCTTGTGGTGGTGTTTTCTGTTAGACTGGGGTTTTCTTGTGTTTCAGTTTTGATTTTTTGTGTGTTTTGTTTTGGTTTGTTTTCCTACCCTGGAGGGAAAGCACCTCCATATTCACTATGGAGGACATTTTATTGCTGTGGATGTTTGAACAAATTGAACAATTATGCATTGAATTGTCACACATTTCATGAGCGAATCTCAGTTTTGTGGTTAAGATGCCCAAAGGTTGAAATGATAATTTATTCAATATCTATACACTGAAAAAAGGACATCCTTATGGTGACAAAATTCCCTTTGCTTACCTATAAACTACATGTACTCTGTACATGCATACACCCGCAAATAATTCCACCTTTCTCCATTAAGCCACTGGAGCTATCCCAAAATGGTCAAATGCATAGTTCTGATGTATTTTCTAAGCCTTCATCCACAGGTAGTATGAAGTGAAGTCAGTGGATCTGTTCATTACATCACCTCTAACTACCCCACTGCAGATAGCAGCAACCAGCGCAGAGAGTAAACTGGAAGGGTGCAAAAAAGAGTTCCAGGGCTGGCTGATTGCTGCAGCATCCTCCATGGATGCCAAGAGAGCAAGCAGCTCAGAAATGAACTTGAGATCTGCTGACAAGTTGAAACAGGTGGAAATTGGAGAGTGCTTCAAAACTTCTAAGAGTTTCATTAAACCAACAGAACCATTTCTAGTCTTTTTGTAAGCATTATCAACTGTGTCAAGGTCTTAACTATGTTTCTGAATACTACGTCTCTAACGCTGTGGCAATATAAAGCAAATCACCGCAGTAATAAGAATTTTTATTTAGTGGGAATAGGTTTTTAGCACAATATGCATTGGTAGTGAATCCTGGAGCTGACCAGCCACAGCAAGCACTATCAAAAGTCAAATATGGGTAATGGAAACCTAAAAAAAATATGTTTTGATCAAACATCATTACTTTTCAGAACTTCTGCTGTAACTTCTGTTGATGGGAGCTTATACACATGCACATAAATATGCACACACACACACATATTAATCTTCCCAATGCTTTTCTACTACATGTTCCTTTTTTCTTGAAATAGCTACTTAAGCTCATTTTATACTCAAAAAATAAGAACAGTAACAGCCCATGTATTGCAAATAAGAGAGAAGGTAGGTGTCCTTGTTTTGTTAAAAAACAAGTTTCTCTTTTAGTGAATTTGTCTGTCAGCTAAAGCTTTCATATTAGCTGCATTTTCCTGGAGAACCAGATACATGATTTGGTAAACTTAGCAATGGAATGCAAACTTATTGATAAGCATGGATGGACATCTCGCAAGAGGGGCAATGAGAAACCGGTGACCAAGAAACTGACCAGCTGTGTATAACATTCCATTCACATGAATACTTCATATAAAAGTGGGAGATCACGAGGATCCCACCCCTTTCCCGTCCGCTTATGGCCGACATTAGGAGAGGACCTTGCTAGTCGTCCCTGTGAACTGAGACCTAGTGAGAGACAGAATCCAGCTCCGGTCGGCTGCAGAGTCTAATCCAGGACTTTGGGTGCCGGCTCTGCAGTTTCTGAGACTTTCAAGATTGGTTTTGTATATTTTGTATTATTTTCTCTATTCTTATTAGTAGCATTAGTAAAACATCTTTAACTTTTCCAACTCTCTTCTCTCTGTCCTTCTTTCCCTCCCGATCGCCTCTCCTTAGTGGGAAGGGGGCAGAGGGAGGGGCAAAAAGGGGGAAGTGGAGGGAAAAAGAGTTTAACAATACATCTTCCAGGGTTTTGTTGTCACCCCGCAATCTAAACCCTCGACAGTAGGTCTGTTTGACACACTCTTTACTGAAATGCAACTGATGCTCGAAGTGTTTCTAAATCTCTCACTGAGTCAACATAGCAAAACACAGTCTCATGATACATTCAACACATCAACTGATTCTGATTCTTGCCTTACCTCAACTTGACTCTAAACAAGTGTGAGTGACAACTAGGAAGTTATAAAAATGCTGTCAGGTCCTATATTGGCCTAGAAATTGTAGGTTTTGCCAGAGAAATGAAAACAAGAACTCTAAGCAAGCAGGACCAAGCACGGTTTGAAGAGCGCATACCTGGGACCCAGCTGAAAGAGTTACTTGAAAGCTAGAAAATTCTAGGCAGGACAAGAGCAAAAAACATGCTGTGGATACCAAGAAGTGTATATTTGTCTATCAGACACATGAACTGACTAGACGACCAACTAGTTACGCACAACTGAATTAAGTCTGCTTTAGTGCTTTAGCAGCTAGTCTTTGACTAGGTAGCCAGGCCCTAAGATGTTTATAAACTTTAAGTTTCCACAAAAAAAACCCCAAACAAAACAAAAAACAACCAACCAACCAAAAAACCCCCAATGACACTATTCTTAGTTACACTACCAGACAACATTTACTCTCTCTGCTTCCCAAAGATGCAAATAAATTGAAAATACACATCTTCTGCATCTGGAGCACTTTGAGACACCATTTCCTTTGATGGTAACTTGTTCTATATTGCATCAACCATCAGGCATTCAAAATGTATCTTGTCCATTAGACACCATGTTAAAGAAGATCAGAACCAGTCATACCATGATAACTCAGCTGGCATTTGGCAGTAACCACTGCATTCATTTCAACAAGCTTGTCTTTTAAAAGTCTATAATTCCGTGATTCCCCTGGGGAATTCAATATAACTACAGCTAGATGCATACAGAATACAAAATACCCTCAACATAGCCGTGAAATTCTAACCCAAACTCATAATAAAAAAGGTGTAGGAAAAACATCTGTGGAGATACATGACCAAGTGTTCTTAATATCACAAACACTCTGGTCAGAACATTTGGAAGATGCATTATCTAGATAAGCATTAACAGAAAGGGCTTGCAGAGAAATATCACCAAAACTACCATCTTTTATTAAACCCAGGGGAGATTTTAAAATCACCCCATTACTCTGATGGCTTTAGAAAGCCTGTTTTCTCTGGCTAAAACATGCTTGAATGTAACATGAAAGAGATCTGGCTTAACCCTAGACATTAAAATACTCAGAGAACTGTCTTAATGGCAGAGCCAGACTGAAATAAATATTTTCATCTTGGCAGACTTCACAAAATCAGCAATAGTGTCTTTTGATCAATGTCAGCCTAAATGCCAGCTGCTTGGCTAGCATTTGAGGATTGAGCTCCATATTGACATACTTTAGTTTCACCTATGCCGGTATTTATTTAAAAGCCAGGGGTCCCTCATGGAATTTTGGAATTCTGAAGTCTGGAACATCTGGACTATCCAAGGTTGAAAAAAATGTTCCTAGCTATGCAAAATAGCTTGCAAGTGGAGAGAAAGAAAATAAAGTTCTCCAGACTGATATGTTCCCTCTGTATCGAAGGGAGGTAATTATTACCATTTTGGTGCAAAACAATAATGTGAAATATGTCAAAAAATAAAAGAATCTGAGATGACATTAATATTTCTTAAAGTGAGGAAAACATAATGTTGACGATCATAGTTAGAAATTATGCCAGCCTAATTTCATAACTTCTGTTGAAACCACAGAAGCACATTTTGCATTTTCACAGAATCACAGAATGTTAGGAATTGTAAGGGACCTCGAAAGAACATCCAGTCCAATCCCCCTGCCGGAGCAGGAACACCCAGATGAGGTTACACAGGAAGGTGTCCAGGTGGGTTTTGAATGTCTTCAGAGTAGGAGACTCCACAACCCCACTGGGCAGCCTGTTCCAGTGTCTGTCACCCTCACTGAGAAGAAGTTTCTTCTCAAATTTAAGTGGAACCTCTTGTGTTCCAGTTGGAACCCATTACCCCTTGTCCTACCATTGGTTGTCACTGAGAAGAGCCTGGCTCCATCCTCGTGACACTCACCCCTCAGTCTCCTCCAAGTTAAAGAGACCCAGCTCCCTCAGCCTTTCCTCATAAGGGAGATGCTCCACTCCCTTGATCATCGTTGTGGCCCTGTGTTGGACTCTCTCCAGCAGTTTCCTGTCCTTCTTGAACTGAGGGGCCCAGAACTGGACACAATATTCCAGGTGTGGTCTCGCCAGTGCAGAGTAGAGGGGAAGGAGAACCTCTCTCGACCTACTAACCATCTCCCTTCTAATACACCCCAGGATGCCATTGGCCTTCCTGGCCACAAGGGCACAGTGCTAGCTCATGGTCATCCTGCTGTCTCCAGGACCTCCAGGTCCCTTTCCCCTACGCTGCTCTCTAATAGGTCATTCCCCAACTTATACTGGAACCTGGGGTTGTGCCTACCCAGACTCTACACTTTCCCTTGTTACATTTCATTAAATTTTTCCCTGCCCAACTCTCCAGCCTGTCCAGATCCCGCTGGGTGGCAGCACAGCCTTCTGGCGTGTCAGTCACTCCTCCCAGCTTAGTGTCATCAGCAAACTTGCTGATAGTACACTCTATTCCCTCGTCCAAATCATTGATGAATATATTTAATAATATAGGCCCCAGTACTGACTGCTGAGGCACTGCACTAGATCCAGGCCTCAACTGGACTCCACCCCATTGACCACGACTCTCTGGCTTCTTCCCTTCAGCCAGTTCGCAGTCCACCTCACTACGCGATCATCCAGACCACATTCACTCAACTTAGCTGTGAGGATGCTGTGGGAGACTGTCAAATGTTTTACTGAAGTCAAGGTAGACCACATCCACCACTCTGCCATCATCCATCCATCTTGTTACGTCCTCATAAAAGTCAATGAGCTTGGTCAAGCATGACTTCCCCTTGTTGTAGCCGTGTTGACTGCCCCTTATGACCCTCTTTATCCCTGATATGCCTTGAGATGGCACCAAGGATAAGTCACTCCATCAGTTTCCCAGGGACAGAGGTGAGGTTGACCGGTCTATAGTTACCCAGGTCCTTCTTCTTGTCCTTTTTGAAGACTGGAGTGACATTTGTTTTCCTCCAGTCCTCAGGCACCTCTCCTGTTTCCCAAGACTTGGCAAAGATGATGGAGAGCGGTTCAGCAATGACCTCAGCCTCAGCACCTGCGGGTGCATCCTATCCGGACCCATGGATTTATGGATGTCCAGACTGCCTAACTGCTCCCTAACCCAGTCCTCATCAACTGAGGCAAACTCCTCCATTGTCCTGACTTCCTCTGGGGCCTCAGCAGTACGGAGCTCCTCAGTGTGCTTGCACTCAGTAGGATTATTTACACCTTTAGGATGAGTAAATGCTTAAATATTTAACTTATTTTGCAATTAGAGTAGAAAGTTACTTGTTATTTTAAGGGATAGCATGTACAGAAAAAGTCTGCAGATATATAAGGTAATAATATGCAAGTATAAAATACAGACCTCTTACACGAGAAGGTTTGGACACAATACTACATAATCTGTTTTGGAGGATAAAACCTCTTAAAAAAAAAATCTAAGGACAACTACATTAATAGCAGAAGAATCTGTGATCTTACCACATAGCTTAAATAGTGTGTCTATCAATCAATATCTCTCTCTTCTAAATCATACTGAATTCCTTAGATTGACCTCTCATTCAGGCTGCTGATGAAAATTAATTAGATTAATTAAATTAATTAAATATCAAGTAGATTGAAACTGTATTGAAAAGAGATTTGAAATAATGTTACATGTGATATGAAGTATTAATACAGTGTTGGGTTAAAGTTTACCTCTTGTCCACATCACCCTAACAAAACATTATGCATAAAGCCTGATAGCGAAGTCTCTATCTACTTAAGTAATTTTGCTAACTGAATTAACTGAGACTACAGATGTGAAAATATCAAGAACTTGTTGGGTCATGTGCCTTATGTTTGCAGAGAGGAATTCCCTGAACATCAGGAATCCCCCAGCTATCTGGAGACTTCCATCAATGCTCTCCCTGAAGGCAAGGCCAGGATAAGCTATAAAAGCTCTGTTAGAGTAATCTGCACTTTGTCCAAATACCTATCCTAGATATCATTCTCAATGGAGACATTAATGTTTTACTATAGAACAGGCCTGGGATTCAACTGGCATGCACTATTGGTGTGAAAAATAGAAAAGCAGGACCAGAACTGATAGCGTACCACCCATGCAGACACACACAATCCACCTTGGACAAATACAATTCAGGAACAGCCCAGAACCCAGGCTAATTGGCATTTTCACAATAGTACAGTAACAGGTTGAAAGTGGAAGAGAAAAAGGGCTTTTTAAGATAAGGCTGAAAGAATGTTGGTTCCCATCAAAGGTAATAAGGGCAGGTGTTAGTAACAGTCCAACCACAATGCTTAATATATATGGTCTGAATTATGAAAATATTTGGATTAATTGTTCTCAGTGAAACCTCCTAGAGCTCTCCAACCTTAACCCATTACTGTAAGCATAAACTAAAATAAAAGTACATTCATTTTTCAAGTGGAACAGTTTTGGCTTCACATTAAAATTGAATCCACATACTAAACCAGTTTGAGACTTACCTTTAATATCAAGGATAGATTTGAGTTTCAAACAGAAAATGAGTTTTTAAAATGCAAAATACATTAATAACTCATCTTTTACTTTACTATTGAACATGATCTGGTCCAGACTACAATGGTTAGTATCAGGAACCTGAAATGCATCTTTGCCTGATAGCACAGAAATTCCTTTTGAATATGAAGTTACCTTAACCAGGGGAAGGTCAGTTTAGCATAGACTGATTTCCTCATAGTGGACTTAATAGTCAAGTTATTTATTTATTCCTCCTTCATGACTGTTTGCTGCAGACAGAGGAAAACCTAACATCTAATCAAGGGTAGTTCATTTTTTTTCCTCAAAATTCCACCCAGCAGAGCTTACACCTGTTGCAGGACCATGTGCCAGAGCAGGAGGAGGACCATTCTTCCCAGCCATATTTCTTCCCCAGCATCTCTTCAGATTTTTGACCTACAGGCTCAGGTGTAAAGGGCAACCATCTACTCTGTTTCCTTCTCCATCAGGAACACTGCGGGGGCAGAAGGGTGGAAACCTGGCTTTGCAACTACAACATGCTTGCTCTAATTACATTTGTATAGAAATGAGAAGCAAGTTGTGCTGAAATTGTAGAGATTATAAACATTGTGTTCCATATTGTGCCATCAGCTTTTAAGCAGATGGCTGGGTTTATTTAGCAGATGTCTTGGTAGCGTGATCTATTCCAGTGTTTGACTACAGATAAACTGACTAGGTTGACCAGCCCTTGAGGAATTAATGAAAACTTCTCATGTTCAGAACAGTTCTCAACAGCAATATTTACATATTACTAGTTTTCATGTGCTTATATTACTGCCCCCATTCATGATCTCACAGCCTTTTAGACATATATTAGTTTTCCTCTCCCAGAACAAAGTGCCGCCACCTCTGCAAATCTCAGCTGTAAAATGTAGGAGTGAAAATTATGCTATAAATTTTTTATGATCGTATCCTATTTGGTATAAAGATCAAAGGTCTGAGAGCTGCAGGATTCAGTGGAATGTATTCATTGGTTATATTCATATCTGATAAAAAAAAATTTGTGACATGAACTAGAAAAAATTTTTGCTTTGCTTAGAAATATGTTGTACTAATTCCCTGCTCATAATGGTAGATCAGAACACAGGAAAGGAATATTTCAAGTCTGTATACTTCTATTACTTTTACCTTGGTGAAAAAATGCAGTTCTCTGTAGAACTGCTAACAAACAAATATTATCTTTTTCTGAATGACCTAAGCACTAAAGAAAATAGACACTGCTAGCAACCAGGAGTTAAGTGTACAAACAGAAAGAGAAACAGAACTTCAGAAACAAATGGAGTTCTACTGGATGTAAATTTTCTACCAAATAAAGATCTGGCCAGCCATCTGAAAACATCTCAGAGTGCCAGAAATAGCATCACAAGAAGGAACTGTTTAGTTCAACAAGGTTAGGATAAACGACGGTTGTATTTTTATTATAACGATAATGAATCAAAAAACATTCCTAGTTATTTTAGGACTCCTTTTATTCAAATAATCTGAAGTTACGGAATCTATCATACCTTGATCTTTTTGAGCACACATTTGATTTTTCGCCAGCTTCCTTTCATTGTTATCTTTCGGAGTTCAACGTAGACAGAAAAAAATCAGGTCAACTTTTCATTTAACAATTACAGCTTGCAAATGACTTCATTCATTTAGAACTCACGTAATTCAATGCAGTTAGAGTATAAATTCAAATATTTTAGTGAATCTCTCTTTTTTGCTGCCACAACTATTTTTCCAGGAACTGCATTAACTATCTTTACATATACCTGTGTTAATCAAGTGATGAATTATAGTAATGTAGAATAGAGTGAGACAGTCTTTTAAAATGCCCTTGTGACTCTTGTTTCCTTATAAATGCTATAAACTTTCAGGTTAATCCTGTTCCCATTGTGTACATGATTTCATTCTTACACGACTGCTTTTAATAACACCTTGAACTATAAATGATGTTTTGGAAAAAAACCTCTGACTCCCAGTACACCTGTATCCTTTGTATTTGCTAAGTACTGTATGAAATGTGAAGTTCTACTATTGGTACCCTTTAAATGACATATCTGGGGAACTATTCACATGTTTAAAATTAAGCACATTCTTAAGTTTGTCAATGAACTGATGCTTTTATCTGTGAAAGATTTTGCTAGCAGAGGTACCAGAGTTTGGGGACTAGAAAATGGGAATCACTACAATATAGAAACCATTAATTTCAGTACAATGTTATATGTTATTGCAGTTTGTGGATCACTCATCCCCAGAGAAACTTGAAAATGGAATTGAACTAATAGATATAACGGTCACACCTGGAGATGTGGTACAGGTTTACAAGCATCCCATACAAAGCCTATAAATTTCTATCCTGAAAGTTAATACCAGCTGTAATACAGTACATGTGCAAAAATCTCTGCAGGCTGAATAGCACCCAAAAGTCCAGATGGTTTACTTCAATGAAACATTGAAAAATCCAGCATCTAAATGAACAAAAGGACCAGCATGCTCTTTGCACATAGAGACTGCTGTAACTGACAAACAGAATAAAACCACCTTTGTTACCACTTTATACTCCCCTCCTTTTCACTTTGCAACAGAATCATCCATGCTTATTCTTGATAGACTAGGCAAACCGCATGACATGTTTTAATGCAGGAAGCTTATTACTTTATGCAGTTGATCATAAGTCCAAATGAGCCTATCCAAAATATACTGTCCACCCCTATTCTCTTCTCCATTCCTTTGGAACAACAACTTTTAAACATAGCTTCTATTGTAACCAAGTTCTAAATATTTTCTGGTTTTACATTTTTTGTTCATCTTCCCCCTCAACTCCTCTTTCTTTGGAAACAGCAGGAGGATGCTTTAGGACACCATTTAAATCATATCAGCCAAATGGCTTCAATTGCTCTTATGCATGTTCAGCCATCAAAGCCAGGAACAGCTGACACTGTTTTGGATGCTCCATGCAAAATATACGCCTACTGCTATGGACTTATTTCTTTTTCAGTTCTTTCTTTTCATGGGTCACAGATACCTCGTACCTTGAAAAGTCTTGGATTTCAGGCTCAAAAAAATCTCTTTATCTTGCTAGAGATTTCACACAACTGTATAGATTAATCGTTGGGATTTCTTTGTATTCTTGTCAACATCTATACATCATTGATAGGCAACTATGTTTTCAGCAACTGTTGCAATATACTTCAAGAGAAGTCGTGTTATGGCATTGGAAATTTGTTTCTATCAGCTTTTGGAATATGATTACGACAATGCTACAGAAAACATTGACTCATATTCCCTTAAAAGGCTTGTTTTTAACTCATCTGTAACATTGGTTAACAAAATAAGCCTGACTTGAAAACTACAAGGTTTCCTTTCTGGCACAAGAGCTTTTCTGCATTGTTTCCTGCTAATTGTTCATAAAGAGTTTAAGATATCGAAAACCAGATTTTTGTCTGCTATTTCAATGGATTGCTCTGATTAACTGTAACTTTACTGTTTCAATCTCTCTCCGTCATTAAATCTAGAAAACTTATTGTAGAGTCTGTTGTTGAAGTCAAGTAACAGTAGGCAGCTAACTATCCAACGACAGTAGTAGGACAGATGCCCATTTCTGAGCAGCTTTGTCCTCTGGTATTTGATTGTAGCTTAGAGATGACGCAAGCATCCATCCTTATCTCATAATTATGTCAGGAATCAGGAGAACTCCCTTGTTTCAGAAAATGAGCTACAGTTTACCAAAGCAGCCCCAAAGAAGCAAAAGTCTGTCAGTGACAGACTTTGGAGTCTGTCAAGCTATAACCAAAAGGAACACAGGTTGTTACAACATAAACAGAAACATTTTTAACTCCATCTGCACCACAGGCTTACTTTTCAGTTACAAGGTGTTTTATTCTGCTGGCACCAGAAACTCACTTTTACCTACCAAGGAATTATTTTATAGAGCTTGCTAGTTTAACTTGCGATCAGCCTTTTAGCCATGAGCTACTGTCTGCCTGCTCCATCCTCGCCTTCTTGCTTTAAATTAACTCCTTAGCTGTCACTGTACTCCAAGAATCTTTGACTGTACACATTTTCTGTTTGAAATAGCCTCAATCTACCATTCCAAGAAAAGAAAAATGGCAAGCGTGGGAACTACACTCTGTAAGTAACATTTCTATCCAGCTTTTAAGTTTCAGAGCAGACTGTTTCCAGTCCTCCTGCTTGCCATGGCACAGAATATACCAGGACACACCATATCCAGTCTTCTCTTGAGAACTACCCAGAGGATGCCACTATTATCAAGGCCTGAGCCGAGTTAGATCCAGTAGGCAAATAAATAAGAAACACAGCTAATGAGCCTCACATCCCCATCCATTATCTTTCTGGGATTCGGTTGCTATTCGAACACTTTTCTTTTCCAGCTGATCTCTCAATCAAGCTACGAAGTTCAGCTTTCCAGGCATTCCCACTTCACCAGTACCACACCACAGGCAGCCCTGTGAGAGTTCTCGCTTTCACTGGGATAACATGGGGGCTCTGAGGGTTCTCCTCAAGGTCAGAGAGGTTTCTAAAAGGATAGACAGGAATCTAGAGGGATTTACCAGCAGCCTGACAGCCACTGATTTCGGTGCGAGTCAGACTGATAGACAGTTCTGAAAATCCCAGTTTGAGCCCGTTTCCAGCTGTAGGTACCTAAATCTCTTTAAAATAGGATTGCATAAGAGCGCACAATAAGGTCATTTAAGGAGATCAAATAAGCTTTAAGTGGCATATGGTTATAAAAACAACAAAAGCAGCTGTCAAATGGTAACAGCTTTCAGACATGAACAACAATAGTTAGGATGCTTTTTTAACTGGCCGTTTAGATAAGACAGATGAAGAAAAAAAACAGTAATAAAAAGCATCAAAAACCTCTCTTCTAAATAGAAATCTGTAACCAGAATTTTAAAAGTCACAACAATAAACTTTTTCTGTTATCTCCAAAATAATTAATCATATGCTCTCTTTCTGTCAGCTGTTAGTAAAGAAATAAAATTGTTTGGACACAATTTAAAGTATCAAATCACAAATCAAGTTGGACAGAGAATATCTCTGCTGACAAGGTTGTAATCTGTATTCAGGAAAAAAAAAACAGTTCTGGTTATCCAATAGTTCTCCAAGTTGGATGAGAGCCTTTGGGTACTACAAATAAGGTTCAGTGAAGTTTGACCAAAACACTGGATTGTGGAGAGCTCCCCATCACCTTCAGGACCCAGCCTGTAGCCTTTCCTCTTTAAGTGGTGGCTCCTGCTATTGTTCAAGGAGTCCCTTCCCCACCTTCCCCTCTGCAGTAACCCTTCCTCTCCTCATGCCCTCAGGAGCTGGGTAAGCAGGGTGAGGGAGCAGCTAGATTGGAGCTGAAATGGAGGAATGGGTAGGTCAGTTCTGCAGCTGCAAAGGAGACAGGAGGCATGAATGAGGGCACAGGGGTATTGTCCTGCCCAGCGACCGCTGCTACCACACATCTTGGTTTCTCAAGGAGGAATGGAAGCAGATCAGCTGTCTGATCTGGGTACTCTTGAACCCTTCTTTCACGGCAAAGACAAGATAGGCAGTCTGTTGCTCTGGGCAAGTGACTACTTTTTCTACTCTTAAAAGTATCCCAGAGAGAAAGAGGCATTTGAGCAAAATGGTACAGGCAGTAATGCCAAAAACAATGAAAGCGAAATACGACATTTTTACAATTAATTACAACATGGTCAGCAACAACAAATCACACTTCTAAGTCATTATCAGAGACAATTCTCTGTATGCAATCATATCCTCATGACCTTCCTGTTTATTTTAAATTGTCCTGTGAGCAAGGGAGAATTGTAACTGCTAATAAGATGCAGAGAAAGTGACTTAACCGAGATCACAAAGGATGTATGATGTCTCCTTTCTCTTGCTCCCAAGTTTCAAGACTTCTGGCACAGTATTTATCTTAGAGATCCTTACTCATCTTTCAGATTGGGTTTGGAAGCAGACAAGGGCATTTAAAAATTAATAGGGAATCACAGGCAGTTAAACCCAAGCACTGTGGATACATAAAACTTCTTCCTTTAGAAAACTAAAATCTATGTAACGCAAGTTTACTGATTGTTCAAGTCAGGATCTCTTTTCATACATCTATCTGTGTATTTCTGGCCAAAATTTGGCATCAGTTTCATGCTGGTCTATTTCCATCACCTTCACTGGAAACAGCTGTGGATTACATTGTGAGAAAAAGAAGGTCTTATCGTATCTGAAAAATTTGTCTGGATTGGAAAAATTAAAGCTCTTGTATTCTAATTAAACAAGCATTTTAATATACATCTAAACAACCAATTTTCTTTAAACGGATTTCATTCCTTACCTATTTCCAGAAAAGACATAAAAGTGAAATAAAAAGGTGGCAATGCCGTAACTAAGACCTCTCAGGCTCAGCCTTGAATGAGAAAATACAGAAATCATGAAAGCCAGAAAGAGGGAGTCAAGCCAACACATTCATATGCCTGTCAGCCAAGTAGTTATGCATCTTCCGCCTAAGGTGATGAATCTATAACCTCAAAGTGTAGCATAGTGTAACCATATTGTATTTCCACACAACAAAAATCTTTGAACTTAGGCTGAACCCTGTTCAGGAGCTTTCTACTGAGAAAAGAAACTACATTTGCATCGATTCTCATAGTAGCTATTCTTTTCAGAGCAATAGATTGTGCATTCCTGGTGGCAGGCCTAGGCAGTCGACTTGTTCCCCGCACGGTACTTACATAAACAGCACGAGCTGCACTTTCTAGGACTGCAGATGATTTCTTAATGACCTTGCTTTCAAAATGTGTTTTTTAAAGGTAGCAAATTCACATCAATAGCTCCATATCTGTTGTTCTATCTGACGATTTTACACTGAAATATGACAATTTTAAGCGATTTCCGCTAAATATTTACTCTAATATCAGATATCCAACATTGACAACTTTCAGCATGAAACCAAAACAGTCACTGACTTTTATTTACAGCAGTGACTGAAATTGAAGCAACATAAATCACTAGTTTTTAACTGTAATTAAATTAACACCAAACCTTTGATCGAAATAACCAATTCTAATTTGATTTTTATTTGTACATTTTAGCGATTTTTCTCGAGAAAGGTTGGGTGATACAATCTAGTATTCCTTTCTACTGTCATTACTATTTTCAAAGGCAAATAGTTTTAACAGTTTATAGCAAGTATGATCATTTTATAGATTATGATACCTTTAAATTCTATATATATATATGCACACTTGAAAAAAAACCACTAAATATACGTTTGGAAAGTCAGTGAAGATGAAAACAGATTTCATTTTTATCTACCCTTCAACAAAAAATACAAAATCTGACCACTGCAGTTTAAAGTCTTGGGGGGAAGTCTAAAAGAAGTCGTTACATGGCGAACTCCGACAAACTCAGTTGTCAGGAACCATACATATTCTCAGAAATTAAATGCATGAAGCACATTAATGTCTTACTGAGGCAGTATTTAATCTCAAAGAATCCTGAAGCACTTTGCACATACATACAAAAGATTTCTTCACAAAACTCAAGTAGAATAGTTTCATGCATCAGCTCAAACAAAGCGTCTAAAAATTAAACATTTACCCAGCATATCTTTTTCACAAAATAACTACTAGCTACTTCACCAGTTCTGGTAAGCAACATTCAAAAACCCTTTTCTACTAATAGCACAGGAAATTGAAAGCATCTCACAAATTACTCCATTCCCTGCTATAACTTAAAAGTTGCTCTGGGGCCACCTGACATTCTCTTCTTTGATCTCTCCTTCCTCTTCTAAACCACATAGCCCTTACCCCCCAAATGAAAAACATACAGCTTTCTCATCTCCAGTCCCTGCACTGGTAGCTTCTGCATTTATGTAATAGCATCACCAGATTGATGTTGCTTCTATTACACAAACATTTAACAAAATTGCTCAGTGAAAAGACCCTTCCTCTCTGTGAGTGATTTTAATTCACAAGTGGTGATTCTCGTTGCACTTCTGCTTTGAAAACTGCAGACTGATTGGTGGGGATCCTTATTGCTTAGAGGCTTACCCTGTATTAAATTCTTAAAAGAACAGAGACAAGTCAGAGATTCATGGAGTTTATAATGTTATCCAGTAAACAAATGGATTTTTCTTCTTACACAGTAGTCCATTACACTGTACACATACAGCAGCTGTTACATTTTCTGTCCTTTTGTCCATCAAGTCCAGAAGCTTGTCTCCTGGAGCAACCAAACACCTCATCATACATCAAACACTTCAGAATATTTTACACAGTAAGCAAAATTTCCTTTCTGATCTCCACAGCAGCTGAAGTCTGCTTGCAGTTATCATCCTGATTCTAGTGACAGTGTAGCCTTTGATCAGGACATTTTTCAACTTATTACAACCTAGGTATAAAATTTAGGTTCCACAGAGTCTTGCTTTTTTGTAGTAAAGGAATGGAAGAAAAGCAGTAAGACATGTTTCTCGCACAACCAGTGAAGCAACAAGCACGTCACTTGCAGTCTTTATGCTTTGCTAGGGTGCGTGTTTTGCTGTAGCTACTCAGATATTTCAAGTTCCTTACAATATGCAAAACCACATGCCTCCAGGGAAAGGGAAAAAAAGGAAAAAAAGAAGAAAAAAAAAAGAAAAGTAGGTTTTTTTTATATTCTTCTGAGATACTTAATGACATTAGGCCCTTACAAAGCAAAGGTGCAAATTTTCAAGTGTATTCTAGCAGAGCTGTGATAAAAATCAACCAAACAGGAAAACTACTCATTTATCTTTTTGTAGTTCTGTCTAATATCTAATATTCAGTATAATGCAACATCTCCCCAAAACCCTTTGGGCTCAGGACTAATGGAACAGTTGCAGATACCTTTTTGGAGTCTTGCAGTGATGAACCAAATGTTATTTTGCTTTTTAATATTTGACTTCCTATTTCAGGTCAGTGCTCTAACATCAGTCAGGCTCAAGAGAGTAACTAGAAGTGACATAATTTGCAAAATATACCCTGCAGCACAATGAAAAATGATGTAGTTAAATAAAAACAAACAGTGTGCTGGGTAATTTGTAGCTGAACTTATTTATTACAAATTGAATGACTGCACAGATCTAGTTAAGCGCAGCTTCTGAGCATCACTAGCAAACAGAAGGGCATCACTGTTGTCTATAATGTGCTATGTGCTAATTTCTTAAGGTAAACTGGGATAGTCAAAAGACTAGGAAAGCAGCTTCAAACAACGCTTCCCCCCTCAACCCAGCTGTTGAGCAGACTGCTTTTCAAGCGCAGCATCCTTGGAGCTGGCGTCCTCCTGGCCTGAAAGAGCTGTTCCAGCAGCTGAACCTTGCTCAGCTCTCAGGAAAACCCTGGTCTGCCCCTTTCATTTTGGTACAGCTCTATGCATGAAAAACTAAACAAGTGGTGCAGAGAGGGGCTGTTTTGGTATTAAATATCTGGAATATACTTTTATTCCCAGGACATCCTCCACTGGTCTGTTAAACTGATTATAGGTAAATCATTCTAGATGTACAGCTCTAAAAACTAGTTGCATATTCCAGCTCAATCCTAATTCAGATAATCTTTACAATGAAGTTTTTATAATAACAAAGTACTGACATTGCAGTTTCTTTACTTCTCAGTATGAATTTTCACTTTGAAAACTATTGCCAGCTTCAAACCAGAACAAGTAATTTACAAAGAAAACAACAACCCTACCACCAAAACCAAACCCACACATGCACAGGAAGCTGACAAAAAGTTCTCTGTTTCATAGTGAGACAGAGTTAAGTCTCAATGAAACGAAAGGGTAACAGAAAACAAACCAAAAGAACGTGGTGACATGTTATTTAATTCCAGGGTGGAAGTCATATTACCAGAGAACTTTTTGTGATGTTAGAATAATGGAACAAAAAAGAAGCTACCAGTCAAATGAAACTATTAGGAAAAATATGACAGTTCTGTGTCATGGAATATTTTAATATAAAGACCTACATACTTACAAAAAGCTAGCAACAATGAACTAATGATACAATAGGTAGGTAATGTAATTCTGAAATAAAGTGGCTATTCAGGAACAGGTTCCCTGTATCATAATGAAGTTTTCATTTACAAAGATCATTTCTCCTCAGAGCTCTTTGACCTCTACCTAACAATGCCTTTTTCTTCCTTTGCTCTGTTCCTACTTTCCAATGACTTCTGTTCTGACCTTAACGTGTTTTTGCATGCTTCTTGCATATTTTCCAGGCTAGTTGCCATCCTTCAACATTCCAGTCCCTTGTAACAAAGACATCCTGAAATATCTTATGTTGGATCTTTCTAGACACTGTTGTAACAGCAAGGTTCTGACGATAAGATTTTTCCTGTCCTTTAAGAGAAACCAGTGGGTTCTCCATGTGAGGCATTAGCTGCAATTAAAGTTGGCCCTATTTACACCTACTTATTTCAGTCAACCACATTTCACACAACTTTGTTTATGTAGGTGTTTCATACACCTGTTGTTTTTCACACAAGTGATACAGAGTTAAAAACCTATGTAGGCAGGTAGAATCCCTAACCAAAACACAGCTTTTATTTTTTCTTAATGCCAGTGCACATTCTAGCTCTGACATTTGAAACCTCCTTTGAAGTTCATATACCTGCTTTGGATTTAATATGCGAATATCCTGGAGATCCAGCCTGGAAACCAGTAATATGCTACTCCCATTCAAAATGCTTACCTAGGAAAGAAAATCTGTCAAGAAAGGAAGATTTCTCAACTAGAGTACAAGAAGAACACTGCAGCAGTTGCTAAATGCTTTCCAGCAGAAATCTGCTATGGTAATTTCATTGTCACGTTTCAAGGGATCTTGTCTACAATTTTACTTGCTACTGTAGCTATACCACCATCTCTGGAAACACTTAAAACCTGAATCTTAGTGACAATAGGCTACAATGTGTAGCACTGCATTTTATGTTCTTTTTTTAATTTGCTAGCAGAAAAAGAAAATTAATCATCCATCTCTTCCCTTTTAGATCAAATTCAGACATGGTGTATGCAGGTTGCTGAAGCTGTGTTTACCAGCTTCGATAAGAGGGTCCTGATCCCATTTCCCTCAAAAGCAAAAATCCCATTGACACCAAGGCCGACAAAATGTAATATACAGCATTCAGGCGCCAACAAATTAGTTATTTCTAGCATGGTTGGCTCTGAGCATTCAGAGTTACCATTAATTTCCTATCACAAGCATGTGTGCTCTGGCCCTCTTAAAATCAGATGAAATACCCTTAAAATGATTACTCTTTTCAGAATTAGCACTGTGTTTGACATTGAAAGCATCTGAAGCTAAATGGATGTTTTTTTCCCCCCAAAATAAGTAATCATTAAAGAGAATTAATAAATGGCTTCAAACATTTCAGTTTCTGAAAGTCTTTTGCTGAGTGTCATTCTTTTCTTAGAAGTTGTTTAGGTAAAGTATGAATTTGTCAATCATTTGGGATCACACAGCACTGATCATTTAAACTCTGTATGATTCCTCTGTAGGAATGATGTATAGCACAAGAATGTTGTGTGTCTCGGGGGGGACATTACTGTTTGTTTGTTTGGATTTCTTAGAGTTTTCTGTGGAGAAGAGGGGTCCCATGTCAGGTATCTCTAAGATATGCAAGTAGCAATGACAGGTAGAATTGAGCTCTATCTTTTGAGAACAAGTTAGCTTTGCTTCCTGTTGGTACTGGGTTTATAAAGATACCAGCTTGAAAAAAGGTGAATTGCGACACAGAGAATAAACTTTCACATACAGCAGGAGATGGTGGAGAAGAAACAGAAAGGTACCAGCTGAGATCCACTGGCAGATATAGACCTGAAAGAATAAACCTTTTGATCAGCAGTTTTCTGTAATGACAAAAAACAGTATGAAAACCTCTTCAACTCTTTTTTTACTGCTTTTTAGTGTTTCTTGGAGTTATGAGAGTTATCTCAGTGAAGGTATACTTTAGATAATGACAACGATTACAGCTAGATGAAAAGGGGCAAGACCATAGAAAAACAATCATATGAGTCAGAAAATTATTTTGCATTAATTGTTTAGTTGCCATGTATATATTTATCTCTGTACGAACAATATCTGATTTAAGTGGTGGCAAAGGGTGTCCTGTTTGAGGCTTCCAACACTATTTGTTCCTTGAGGAAGGTAAACTTGGGTTTGGTGCCAGCAGCTGATTACTTCACGAAGCTCCTAGAACTTATATAAATCCATCAAATTTCTTCTTTTTGGAAAGAAAAAAAACCCAAAACACACCAAACAATCAAACAAAACCACAACAACAACAAAAAAAACCAAACAAAAACAACCAAACAAAAACAAACAAAAAAAGTAACCCACCCTTCCCACCCCCGAACAAATTACTGAGTTCACCACACTGTGTCAAAAGTATAGTAAATTGATCATATTCTCCCCTCTCTTTGTTAGCCGTACTTCACCAGTCATCACACAAAAATATTGCCACGGCAATATATAGCGATAGCAACAACAACTAGCAAAGACACAGGGCGAGCATAATTCATGGTCCAGAGGCCTTTTTCTCACTTGAAACATTGCTCAGTGATCCTGAATAAAAATTACTTGAAATCAGAGAACTTGCAAATAGCAGAAGAGAGTAAAAGAACGCTGGGATCTTTTAAAATAATCCTCTTCTCAGTCCCTTTCCATCTTCATGCACTTGTAAACCCCTTTCTCTCGTTCTCCCCTGCTGTGGAGTGCAGAAACTTTCCCTATCTGCCGCCTGGTATGTAAATCAAGAGTGTTCAGGATGTTGTATACTTTCCAAAAACCTGGAAATGCAGTTAGTTGTGAAACTATAACATCTAGGTGAGAAAATCATTCCTGCAGAACGCGACATAGCAACTCTGATGTTTTTATGAAGAAAACAGATCTGCCCAAGAGCTGACATGCTGGATGCAGGGCAAGTTCTGTTGTGATTTATGCATTTTGTAACCCAAATATAACTCAGACAACCAATCTGTGACAAGCCACAATGGCAGCTTGGAAGATTACTTTCACTGTTGCTATTCAGGGAGAGAAACTGGATGTCTGATCTTAATTAAGATCTTCAGGAATCAGACCGGTCTTAATGGATATAAAAATAATACCAAAGGGTAGAAAAAAAAAAAATCAAAGATCTGCTTCACAACTTTATCATGGACTATCTCCAAACAGGGTATAAATGTACAGAGGTGACACATACATTGACGGCATCAGGTTCACAGGAGATAACAAACCAGTACATTAGTGTGTCTCAATACAGATTTCAGGACAGCAAAGCATTGTTTCCATCAGAAATGTAATACTCTGCACACCTGATATCTCACAGTACAGACTGTGAAATGACTGCAGGCCCTGGAAGGATAAATTTGGCACAGAAGCCTTTACAGGGATATTAATTGGCAATGGTGGAGTCTACACAAGTCAACAGTCCCACTGCTATAGGGTATAAATGGCAGACAAAGTAATGCTCAAAGTATTTCAATAACTAATAGGCTGAACCTATTTCTGTTGTAATTCCATTAACTTTTACAATTCTAACACTTTCAAAATATAAAGCAATCTGTTTTAACCAAGGAAGAACTTGCTAAAATTCTTCCTATTAGTCTTGGTTTCAAACATCAATACAGATGAAACAGCTGACACCAAGGCCAACACTATTACATAAGGATATTCAGAAGTCACTCAGTGCTCAAAACCAACATGAATCTTTCTCTCTCTCTCACTTGTTCCGCCTTGGGGAATAGTTATTTCTCAGTGGGTGGAATTACGACGTTTGACTTGGCAGCGCAGTGGAAGCATCACATGGCTTATAATGAAAGCCCAGAGTGCTGTTTCTATTATTGGTAGCTGGTTACACCACCAGCATGTTCTCACATGTCAAAAGCAGGTGTCCCCACTGCTGCATTATAAATAAAATAATTTTCAGTCAGGATTTGGATTTAAAATGAAAGTAGCACCAAGCAACCAACTATTGCTTCTCTAAATCACAGCATGTAGGGCAGGGGTGTCAAGCTCATTTTCACCAGGGGCCACATCAGCCTCACGGTTGCCTTCAAAGGGCCAAATGGAATTTTAGGACCACATAAATGTAGGAGTAGTTTGACACCACTGATGTAGGCAAAGAAATAAAGGAGGTAACCTGAGATCATACTTAGTCATGATAAGCAGGAAGAAGAGGTTTTAAAAACAGAATATTTAGCAGTAAGCAGAACAATTTGAAATTAACAGCACATAAAAAGGGTATGAACATTTAAAGACACCATTCAGAAATCAGAAGGATCAAAGACACAGTCTTTGAAAACCATTTAATGTATAATTAGGTTAAGGACATGCATTTGGAGAAACTCAGAACTCATTCTCAGATTCTAAACCAAAGCCAATTTAGCTTTACCACAACTTGGGAAAGTTGTGCTCATATATACATTCCTCTGGCATTTCTTGCTTCAAGCAGCTGAACAATTAATATGAGAGAAGGAGCAATTCTTATAAGTTTTTACTGGAAAATTTGAGCTATTAATGTTAAACTCAAAGGCAACCAGCTTGGTCTGGAAATCAAAAGACTTGAGTAGTCTCCAGTTCCATACAATATTCCACTATGTTAAGCTTGATCAGTAGTGATAAGAATTGACCAGTAGTGATAAGAATTGATCAGTATTTTTTCCACTCCAAAGACTGTCAAGTTGGCTTCTTGAGTTCAGGATGGAATTTCTGAATAAGACACAGAAGAATATCTCGGGTGGGCAGTGGGGTACTCACTGGTGACGTGGGAGACTGCTTACTTAAATGAACAAATGAAAGCAAGGAAATGAACCCAGGTTTCCCAGATCTCGTACCTTTAATAAGAGTGTACTCCTCAGTACCTTGGAGCTCTTTTCCTCAAGTTTTACCTTTAGAAAATTCCAAAGGTCTGAATTTCATGTCAGCATGAAAGAAAAGAAAAATATCAAAATCATCACTATTCGTTTTTAGAATTACATAACGGTTTCTTGCCCAGACTCTTAGACTGTAACTTCTGTCGCCTTTCTCTGCTGCTCAATTCAGCAAGTTTCCAGTGAATTCTGAGATATTTCTATACAAAGCAGGATCTAGAACCATGATATTTTATATAGAAGGAACGAGGGAAGGAACAAGGGAAGGAAAAATATAAATTTAATTAGTTTGGAGGTAGTTGCCACTTCTATAAGCCCCTTAATATAACTGAGTAAAACAGATTACTGTGTGGCATTCTTTGGCTGTTGTTTTTCCTTCTTTAGGGTGAGCCAGGCTGCACTGCGCATGTCCACATGCAGCTTCAAATAATGCAGTGAAAGATGGACAGTAATTCTCTCACAAATGCAGCTGCTACACCAGAACAGATAACATTCAATAACATTCACCAACTTCTAAACAAGCCAAGCGTCAGAAACAAGACAGTGAGATGGTGTAATGCTGACTGCCAAGTTGCTACTGAATCCCTAGAGGGTAACTCTCCATCATGTCTAAGGGGATGCTGTGTGCCTGTTTGCATAGTAATTTTGTGTGGAGCATCCCTGACCACCAGAAGCAGAGGGAGGAGAAACCAACCTTGCATACCAAAAAATTAGCCATTGGAAGAATAAGAAAGGGAAGTGGGGCATGAGTGCAAAAATCGAGAGGGGACCTTAAAGGGAGAACAAAGGATTATTTGAATTCCTCAGTTTAAAACCAAAAGTAATACCGAGACTGATCAAATTTCAAATCCTTGAAAATCAAATTCAGTTCCTAAAACACAAGCCCAGATGGATGACTGATGTAAATAAATCCAACTTCATTGGCTTGAAGAGAACAGTATCCATGCATACCAACTGAGGTTTTGGCAAATCCTCTTCCTGGGGTTCAATCAACACACGCATATTCTCAGGTCAGTGAACACAGATTTATAAGATTAATTCCCAACGTACTGTGATGACAAATAGATACAATTACTATTTTCTCCTCATTGCTCACCACAGTAAATACTCGCTTTATTTTTAATCGCAGAGTACTCTACACATTAACATCACCAAACCCATATTTCAGCAGACTTGTGAAGGTTTCCACTGAATCCTGCCTGTCAGTTTCCCTCTGTGATTTATCACAAAAAAGTGATGTAGAATATAATGCAGAGGGAATTTCTGATAGTTATCTACATCAAAGAAATACGGTTGATTTGAATTAATTTAAGAATGAGAATATGATCTGCATCAACAGCCCTATAATTAAACATCATCTCAATGCAGTAGTAGCAGAGACCTCTATCTTTTGTGTCTCAGCTGTAGGTCTAACCTTGGCTTAGAATAACCATTTCTAGCATGAAAGGGAGGATTTCTGTCTCACACATTCATTTAGTTCTTGGACTGCACTCTGAGAATGCAAATTAGGCTACTGTTCGAGTGAATGACATCTGTGCAACTGGTAGAAATGCACATGTAACTGAACAGATATCATTGACTTCTGTCAAGTCATCAAAGTTTCACTATGAACAAGTAGCACATGAATCCTGAGTGAAGACACAGAAAGCATCATGTCCCATAGTTTTGTTATGCAGGTCTCATGTGCTCAGAGAAGCCTAACAGCTTGATCAAGCATGTGATGGATGGCAAAGGACTATCAGACTCAGCACTCTCCTAGTTACCAGCAGCACATCCAATTGTTAGGCAGAGAGGAAATCACTCTGTACAACATATTTCTCTGGATATCATGGAGCTTATTTCTCTACCTTCAGGTTTGAAGACAGAGCGAAAACATGGAATGGAAAATGTGGGAATTAAGAACTATTATGTTTTACATAACAGATGAAGGGAAATAAGAGTGTAGAAGTGCTTTGAGTTCCTAGAGGTGGGGTTTGTTTTTTTTTTACTTTCTCATCTCCATCACCTCTACCAAAAATTTGTTTCCTGAAGAGAAGTGAGGAACATGTAAAGAATGTACCAAATCAGTGTAAGCTTTCTCCAAGAACATACAATACTTCCAGGCAAATGAATTATGATATTGATTTTAACTGAAGCCATAGATCACACAACCAGAAACACAGGGTTCACTGCATATGTTATGTCTGAAAAAATTCCACGGCAGAGCAAAATACTTGCTTTGATTTTTTTCTAGTAGGAAGCAGAAACATTTGGTTAAATCAAGACTGGGTTGCAGACAGTTGTATACAGATTATTCTGGAACTATTTTTTTAAGAAAATATTGCAGCTGTAGTGCTTGAAGATAAGTACACCATAATAATTTTAAAAATCTAGTACAGACAACTAAGTGAATAATACTGCCTGAACAGCAGGAACCAGAGGGTGGTAATCAGTGGCACCAAGCCTAGTTGGAGGCCAGTACCTAGCAGTGTACCACAGGGTTCAATATTGGCTCTAATACTGTCCAGCATCTCCGTTAGTGATCTGGATGATGGAGCAGAGAGAACCCTCGCAAGCTTAGAGATGACACACAATGTGGGGGAGTGGCTGTAACACCAGAGGGTTGTGCTGCCATCCAGAGGGACCTGGGCAGGCTGGAAAAATGGGCTGACAAGAATCTCATGAAGTTCAACAAAGGGAGAAGCAAAGTCTTTCACCTGGGCAGGAACAGCCCCAGGCACCAACTGGGCCACCCAACTACAAAGTAGCTTTTGGACACAAAGTTGAACATGAGCCAGCAACCTCCCCTTGCTGCAAAGGTGGTTGATGATGTCCTGGGCTATATCAGGCAGAGCATTGTCAGCTGGTCATGGGAGGTGATCCTGCCCCTCTGCCCAGCACTGCTGAGGCCACACCTGGAGTGCTGTGTCAAGAGAGACACAGCATTCAATGAAGGACCACAAAGATGATTTATGGACTGGAGCATCTTTCATATGAGGAAAGGCTGAGACAGCTGGAGCTGTTCAGCCTGCAGAAGACTCAAGGGTATTTTACAGTTGTATATAAATATTTGAAGGGAGGGTGCAAAGAAGATGGAGCCAGGTTCTGTTCAATGATGCCCAGTGACAGGACAAGGAGCAACTGGCACAAACTGAAGCACAGGAGGTTTGCTCTGAATGTGTGTGTTTTTACTATGAGGATGATTGAGTACTGGCACAAGTCACTCTGAAGAGTTAAGGAGTCTCTGTTCTTGGAAATATTCAAAAGCCATCTGGACATGGGCCTGAGGAACCAGGTTAGGTGGCCTTGCTTGAGCAGGGGTGAGTGGTGCAATAGAAGACCTGTCAGAGGCCCCTTCCAGCCTCAACCATTCTGTGATTCTATGAACACACAAGCCTCAGAGATTTAAAGAGTTTTCCTAAAGTCTTGATTCATTTTTATTTCCAGGGTGCATGAATAGGGAGACAGAATGCATTATGAGAAAGCACAGAGAATAAATATATATCCCCCTAAAGCAGGCAGAATTGCTAAAAAACAGCTAACATAGATTGTTAAATATAATAGAATAAAAATTATAACTAAATTATCATTTTCACTCAGACAAAGGGAAAGGTATAATAGGAATCTGTTTCTCTGCTCTTGTAGAAAATATACTCCATAGCAAATGAATAGTTTCTAGGGAGCTGTGCACAGTTTGATGGGGGGAGGTTGCTTGTTTTGATCTCAACAAAGGTAACAAGATCTACCAAACATCCCCACCTGAACTCACACATGCACAAACAGGAATTCATAAGGAACCTTCACCTCTCTGGGTTTTTTTTTTAGCGTTTTTTTCTTGTTTAATTTTCAGGGACCTATTAAAACCAAATAACAAGTGTTCAAAGAGCAAAGGCAAATTCACATTGATTTGGATGCTTTTTCAAAGTGTGAATTCAAAGGCTCCATACTTTCAGTGCTCCATAATTAACATAATGTAAGCTGCCATTATCCAAGAATACGTTGGGAAACCCTCTGTTCTGGAGACATAAAATCTATTTGAACTGAGTCAATTTTTGCCACAAAAATAACAAAACACATTGCTAAAAGAATCCACTTTCTTAGCATCAGAGAACAAATAGAACAGGCAATAATTCCTAAATTGCCATTTTTTAACCTATTTGTCTCAGATTTTATAATATCATCTAATCCAATTTGGATTCTATTCCACCAAAACCTCTGCTCTTCTCCAATCTTTATCCCTCTCTGTGCAAACGGACCATTCTCCTGTGAACTGCAGAAAGCAGCTTTCTGCCTACAAAGCTCAGCATGGGTCTCATGCAACAGCTAAGCAATGAGGCTTGTGAAAAAGAAAATTGAATAAACCAGAGAAAACTCCAATTTGTTGCACACCTTGGAGATTTATTTCTCTAAATACGCTATGTGTGCTTCAGAGAATATTCTCTTTTGGACATATCCAGTGGCCCTGTTTTAAGAAAACTAAACCTGGCTTTCTATACATGTTCTAAATCAAATAATTTGATTTATTTCACTTTTACATTTCTAGATTTTGATTACAATATTATAATCTCTGGTAAGTGTGGAAACAGAATAATTGCATAGTGTATCAGACCACCCACCTCAGAGATAGCCCTGTTAGTGATAGTATTCTAATGGTTGTCAACAGCAAGCTTGAAGAAAATGATTAAAAACCAGAATGAATAAACCAAGTTTCTTTGTTCCTAGAATTCAGAAATTTGAGGAATTCCTAAGTGAGAGGCTTTATTGATACATTGTCCTAATAATCACCAGTAGAGAGGCTTTATCACTCACATCTCAATTTATTTTACTACACACTGGCCAAAGGATGCTTAGAAATACTTTTTAAAACTTGATTCAAGATGCCATAGTTGAAACCATCATTTTATTTCCTTATTTATTTCTAGCCAAATTTTACTTTTGAGCAGGTGCTCAATGCAATCTTAATATTAGAGTAACCTGAACTTCCACTGGAACACTAAGTTATGCATAATTATTTCGTGATTTTTCTCCCTGCATGACCTCCAGTAGCATATTTTGCACGACTAAGTGTTCAAATTGAGGATACTGTTAAATAAGCTTACATGAGTCCTTGCAATCATATTTTAAAGCACAATCACTGCACAAGCAAGCTTACCAACTAAATTAAGGCGTACAACAATCAAAATAACAGCTATTTTCAATAGTATTTATTTAATCCTGGCTCAAATAGAAAACCACCAGGTGCAGAGAGGAGCAATCAGCTTGTGCAGCGGGTGTGGCAGCTTGTGCAGCGGGATGCAGAGAGCACTTGCTGCTTGTCATTCCCTCCGACTTATTGCCAGGGTCCCAGACTGTTGATGACCATGGTCGCCTCCAGAAGGAGAGCTTGTCTCAAAAAGACTGTGGCAACGCAGACTGAGGTTCTGTCCCGAACGGTGGCTGTTCAGGTCTCCAGCTGCAGGGAGTGCCAGAGCCTGCTGCTGCCAGGGGAGGGAGTCCAGCACTCTACTTGTGTGAGGTGCGAGCAGGTGCAAGATCTGCTCGACATGGTTGTGAAACTTAAGGGGGAGGTTGAGATGCTGCGGTCCATCAGGGAGTGCGAAAGGGAGATCGACTGGTGGAGTAACACCCTGACGTGCCGGTCGGAAAGGCCCCAGGGAGTTACTGACATTGCATTTAATTCTGGAGCAAAGCTGATTCTAGGGGTGGCATGAGAAGACCTAGATTGTGGATTATTTGGGCTTGAAAATTTATACTGAGGGATCCATCCTTGATTCATACCAGTAAGGCTTGAGAACTCCATCACAGACTCACAGCAACCCTGCAAGTATTTTGATGTTCCAACTGTATGAGCATCATATAAAATTCATGTAATTCTTTTGCTCATGCCTATTTTCACTTGCCCAATTCACATAAAGGTGGAAAAACCTAGCTAAAAAAAAAAATATACTACAATGGAATTCAGAGTTCTTGTTTCTCCTGCCTTTGAGACTGAGAGCAACTTCCAGAAGTGCCACGTGTCCTTCTGAGATTGTTCTAAACGCTTCTGACAAAACTGTAAAGAGCATAGGTTACTGGCTTCTGAGTAGCTAATTGTAGAAGCCTTTACTTTGAAGATGAAGCTGGAAAAATTCCCAGGTCACATGTTCTAGCCTTTGCACTAAATGCAACAACTTTTGGAGAAAAAAAGGTAGCGCTTTAAGAGAGTGAATATTTGCTTTGTTTCCGAAAAAGGCTAGGAAGACTTCCTGTTACACAACAAAAAGGAAATCTTCCTTGAAATGGTCCCACAATAGCATATGTTTTTATTCCTACCATCTCTCTTTACCTCTTACTGAATAAAAGTATATATGGATGATGCAATTAATGGCCCATTTTAGGATCATGTGCACATGATCCAAGCTCATAACATGTCAAAGGACACTTTTGATTCAACATAAGCAGACATGCTCTGTCAGCTGGACATACACTGTCCCACGTTGTGCAACAGGACATCTGCCAGTGTTAACTGGTGCAGCTAAGACAAGGTCTTTCAAAAGTGCAGACTTACAGTTTCACCTCCAGTGTCACTCTGAGGACCTGAATAAGCCAACAAAGCATAAATGGATATATAATACAATGAATAATCACAATGTCAGCAAGCCAGAATTAAGTACAAGGAGTTCTAGATACCAATAAATAAATTCCAGAGTCAGTGCTAACAGCATTCCACCAATCTTCATTAATACAAAAGCATAAACCTGATTGTGTTTAAGATACAAGGCACAACAAAACTGATTTCTCTAGAACTATAGTGGGGGGAAATTTACTTTTGAGTTAGATCTACTTTTCGGGTTGATGATCTTCCCCATTCATTTACTCCTTTGTTTTTTGGGGTTTTGGTTTTTGTTTTTGCTGTTTGGGAATTTTTTTTGTTGTTTTTTTGTTGTTGTTCGTTTGGTTTTTTTTGTTTGGTTGGTTGTTTTTGGTTGTTTGTTTTTTTTTTTTTTTTGAGTTGACTTTTCTAGCCCAAATAATGTGTGATGTAGCCATGAAAAGAAACAAATACAATCTGCTACAATTCTATAACAAAACAGTATTCCTGACATCCTAAATGTGTCCTGGGAATACTAGAGCTCCATAAAGCCTCCAGACCTCCATAAGCTTGTGTGCAAACAAACTGTGGTAGATGGGCTTTGCTCAAAACAACTGTTTTTTCAGTAAAACTCTCTGGTCAAGTCTCAGGTCACCTGTTGAACTAATCTGCAGTTCCTGGAGGCCTACCTAGGCTCTGAAGCAAAACAATTCTTTAGAACTGAGATCATGAGCCTCAGTGGTAGCCTCTGTCGGCCAATGAAAACAACACACAGCTGCAAGTTTAATACTAGTTATACTAGTTACTGGATTGCAGACCTATTGCCCCAGGCTCTTCAGGAGAAAGGGAAGCGGGCAGGCTGGCATTTCTCTGTTGCCTCTGACCACATTCTCCTCCCCTGTGCGGCACTGCCTATCTCTCTTCAGCAAAAGTCACCATTCATGCCCATCTGCACAGAAGAATGAGTTACAGGATATCAACTGACAGAAAGCCCTGGAACCAGCACGCTTACCTTAAGTATCTTCATTTTTCTGCTGCTAATCTTGCAAATAATAAAGTAAGTATTAAAATCACATACAGCATCTGATATGTGAAAAGCACTGCACTTTCTATTTCCTCCCTAAGGACAATACCACTTATCCAAAGACTTTAGAAATGCACAACAGTATTTCTGACTCTAAACCTCCTGAGCTCCTCTAGGCAGCCTGCGTCCCAGTGAAGATGGATCAAATATGTTCTACAGTAACATTAGCAAACTTTTAAGGCGAGTTTTTTAAACCCAAGTGCGCAAAAGAAAAAAAAAAAAAGCTTGCCAGGTGTTTGATTTTAAGCTCTCCAGGTTTTACTACACGACTGCATGTTCTCAGTATTTTAAAAATGTTTTACAGTTAAAGAAAAAACAACAACAAAAAACACAAACAAACAAACCACAAAACCCCCCCACCAAACCAAACCACATTTTATTGTATTTTCACATGGTATCTACTCATCATTGATATTGGAGAAGGAGCAAAAGAGAGATATTCCTGTTGCAGGACATATACTCTCACCAAAACTATGCCAGTGAAAGTTAAGCTTTGACTGAATCACGGTAGATATCACAAGGAACTCATTTGATATCTCCCTGTATCCTCCTCCAAAATAAGCTCCTTGAATTTATTATTTTATACAGAAAAGCAAACAAAAATATTACACAACCAGGAAAGTATTCAAAACTCATAAACATAGCTTTCTGACAAAGTGAAATTGCTCTCAAAAGTGGGTCTCTCAAAATTGGTCTTTAAAAAAAAAAAAAACAAAACAAAAAAAACCCACAACAACAAAAAACCCACCTTCTCCTTTTTGTCTATAATACAGCCAAATAAAAGGAACAGCTGTTAAAATACTCCAACCAAAACTGAAGTAAGCCCTTATGGTCAAAGCTAGCAATCCAGGAAAGATACCACTATAGTACAAACAATTCCAAAATGGATAAATGAACACAGGAACACACAACACTACAGAAAGTCTACAGGGCAACCTATTTGGTAATGGGTATATCTGATTCTTGTGTACATTTGTAAAGTATGCTATCAAAGTCATTTTCATTCCCATGTTAAGTATGGACACAGCAATTGCTCCCTCTCCAGGCAGTCAGTCTGGAGACCAAGGGCCACCCTGAGTGACACCAATCCAAACCTACTGGGTATCCAACAACAATTAGCATCAGCATTTGGCCTCGCATAGTAAAATGATGGCAGATTTATAAAGGATGAGGTTTGCTCTATGACACCTAACTTGTAATGATCTCCGTAATGCAATTCTGTTTCTTTGAAAATGACTGTGTAAAACTCACCTAGTCTACTCTAGATTAATGTGCTTGCAGTACAAATGAAGACTCTTCCAGTCACCCAGTAACTATGCCACCAACATGACTAGAGATCTGCAAGTTAAGCAGGTCTTGCAAAATTCAAAGAGGCTTAGGGCACAAAATAAGTAGAGTTAATTAACTATTATCTGTAATAAGTAACCCTTCTGCATTGAAAGGTCTTACTTCAGCAGTCCATCAGTATGACCAGCTCTCCATTTTAGCTTCAATAAAAAGCTCTGTAAAGGATTACCACTTGAAGCCAAGACAGTAAGGTGGCAAATGGGACTTGAACATTGCTCCAACACATGAGTCTATCACTAATCTTATACAAACTTGCTCTGCTGGTTCTATCATGTTTTCAGAGTTTTGAATTTTGTATTGTCAAATCATGTCTCAACTCCGACATGGCATCTAGCCAGCATTTTGGTTAATTTGAAAGAAATGCAATCCTTCTGACTTGCCAGGCTGAACTCAGGTGTGTACCTGTGAGTAATTCAGCACTGCGTAAGTCTCGCATCAAAGAACGTGGAACCAGAGCCTCAAGCTCCAAAATGAAAAGGCAAGAGACTGGAGACAGCCACAAAATCAGGGGCTGGCCCTCTGAAATTTAGACATTTCTAAAGAGGCCTCTCAAAGTGCACAGTAAGATCCATGAATGAAAGCCATGAGTTTCAAAGAAGCTCACCAAGTCAAAAGTTTTTTAATTTTATATAGGGTCTTCTATAAGATGAAGAGACTGAAATCTCTTTGACAACAATTTATAGTATCTCTCAAGAAGAGTAGTTAAACAATGGCAAACTTGCGAGAACTGCCTTTCATGTGTACATCCACAAATCTGCACTAATAGCACAGTAATTGTATCCCTTAAGCTGGTCTTGCAGATGTAAATGTAGATAATGTGCTTGAATCTGTCATATATCACATACTAATCTCCATAACACGTAAGCTCATTTCCCTGTTTTCCAAATTACTAAAAAAGACTAGACTGAAGCACATTAAAAACAAAAAACAGCCCCATCAATAAAATAGCTACACACACTGCAGGTTTTCAGGCCTTCTTACTGCCCCTCTTCTAAATCCAGACCTCCCTACACAGTTCCAGAACTATTTGATTTATCTCTCTCTTCATCCTGTTGCACTGTATGTCGTGTGTATGTCTAAAACACACACATACATAAAAATATATATAAATCTTGTTTTGAGAGAGAAATCTCCCCAAAGGTAGCATCCTGTAGACTCTAAATCAATTTATTTTAATCTAATCTTCATCTGTAATGGTTTTCTTGGCTGCAGCCATCAAGGAAACATCTTGGCAGGTGGGAAAGAATGAAAACATATAACATTTGTTTCTAATGGTTCCTATGCACTATGAAGCTTTGACTTTCCAATATAGAAATGCCTGCAAAGCCCATGAAATATGACTGGGATTGGAACTGACCTCTGATGTAAACTTAGATCTGCACAGCCGAGAACTCTAAAATATGAACATAAAGACATCAGAAACTCCTTAAAATATCTTTAAAAAATCATTGAAGCAAAGTCGCAAAATGAACATTTCTACCCAAAGACAAAGCTGAACAGGAATTTTTCCATGCAACCATTTCACCAAATGGGAAGCCTTTTCTACATTCTAAGGCTTTTCCTTTTATTCTCCAAACACAAGTTGCAAATCATCCAAAGTGGTTTTTCGAAGTACTTAGACCCCAAACCCTTAGGAATCTCCCTATATTGTCAGATTTCCTTCTCTCTTTTGCCAGACTCCATGCCATACTAATTGCCTGGAGGTGCAGTGCCCTGCTTATAGAAACAAATTATTTTCTTGATGGAATGGCAGGATTTGCACCTGCAGATACTGAGCTTCTGAAGGCTGGCAAGCAAACAAGCAGGCAGCTGGGGAGCCCAGCTGTCCAGCAACCTACAGGACAAGCCTGTGGAAAGCTCAGGAGCCTGTCAGGTTGCAGATCTGTGAGTAGGCAGCTAGCTGGCAAGGTGGCCAGCCAAAACCCAAGAAACCAGGAGAGGTTAGCCATGTATCTCCTAACCTGGCTTCTGTCAGTAACACTGATAAATCAACACGCTCCAACAGAAAATTTCAGTTCTGTGGCATCAGCGTTGAATAACAAACAAAGTATATTGGAGAAAAAAAAAAATGCCACCCACAACCTTCCTGAATTCCTGAACCCTCAGAAAGAAAACCAGCTCAAGCTTAAGATGATGTTTCTTGCACATGTTGCACTGTGGAAAATAACTGAAAGCAGATTAAGAAGAAATCCCCAGCAGGAGTCTGGTGGTGTGTAATAGAATGTCTTGACCACACTGGTCAAGATTGCTCTGGGGTTTGTTCTTTGAAAGGCCACATCTGTAATTCACATTCATTCCCACACCTCATAAAAATGCAGAGCTGAGTTACTTACAGTGTTAACTGCTTACTCTTTAGACCACTAAAACAATAAGAAGTCAGTTTAATTTTAATTTATTAACTGAAAGAAGGTTCATGGTCACAGATTAGTCCTCTCTGGGAGCCACCACAGAACCCGAGCAACACTTGGTCTGGCACAGAACAGCTCTGCTACCAAACTCCGCTGATGGACAAGTGAACTCCAGTATATACCACTCTGCTTGTTGCTGGAAGTGCTACCTCTCAGAGCCACAGGCAGTTTTCTATCAGAGGGTCAGATCACGCCAAACAGGAATGTGCATATGACCACATGAGAAAAAGGTTTCATCTCATCTATTACTCCAATAGGTTTGCACCTGGCCCAACTTGCTTTGTTTTGCCAAGTTGATCTGAGTGCCATAGCTGGCAGTAGAAAAGAAACTGCTTGTTTTCACTGAGCTTTCCGGTTGGCTGCTCCTCTCCGTTTAGACTGGCATAACATATGCTGACTTAAGGAAGCAGCTACTGAGCATGGCATTTTCTATCACATTTCTTACACAAATATTGCTAGGCCAAATCTCTCTCAAAATTAAACCTTGAACAAACAGAAAGTGCATTAAAAAATAGACAAGGATTAAATATATATATTACGGTTCATCTTTAATTTCTGAAAGTGCTCTTAACAGATGTAGAATAGGAGTTAGAAGACAACTATATAGTGTTTCCTAATATCTCTCGCTCTGAAGTAAAAGCACGAATTTCACACTCTGCTCTAAACCTCTTGGTGACTGCAAACACATTTGAATTTGACCTGTAAAGACAACAATTACCGAATTATCCAAACAAACAACAAATTAAGAAACTAGATCAACAGATAAGATTAAAAATTATTGAACTGATCAGCTTTTCCAGCTTCCTTTCCTTCCCCTGCTCCAAATTGGATCAACAAGGAATACACACCAAAAGAATGTGTTGCATTCACATCAAGAAATCAAATTCATTATCGACTATTTTGATCACTGTTACGTGACAAAGTATTGGTTTAATCACTCCCCAGCCCTCAAAAATTACAATCTCATGGCTCCTGAAATAACATGCCTTTGCTCCTAGTACATTAAATAAGAAAACAAAATTGGAAGAGAACCAAACTCCAATTTATCAGAATAAAAAATTTGAGACAGACATGGATTTTGGTTGTACTGATGGCTATTTTCACTGCCGGCAGGCAAAAGAGATAAAAGAGCACATGGCAGCATCACCACCTTTCCAGAAGAGTTCTGCTAGAGAAGAACAGCCATACAAGCTGTTGTACAGAACGCATACCAACTCAAAACACAAACTGTTTTCTTCTATAATATATGCTGCACTTGTGCAACTGTTTTATAAGAATCCAAAGACACAAAAATAATAGAAAATAACTGTTATTCAGCAACTATCAGTTATGATTCGAAGTTCTGAAAGGAGGAACAGCAGCAAAGCAATTTTAAGGAGAGTGTTAAGTATAAACAAAATAGGTGAAGCAAGAATGAAAAGCATCTGGGATGATTCTAGGATTTATAAGCCTTCAAGAACACTGTAATTTTCACCCTTTGCCATCTCTGTTGACTACTTTGCTCCAGTATAGCTTGTGATTAGAAAGCCAGAATGGGAAAACGTAGGATATTTCCAATCCCCAGTCCCACCAGTCACTGTTGATAGGGTACTGTTGGTTCACTTTGTCCTCTATGAAACACAAGCTCTTTGAAATAATCAGAAGGAAAAAGAGTGTCAAGATTTACTATTAAGAAATCAATAAGAACTTGAATGTTTGAAAGACAAGGTTTTATATTCAAGATCTTTTGAAAAATCTAAAAACTTATTTCTCCTGAAAATATAATCCCATTTTAACACTGTAGGCAAGACACTTTTCTGAGAAACAGTTTCCACTTCCGACCCTGATACAGCTCTGTTAGGAACTTATGGGCAAGGAATGTCACCTTTCCATACCTCATTCTAGTTTTACATAGAAGAGAAAAATTATTGTAATCCACTTTGATGAGGTCATAACTTTTCATTATTTTTTTTAAAACTGAACCTGCCAAGATACCAGTTCCTTGTTCTCTTTGGACTTTTTTCATTGTCTCAAGCAATGGACACCGTTCAGTCTAGTTTTCTGTGTTATTTTTAAACCTCAGAACCTGAAGTTCCACAGTGTCACAGAGCAGAACGCTGTAGAGATGTCCAGCGGTGAACAAAATATTCACCCATAACATTAAAAACCAAACAAAGAAACCCCACTACATAAGCAATAACAACAACAACAGCCCACACAAAAACACCACCACCACCAGTAGACTTTAATGGCACAATACCAGGTTTGGACTTCTTAACATATTATTTTCTTTCTGCTCTCACTCCCACAACTATCTGCTCATTTATAGTAGGTAAAATCACCTACATTTCAATAGAGGAAGGAAAACTCATAGTACCTAACTGCTATTTTTTTTTTGAGTACATTTCCTCTTCTGTCTTGTGACAACCAAAGAAAGTATGAAGTATTGAGAAAGCTGTAGTTGTAGACATACTAGTGACTTGACCTCAACAATTTAATTCTAAAGTCATTGTTTATAAGTTTACTGTGCTTAACTACCTTCATTCTTAGGCACTACCATTACATATTGAATACTTTAAGAGCTACCAAAAGTCCAAAACAGTGAAGGGTCTTCAAACCACTATGAATTTACAAGGCTTTCCACCTACAACCCCCCACCCCAAGCTGACGATTAGCTCTTAAATAACATGAAGAATTTTAAAGGAGCTTCAGGATCTTCTTATTTCTCATTATTCCCTAAATCTAGAGATGTTTTAAGAATTAATAAGTATTTTAGTGCTCCACTGACCTCCAAACTACCTATAGTACACTCATTTCAGATCATAAGCCAAGTGAGCAGCAATTTCTCTTTCAACAGCATTGCCAAGTCTTTCACCATAAAGCATCAAATGTAGTCTTTGTACAGCAAAGAAATGCAGTTCATCTGCTGATGATCACTCCCAAGTGGCCTAGATATTTGAAAACGGTAGGAACCCAACATTTCAGGTTCCTTTGAAAGTCTCTACTTACACATGAAGTAAAAAAAGTCTCAAAGCCTCTGTGTTACAAATATCTAGTGCAGTTTAACAGGCTGTTTGTATGCATTCTCACTGAAGGCTGGAACAGGTTCACTAAGTCTTCTTGGCTATTAAATAGGAAGCGTGGATAATATCAAGTATATCCATATTAGACAAGGACCCACCAAATAACTGAATCCTTAGCACTGTGACAATTTCCACTCTTTTAATTCCTCTGAGCTACTATCTTCTCTTCTAATACGTTTATAATAAAAATAAGAACAAGTCTTCAGCATTTAAACTTTCTCTGAAAGTGTCACTAAGGCTGTGTCAGAATCAGCATTCATTTGGAGCTGAGCTAACATCATCTTCAAGTAAGAAAGCAGTGGATGGGATTAGAGGTAGCCCATTTATTTTGCCAGTAATTCATTTCATAGTAAACTAGCTCTATTCACTAGTCCATGAACATCACATACATTTACACTGCCATTTCATGCTGTAGTACATCAATCTGACACCACCTCTCAAGGGGAACCGTCTATAGGCAGTCTAAATGGCTTTTCAGATGAAAAATAAGGGCAATAGCCTTTTACCTCTGGAGATTTGGGTTCAAATCTTTTATTAGGTCACAGTTAAAATTAGTCAGGTGCTCTCATCCTTCCTTATGTGCACCTCACAAAACTGCTACCCATTCAGGCACTGTCTGATGCAACCAGCAGCCCCTGCTCCAGGGGAGGCTGCCCAGGGCTACGGTGAAGGAGGACACCACCAGGGTGTTGACATGAATATGGAAGAGAAAAGGGAACATGCAAGGGGAGAAAAAAAAAAAATAGAGATGAACACAAAGTTCTCATTGTTTTTTGGCAATATTAAAAGCCAGATTATTTTTATCATCCTGACCCTTCATTTTTCAAAGCTTCAACAAGTATGTTGAGGTTGAGCATTCAACAGTGAAGGGCCTTCGTATGTGCCTTGGTTACCTACAGACCATATATAACATCTGCAGCCTGGCTACTCGCGGAACAAAGTGAACGGCCAAAACCATACTGCAAACATTCCCATGATTATGATGAAGGAACCATATTTTTTCAGACCTAAATACTGAATGTGACATTCAGAACTACCTGACAGAGAACTGTCACCTGTCATGAGCAAAAAAATAATGAGTTGGTAGTAGGATTACAGTTGTGCAATGGAAACCTGGGCTTTGACTATTTACTTCAGGCTCTCCCTGGTTTCCAGCTTTGAAGATATTCACTCAACTAGAGGGACAGACAGTCTAGAATCTTGTTATTCCTGCTCAGAGGTGCCAATCTAGTTACAATGAAAGACTTCCCAGACTTTGTAGAACATAACAGTAAATCAGCGCCACCTGCATAGAACACACCAGCACCATCTGCATTATAAAGGTCTCACTGAAGTACGTTATTGCATTACACTGAATCAATAGCAGGAAACTGTCAAAAACTCTGCTGTACACCCAAGTGCATGTTAATTTTTAGATTATCCTATTTTCTACTGTACCAAAACTATATTGCTGTACATAAGGATGTATAAAAAAATGACATTCAATTATTAGCTAAGTGTGTTTTAGACTCAAATGTAGGGAAGCTACTTATCGTAACAGCATTTCCAAAGTAAGGAATTTGACTGCAATATAAACTATGTGTTTATTCACCACCATATTCCTGTGAGACAAAGCAGTGTTTTATCCCCACTTGACAGATGAAAATTGAAGTGCAAGGCAGAATAACTTTCCCGATTCTGCATAAGAGCAGCTCTGAGAAAAAGTAGAAATTTGAACCAACCAAATCCTACACTAGCCTCTCTCTTTGATGTTTCTGAGTTAAGCTCCTACTAGACAATATTAAAAACCATTTTCTCAAATATTATATCATAAACAAGCAAGAACATATCAATGATTGAATCATTTAAAATGCAAATCAAATACATGCAAAAAGATCTGACAACTACCAGGCAATTTCCAAAGAAATAATCTTCCCAAATCCTTACACTTTTCTTTGTGCTGGACATGATCTTCGGGTAAAGGGTATGGCAAGAAAAGGAGCAGAGATATGATTTTTCCCAAAACTTATTTCCTTCAACAACTGGATTCTATTTCGCTTATACTCCCACTTGACTTGTACAGGTTTATGTATCATTTCCTGTATAGAAATTAGGAACGGAATGGATGTTTGACATATTATAACTGACACTCAACTTTGCTAGTGCTCCTGTATCTAGCCAGCTAATATGGACACTTAAATATTCATTGTAGATTTGTGCATACCACTAACAAAAACATTGATTTTTTTAATATGTAATCTGCAATTAATTACATGAACCACTGGATATGCTACTTACACTAATTAAACTTCAATAGGCACTATTTTGCAATACATGGATAGTTAACATGCAACACATTTTCTTAAATAAGGCACTTCATTAAAGAATATTGCTAAGATCATTGAAGTGTTTCATCTTCAGTACTGGATGCAACTTACAGCAAAATTAATATCATGTGCTAATGATGTGTATACCTGGGATTTGGTTGACTACTATCTTTGCCTAGACCTTGCCTGTTAAGCATAATCAGACAGATATAAAATTCCTTTGGGGCATTTGAATAGAATTTGCAGAAAATTATTTCATGTACTGTGGCTTACAACAAACTTAGAAATCAAGAGAGTCATCTGTCGTGAGCTCTTTTAAAACCAGGTTAGATTTTTCTGAAGCATTGTTCTGGTCCTATTTTGAGACTACACTCCCACATTTTGATACATCATTTTTCTCTATTAAGAACATTCAGGGACAAATTTTGCAGAAATGTTGAGGCACCTAGTGATGCAGGCAAGCAGCTTGCGTTATTTTTCAAAATCACTTAGGCAGGTTAGACAGCTAAATCTCACTGAAATTAAGGAGAGTTAGGCATCTCACTTAGGTACTCCAAAATGTTTAGCCAAAGTTTATTTGCATTTTCAGGCTTCTAATCATCTTTGAACAACTTTGTGATGAGTTTTCATTTATGTAGGCTGGCCCCCAGTGCAATACTTTCTATCACCTCACTTCAAGAGCATACTTCATTAAACAAGTTGCAGAATTTTATTGCAGATCGTGTTAAGAAGACTTATGAGTGAAATAGATGACAAGTTTTTCTTCTATAATTTGGGGTTTTTTGTTTTCTTTACACAGGTAAAGAGACAGTGTGGGCCAGTGGATAATGTGAAAGGACTGGTTTATGCTAAAATCTGTTCATTAACTTAATCAGCTTTTTAATAAAGTTCAATTTAGTTTAACACAAAATAAAGAATGAAGTTTTAAAAGCTGGCAAAACATAAAACACTGAACATATAACTCAGATTATTTTATTCACCTTGCCTAAAAAAACACAACAACAACAAAAAAAATCCATTTCTCCATAGTTAAATGGAGAAATATTTGAATTAAATTTGAGAAGAACATAACAAATACCTCATTTTACCTCAAAATATTTGTGTCTCCAGCTCTTTGGTTTATAGTTTTTTGCTGAATGAAGAACTCTGGGTTATGAAACATTTCAACTAAAATTTTCAAGACTATAACATTAGAAAACTGAAATGCATCTGTCTTACCTATGAAATATATTCATAGTAATGTATTTTTAAACCAGAAAATAACAAAAGATCTTGGCTTACTCAATTTTAAGATGATGTTCTATGGAAGAAGACTCATTAGAGTAGGTCACAACACTCCAGCACAACCATCACTCCAGCTTAATAACTTTTGAATACACAAGGAAATTTCTACCATATCTGATTTAAAAGAGGTGAGATCTCAAAGAGAAGTTGCTCTAAAGGGCCATAAAATCGACAGCTGAGACACAGGAGAGACAGTCTAATAATCAATGCTGCTAACAGAAAAACCATAGGTGAGTCATACCATTATCTGTGTTCTCTTTGTCTGCAGTCATGGGTGGGTGATGAAGGTGACTCTCTGGAAATACTGTGGGGGACGGAGGTACTGTGAGGCAGCCAAGGTTGGAAAAAGGTAAAAAGGCAAACAGATTGGAAACTAGGCTTCAGCAGTGTGATCGAACATCACTGAAACATACTTTTCATCGAATGACTTAAGATCTACTTGAGAAAATATTTTTGGCTCACAGATGTGTTTCTAGTCTGTGACAATTCTGATTTTATAATTTCATTTTCAATCAAAAATATCTTCAAACATTTTTAAGATACCCAAGAGACTATCTTGGATTTTTTTTTTTCCCAAACTGTGGGTTTTCCTTCTTTAAAAAAGGATATTTTCCAGTATATGGTTCTTTTCATTAGAAGGAATGAAGAGGAAGAATTGGCTGCCTCTGATGATTCATAATTGTACATTTTGTGGCTTCAATGACAGGATTTTTTTCTTTTGTAACAGGCATTAATTTATCAAATCAACACAAGTCTAAAGCTGTCTTTTCTACATATGTACAATACAGTTTATGTCAAGATACAAATTTAATCATTTCCCACCTTATGTTTACATAAGGGGAACAGTGGGGTCCAAATGTAAGTGCTACATATTGTAAAATAATAATCACTCTAATAGGTAGGTGCTGAAGTTGATTACTGACTTAAAGCTTATAGAATAAATGTACTAGGAGAAGACCAGAAGCAAGGAAAGATACATGGAATACATCAAATTTAATCAGGCAAATGTATCCCCCTCAGGCTACTTTACCTGACCTAAACTTTCCACTGGGAAACCAGAGTTCAGGTTAGTTTTTCTGCAACGTTATTGCAGGTGTAAAGTCACATTATAAAAGAAGCATAGAAGCTATTTCTCACACTGTGATTTGCATGGCTAACGAAGCAAAAGGCAAACACGTTGTCCATCCCAAACCTATAGTAAAATAATTTATTTATTTCAGACCGCTCAGAAGACTCTAATTCCATTCTCCCCCAGCTGTACAGTGTGTTCCCAGGAAACATCTTTAACTGAGTCATATCTCTGACAGGAATAGGAAAAAGCTGTCTGAAAAATAATATTTTCTAGGTTTCCACTGAAAGTGTTTAATATGCTTGAGTCAAACAACTACTTGACTTGAAGACAAAGTTTCTATATGATTTCTAATCAAATGAGATAATCCTTCTTTCCCCAAGACCTGATTCTACAAGCTGGCTGGCTAGAGCTGCTGCAAAAAAATAATGTGCCATTACCCTGTCCCTTGGAGGGATTTCTACAACTCACAACTGAGGGCCTAAAAAGGAGTATGAGAGTGTTTTTGTTTCCAGATAGAGGAATGTTGCACACCCTTCTACTCAAACTTCCCACAAACATACAATCCTAACTGCAAATGCACATTTCTGTAGGCAATGGCAAAGTGCTATATTGACATCTGAAGTGACAGCATTACCTAGTTGAGCTCTTCTTTAATGTTATGCATTAGTGTGTCACCTGGATGGAGATATTTAACATGATACCTTATGTACCTTAATATGAACATAGACTTGTCAAAGAAATAGGTAACTCAATTGTAGAACCACTGACACTGAGGTTGGGAGCGAAATGAGTCTTCCTAGAGGTCCATGTTAACTCCTCCCTTCCTCTCTTTTTTTCATGTCAGCTCTGATCACCTGGACAGTCCAGGATGAAGAGGAATCTTTCTCTGTGCAGGTGAAACATCAAGCTTTACCCAGTATGACAAAATATTTCAAAAAAAACAAACTGAAGCCACTAGCCTGGTCATTTTAACTCATTATTGACTACTTTGGCAGAAAATACATTAAACAACCTTAGCTCTCAATTAGCAAGGTATTTGCTGTAGAGCTTGTATCAAATTTTTGTTTAATTTTGTTTAAGCACAGTTCTGTAAATACCTTAACATTGCATGATGGAAAGGGATGACATAGTAAATAGATACACATGCCACTCAGCAAAAAGTAAAAATGGCCTTCAATAATTTTTTAAGTACCTTGACAAAAGTAATAATGCATCATTTCATCTATAAATTCCAAAATCTCTAAGAACTCCTTAAAATTCTTTCTATGTAGATAATCACATCAGTCACTGCCACATCATCCTTCCAGCAGCCCTGGGTTTGGCAAACAAGATGTAAACCAGACTTTTTGATGCCCTTTTAAACCTGCTTTATTTTTCATTACTCCTCCCCCTTTGCTACCAACTCAGACTCAATTTATAACAGACAAAAAACAACCTATTTGACTAGTCAAGGTTCTTTCCCTCTCCCACTGCCAAATCCAGGTTTCATTAAAGAGAACACATTGCTCATGCAACCTCACATTCAGCTCTTGGCACAAAAAAATTTAACCACAAGCTGACTTGGTTGTCTATAGCTATGGAATTGAAAGACACCCCACCTAGTTTATGATAGATGGGAACACCAGAGGGAGGAAAGACAGAGCAGATTCAGCTTGCAGCAAGGCTGCCCAAGAAGCTCTATCCTTAGTTTTCTTGACAGACTCTCTGTGGGTCTGATGCAGAGGAGTGACAGCACCTCATCAGTCCGATTTCTACTGCGTTCTGCTGGTGCTCCGAGTACTGCTTTGTCTGTGTTTCTGCCATAAAAAATCATTTCATTACCCAGAGGATCAGAGCTCAGGAAGTTCTTGATGACAAGTTTGAATGTTCTTTGTTTGGACCTAATTTAGCATTCACATCAACATTAACTTCTTTCTGCACAGCACCATTTCCAGTGTAACTGCTTTTGTCGCATTCCACTGACTTACAGTATGGTTCGACACTTCTATAACAACTGCAACTAAGCAAGAATAGTTTTCCAACAGACTAATTATTGTTTTGTCTCTATAGTCCTTGTACTATAAAGATCAGGGCTGAATATTTTCCTTTTAAATACAAGTTTTGCACAGAACTGAAAGGTTCTTTTTGCTGTTCAGCATATATAAACATTCCAGTAACTAGGAGCTGCTTTTCTTATTTCTGTATGTATATCCCGAGAAGGTATTTGACTTCCACTCACAGAGAAGTTTCTCAAGACAAGCTTTTCACATGGTTGCCACTTTTCTAAGAATAAAACAGATAAAGGAACAAACCCACAGCAATGTATCTCTCAGCCATCATTAATCAATATATGCAAGGATACACACATTAGTATGTGCATATTTACAGATATTCACGTACACGCACACATGCATATTCGTATACAAAAAAGCTGTCCTAGCACATTTCTGCAAAAAACTTTGTACAAACCACTCTAAACAGCAGGTAAGATAAACACCAAAAGACATCCAGAATCTGCAAACAGAACTTTGGAAAGTATGTTCAGTGCAAAGTTCCTGCTGTGAGTTGATACCTGCCATGAAACACTTTGTATAGTTGAAAGCCATTGCTGTACCAGGGACAGTGGATATGACAAGCTTGGATGCCTCCAGAGAACAGCACTAAGCCCAACTCATATGAAGAAGTCCATCAATATTAGGTTGTCACTTCTGGAACTCACAGTAATATGCTTTCTAGACTTCTAATACTCAAACTTCTGGCTTTGAGTTAAAAGTATGTAGTTTTGCTCTTGAAAACTTTTGACTGCAAAACATCAAGACAAACTGTCCCATCAGTTCTATATCTATCACACAGAGATGAGAAACCCTCACCATATGACACAGATGTTGACAAGACCAATTCACTTCAATGTATGAGGCATGAAGGTATTACAGTGAAAGATGTAAGGAGAAAAAAAATATACAGTGGCAGGAACTACAGCTGCCTGATGAGAAGATTCTGACAGTTCTTTTAAGTGATGAAGATTTATTTAGAGGTTCAGGAATCCGTAAGTTCAGATGCTTGTCTGAACCTCCTCATTTGTGAAAAAAAATACAGGATTTCTATGGTCACTTCAAAGATAACACAAAAGCTAGAGGTAATGGAGCTGTGGTGAAGATGAGAGTCTGATGGTATTTTGATATTCTATTTATTCAGAGAGAACCCATGAAACAAAGAGGCTGACAGCTTGTTAAGCAAGCAGAACTTAGCAAAACCAAATTAGATTCACTGTTGAGATTGCTGAAAATTCTAAGTTCAATATGATTTTTTGGTGAAAAATTAATTTGACGCTCACTACCATCTGTTTCAAATATTCCAAGTGGGTACTAACAACCTATCACTAACATGTGAAGGATTTGAAGCTGTAGAAGTAATCAGTATGGAAAATAATTTCTGTCTCCAGGAAACCATATCCAGCATTTTTGCCCTTCTGAATGTCTTCAACCATGAATTAAAAACAAAATATACTGATTAAACATCATACCAATGAAACATGTATAGTTTCAAAGTTCGACTACAATTCTAATACTATCTGGTTTTCTTTCCGTATTAATACTAATATATTTTAAAAGCAACCGATTGGAAGGAGGGGAAACACGGAAAGTGTAGAGGAAGCATGCTATAGAAAATAATCCATATTCTGAGCCCATTTTACTATCATGCTCGAAGTTTTAATTTTCATTAAGGTTAACAGAAACTATGTAAAGCTAAGTGCAGAATTCATCCCAGTGCTGCCTTCTTCAAAAGATGACTAAACACCTTGAATCACCATAAAACCAGAAGCCTAAAGACTATTAAACACACAGGCACCCAGCACCCTGTTTTCAAACATACCAGCACCCAGCAATGCCGACACGTTTAGACAGCAGCGCAACGTTCTCAACTCTAGTCTAGCTTGGTAGCACCACAACAATCTGGCCCAGCCCAGCCCTGTCCTGCACAGCACCCACAAGATCTTCACTGCAGCAAGGGTAGAGGAGTGGAAAGGGCTGGAAGGTCTTGTCCACCTGACTGCTGGTGCTCCTCCTTTTCCCTCAATACTTCATGCACTCTCTTCCCACAAAAATGACAGATCACTGGTACTGTTTTTGGATTCATGGGGGGCCCAGCTCCCCAAGAACTAGAGCATGAGGAAAAGCAGTTTGGGTGGTGGTGGCTGCTGCTCTGTGCACAGAGAGCTGGCTGACTGGGAACAGGCAGGGGAGCAAGACAAGACCCTGGAGAGATTCCTTACAAAAACTTCGCTGCCCTTCATCTAAAACATTAAACAGTATTACAAGTGCCATGCCTGTATAATGAAAGATTTAACTGGTGACGCCTTATCATTACCCTCACTGTCACCAATTTTCATGTAAGTTAGAGACATCTAGTCTGATTAAATATATAGAAGTCATCCAGCGTAAAAAGAAGCAGTTTTATAATTTCAGATAACAAATCAGAGACTACATCTGAGACTACCTGGTGGGAACTGTTTGAAGAAGGATGTTGATTGGCTAAAGCTTTTACAGATAACTGAGGTTTTATAAAGTGGTTTGGTTTAGTGTCTAGAAAAAGAAAATTAATTCTAACCACTGAGTGCATGGACAGATTTCGTATTCATGGTTGGGTCTGCTTGTCACAGAAAATCTACTTTGAGGCAGCCACACAAGTTCAACAGCTAGGTTTTCTTTAAAGAGCTCGCTGCTCTATGGGAGATAACAGTATAATCCACTTTTTGTGTGTTTACTCTGTTTCAGGGATCAGTATCAAACTGCAGACGGTACTCTGCAGGGGGTGTAAATAGGCCAGAATCCCATGGATTCACAGAAGAATGTAATTAATCTACCAACAAACTGTAGGTTAGCCTCTCAGCACTTATTTAACAACAACCTCAAGGTAACCGAATATGCCATAAACCTGACAGCATTAACCACAAGTGCCAAATCTTGTAAGGGTGGCTTATAGGTCACAAAAGTGAATCAAAACTCCATTTCCTAAAATGGGGGGCGGGGGAGGTACGAAATGAAGTGGGAATATTATGATCTTGACAATCCAGGGAAGGCAGTTCAAGAAGCTCCTTTGCATTTTATCTTACAATCCTGTTACTTTTCAGGCACCTTCACTTTTTTTTTTTCCCTCCATCTTTCTTCTGTGCTCCACCCATTCCTTGACACAACACTTCTACGAAGAGAAGGAAAGAATCAATGTGTCAGCACTGGAGTTTTTAATAAAAGACCTCTAAAAGGACAATCAAAGACAGGAATTTTAAGTCTAATAAAATTTGTCTCCTACATCTAATATGAATTGACTCATGGCATATGCAGCACGCTGATTGGATATATCGGGTGTTTTTACCCCTCCAGATGAAGGGTGTCTTGCCTCTGATAGGACTACTTTTGTCCTTCAGTTTTACAAGAAGTTCAAAATACAGCTTATAGATCACATTCGCTAATGTGTTCAGCCATTAGGACTTGGCCATTTTGCACTGTTAACACACTGTTTCAACACAAAGGTTGCATAGCTTAGATATATCTTAAAAGTTAAAGTTCCATTGTAGTTTTTTTTCTACTTTATGTATGAGTAGCTCTGTTTATTCCCAACTCAGCAGCCAATCTATCGATTAAGTTGGCTTAGATCAGCTCAACTCTGCAATTCCAGCCTCAATCTTCACATTGTTTTCCAATAGCTTGCTTTATTGACTTCAAGATCTTGGTTTTGACTTTAGGATCCTGTTTTTAGCTTTAACCCTGTCCTGCGTTCTTTGCTCAAGTTTTGTTTCACTCTTGCCTCAAACTGTCCAGAGGAATTGCAGCTGAATGTAAAGATGTGTCTGCTAGGCTAAAAGTGAAGAAACTAAATTAAGTATCAGTAAAAAGACATACAAGGCCTGTCACACACTAGTTTCAGAATACGTATTTTTCAAGTGCATATTATGCCATATCAAAAGCAATCTTCAAAACAACAGCTTGTACCATTTCCCCTGCTCTACTAAAACTCTGTAGGGAATCACTGATCCTCTCTGCATAGCTCATTTGGTAACCTTTGGTATCTACAGTCCTGAAACATTTCCTACTTATATGGGTAAAATAGAGACAGCAGGTCTGATTTTCTACCATCTCACACTTTGTTGAATCACATTTGTTCTGAGCAAACTGTAAAATCTCATTATTCCTATTAGGTAGCATTTTTACCGACTTTGTCCTGTGGAGAATCAAGCACACAAAACAGACTCGAACCAATGCTTGGAGACCCTCATGTGCGAATGGGAGGGCAGAAATGGACTTGCACAATAGGCATTGTTCCGATAGATGAATTGCATTTTTCAAAAATCCAGTGTTGGTTACATTTGCAATTCTATACCACACTTCTATAGCCGCAGTTAGCATTCTGTAAACATACTTAGTTTGTTCTATTTGTTTTACTGAAAAAACATGAGAGATTTGTGTGTGAATAGTTCTAAATATATATATTTTCATCAAACTAACATATTGTTTGGGTTGGTCAGTAAAAGCTTCTGAGATAAGTATGCTTTTGGATGTGTTTATTTCTGCAAAAATAAATATCCTATTATTTCTGTGGTTGACAGTCAGCTTTGTTGTAGTTCCAGATGAAAAACAGAGTATATTGATTAGAGAAAAATACAGCTATGTTCCATCTTCCTCCCTTGCTTCAATAAAAGAAGAACATTTACATATTAATTCTAGGACTGAACAGCTGCATTCCCTAGAAAGCACCATTCATCGCAACAGTGAGCCCCTGAAAGCAGGCAGGAAAAAAAAAAAAAAAAAAAAAAGAGGAAAAAAAAAAAGGAAAAACAAAAAAAGAGCAGGCATAGATCTTAAGGTGATTTTGCAATTCTTTTGTATTTCCAAAACAAGTTCCCTTCATTTTAAGGAGTGCACATAGACACTTCCATACAGCCTACCAAGAGTATTCCAACTATCGGACAAGCAAAAGAAACACAATTATTTCAATTTCACAAGGCAAACAGAGGCATAAAGGGATTATTTACTAGCGTTAGAAAACTATTTACCTATAAATTGAAATCTCTATTCTATGTAGAGAGCTAGGTGATTTGCCCAGGATTACACAAGACATTCATGGCACAGTCAGAAACAATTTCCATCTCCAGTTCCTATTTCCATGTCTTATCATTTAAAGACTCATGCTTTTGTCTTCTCTCCCTTTTTGTTAGATAATTTTAAAACACACTGAAAACATGAATACATTGTGGTTGTTTTATCAAGAACTGCAACAAAGGCTTAAGTGTGTTCTGTGCTGCTGTAAAAGTCTGTGGGGTTGGAAGGCGAAGCCTGCTGCTGCGATGCACCAAGCATTAACTTATTTTTGAAGCACAGAATAGTATTAAGAATAAGTAAAAGTGATAAATTCTTGTCGTAGCTGGATTTGTCACTCATGTTTCCAAAATCTGTGAACCATCTCTGCCCCTGGTGATTTCCCTGGTGATCAAGAAATGTGAATGAAAATAGATAGCTTCCCACTGCAGCCTCACAGGGAAAAATTGGTGCGAAGCAGGAATCTCTCTTAATTCTCAGAATATTTCATACTTCACCTTCCTGGCATCCAAAGGGTCGAATTAAGCTAGAAATGTTATATTAGAACCAAATGGCAGGACTATTTCTGATGAGGATCTATAAGAAGAATAGCACTTGATATTAGAAAAGACACAAAAATACAACTTAAGGTCCAACCCTGGAAACTCATCTCCACTGCCAACATCTATGACGAAGCAGATGAACAGGGACTGCTTTTATAAGCCATGAAGTTTCACAGTATATTAATCTAGTTTAAGAAGCTCTCCTGCTTCCCAAGTCACCCATCACTTTGCTCGCTGACTCCTGTTCTTACAGGCACAACTGCTTTGGGGCCATGTGGCAAATTCAATCAAGCAATTATATAGGTTAAAAATAACTCTGCAAAACACTGTTGTTTTTAATTCAGCCTACTTGAATTCAATCATTGGACTTCTGCTTAATATTCACTAGCACTGCAAGCAACAACAGCAGAATGCTTCATGACAACTTTTTAAGAGAATGCCATTTATCAAAGTTTTAGGGAGAAAAAGCAATATTATTGGTCTTATTAAATAGAATTAATACCTATAGGCCTTGAAGCGAAGGACTTGGGAGCCAGCTGTTGTCCACAAAAACTGACAGTCTCTGGCAGGTTACACTATCTCCTCTCCTCAGCAGGTTCAGAGCCACCAAGCCCATTTGCCCAGTCTCCCAGCCATGGAGGAATTTGCATGTTCCACAGCCCATAATGTTTGGTAGAACACCATCTTTTCCACAACTCTTATGCACAATACCTAATTATTTTTCTGAAAAAAATAAGTGCTACATGTCAGCAATACAAATTAGGAGCTTATTGGCTGCCTCCTCAAACTTTCAACAGGTTTTTGCTTATTTTTGCTACAGACTTTTGTTTATTTCTCCTCCCCTGTATGTTTTTCTTCCTCTAAATTAGAACTTATTGGAACTTTTGAAAGACACAATCAGAAGTTAAAGGCAAGGTAACATTTTTAAAGCTTATTCAGCTGTAGCTATGAGATCACACAGTTAAACTACCAGAAACTGAAGTCATGCAGAGGAGAAATGTCAACTCTGACAGAAAATATATTTGAAAGAATAGTGGTCAAAAAGAAAAAGAGGAAAAGGTAAACATAGAAAGGTTTCTAGCATTTCCAGAAATGCTACCTCCTTTATGTTAGGCTTCTAAATGACTCAGACAAGGTCCTGTGCCACAATAGATTACATGATTTTTAAAGAAAACATACTCTGTCTTTGCTTTTTTTTTTTTCCCCCTCCCATTTTGTAGCAAGAAGTCCTGCTCAGACAAGCAATTATCAGCAATAGTAGCAGTACACCACACTGTGTTCAGGAAACCAAAACTGACTGTAGAAGTTAACACAAAGAAAAATCATACCTTCTGCTGAGTTCTTCCAGGAATGGTTTTCATATTTGCTATTTCTTGCAATACAACATTCCGCCACCTGGATCACTTTACGGTGAACGAGGAAGGCTGTTGCATTTCTCACGCCCCATTAACAAAAGCGACTAGGAATCAGCGGGCCTGAACTCAACGGTCATTCTGCCATTTCCACAGTTCTGTTCCTCTTCAGCATTACCGCTGTAGGTTTAAAAAGAGGTATGATGATTGTGACTATCACATGTGAAAAGCATACTCTACATTTCTAAAAAGTTCTTCCATGAACTTTCTGCACGAGAATCACTTGAACAACTTCAGCATAAGTATTACGAGCAGAGTAACTCTCATCAAAATGCCTCAAATTAGCAGTATAAGCCTAGCTTGGAAAACTTCAGCATCAATTATACCCTTAAAGCCACAGAACGTTAATGTCTGGAGGAAGTTTGCATTTTCATCAAACATAAGGCTCAAGTGATGTCTGACTGAGCAGTTCAAGAGTGCTTCTTTTAACTAGAATGTTGAAAACATGTGCTGCCAGAAACTTGGCTATGAATAACCATTTTCTACTTCAGTTAAGTAATAGATTTTTTGCTTGCACAAAACACCTCTTTGTCACAGTGACAATGCCAGCCTAGGTCTAATTAACAGCATTATGTTACTAGTTATGAATATACTGTATAGCTCTTCAAAAAGCAAACTAGTACTCTCAAAGAAAAATAGTTTGATTATCTTAAACCAGTTATAAGGGGAAAATCATTTTATGTATGCTCAAATTTCTGTGAAAATATTGATAAAATATTATTAAAAAACAGTTTTAAATGACAAAGTATTTGTCATCAGTCTTAATTTCTGAAAGTATTAATTCCACTTAGGAAGTTAAGAGACCATTGACAATCTTTTAGACATCCCCCTTTTTTTTTTTTTTTGGAGGGGGGGTCGGGGAGTGTTGGGTAGTGGTGGTGGTGGGGGAGTTATTTTTTTGTTAATGGTCTCAGGAAAAAAAGCAATGCTAACTGTTTCATACCTTATCAGCCATCTTGCAGTTATACTCTACTCCTAAAACACAAGACCTACATTTCATACTTTTCATACTTCTTTTATTTTTTTTTTCTGGGCAATTCATGTTTAATGTGTCTTCCAGGAGGTTGAAAGGGTAGTATACAGTTTGGCATAGACCTACCATATCCTTTTGTATTTCTGAAGAAAAGTTCAAGCAAATTACCTGCTATAAAAGTTATACGCATTGATATGTTGTCCTGCTACAAGACCAGCAATGCCTTACATCAGGCTATTTTGCAAACAAGCTATTAAAAGACAGACACTTCTAGAAATTTGGCAAATATGACATGAAAAAACAAGGTGATGATAAGGAAGAGCAGAAAGGAAGAGTGAGGCAACACTGCTCACAGTGTAAAACAGAAGTCATAATGTACTTAACATCCAGTCACTCATGGACTTCTTGTGGGGAATTACACTAGCAAAGTAAGAACATATCTATATAAGACAATACCCTCAACTACTTTGCAGATGACACAAAATAGGGAGGAACAGCTGCTAACACCAGAGGGTTGTACTGCCATCCAGAGGGACCTGGGCAGGGTGGAAAAATGGGCTGACAGGAACCTCACGAAGTTCAACAAGGACAAATGCGAAGTCCTGCACATGAGCAGGAGAAGTCCCATGCACCAGTATTAGCTGGGGCCACTCAGTTGCAAAGAAGCTTTTCAGAAAAGGACCTGAAGGTCCTGGTAGATACCAAGTTGAACATGAGCCAGCAATGCGCCCTTGCTGCAAAGGTAGCTGATGATGTCCTGGGCTGCATCAGGCAGGAAACGCTGAAAGAGCTGGAGAAGTTCAGCCTGGACAAGGCTCACAGGAGTCTCACAGATGTATATAAATCTCTGGCGGGAGAATGCAAAGAAGATGGAGCCAGGTTCTGTTCACTGGTGTCCAGTGAGAGGACAAGAAGCAACATGAACGAACTAAACCAAACTGAACATCAGGAAACACTTTTTTTACTGCTATAGGTGACCAAGCACACACACAGATGGCCTGGAGATGAGATGGAGTCTCCATCCTTGAACATACTCAAAAGCAATCTGGACAAATCAATCCCAATCCCCGAGCAAATGGGTCTTGGTTGCTTTGTTTGAGGGGGTTGTGGGAAATTATGGGTGGACCATATGACCTCCAGAAGTCACTTGCTACCTCAACCATTCTGTGCACTTGAAGGCAGACAAAGCAGTTTATGAATGCACAAAGTGTAGACCACAAGCACATCTAATGGAAGGACACAGCAGACATGATTTCTTCTGAAAAAATCTAATTGTGCCAAATTCTACCTTCATATTCTCCCTAATGGACTTGTGCTGATTTAATGAAGCTTGATTACCCAAAAGAATAAAGAAATTTTTAGCTCAAGATGGGTAATTAAATGATCTTGGAGATCATCAGACTGTTCTTGATATTGCAGCAAGGACTTCTGCCTCTCTCTACATCACTCCACATTCACAGTTTATTGTCAGATGAAGAGGCAGGAAGGGCTGGGAGATGTCAATATAAAAAATGTTTGATGATCTCTTGGTTTCTTGAATTAATATAGATGTTTAGGCCAAGACAGTTGCACAATTTCTAACGTTGTGTAACAAGATTGATCTAAGTGATCTAAGTTACTTCCAGAAAGCAAGCACTGACTTGAAATGACACAGTGTACTGTGTTTCTGTTTTTAGCTTGGCTGGCTGGTAAATTTATACTGATGTCAGTGAAAGAGTATTTAACAGAGTTATCCTTATCAGCAACCTTATCTGAAAAATATTAGAGAAGACCAACCACATAAAACAGGGCTGAATTCCTGCCAGACTTTTGAATCAAAGCCATCAAGCTAATTGGCTTTATGCACAGAGAACTAACTACAAATTAAACACCTCTTTGCTTTTGGAAAGCAATAATTTACTGCTTTCCTTTGACTGATCCAGATGTCCTATATGTACCTGGACACCCGTTTTGGCAGAGAGTGAGGGAAATGCTTGAAATATCATCTCTTTCTCTGCCCCGGTTGCCCACTTTCCTATACGGGACAGTGTCACGAAACAGTCCTCAAGCTGAGGGAGGACTTCTGGTCAAATGAGTACAATCACACACATTCACAGCTTCCACATTAGGAAAGCTGGCCATAAACCAGCTTGGATCTGGAAACAGTGCAACTGCTGGGAGGCAGACTGCATTAGCTCCATCTTGATGCTGCTGTAATACAGTTACCTGGAAGAGTAAACATCTATTTGCTTCTCAAAAAACTGCACAGACACATACTTGGGGGTTTTGTGGGTTTTATTTTGTTTGTTTGTCAGCCCTGAGTGCTAGCGGTTCTCTTCCCAGAACTTTGAGGAAAGGGATTAAAAAAAAAACAACCCAAACCCAAGGAATGGGGAGAATATCATATATACCTTAATGTCATCTGATATGTCTGTATGTGTAAGTAGAACCATGGCAAGATTTTCAATGCCAGTGTGAAGACACTTCTAGTTAAGAATAAGGAGTTAAAACATCAGGAGAGATGCGGAATCTTCAGCTTGCACAGAAAGATGCCAGTTCTGCTAAAAATCATTAGGACAAAAAATCTCAAAGTTCACCCTTTCCAGCATCTGATACAAAGGGATGGACTTTATTGTCCTTCAGAGAGTCTTTATGCTAATTTAATCCAACTAAACAGAAGATGTAGGATTATTTATCATCTCTCTTCAAATACATTTTTGTGACCATCATCACAATTTTTGATAAACACCCTTTTCAAATACAACACCACCACTACATAGAAGACCACAGGAACAGGGAAAGAAATTACTTCCCCTCAAGTCTATAAGCTTTCTTATCACGTGGCAGTGTAATGGCAGGCACACAACACAGGAAAATTTTAAGTGATGTGTGTGTCTCTGCATGTTCACCCATGTTGAGCAGTGACATCGATGAACCCATTTTATATGAAGGCCAGTTGAAAACCTTAGAAAAAATAAATAGTTCCCATTATACCACGAAAGCATCTGCTTATGGTCCTTTTCCTCCCTTTTCCTTGATTTTAATAAGATTGACTTTCCCATTTTGCATGCTTTTATCCCCACAGTTACATAAAAATGCATTAGACATGAGAAAAAATATTTTAAATAAGTCACAAAGATAGGAGGAACTAAGAAACCCAGGAAAAAGAGAGTTGGGCTAGATACAAGAGCAGCTCAGATGCATTGTGCTAAATGACCAGTAGACTTACAATTACATTATTTTTCCCTTACTTCACTAAATCATCAAGGAATAAATATGGTCACATGAAAAGGAATACACATAGGTGTTCAAACTACGAAGTTATGTTTTCTATCTCTTCAGACTGAGCTTTATCTCTGATGCAATGACGGATGGTCACCTCTAGCTAATACTCTCATCACACACCACTACCACTTTCTTTTCTTTCTGCTCACCCTTCATATATTTTTCATCTTTGTTTTCTCCCTGTAAAAATGCTTCTCCACACACCCTATAATTTTTCGCTTTCCCTTCAAGTTTTACTCATTTAATAGTTTTCAGTTTTACTGGCTTTCCACCCTATTTTTCCTGCCATCATAAGATATATTGCCTAGAGTGGAGAAACAATTGAGATATTTTAACAAGCTGAGCTCGTTGAAAAGCTAAAGGCTGTTTTCAAAAAGAAACCCATCAAACTCTAAAATATTAAAAAAAAAAAAAAATAACAGCCAAACAACAACAAAAAAACACCACACAAAAAACCCAAAACCAAACAGTGTTATTAAGACTTGAATGAACCCAGAGGTTTTCGAGTAGCTGTTTCCATTTTGGTTTGGTTTGGGTGTTTTTGAGGGGGTGTTTTTTGTTGTTGTTGTTTGTTTGTTTGTTTGTTTAAATTGTTGTTGTGTTTGTTTGGGTTTTTTGTTGTTTTGGTGTTTGCTTTTTTTTTCCCAAACCCCTAAACTAAAAGATTACCTTCAATTCATAAATTACTTTCTTTTAATTATTTTCTTTCACAGCAAACTTGCTAAATACTCCCACCGGTATAAGCTCCATTTAGGGATTTTTTTCTCTACTTTATCTTATCTGCTCTGCACTCTTTACAGAACCATGATGCTACTCAGACTCATGAGATCTAGGTGCCTTCCTGGCATGCTTTGCTGTGAAAAACCACAACTGCATCAAAGTTCATGGATTTATACCTGTTAGCACTAAAGCAAACATGAATCTGACTTCCCTCCAGATGGCAAGCTGGCAATCCTGTGTATTTGATCTAAGAATCCTTTCTTTCATCTTAAAGTAGATGCAAGCTATAGTTCACCAAACAGGGTGCATGTATTTGCTTAAGCAATTTCTCTGAGTAGTCAGGATTTACAGGGGTTAGCTTCTCGGGTGCCTCAGTCGCATGTTTGTTTAAACAAGCTTCATGGTACCGGATCTGTACTGTTCAGTAAGTGCCTGAGAAATACATGCCGGGGTTTGGGTGCAGATCAAACATGTCCCAAGCTGACTTCATCCACCTCACTTCTGAGCTATTTGGATTCATTTACTGTTCTGCAGCATGGATTTACTCAAAGTAAAATGAACCACAAATAACATCTTTCTTATCGCAGTTTTCATACCATACAGAAACACCTATGGTATCCACACGTTAAGCAAACAGAAACCATTCTTGTACAGAAGGCTAAGGGAAGACATGTATAAAACAAAGACTACAGATGGTCATATAAAGATTACTGTAATCTTAAATTATATAAAGATTATAAGTACTAATTGAGACATTTGTGCCACCATCAGCAAATCAAGGTTATGGAGATCTGTCAAGTCCAAACTCAGTTGAAACATAAAACAAACAAAATGTAAAGATATACTGGAAACTCAGACAGGTCTTGAGCTTTCATCCTACTACGACACACAGACTCTGAAGTGCCACAGAGGTATAAAAGACATTCTAACATAGCTACGCCCAAGTTATTTGGCCTGATTGGAAAAAATAATAATAATAAAAAATTCTGGATTTCCTAGATTAGAAAAGCAGATAGATTTTAGATTATGTGAATAGCATAATTAAGTTTTCTTAGTGCTTTAGAAGTAACCAGCCACAGCAATATAATTCTAATTTGACTTCTGACTGAGGAGCAAATGCAAAGCAGATTATTTCAAGGGCACTATAGATAGGTACTTCCTAGTGTTCATCCGCTTGTAAACCCTGTATGTATGTTCTGGACAATCAACATATTTTGATTCCCTCCAACCAATTCATTAGAGTCTCAGGTCACTTAGGGTTAAAAAAAAAAAAAAACAAAAAAACCAAATCTATGCCCACCACCCCTGAATTTGTTTTACAAGGGTAGGAACATGTATTTGAAATCAGAAATTTTCACAGGCTACTCTTTCTAAATGCCTATTTCAGAAACGTCAGAATCAACACGCTATGTCCTCCCCACCACCCACCACCATAACTCACCCCAAAATCCGTATATTCAAATTTGTTACAAACTCACATGTACTGGAAATAAGAAGTCAACTCAAATTAGGAATTGAGCAAGTTTCCTAGCTTCTCTCTATGAGCTATAAAACTGCAAAATCAAATCTACAGGTGAGTGAATATTTTTACTTGTGATTCCACAGAGATGCATTTAGGATGGATTTAACTCGATTTGAAACTCTACAAGTAACCTGGATTTTGTTACAGTGACTAGTAACCATACAGCTCTTGCCACAGCATGATTAGATTTTCAAACTAGATTATATATGCTTTACATCACCAGAAGGTCTCGAAGTTTTCTTCTTAAACATATGCAAATGTTTTCACTCTACATTACAGTTTCATTTAAAGTGAAAAGATCAATAATACAAGACAAGGTGCAGACATTATATAATTGACTGGGATATATCTTGAGAGATGTTCTGGTTTGCTTGGTTGTTTGGGTTGTGGTTTTTTGTTGTGTTTTTTTTTTGTTTGCTTGGTTTTTTTGGTTGTTTTTTGTTTTTGTTTTTGTTTTTTTTTTTTGTTTTTGTTTTTTGGTTTTTTTTATTTTGTTTGCTTGGTTAGTTTTTGTTATTGTTGTCATTTAGAAAAAGCATAAGAAGCTGTCAAACAGTTTCTTGGAAGGTTTCTCAAGAACACATCACCTGTCACTGGACTCAGACCCAGGTACTGGAAAAAAATTGAACCTTTATCCTGCTATGCTCAATCAACATTGTGCTGTTCCTCCTTCTCATCTCTCATTTTTTGGTTATTTTCTTTAAAACAGACAACATATGTTAAACGTTTTTATGATCATTTGATCATCTTGGAGCCAGGATTAGTTGATTTCCAATACGATATGAAAATAAGGCCACAAGATAAAAAGAAGCTTAAAAAAGTGAAATACAGAAGACGTCAACACATCTGAATGTCATTGCAAGTATACATTTACCTTCTTACACTAGGCAAGATTTAATTATAGAGTTCTTTATCAGTCACACAGAACAGAAAGTTTAGGTTAAAGGAAGTCTATTAAACTGAAGGGAAATTGACACCTTTTGAGGACTGAAATCCAGCCTGAAAGAAGAGACAGATCTAACACACTTAATTGTTTCTATCTTTAAAAAGTAAGAAACTGTGATATAAAACGAGGTAAACAGGACTCCTGTCCTCTGAATTATATCTCAGGGGGCAAACCTGAGGGTATCTCATCACATCTGTCAGTGAAAAAGCAGAGGGAAAGCCTGTAGGCCTGGTTGTACTGCTGCTATCAACTGCAAAATACCAGCAATTTTAAATGCCTGAAGTGCGTGCTGTTTATATTTTATTACTGCATATAGTACCTCCTAGAACCATTTTAAATTAAGTCTTTTATCTTTATTTACTTCATCTGTAATCTGAACAGTGTTGTTTGCTGTTGTATGAATAAGAAAGTGATAAACAAAAAGCCATATAAAAGATATTTTTCCATCTCTAAATTTTGTTTCCCATGAAATTCTGTCTTACATTCCTGCAGAGTCCACCGACCTAACTTACATATTAAAGGAGTGAAGAGAAAGTTTCCTGAACATGACTGTTGATGAAACAGCAATGTGCATTCATGCTTCCCTTTAAGCTTGTGGTTGGTGATCTAGCAGGACTTAGATCTGTGTTCTCTAACACAATATAACAACAAAAATGGCATTTATTACAGAACTTATAGATAGAGTGATCTGCCTCATGAATAAAACTTACACATTTTCTTCTGTCCCAAAATACATTTGTTTGCATTCATTTGGGATCCCCTAGGCCCATCTACAACGTCTCTCAACATATCTGGTCTAAATAGTAGAGGTTTTGCTCTCATCCTGCAAGCTGCCGCAATGAAGAAAAAAAGAAAATGTTTTGTAAGCCTACATACAATTTTTAAAAAGTATCAGAGACACAAGATGTGCAAGTCTATCACCACATATCTCAACAATGCTTCCCTCAAAACCTTTTCCCTTCACTACTTCCCTCAGAGTTACTTCTGGAGCCATCTCCTGCTCATTATTGCCACATAGCAGAAAAAAAGATATAATGTGAATTTCCAGCATTGCTCAGGATTTGGATTCAAGCTTAAGATGCAAATATTTCATGCAAGTCTTAGGGAGCTTCCTCTTTACCCCAACAACAGTTTGTTGCTAAGGTCGTTGCCTGCTACAGAGAGACAAGGGCAAGAGGAAGGGGAGGCTGCTGCAGCCTGTCTCCCCGGTCCCACATCACAACAGGACTGGTATCTCCTCCCACAGTCATCTGAGATTCTAAGTTAGGAGATTTTAATTAGAGGATACTCAGAATGAAGTAACATATATTTCTGCTATAGGCTGCAGTAATAATTTGCTGGCTGCATTATTACTTTTCCAAACAAACACATGGGCCTATAGCACTGCACCATCATCTTCCATTATTTTCAGAACCATATTCAAACTCCTTATGTTCCTTATTGTTTTTTGACTCTTCTGGTGAAAAGTGCTTAGATGGCTTTGTTGTAATTTCTAATGCAGCCTTTCTTACCTGTCACATAGTGCAAATTACTGCTGGTGGGATGCTGTGGGTGCTGCAGGTGGGTCTGTTACAGCCATCTGGGCCTGCAAAGTCTCAAAGGCCAGAGTAAGCATTTCCTTTTGGTGCCCCAGAGAAGGAAGGGGAAAAAAAAGAAAAAAAAAAATAAAGGAGAAAGGGAAACAAAACAAATGGCAATAACCAAAAAAAAGGGGGGGGGGAACCATAACAAAACAAAACCGAAAAAAACCCACACCACACAGCCACCACCACCAAAAACGAACAAAGAACAAGCCTCTCAAATCACACATCTACTGTTTATAGAGGTCCCTTTATAAGAATATATAAACACCAAAAAAATTATGTGTATTAGAAAATACATTGAATAGCAACATAGCAGAGCAACTGACTGTTCCTTTTCCTTAAAAGAGCAGAAAAGAGAGAGGCCCCTTTCAGGCCGTAAAGGTAAGAACAGCACTACAAAAAGTTTTAGTTACAACACCGTACATCCAATAGTTGCATGGAAGAACATTCCAACTTGAAAAGCCAAGCAACTTTATCTCTTCCTATTAATGAACCTGATCTAACCTGAAACAGATTATCTGGTTTGATGCTAAGAGCTTTCAAATATTGATTGTGAAATCTGAACTGTAACATATTTCTAACATGTCTGCTCATGCTGTCGATCCAGGTCATTTTCTAATAGACTAAATCAACAGAACATTTGTTTTTTGTTTTAAACTGTATTGAAAGATTCTCTTTTTCATCCTTTAAACTGACAGATAGCTAGATCAAGTTACAGTTGTCACTCATTGGAAAAATCCACTCCTTACAGATGACAGCCAGAATAAAAAATCCTTCACATATACTGATGAACAAATAGGAGTGCAAATAAACTGCAGTTCCAGGCAATTTAAGTCTTTGAGACCCATTCAGGAAAGAACCATTTGTGTGACATCAAATAAGCGTTTTTCGTTAGTTCAGTCTTTTGTATCACTCACAACACAAAAAGAGTCATCTATCCACCTCCGAGAAGATTTTTCTGGTTTCTGACTAGCACATCTTGTCTTGCATACTGTAGCACTCGAGGCCAGCAGTGCTACAGATGGTGCTTCACTTATTTTTATGTTGCTTATTCTCTCACCCACACATGTTTTGGCCCATCTACCTGAGCCCTGGATGGAGGCTGGGACTGGAATTTTGTGGGGTTTTTCCTGCACATTTGTGAACAGCTCAAAAGGGCAGGACACCTGTTCCCCAATTAGTTAATGGTTGTTTTCTGCTAACAGTAGTAATACGGAATACATAGAAAAGCTGTAAAAAAACCCACAAAAAACCACACAGCAAACAAAAGACAAAAACATAGTCATCTCTTCTGTTCTTTTGGGATCAACCTTCAGTCCCTTGAGAAAGTACAATTTTAGATTAAATAGGATAGGAATTTGTAATCATGAATCATCACTGAGATTTCAGACATTTTGACACGAACCAAGACTTGCCTTGCCATTGCTGGAAAGCTTAAGTTTGTACCACAGTGTTTCACATAACGCAAGTAACAAAATAGAGTAAAGAGCTTTTTTGTTGAAACGGAGTAAGAAAACAGAAATGGTTTGTCATGTTCACCGTTTTTTATGATCACTTCCCTCTGTTAATTGGACACTGTTAATTGACAGAAATAAAACAAAAGAAGGATCAAATTTGTCGTTGAGAAAAAGTAGTGCCTTGGAGAAACTGGACATTGCTGATCCAAGCCAGCAGGGTACTTTGAGCTCACTAATGAGGACATTACCATCACTTGTTGCTCTGTGTTCAGGCACCAGTGAAGATAGTTTTTATGTTTGACTCCAGTTGAGAAGTCAGTCTTACACACATTGCAGCTAAAATATCTGTGATTTTAAACATGTAACATGCTGACAATAGCACATACAACCTCAATCTCAAATTAAAATAGGCAAATACCAACTAGTGTCCAAAATTTCTGTTTTGCCTTTCATCTCATTTATTTAGGTAATGGCAAAGGACTACAAAATAAGGTTGCTTAATCAAAACAACAGTATTTTTGTAGTTTGTTAAATACAATTAAAAGCAGCTATTATCTTCACAGGACAATGTAGAAAACATCAGTCTCAAAACACAGAGTCTGAATCAATCCTCAATTTTCATAACTCTGTTTAATATGAAAGGAGAACAAGATGGCCTCAGCTACAAGGTGTTATTTTTTCCCTCTAAGTTCCCGATCTTTTTCTAACCTTACTTACATTCACTTTTTAACAAGTATTTATTAGGTTTTATCACTTGAACTAAATATTAACTAAATTTTAAAAGTCCAGGTCCCACCTGGAGAATGATCAGAAAGTGACAGAAATCTGGCCCTACATATCCATCAAATATTACTTTTGAAGAAACCACGTTGATATTGTTATCAGATGGGAGTCCTGTTGTCTTATGTCCTTGAAACAGAGAATGTTCTCAGCCAGCAATACAATTTCACTTGGAAGAGAAAAGCAAAAAAGTTATTTTCTATCACTTTCCTATCTGTCTTACAATTTACTGTAGTGTTTTCACATAAAAGAGGTTCTCTCTTTTCAGCGATACAACCCACACCTCAAATATTAATACCTTCTTGCTGCTTCTGTTCAAACAACCACACAGATAATCCACATTCAGAGATTAAGTGGGACTGAAAACATGAAGACACAGCATTGGGCTGACTGCAAGATATTGGCCTGTTATATGACCTTTCTTCCTCCTTTGAAGTGCTGCTACCATTTTTCACACTTACTACTCTCTTATACCATCCCTTATAAAAGTGAGCAGAGTGTGTGAACACTCAAAATCTGGATGGAAAGAGAAGGAGGGATTCTGCTGCAAAACATGAGGTAAGACCCGTGGATGGAAATTAGCAGATACCAAAAAGGAGGAAAGGTAGAGCTCCACAAAGTTCTATGGAGGGAAGCTTGCTCCAGAATTTCTTTTTCTTTCTGGGATGCTTAGGGATCTACAAGATAAACTTCCCCTGTATCACACATATCCAATGCTAGTACTGTAGCTCTGTAGTGGCATCTTCAAGATAAAAACCAGAAGTTATAGGAATGGAAGTATATCACATTGGTGACTTAGTACTTAAAGAAATAAACAGAAGCTTCTGCCCCTGCTTTGTTATATTAAAAAAAAAAAATAAAAAGGCGCTTCTGACCACCTTTACTATTCTTTTTCTAATGCTAACTAGAAATCCATAAAATCCATAAAGCCCTTGAAGCTGACCTCCTTCATCACATTAGACTTGAAAGCCAAATGCCATAGAGACACTATAAAATACAAATCAGAAGTTTAGCTTTCCTGACTCGAGTGGATACCAAAATAATAACAATGCTGATTCTAAACAATAACTAAAGTGAACATTTAAAAAATACTTGGCAATACCTGAAAGAAATCAAAAGCAGCTATAGGATCTCCGCATTGAGCGAAGAAAACAGAAAAAACCAGATGCTGCAACAGAAAAAATATGTTGGGCTTAGGAAATGAGACACAGCAGGGATCACAACATTTAAATCTGTCACTACTTCTTTCCTGTTTTTTTCATTTAAATAGTATTCTGATATTCGCAATCTGCTTCTTGTTGCCTTTCTGCATACACAGTCATGCCATAATTTTATCTTCTTAATTAGTACCTTTAAATTAATTTATGGAGGAAAGTTATACCAGCAACAACCCAGCTGCTCACAGAGTCCTCAAGGAAAGTATTCAGAAGGAATACAGCTCTGACTTGCTTATTTATTTATCTTTGCCAACAGGAGTCTAGCACCAGCAGCTCTCCTTAATCCTGTTTTCCTTTTCTCAAGTGAAGAAGTATATGAAAAGCAAGGAGACTGGAAAGAAATTGAATCTGAGTAGAGAACATGGAAGAAATGAGTGAGTAGAAACCAACCAAATGGCACAAGTTTACTCATTTCAGTGGTTCTTTCTAGGCCTCTCCTCCCATGCAGCATGAATGCAGTTTCCCCACGTTGCTTCTTTGCACACAGCTAGTACCTCCTGTCACAAGTTTAGTAAAATACGGCCTCAAAGTTACTATACCAAGTCATTTTATGTCTGTTAGAGAGGCATCATCTTCCAGTGGTAGATACATGCCTACCACACGAAAACATGGAAAATGAAAGCAAGCAGCAGGCTCTGATCAAAAAGAAGAGGAAAAAAATGTATAGAAAAAAACATCCCCAGAAGAAGAGCCCAGTTAGTAATTTTTTTCCCTTTCTGATTAACCTAAGGAGAGACAATCAAGCATCAGGAGTACAAAGAATAATTAAACTCACTGGAATACCTATGTACTAAAGAAGCATTTACTTCTGTCAGCAGAAGATTACAACCAATTAGATTTGCAAAAATAGGTTTGAACTACAACCCTTTTCCCCTTGAGTAACAGTGCAGCATACTTTTCGTAGGCTCTTGGTATACATAGGTACATGGAATATGCTATCTTTCTCAACATATAATTAAATTAGCTGAAATACATTACAGGCTTTAGGTCTCAATAAAATAAATCCAAAACAAAACCCATTCTTTGTGTTTCTTTCTTCCTATCATCATCTGAGGGCCTTTCTCTTCTGAGCATCTGGAAGCCATCATATCAAGCTCCGGATATTAAATGTACATGAAGGTCTCTGCAGACCTAATGAGTTACAATGGAGGTCACATTCTCCACTGCCCAAATGTAGCTTGAACAATTCCTTGCAACAAGAATTGTGAGACACCTGTGTATAAACACTTCTGACAGTAAAAATTACAATAAATTTTGCTATTTATTTTCCACAGCAGAAAGACCCAGAATGGCAATGTTGTGGAGTTTTCTTTATCACTGCTAGTATCAGTAACATTTTCATATTTACTGTTCTGATTATATTTTCCTGACCAACTTTCATACAGTTTCATAGTAAAAACATATGATCTGATACACGAAATATGTTCTAAAAGCTTGGAAAGGATTCAAATTGCTTCCAGGTTGTACTTCAGAAACTTAAGATAACAACAGGTTTCTCTAAATCAACCATAAACAGTGCATTGCTTCTACAGTAACTTTTGTTCATGTGCTACAACAGTGAAAATAAGATCATTCCTCATATTTCAGAGAACAGAAGAAAACATATCCAAATATTGTTAGAGGAAATAAAACATTTCACATATGGATAAATGCTAGCTCGCTAGCATGGCAGGAAGATAAGCTGAACAGGATCATTTCTGCCAAAACCATTAACAAATTGGCTGCAAGTCCTAAATTCTTAGGTTTTATGGTTTGGGATTTTTTTTTTGTCCTCTGCTTTGTTTTGATTTGAGGTTTCTTTGAGGGGAGAAGAGAGATACTGGGTAGGGGGAGGATCAGGGAGTTACATTAATCCACACATAGCTTGTATGTTAAGTCATTTCTTCTGGATATTTTGCTACTTAAGTACATCTGGCTTTGTTTAATGTCAGTTTTTTAACTGAATCACATTTTTATTACAGTAATCTACAATACTCTAATGAAAAGCTTGAAGAAAGCAGAGACTAAACACATTTCATCCATTTCTGCCTGTTCCATACTGTTGCCACAGTCACCGATTGTGTAAACATATTATTGCCTCATAGCACTTTCCTGGAAACTGAAAAGCCAGAAATACATTATATTGTAAACATGGATGCATGCACATACACACAGAGTACATTTTTACAACACCCATCTCTTTCTGGTTTAGAGCAACTCCCCTATTCTGTTGCTGTTTAAAGATTTTTTTTCTGCATTCTCCACAACATGACATGGTTTGCCATTATGTATCTCCCCTGCTGGCAAGCTGCCAGTACAGATTGTTCCAAACCCCCTTTCTCCATCACACCACAATTCACAGTTACAAGCCCTTCCTTGAAACTCTTAATCCTCCTGCTTTTGTGAAGTGAACACCAGGGAGGAATCTGAAGCCATGACAACAGTTTGCTTCCTGAAGACCCTGCTCTGGGCCACTTCGGAGCCATCCCAATTGCCAAACAGCTCTACTCTCTCAGTAGTACAGCTTCTCAACTTTATGAGGCACTGGAGTTTCTAAAAGATTCATCTGTGTTTCCAGTTTGGGCAAGAGAAATCGCTATTTCTCACAATTTTAATTTCTGGGATATGAAGACAGTGCAGGCATATCTATTCAATAGCGTTTCAGTTCTTCTGGTTTGTCAGTTTTCAAACAGTTCAAATCCAAGATATTTAGTCAGATTTAAACAGAAAACCAGTGATCCATTAACACAGGTAAACAACAGCTTAAAAGCAAAACAAAGAAAAATGGCAAAAGCTGTTAACTAGGAAGTGCAACTATCACAGCAGGTGCTAATTTCAGTTGCAATACTTTGCACTGTGACAATAATACAGAATAGCACACATTAATAGATGTTGAGAAAATCTTGGCTACACAAGATGCAAATTCAACTTGTAGAATTTACCAGCACATGGTTCCTCTTGCCCTTTCTGAAAGTATTGCCTAAGTACAAACCGAGAGTAGTGACAGAGCATAAAAAGCTTAGAATACGCCAGAACACGTGCATCGTTGTGAACATAGGTAAGAATTTTTGTCTTCTAAAAGCAATCTTTGTCTAGAGCTTTGAATATTTGGGATAGTAGATGTTTGATTTCTCTTTTTTCCCCATTGGCTGGAATGAAGCACTATGGACAAGAGGCTGGGCTTATTTAGGTGAGAATTTTTATTCTTTTTTTAAAACTGGTTAGACTCCGAATATGAAGTTTTGTTTAGAAGCATGGCATCAACAACTAAAAGATCCTGCACCTAAATATGATATGAGATACAGAGTTAACAAGCCAACATGTAGAGCCCCTATCAGGCAGCATGAGCGTTCCTTTTGAAAGCCATGAAAAAACAAACACTCCCCTAGCAGCAGAGATAGGCGAAAGGCTCGGTATCCCAGGACTAATGACTTGCCATTTAAAAACAAACAGAAGTGGGAAAGCAGTTCAGTTTTTCAGAGCCTGACTCCTGGCAGCATGAGCTCGGCGTGCACAGGCTGTTCTGCAAACTCTGCTGGCTGGTGGGATTGTTTGTTCTCTCTGCATGAGCCGCGCTGAAACCAGCACTCAAGAAACAGAAGGTACAGGGAGTTGGTCGGGGAGAGAGCAAAATCAGGATATGTAAACAAACTAATTAGATCAGTGCAAACAGCAATAGCACACTGTGTTACAAGAAGCTTGTAACCCACTTTGTATATTCAGGCTGCCCTTGTAAGATCACCAGCCTGCTCCTCCGCACAGGGGCTTCTGGCTCCTCAGGAGCACAAGTAAATGAAATATTTGGATTACAGAAAACTCCTCCATAAATCTTATAAGTTAAAAAACCCAACATCAAAAGTTGCCTGTCACATTATATGATTGCAAGCGCATTCTGCAGATATTTCAGTGCTTAGCAAGCAAATATTATGACATATTTTATATTTGTGCATGTGAAAAGATGGTGTTCCTTCACATACCTACCTCTTTTCCCCAAACTGGGATGCATATGATAAGGGTTTCGGTTGACATGCAAGATAGCAGTAAAATTTCTGTTTGTCTAAGTTACCTATTAGAGAAGGCAACAATCAGAGAGCTAATATTTAATTACATCCTCTCCTGTCTCAGCTGGCAAAGATTTCACAGATAACTTTATGAAGACCAGAAGACTGGAGAAAACCTGCCAAAATTCAGCCTAATTACAGAAGAAATAGTGTATCCCTCAAGAAAACACCTCGCTCTTTAAAAAGAAAAAAAAAAAAATCACAAAAAAACCACCACACAACAACACAGCACCAAACCAAACAATGGGAGTTGTAGTTTTTCATACAAACGTGACTTAACTACACAACCTTTGGTTGTGCCATTTTCCTGGGCATGCCCATCTAAAAGTAGCAAGATCACACCGTAAAACAGTAAGTACATTTTTTTTCTGCATATTTTACCAGTGGGCCATATGACACAATGAAGTAACAAGCAGAGCTCATGGGTCTAACAGCAGCCAGCAAAGGGCTTCTGTTGTCCTGCCCTGAGTAAGGGACATGGCTGAGCCCATTCCACCCTTCAGATCAACTTCTATAGGGAACATAAGGACGCAGAAATGAAAGATGCAATGACGTTTACTGTTTCTAGTTAACAGCGATTTTGTTTTCTTGAGAAAAGGTACATCTACAGACACAGCACAGTAAAATTTCAGTTTACTACGGGAAAACCGAGGTTTACTTATATCCCATTGCAGGTTCTTTTTTATTAGAAGAAAAATACTTTTAGAATTGTTCATGTAGTATAGCATCAAGCTTGCTCAACCAGTTCAATCTACAATCCTTTACTGGTTTTAAATTTAGTTTCAAGTAAACCCCACATACAGATACACTCACTTTCACTCTTCTTTAAAACAAAACAAAAACAAACACACACACAAAAGATTAGCTACTCTGTCTGGAACACTTAGCACTCAGAAATTTATTAGAAAATACTAGTTAATATCTAAAACAGAGCTGATTATTTACAGTCTGTGGTCTCTGTTCTGGCTTAAGCCAACTTCTTCAGAGAAAAAACTGAGCAACTGTGCCTGTGTTTCTTTCTCTTTTTTTATTCATAAAAAAATGTGGCTAAGTTGTCAATTTTAAGTGACCTGAACTTATTTACATGCACACAGCAGAGAAGAGGGTGTTTATAATAGCTCAATACAGGCAGCCCCATGAAGCAAGCCAAGCATTCCTGCTGGTCTTACATATAATCAATGAGCCTGCAGTGCATTCACTGATGAATTGGACAATGAGACTGAGGGTCTGAGTCATATTCAATCAACTCCATTTCCAGCAGCCTGTCAGGGATGATGGCAGATCTATTTTGCAGTGCTGTACACACACCAGCCCACATTTGGGAGGGTGTATTTTTATGTCTGTGTGTATAAATACATATACGTATGTAAGAGGGTGTGCGTACATATAAAAATAAATAAATTGACAGATTTTTGCAGGAGTATGTTTGAATGCAGTTCCTTGTTTGTCTTTCCTTAGCAACTGTAGTAACTACAGTACTGGCCATCCAGAAGATTTTTTTTCATGAGAACAAGAAAACTGAAGTACAGAGAAGAATATGTGGTCATTCCGACTGAAAATAAAAACATTACAAAAAGGTGCTAGAGGCTTGGCTAAAGAGATGTGTCTCAGAGGCAGACCTCTAAATGGTCTATTAGATAGGATGAGAGAGTAAATCTAATTTGCCAAAATGCCCGCATGCTCCTCAAGGTTTCATGCTGTCAATATTCTGTGCTAGCTTGTGGTCTTGATAGAGTTCACATAGTAATGAGCATTAAAACCTGGGAAGGATTTGGCTATTCTGTAACTGGTCATGCTTTGTCTCATTAATGAACAGTAATACAGAGTGTCCTACACACACTGTCTGAATAAACAGACCTTCAGGTGGCAGAACTGTGGTAACTGACCACTGCAGATGCAGGAAGTACCTGCTTCCTAGATGTGCTATGCTGGGGAAAAAACTAAAAAAAAAAGGATTAAAGTAACCAAATTTAAACACCACTTTTTGCCTTTCAAAGTTCTAAATAAGGTTTAATCTGGAAAATGGACAGTGACTTGGAAGCATGTAGGCTGCATTGTAATAAACAAGTATTCAGAGAAGTAACACTGAGGTTTTCATTCCTTAAAAGTGGGAATTTTTCTTTTTTCCTTAACATTTCTTAAACTTCAGTTTTAACTCCTTAGGTTTAAGCCTTCGCCAAATCCAAATCTCTGATCTTTCTGCAGTTCTGCTTATCAGACTTCAGTATTCTGATTTCACACTGCTTTAGGCAGCTTCCACCTCAACAGAGTACTTGGAGAAATATTTAAGACAAATGTAAGCGATCACTTCTGGTAGAACAAAAATACAAGCAAAACAAAATAATCAATTAATACAGGGAGTACACAGATGATACAGAAGCAAGAGACACCCAGCCCTGCCTTTTGTTTCTGAAGGAATCCTGACACAAGTTTGGTTGTTTCCTCTTGGGAAAGGTGAGCATGTGCTTTTGTGGGCTGGACTAACAGCACATCAGTGGCAAACTGGGAGACAAACTCTCCCAGGTGCACATTCTTACTGCTTCAGTTCTACCTGCTCTGATGCACACGAGATTCCCCTGTGAATTTATATAACCTATTAATCGAGTAACTAACTAACCCAAGGCCAAAAGAGTAGGTTCCACAGCCAATGGAGGAGCATCACCAGAAGCAGAGAAGGTACATAGTCATCAACTTGCATTCTCACGAAGTAATTTGGTCATTAAAGCCTGCTGTCCATAAACCTGCTTCATCTTATTTCCTGAGGCAACTCTGGAGAAAGAGATAATCTGGACAATACAAATGCTAGCCTGCAGGTTAGCAGAAGAGGATTCCTTTTATTACTATTATTTGGCCCAAATGCAAATGATGGGCATGGGCCAAATTGAGTTGTTTTACTCCATCCCAGAGGGAAATGAGAGTCCTGAGAAAAAACTCTTTGGGCAATAAGAGAAAAAACAAAAGTCTCTACCTGGACAAATCTGGTCTCTACTGGACTGGCCATTCTCATGCCAGAAACCCAGGAACCAGGTGCATATTGAGTTACCAGGTGGTCCAATGACTTAGAACAGTAAAGGTCCAATCCCCAGTAGTAAAAGACAGGAAAGTATGGTATGGGGTGTTAAGGCAAAACTGAGAACCAGAATACTACAACATCACACATTAATTGTCCAAAGCACTTCCAATACCTAGTGTAAATGGCTGATTTTGGACAACTGTTACAGAGAACTATAATTTCATTAAAAGTGCATAGCTCTGGGCAAACCTACACAGAGTCACACTGTTTTTTATGAACATGTTGAGTACCTGACATTACTTGACAATGAACTTCAAACTTAAACAAAAATCTCGGCTAGACAAACTCCTTGAGGCTTTGTACTTTTTAAATCAAGCCTTTTTTTTTTTTTTCTCAGTAAAGATAGGAGTCAACTTGATATAAAATGTAAGAGCAGTGGTAATATTACCACACTGAGATAATAATGGTATGAAATAAGAGTCATCTCTACCTCTGATGCTTCTGTAGGACTGAGTCTGCAGAGACCCTGCGCTAGATGCTGTTTAAGCTGGGAAGAGCCTTGGATGCTTCATCAGCGTGCTGTGCTAGAGGATCAGAAAGATGGTAATTTCAGCCCTGCTTAACTTGTTTTGAAACAAGCAGTGCACTTATCTGTATTCTCTTCATTAGATTTCAATCATGTAAAATCCTTTTACTTCAAATTTTTTGAAGCTAGCACAGACTTTTCAGATTCTACTGGAGTAGATAGAGAGTTTACTACTGTATCAGAAAACCAAGGTTCTGCGTGCTGAAGAAAACGTAAGAACAAGGTAGTCCCTTATGAACAAAACAGTATTTCTAAGCACAAAATTACAACCTTGAATAGTAGAAGGCTTTTACTCATAGAAGGCGGCTTTTACTCACTTCTGTCTTGGACTAAAATCAGCACAAGTTTTAATTTAAATTTTGCTGCTATTACCAAAGCCAATACTATATTGTAAAAACAGTGTGCTTTTTAATGCCTTCTTATATCCAAATACAGTGCAGCATATCCTCTTTCCGGGAAACCTGCAAAGGAGCCCTTGAATATAAAAACATTTACTGTGCTTGCAGTTAGGAACGGCTCAGCAAGAAAGTGGATACAGATTTTCCAGGGATTTATCAGAACAGTAGATCATACTTTTGAAATTTCAAAGCAACTACGCAAGAAGCAAGGGCCATGAAAGGACAATTAAATAAGTAGGCAGTTAACACACATGTCTGGTTGAGCCATAAGGAGAAGAGAAGTAGGTCAGATAAACTGTATAAAGGTGCCAGCAAGGAACTATTTAGAAGTTACTTGATGCAGTGAATAAGGTATGGATTTGAGCTTGAAAGGCTTATTTCAAACAAAACTTTAGGGTATGTGCAATAAGCATGAGGTTCTAATGTTGAAGCCTATTCGAAGGGCGTTTGAAAACATCTGATGTTCATATTTCAGTTGTCAGCAAGGCTCTAAAGCTTTGATCCTGCACTTTTATCTTTACCTGGTTTCCTCAGAGTTTCTAAGAGCACTCATTTTGCTAGTATACAGTTCCTTGCTTTCTTTTTTTCACTGGGTAGCTGACACATGCCCTTGGACTGAACCATTTTCTGTTATTGGTTGAATAGGGTTTGGGGGATTTATTTTTTGGCACAAAGCACCGGCTGTTATGTCTGTTCATTGGTATGCAGATTACCCAAGCCTCATATATCCTCCTTCCCACCTCCCCCACCCCCTTTTTTTTAATCCCCATTTTGGATTGTGTCACAGTTCAGCTAACTCAGGTATTGCAAATTGGCTTCAGAATCATTAACAAATGTGTGAAGCCAAATTATCCCCGATATATTAACAGTGAAACCAATGTTCAAATAACTGAAATGGCACATAACTAGCCCTGAATTCCCAGTGTTCATAAATACTTGGGACACTGTTTATTCATTTGTTAATCTACGTGTCTAACTAGATTCTCTAGCCCCTATACCCATGGCTTGTTGGGGAATCGCTAGTTACGTAGCTAAACACAAAAATCTGCCATCATTTCCACTATATTTAACATACCATATTCCACTTTTTACCCTGAGTGATACATCAGAACTAAAACTTGCCTTAAGAATTTTCATTTTGGAGTATTTTCCTTTCCACCTTTTCCACCTTTTCGCCCTCGCTAAGTACAGCAAACAAAACCACACCTTACAAGTTTTCTGAGTTCTTCATTAACTTTATACATGTGGATTTTTTTTGTTTGTATTTAAGCAGGAAGACCTTTTTGTGATAGCTAACTTATTTGTAATCCTGCCTCACATCACAATATTTTTGTTTACATATATAACAGAAGCTCATTACATATTTTAACTATTTTCCAGCCCACATTTATCATTTTCTTGCCCCAATCACAATGTTATAAAAGTATAAAGCAGTGATTCATGATTTCCAGAGATGAAAACTTCTTTATTAATTTTTTAGTTCCTCATAGCATACTACATGTGGTTAGTTTAAGTCCAGATACTGCATCTACCACCTTTGCAAGACAACAATCCTGGGCTGATTTTAGCAAGCCTGCAACAGACTGGATGCTAAAATGTGTATGTTTACATGAACCTTTCCAAAACAGCAAAGGCTCTACTGCCTTACTTCTCAGCTCTTTCACTATGGCACAGATAACTCTGCAGCAATCTCATCTCTACCACAGGAGGTAAGGCAAGGGGCATTCTGTCCCTGTGAGAAGAATTATGGATGCAGTAATATCTGTGGCACCATGAAGATCAGCTGCAGAAAAAGAAAACCTGAGTGCTGAAAAAGTAACTACCCCAGAGCTGGCAGCCAGGGAAACGTAAATCACAAGACAAACAAGATTTCTTGAATAGCAGTCTGGCATTAGCATTGTGAATAGTTTATTTCTACATTTTTCAAGTATCCCTTCTTTATGATAGGAAGTCACATGAAATGAAAACAAGTTCCTAAAAAGAGATGCAGGAGTTGTTATTAAAAATTCTGGCAGGCAAGTCTGATGTCCAAGTGAAAAACATAGAGTGCCTCCACCAATAACAGGACTGACTCCACAGTCTTCATACTAGAACAGATTCCAGGGGTCACTGGTGTTAAGAAGCTATGGAGACTGTCATACAAGAAACTGATCCAATAGTAAATGATAGACATTTGATTTAACTACTCCATCTACTGGCAAATAACTACAGCCAGTGTGTAGAGATAGGCGTGTTGCTTATATCTACAGAAAAGATTCAAATAAGCATTTTTCTGTTCCTTGAAAAAGTAACAAATGCTTTCTCATTAGCATCGTTCCTTTCCACGGTTTCCACACACTGTGGTTTATATCAGCATCATGTCCCATTTAAATGGCACAGTTCCAAGCTGAGTTCTACCTGAAGGGCATTAATATTTTTTCAGCATAGTTCATAAACGAGTGAGTTTTGTTTGACCTCTATCATTATCTACTTAACTTTTATCTGTACTCCATCCTTTTCATTAATACTTCAATTGTCTGCAAACACAACAAGCCTTACGGCAGATTACACAAGACTCCACCTAAACATGCTTTGTCACAGACATGCAGGAACTTCTTTAATCACAATGGCTTCACAAAGTACAGATTTTCTTTTAATTTCTCTTACAGGTAGCACATAGTAGCAGAGCTCTGAGAAAATATGTACTGAAGACCTGAGATACACAAAACACAACAGGAGCACAGTAACCAGAAACACAACTGCCAGCTTTTCCTTCAAATTACAGTCTACTGATAATTCTCTCTCCATGAGATGTGGCATCCTCTCTGGCAATCTCATCTTTCCAACCCTGAACATCAGGGCATTTGTAATTTTGTAGGTAGTGTTTGCACTCTGCTAACATTCTGCTGGACTTCAATATTTTAACATAGTGCCTACTGTAATATCAGTCTACAATGTCACGTGAAATTAATAAAGTGATCTATTTAATCTTTTCTGCTTTTAATTTCTACGAGTACTTCAAGACACCATTTCTTAAGTTTCCTAATATGCATTTAACACAATAACACAGGCACTCTCCTTTGCCTTGGGGTGGGTGGGTGCTGGTAAAATTCACAGACTAGACCAAACCCTCTACCACACCTCTGGCTGGCCTCCCAGGACAGCATTGCCTGGGTGCAGAGCCCACAAAACATGCTGCCATTCTTCTCTCAGCAGAGCCGTAAAAGGTTTGTTGGAGCCAGTGTAGATGTTTGTGGGAGGAGAGGGGAAGAGACAGCCAAAGCATCCTGGGCTGTGTAGGTCATTGGTGGTGAAGGAACACATAGCCAGCCCCAAGACAACTGCTGGAAGTGTGGAACAGACAGTATAATAGGCTTCTACTGCTTCTGGGAGCATTTCAGCATTCACAGAAGTGTGGCATCAAAGTATGAATAAAACCAATACAACTGGCTTTTATCTTCTGTACCATCTTTGAAGACAGAACTGTAAGTCCTAAAGATGCAGCTTAGAAGGCAGAACTAGACCTTATAAACGCAAAATACACTTCTACATCCACACACCACCTACACCTTTTCTTGTAGATTTTGTCCATGAAATCAATGTTCCTAATCAAAACTTTTTTTTTTTTAAATCTCATTCACTGTCCACCCAGAATTGCAATTTTCCCCAATTTTGTTTACGATAGATAAATACATCCTCTATAAGACTGCTGCCATTTGGAACATACTCACTTTTACCTTCAAAAGGGCAGCAGTGATAGGTTAGAGCAAGAAACATCAAATCAGTTATGTATTTTATTCCATAGCTATCCTTCTCAACACAGCCCAAAAACACTGGTACATAAGAATCAGCCAGTACTAAGAGGAGAAAAAGTAGTCTGAGAGATTCCCTAAGTCCTTCCAATTTAAGTAAAGGTGATGGTTTTCATAAGAACTGTTGGACAAAAGTAAACTTCAACAATGATCACCCCTCATACTTCAGATAATCTTGTTTATTATTCCTTCATCACTGCTTATAAGTTTCCAGTTCAACATCTTTTGTGTGATGATTCTGGAGGGCTCATTATACATAACAAATCTCTAGTTTTACTTTACACCTACAAGGTGCAAAAGAAACTCTGAAATACATTTGGTTGTGATGGTAACTACCGGTGTGTTTTACGTAATGAAAGGTTTCACAATAGAAATCAGGATTTTTGTCAGTCAAAAGTTTAAAAAAATAAAAAAATAAAAAGTTATTTGAAACTCAGATGGATGTTGCCATAGAAGGAGGAAAAAAAGGTTTTAAAAACCCCCACCTTTTTGCATAGCATTGTGCTATGGGCAGAGGAGGTGGTGAAGCTCCCCTTCTCCTCCCATCCAAACACACCGCAGCGAGCTGTACATGTACATGGAAGCTTCCACCCTGCACCTGAACTCTGCTTATAGCATTACACCTGTGCCAAGTTCAACTTTTAAACTAAGCACTGATTTGATCCTTTAGCAAAACCCATTCAACAGAATAAGAAAAAGCATATTGATTTTCAGTGAAGGTTTAAATAGCAGCATGTGTTCTCACTGTTTACTCTTCTGCAGATTTTCACACTGGAATACAGGCAGCCCAGGCTCTGACCTCAGGAGCATCTCTCATGATTTCAGAAGAGATCTCTCAACTTCTTGTCTTTAAACAACTAAGACAGAAACGTAGAGCACATTTGGGGTGTTGCCCACTGTTAAAAGACTACAAGTGAAAGTCTGTTGAGTTTCTCTGAATTGTGCCTACGATCAGCAGGCTCAGTGGTTATAGTTATTAAATAGAACATCCTCTGAGTAAGTTTGTTACGGAGGAAAAAGACTTTGGCATTTCAAAAAATATTTGTTCTTTTCATAGTAGTGTACACAACAGCCAACTTTTTAACCTGAGTTTAAAACAAACCAACAAAAAACTACCGCATCATAACCACCACACACACTAGACGTCTCTGGCAGTACACAATTCTGAAGTGTAATTACAGAAGTTGCTCAGCGAAAGCACTGGCATTGTTAAGTGAATCAGATGAGAATCCATTGGTCTACATTCTTCCTAAACATGCACAAATAAAATCCATAAACCCTGAGCTCAAAACCAGAGTTGAACTTAGGTACATTTGAATGAAGAATGCATGCTGCCCAGACAGTCTTCTCTGCAAGGTGCCAGAGGATGACCCTGGTCTCCAAGTCTACCACTCTCCCTTTGAGCTGTTGGAATTTCAGGCTGATTCTTTCTTCAGCTTAAACACTTTTCAGTAGTCTTCTCTTCCCATGGAGGTCTCTGAAAATAATACTGTTTAAAGCTATGACATTTCAGTTCACCAAATGCCTCCAAACAGTGGAAGTAATTGTTAACATATATCATTGTTAACTAATTACTAGAGGTAGGGGAATAGCAGAGGAAGAAGGGTCTTGTTGAGATTTCTATCAGACCCAGGAGTACATCCCCTTTTCAACCTTTATTTGGTTTGTCAATATATCAGTGTCTAAAATGAGCAAGTCTATAGCTTCCAGCCAAGGAAAAAACTGTTACAGGGGAATATTTCATACAGTATCTTTAGAATTTTTTAAAAGCTTATCAGGAAATCCTTATCGACTCCCAACAATCCCCTACACTTGTGCATCATCTGTTCCTAATTAGCCTGTTGAACAACACAAAGAACTGTTTAGCTCCAAGAAAGGAACTTTATAAAGTCCATAGCAACAGTTAAACTGTGCTGTCCACACTGTGCATACATCTTTCACGATCATAAAAATAATTACTAATAACTGCTAACATGCAGTTATCAGCAATTCACTTCTTGCAAGAAGAATATCATATATGCAAGAACGAAATAAACCTTCTTAAATTGCTTCACTGAATACTAGATTGGTCATACTGTCTCCTTACTCTTTTACCATGGTACAGTTGTAGCAACACTATATCCTTTACACCCTTTGGCCAATCCACCTTCAACTCAGGCCTGGGTTCCTACCTGTGTCAATCTAAATCTCACAAATGCAGGAATAAGAACTGCGAGAAGTGTGAAGGCAACAGGTCTGTGTCGTAGAGCACTAATCAGAGTCACACTGTTATGCATCTTATTAGTAACAGATCACTTAATTTTGGAAAGCATTTTTATAAGTGTTTTTCCCCATGCACATGGTAAAAGAAATACTAGAAGTATACCCAAATTTGATATTTCATTTGTCTGTTACACTCGTGCTCAGAGGCAGACAACCCTTTGAAGTTCCAATTTCATTGAACATCAAGAATTCTAAATGAAATAAAATTATTCCAGAATAAATAAAACACTCAAACTTAGATATGTTTGATGCCTTATTATTTTTTCACTTTGCAAGAGCTTAGGTGCGCACAGAGCTCTAGAGGAGGGGCTGTGAATTTCAGCTAGTGCAAAACTACTTCCGGAGGCCAGAAAGAACTGCTTCAGTTGGCCATTCTGCTGTCCCACATCGTATCAGCTACAGATTTCACCCAGTAGTTTCTACATCATGATCAGACTTAACATTGACCAGCATTTCTTTTGGAAAGACAGTCAAGCTTTAAAGAATTCAGTAATCTGTGCTAAAGGGAGAAAGGAAAAAAAAAAAACCCAAGATGCACACCACCACAAAATCAAAACAGAGCTGTTAAAGACCTCAGAACATGGAGTTCATTCCAGTAGCCCCAAGGCAGCATTTACTTTTACCTGAGCAGCTCTGGGCTTATGATTATCTAGCCAGATCATAAATTCCCAGTGGGATGGTATTTCCACAATAACCACTCCTTACTTTAGGAGACATGTAGATGGGCTCTGAACAAGCAGCTGAACACGACCTGTATCAATGGCATCCAAACTGATTCCTTTAGTAAGGATCTAAAAAGGACTTGTCCTTAACTTAAAATGTTAAGGGATGGGAGCTAAGTCTTCTGGTTTTAATTATTCAGACACCTTTAAAATATTTAATCAGTGACATTTCTTATGAAAGGAGAGACTGAAGGTAGACTGGACAGAACTGTGCATTTCCCCCCCGCCATTTCGCGCAAAACTCTGGTAAGTAATTTACTGTTGCAACTTAAAATTCAGTGTCATCTAAAAATTAGAAAGTGTGTGTACAAACAATTCTCATAAAGCAGTTCAAAGCCATCAAGATCTGAGAGATCATCATTCCACACTGAATTCCTGAAACGATCCCATGATAACGAAAATATATTCTTTATATAAATAAATAAAACCCCCACACATACAAATAGTTCCAAACAAAGCTGTCATCTTGTATTCTGAATTATTCCAATTTTTCCCAACATGCTTCATGCTATTTCACACATATGCATCCCAGAAAGTAGGTAACACTTAGTGGAGAGAAAGCGGAGCTAAAATTCAGAAGACCTGGGTTTGAGTCCTTGTGCCCTTGTTGGCCCGCAGAAGGATCTCAGATGTGCCTCATTTCCCTGTTGGCAGAGGTTTCCAAAGAGAGGAGAAGAAAAAACACCAATTATTTGCCTTGAAGAAGGACATTTTTTTCCTTGCTGCCACTCAGACACTAAACACACCTCCGTATTTTCCCAGGTAATGGCTTTATCTATGAATTGCATCACTCAAACACTGAGAGTCTTCTTTTCTTTCCACTTTGCTGGAGCCTCAGACAAGCAGGAATGTTACAACTTTCAAAGGGAATGTTTGTATTTCAAGTTCAGCTGTACCCTACAGTCTTTTTAGGTCAGATCACTTAAAACAGAGAAGGTGTGTGAAGGGGGGGGAACAACAAACATTTTTTAGCTGTCAGTTGGAACTGAAAGAAACAGCATGAAAAAAGGCAGCTTAGCTATTGGTTTTGAAGTGATGGCATTTGTCTATGAGTGCATACCCTATGAAAGGCGACAGGTTCTAAAATAATGGTACTGTAGCAGGCACTGAAATGTAAAACATATGTCACACTTCTCCCTGCTCACAGTAAGGTTTAAAATATTTATAACGTTGCACCTTTCCCTGAAAGCTTTCTGCAGCTTTCCCGGGTTCACGAGTAGGTGAATCATCTCCCTAGAACTGCACTGCAATGCTTACACTGATTCATTCCTCAGCATACAAAGCGGGGAGCAAATTTTAGGGTGCAATGGCATGGCTATGCAGCAGCCTACTTATATAACAGCTATTTTGTCAGTATGCATTCATCCTGACACAATGTTTGCTTCTACAACAGGATTTTTCTTTTTTAATAATCTACTGTTTCACTTATAACACAAGCTGAGGAAGTGATATTATTACTTCCTTATGCAGAAATGCCACAAATTTGTCAGCAAGCGTGAACTAGGGCTTTGAATTAGGTAAGAGGAACACAGAGTTTGTTTGTGTGTCTCCACACATGCATAAGAAGGGCAAAGACAAAAAGAGTTACACGATGTGCTTTGTTTTGTTTCTTCTTTAATGTTGTTTAGTGTGCATTTGATTAGCATTGCAGCAGAAATTATTTTTTAAGAGTAAAAAGGACATAACCTATGTTATCATCCAAGGAATTAGAAGGTTTTATGAACCATCTCCTCACAAGAGATATGAACCATGGACAAACACCTCCCTAACGCCAAGCCATAAACTGTCTTACCACACAGGACTCAGCACAGCGCCTCCCGATCGCTGAGGGTGCCGGCTCATTGCTCAGCCCCTCCACAGCACGTGAGAGGAGAGATGGCTGCAAGGGACAGTCACACAGTCCAAACACATCAGGTGCCATCCCCCAACACCTGGCCAGGGGCATCTCCTCCATGGACAGCTTTCCCTTTCCCTGTTCTCTCTACTCAGTTCAATTGTCCACAAAGGTCAAGTCCATGAAAGACAAGTCCTACAAGACTGAATCTCTCCGGACTACAGCCAAAAAAACCATTAGCATTTTTAAAACTTCTTTCTGACCAGTGCTTTTTAATAGTTAGGACTCATTTTGGTCATTTTTCTCAAGCTTTTTTCTTCATAAACGAACAAGCAAGCCCCTGTACACGTGTTCTTAAGATCCAAGATGCTCATGTATTTACCTTATATTAAACTGCTATTCATTTCATTTAAATAAAAAACAAACCAGAAACAGCACATAACATAAGGTTCACAATCAAAAAAAAAAAAGAAAAAACTATTAGATTTGCAAAGGTTTAATGTTCTAGCAGGTTTTCATATTCTCTTCTACTGCAAGAATTCCTAGAAAAGAATTTTCCTTCATTAAATGCTATATATGAGCCAGCTAACATGAAAATAGTCTCTTCTTTAATGTTTCCAGTTGCTTTTAATGCTTAAAATCAGTGGTAAGCTCTACACACAACTTAGTACTGCTGCTTTCTATTAACACAATCCATTGCACGTGGACTATTGCTGTCAATTTGGTGCTATGAATATGACATGAAATTAAGACTTCCTAAAATCTAGCACACAAACTTCTTCAGGATCAAGCAGATAATATTTTGCCTGCCACCTGTTGTTCGGAATAGATGAGGAATGACTAGGCAGAAAGTGCTGCCCGAATAGCCCAACGCCTTCTGCTGTGCCTGCCCAGGACCCGGTACGAAGCCACCACTGCCCCCACACAACAGCCACGGGTGAAGCTGAACATTTATCTGCTCTTGGTTGCACACGCAGCACCCGGACAGTCACACATTGTCATCTCAAAGTAGCAAGTAATTGTGACAGTGGTATTGAAAAGCTAAGTTTAAAAAGTCCAGAATTAGATTATTACAATACCAAGAAATTCTGTGATCTGATCCTCCTGCTCATGCTATTTGACATAAAAAAGTCTGAGCTGGAAACAGCATTTTCATTCTGGATGGTACTTCAGTTACATGTTTGAAATCAGAATGGTCATGTGTTTCAAATCAGAATGGTCATATGTTTCAAATCAGAATGATACAACTTCTTGAAATCCACATTTAAAGATTATTAATAAAATGAGACCATACCATTCTATTCTGTACTGTTTTGATTAATTTTCATGTGATTCATTAAATACACAGCCCTAATTGCTTTATCTAATAAGGTATATATTAATATACATTTTCATATTAGCTAATTCTAAGTAACTTTCCCCCCATTCTAAAGAAAGTAATAATAGTTTACAGCTTCAGCTAGATGTTCAAGTTTCAACAAAACTACAGTGGGAATGTTTTGTGTGAAAGCATTCCAACTAACTACACATTAAGGTGTCACTCAGATTTCAACTTCATCTTTTCAGTATAAAAACAGAATATTAATCGTAGATAAGGAACGATGCCTACTATACAGGAAATCTGGGATTAATTTTAATTAACATGAAATTAATCTTAAAAACATAATTCAAACTACATTCTATCTATAGTTTGTGTAAGAAACCAATCCATTGTGCAAAGTACATGCTCTTCTTAAAGAGACATATTATAATAGACAAATGCCTACAAATTCTGTACAGCCAAAAATGGTGCAACTTTTTGAAAATGAGATTTTTTTTTCTTTCTTTATAATTAGCAAACTCAGTAGGGTTCACCTATGCAGTTCTTACCCTGTTATTTGCGGGATCATTTACATTATTCAAAAGTACAGACTGGACTTTCAGAGACACTTTCAGCTAACGCACAGAAACTAAACGTTAGTGTAAGATACAAAGCCTTGACCTTCGTCTGTGATTTGGAGGACGTATGCATCTCACTAAGAAGAAGGCACGAAGCAATGTTTTTTGGATTTCTAGTTCTGCTTTGCCTTCTCTTAGTAGGCAGGGGAATTAGTAAAAATTGTACAGGTGGCTTCAGAGTGCCACCAAACACCTGTGGATGTCATCGCATTTAGTTAGAACTACGGTATTAAAAACACAGTAAGATTCATGACTGAGATGAAACTTCCAATTAATTTAAAAGAAAACGTAGCTGAGTAAATCATGGCACATTTTATATGATTTAGTGTCTCTGTAGATGGCACAGCACTTCCTCGGCAGGCTGGAGAGCACAGCTTTGTGCTGCCCTGGTGTTTCAGGAGCAGACCCGGCCCCTGCTCCCACTTAAGCTCCCAGCCAGCAAACCACAGCCACAGGCAGATTTTTCCCTTCCCTTCCTTGCTGCCTGCAATCAGAGGAAGAAATAGCACTTCCATGCTCTGAAGAGCCAGGCAAACAGTCAAAATAGGAATAAGAGGATGAAACAAAAGTGTGTCCCAGAATCTGGATGTAGGAACATTGTACTAAGAGAAGCAGGGGAAAAGCTCTAGGAAGTTCTGGGTGAAGACTTGATTGGACTGCACACATTATGCTCAGAGATAAATGACTGATATTAACACAGATATTAAAAGTACGTTGTACCTTCCTGTCTGAAAGCCATTGGAAAAGGCCCTTGAGCTATTCCTCTTTAATTCTGTCTTGCCAGCTAGCGTCAAGGGGGTTAGCTCATCAGGTTTCATGACCAAATGTAGGATTTCATATGCATAAGGAAAACCTCATATAAAATGTAATCCTTTCCAAAAGAAAATGCACAATAAGGCAGAAAATTATGAACACCCAATAAGGCAGAAAGTATGACCCACGTCTTGGTGTAGGTTTCCATGTACAATCAACAAGAAAAAATTAAGCCCGTCCCTTGGTAGAATAAATAATATGCAACAGACCACTAATTAGGTATAATTTAGTTTCTTACATGTTTGCAGGTGCTAGCCTATAAAAAACCAAACCAAACCAAAACAAAAACAAAGTAATGGCTTCCCCTTAAACTGTTTATAATTTAAAAAAGAGAAAGAAATAGTGTTATTGCTGTTGCTCCCCTACACAAGACGAAAGGGGGGGAAAATGAAGTTACTCAAATTTACAATACACTTTAAGCTTAATTATTTGAGCATAATTCAGTTCTTGTCTGTAAATGTCCATTTCGTGCAAGTTCAGGGCCAGTAACTAGAACTCTGACCATTGATACAGCTATGGAAACTTGAGCATCAAGGATATATGAGAACACCTGACAAACATTTAAATATGTAAGAAATAATCACTGAATTTTCTTCATCTGATCATTTCTCACTTCTGCCTAGGTTCTACCAGACTGGAAGTTAGAAAAAGAATTCCAAGAAAATTCATAATTCCTGCTGAATCCAATGTTAAGACACTTTCCAACTTCCATAGAAAACAATTTCTTATAATTCTGATTTTTTTAATCATAACATATTTTTCTGCACCACTTTTTCTTGGGCTCCAACACTAGCAAATTTACTGAAGTATTGCCAGAGGAGTATATTCAAAGATGAGCTGGGACAGATTAAGTATTTCTCACAGTCTATATTTCACACAATTTTTAGCACAGTGCAACTCAGTGCAACTCACTTAAGTCTGTATTAAATTTAGCCAAGCATCTAAAATTTTATGTATTAGAACCAAGCTCATGGAAATCTCTTATGTGATGCTAATCATCTTCAGAGAACAATAGCCAACCCCATACTCAAACACAGGCTATCAGCAGCCTCTAGTATTCTCATTTAAAAACCAACCAAACAAACTAACTAACCCACAAAAACAAAAACCGAAACCAACAAACAAAAAAACCCACCTCACACAAACCAAACTTGTCCCCCTATTTTCTCATCCCAATGTGCTCCTTTATGTTTTTCCACACATTACTTATCTGGACACTTATGTCCTTGTGTTAAGTTACACTTTTCTCCAGCTAAGGATCAAGTACCTGAAGATCTTTTCAAGCATCTGGTTCTCCAGTGATGTTTACCAAACCATTTCCTTCTCACTACAGTGCATTACTTCTAGCACATGGTAGAATTTTGGACAGCAAGCCATGCAGATGAATTTCTGCAGATAATTAGCTGAGTGGATATTCAGCAGAAGTGGGTCATACTGTACTTGTTCACAGACAGTTCAAAAGAACGGATTTCAGCACATGCACTTCTCCAAATGCAGAGCATTTTAAAAGAGGGAAAAAGGGAAAATATATTTTTAAAGGTTTAAGTGAGGTTACAGAGTAAATGCTTTTAGTGTAGGTAGATAATCGGTAGACAAAGCATTTCACATATGTACATTGTGTAACTGTAGACAAAAAAGCACGCTTTTAGAAAGAAAGCACTCATCAAGACAGCGTCACTGCTGCAGATGTACTTACGCTGTGTTGCATTGCCAATGAAGTATGACCAAAATGGTCATCTATCTATACACATACTCTACAGCTATAAATACTATTCATTTGATGATATCTCCGTGCTTAGGCACGCACCCTCAGGGGACAGACTTGGCTCTGCAGCTTGACTTGCAGCTCGTGCATCCAGTGCCACATCCTGCTGCAGAAATGCATCACCCACCGGCACATTTGAAGACCAACAAAGAAGAGTCACTCTGGATTCATTATAAACTCAGAAGCAGGGCTCTTCAGTTTCCTAGGATAGCTCCACATGTGGATAAAACATGCTGCAGAGCCCAGTGACAAACAGTAGGTTGATACTACGAGACAAGATACCAATAACCAAGCTACTAAATACCTCAAGAATTATTGCCAGTCCTTAGAACCACCAATAGAAAGTCAAGGACTTTACAACACTTTGGAGTCCAATCTCGTTAGTAACTTGTTACATTTCTTCACAATCATGATCATATCCCTGGCATTAAAAGATAGAGAAATCTTTCGGTGGCATTTGTTGTGGAAACAAAGTAAATGTACTACTTCTCTCCTAGCAACAAGCAGCTGACATAAAATAATCACACACTGAACAAGATTCGCTTCCAGATCATGAGATACCAATAAACTTTAGCCTAACTGTGCCCTCAGAGTATTACAGTTATCACTAACATTGTTCGTTCTGCAGTTTTCCTGTTTCAAAGCTCAGACTGTTTTGAAGACTGCTGGCAAAAAGATGTTTTAGATAGAAATTAATAATATTATTGTGGGTTTTTTTAATTAGCAACACAAACCAAAACATGCAACTGATCAAATTCCCTATCATAAGGAGAATATGATAAATAAAATGTTAGTGTTGAAGATATTAAATCACTTTTTGCCCTAAAAGACACACCTCTAATAGCAGTTTGTTACAAAGAAAGGAAGGTTGGGACAACATCCTTTATATTTCTGTACACTCCCTAACACAAGGGGATTCCCTTGCCTGATACTGACTCTCAACATTTTTATATAATTTTTTTAGAAAAAAAATAATAGATATATGAAATGTTGAATATAATTTGTTTATACTGTACTATTACAGAATAGTGAACATGTTCATTGATACTAGATTTTGCGCAACAGGAAATAAAAAGGTAGTCCAACTATTCAAGAAAATAATCAACAAATTATTTTTGTAATCTGTACTAACTGCCATAAAATACTTGATAATTTTGTTGAGTTATTTGTTCACCATACCTTTCCTGGTTAAAGGGCATTGCTACACGGTAGCTACCCTTTGTGCCTTGTACAGAATTTTAGTCCAGGTAACCTCTTATCAGATGAACTCTCTGTTGTAGAACAATACGTTGTTCTGGGTACATGCAGTGTCAAAAACTAGTGTGTAAGTTGGGACTGAGAGCTCCCCAGTCAGATATTATGAAGTTACAACTTCATTGTTTAATGTTTCAGTGCTCTTACACTGAAATCCAATCATAATTTTACCCTTTCTGATACAACTTTTAAAAGACAACAATTAAAACACATAGCGAGGGAGAAGGGAAGAAACATGCCTTCCAGATCAGCAATAGAGCTGCACACAGATAAAGCAAAACATTGAAAAAAATCTATAAACCAGTGATTTAACAAACCACTAACTAAAAGGAGGCATCTGACTATATAAAATTGCCAAGTAAATGCCAAGAATGCCATTATGGTTTCCAGTTATTTACTGCCTCCACTTCACTCCAAAAGCCATTTCTTCTCTTTTATGTCCTGCTAGAGGCTCCAAGGTCTAGCCAGCATGGAGCCTGGGAAAAGCCTAGGGAAGGGGAAGGAGGAAGAAAATCAAACCAAAACAGAAAACCCACCGCATCCAACTCATCATCTCTTACCAATATTCTTCATTTTCACAGTTCAAGAAACGAGGTATTTCAGTAGCTTAAAGAACCAGCACCTAAATCGGAAAGTATTGGTTCAAGAAGGGAGGAATTAAACTTAATTTGCCACGTAAGTTTAAAAAGGGAATTAGAAAAGTAACAGGCTTAAAATCCCTTGAAGAGTTTGACTACTGAATTTATTAATAATGCTTAAAATTCAGTCACTTATTTACACAAATCTAAGATTTAAATAAAATCATATTTCAGTGAAACATCAAGCCCTGCTCACATATAATGGTAGTCAAATATTACATTCCAAATTAATTTAGACATGGTAAAGATGCAATAAGGCTGACGGTTTTCAAAACAAATTATCAATGTATGAATTAGGCCTGAAAGTTGTGATACACAGTATAAAATACACATGAAATCAGAAAGAGTTCAATCATACACCACTGCATAATTCACAGCATTATTCCGCATTATGTGTCATGGCATGTATCCTGTATAGGACCTTGCATAATTATACACACAATATAACATTATAAAGTTGCTATTCTGAATTGTATGTTGGTGCACTATTTATACGCACTTAATAAACAGAGTGGCTTTTTGTCCTACTGTCCTTCATCAGCAGTTTGTCATTTTGTACCATGCAGAAGTCTCTCACTTACATTTGTGTTTCAGGAACTCTTCAGTAGGGTGACAGTGGCAAAATTTGCTGATGGTACATTTATTCAGAAATGGTACTTTCCTTCCCTGATTTAGTGAAACTGTATTTCAGATAACTGGATATCTGAGGGTGAACACAGTAAGTTACACCTCTTGGAGAAATAACTGTCTGCAGTCATGTCCTCATTCTCTTTGGAAAAATAAGTCCTTCATGCAATGCTCTTTCCTCAGTAGTCATTCAAGCATCATTTTCAAAAGGCTTTGACCCAAGTTCTGCCTTAATTGGGCTATTCCACTAACTGAAAATAAAACAGTATCATAAAATATTGCATATTTTCTTTTAGAAAACATCTAGTTGATTGGTTCTAATGATGTCACTGGACAGTGACTCAGGCTTTAGTGATCATATTTCATCTTACATCAAACACATTTGAGTTAAAGGCACATGCTATTTGCACTTCAATCCTGATTCACCTCACTTCATCTTGACAGCTAAATAACAAGAAACACAACAACTAGATGTCAAGTGCCAACTGGCATTTTTAAAGACCATCCCCAAGATGGGGGCAGAAAAGTGTCCTCCTTTCAGTTCTATTCCTTTATGCAAGATACTATCAAGTTAAAGAGAACAGAGGAACCAATACAATTATTTCTGACTTGCATGATGCACAGAATCAGCTCACCATTTCTTAGAAGTTACCAAATCAAGCACTGAAAACAAATTCTACATAAAAGCATTTCATGGTCTTGCAGACAGTAACACATAACAGACAGTAAAGAGATTCAATCCAAGATGGCCAGGATAATTCAGACCTCAGACACAAGGGTCAGAAAGAAATTTCCTCTATTATGAGATGCCTTAAGCAGTGCAAGAGATTATGTGAAAAGAAGAGAAAGGGAAGAAGGATTATCTCAGTTTGTGTTCACAGGAAAATAGGAGGAAAGTTATTCCAAGGGAGCTCTGTAAAACTATGCAGAACTGTTCTACATTTTCACAGATAGCCTTCCCTCCCCTGCGTCCATCCCACAGAGAGAGAAGGTTGCAAGGACCAGCAATGCTTTGAGCACACAAGCCTCTTGCCACTGCTGCGCAGCGATGATGCCATTCAGCGCACACAACTGCGTACGTGCTTTCTTATTTAATGCTCGCCCGTTCTTTCGACTCTGCTCCCGCGATCTGTTGCTGAGTGATGTTGATCTTTGTATCCTGACTACCTGGAGTGAATTCCATTGCAAATAACCTATTCTCCTGCTGCTTAATGCAAAGCCAACAAAAAAGCCAGCACTTGATTTCCCACTGTTCTCAGCTGCTGTTCTGGAGAGCAATATGAGTAAAACAGCTCACTTCCCACTCGCCAGATTTTCCTGAGGCTTTATGGATCTGCTGAGGTAAAGGGAGATGCAGAGGGACTATGGGAAAAGAAGAATAATGGAATAATACATATATTACAGCTTTATATCTTTTAAGAGCAGCAGAAAGTTTCATGTCTTGAACTGATCCACTGTGTGACAGGCCATTATATTTCATCCAGTCATTCCTGCTATTTGCTCAGTTGTGTTTTGTTAAAGCTTATCTTCCAATTTTGATACCAGAATCCATCAGTTCTCAAGGTATTCTGTTCAAATGGCTAGCCACATTATCTGAATGATAGATACGGTAAGGATGGATCTCTGTAGACAATGTACACCAACACAGGTCTCAATATATATTAGCCACTATTTCTGCAGCACCTTGAATAAGTTTCATAATGAACTACAGGTTGCCTCTACATTCCATTCCCACTGCCAGATATAGCATAGATATGGTCAGACACTTATCCAGAGGCATAGGGGGAGAACTGCTAATGGCTGAACTACAGGAAACACTAAAAAAAATAACAGTTAGCTGCCACCCACATCTTCTGCTGAAATGCTACACAGTGACAGCAATCCATTTAGGGAATTCCTTTTGGTAATGTCTCTCTGTGATGTTCATACCTTAGCTACTTCAGGAATCGTCTGCTACACTCAAAGCAAACTCACTGCACAGAGACACTGAATGCAAGCTTGTTTAAAATTAACTAATTGATGCCTGTAAATAAATTTCAAGGCCTTTATTTAAATACATGAAATTACGTGCAAAACTACTATAGGTAGAGATCTTGAAAAAATAACTCCAAACTTTAAATTAATGAAAATATCTTCAAAAAGCTTGCCTTCATACACAGGGTTGACTCACACAAAAGATAGAAGTAAATTAATCCATATATATATATATATATATTTATTTATGTACAGCTGTCAAATGAATCAATTCATCTTGTTTCTAAGATTGCAACAAGAGGCTTTTACCTCAGAGTAGTGAGGTTCCCACAGCATTTACAGAGTGCACTGCTTCTGTCTCCAGGTTTCCTCAGAGGAACCTCATGCTGCCAGGTGCACAGCAGACATATCGCTCAGCATCTTCGTGCAATGTTGAAGATGCTCTGGTTCATGCTCTGCTGTTTTCTCCAGCTTTCTTGACACATGGCATAAGTATTGAAATGGAGACGGGGACAAGAGTAAAGAACAGCAAGTTGAAATTCAGTTAAATTTTGGCACAAGCTTAGGAGTCCTACTGGCTTAAGAGCTGTTGGTAAAATTTAGTATTCTGAAAAATAAAAAAGCTCCACTGCTTAACCCAGCATCTGTCAATTACTTTGCTGTTTCACAGTGCAAGAATGTAACTGTTTATTCCAGCAAGGTCTTCAGAAAACAAAAAATGCTGAGAATTTTTTATTAAACGGTTAAAAACCTCAAAACTACTGCACATTTGCTTTAGTCCTACTCGAAGTTGCCAGCTGACTGTTGCACTGAATTTACCTCAACATAACATATAATCAGAAAATGACTTTGTAACGATGTTACTGCATTTAGGTTTCAAATTATTTTTGTTTGTTTGTTTTTGTTAAAAACACCAAAACAATAACAGGAAGTCCAAGAGACAGATTTGATTATAGTCAGGAAAGAAAAACAGAGGATCTTTGATTATTATGTAAACAACTCTACAGTCCTGTGATGACTTTGAATTAACAGTAACAGTTTAAACCACTAGCAACCCAAAGACAGTATTGACAATAATCTGATTTTAGCTAAGTAAACAAGGTAGAATGTTTTGTTGCTTCAAGAAATTATTTTCTGTGTGCAAAGAATGAATTTAATCTTAATATGTCTAAAATTAAATTTGTCATTAGATCTTTTCTTAAACAGTTTATACTAATAATGAAGAATACAAGTGCACGCCTTTTATAAGCACTGCCCTTACGGAATATGGAGTTGAAGCAGGAGAGGGAGTGGAAATGGAAGAAAAATTTCTATTTCTTTTCAAAGCATAGGAAATGAATGAGAAAAACCTGGATACTGGTGTACTCCAGCAACTAAAAGATACAGTGACTATGAACTATTTCTTTATTATGCAGCTGTAGCAGAGCTTGGCAGAGCTATGCTGAAATAATAATAAAAAAAAAAAAGACCTTAGATTAAAAATAAATCTATGCCCAAGAGAGATTTGCAAACAGATTGCTAACATCACTTAGGTTTATTCAAAGTGATTGGTGAAGCCTTTCCCCATCTTTCCACATTAATCTTTCCATATTCCCAGGATTACAAACATCCAGAGAAAAGCAGACCACCACACAGGAGTATGAGATGGGACTGAATTCAGAGCTCTCTAGATTTATACATCAAGTAGCAGAACTGTGAACAACTATGAAAAGTCTCTTTCACTTTCTGAACAGGTTCACGGCCTAAGATGAAAGACTGTTATTGCAACAGTGAGTTTAGTTTCACAGGTCCTAGAAGAATTTCTTGCAAACGGCATGGTGTGACTGCCTTCAAAGTTACCACACGCTGCTGTGTCCTGCCTAGACACAATGGCCAGCAAAACTCAGTAGGAACCTGCTGCTCTGCTCTCACCAAGTTTTCTACCCTTCTAATCATAAGCAGACTGTCTTCTGAAATTTGTATCCCCCAATAACTGGAAATTAAAACATTCGCAAGAGGAATTTCACATGACAGACAATCTTTTAAGAATAATCCAAAGTAGTTTTCAAAATCAAATAGGAAACATCTGACCATCCTTCCTCTCCCTGTGTACTCCTTTCCCCTCCAACCTACACCACGTGGAAAAACAATGGGTAAATTTTATCTCTATTTGAGCTTCTTTCTTACGATTAACAAAGATAGAATTGCTGCAACATGCTCTGGGAGGAAAAAAAAACAAAACACAACAATACAAATACGTATGAATATATAAAAACATCTTCTGGCTAACTTCTGCAATTTTTCTTCTCTATTTCTAACCTTTTCTGGTTTTCAACATCTCCACATACTTTGATTCAGTTGTTTCACCAGGTCTGTTCTTTCGAACCACAGCAGAACCACAGTTTGGGGCCCTAAAAACCAAACTTCACTAGTGTTCACACCCCATCGGGACAGCTTAGGGCAGAATGCGCATGGAAGCTCTGATGGCCAGTCAGTCAACATGCTAAACCCTCACACCTGGGTTGCCAGTCAGTTTTATACATGGAGAAATGTAGTGCCTGCAAGACAGTAAACAGCTTTAATATGATATCCATGTTCACACACACACAAAATGTTATTTGGAAATCCAGAGCAGAGTTGCAAAGGCAGAGCTAAGATGGTAAGCAGACACACCGCATCAGCTGGAGTTGCTGCGACTCAGTACTTGCAGGGCACAGCACAAGGTAACAGGGTTTGCAGCAGCAGACCACAGGCTCATGGCATCAAATCTGCATCTGCAACTGTACCTCCCCCTTTGGTGTTCCTGAAGGCAAGGAATTCAGGATCACATTTCATAATACCAGCTCTGCTTACCTAAGGACAGTCTGCAAAGAAAAAAAGCTGCTAAATCTAAAGGACAGGAACAGCTAAATGAGAAAAATTATTTGTTTGAAACATCTACTTTTTCACCCATGTTTAGACTAGAGAACATGGATACAATCATCTACAAGAATCAAAACCTATACCTACTGTTACTGAACCAAATCAGCAACTGCTCAAAAACACAGACAAAGTTACCTTGGGCAAATTGCCCTATATGTCTTGCATGTCCTTGGGCTACAGCTGGAGCCAACCAAAGCTCACATATAGGAATTAGCAGGAGTTTCTGCTGGATACAGACAGATGGCAGAAGATATCAGGCCAAGATAATTTGGCTAGAAATGAAACCTCTAACGTTCATTTTGAAAGAATCGTTCAGTATTCTCTGTCTGGCCTGACAAACTGAATGACAAGCCCTGCAGAGGAGCATGATGCACCCTGACTGCCACTGGCTTCACAAGGAACATGCCAGCACTCATGCAGTTGAAAGCTCAGGACTTAAGGACCTGCAACTAATCCAGAAAAGACAAGACAAGAAACCACTGCTATTTTAAAGGATCATCACACCAGAGTCAAGATGGAGGAAACACGGCTTCCTGCAGGAGATCCAGGGGTTCATTTTCTCAGAATTCTTGTAAAACAGAGCATGTTGCCAACCTCTGAGCATCCCATGAAAACTCTAAATTAAATAACTACACATGGCCGTATAACTAAGAGACAAATTTTAAATAGATTGAAAGAGTCCAAGTGTTACGAAATAAAACCTTATTTTGGTCTATTACAAACATGCAGTAAGATCTGCTTGAAATCTGTTACATGGTGTAACATGTACTATACGTATGTTGCCCAAGATGCTTTTCTCAAATATAGCTACTACTTTTCCCTGAAAGGCATCTTTCCTTATGTGAAAACTAATGCTAAAAGAATACAGGTCTGTACATCCAGACGTGCTGTTTTAAGCACTACCTTGGCGCACACAAAGAATTTACACGACTCAGAAGTGATCACCCACAGCGAGGGGCTCATTCAAACCGGGCAGCAACCACAGTTTTCCGCATGCAAAGTGTGAGCCCTGCAAAGCAATAAAGCCGGGCAGCTTGCAACACCAAGCAGAACCTATCCAAAACCCCTGCAACTCTGCACAGGCTCAGCCATGAGCTTGGGTTGTGGATGCAAACACAGGATGGGTGTCTGATACAGACCTGAGACACAGAGCAGCCTTACTCCCTGCTAGCTCCCTACACAGTCGTGTCAGAAACATCTCATTTATTTACATACAAACCAAACCATACTGTAAAAATCAAAACACTGTAAACTATTATTTTCACTAGATCCTTCTTTTCAAGGTATGTGAACAGTTACAAATATCTTCTTCTGAAATCAGTGATTAAACCATGTTCATATTACTATGTAGTCTTGGATTTGCTTTCTTATCTTGTTTTTGTGAGACTGGTTTTGTCTCTGGCCTAGCACTCAAGGAAATACATTTATTTCAGTATTCTCTCAAGCACTTCTGAAATTGCACAATTAATTATTGACATGTATTAAAGTGATAAGACAGGTGGTTATCCCCATTTCAATGAACCTATGTTGATGTGGAAAAGTTGAGACCAATACTGCATATATATTCACACACATCAATTATACTATTTTTCTCAATCTACAATTTAATCCCTATTTTATTTCTACTTGCTTGTGACTCTCTTGTTGGAAATGCAATATTGGCCAACACTTACAACATTTAAGCTACCATGATGAAGCATTTTAGTATCTGGAATGAAAAACAGCATTATCGTAAATCTATTTTGTAATTTAAACTTAACAATAAAAGTCACAAGATCACACACTCCTTTGCTCCACCTTTTGGGAAATCACTGATTTATATTACCTTACTGGGCACTTACTTCATAGTTGTGATCTCAGTTAAACAAGAGGCATACACCGCAAAGTGTTAAATATAACAAGCACACATTTTTGAATTCTCTTTGTAGCAATAACAGTTCAGTCTCTCTTGACTACTACTGTGCTCCCTGTGCCAAGCAGCATTCCTGAGCTGAGAGACACTTTCCAAACTAAAGACAACAAAAATCCATTGCATTCCTGGAAGAATACATAGTCCAGGGACAAGAAAGGGGAAGGGAAATTATCCAAAATTTAGAATAAGTTTATTTACTGGAGGGGAAAGGAGGTATAAGATCTGAGACTTTCTGCTCTAATCCACTTTGTATATCTGACATCTATTTGAAACATGACCTCATCTGCTACCAACTAGTCCATTTTCCCTTCTGCCTTGCTGCTGCATGCATAAAGCCACTGATGTTGTGCTGCGCAGTGGGTCCCCCCAACCCTACGGGCTGCAAATGCCACTCCTGCTTAAATATGGATATCCAAAGTGCTTCCTCTGTGTCCTTTTGCTTTGCAAAAATATACCTCATGGCTGAGCTAGATGGGCAAAACCAAGTCCCTTTCAGCAGGAGCTAATACTTTCCTTTATTCAGAGAAAATAACAGCACACCCTGCAAACACAGCACCATGTTCCAATGAGATGGTAACTTCTCCTGCCAGTTCAGGGCCAGGGAGTAGGAGAGTGGATGCCTGACTGGAAAAGATGTAAAGAAACAAACAACGTGTAAAGTACAAGTGTGCACACACACACGCCCAACAAACAAACAAAAAAAAAAGAAGAGAAAGAAATTAAATAAACCTGCTTTGGATACTTGCAACAACAGCCCTGCATGATTTGCCTCATGTTGTTAACACAGAGTCTCAGAGAAGGCTCATGCTGAACTACTTTTCCGTCATTTGCTTGTTTTGCCGACTTTTTTATTATGCCTTTCTGGAGATCGCTAACAGCTAAAAGGATTACAATTATGATGCAAAATATCATGCACTTTACCTAACCACTATACATATGTAGCTTTATATATCTTCACCCTCCTGTTATACATGGCCAATTAGTTACACCAGGCACTCCAGTACATCAGGAATGTTTCCTATGCAGTTTCATCCGCTAAATACCTTTGTGACAGTTTCTTGGCAAGAACTGCAGCAGAGAGGTTAACATATGTTAAGAATACATACAGCAGGCATTCCTAATCAGAATGCAAGTAAATAGGAAATATCGCAGCAGTCGCATTTCCCATGCTCAACATCCAAGCTAGATTGCTTCGGAAGTTCGAGTCAGATTTCAGCAGCAGAGCTTACCACTACAGAAAGGGTTCTCTGTCCATAAATTTATATTCAATAAGTTTGCTCGTTAGTGATTTTAACCCATAATCTACCACTTTAGTCTCCTATTCAGGAGACACTGGTAAAATTACAGGTTGGAAAAGGTAAAAATTAACTCTACTTAGAGCACAGGACTTAAATTAAAAATCCTTTTTAACACTAAGGTCTAGAATTGGACAAACCACAAAGGTATTCAGTTCTTCAAGGTGTATAAAAGAACAAGACATTTTCTTAGAAAATTACTTCTCTCGCTAGCACCACAAACAGCAAGATTCAAAGTTTTTCTCCTGTTCTTCTCTTTCCACATCAGAAAACACTTGAGTTGTCTTTCCCCACTGATGGGGCAGTAGCTCATAGGGGTCAGAGAGGGGGAAACGCTTACAAAAGTAAGGGTCAGAGGCTTCTCGAAAGAAAAGATTCTTCGTTCCCTGACAGCTTCCTGGAAGAAAGCAAGCTAGGGAAACGGTGTGGGGAAGGGAGCCCTCAGCCTCACATGCAGTCAATCAGAACCATCTGCTCATTCTTCTTATTCTAAACCTCTTGAAACTACTATAACCTTCCTCATAGTCTTGTACAGACAAACTCTTGACAGCCCCTTCTTTGCCAGCATTGTGCAAACTACTCTAACTCCTTCAAAATCCCCTTTTCTCGGCTGCCACAGCAACAGACCCTCTCTCCACAACTCCTTACCTGTCTCTCAAATCCCTGGGGATTCATTCATCATTGATTTATGCCTCTAACTCCAGTCAATGTTTGCTCTGTCCATCTATTCCACTTAAACCACAAACGTGAATTTTACGATCTAGGGGCAGTGAGCCTTAAGCAGGTTTGGGCTCTCAGGTTCAGTCTTTTAAGACTGGACTCTGCAGATGAGACCCAACATACTTTGTTCAGAAGATGACATCTTTAACTGATGATATTTAAACCAAAATGAAAATAAAAAAACAGAAATAATAAATATTTCAAGTCTGCTACAGTGCATTCTTAGAATACTTACGGGTGATAACTTGTGACCCAATAGTGCTAAATACTGCGTCACAAGAGAAAAATTAATTTATACTACCAGCACAGAGAGTGATGTCAGATGAAATTTTTATAAGCATCTGTCATGGTTTAACCCCAGCTGGCAACTAAGCACTACTGAGCCGCTCACTCACTCCTGCACCACTGATGGGATGGGGATGAGAACTCAAAAGTAAAACTTGCAGGTTGGGATAAAGAGAGTTTAATAGGACAAAGGAAAATAAAATAACGATAACAGAATACACAAAATTAACAATGCACAATACAATTTTTGACAGTGCACAGCCCGATGCCCAGCCCATCCCTGAGCAGCAGTCCCAGCCACCCATCCAACTCCCCCCAGTTTGGATACTGAGCATGTCATGGTAAGGAATATCCCTTCGTCCAGTTGGGTCAGCTGTCCTGGCTGTGTCCACTCCCAGCTTCTTGTACACCCCACACTGGCAGAGCATGTGAAGCTGAAAAGTCCTTGACTTTGTATAAGTACTGCTTAGCAACAACTAACATCAGTGTGTGATCAACAAAAAAGGTACCACCACCACCACTAAAAACCTTTAACAGAAAGATTATATAAAATTAGTGCTCCTTAATCTCCTTGGACTTTGGTTTTATCCTAGATTTCATACTGGAGGTGAAGTCCAGACAGAGCCAATTGATTTCTTGTTATTATTCAGGTAAGCATAGGAAAAAAAAAAAAAAAATAGATCTGTTCAGAAGGTTCTGGGACAGACTTGCATCTTCGTGGACCACTCTAGAAAACCTAGTGTCCTTTGCAAAAATATAAGGAAATGAGCAGAAAATTAATTATGACACCAAACTACTCAATGTTTTCCAAAAAATCCCTTCAACTCGATCCTCCCTTCTAAATTGCTGTTTGAGGCTACAGATGCATGTGTAATTTATGATGGCATAAACTTGCACCCATTACTATTAGGAATGCTGTCATTCACCCAATTACTCATCCCCAGCTTTACACTGCTGCAAGCGCTTGTGCAGCCACCCAGGGAACTGGACCAGAGCTAACCCAACACACTTTTGGGAAGAGGAGGGAGGGAGGGAGGGAGAGAGGGAGAGAGGGTGAGATGATTTTTGTACTGCTGTCATTCCCTGCACAGCCTCACACTCAAAGCCTGCTCACCCAACAGGCTCCCACATTGTGAGAATGGATAAGAGGGAGAGAAGTTGCTTTCTTCTCACAACACATTTGGTCAGATTTTGGGGGGGTTTGGGGATGTGGATAGTGCACCAGAGGTTGCAGAGATCTCAACACCACTAAAAGAACACCAGGATAAACACACATGTTGCTATATCAGAAGAGGTATCTGACTGACCTTGCTACATAAGAGCGAGTCTAGTTATAACTACAGATAACTTGACTTTTCGATGACCTCATTGTATTTTGTTATGCACTGGGTCATAGCACAGTAGCTCCCAAGTAGTCATTTCGTATCCAGCTCCATGAACCTCTCTCATCTTCCTTGCCTGGCTTCCTCCTTGCTACTCATTTCCAATCCATCCCTCCACTTCTCCAACATAGTTAATAATTTCTGTTTTCTCCCTCTTACTGGAAGGCATGTTTATTATAATTTTTTCTTTGTTCTTTCCCCAGTATCTATTAGTTTGCTTCACTGTCTATGTAAGTCCCTCTAGTACTAGTTTTCCCTTCCTTTAAGCTCTCTGCATGCATTTGATTGTTGCTCCCCACTCCTCCTCTCCAGCTCTTCTCTACAAACCTGGCTCGTGCTGCTTTTTTCACTAGCTACCACACAAGTGATCTGTGAAGAGAATGTTTTGTGGTATTTTCCTGGAAGTATTATATGATCTAAATTCAATAGAGGGCTGATGCCAAAAATGAAATAGTCCTACCAGACTGGACAAAATACACAACTGATAAATTCAGATTTAGATCAGATCCACTGCTTGATGAGAAGTATTACATTTATTTGATATTCAGTAAAATCTCCTTGGGAGATGTGATAAATGTAAAATATATCAGTATAAACAAAATGAAGAACAGTATTGTAATTTCACATTGCTGAATGGTCTGTTCACTGATAACTGTTTTCCTGTGGTAATAAATAGTATAATCTCTCCATAATTCTTAATTAATTCCACTAACTAATGTTAGAATAAAATGTGTAAAAATATCATTAACTATGTTTCTCTAAAAGGCAATTAGCAAATATAGCAAGTGGGTTTTGTACTTCAAAGCATGCTAAGCAGGCTGTTAACCACACACAACTCCACACCACCGCCTAGTAAGCACTATCGACTTCCCAGTTTTCTACACTATCTTGAAGCAGTACTAATTAATATGAGAGATCCATTAATAAGAAGTAAAGTAGCAAGAGCTACCACAACATAAGGGTGAGAGAAGCAAACCAGCACTGGGCTCATGACTCACCTTGATAGCATCACTGCGCACACACTGAACGGCATCACAACCCCAGCATTGCTCTGGGGATGCTCAGGGAACAGAGCGACACGGTTGCGATCTTTGCCCTCCTCCCCACCACTGACAGCTACTACGGGGAATTATCTCAACATTGGGCCACAACCCCACTCGGGAACCCCAGGTTGTTTGCTCCAGCTCCCGTGTGGATTCCTGAAACACAAGGCAGGATTCCCAGTCACAGCTCTTGACTTTACGAGTTGAGCAGAACTGTCACCCAAGTAGTTTTCAGATTTTTTTAAAAAAAAATTTTACTTTCCCCCTGCTGCAATATCCTGAGTTTTTTTAATCCATACAGACACACACGCTCTTGTTTCATAAGTCAGTCTTCCATCTCATACTAAAGGCAGAGTGCACCAGAGAAAAAACTGTGAAGTGAGAAGTAAAGACCGTGTACTGATCTTCTGTGTTCTTAAAGAACTAGGGCATCATCTTGCCTTTTCTATTCATACCACATTCAACATTTACAAGTCTTGGAAGAAAAATCTAATAGCTGTCTCCTAGGCACTTACTGTACATCATCATCTCTTTTTCCCGGTCAAGTTCACTCACTCAAGATTTACCAAATTTGTAAGGGCATTGTAAAGGCATTCAGAAATATCCTCTAGTACAAAATAGAGATACTTCAATCACAGTATGAAAAATTCAGATTTGTTGACCAGATCATCCAGTAGTCACCATCCTGTCTCATTCTAGTTCAGCAGACTATTAAAAAGACAACAGTGGTATTCAATTCATTTGCAGCCTAACTAGTTCCATGTACATTTTTCATTCCTCTTATTCTTCTTTTGTACTTGTTTCAGACTGGACTACATGCATCTCGTCTATGTGTGCATAAAGTAAACAGCTTACACACAAGCTTTGCTGTAGGCGTGCAGAGATTCTCATGGGGAACTAGTGCCGAGACATCTTGGAACATGGGACATTTCTCACGATAGACAGTGCCATTGAGTTTATAGTGAGAGGCCCTAGTATCCTCTACAGCACCTGCAATGCTATTCCCATATTCCTATTTTCTAACAAAATGTAATCTCCCATCAAAATCACTAGAGAATGAAATTCAGCATCACTTCAACTCACATTATATACCTGATTTGCTTCTTTCCCATGTTAGCAGATAAAGGGAGAAATCCTTATCATCCAAGACAGGCTTTTCAGAGAATACAGTTAAGAGGGTTCACTACCAGAGTATTTGTTGGAGAGAATTCTGAACTAGTCATGCAAACCAGCAATTAATTACTACAGCAATCTAATAAAATGCAGCTACTAAGCTTATTAAATTAGATAACAGGAGAAGAAACAGTATGTTGTGCATATCTGTTGAGTCAAAGTTAATTTCTAATGGAATACATATTTTGATAGTGAAATGTTAAGCTTTGTAGTCCCTTTGGGTTTACAGGAAGAAGTGTTTTTTTAACTAGAATAGCCGGGTTTCTTCCACCTACCTGCGTAAAACCAGCACAAGTTACACAGGAAGCTGTATTAACTTCTAGTATGATGTGTGGATTTACCCTACATTGACATCCAGATATGAGCAGTTTTAATGAATTTCAAGAAACATAACTCCCGATGACCAAAGGCTTCCTCTCCCTGGAGTCTAACTGAAGGAAAATGGCTGAACCTGGGTGTTGATTCATTTAGACAGGACAGCTGGCTTCATTACTCTAAACAGAAGCAACAGGGGGAGAGACAGAAGGGCCTCTCTCAAGAGCCACTAACTGTCTATGAGCCAGCACATGGAGCTTTGAAATGCAAGAACTTGTACTTGACTGAGACAAAGTTTGCTGTGGAGATTTTTCATACTAACTTTATCAGCAGATACATATGTACTGAGGATCTGGACTCCATTAGATTTGTTTTGTAAATAAATGTAAATAAAACTAGAACTCTAGAGGTTCTTTCAGTTGGACTCCTGGTTAATACTTCTTTGAAACTGCATCGACCTCAAGGTCTTCCACAGTCCTTTCTTAAAAAAGGAAAATACATTAGATTATTCTCCCAGATGGTGAGCCCAGCAACTCAGACACTAATCCCCCAAGCTCACATCAGCCCATTCACAACGCATGAAAGCACAGATCTTTTTTCACTCCTCAGAAAACAATCAAGCAAGTGGAAGAGCTAATACATGCTGGGGTTTGTTGGTTGGTTGGTTTGTTCAGGGTTTTGGTTTTTGTTTGTTGGTTTGGTTTTGTGTTTTGTTTTTGTTTGGTTGGTTTTTTGTGTGTTTTTTTTTTTTTTTTGTCAATCAAATTGTAAAACACTACAAGAGACATTTAAAGAGTGACAAAAAGTCATCTTCTTACACAACTAACAATTGGGCAGACAAAAAAATGAATTCTGAAATCACTACAAACTCCTATTGTTGTTAAAACACTGCTATAATGCATACCATAAGTAGTGTGAATCACATGGAATTTCTGTACACACACTGCTATAAAATTTGAAGCACAAATATTTCGCAAACTGTTTTTGCAGTAACTTTCCTGAAGTGTCTGATACACGGCAACAAAAGGTTAACCAGGCCTGCAAGGAGGCTCAAGGCATTAAGTACATTCTACAACTGACATAAGGACTAATAGCCAACCCATCAACAAGACTGTTACAGCAAACCACTTCTCATTTATAAGTGTGGTTTTGCTTCCTTTCCTCTCAGTGCCCTTTAGCAAGTTGGAAGCCAGACTGGTCTTTTTATTGCTCTGCGCTACAAAGAACAGTTACAGTTAACGTGAAGACACAAAGTGTGGCTCCTTACTGAACACTTGCTGTTATTGAGAAAGGAGATTTTGTCACACTACAGATCTCTAAATAGCTTTGCTAGAAAGAGAGATGTGAAGAGCTTTATACGTAAGCAAACGCAGCTTGTCAGAACTTACGTCTGCAAAAAGTAATAGATTGGAGAGACTCCAGTTCTCAACAGCTTGAATCCCATTCTTAAGTTTCACTGCTCTTCTATCATAGAGCAGGGCTCAGTCAAAAAATTAAACACTAGCTTACAGAATATCTTATTTAGCTACAGCAGGTTGTCTTCATTTCCTAAGAAATGTAGTAAGCCCTAAAACCAGAATCATATTGAGAAGGAGGCATGCATCACACATGTTCTAAATATAACTAAGAAATAGTGCTAAGGACAGTTAAAACCTCTTAATTGGATTTTTTTTTTATCTGCATAGAAAAAATATGGGTATTGGACTTTACTAATACAGGAACAAAACAATGTCATTTAGGCAGCTACAATCATCAAGGATGGTGCGCTTTTTTAAATCAGTAATTTCCATCTCCAGGTTTCCTGAATATGGAAAGAGCTGAAAACTTCTTAGTTTGTAGAAGTGTAGATACGAAGGCTGCTCTCAGCAACTTCATTAGTATTCACAAAAAGCAAGTGGAAAATGCTCATCATCTAAACTCACAGAGGAGACTTAAGTATATTAAATAATGTAAAGAAAGGGAGAAAGGAGTAGGCATCAAAAACAGTAAACACCACTACGACTAGTATTAACTTGCAACAGACCACAGTGAACATAATACTTTCAGGAGGTACAATATTAACAATATCTTGTGTCCTGGCAGCAGAAATACATATGTACGTTCACCAGTAAAGAAAAAAAAGCCAAGTTTTAGAGGAACTAAGGAGCCAAGAGGATATATTGATTATTACCCTCCAACAATTTTGTGATACTCTTCCAATGAAAACAATGCATTTTAAAAAAAGCCCTTACACTAAGCCTAGCATATGACTATATCTGCTGAGATTATAATATTTTATGGAAATTATTTAACTATTTTTTGCTTACATTCAAAGTAAACATGCTTGTTACCTTTCTGGCTATTTTAAGTAAAGCACATGTAAATCGAGAAGTTTGCCTTGACCTGTTGTTCATGTGGATTTTCATAATCACTTGCAAACTCAAGGTGGCCATTTTAGTCTGCAAATCGGGGCTGGTATTAGCTGCACTAGTTTCCAAAACAGGCCTGACTGCAAAATAATGAGTACTAGTGCTGTTACAGCATACATCATGCAAAACATTTCTTAATAAGAACAGCATGGCTGATGTAACTGTTGCAGTTATTTAAGTCATTAATTTCCCCAAGCATTTCACAAATCACAGACCTGTATTTACTGAGATCCTCCAAAGACACAACCTTGCAATGTTTTTAAGTAATTATTGTATAATCATTGGAAAAATAGTACTATCTACCTACATGAAAATTACACTTAAGCACCAGACCGACAGCACAGTGAAGTTAATTGTTTGCCATGATTCCAGTGGACCTTGTATAAAGGATATTACCATGTCTTTAGTGCACTGCATTAACATGGACAACTTGTGTTTCCCTAACATTCACATCTTGATCGCTATCATAACCTCCAAATATGCACACCAGTAATTACAGATCCTTGCTTTGAGAAATTAAATACCCCAATATTCAAATGTTTGTCAACTGTATGTCCTGATTATCTGCTAGACTCAAACTCTTGCTTTTCTTTTAGAGAGATCACATTTTCAACATACAGGACATTCAGTCCTATCTTGAAAACTCACCCCAGACTGGAAACATGACATTGCTGCAGACACTTGCATAGAACCTCTGTTCTTCAGGAAACTGCAAAACAACACTGTTTTCATGAAGATTTTTCTCTTCCTGCTTTAGTTTCAACTTTTATTACACAGAAAACTTGTTTTAAAAATTCAGAATAAAGATGTCAGCTAGAAGATATTCCAGCAGGCAGCAAGTTACAGGGTTTCTGAGTCCACACTGCAAAATGGAAAACATTCTCATTCGGAACAGTTTGTACTTTACAAACATTTAGCAGCCTCTACAGACGAATACAAATAAGGACAATGCAATGTATATGCAGAAATTGTGTTTTCTGCTTCCTTCTTATTCAAATAGATATCTCTGGTTTTGTGCTCATCATTGAATAATTTTCACAACACAAAGCCTTCGCTCCCTCACTTTCTATGAGGCAGTCTTTTTTAAGCAGCACTTTCCTTCACAGCTGTGCTTTTTGTTTTGTTTTCAAGGCGAGACAGCAGTGAAGTCACTGCAGGAAAAAACAAACAAACACACAATTCAGTCAAGTTACCAGTGACTAATACAAAAAATAAAGTCATATGGATAAAGGATTTTACCAGCATAAAAACAAACAGTTTGGTGTTTGCTGGCAATTTAACACCTTCACTCTGAAACATCTCCCGATGTAAAAATACAGCAATAATGTCAACAACAAGAAAGATAAAAGTAGCATAAAACCCAAAATGTAATCTAGGATATTATGCTGCAATTGCATTAAAAATGCCATGTGTTCAAGCTGACACTAGGTATCTATGAGGAAATCCCCTATAGAGCAACAAGCTGCCAAGGAACTGACATGCGCTCAGGACCTTCGACAGCAGAAGCTGGATCTGGTTTCGTGCAATGAAGTTTAAGGACACAGGTACTTCTCCTGTGACAGCAGCGCTTTGACAAGTTGCTGTCACTCCCACTAAGGCTGTTTGTTCACTCTCACCGATAATTTTATGTGTCTATAAAAGCCACAATTGAGGTCACCTTGTAAATGTGATCGACAGAATAACAGGCTAAAGAAACCATCCAAAAGGAAAGCAAATAGCTGGACTTCCACCTTATCCCTGCCGGCTCAGCCTTACACACCCAATGTGGCTGTGTCACCAAACAGGAGACACCTGCGCTTGAAAAAAAGATCCAGTTCTTCAGAAAACAGCAAACGAGAAATGGAGTGGAACTCTTCACATGTTGTTTGGAAGACTGGAATTAAAGGAAAAGAAACAGAAAACAGAGTATGGATTTAAGTAAGACAAAGAATTATTACATTATTTGGAACAAAGCACATAGTGGACTGTGTGGTTGAATGTAACAACAGTAACATTTTGTTGCAGCGTATAAGGGAAAACACCCGAAGAATGTGTTACATCTCTTGAGATATTGACAGCACAAACTTGATTGTCTAGTGACGATGCTGCAAGGTTTGCTAATGAAGTATTACCATCAGCAGCAGCACAAATCAAAACCAGCAAACATATAGCAGTAGCCATTGTTTTGAAGAGTAAAACAAGTTTGATCTATTCTGTCTGAACCTTTTCGGTGCACTTCAGTCCCATCAAGACCAGGTGACATACTCTGATTTTTTTTTCAGTTTCTCAGGTTTTAAATTTCATTGTCTGGTTATGAACTCTTGAAGTTTTAGTCAAAATAAAGAAGGGAGAAAGCAGGCAAGAAATATACAGCACACCTTCTCATTAAAAAAATGAATGAAATTGGATGCAACCTGAATTTTTAGAAGCAGTAGGACAGACAGCTTCAGGGAAAGCTTGAAAAAGACTAATAGGTTTTTCTTCAGAAAGAAAAAAAAATGGTTAAGACTTAAAAATATAAGAATCCATGAACAATTATTAAATAATAAAATAAAAATTGTTCACTCATTTGGGTAACAGACAACATGCAAAGTACTTGGAAGACTTGACTAGAATCACAACTTTTAATTTTGAGCACCAGTCAGAGCCCAGCAGGAGTCAGCAAGCAGCAGGAACTGCTACCAGTTATGGTGGTTTGTATAATATGCTACTGACATGTTGATCTGAAGGCAAAACTCAAGGACAAAAGGTGCTCAAGACAGAATTTCTTCTCGTTCTTAGAACTGGGTCCTCCAGCAAATGAGATGGTGTGGGCCTTGGTGGGACACTTGGAAGAAGAAGATTACTAGTGGGTGAAAGAAACCTCTAAGAGAAAGGTCAGACTAAACAATCTAAAACAACAGGTAAGAGTAAGAGCTGAAATTTCATCCACACTTAGTGCATGAGATTCCGCACAAATAAAGGGAATGCGGGGAATGTTCTTACCTGCTCACTAACAAGGTATTCCAACAGTAAAATTATTCTGCAGTTATCCCCCAGAAGAGAAATATCTTCTCAGTGCCTATATTTTTTGAGTCAATATTGATTGTTTTAGTGTTGCCAGAGTCAGAGGTGAAAGAAAAAAGTGCCTCAGAGGCGAAGCTTCTCAAATGGAAGAGTTCAGTTATTTAATGATCATGTCATTGATCTGGCTCAAATAAGGCAGTGACTCCAAAAGCATGGGGACTCTGCCAAACTAGACTTAGGGACCGGGCACTGCACCTTATTGCTATAACTTCAATAGAGAAAAATTTCCACTTGCTATTTTTGTACATGGCCAAGGGAGAGGGGAGAGGCTGGAAATGAGCCTGTCTGTCCCAGATAGCAGAAGTCAAACAGCAAGCCAGGGCTGCTGAGTATTCCAGCTTCACAGGATCATTCAAAGGAAAAAAAAGCACATGGGTTAGAAACAAAAACAAATCCATATGCTGCCTAAGGGAGGAGTGCTAGTCAAACATACAGCAACACCTTAAGATCTTTTCCTCTCCTCAAAGCCCAAAACTTGCCCAACCAGGAAACACTGCCAAGATCTGGATTGTTCTTATGATTATTTTTTAAAAATTAAGGTTTTGGGAAGCCTCTAAAAAGTAAAAACTACGTTTCAAATTTTCTAAGGTTTTTAATGTTTCCACTGTTGACAAAGGAGAGTACTTTCACATTTCAGGGCTCCACACTGAACACACACTCTCAAGAGTGCCAGAGAAGAGAAGCTGCTCTACACTGCTCCCCGAGCAGGGTGTGTTTCAGCATTAGTTCACAGACAAAGAATGGTCTGCAGGTTCTGTTGATGGTAAGAACAGAGAATAGGGAACCTGCCTCAGACATTCAGGAAACAAATAGAGGGTGTTTCAAGATGGACCAAATTTCAAAGCAGCATATTTCACCATGGCAACATGCTACAATTACACAAAAATTTACCAACAGCTGGAAACTCTATGCCCCATACTTTCAAGTGGTAGTAATTTAATTCATGGGAAGTTTGTGGTTGCAGAGATACATATACATTTAAATTTGATACTTATTAAAGCATAATTCAAGATAATTCATTACCTATTACTTGAGGCCCATATCCATCACCTCCAGATCAGTCAGCATGTTAACTGCTCTTAGGTGTCATGAGAAATCAAATTAAAGACTTGGTGAGACGTTTTCTGTACATATTCACATTTGATGGATGTCCTTGTTAAGAGAGGCACCTGGAGCCTCTCCCACAAGTTTAGGGACACAGGAAGGGGAAACAACAGAAACAGTAGGAAAATCTATTTGTGAACACCCCTCATTTGAGCATCACTCCCAAGTGCTCTCTCCAGCAATGCAGCGTCACCTTGGTACTGACCAAAACCCCTGACAGGCACCAAGGGAACTCCACCTTGAGTAGGAAAGGAGCGGTAAGTCAGCTGTTTTGCCTCTTTCATCCTGACTACCAAACAGCTGTCTGAAATGTCATTTTCATGATTTTTCTCTTCTGATATTTGGATTTGAGGAGAATTATTTATTTTCAGGTTTCAGTAACCAGGAAACATGCAGCTGAACCTGCAGGCCAGAAGCGAACAGCGCAATCAATTTCTATGCTACTAACCTTTTATGGAGTTTCTATATCCCTCATTTTCTTACTTTTCTATCACTCAATGGAATCATTTTGATGCACAAAGGATTATAGTTTCATAACGCACAAAAGCTGATTAGGAGACATGTCATTTTGTAAGCTACTGTGTCCCAGAAAAAGCAACTGTAATATCTCACAAACCAAATTCTTTAACTTCTGTCTCTGAATTTCCCTTAAGATAAGCATAATTGGCTATATTTACTATGCTGATTTCCCACATACATCAAGTCCTGTAATGTACTCTACTACTGCATTTTCACCAATGTTGGAACAAGATTTCATTTTCTATTTAAAGAACATGTCTACTCAAAAGAGAAATCATATTATAATAGCAATTTTCTATTCAAAAAGTCTTCTGGAATAAGCTTATTTAATGGACAACAGTGCAGTTCCACTGTGCTTTCCTGCTTCACATACTGCAGAATTAACATACCCAGGAACACAACCTGAATTTCCTGATCAAACGCTTTATTCTTTAAGTTCCAGTCATTTGCTAAAGTCAGAGCCCAAAAAGGGAGCTTCCATGGGGGGCTACCAGGATCACATCTGCAAAGAGGGTCTAATTCCCTCTGTTTCCTTTACTGGTGGTGACACTGAGGGAAATGAGGTTTCAGCTTTATTTGCAGATTTTAGTTTTTAGACTCATGTCAGAGGATAGGCAATAAAAAAAAACCAACCACCACCTTTTTTAAAATAAGTATCTTTGTTGAGCTTTTAGGGGACAGAAATGCAAAATAACCCCATATTATGTCACTTTTATGTTTTAAAAAATTATTTAAAAAATACTTCTACCCCGTTAAGACTTGTTTTTCTCTTTTTTTTTTTTTTTTTTTTAATACATTGGCTTCAATAATTAGTATGCAAAATCAGCATTTGGAGAAGGAGAGAAACAAACACCCCCTCACAAAAAAAGAGGTACTATAGAGTTCCTTTGAGCATATTTTAACAAGCCAAAAAAATAAAAGACCTAAAACAGCAGGAAGAGACACAAGATGCTGTTAACAGCCTTTCTAAATTTTGCAAGTCTGGCCTTTCTTTATTTAGTATTATTTCCTATTAGCCAGCAAAAGTTGTCATTTCTCAAGATGCAAAAAAGCTGCTCTTAATGCTAGGTAAATACTTGTTCACTTGCCCTGTGACAGCACCTTCAAAAATAAAAATAGTAGAAGTGCCCAAAAAGGTCATAAAAAGTGGAACAATACAAGCCAGTTTCAGGTTTCACTGCTGTGTACAAATATGCAATATCAGATGTTTGGACGAAAAGTATTTGAGAAAAAACCACATACCATGTCTAAGATCTTAATGTGTCTTTACTGAAAAAGAAACAGCCCTGTTTAAGAGTGTCTGACTGCCTTAACAGAAGCAGGAAATATGTGCCAAGTACACAGGCACTTTCCACAGATATATGTCAAGGGACTGAAGCGGCAGAACCAGAACACTTCAAAATCATGTGGCATACTGCACAGGGTTCACACCCACAAGAATACTATATTTGACCATGATTTAGGCAAACCAGTCTAGAATTCTTGACATATTATTTTTTTTCCCCTTTCCAAAGAAAATTTCTAGATTAAAAACCCCACACTGTATGTTATAAAAACCCCAGAGAGCATTCCTGTGTCTGTTATTTATGGCAGTTCCTACCAAGTTGTAGGTCTACGCCTCTGAGCAGAAAAACAAACAGCACCATTAAAAGATGCAAGGACTCAGTAAGGTTTACATGTTTCTTGACTGGAAGGGAGCAATCCGGCCAGAAGCTTTTCTGTGCTAATTGATATATAATACAAAACCACACATTCACAGTACCACTAGAGGAAGACTTCTAAAAAATAACTACTTTATACTACAGGTCAAAATTATAAGGTGATTTCCCTGTTGCAGGAAGTATTCGTTATAGATCAGTAATACAAAACTGGAAGATTTGTTTTCAACACAACTGTTCATTATCACAATAAGTCTTTCAATATATCTTTTCTGAATAAAAAAGGATCAATGTCTGCAGAAATAACAAGACTAAATTTAGAAGAAATAACTGAGTACAAGGTGACGTATTAACTCTAGCAACTAATTTAATCATTGTTTTAATTAAGACTGATTCTGCTATTTTGGACAGGAAATACTAATCAAAACCTGAAGCACCCAGAAGAAATAACACCTCAAACTCTGATCTTCCTACTATGTCATAAATTTTACAAGAACACATGAACACATACTACATGTTTAAATCAAGTTATACCCGCAGAGTCTGAAGAAACATGACCCTAGTGAAGAAGTGCAAAAGCTCGGATATTTGAAGACAAAAATATGCTGAACAAAAGAACAGCTGAAACAAGCCTGTTTTGTACACAAAAAAAAGTACTTCACTGCATAAGGGCCTGGGAGTGAACTTCTACATACTTTATTTCTGCATATGTACTGAAAACAGGCACAAAAAATAAAACCATTACCTTCCAGTTCCACTCGCAGCTGATTCAGAATATATTAATTTTATATGCACTGTTGCAGGGTTTTTCTACTAGGGTACAGTCAAATTATTCTGTAGAAGTTTAGTGATTTTTATGCCAACACAAAAGTGAAACAACAATGCACAAAGAGCTCTAATTAGTACTAATGAACAAAAAATCTCAACAGGTTGAGGCTCTTTTCATAGTAAATTCAAGCTTAAAAAATATTTGGACTCTTATAAATTAAAAGGATCTCACAAACAGTAGAAATGCTGCAGACAGGTCAGTTCTGCAAAGCAGTTACTCTAAGGAGAAGTGCATTTATAGAAGCGACTGTGTCTGAACACTTCAGAACATAGTTAACTCTTGTCAAGTCCCTACATTCATCAAAAGATGTTGCAACAATTTCCAGGTGCATATACAAAAAAAATAAATTCTTAATGTTCAAGTTATAGAAAGTGATAAATAGGAACGCTACAGTAACAGAGAAGAAACCATCATACAATTTTCCCATCTGCACAGGTGCCAACTTCAAGACAAATCCTTTTCCTCTCTAAAAAAAAAAGAGCAAAGTTCTAGGGCTAGTGAATGAATCAGCTGACACCCACATACTGCAGTATTGGGATGGAGAGAAAGCTGCTCTTTATCTTAAACGGAGAAGGAAGATGCAATCTAGTCGGGTATCTTGACAGAGGCTGTACCTCCCTTCAGGTTTCATTAGCCTCTGAACCTGAGCTCACATCTCCAGCCTCCATCCACAGTACAAGTCAGAAGTACAGAAGCAAGAGGTAAGCGAGCACCTCCAGAACACATTACAGTTCGTGTATGTAATTCCCCGGCGGCACAAGGTGGGGATGACAAAGAAATAACCTCTACGAACCCTGAATGCACAACATGATTTGGGACTTAAGGAATCCCACACAACTGTTTACCAGATTTAGTATGCTGAGAAACTTTGATATTCGTGCTGCTACTTCTCACAGTCAGACTTGATTTCTGAATACCCGGTGGTAGGAAGCCGCACAGCCAAACACCTCTAGCGTTAAGCCACCAGGGACTCACACCACAGTAGCATTTCTAGCAGACACACAAGTACATACCTGCATAGAATTTATTTCCACTATGATATTATTAGATGTGTTCTCTTCAACTTACATAACTAGAAATCCAAATACACAATTGGCAGCCAAATCAGCAATGTGAAAGCCTGCTTTATTCCTTCAACATTTATACATTCACATAAAATTATGGAAGCAGATCTCAGTACCCATCTAGAACAAGTTCCTACAAATTCTGGGCAACAGAGAAGATGCTTTGCCACTAGCTTTTCCTGACAGGACAAAATACAGTACTGTAAATTGTTACTCTGAACTAAGGGCCACTGAACCTAGCAAACTTGTTTCTGGCATGAGTCAGTGCATCTTCCTTTGGGAAACATCCTAAAGCAACATCCGCAATGAGGTTCCTTTTCAAGTAGCATCTACCATCAGAAACCAGGGCTTGTCCCTGATACCTCCCTGTCCGTAATTTTACTCAAGAATTTGTTCCTCTTCCTTCTCAGCATAACTCTTTTCTCACCGACCAAAGCAGGCAAAGGTTTCAAATTCCTCCAGCATACCTTGTTCCTGAAAAACAGCATCCTCAAACTAACCTCACTCTTTTGTCACTACCTAAAGAACTTACTCCTCTAAGAACACACTCCCATGAAGTTTCTTAGGAAAAATTTAATCTTTCCACCAGTTTGTGTGACATCTAGGTAGAACTGTTAAGCCTAATTGAGTTTACTATACTCCCATTAAGCCTTTCTCTGCCAGCACAAAGTGTATGCAGCATGTGTCACACCAGTTGCTTCTTGCAGCTGTAGTTCCCAAACAGTTAGGAACTAATTCTCCTGTTACTGCCTTGTAGAAAACAAATAGTCTAATTCCCATTTGTTTTATACTAAGAAATTCAGACACTGAAGGGAAAAAGAACTGTTCCAAGTTACGCTGTGTATCAACAGCAGCAGATGCAACTCCAGTGCTCTGATGCCCTAGTTCTATTCTATGAATGTTATAGTATGTGCTAAATAGCTCTTGGACACTAGACACAGAATGCTTCTCACCAGCCCTGGCCAGAAAGGTTTTGCTTCTTTTTTGTATTCAAATTAAACTAAGAAATTCTTAAATTGCTCTCTAGAGCCTTACTCAGAATTTAGTGACTAACATTATTTTCCTCCTGAGGTTCCCCCTTCCATTTTACCAAGAATTAATCCATTCTACTTCATTGCTCAGACAGTGATAGCGATTCACCTACTAAATAAAATCTCACTGCATTTCCCGTTATTTTTTCTTTTCCTAGTCCAGATGCCTTACTCTTTCTCCTGTCTTCTTTAGGTCATACATGTACACCCATGAAAAGTGACACTTTTAATTCTAGTGAAGAAGCATATCATGCACTCTGAAGGTGAAAAGCAACAAGTATATTTTAGGTCTTTAAGCTCACGAATTTTCAAGCTGTCACACTTTTACCCTTCCATTGATGAACACATAAAAAAATCAGTAACAAAAGCACTTACTGGTAATGTCTGAAATGAAGGGGAGCAGCTAATAGATGGTATCATCAATCACAAAGCCAGTAACCAGAGGAATTAAATTTAGTTTTATTTAATTAAATTTACTTTAATTCTAAAACTAAAGTTCCTAACTTAACATAGAAAACTTCATTTTCTCATGCTGTCATGGTCCATTCGGCTATGGTCTCTAGACAGTGATCACAGGACAAAAATCACAAGGTCACACAAGGAACTTTCACAAGCCTTCTGCAACATCACTGGTCCCTGTTCTTCCCTGTATCTTACCTATTCTGATGCAGGGGGGCAGTGTGTCCCCTGCACACCAGGGAAATCCCTACTGGTATAAAGGGAGCCATTTCAATGATACTGCCTGGAGATAACACATCTGCTATTTGCAAATTAAATCAGGGGATTCTGTAAGGACACAAATATTTTGTTTCTATTAATACTTTACAGATTGTCCTCCCCAGCTCACAGCTGATTAGCCATTTAAGACATTGTTTTTACCAGCTCAGTACACGTCTGTCTCCAGTGCAGAGCTCATCAGGATTTCTCTGTCTTCTTCAGCATACTCTTCATAAGTGAGACCACTTAAAGCACAATCATTTAACTATATTTTCTCAACAATATTTATTGACATTTATTTTCAATGGCCTTTCAAAAAAAACAGACTTCTAAAAGCCTGGAAGATCATTAGGATTCACCCCCAAATGGAAAAACAGGAGTCTGGGTGACAGGCATCGAGGCAGAAGAAAACTGGTTACAAAATGTCATTTCCAAACAAAGCTGGGAAAGTTTGTGTCCCCAATACTTACAAGGCTAATTTGTCAAAAAAAATTATCACTCAAACACAAAGTAAAAAATCCCACACTCTCTCCCTGTTATTTCCACTAGTCTTATTCTTCTGTTTCCTTGAGTTGCTGTTACTCACTCTTCCTCCTTCCTATACTGGTCTTGTGATTGACTTTTAAGAATGCTTTTTCTGTTTCTCTGAAATGACATTCATTCTCCCTCCCTCTGTATATTTACCAGAAACAGTTCTTTTACTCATTGTGCTTTTATTTGTTACCTATTTTCTTTTTCAGTAGTCCATTTTCTTAATTACCTTTTTAAGTATCTGTATAACATTGCAGGGAACTCTCTGAAGTGCAGTCTGAAAACACAATAGGAATCCCTCGACGAAGATCATCACGAAAACATGCATTACCGCCACTTAATTTTCAACTACACTATGTCACACTTGCCCAGTCTCCACACCAGTCATCATTTTGCTGCTGATTCAGTTGACTGATGGTCCCACAGAACAGAATCTCAGACAATAGTGCAGAAAGTTGTATGACTAATACCACTGACCACTTTAATCTCCTTGTCTTTTTCCCTGTTCCATCTTTGTTGCAGCCTGGTGGCATAATAGTTATTGACAGAGAAATCTGCTAACCATGTCTCTTAACTGATACTGAGTGAGAAGAGTAGGTTGCAAAACATCCCAACTTTATAAATTTTCTGTCTTAAAGGTTACAGTGTCCCTTTCCACAGGAAAGGCTGCATGAAATCAAATAAACTTAAAGTCAATATTTGTTTGAGACTATATATAGACAAACTGTATTTAAGTGAAATAACTTGTTTTACTGTATGTTCTTTCTTGGTAACTAAGATAAATTCTTACCATATTATTTACAGGGAAAACAGCAGCTTCTTCTATGTCATCATGACTTAGTTTATAACAATTATCTACTGACTATATACAATTACAACATTTTCACCTTTTCACATGCTTTCCTGACCAGATTCTCCAAAAAGCTGATTTCCAGCAGATGGTGAAACAGGGAACAGAAAACACTTGGCAGGTACAAACAGTGTTCTTCCTAAAGTTTTACCATCTATTTCAGATACCTTTTCAGCACTGTCAGATTTCTTGGTGAAGTCCTACAAGTTATGGAAAAAGGCCTCAGTTATAGGAAGAAGTTCAGGCCTTCTGCCCCTTGTACATTTACACAGAATCATTCAGGTACAAACAGGAACCACTAACACAAGAGGAAATTACCTCCCTTGCAAACACTTTCAAACTGTCCAAGAGTGAAAATAGTACAAGAGACATAAAGGTCAAGGACAAGAAAGTAATTACCTTTTTTAGAAGCTTAGGACTCAAATCACAAATATCAGCCAAACATCTTGACTTCTTTTACTTTAAAGACAGAATCATTAATCTTTTGTTAAGATATAAAAGCAGTGAAGAGCCTAAAGATCAGCCAATAAAAATCTCAGCAATTAACAATAAATTAAACTAAGTCAAGAGGTCTGATGAATTGTGAAGACTCTGACCATCTGTAGCTCAGTTTTACACCCAGAGTTGTAAGCGAACCTTCTAGAAGAACAGAATAGTTTCAGTCGCTTACTGTGTGAAGTACTATAAAAAACTACTTTTGTCAAGTGGTTGGCAAACTGCTGATGTGCGGAAAGGCTGCATCTCACACAGTAATGACTCCACCTTGTTCTTAGCTGATTTTGTAGATATTCCAGGCTAATCTCTTCCTTGAAAAGCCAGGACAGTTTTATAGTTAGCTAAAGATAAGGAGAAGCAGTCTCCAAACTGCTAATACTGTCTCAAACTGCTAATGCAGTCTCAAAACTCCTAATAGGGATAGAAAAGCACTGCAGAGGAGAAAGAGAAAGAAATGTGTTTAGGGAGGCAAAGTAACATGTGAAATAGTAAACAAAGAAGCAGACAGAAGGTATAAACAGATGAGAATGAGTCTTTCTGAAAAAGTGTCACTTTTCTAAGATGCTGTTTGCAAGCTGCAGTACAACTCAAAGAATGAGACAGAAACTCTCTCTTCTCTACTTTAGCACAATCTGTGTTCCCAGGACTCTGACATTTCTTTCTACAGACAACTGTGCCACATTGTTTTCTTTGGGTCAAATGACTGAGGATATGCTCTAACACACACTCAAAACCACTTTGGTTTGCTGATTGAGGATAGATGTTTTCCATTAACTCTGAAGAACCCACTGCATATATATCAATAAACAAATGAAAACACAAAAACATCAACAAATGAAACAGTTTGTTTTCCATTCAGAGTTTTCTACATTGCAACACCCTAATGCTTGCCTCCTAGAAGTCTAACACCTGAGCTCAAAATGCCCTCACTTTTCTTCTAAAGCATTCCTTTATCCTATGTCACCTTGCTCCTTTGACTTATTGATAAATTTATGTTCTCTTTCTCTTTCATAAAACAACTTAATGGTATGTGATGTATTACAGATGATATTTTTAAACGCATCTATAGTTAAATTACTGAGCAGTCATGAGTAAGTATCGTCCTTTCAGTGCTTAGAGTACCAAGTGTTTATAGTGCATAAAGACTTTTACTCAACCATTTCAAAACATTTTACAGGCATTAACGTAGCAAAGCCAAAAGACAGGACTGTAAGTAAACTGAAGTACATGGATGACTTTGTTACAATTTCATCAAAAGCAGCAGCAGCAAAAATGAGGTTAAAATCCAGGCACCTCGAGTCCACTCCATCCAGCATCACACTGTGAAGCAGTTTGTATGGACAACATATAATACAATGATGTATTTGTTTCAACAGAACAAATTGTCTCTGACGATCAAAGGTATTAGCATCATATTACTACTCTGCTACAGTTCATCTTGATTCAGGATGTTAAATGTTTTGAGTTTGGAGTGTATAAACAACCTTTGTTAAAAATATATCTTTCCAGGAAAAAAAGGGTTGAAGTACTTAAAACGCTAGTGCATTGTACAGTATTTTCCATTATAATGTTGACAGGGATGATTTGCATAGAGTTCATCTCTTGTCTTCAAACGGTGTTCTTTGACTATCATTTGACAGAATGATAATAAAGATTATGAAAAGTGTGCTAAGGAAATACAAAATTAAGTAGGATCAAATGGAACTGTTACAATCTGAGTTTCTCATTTTAGTCAGTTACAGAAAGAAGAAAAACCAAACAAACAAACCCCCAAAAAAGCCAAAGGAAAACAAACAAAACCACAACATCACAGATTTAGAAAGCAGCTTTTGTCTGTGCTGGTGATGCCTGTTTCCATATGCTTTAACACTGGCATAGCCTGAAACTGGTTTTCAGATAAGTTGTAATACTGTTACAAAAGGAAACGCTATGGATAACAGATAAAAACTGAGAAAGAAAATGACACAAGAGAGGAGGATCTTTCTTCAGCCAAATTAGGTCAAAATTCTAATGTTTCTACCTTTATTTCCACCTCTCAGGATTGTATTATGTCCCCATTTACCAGCAACAAAACCAACATATCCTTGCATAATATCAATAAACCTTTTAGTCTGAACTGATACAGTCAGTCTGTCACCTGCTAACATTTATTACATACAGCTGCAATATTTTATGAGGTTTTGTGGTTTTCCAGTAACTGCATTACTAATTGGGACAGGTCCCTGCAAGGCTCCCTTATTAAAACATGTATGTAGATGCCATACAAGAGAAAGTAATTAAAACACAGAATTTCTTCTTGTCTTTTTGCTTTGAGCATCAATCTTAAGGCTGATTAATAAGAGTTGGCTTCATTGATTTGTGTTCTGAGAGCACTCAGAAGAAATTGAAGACTTGGATGGTATTCACACAAAGTTACATTTGCAAGAGCTGCTGTTTTCTCTGTCACGGAATGTTTGCCAAAAGGACAATTATTTCTTTATAAGCTGTTTTCAAGTCACCAGCTATGAGTTACAAAAAATCTTTTTCAACATCTGTCTTGCAGTGTAAAGATGTTTACAGCATAGGACAAACAAAGGTGCAGGAGAATACAACTGCAACTAACCACAAACAAGGGGCCTGCTGCCCACAGCAGCCTCCTTTGCCGTGGTGATACACTTTGTAAATCACATCTACTGAATATCAGGATACTAGAATTAGATGTTATTACCATTACAGCATCTAAAACTAAACCTACAATGGCTCTTTGCATTGTACATGACTTTTTTTTTTTGTATATTCTGTTATTATTTTCTTTGGTTTTTGTCCCATTAAACTGTTCTTACCTCAACCCATTCCACTTTCTGATTCTTTCCCCCATCCCACTTCCTAGGGAAAGGGGCAAGTAGGCTGCATGGTCCTAGTTGGCAGCTGGGGTTAAACCACAACTGCTGTCAGTTTTGATAGTTACTATTCTATAATTACAAATTATACCATATATTAGTTATCATATTAACTGTAAATATTTATAATTATACTAACTGCTCAGAAAACCCAATGGAGAGTATTTGCCTGTTCTCCCAGTAAGTGAACTACATTAAATTTGTTCAGCAAGCAGGTTGAAGCTAAAGATAACCAAAACTAGAGATACTAATTTACTGAGAATACTATTTCTATAATATTATTTATATTCGTAAAAGCTGAGGGTATTTGGTCCAGATGTAATCTGTACTTGGATATGGGCTGAAGCAATCACAGAGCCATTAGCTGCTGCACTGAGATTCAGGAAGACTAGTCAGCTTGGCTTCTGTTCCCAGAAAAGTACTGGAACAAATAATATAATATACTATTATATAAATAATATAATACACTGTTATATGAACACACACAAAAAAGAATAGTAACTGTCAACACAAGTCAATCTTAATTCCTTTTCTGATAGGGAAAGAGACCTGAAAGATAGGAACAACGTGGTAAATACTGCATCTCATCTTCACAATACTTTCAGCACTGTTTCTTATAAGTGATTTTGGGAAACATGGACTAAAAAAGAAATTATGAAAATATATGTGCCAAGCTGGCTGGACATCTGCATCAAATGATAGTAACTTATACCAAAATTTACCAACTAAGGTTGTTCATGTGTTGGTCTTGGATCTGCTACAACTTCACATTATCACAAAAGATGAGAATGATAGTATAGAGAATATTACTATTTAGGCAAATAATATCTAGTTGTAAACATACTGGACAACACTGGTAAAATTCAAAATGATTGTGGAAATGAGGCATACCATTCAAAAAGATAATAGTTCAGTAGCAGTAAGTAAAAGCACCACTGGTACCTCTCAGCTGAAGAAGTATGTCTTAGTTTGAGAATAACATCTTAAGATAATATGAGTGATGAGGAAAGCAATGAAGAAAACATCACCTACATCAAAAGAGTTAATTTTTTTTTGAAGTTTGTAGAAAATAAGATTAAGTGGAAGCATAAACACAGTCTTTATATAAAATCCTACCACAACAAGAGTCATGAACTGTTTCCTGTAATCACGGTGGGCAGGACAAGAAGGAACAAGCCTGGATTGCAATATTACAGTAAGGACTGCGAAGCATTGGAAGTGAATTCCTGAGAAACATGGATCCTCCAAGAACAGGGTTGAAAAAAACTGGCAAGAACAGGACTGCTGAAGTTCACACCACCTGGAGCAGTAGAGAGACTTCAGTGGCCCTTTCCTACCCCACATTTCTATGAAAAGATCATGCTGAAGTAAGGAAATTGATCCTAACAAGTCTTCCCTCTTTGTGTGCACATACGCAGGCACATCGCAAGAAGAGCCAGAGGCCACGGATGCATTTGCAAAGAGCAAGTTTTATTTTAGTTACCTCTCTACTGGGGGATCTCCGAAGCCACACCTGAGCTCCCAGGCAGAGGTGACACCAGTGGGGACACAGGCGCTGGTCAGTTCAGCCCTGCTGGAAAATCGCTGGGCCTGCTGAGCTCACCTGTATTTCAAGGCTTCAGGCAGGCGCAGCCTCCCGCTCTTTCTCACAACAAAGCAGGAATCTCAGACACAGTGATAAGGTGCCCAGAGTTTCTCCCAGGCCTGTGTTATCTAACACAGAGGTTCTACTCATCAAGCACACAAGGCCAGTAAGACAATTAGTGTGATGTGTGTGCTTTTTCTACAGACAGGTGCAAGTCACTTGAGCGTATTTACATTTAACTAACCTCCTCGCCAAATCTTGCGCTATATCCCCATACACTCTTGTTCCTTATTCCCTGATCCCTCTCCCAATTGTCCTTTGGTTCCTTCTGGTTACCAATAGACATAAGGAGGAAAAAAAAAAAAAACAACACACAACATATATTCAGAAATATATGTCCATAAAACAGTAAGAGGCAGAGAGAAGGGGGACCAGCTGCCATTGGCTTCAAGTACATGATATTCAGAGATCTAAGGAGAGAGATAAGGACAGAGAACAGCCTGTTGCAGAAGCTGCGAAGTAGCAGCAGAAGGGCAAGTCCACCCTCAGAATTCTCTTCTGGATCATGACCACCTTGGATGCTGTTTGTATCTGTTAGGAGTGCCTAGAAGTAAGTTTAGACTTGTACTGCTTGCTTAGGTTAGTCATACGTTACAAAAGATGGTTTCTGTAAGAGTCTCACCCACCAACAGTTACCAAACCCTGATCATTGTTCCAGCAACCACTCTGCCTCCCAGCAGCTCCACTGGAAAGGGAAGAAGGATTAAAGTGGCAGATCTGTGGCACTTTTGTAATTTGCGAACCATGTTTCAAAATCTATTCATTTGTTTCCCATCATTGTCATGCCAAAATCTCACCTGGACAGATAAGACAATTCAACAGGCTGAATGTTACCATTAACCTCTCTCCCTACTAATGTCACAGAAAGTCTAACTTGCTTTTAACAGGAGAAAAGTTAGGCCAATAGCAGGTACTTTGCAAAAGTGTAGTTACAGAAAGACCAAAAAAACCCTAACAGCTAACAGAAATTTTGTGGGGTATGTAGCAAACATCTTATAGTAGTGAATTTTAGTTCTTTATTCACTAATTGGTTGATTCTGTGATTAACCTTCATAGCTGTACATCTGTGCACAGGGTTTCTGGTTGTCTTGATGGCACTTTGGAATGATCTGAGAACATTATATTCATCTCTGTGTGTTTGGGCTGCATATTTCACAGTGTTCAGCATCACACTACACTGGTTAATAGGGAAAGTTTCCCTTCCAGTGGCACTTCACAAATGACCTCGCAGATGCTCAAATCTGTTGTGTCACTGGCCAGCAAAAACAGACACACAAGCTACTAAGGCCTCCAAATTAACAGATCACAGTTTCAGGCTCTCAGGTATTGCGTGTTTGATTGTGACTGCAGCATGGAAAGGAGGACGAGCAAAGACAAAACCCTTGGCTATCAGCTTGTAGCACAGAAGAGAACATAAAGAAAGTGAGGTGAATCGGTGCTCCGGTCTCTCATGCAGTTAAGCTCTTCCCGCTGCAGGCCACAGGGTTGAAAAGCTTGCCACAAATCGAACTCTCTTACAGGAAGGTCTGAGGGCTCTTTTGCCTCCTTCAGCCTTCAGGATCATTAAAGTTAAAACAAAACCACCATCTATTAACCTCACAGACAGACACTTAAGTAGCCCTGCCCAGCTGAAGGGCAGATCTATCGAACCACGCTGTGTACACTTGCAAGCCCATAGTGCTCAGTCAGTTTTTGTTGTCAGTCTGACATGCATTTTGGCCAAATAATACTTTGTTCCCCAAACTCTTGTGGTACACTGCAAAATCTGTGTCGAGTGTATTAAACAACAGCAAAATGTTTTGCCTATTTTATATATGTTGCATGTCCTTTTTATAGAGGTGCTTTCAAAAAAAGTGGTCAGGATCAGTTCCTTTTTCTTTCCTCTGTGCCATAATCTCCAGAAGCAGTTTCCTCCAGGAGACAGTGATCTGACTACCTGCAGTCAGAGCTGGGTTATTAGATGACCGACAAGCCTGAGATTGGCGCTTCCCTGTTAATCCTACATGTGTGGACTCCAAAAGACAAACAAGTATGTTAAAACCCTGGTGTTCCTACGGGTTATTTGTCAAGTAGTGTTAAAAAGAAAAGTAAATGATAACCAATTTCATCACAGGAAGCCAACAATAGTCTGCCAGTCATATCAGGTGGGAGAAGAAAAATAAACAAAACAAGCTGCATCACAATTGTAGTTACAATAGTATAATTCTTGGATATAACCTGCAAAGTTAGAATCCTAAGTATATAATGCCTGGATATATCCTACAAAAGTCATGGAAACAGCTCAGCCTCAAGTACTTTGAAAAGGATCATGGAAATTCAGATTGCTGTGTTCTGTGATGCATGTATCCAAGGTCAAAACATTCAAAGAGGTTGCTAGTACGCACAGAGACTGGTAGCTTGGAGTTGAGGTTTACTTGTCTGGGTTTTTTTCCCCTCTCTGGTGTTAGTGGTATTATTGGAGAACAACACTTACATTCCTATCAGCTTGCATAGATCACCCAGAACTCTTCTAGCAACTCATAACTGAGACGCTGGCACATAAGAGGCCACTTGAGAAGTATAAAGAGGTATACAGAAAGTAAAGCTATCTCTCTGTAAAACATGTATATTAGTTTTTGTGTAAGGAAGCCCCACTTCCAACCAAGGAGAATAGAAGTTCCCTTCCAATATGTCGGTGGGAAGGTATCCTAGTAGTGTTTGTAGTATTAATACTGGCAGATTGTTAGGTACTAAGAAATCAAATGGCCTATTTCTGGCCTCAGAGTACAAGTCAGAGAAATTATTTTCACAAAGACATTCATTTCCCTTTTTTTTGTCTGTTTTTGGAACAGCATCCAGGCAGCTGCTGCTGTCACTTCTCATATCCCTAAACAAGGAGATTTTTAGTACAAAACGGATAACAACAGAAAAGCATCCAGGAACTGAGAATCTCAATCTATTCATATGAAATGTATTTTCTAGTCTAGTCCCTTGAAAAGTGGCAGAAAACGGCATTTGGAAAACTTCACTGTACTTTGCTCCAACACATTTCAGTCTACACCAACCATATAGGAGTATGGAACTCATTAGGAAAAGTGTGTGCCTTTATGTGGCCTAAGGCATTTACAGCTACTTGTCTTCAAATTCAAGTCTCTTCATCATTTATCACTGCCCTACTTAAAATTTTTCATTCAGTAGGGAAATGTCACTTCAAAACCTCTGTCCAGGCAGCACTGATAGTCTGTATCGACTCACAAAATTTTCTAACAGTCACCGTGGTGCTTCATCTCATCACAGTCTGTGAACATCTCTTTACAGCTTTCAACCTATCTCTTTCAAACACTTGTGTAAATATTTACCCATATACAAAGGAAAAAGTTAGGCTGCAGGTAGGCTGTGATAACTCCAAATAGTCTAGAAAATACTTTCATTGTGCTGTGTTCTGTTTTCATACCCATCTATCGGCCCCAGTTTGGACTGTATGCTCCTCGGATAATAAAATGGAAGTTGATTCTCAAATATATACATATATGTATGAATGTATATATGTGTGTATATATAGATATATTTGTGTTTTTTTCAGAAATTATTAAGTATTTTAGGCATGTTCATTAAATTAGGAACTACCTGAGCTCTCCAGCTGATCGCACTGAATCTCAGTTCAGACTCCAAGGTTTATTTTCCCAGAGGCAAATTACTTTCACTTCGAAGAAGAAAAACTGATTTATTGACTATAATGGTCAAAAATTGTAAAGCAACAGATGTTCCCAAATTCACAAACATACAGCCAGCTATGAGGTGGGAAATGGCAAAAAAACCAGGGGTTTTCTAGGTTTTCAGTTGTAGTCCTCTGTTTCTCCAGCAGTATGCTGCAATGCCTGTACTTACTGTAAAAAGATGCTTGATATTAATGGAGCTGTCATAATGTCTATACTCACGACATAACTTCTCTTCATACATATCTCTTCCTAGCACAGTTTCTCTGTAATCTCTTACTGTACTCTTGCAGTCTAGAGTATAAGAAAAAGGTCATGCTAAACTTTCACCAAAGCTGCTGCAAGTAGGTTATTTGCCAATAATATTCTCTGCAATAAGAAAATACGCAATCTTATTCTTCCTACCATTGGCTAATCAGGAATTAAAAAGAAAATAACAATGGATATGCTTAATTTTACAGTAGTTTTCAGTACAGAAAAACATTCAGAGTGAACAAATGTAAATTAAAAGACAGTATCTGAGGTATAACTGAAACAACTGATACTAAATTGACCAATGGTGCTTAAATTGACAAACACTATTGCTTCCTGAAGAAGTTCAACTGTTTGCCATTCAGTTCTCCTGTACACTCAAAAATCTCAACTGGTAAAAAACATTAACAGCAATCTAAACATAATTACAATTGCACACTAAGTGGAGATTTCATTTAAGTCATCTGAGCTATATTCTTCATAATCACACCAGAGAACAAATCCTGCATTGATTTTCAACTTTAGGAGTTTTGTAAGCATAAAAATACAATTCAGAACAGAATTGCAATACTATCAGTACTATATAAGAAATCATAAAAATTGATTGTCATGGATCATGTAATTTAATGGGCATAACACTAAATTAAAGTAGGTCTGACTGTTCTCTACAGTAAACATACCACTACTGTATAAAAACCTCCAAATACACTGGGACGACTAACATCACTTTCATGACTGTGCATTATCTTTAGCTAGCTGCATGATACAAACAATAGCTGAAGAACGGTAGGCTGTGCGGTACAGAGATACCTAATTCTATTCTGTAGTTCTCATACGTTTGGCATTTTACCTGGGACATTTCAGAAACAGTCCTAGTGACTTTAACAGGACCAGTGTAGCTAAAATCCTCTAGCTGTAACTTTGAAAAATGAAATGACAATTTTCCTAGGTAAGTATTTTATAATTATCTACACAAACACAACAGGGCTAGATCCTTGGTCCATGCAAATCGGACCATAAAGCTATGTTTGAATAGTTGGGGCATCTTTTGTCAGAGGCTCCTTTTTTTTTTCCCCACAGCAAGCACTACATGATGAACACACCGCTTTATGAAACACTTGACCTTCTTTTCACAGATGCATAGATCACTTCCCACTGTTGAGTAAATGGTATTCCTGATACAGCTACAGAAACAGCTTTCATGGAAAGGAATTTTTTTTCATGTATCTTGTAGAAATAATAAGCAGTAGCAGCAAAATATGGAGTAAGAGTCCACAGTAAGCCAATAGCCCCCCAGCTCAAGCCACCAACGAATCATAGACCAAAACTGGGGAATAGTAGTCACAGATGGCCTTATTTCATTTCTCAAATATCCGAATGACCATAAAATGGGCCGGCAACAGCTCTGTTTATGCAATAATACTGTTAATCCCTAAACCTGGTTCTGCCAGCATAGTGATAATGGAGATTCTGGAGAAAGACATTTTCCACTTTGGAAAAATAGATCTCCAAGAAGTAACCACAGGAATGATCACTACAGGCAGAAGTTCTTGATTTTGCATCTTTCCCTTGCTCCATACTCGTTCCTCCTTTATATTGTGTATTAAAGAAACTCCAATAGCTGTGCAGAACAGAGGAAGGTTCAACACTACAGGAAAGAAACAGAACAGGTAAACAGCTGCCAGCGGTAAGGGCTTCTTTAAACCACAATATGTGGTGGGATTTAGTTTCTTTTATTTGAGGATTTTTTCTTTTTAAGAGCAAAAAAATATCTCAGACGTACTCTATTCTCAAGTCTAAAGGTACAACAGAACTATTAACCTAGAGAATTATAATACTTCTTTCTGTTAATGTACTAAGTTTTTATATATGATAAAAAATGAAAATACAGGTGCAGACAATGGATGCTGTTACAGACAGCGAAGACACTGATCATCACTGTTTCTCACCTCACTATTATCGTTTCATTTATCTGCAGGTGCCATTACAAGCTAGCGATTTTAGCTCCATTGCCATAAAGAATGTCATTCTATGAATTTGGGTCAATAGGTGTGTGTTGGAACAAGGCAACCTGCAGCACCCGTACTCTAGGTGCTGCAATGTTTCAGGCATGAAACTGCTCATAAATACAGCTAGGAATCAGCAAATATTGATCGTATTAGACACATCCATTGCCCAAAGGAATACTTCAGAATATAAGATGGTATTAAACTTCTCAGTGTGGTGCACTATGGTCTAGAGTTTATGGCACCAGAACCAGGTTTATTTCTTCTACTGACTGCCTACTGACCGCTGCTGTACCGCTTCATTTTGTGATACTTTAATTTCCTTAACTATGAAAGGCAGACACTGGAAGTTTGTTTCTTCGTAGTGTACCAAACCTGCAAGGGTTGGACAATGTCGCTGATGCACAAAATCAACAACTGCAAAATCTCTAAAGGTCTGCTGCAAAGATCTTAAAAGTCTTTTTTTTTTTTTTTTTCCCTATTGATTTCAATTTGCTTTGAAAGAGTTTATAATTTATCTTAGGCTTCAAAAATTGCAGACACAGAGTTTTGATGGCACTTAAGAACATATGTCAAAAGTTTTTAAGAAACACAGAAACTTCAGAGTTCATGTGTGCAGTACGAATAATGTGTCACTAAAGGAATGTAGCCCTTCACTTGGAATATAATTTAGAGCCTGCTTTCATTTCCCCAAAAAATGGAATATTCTTTTCATTACAGGAAAATAAACATCCATATTTTCCTTATGTTTCTTTCAATAAATTTGCATTACAAACTTTTCAGTGTTTTACATTTGGAACCATACAAATTATGGAACCTGTTTTTTCCCCACGGATTAAAAAATGTACTGTAGGGATTTATGTTGCTAAAGAAGAAAAAAAAAATAAAAATAAAAGAAAAAAAAAAAACACACCACAATCTTTTAAGTAACCAAGCTTTGCTTTGGTGAAGGAAGATCGGTGAGATGCAGGAGAGGGCACAAAACATTTACTTGATTATTTCTGTTTGCTTGGCCTCTCTTTCCTCTGTCCCTCTCTTCTGAATTTCCTTGACCATGTGTCAGCACTGCAGCAACACTGCGGAAAGCTCAAAGGATTGTAAGCATGATAATGCAGATGATCAAAGACTGTAAGTGGAAGAACTTTCTTACATGGTTAGAAGAAAGAAAGTTATTAAAGAAATATTTAACCCAAAAAAGGATGTTTAAACTGCAGGACCAGAAGCAGCATTTCCTGGCTCAAAGATGTTGGTGAGAATCCTCACCACATATCAGCTACGTACACAATCAAGATTCTAGGCACAAACCTTTGCCTGTCAGAACAGACACATGCTTAAGCAGGAAAGCAAAGAAACTGTGCTCCATTTAGTCCTTCAGTCTGCACTCCTGAAGAACCATAGCCTTAGACACAATAGAGAGCACGGGTGTCCCATAATTAACATGACAACGGATCTCCAAAGTCACTTCACTTCAGTGTGAATAGTTGATCTAGAGCCATTGCTTTATACACATGCACACACAGTCTCTCTGAAGGTTATTTTTTTCACCTCAATATAATTATTCATATGTTCATGTAAAATTAATTTCATCCTTCATTTTATGGCTCTGTCACAGTATTATGATCCTTCAGATCTAGCCCCATATACATTTTCATCCTAATACACAATATCATTTGAGGTGTGAATTTCATCATTTTGGACACAAATTATAATCCTCTCTGTACTATGAAGGAAAACCAAGGCAATGATCCAGCAAACCAATCTGCAGAATTGGAGGCAATGAACTCTGGACACAAAGATATGCCTATGCTGATCTAATTTCTGGATCTAGTATTAAAAACTGCCTCTTTGATAATACAGTATATTGGTTCTCTAATATTAGATGGTACGCATTTTATACATTTACCTATTTTCATCCAGTTGAAAGAAGGAAGCTTCTCTTTCATATAGTTTTACCTGAAAGTATTGACATTAGATGACATTAAAATTAATGTCAACTAGGAAAACTGAAACAATTAGTCAAGAAAAATACCAGTTAAACAACCTTTTCCCAAAAGGCTCACATTTTCATCTCATGAGATGACTTAGGATACACAGACCATAGTTTCTAATCCATTCAGCTCTGGATCAAGCTCTGTGGTAAGTGTATCTACTAGAAACACACCCAATGCTGATAGGAAGATTGGAAGTGGCAGACAACCCACTACAGCCATAGGTATGCTGTTCTCCTGATTAACTACCCTCACTTTTAAAAGCTGACATCTATTCTTAGACTTGTCTTTCTTCAGTTTCTTGTCACTAGTATGCCTTTTTGTACTGGATTAAATAAGTTATGAGGAGAAGAAGGAGGAGAAGACAACACACAGATTCTAAGGGAGCTGGCAGCATAAGCAAATAAATAGGAGTGCAATATACTCGACCTTGCGACTCTTCAAGGCTTTGTTTCAAATTCTCATCCATTGCAAAGAATGCTACCTACACTCAGTAACCTCCACACAGGTTTCTTTCTCTGTCCCAAAACCTGCTGATAGAACTGTGTGTTCCTGCTGTATTTCTGCTCATGTCCAATACACCTCTTCCCAGCTCTTAAAAGAGGAGTTGCAAGGAAGAGAAAAAGTAGGTAAATTATTTTAATAAGGCAAATGGAGTGACCTAATACAGATCAACACCCAGTCCTGTACGTTGGCTACTGTGTGTTGTTGTCTTTTATTCATTTCCCTGAGAAGTCTTTACTTGAGGAACAGCGAGCTATGTGTTGGTCGGCAAGAAGCTCAACATGACCCAGCAATGTCTGCTTGAAGCCTAGAAAGCCAACCATATTCTGGGTTGCATCAAGAGAAGCGTGACCAGCAGGACAAGGGAGGTGATTCTGCCACTCTGTTTCACTCTGATGAGACCTCACCTGCAGTGCTGTGCCCTGCTCCGAGGCTTCAACCAAAGAAAGACATGGACCTGTTGATTAGAGTCCAGAGGAGGCCACAAAGATTATCAGGGGGTTGGAGCACCTCTCCTATGAAGACAGGCTGAGAGAGTTGGTGGTGTTTGGCCTGGAGAAGAGAAGGCTCCAAGACATCTTATAGTAGCCTTCCAGTACTTATAGGGGACCTACAAGAAAGCTGGAAATGGACCTTTTACTAGGGTATGTAGTGCTAGGACAAGAGATAATGGATTTAAACAGGAAGAGGGTAGATTTAGATTAGATATAAGGAAGAAATTCTTCCCCATGAGGGTGGTGAGGCCCTGGCACAGGCTGCCAGAGGAGCTGTGGGTGCCCCATCCCTGGCAGTGTTCAAGGCCAGGCTAGATGGGGCTTTGAGCAACCTGATCTGGTGGAAGGGGGTGGAATGACATGATCTTCAAGGTGCCTTCCAACTCAAACCGTTCTATAATTTATAAGATACAATCCAATATTCCAAGCTGCCAATGAGAACTCAGGTGTCAGAATTTTTATTTTCACAATGCTGTGGCTCAGCCAAGTTAACCACACTTAAGGGTGATGGAGTACAGCATCAAAAATCATACAAGTCATACTAGTACTCTAGAGCTAACTCAGGTATCTTGACACGGCATTATTTTGTAGCATAGTAATATACCCATAGAGCTCACAATAACAAAAACAGAAAAAGGCAGCAAATTCACAAAATAAAGTACCATACTGAAATACCAGAATATCATGAGAAAACTCCATGGTGTGTTATATATCAAGGACTAGAGAAGTAATTCTGCATGCACTGAACAGCACTGTTCTCAGAAATAGCTCCTCAGTACATTTTCTAACAGGAATGAATCACAATACACCATTCAACTATAGTAACCTGCTGCATATTGTTTTTAAAATTCATTAAGAAATGTCTGAGATATTAATGGTCTGCATGGCAGTTTCTGAACAAGCTGCAAATTAACACACTCAGACTACTGAGCTCCTTACCACTTCGGATTCTTCAACTAGTTGAATTGTTAAGAGCTGGAGTTTCGTCCTATCTTCATTTCCCAATTATTCTAATACCTGTTAAGTTACTGATCTCTTACTCCTCTAACACAAATAGGATAGTACTGTTATGCCTGTCATTCTCCAGACAAACACTGAAACCTCATTAAGTGCATAAATATATGCACTGTATCTATAGATATATATGCACTTCATACATACAGGTATGTGTTATTAATAGTACCGTGTTATGAAGATCTCCCAGAAGCATTCAGAAGACCAAAATTGACAGCATGGATACTGAGAGACTGCAGGTGTCTATAGCTAAGTGAAATTTCAGGATGCAGGGTGGAGGGAAAAGTTAGGAAAGGGACACACAGCAAAAGACATACCCTACACTAGATTTTTGCCCAGAAGGGATACAGAAATGTTTAAAAAAGATCTACTGAAAGATTTAACTGTGGGTGGAAGAAGATAACACAATAATTCTAGGAACAGCTGCACAGCTTTGAGATATTATGAAATTACTTTGCACTAGGCAAAGACCCTGAACAGAAAGTGTGAGTCTAAAGATTTAATATTTGGTAAAGCTGTAAACAGCTGAAAACAAAAGCCTATAATGGGAAGTGTCAGGCATCTAAATAGGCAGCAATTTAAGCACCACCTATAATAAACAAGGAAGGAATGGAAAAATGGAGTATACCCAAATTAACCATAGCCTAGAAACCTCAAACAAGTGTCTCACTCTGCTGAAAATAAGATTTTTCTTACTAACAAGTACAGGATTTCTATGCGACATATTGAGAAGTATATTTCTTTGCAATGCTGGTCTATCTCAGAGGTATCATAAGTATAGAACCATGTAATGTGGCCGTTACTATGGAAACAACTCCTTTTCTAAGAAAAATCAAAAGGTGTAAGTCAAGTAAAACCCCAAATAATTTCTTGTGACACAGGTTGGACATGTTAAACTGCACCCCTAACATTGAATCAGATTTCTGTCAGTTCTTTCCTAGCTCTACCTGTCCCACATAGAATCCAGCAATATTATTTTTTCCTCACACTAATTGAAGTAATATATCCTGGGTATACAGTACAAATTTCTTCACCTTAGCAGTAACTGCAGAACAGACTAAGATGGGCTCTGAGAATCTCTCTGTGAAAGACACACCTTCACACAAGCATCTGTCTCATCAGCTACAACTGGTGTGCTGGTACACAGCTTCCTGGAGGCATAACTCTCCACCTTCCCTGCTGAGCAAAGAAAGGAAAATGGCCAAAATATACCAATATATTAAGTATGAAGCAACTTGGTTTTTTGTTTTCCATAAATAAAAATAATTCCATGCAGACAGCTCACTATGATGAGTATAACATTCAGAAAACCAGGAAAGAAAAATTTAGAGAGTGAATTGCTAATTTTTGCTGTTACAAGTTCCTCTCTCACAAATGTTTAAGGATGTTACCTGCTAATAACCCCTCAACTCTTATTTAGCTCCTTTCCAAGAATTAAGTCTCCAATGTCCACAGAGTGTCTCCAGAGAAACCCCAAAAATTAACCATGACCAAAGCTATCAATGTTTACACTCTGTTTCAGCAATATTCCCTGAGCCTGATCTACAGATTACCAGACATTCTTCCCTTATTCAGTCTGGCAACCCATTTTATCAACTCTTCATTTCCAAAACCAGATTTTCTTCACTAAGGTTGGTGTCATCACAGAGCCCAGTGCAGATCTGCTCCTTATTGCATTTGTTCAGTTGAAGAACAGGCTCTGGGAAGATTGTCATCACACTCCCTGTAGAGAATTTTGGTTTTACAAATCCTTACCATCTTTCTCACTATCACTGAGATGACGTTGCTTGACAAAGCATGGCAAAAGAACTTCTGGGGAAATAAAACCAAAACACACTTTTCATGTAGTCCCAACTTGAAAGTAACTAAAAGTAGCAGCTAGGGGTCTAACCACCCCATTTTCTAGTAAGTCTATAAACATTAACACAATTATTAGTATGAATATGACACAAGAAATTTAAATCTGTATTCTACTCACAGCCGACAAATCTAACACAGACCTTTTACTTAAGAAGAATGACACCTCATAAAATGGTTCCATAATCAAGAAAGTAAAGAGTTTAAGGAATTATAGGGAATGTCAAGCCCACTGCTGCCTCCCTACATGAGAAAAATCAAAGCATATCCTCTTTTCCATGTACTCTTCCTCAGTGTAAAGGTTATGTTCAACCAACAGGGAGACAAACTCACGTGGCTTTAGGGACCAGTTGCAGTGCCAAGAGTTTGTTACTGCTCAGTACCTGAAAAGCTGCTTGCATTAAATCAGCATGTTAAAACAAAAAAAAAAAAAAAAGAGGCGCAAATGGTTGAGTAAATTTTAATAATACATAAGTTGAAAGAAATGGTCATCTGCTAGAAACTTTCCACACAAGAAGAAATAGGGGCTTCAGTAATTCATCAAATAAGCTATTCACCATGAATTATTCACTGAGTTTTACTACTAAGGCTTCCATGGGCTTCAAGTCGCACAAATCTGATAGGGAGATATAAACCTGGGAACCAGGGTTGTGAAGGTCTTGCCTGCTCTTATATTTTTTAAGAGAGGAAATGAAGTTACAATAATTATATTTTTCTATTTTTATCTTGGCTATTAATCTCTTGGCTGCATTACTGAGGGATGCGGTATCTCTGCTTTGCTCTTTCAATGGCCCATTTCCTCTAGAAGTTGCTAAGGGGAATTTCTCCTTTCAGCTGTACTTTTCCCCTTTGTGAATAGAGTCTCTAACAATTAGAGAAGTCTAGAAGTGAGTTTAAGTGCCTGTGGACCAGAAGACTGGTTTTCAGGACAGCATCCGTATTAATTAAATCAAGCAGTCCAAAAAGAAACAGCTTCAAAAGTTTATTAATAATGGGAGAGGGAGAGGGAGAGGGAGAGGGAGAGGGAGAGGGAGAGGGAGAGGGAGAGGGAGAGGGAGAGGGAGAGGGAGAGGGAGAGGGAGAGGGAGAGGGAGAGGGAGAGGGAGAGGGAGAGGGAGAGGGAGAGGGAGAGGGAGAGGGAGAGGGAGAGGGAGAGGGAGAGGGAGAGGGAGAGGGAGAGGGAGAGGGAGAGGGAGAGGGAGAGGGAGAGGGAGAGGGAGAGGGAGAGGGAGAGGGAGAGGGAGAGGGAGAGGGAGAGGGAGAGGGAGAGGGAGAGGGAGAGGGAGAGGGGTGAGAGTCACCTAAGGAACAGAATGAAATTGTGATTAAGATGCAAGTATCATGAATGGATAATCTCCTGTCCTTGAGTTACCATTTACAAAAGAAAGGGGCAGTAGTTCTAATGTTTATAAAGATCATACAGAAAAACTCCAAACATACTGCTCAGATAAAAAACACTGGGATGTCTGCCCAGGTTTGCAGGCAGTCCCAAACCAATAACTCTGAAAAAAAAAGGGCCTTCTTCTGTCCCTAGAGCTATAAGTAAATACAATCTCTTACACAGTTGACAACAGCTGAGTGATAAACAGACTATAGTCCATTGACAAAGCATCAACTCAATTTGCTGAAGCTCTAGAAAAAAAAACTCAGGGAAAGACACTGTGGGTGTGAAACCTCCCTCATGGTTTGGAGACGAAAACAAACAAACACAGCAAAAAGAACCCCAACAAAACCACAACCACAGCGCAACACAAAAAACACAAACCACATCAGAAAGCATCACCCTAATGTCTAATTGGCATGTCCCAGCTTGTATCCTATAGCTGCGCACTGCCAATAAGTCTCCAAAGACACCCAAAATCTGGAAGGAAATGGATTCTGACCTAATCAGTTCATTACAGGTAAAGCATTTCTGTAGAGCACTTTGAGGAAGTTGGAGATCTATCCACTTTGGTGTATTTTTCCATACTGTATTTTGTTTCCTGTTTCGTAATACCATGTGTTACACTATAACCTTAAGTTAGTAAATGTGTAAGTAGAATTTTTATTAGTTTGTAGTTGTAAGGTTAATAGTCATGGGCAATGCCTATATTTAATATGTTGAATGAGGCTGTGAAATGCCAAGTTGAACAGCTTTAACGCATAACAGTTCTGCTTGTGAATCTTCAAAAATACACTCACCAGAAAAATATTCAAACCACTGTCAGTATCGAGTTTGGTCCCTGGAAAATGCACTGGACTGTGATTGTTTAAAATGACAAATATCTAGAGCATATTTGCCAGTACGGGTGGCAAGAGAGAGACATAAATCTGGAATCATATAATACGCCAACTGTGAACTAAGAGCAAATAAAAAAACTGCCAGTATCTCTGAGTTCCTATGGATAACCTCTTCTTTGACGCCAATGCAACAGAGAGCAAATGTATATACCAACATACCAAGGAACACTCAATTCTGTGTACTGTATTTAGATTGAACAGAAGAAAGAGTGCTTGAATTAGTTGAGCATGTACCAGGACATAAGACCAGCATTCACTTGGTCTCATTTGCTTTGCCACCTGTTCATTCATTGACAATGTGTTTTAGATTAATGGTTTGCTGTTTATGCTACTTTTAAAAAATATGCACACTTTCTATGATACCAAAATTTCAGGTGTAACAATTGAAGTGGCATCGTATCGTTTTGTCCTGTGATATCTGCTTATACTGGAGACCGGTAAGGAGGGAGGAAGGAGAGTGAAGTAAATAGTCAACCAAGATGGTCTGATTTAAATCTATCACAGAAGTGGACCCTGACTGAAAAGAGAGAACAGCAGCAGGTGAATGTAAATAACTTACACCAAGTTTCCTATTTTTCTAAAGTCTCTCTTGATTAGTAAGTAGTCTAAACCCTTTCCACTAACTGTGAAAGCATTCTTTTCTAAGAGGGAGAAAGTTCTGTTTCTCAGAATGAGACACACACAGAGATATTCTATGAAGATATGTATGCATATGTACAAATAACTCCTTATTAGAGAAAAGTAATGTAAATTCATTAGCAATTTACACATCTTAATCTACAATTACTAAGATTTCATTTCTTCTGTTTTTGTTCTCTTAGAGAACAGTAAACAATGCCTAGCTTGTTTACTACACAGAACTGCTACACACTATTACAATATATAATAACATTTTAAATTAAGACTATTAAATATTTTTAAAGCTTTAATCAAAGTACATATAATAGTTAAAACTACTTTTTTTTTTTTTTTATATATATTTAGGGGTAGTAACAAAGGTTAAAAATAAATGGGCTGTTTCAGATGACCAAAACTCTGATTGTCAGTAAAATTTTTAGTGTTCCAAGATGAACACCAATGCCAATGTTCAAAACCCCCTTCATTTGGCAGTCAAATAAGGCCTGTTGATATTAATGGCTAGTACCCTCATCCTTGCCTAAATATTTGTGCTTAAATGTAAAAATTCCTAGAAAGCAGTCATTACAGTACATACAGTTTATTAGAAAACACCATTACTGAGGACTAGAAATAAAATTTTAACATCAGGTTTATAAAGACAATCTTGGCATTACTTGACTGACTGCAGAAGACTTAGCACAACATTTTCTAACAGGATATTTAGAATGACTTGAGCAGCCTGATGCCATCCAAAAAAAAGGCAATGAACTGCAGTTATAATGGGATTATTTCTAAACCCTGTGGTTCTTTGTGCCAGAGACCGGCATATTTTCCAGACTTGTTTCAACAGGGGTGTCCCAAGCTGTAGGTCTTGCTGTTCGTAACAGTCACTAGTGAAAACTACTATTCTAGAAAAAAGCTTCTCCTTCCAAGTATCCTAATTTAAATGTGGGGTTTTTTTCCTCACAAGAGCCTAACATTTCTTGTAAGAGAATAAAAACATGCCGCAGGAAAAAATGAAAAATAATATTTGCATGTGTGCAGCAACAGGCTGACAGCTCCTTGGGCTTGAGGATGATGGTGTGTGAAGGAGCAAAGTTTTGCTCTGTATCGTAAAGAGACTTGGAGTAATATCTTTTTCACTTTTCCTGACAGCCACTGTAAATAAACCTCATTCTCCTTCAAGTGTCACAGTCCACCAGTTGGGAAACATTATTCTGCTTTTAGGAACAACTACTGGCCACCAGATGGTAGGAAGAGCTAAGTTCCTTCTGTATCCACCCCGTAGTGCCCAGGTCTGCTGCTCAGTCCACCCCTGAAAGAGATGGTGCCCATGGCAGAGAATACCATCACCACTGTGACAATCAGTTCACATCATCAATCAGTAATATCGGTAGAGTGGCAGGTTATCCACATGACAGAAGTAGGAGGTCACTGTTAGCTTTCTTATAAGGATTATCTATTTTTGTTTATATATGAAATACATTTAAAAAAAAAAAAAAAAAGTATATATCCTTAGAATAAAAACCAAACAAAACTACAGCAACAACACACAAACCACACCCCCAAACAAATGCTGGGGGGAGTTAGCAAGCTGCCACTCACTCAAACATCCTGCCATGTAGCCACGTCTGCTGTGTGGGTTTAAGAAGGTTTGGCAGTCAATGCACTTATGGTCCATCTGCTCACAGCAATACCAACAATGTGCCAGGTTTCTAACTGTATTCTTTAGTAATGTTGAAGCGTTTATTGTTCAAGTGGATTGTTTTCCTACTACTTAATGCTGATTTGTAAACTCTGTCTCTTTTTAGTACTGTTTACATGATAATGAAACAAACAACAAATGACACTAACAGCACAGCCTTTTCTTCCCTGTGCCACAGCTTGGGAGAGAACAGAGTGAAGCCCATTATTGCTGGCTACAGCTAATTCACTGAATAAGATTCTACATCTAGATTTGAATATGTAAATAATCCAGCTAGCAAGAGAAATACACATCTCCCCACCACATATTTAATTTCCAGTTGCTATGCTCTCCCCCATGCTGTTTCGCATCTCTGTAAGTCTTCAATTATTATCATTGAATCAGTCATACAGTGTACACCCTGTCACATGGATCTGTATCAAATTCACACAAATACTCTCGTGGCTATAGTTCAACTAGACTGTTTCTATGGTTATGACAGATATAATATTACTTTTCCTTAATTATATACCTTGCTCTAGAATACTCCTTGTGATCCAGTCTCTAGATTACATGCTTTGTAACAGGGTCTGCTGGCATTAATGCGAAGAACTAACACAGAGCGGGTTTTTTTCTGAGCTGAGGAACCCTGAAGCCCTAAAGAAACTGAACAATGTCAATGGTTACAGATGGCTAACAGACACTGATTTAAAGAACAACAAAATAATATGAGCCCTGAACTACTCTGTGTACAAGATTTTGTGAGATAAAAGTGTTCTGATAAGTATGGTTCTGTTTTTAAGCCACTTAATCACCATCTGGAATCTTTCCATTAATTTGGTTGCCTTCTACATCACACTGTAGCATAGTCATATACCTAGCGGAGCAATAGCCACCATCTCTCAGACACCTTGCAATTTTTGTAAATTGTACTTGCTTCAGCAAAAATATCTCTCTGTTTGGAGGAATAAAAACAATTTTCTTCTCATGCCCCAGAGTTTTATGCTGCTCCAAACCTAGCTAGCCTCATTATCTCATCATTGGCCCTGGCATTACTCATACGGGTTATATAAAAGTAATCAGCCAAACTCTTACACAATGGACAAGCTCTTAAGATTTCTCCATATGTTCATCCCAGTGCACAACATCAGCATCCAGTTCATTCTGCATGTCATTTCAACACAATTATTTTACATCAGGAGCCATCATCATCTATTTATTGTGACACAATATGCTTTGGAAGAAAACCTTCCCTTAAGAAAAAGGTTGAAAGCTAGGGGAAGAGGCACTTCCACACTATTTCATTTACCATGACTCTTACACCCCAGCCTTCACAGTGTTTGGGAGCAGATAGTACCAATTGCTGGTTGTTACCAAGAGATACTGCTTGTTACAGCATCCATTCCTACACCAAGACATGTAACTCGGAACTGTTTTGGAATGAACAAGACTATAAGTGACATAAATCCCCTCTCTTTATTGTGCAACATGGGTGTTTTGGAGATTCAAAACGTTTTAATCCCCTCATCCATCTGCAGCGGTATCACTTTGGGTTGTGCACACAAACCAAAACTACAGATAGACCTGACTTTATGCCTGGTGGAGTATATGTAGAGCATAGAGAGTTTGGTCTGCTTATTGAGGCACACACAGTAGGATATCATGGTGTTACACACATGTAGTCATGAACTGAACAGGATATGTATGCACAACATTCTTTTATGAGCAGATAGAGTCCTATATGAACAGCGACAACTTCACTTAAAGCAAAATATTTTAAAGCACAGATAGGTGGAGAATAAAAAAAAAAAAAAAAAAAAAAAAAAATGAAGTGAGGGGGAGAGGAACAGATCAATGCCCATGAAGAAAGTAGTATGAGAAAGTAAGAGAAACATGTTGAATAAAGGTCCCAAAGTACTGCAAAAGTGTCCTGTAGGACAAATAGGGCATTCAACCTATTGGAATGACAGTAAGAAACACCAAATAAAACAATCTGTAACTCAGTAAATGTAAAGCATAAAGGAGAGATAGCTTACATGTTAAAATAATGATAAATAGTATCTTGAATTTCCTTTTTGTCCCAAAGCACAGGCAGGACAATATAGCAGGAAAGCTGTAGGCTGGAGCACAGGGACTGCTTAGCAGTGCACACAATAGCAAAGGGCAGGAAGAGAGAGACCCTCACATTCTATTGAAAGGGTAAGAAGAATTTCGAAAGACAGAATGTAATTACTTAAACTGGAGTCTTGCCAGGATCCTAGAGATATCAACCCTGCTGTAAAGACCTTTAAGAGGCAAAACATCAGGTACAAAAGAAGACTGGGAAGATTATATACTGAAATTCCATGAACACAAAAAGAAAATTCACTGCAGAGGAAGAAAGCAAAGCTACATAAGAGGTTAAGCTAAATAACAAGAAATTTTCAAACGAATTAAGAACATGAGGTCAGTGAAGGAGACAGTATGACAGCCCTCTAAGAAGCAGGAACTATAATGTATTCACAAGAGGGGGAGAAAGGCAGTAATTCAAAGTGTGCTGGAGCCAAGAATCTAAGTGTAAAGTTCAAAAATGACACATTCTGTCAAAGGAGTTTGAAAGAAACATACTACACCAGGTCAAAACATTAAAATGTAGGAAATTACTTGGAAAAATCCATTAGATCATCATTGTTTTTAACCAAAACCTTAGTTGTAACAGGCAGATGGGAAGCAAGTGATGATGGGGCTAAAGCTGTAAATAAAGTTGTAAGCTCCTAACAAGGGAAAAAAAGAGAAAAATTCAAAATAATGCACAGATCAAGCATTGCAATGGAGGACAGAGGTCAATAGGAAGCATTTTTCATTATTAAAAGTCTGAGGTAGACTAAAAAAATAAAATATCAAATCTCTGTTCTTAAGAACATGAGGTAAAATTAAGCTTTCCATGAACTACTGCTGTGCTCTATCAAAAGTTGAGAGACGTGCAATGGCGTAACACTTAATAACCAGTGAAAGTCAGGAAGGGGAAGTGGCCTGAAAATCCAGTCATAATAACTTTCTGGTATACACAAATTTAATACAATTTGAACCCTTCAGTAATCCTACATTGACACAATCACATATTTTGCAGAAAGAGATCTGGAAGGGCCAAATATCCCATTATGGAGTGAGGTCCCTGTGGTTTGATCCATACTGTATCAGGATCCAAAAAACAATATTAGTTCACTGCTGGGGATGGAGGCCCAGATCCATCTCCAATAAGTCGTTTTGCACTTTTCCTATATTTTTAAGAAACGAAGTATATAAGGGAACATGTTTGTGCCTATGAATAGGAGAACAATTCTGGAAAGAGCTCTTTTAGATAAACTAAGTGGCATAATTCTATGAACACTTCCTCACTAAAGAATCCTTTTGCTTATCTTCTCAGGACAACTCAAGTATCTTTGAAGCAACAGAAATCAAAATAATAATAAATGTGGGGGTTTTAATATATTTTTTTTTTACACAGCTGCATATTCACAGCTCAAAAAGATACTGTTATTGAAGATCTTACAGCATACATCCACATAAACCCACCCATAAAGGGACCTATCACCTACCAGATTTAGAAGCCAACTGATTTTACATAGGATAAAATAAATAAGGGCTTATAAATACAGATGATGAATCATTCAATTAGTTTTACTTTTGCATTGCAGCAGCTAAGGGAAATTCTGATCGATACAGTGAACATTCAAGTTTCTAAACATACAGCGCATTTCATACAAAGCTGAACATTTTTCTCCTTGTCACACAGAATTATCTTAATTATTGTTTCAAAGAACAGCTTTACATAGAATCATCTAGTAGTCCAAAATGCTGCTCAGAAACTCATCACTAGAATAATTTATGATTTTTTTCTTCCTAACATCTTGGGCTTGTTTGATATGCTTGCCATTTCTCGCTGACAGGGAGGTCGATTAAATCACATTTATATTGTAAACGTATGCATTGCTTTTTACCCTAGGCGGTGGATGAAGAGATACAGAGCCCCACGGGAAAAGCAAGCCAATCCACTTTCATATTGCAAATTTCTGCTGTTCAGAAGAAATGAATGGTTGCCAGGGAGAGCTGGGAATTACTCGAGGATGCAAAATGTTATTTTAGAATCCTTTTGAGAGGTTTTTCTCTCTCCCACCTCACCATTTTCACATCTTCTGCTAATGCAGCTCACATCAGTTTCTATGAAAACACTGAAGGAATGCACTTCACCAGCATTCTTCAGAGGATCTGTATAAATCAGGCTTTTACTCTGCCTGCATAAAGCAGGCCATTTCTTTACTTTCAAAGGGAGAGGGAAGAAGGGATTTATACCATTTTCCAAAGCATTATGTCTCCCAAAGATCATTTGGGATGAGGAAGGTCACCACATGTTTTTGAACTAAAAGAAAGTGTTAAAAATGGGGAGGGTAAAGGTCATTGCTCAGGGCCATGGAAAAATGAGGCTGCGGTATCATTAACCTAACAGAACTAATTAGGAAACATTCAGCTTTTATAAATTATGCAAAGCGCTCAATTTACACTTTTTCATATTTCTACCATAACAGAGATGATTAGGAAACATTTACAGCAACAATGTAACCTAATAAAGCAACCCTTTCATATCAGGATACCTTGGCACTAATATTTTCATACCTACAATAGTGAGAAGCAAGTATTATTACTCAAAAAAGCTTTACGGAAATTGTTTCATCTGTGACTAAAGACCAACAAGATCATGCTGATATTTCCCCTTCACTTGATGCAATAGCAAAGAGTCAGTTTGTCAACCAACTAGGTAAATAACTGACCCTGTACAACTCCAAGGGCTTCTCACTAGTTTAATTATGGCAGAAAGATCAGTTTATCTGATTTAACCTTACAAATATATACCTTGCCATTCAGCGGTTACATAAATTTAGGGTCAAATTCTGCAGTGGAGTCCATTCCCACTTAATACACCTGAAAACCCAGACATTTGGGACAGTTTTAGTGTTAATTTAAGTATTTTGAAACGGTCCCTACTTTAGGCATATTCAGCAAAGGATGACATCCTTTCTGCATACAAAATATCCAGGTTACTTAGCTCTACATACTCTGTTTTTGAAACAGTTTGTAAAGCTAACCAGATACTTTTCCACCTCTCCTCAGAGAAAAAGAGAGAGAAGAGTACATAAAGCATAGAGAAAAAGAGTGGGGACTGAAATCAAACAGAAGAGGCGGTGATTAGATAAAAGGAAAAGGGGAGGTAAGGTCTCATGAAATGTATAGATTCAACCACCTCTAGTATTTCAAGGGGGTTACAGAGATACACAAATACACTCCTGCTTTCAGATCTCCTATTTGCGATGCTCTAAGCAGTGAGTTATGGTAAGATTCCAAGCCCACTGAAGTCAGTGGAAAGATTCCCTCCACTGATCTTTAGGTGTTCTATAGGAAATACATCCTGATCTGGCTACAAGATTTTTGATGGCAGTGCAAAGGACTTTTTATATATTCATAGATTCAGCTTGTGAACTGTGGGAGATAAAGACAAAGAATGACTTCTGGTATACTACAGCTTTCAGATAAAGCACACAGAACCTAACTCAGAGAGTTTTCTTGTATATCATCCATCTTTTTTCCTCCCATGAACTGCACAGTCAAAAAATATATACTGTATACCTGAGAAGAACAAAAAATGATCTATATAACTTCCTATGAACTCCTATATATTTCTGCTGTTGTCATAACTCCAATACTTATGTAACTCTAGTGAAGAGTCACTCTCAGGATCTTTTCATATTATCACCATGTAAAGCTTCTGTCACGAATCACAAAAAAAATTAGACACATTTTTCCCACCACCCCTATTTACCTAGTTATTGATAGCAAAGTTCTAACACTCCACCGTTACAGTCTCTAAGCAGAGGATCAGCCCCCCAGCCAGGAACACCCCATTCCCTGATGCATGAGGTAATTACCTGAAGTGGTGTGTATAAAAAACAGGCAGCAATGAATGATATGTAAGAAGTTTGTAATCTGAATACTAGAATACTAAATACTTCTTTACTAAAAATATTAACAAATATTTATTTTGACTTCTGTTTATTGGCTTATGCCTATTTATTAAAAATGCCGAAGGTATATGAATCCCATCACTCACATGTTAAATTCATGCTTTGATGTGTTTTATTGCTAATTTTACCATAAGTGACAAGAAAATACACTGTATCATCAAAAATTAAAGACATGTACTATGAACAAAATCTTCAATAGTATAATCCAAGGTATTCAGATACTTATAATGAAAGTTAGCACCAGGAAATCATGGGACAGGGATTACATTTCTGGTTCTGCCACATTAGCTATGTAACCATGTGAAAATCATGATGGTTGTCTAATTCCATTTCTCCTTTCTTCATTGCTTCTTAGGTACATTAGATAATGTTTATTAATTCTGCTGAGGGTTAGGAGGCACTACTGTAACCCAGATAACAACACTAAAGATAACATAGGGCCTTAAAATATAAACTAAGTTTCATGGGATTATTTCTGCACTTTTGTTTACTTGATTGAAAGATGCTTACTAGTAGCACAGCAGGTGTGAGTATTGGGTCATTGCCTGGGAAGTCATGAGAACATTGCACAGATTGATAGATATACTGGACATCAAGAGTTTTAGTAATGGAGCTCTGATACAAGCCACCCAAACCCAAACATACTGAAACTATGGTTTAAAAGACAGTCAAGATACTGGAACAAAAGTGAGAACAAAGACCTAACAAAAGCCATGAGAAGTATTTCATTACTTCCATTCTCCATTCATATCAAATACACCTTCTGCCATTGGTGCTGAGTGTTAGTGGACGATAGAAAGAAATGTTGCTCCATTTCACAAACAAATAGTTCCAGTAGAGTTGTCAGAGTCACTGAGTGAACTTCAAGAGCTTCATTATCTTGCAGCTCTCATAAAGGTTGACTACACAAACTTATCCATCTTTCAGAGGTACTGCTCCATAAATTGCAAGGAGGCAGAAAAACAAAATGTTGCAGGCTTTACAGATATAATACCTTGAAAGCTCATCTCCAACAGCCCTGTTCATAGCTGCAGCCACTCAGCAGAGACCTACTTACAGGTTTGGTAGCTGCTCCAGACATCTCAGATGGTCAGAGGGCTCTGCTGGCAAAAATGCTTCATATGAGTTAACCTAACCTCTCACTACACCTGAATCCCATAGATGTTCAAGTCCTGATATGATCACTATCTCTTTCATTTGTTCTACCCTTGCATCTCATATTCCTTGAAGGGCAACTGGCTGAGATAATTCTCCTTGAAGAGGTACTTTTCAAATTCTAATAACCTACTAGTGTCCCAGGCCAGCAGGGATACATGATCCAACCCTGCCATCCCACAGACATCCAGAAATACTTCAGCAACTGCTTTGAAATATCTAGAAGAATCCTGAAGTTGTGCAGATGCCTTGCCCAAGTTCTCCACCAACATTAGTGGTCTTGCAACAATCTTCACTGAATTCTACATTAGTTCTGCAGTCAGGACCTGGGTGTTCAGAACCTAAGCCCATTATTTTAATTATAGACATCATGAGCTTTTTTTTTTTTTTTTTGAGTTATTCAAATTCAAACTTTCTTCAACTTCCTTCATTTAGGAGTCCCTCCAGCAATCCTTTTATTATTATTATTAATATTAATTACCATTATGAGTACAACTACATTAATAACAAACATTTGTTCGTGTAAATATGATCTGCCTTGCCTGGTCACTCATTAGTAGAGATTCACCTGTCCTTTCTTTTCAGCTTCTGGGTGAGAGTAACAGATACAAGTTGTGTTCATTACAATCCTCATTATGATTCTTGCTACAAGAACAACTGTAAATAGATGAGAAACACAGCGGCACCCTGTAGTATCATGACCTTTCCAACATTTCATATTTTGACTTGCTGACCATTCTGTGTGTTTCTTGCACACTGCAGGGAAGAGTAGAGAAGTCATGTGTGAGGGTTACCAGGAGGAAAGTTAGCCCATTACTGTAAATCCATGTAATCTCATTAAAAGTCTGAGGTCCTGTCTCTACTCTTGCTAAAGTGCAAGGGCTTAGCCTGCTTTATGTTAACAGTGGCGATAGACATTTTTATGAAGACAGCAATATCTCTGAGATCTCATTCACAGATCAAGCTTTTTTTTTTTTTTTTGTGAATAAGCAGTGATGGATTACTATTCTGGGCAACACTTTGCAACAAGTGACAAATCATGTTTAATTCCTTGGACATTCATTATCATAACACTAATCCACCTGGCATTAAGGAAGGAGGAATATGCAAACCTGTATTCGCTCTTTTGCAATTTAGTACAAACCTTGAATAGCTTTTGAGATACTTTCATATCACGTAAAATACTATAATACGGCATCACTAATGTCTCAGCACTTTTATGACTTGAAGACTATGGCATAAAGTCCAGCAGATAAGACTTGGCCTTTCTGTACCTTCCCATGGTATTGATGCTTGGTAACATCATTGTTTCTCATTGGCTCTGAAAACTGATACAGAATTCCTTGGTGAGCATACGTGTTTGCAAAAGTAGAGAAAATAAAAGCTGGAAGTAATTGACAGTTTGTATCATGAAAGATGCGAAAGACAGACTGATGTGGGAAGCCATAATTTTAAGGCACAAGTTATGACAAACCCAGCTCTGTGACCAGAGGTGTACATTAAACAGGTATATTGCTTTAAAGAAATCTGCAATTTATTTTAGCAGTATGAACAAAGAACTATGACTAAAAGAATTTCAGATCAAAGATCTATACACACGTCTGCTTCCCCTAAGAACTGACCAAGCCATGGAAGCAATCTGAGAAAGGTAAACATCCCCAGACAGACATGACCAAGGGCCAAGAATAGCAAGGAGGTGGGTAAAGGAATAGTAGGAATAGTCTCATGGGGACAGTTCAGAATAGAGGAAGAAAAAAAAAAATACAGCAGAGAACAAGTTAGGAGTCAGATATTTGACAATCTAAAATGTAACAAATAGAGCTGAATCTTACAGAAAAACCAACAGGCAATCAATGGAGGGCTGAAAGAATGAGCAGGAGATGGTTACAGCCCCACAGAGCTCACTGTGAGGAACAGAAAGGGAAGGAGAGCTGCAAGAAAGCAGTTGATTTTGAGATGTTGAATTTGAGATATAGGTAGGTCGAAAGGAAATATTCAATGTATAGTTAAAACAAAAAACTGTTGAAGTGTGACTGTGAGGTCAAGAGGTAGATATAAAAGCAGAGAATAATGAAGCTACAATTCCGCCTTTGCAAGGACAGATGAAAGAGGGTACACATCCACGTGGGAAAACTGATTAAAACAAGACTGTCAAACCAAGTCTTAAAAAAAAGTCAGTCCATTATATTGGCTTCCTAAAGTTCAAGAAAGCTACATCTTTCTAATCGCTTTTCGTCTAACTACTATTCAGTATTGTAAATAACTCCAGTCACAAGGAATTAATAATTCATAAGCAATGAAGTTAAAACTAATTCTTCTGTGTCTAATTTTCTTCTTTAAAAAAATACATAATACACAGTGGAAATGAAAATGGCTCAAGCTGTTTTACACTGGTTAAATGCATTCATGTTTTCTATAGTGCACACACTCTCTTTGTATGAGAACTGTTAAGTCTTATTAATATTATTATTCAGTAAGATTAGTAAAAATTAAACTCTGCCATTAAGAAACCCAGAAACATGTTTCCTTTTGTTTACAGATAATTAGGTAATTTTAAAGCAGCACACAGAGAAAGATATTAATTACCTGGGACAGGGGGGACTACAGAGGAACTGGTTGGTACTGCATGAGTAACTATCAAAAGCCACATTGTGGTGCTTCATATATTTCCATCAAATAATAGTATGTGAAGTACAGATAATTTTAAATGTTCAGAATCTTGCAATACATTAACTGGCTTTCTTGTAAAGTAAGCCATTTCAATTTTATTTTACAAATGAGGAAACAGATTGTAAGATTTCTCCAGAAACATTTCAGGTCTGTTTATCAAACACACTATGTAGTGCATCAGTGATATATTCAAGGCTGGAATGCAGAAACTCCCAGTACTAAAGCAAGACCTAGTGCAGCATCTGCAGGTATCCAAGGGATTAGTTCTCATGTTACCCATTTTGTTTCTCTAAAAAGGCTTTGAAATGTGACCAGTGGTGGAGTATGTGACTTTCTGACGCTTAACATGCAGCAAATCACATGTACATGTAACTGCTGAGGGCCTGATCCTGGTTTTACCTAAATCACTGAGGTGGGATTCAACACAAGACTTTGTTCTTACCCACAGCTTACACAAGCAGCATTCAAATTAAATAAATCAGCTACTCTCATACATGAGAAGGAATAAACATACTGAAGGCAGCAGGGTGAATTGAGAGAGCCAATTGCAAGCAAAACACACTTAATTCAGGAAGGATTTCTGCAACCAGTACCAGACTGACTATGTACTCACAAGCAGGCAAGATCAATTCAGAATGCATGAAGACCAGATCCCTTCAGCTCTTTAAACTCCAATTCAGTAAAGGATTTAAACCACACACCTAACTGTAAGTGCACAACTATGCCAATTCTTATTCCTGAACAACTTGTGCGTAGACTTACAAGTGATATAGGATTGATTATTTTGTTTTTCAACAGAATTACCAACCTGGTCCTGCTCTCTCCATTACAGCTTGTTGCAACACTGCAGCTGATGGGGGCAGGGCCTGCCCTGCACTGGGGTGGCTGTGCCCACTTCTCACCTTCCTTTTAACCTTGGTAAACTGTGCTTTGTCGGTTAAAGTACAAACAAGTGTTCTCAGGTGTCCATCACTTAAGTCCTTTAAGGGAAATCCCTTTTCATCACCACAAGCTGCCTCCAGCTCTGGGGCAGAAGAACACACACTTCACCCATCAGCAATCACAGGGACTCTGGTGTGTAACTTCAGCAACTTGTGAGCATTTAAAGGTATCTCCTGAAGTTCCCTGGTTTTTATGTTACATATTTTGATGCTGTTTCTTTGTTTTCTCTTTTGGGGTGGTGGTGGGGAGAGGGGTGGATGCAGTGGGGGAAATCACAAGAAAACAGAAATATCTCAGCACTTAAACCTGGTACTAATCTCTCTTAACATGTAAACACAAGCAGGCTTTGATTAAGTTGCTCTGTCAAATGAATATTTGCAATCAAGCAAAATTAAAAGCTGGTACCACCATGCTTGAACACTACTAGATACCAACATTTCCACTAAAAAAATATACTTAAAAATACAGTGTGAGAGGGTGATAAGTTATGTGGAAGTGCTATGTCAAAGAGTGTTCAAGAACTTGCACATTATTAATTTCACATCCCTACAGAACACCCAAATGTGGTCAAATTAAAGACAGAACTAATGACACTAACTCGTCAGGTTGTCAGAGAAAGACTGATAATAGATGAGATTAAAGAGCCATATGAGTACCCAAATGATATGAAAGACATCAGGGTGCAGAGTATAAGCCATATAACTTGATAGTATTCAAAAACATATGGTTGCAGTCTCAGCTTAGAGAACTACAACAAGGTGCAGCAAAAAAATCTTCAGAAATAAAATAGATGCACCTCATATCTTCATACTGTACGTCATCCACTGCCTTTCAGCTAACATTTTGCTATTTACCATTATTAACATGCTATTTGTGCTGGATCATCCTCAATTAAGAGAATAAATGTCAGGTTTTGCCTGAAAGACCATTACATTCTTGCTATGAAATACCACCCAGTTGCTTACATTGATTTAAAGAAACAGAGGAATAGTCACACTGTCTTGAAAATTAATTTTTAGTATTTCTACCTCTATTGCCTCAGTTTATGTCTATTAATTACAGTATTTTTTCATTAATAACTTCGCTGTTACAGAATTCAAAATTTATTTTTCGGAATCAGTCAAATAGTACAAGATTACAAATCCACTTTCAACTGTTGGAGAAAACTAAGCCCTGCAGGTTTGCAGCATTTTTTTAAAAAGATTTTACTCTTCCAGTACCAGGAATTTTTCAGTTCCTGCAGGAAAAATTGAAATCACTAACATCTACAATGTTGTATATAATTTTTAACACAGTGCTTGCTAACTCCCTAATCTAGAGGTCTGTTTTTGAAATTCTGATATGACATTTTAGCTTAAGCATGACCATCTTTTCCTCCAAGGCAACCAAGACAATGTTTTTTTCACTTAACACCTTCAATGCTAATGGACTGCTCACCTATCTCCTGACACCATAGATCCCAAGAGGAACTACATTCCAGGGAATCAGTATCTGAGGATTGTTACCACAGCTATATTTCCTATGTGTACCTGGTGGAACTCTATAAGCATTAGAGAAGTTAATTAGTCAACTGAGAGCTAGAATATCACCAGGCTAATTTTTGCTGTCAGGGATAATGATAGATTTTTCAAGTCTTAAACCAACAACTGGTGCAAAATATCAACTCACTAACAATTGTCAATTAGTTGTGTGACTATTGACTTAATTTTTCTGCCTTTGAAAAACATGTCATACTCATTCAACAACAGCCCATGCCACCTGTATTTTGCAGCTGTGAAAATACAGATATTACAAATAAATCCCCAGAGACAACAGAACTAAATGTTTTTTAGTAAATAGTAAATGCCTTATTATTGTAATGTTATTAACTGTGTTCATTTGTCTAGAAAACACAGTGCAACATTCATAACTGCAGCATTCATAACTGCAGAACAATCTAAACATTTCCGACAATAAGTTAAATCATTCATTGTAATAGCTTATAGCTGTCTTCACACAAGAATTAAACACAAGACTTCAGTTAGGAAACTGAAGGGTACCTCTCAGAGAAAATACATATTACAAGTCATCTCCAATAAAACATGAAGGTATCATGTACATACATCTATAATTGTAGCAGTAGCAGAGGTAGTGGAGAGGATCTACAATGGAGGGTAACAGTCTTCAGGAAGCAAGAAAATAAACTCAGCTAAAGGAAATTTAGCTTCATACCAGTTCAACATTGCCTTTAGTTTAGAAAATTCTTTCTTAGGGAAGACAACAGTTCAGTGGAAAAGTTTAAAGCACTTCCTGACTACGTAATCTGAGCAACCACAACCCAGGAAGTGACAGGAACTTCTGAAAACCTGCTTAATGAATAAACGTGTGTTCAGCCGTAGTAAATAAGCTTTTAATTCCACAACAAATTCTCAAAATGGTACAAACTTTCACTGACACTAAACTGAGGTGGGCCTCAAACCAAGTTGCTTGCTGAAGGGAAGCAGCTCTTCCTCTGCTCTGTCCTTGCCAATCCCACCCTACTAGCAAAGGCACCAGCTAGTGCTGATAACAGCAATACTTTCAGCAGAGTCTCTGCTACTAGAAACATAATGAGAGTCAAATTGGATTTTTACACTTCCTTCATGTTTAGTAATGTAGGTTTTTAGCAATAGAGACATGGAAATAATACTGTAGCATGTGACTGAAAACACTGAGCACACACCACAGCCCCAGGTTCATGTTGGGAACATTACAAATGCTTCTTGATTCATAGTCCTTTCAGCCCATTTTATCACCCTACTGGTCCAATGAAAAATAATTTCAACTCAGAGTAGCTTAGTGCCCTCTAATAGGTTTCTTAGGCTTGCATGGGAAGGGCAGACATTTCACATGAGAAGGAATATGTTCTCTTCCATCTCTCTCCAGCTGTTATTGATGGATACAATATAGGTCAGGCTGTGTCCTGAACAGTTCCTCCATTGACTTCCATGGCCACAACTGCTCTGCCTTATCTCTTGACTGCTTGGGAAAGTAACAAAAAACCCAACCACCAGTACCTGAAGGCACAGCAAATGACTGCAAAAAGACCAGCCAGTCAAACCCCTACAGAACATGCTCGTGCATGCACACTGAGAGTGTGAAGTTCTGAAAAAGATTATAGCGTATCACAACAAGCATTTCAGAAAATTTTAGAAAGGCTGCTCTCCAGGCACTAGAGAGTTCCTGAAAGTTGAAGAGCAGTACATGTACAGATCTGTTGTGCCTTCCCAAACTTTCTAGAGAAAATAACTTTTCTAGACAACCTGTTGATTAGTTTGGAAAGTAGATAATTTTAAACTTTCTGTTAAAATAAGCTCCTTGAGATTTCATTCAGAGAGTGAAAGCTGACAAAACTTGTCACCACATTACAGATGGAAAACCAGAGGCCTTGGGAAGCTGAGCAATTTTAACTTCTCCTCTTATACCAGTGGTATTGTAAGGAACTCATTCGTAACACTACTTCATTTACCATTAAAATCCAAGTAATTGATATACATTTAAAGAATGTATTTTAGGGCTTAGTTTATTACAGAATCACAGAATGTCAGGGATTGGAAGGGACCTTGAAAAATCATCCAGTCCAATCCCCCTGTCAGAGCAGGAACACCCAGATGAGGTTACACAGGAATGTGTCCAGGTGGGTTTTGAATGTCTCTGAGGTAGGAGACTCCACAACCTCCCTGGGCAGCCTGTTCCAGTGTCTGTCACCCTCACTGAGAAGAAGTTTCTTCTCAAATTTAAGTGGAACCTCTTGTGTTCCATTTTGAACCCATTACCCCTTGTCCTACCATTGGTTGTCACCGAGAAGAGCCTGGCTTCATCCTCATGACACTCACCCTTTATATGTTTGTAAACATTAACAATGAAAATTTGTAAATGTTATTAAAGAAAACAATAGAAAGTGTTATCCCAGCAAGTAACAACAATAAAATGCCGTTTGAAAGTCAGGAATAAAGGGTACTTTATAGCTAATTTAAAAATCTTCAAAATGCGAGACTTGCCATGAAACTCCCTCTAAGACACTGGAAGTCGCTACCTAAGCAATATTGTACCGTAAAAAGCCTTGCTTGTACTACCCCACCAGTCCACATCCGTGCTCCTTTTCCTAAAGGATTTCTCTAACAGCTACTCTTCCTCAATGCTTTTTTTTCCCCTTCTATTTGTTCCACTTTTCTTTTGACTAGTGGTCTTCAATTACCTGTTCCCTGTATTTCAAGCCCCTAGTCCAGAGCATGCAAGTACTAAAGATTCTCAGTGAATCAGAGTTAAGAACTGTTTTGAAGTTGTTCTGAGTAACAGCTAAAATTTAGAATTAAGAAGGCAGGGGGAAAGTAATCATCCCAATACCGATAAGCTGGGATGAGAAAACTCATTCTGAAAAGGTGAAGACTGTGGACACAAGACATAACAGCCTAGGAAGAAAATGAGGTAATCTGAAATAAAAGCATAACACTTGATTCTACCTCTCCTGAAAGCAGGAATTTGTTCAATATGGGAACCTAGATATGCAAAATTCGTAAGGATACATGATTTTTACATTATAAGCTTGGAGCCTTGGTATTTGATCAGCTGTTTCGGAGCCTCACCAAATCACAAATTTCCCCATCAGAAAGGGTTCGGCTTATTTACTTATTTAGCAACAGCAGCTGAATAGATGGCACAATTACCCGATTCTGGCAGCTGGCAAACAGAAAATTACAAAAACCCATGGCAGCTCTAGTAAAACAAAAAAAATCTCAAGAACTGATACTGTTTCGTCTTACAGAAAGTGTGTGAGGGCCAATCCCCAAAGATGTTGAAAAGACAATCAAGACACTCAATCAGAATAGGAGTTGTGTGTATTCACAAAAAAAAAAAGCCACAAAAAACACAAACCCACCACCCAGTTCCCATCATTATATCATTACATCATGGTCTAGAAATTAATATACTGTATTGCTGTATGAAATGCCACAAGGAAATTAAAAAGTTACTTATAACATCAGATCATTATTTTGCCAATTTCCTACCTGGAACAACAATTTTCAGTGAACTTACAATCAGTAGCAGTAATGCACAGGCTGGGCTGCAGTTATTCCTTATTCAGTTCCTGACTTGAGACCAATGAATAATAGTGAGAATCTTCTACATGATACTTAATTCTGCTTGCCAGAGTTCCCATATTGATTTGTTTCAGCAACCTTTTTATTATTATTAGTTAAAAAGCACAGTCCCAGCAGCAGGAAGTGCATTTTGGTATATGCCCACATGGAAAAGTGTAATATCATCCTACTCAGCGATTTCCATCCTAATCTAGGACAAAAATTAAGTAACCTTTCTCTTGTGTTTTTAAAAGCAAGCAAATGCAGTAACCTGAACAATACATGTAGCAGTGCTGGTGCCATCCTTCAATTTGTAATTTCCTGAAAACCATGTATATATTTCAGTAACAAGGCATACTGTAATAGACACTCCCCCCCCCCCCCCCACCTCGTTTTTTTCTTTTTATTTCGCATTAAACCAGAGCTAAACTAGAAGGCACATCATATGGGAAGGGGAAAAGGAAAAGAAAACTTCATGTCACTGGAATTCTGTCTCAGTGGGGGCCGAGAGCTTGGATGTTCTTTCATCATTGCTATGCCAAGTGCTAAAATGGCTGTTAAATATTTTATCAGCCAAGACTAAAACCAAGAAATATACTGAAAACGAGGGTTGAATGATCTCTGTTTTGAGTTTCCCATTGTGCAGACACACAAGTAGATTTTACTCCTTTTTTTTCGGTCCTCCTAATTCTTCTATTTCTCTCTCTCTCAAATATCTTCCCCAAAGCAGCTACTCTGAGGGTTTTCTTTTCCACAGCAGTGGCTGTGGTACATTGCACTTTATAAGGGCTGACAGTTAACCGAAGTAAACATAAGGACACAGCAGCATTAGGGATGTCAGCCTGCAAATAGAATTTCGTTGTAATTCTCTGCGTGAGGTCTGGGAGCAGCCGACGCCTGAATTAAGAACAGTGCTTTTGCAGATTTTATGAGGCTGATGCATGTGACTATCCTCCCTCCCTCCGCCACACCAGAGCCTTGGATGATGGAAAATCGTGTGATTATCTGTGCACGTATGTGTGCATGCACAGCAAAATGTATCCCTCTTCTCAGGTCCTTGCTTTTTCTTTCTCCCATCAGCTCTCCTCAGTGACTACCTAACAAACACACCAAATTATGTGTAATGGAAGGGCACAAGAACTAAGAAACGCTCCTTTCCCACCCCTACGCACACCAAAAAACCCCTGTTAAAATCCTTTTTCTGCTGTAAACGCTGATTTCCAGCCATGAATTCATCTGTGCTTTCCACTCTGTGGTTTGTACTGTCATCTGCTAATAACAGAGTTTTTACCACCATCTGCAGTACTGAGCTCTTCCTGTGGTTTCTCTCTGCCATTTCTAAGAATTTGACAAATAAATCACATTTGATCAGTGGATCAAACATGAAGTATATGGACACCGCTTCCCGGTTTAGTCTTTGTTTCAGGGAGTTAAATGACAGATGAGTCATTTACACGTACCTGCCCACGAGGAAACAGCAAGAGCTCTGTTTCAGTTTTTAAAGTATTACAGGAAGATGATCGAGAGCTGAGGTTACCCTGAAATCGGAGCAGTTTGACTGATAGAGCCCACTCTGATACAAGAAACAGAGGCTGGACTGCGTCTGGAAAGGGTCTATCTTTGTTTCATAAGGTGGAGCCATTTCATTAAAAGTTGATCAGCTTAGATAAACTAAAGAGGAAACACAGTGAAGTGCCCTGCTTCGCTGTGTCATCTTTTCATTTATCAGAAGTCGCAGCCTGGGAAAATGTCTGCAGCCAGGGCCATGTTACACTTCTGCTGAAATCAGAAGGTATTGATTTTTTTCTAGCGATATTCTCCCCGCACCGTTCCCTGCATCTTGCGCAGCGGCAGAGCAGCTGCAGCCCACGGAACGGTGGGAACGGCTTTCACATCTGAGCCCATTAGTCACCAGATGTCACCTTCTGCTGCCAGCGCCTCCAAGAGCCCAGCAGACAATGTCCTGTGCATGCTGAACATCTGAACACCGACTCATTCAATAATGGGGACAGCCCAGTGGGTCACAATGACATCTCTGGCACCTGTCCCCAGTGCACACGCAGCCGGTCAGCACCAGGCTGGGCTTGGGGGGCTTCTCTCTCTCTCACCCATTTTATTTTTTGTTTTGAAGAAGCACCTTTCTTCTGAACACGTAATTGATTTTATTCACCGGAGGAAATACCAGCTTCTCTATCGATTTCTACATTTGCTGAATTTATTTTGTTTTCTCCTCTGTGTGATACCATAAAATGTTATTAAAAAGGGGGGTGTAGATCAAACAAAATTATTTGTTTTCCCCTAGAAAGACTCTTTTTTTTTAAACTACCCTATTTTCAAACATTTCAGCTCAATTTCAGGGAAAGAAATAATTTAGCATCCACAACCATTATCTGGTGCTTGTTAGCAGGTTGTTTATGTGGCTGCAGAACAGAGGGTAGAGGCTGCTGCACAGCCCATGAGCACGTTCTCTGCATTAACAGTTTCTTTATAGCCTCACCAAGCTCCCCCATCATTTCACTGTGAAAAGCCAAACAGTTATTCTAATAAGATTTTCAGTGGTATTTTAAACAGTAAAGAAAATTGCATAGACAAACATCTATGAAAACTAACAGTATTATAAAAAAATAATTACAATAAAGCTCTGCTGAGTTAAATGGGGGAGCATTTTCATGGGGTTACACGAAAGTGTTATACTATACAACCAAAAGCTTTAAAATTTTACTCACAGTACAGACAGTAGTGTCACTACACTTGAGTAATTGTTGAGTTACTTCTAAGGTGAAACCAACAACAACAACCAACCAACAAACAAACACAGACTTCAATTGAAATTTTAGGTGTTTACAACTATACCAAGCAGAAACAGTGCTGTGTTAAGAAGATTCATACTTAAGATAAAATTTAGATGAGGCTTAAGATAAAATTTAGAGGAGAGATGAGGGAATTAGAGAACTTAGGCAAACCAAAAAACTAAGTTAAGCCTGTGTTTCGACATATAACTGAAATAATGCTGCATAAAACTAAAATATTTTCAAAACCATCAGAAAGAGAGATTTTAATTTCTTAGAATGTATGCCTTGACACTGAAACAGCCAGATGTATTTATGACTTTTCAGTAAGTTAATTTGCTCTAGTCTCCTTTCTTTACATTTTTAAACTGTGATGATGGTTATTTATTCATCTGATAAAAACAAAAAATACATTTAATTTTCATCCAACAGAAAATAAAGGATATTTTGCCACCATATTCAGTGGGTTAGGACTCTACTCCTACTCTCTTTAATAAAAGAGAGTTAAGCAAAAATTTATTCTGCAGTAAAGGAAAACAGAGCATGGTAAAACAAACTGACAAATAGCCATTATATGTAATGCCCTTTAGTACTGTCATCTTTGCAAGATATTGATTCTTGAGAATGCCTTTCCTGTATTTTGACTACAAGTGCATGTATATACACGCATGCATATACATAAAAAATAAATACACTTTATGCGTGTGACATCTTAGAATAAGTTCTAAATAATAGTTTTCAGATTCAGGCACCCTGTGAAAGTCCTGCTGCTCCTGCATGTATTGCTGCAGGTGAGATCAGATACCTTCTGGCACTGAGACAAAATATCAGCATTCCCTATTAGAATGCTCCGCTTGAAGAATAGATATTGTTCTTATTAAAACCTTGTGCTGAACCAGTTTCCTTGTCCAGAATCATTTCCTTTAACTCATATACATCATAATGAGATCTGCATGTAGCAGGGAGTTTAATTACAGAGCTCTTTTTTTCCCCGTGGAAGTGTAGCATCCACATCATCACAGAAATGGACTGCTGCATTTGAGTTTATAGATGACATTTTCTAACATGAATGGGAGAACATTCAGTCTGCATAGTTCAGGAGATAATTGATGTTTGTTTCCCATGCATGTTCCCCCACCATGCCAGAGCAACACTGTGGCATCACTTTTGGCTGCTCAGCCTCAGGCTGTATTTTATGAAACATGAACAGTAATGCTTCATTTACAATGTACACTATAATTTTATTATTCAGCTCAAAAAGAGGTATCTATATGCTGTATGTCAGAAAAATTAGGCTCCTGTGATCTGCAGTGAAACACCTGAAGTTACTGGAATCTTTCTGAAATCTAGCTTGGTATTTCCAAAATCCCCCAAAATTCAAGATTTGTTTCCAAAAACAGCCATTAGCACAATGTTTATGGACACAGTTCCTTAACCACCACATACCTACTACAGGTGCACAAACTCGACATATTTAGTATTATGCTGAACTCAAACAAACATTATTAAATTCAAACACAATGTCTGGAGTGTTTAGAAAATACTTTCAAACCATTAAGAACTGCCACCTGTAAGACTGGAATCTGGAAGTGCTCCATGTAAAAAGCTGTTATGCTTCTATTATCAACACACCTCAGGACTTAATAAACCAGGAATTTAAAAGCCACAGCATGCTGAAATTTGACATTTTCATTTTGTGCTTACACATTATTGAACAGTGAGCAACACAAGGAAGAAAAAGAAAAATCTAGCATGAAGGTCATTTTCAAAAATAAGAATCTGTATTGTTGACGCTGCTGGTCAAAAGGTTCCACAAACCATATAAAATTGATTTTGTTTTTAAGCACTAATGATCAAAGTCTAGGGCACCAGCTCTGAATTAATGATTGGTTGGGTGGAGCTGATCCATTAACCTCAGGTGCTCATTAATCCCCAGAACTACCTTCCATCAAGGTCATTAGTGCTATTAAAAGCTGAATATTTATCATACAATTGTATTGTTTTGTGCCTTATAGAAGACTCTCAGCAGAAAATGCTTCCATTTCAGTTGTCTCTGTGCACTTGTCTAGGTCTGAGTGACACCATACACAACTTGAAAGAACTCACACCCAAACTGTCACATTTTCTTACCTTGTGATTCGAATTAATTTTGGGCATTGGGTTCTGCTATATCTAAACGTAGACCAAACGTGCACTTGTGATCTGTACTACTTGTTGTTTATACTAACACACAGAGGAGCTAAGACTCACTCAAAGCCATTCTTATACTAGAGACAGCACTTAAATCCCCTTCCAGATGAGCCCAACATACAGGTTTTCTTTCTTTGACTTGTATTTCAAGGAGGTAGCAGGCAGTGATTTCGCTTGTAATGAGCACCTTTGGCACCCATGTCCCACAAACAGAGGGGAACACCTGTGTGCTTGAAGCTGCTGTCTCATTTGAAAAGCAGCAACTAGGTGGTAGTCAGGAGGAGTTTTCTGAACTCCCCAGTTGTGCTGTCTGACTCTGCTCGCACTGCCTGTCATGGCCCCTTGGTAACACCAGAAGGGTCTGATGACAGATGCTGAGGGTCTCTGCAGCCTCCCTGGGTCACACAAGGTCAAAGCTTGAGCTCATCCTGGCCAACAGAATGGTGCACCCTGAAGAACAGTAAAAGAGTTTATTATTTTACAAACGCAACCCACCCCAAATACTTATGCAGCCTCCATTACTAGAGTGAGTGGCATAGTCTTTAATTCAGATAAAGTAATAGAATCAATATCTGAAATAGAAGCACCAACTAGTTTTAATTGGTGATATCATAAATTCACCCAGTGTTTCTTTTTTGCATCTCTCTTGCTAGTTCTCATAAATCACAGTGTGAGTGAGTTATCCTTTTGGAATATCATAGCATTGATTTAGATGTAAAAGGACACAGGCTGGCAATGAGATAAGTACTACACTCATCCCTAAAACCAGTTTGCTCTCTCTATGGTATGTTTCAAACCCTTAATATTTAGCTGCACATCCTATAAAAGTAATAAGAGGAAAGCCTAGAGAAAATAGAATGCCAAGGTATCATTACTCCTTCAAATATATCCCTTGAGATATTATTAAGTAATCTATTTTTTTTCCCCCACATCCCACCCTTCAATCCCTACAGTTTGGAAATGCTTATTACTAAGTTCTCTTATTTAAGTTCCAGCCACATTAAAACATACTAGCTCCATCATTACAATTTTTGCTGAAAAATCTGTTTAGTCCAAAATAAATATTCTTTCTTGCTCTACACCCAGTTTTCTTCTGTGTATTAAATCTAGCTATACTGTGATGCCAACAACTTAATAGTGATATACATGACTGGCTTCCTCAAAATACCTTTCCTAGTTACTGTGTATGTAAGTACGGTGAGATGACTTTGAGTAATGCCATGATTTTCACTTCTGTCTTTTGAAATGAAAACTAGGTTATTCTTATCTTCCCAGAAAAGGACACAAAGCATATGTAGGAAGTGAGCCTGAAATACACCTCCTTACTCTCCAATTCCACTCCCCTCTTATCAGCAGTACCATATCATATAATCCCCTTATAATTTCTTGCCCCTGCTACTTCTAATTAAAAGGATACTCCGAAGTCTGGCTCCTTTAATATCAAGGAATCACCTTATTTCCAAACTAAAATTTAGTCATGACCAATTTATGCCCATTTGTTCTTGTGCCAGTCCTTTAGATTAAGTAGCTCATCTCTTTTCCCTCCCTATCTACTGCCATGTTCTTTAGTGCACTCAGATTCCACTCAGCTTCACTTTCCTAAATTAAATGACCAATCTCTTTTCAATCTCTTCTCATAAAACAGACTTTCCATTAACCTCTTAGCAATCCTGTGTACCTGTTTCAGTTTGAGTTCATCTTTCTTGAATATGGGTGAACAAACTTGTACCTTGTGTCAGAGACGAAGCTTGACCATTACGTTCCACTATTGAACTAGCACGCTTCAGTGTCAAGTGGATATGTTTCATTTGCCAAACTCCAGGACCATGGTTTGCTCCCCCTACAGCTGGCTGTACTCTGACATGATGACTAACAAGCAAGTCTCTCTTCCTCTACCACTTCCAGCTCACGGCCTGACCAACAGAAAATAAAATTTCTATAAACAGAAAATAGAGAGACTACAGAAAACAGGGAGAATAAAATCTCTATAAAATCTGTTATTAGCCGTTCACGGCGTTCTCTTAGAAAAAAACAGTAACAGTTGGGGTGGGGAAGGCAAATGTAATGTTAATAGTCAAGCTCCTGGGCCACTCATTGCCTAACATTTACTATTATGTACGTGTGGAATAGTGAACAAATCCATATATTCATACTTCCAGTATTAGAATGCAAAGAGTCTAAGGCTTAGAAGGTTTTACTTTCCAACCAATGTAGGCGCTTCACTGTTTCAGACAAAAGAAAAAAAATACACCATATGCATAAACTTAAATCAGTAAGCCACATTTTCTTCTGTATTTAACTACCAAGTAATAAAAAGGACTTGCCCATTTCACTGCCAACAATGACACAGAGTCCTTAAATGAGAAGAACCTAGTGTTCTGAAAGCTTGTTTCTGACAATATTACAGTTCTGAAAAAGTACTAAGTTTCACATGTATTTATTTCCATCATTTCCATACCATGCTTATCTAAATGCAGCCTACTAGGTTAGCAGCACAGTCACAGACCTATCCAGCAAAATATCCCACCAGTGTTAGTGTTCCTCCCAAACCAGGTTTATTTCTCAGGCACCTGGGATATAGTTGTAGTCCTGAGCTTGGCCACATGACCCCTAAACAACTCAAGCTTAATTTCCATATGCAGACCACCTGTATCACTAAAAGTAACAATGGGTAAAGAAACCATGACTAAATTATCACAGTCCTCCCTCTGAAAGCATGTGGGGCATGACCAGTTACAGGAGGAAAATAGTCTGTTGGGTCCTTTGCAAGCTATATCAAGCACCAGAACCACCACACAGAGAGAAGCTATTTTATCCTAGCACAAGAACAGATGCAGGTTTCTTTCATCTCGGAGCAATGAAAGAGACAAGCAGCAATTTATACTCACAACTAGAATCCATCAGTCACCAGTGATTCCCTGTGCTCCTCAGGTAGCATCGCTGCGGCCAGCGTGAGATTACATGGGAACAGCCTGATCCCTTCACGTCAAATACAAAATTTAGCTGGTGGGCTGCCTTGGAAGTTTGCAGCCAAACAAAACTACTCAGTGCCTCTCTGCTCTCATACTGTTCATTCCTGACTTACCCAGGCATCTGCTAGTACACCCAGAGAAGGCCAGTAAACTGTTGCAGAAGTTGGAGATATGCAGTTGTCAAGATTTTGACTAAATAAAGCAATTATTTAAAATTATAATGGAGTATTAAATCTGTCTGCATGTAAAGGGTGATTTGTTAAAAATATAATCTCCAAGAAAAAAAAACATTTTCCTTTTATCAGTTATTCACAGATATCTCAGCAATAAGACCTGAGAATTATTTAGCAGTGATGTAATTGGGAAGTAATTATCATTTGTTAATATTTCACAGATGCTACAGAACAGTTAGCACAACTTCTAATATCCATTTTATGTCACTGAAATATCAAAATGATCCTGTCATTTTTCACAACTAAACTCACAAAAATGAGGGGAAAAAAATCAAACTGAATTGGAACAAATGAGTCTAACCAAACACGCGCTCAGCAATGGACACTTTTATAGCCATCTTCCTTACAAGTAAATAATAGAATGTAAACTTCTAAAAAATCCTGACATAATCAGTGAAAATCAGAGAACTCCCTGGAAAAGCCTTCCTCCACTCCCAGTACATTTTTGGCCAGAGGCAGCTTGAGCTATTTAGCGTATGAGGTAATTCACACACAGCGTAAGTTTTGGGATTGTCCTATGCAGGGGCAGGAGTTGGACTTGATGATCCTCGTGGGTCCCTTCCAACTCCGGACATTCTATGATTCTATGAAATATAAACCAGGATGAGGCAGTGTGCACCAGCTGGCTTACAGAAGTGTCCTTCTACTAATAGAGTAACTAATTGCAACAGAGTAGACTGATTTGATGCCATTCCACAGCATGTCACTCAATCCCATATTGTGGAAGTGTCATCAACTGCACATCAACTAGCAGGTATTACTGAAGACTTCATGTTGTTTCATGTTTTCCTTACCACACCATTTAGAGGCTACAACTAGTTTGCAGGAACCCACATATACACATAAGAGAACTAGTGTCTTAAATAACTTACAATTTAGCTGAGCTAGACCAACAGGGCACCAGAAAGAAATACCTTCAATAACACAGAAAGAGTAAAGAGATTTCTTCAATATCTGTACCAGAAGTGAAATTTGGAAGGAAACCTCTGTTTTCCCAATGTGAACACAAAACAATGTGAACAAATATCTGACATACAGCACAAGGCATCCCTATGCATTCAAGAGCCTCAGTGGAAAAAAATATACACACACACATATATATATATATCTATCTAAAGGCAGAAATTTGGATCAAGCTTCTCTTTTTGCCATGATAGAGTCTATTATCTGTGAGGTTTCCACTGCAATTTCAGCAGCTGCCCCCCAAGGATCAACAGAGTCCAGCAGTTTTCAGGTAGAGCTACAACACAGTGGGCAGGCAGGAAACAGATTTATACCTTAAATATCCTTCTCCCTGAGGCACTCCTGAGAAGACAACCACTATATTTATGATATTGTAGCCCTTTCTGAGCTCACCAGTTACATCCTGTTCCCAGTGGAAACTTAATCACTGATTTTATAAAGTACAGGATCAGCCAGAAAGCATCTCATCTATATGTCATCTCTAAAGAAGCCCTGTAGACAGGTTTTCAAACACAGAGCTTGTATGTCCTTGTCAGTAAAAGCCTTATCATTCCAGTAACATCTTCATGCATCCCTGCAACACTAGAGACTTCAGAAAAGGCTCAATATAATCAAATCATGGAATCGTTGAGGTTGGAGGGAATCATTGAATATTGCCTTGTCCAAGCACCCCCTGTTCAAGGCAGTGACCTTTTCTTTCTTACAGTTCTCAGGAACCTCCCCTGATTGTCATATTCTTTTGAAGACAGTCAAGAGTGGCTTTGCAATGACATCAGCCAGCTTCCTCAGCAGCCATGGCTGTGTCCCATCACCTCCCATGGATTTATGCAAGTCCAGTTTATTTAAGAGTTCCATAACATGATCCCCTTCCATCAAGGGAAAGTCTTCCTCACTCCAGACTCCCACTGGTTTCAGGGTCCTGGGATTCCTGAACATTGGTCTTACCACTAAAGACTAGGGCAAAAAAGGTACTGGGTACCACAGTCTTCCACATGCCCTTTGGTATACCGAACACACTGTGATATGAGCTCTTAAGGAATTTTCTTGACAAGGACAGCTCACTCTAGAAAAAAGTAGTCAGGCCATTCAGTAAAGCCTGAAGGACTTTGTGCAGAACAATGCAAGCTGTGTCTTTACTTATAAATGAAACTCTCCATGGAGTACTTAGCTGCAGCATCACTTACTGCTGCAGCATTTTTCTACATTAAGTGTTTGGGTCTTTTCAGCTGCTTTGCCCTGTCCTCTCAGTGGAGTTGTCTGTTGTTCGTGTCCTTGACCTGGCCTCTCACCAGTTCTCCTAGCTTGCAGGATATTGTCAGTGACTAATGACTACAGCAGTGCAATAAGGATACAACAGGGAGTAGAAACATGAGGAAAACACCAAGAAGTCATCCACCAGACAGGAGAGCAGCATTTGAAGTGGTGCAGCTCCTCTGATCCTTCTCCCCACCAAAAAGCTGCATCTCTTCAACATTAAGGGCTCTAAAATTTCCATTCCTCTCAATCTTCCCAGCCATTTTCTCCTCAGGTTTTATGTGTGTGGATTTTTTTTCTTTTGTGAATCCAATGCTAATGATCTGTGCCTGATCAATAGCCTAAGAGACTACTATCCCTTCAGTCTGGGCTCCTGTTTTTTACATATACATGACAAAAATACACACACACATATACATACGGTAAACATCAGAATGGCATTTACTCCATCCCAAATTAAGACTATGCTAACCAGGAGAACTTGTGATGGTATGAGGTGCTTTAGATTTAGTTGTCCCCCACTGAACTTAGGGTTTTCCAGATTAAATTTGTCAAAAATAATAGCAAAAGCATAAATTAATTCTAGAGATTTTATTAAAGGTTGAAATGTAAATTAAGCCTTCATCTATTAAAGAAATGTTGCAAAACAACAGGCTTTTGCTGTACCATTCATTTAAGAAATAAAGAAGAAAAATTGAATGGAAAAAGAAATGGGCTATTGCCAGTCTGTAAGCCAATTATACAGTTGGGCAAACAGAGGAGTTTCTGGTTTTGCTGTTAAAGAAAAAAAATTTTAAAACAACACCACCACCACCCCAACACCCAAGCAACAACAACAACAACAAAAAAAACACAACACAAAACAACAACACAAAACCAACCCCACAGTGGACAGGGCATAAACGAGCTAGGTCAGTTCAAGTCTTCAAATATTTATTTTGGGTAGATCAGAATATTTTATTAACCGCAAGTAGATCTGCAGTTCTGTTCTTTTATTTAACCTTCTATTCTTCTCATCTATATCAGTTTTTAACGGGAAAGAGCCCCCAAACATAAAACCCATCAACACAAAAAGTCGAAGTCATGTTGACCAATAATCACAAAATAATGTCATATCAACACCCTCCTCAGCAGCACCACCAGTTTCGGCAGGTCCCTGATGCAACTGCACTCAAAGCTGTTTCTTTTGCTTCTCACACCCATGCCCTGATCTACTAAATTTGTGTGGCTTGGTTTTTATGCATTAAAACTGGCAGCATTTCTCAGATTTGTCCATGACACCAAGGCTTTGACTCCGCCAAAACACAGCTTCAATAGACATGGTGTTTGTCCTCTACATTCTGACCCCTGCTTTTTTGATTTGCACTAAATATAGGAGTTTTGCATAGAATAGCATACTATGACTGTCTTTACACAGTATCTTCACACCATTTCTTATCCTCTTATACCTGTCATAATCTACAGGGTGAATACATTATGTAAGAAAGACTTTCTTCACAATTTCACTATTATACATAGAACCTTTCACAAGTCCACATTCCTCAAGTTAGGATTCCCTGAAGCACCTTTCCTAGAAATAAGAAAATGTTTTGTTCTTCCCAAAGTATGAAGTTACGGGGACAGAAAAAAGTCATCCCTCTTTGGTCCCACAGATTTCATTTTTCACAAATCATGCCAGGATTCTCTACCTCTCCTTCATATCAAGTCTTCTCATACTCTGACACTCCAGTCTCCCATAAATTTTTCCTTTTGTTGTTTATTTTGCACAAGGTTATTCATGGATAAACTGAGGATATGGAACACTATCCTTTTTAGTCCCTTCTTACCAACAGTAGTCTTAACAAGGCTTCCATGGTAATTAATCCTCCTTAATTACAGTGTCACAGATGCATGGAGGGAGAACACTGAATCACAACAGTTGCAGAAACAATCAGCACTTTCAAGAGTTCACCTTTGTGTATATATTCATTTTGTTTTCTTACAAAAGACTTGTAAACAGGTTTGAAGCTAAGCCTCTGTTTTCACACCACGGAATGACCACTAGACCTGTAAGGCATTTTATATGACACAGTCCATTTTCCTCAGAATTTTAAACTAATTCCACTTTTGAAATTTCAATTCCTAAGAATTTTACCAGTTAAATAAAATGCTATGAGGGAGCTTCCTCATTAACTGAGCTCCCACAAATCAGTCCCAATAAATAATATTCCCTTTTGTCTTAGAAATTTGCTTAATTTAATCAATTCTGCAAATTGGACTGATGCGCTTAATTGATCTTTTTCACTTCTAATATTTTCCATGTCATTATGCTGTACTGTACTTCTGACCTTTTCTGTCATCTCATCCTACAACAAGCCAGAAATATATTTTCTTTACAAGAAAAAACTTCTATTATATCTCTGCATTTAAAGTGGATTCTAAGAAAATGAGAAAGAAAACCTTGAATAAAGCACATATTGACAGTGAAGTGCACCTAAACCAGGTTTTGCATGCTACTAGTTTTTTGTAACATTAAAGTTGAACCTTTGCCTGGATCTTGTCATTTGAGCTCATCTATTTCTGCTTGGAAATATGTTGGCGATGGCAGGTGAGGGTCTGTATGGTCTAACTGAAAAAACAGTATCTTCAGCAAGGCTTGAGAGAAAAGCCAAGTATTGACCAAAAGGAGAAAAATAGCAGATTGTAAGAGCTGACAGGAAACCAAATTTCCCTTGCCACTTAGTTCTGTATATGTAAAGGTCAGAACTACACTGCAGAATTGTTCCAAACCTTTTATACTAAATAAATAAAATAAACTTCTCTGGTTTTCCCCCATGTAAGCATTTCAGCTCATTGTTGTACGTAGATGAAAAATTTACTTGCATTTTTACTAGGAGGCTCTTTCTGTTATACCTAAATGGTCTTTGACAGGGCCACCCATTATGTGGTAGCCTTCTGCAGCTGACAACAAAAGGGGACACATATGAAGTAACTGGACCACATCCTAATGTAGCTTCTTTCCAAATAGATTCTTTGTTCTGGCTCATTTAAGCATCACCCAAGCCTATAATATGACAAGAGGCCCTCACTTTTCCCCTTTGGTGGGGAGTGCCTTACTTATTTCAAGTGAATCTTAAGATAGGTAAGTGTTCGTCCATGGCTCCAAAAACACATATTATTCATTCATGACTTAATACAAAATCTATCTGTTAACTGGGAATTATTCTCTGCAGAACATAAGTTCTCTCTTTTCACTCTAAGTTATCTGTTATACACACAATTAAGACAAGTCTAGTCATACAAATGGGGCAGATATTGCTCAACAGTCTGCAGTCTCTGTAAGCAAAGGAAATACACACTTATTGATAAGAGTTTTGGAAAAGATTAAAGAATTACCCAAAACTGCCTTGGTAAAACTACAAAAAAAGTAAATCCTTCAATGCCGGTCTCCTTCTCTTGGGTTGTGGTTTGTTTAGGGGGTAGGGTTGTGCTTTAAATGCAGTCCATCATCTCCCTTCTGATTTTTTTAATGTTAAATTAGCTTTTGTTTAAATGTGCAAATGAATTAGACGTGTATGCATAAATTAGTTACAGCAGACATATGACACATTTGTCTTTTTGTGTGGCAGAACTGTAGCTATTCGATTTGATGCGCAATTTCTTTGTTTCACAATCCAAAGGGAGTGAAGCAGCAGCAGCCGTCAGCCAGGGTCAGAAGAGCCCATATCAGCACAAACCCATCAGCTCCAATGCCCTGACTGAGGGCAGGTGTTGATCAGAGCCACTCTGGTCCTCACAACATTTCTCCAGGCTTCTCATAGCTATTATTTAAAAGATACCCAGTAGAAAAGCCAGCCTTCACACTTCACTATTCCAGATCTTTCAGAGCTTGTTGAAATTAAATGTAGCACTGAACAGTTCCCTGACAGACCTGGCTGTTAATTCCACAAGTAACAAATACCTTCGCAAAAGATATTTTTCAGAACTGGACTGCCTGTCTTTGAAGAAGGAAACAATCTAATTACAGAAGTATCAAAAGAATTTTTACCATCAGGAAGAACATAAGTTTACTGCAACACACATACTGGTTTTCTTAGCTGGTTTCATTCCCAAGTTTTCACAGACACTGTTTTGTTTATTTAAAGATAGGGTGACTGAGGAAAAAAATGTCCTATTAGTTTTGTAAAGTGGAATATCTTTTCATTTCATTTAAGGTTGGGCTGCTCTCCCTATTCATGGTCCTCTCTCTTGTAAAGATTTAATGAGATAAAGCCTAGCGATCTTTATATCTCTCAAAGACCTCTTGTTTAAAAAAAAAAAAATATGTATTTTATACACAGTCAAAACTTCTTTTTTCCAGGTTAATGATTGTTTTCATTTTTGAATTAAATTCAAAGCATTTCAAAAACAAGGTCCTGAAGTCACATTATACTTAAGAGTACATCTAGATATCTTTATCTATATAGACAGAGATATACTTCAAGTTTCCAGCTACTTGAAATTCATAAAACTTCACTAATTTAATCCAAGTGCTAAAACTAGTGGAGTAGGATCTAATTTCAAAAGCTATTTCTACTTCTTGTCTGTCAAAATTCACACATGAAGCAGGTTTTCCACTGTGAGCACTGGGAATATAAGTCTTTTACATAATTCATATGTAACAAGGCATAGTCTTCTAAAAACACATGCACTGCAGCAATGAAGTTTAAGGTCAGACAAAGCAGATTTTTTAAATTGGGTTATTTCAAACAGCTGTGGTTTATTGTTTTCCTAGACACTCCAAACAAAACCAGAAATCAGTATACACAGCATAATTAATACCCTGCCCAGAGATTCTCTGCTACTGCTATACAGTACTGTTAAAGAACACCAAACGCACAGCACAACAGGCACAACGATAATTTAGATCAGCTTTTCTCCTTTTATATAACTTATTTTCAAAAATTTTTCCCTGGACATGTTCTTACTACAGCAGCTTGTTTCCAGCTAATTCAACAGGGTGGGTTGGGATCTAACTGAGCACAGAGCGCATGCTCCAGCAGCCTCTGTTTGTCGGAGTCAGAGCTCCCTGCCACAGGGCAAAGGCTCTCAGCACATCAAAGAGCAACATGTATTTAATAGCCAGTTTTGTTTTCTTCAACCTGCCAGAAAAGCAGTTCTTAATATAAATATTATTTACCTTACTGACTAAAGTGTTTCCTTGAGAAACCACCTTCACCTACCAGCTTGCTTCAAAACCATCTGTCTAACCACACTACTCAGACATCGATGGGATTCTTGCTTCCTCCTATATCTGTTTTTGACCTACTTAGATCTGAAATAGCCAGCTAGAAGTTTCTTTATTCATTTTGGGTTTTATGCTGTACATTGCCCAAAACTACTTAAGAAACTTACTCCCAGTAAGGGTGACAGACACTGGAACAGGCTGCCCAGGGGGGTTGTGGAGTCTCCTACTCTGGAGACATTCAAAACCCACCTGGACACCTTCCTGTGTAACCTCATCTGGGTGTTCCTGCTCCGGAAGGGGGATTGGACTGGATGATCTTTCGAGGTCCCTTCCAATCCCTAAAATTCTGTGATTCTGTGAAACGTTAATTCACCTTTTCCTTGCCGTTCGTAGAGAAGGAAAGTTACATCAATTTCCACCAGAACCTCTCAATTACAATTGCTTGGGAATCTTTCCTCTCTTCACCCAATTTTGCAGAAAAATGAATGCCACTATAAAGACAGTTAATTATAAGTATATGACTGTTGAAAATACTGCCCAGTTTGCAGGCTTTCTGCATGCACTTACAGTGTTTGTATCCCAGGGCTGCATTAATTATGCATTGCAGCAGCTGCCAAAGACCCAGCAGGGCCAGCTCTTCAGGATGGGCTTTGCTATCTGAATCACAAATCCTGAGCGACACCCTGACAGCACCGTGCCTCCCGTCTGAGCTCAGTACAGCCATTAGCTTTGATTGCAGTGCTGCTGCAGAATGCTCTGAAATCTGGATTTAGTCCTGTTTGCAATTCCTCAATGACAAGGGCTTATCATTATGTTTCATCCTAAAATTGTATCAGAAAATTGTGATGTTCCTACAACTGGGAATTTTCAGGTATGCTATTCAGGACGACAATATTAGAGATGATAAACCCCTGCACTTGGAGCAGGGTACTGAGTCGTGGCAGCACAAAGGGAAAGTAGTAATCTTGTAGAAGAGCTTCATAATAGAGCTGCTTGCATATAAGGCAGAGATAAAAACAGGACAAGGACAGAAACAGAGCTGGCAGAGAGAACTGCTTAATACAGTTATGTAGGTGGAAGAAATTTCTGTTTTCAACCAAAGTGCTAAGTTTGAATAAGATGGAGGGGACAGAAGATGAAGGTTAAATACCCTGTCTTATGGGCAAAGCAGCAACTTCTAATGAATTTCAAGCAAAATGCTTGAGGTGAAATAAATACAGTTGACTGTCTCCAAGGTGTATTATATGTCTTCCTTACATTTTAGTCCTCCTGCCAGGTTCTGTGATCTACAGTGACAACACTCTAGGTTGAGGCCCTTGTAGATAACAACCAGAACATTTCAAATACAGAGCTCTAAAAACAAATTTCCAGGGTTCCTAAGCACTTATTTTTTAGAGCCCACATTAAATTCTTATGTCGTGTACATGAAAAAGGAAAGGTTTCGGAGGAAAAGGAGAAAAATCTCAAGAATAACACTTATAAGAACACAAAATCTCAAGTTTGTCACCTCTGTAATCCACATAACATTGTGTCCTCCTCAGGTACTACATACCCTTTACAGTCGCCTCCTAATTCAGTAGCCCCTTTCTAGAGTAGGATGCTCACCCCTGCCTCTCATAGCATCACACCCACAGTACTGCTTTCAAAAAAGGGAGAAGTGGTTGAATTTTTTTATTTCACATTTGCAGGACACACTTTATAGAATAGCTATTGCTGAGCAAGTTCAAAGTGCTTTCTTCCAGGAAATCTAAGCATTTAAAAGTCAAGTTTCTGAATCTTTACTGCAACAAGGCATCACAAAAAGAGGTGTTGCATTACAACATTCACTCTGCTATAACTTGTGTTTACCTAAAACTTGTGTTCACATAATTCATCTGTATTTCTGTGAAGTAACAGTCTGTTCTCCCAGCAGCAGCTGTCTCAGAAAGCCAACTTCTCAGCCTCTCAGCGCTGTTCCATGATGTATTTCTCAACCCAACTCACTGTGCTTAGGCAAGTCAAAAGGGGAAAGACCCAGCTTCACAAATAGCTGGGAGCAGTGACCTACTCATTACTCACATACTCAGGTTGCAACATTTATTTTTATAAGCAAGAGTATCTAAGAGCCAGGAGCTGAAGAGCAAAGTAGTAGTATTTAGGTGTAAATGCAAAAAAACATTTAAAGAGATATATATATACACACATATACATGCATATATAACTTTATTTCAACCTCAATGGAATTACATGTAACTGGTTTGCTGGATTTGGATGTCAGAGGACTAAATTAATATATAGCCAGTATTGTTGAATTGATCCAGTTACTGTGTGTTAGTTACTATGACAGACATTTCAGTATTTAAATATTCAGGTTATGACTTGCCAATACGATAATTTTTGCTGAACTGTTTAAAACAGACAATAATCCTGCAACAGATTTGCTGACAGTAGAGGAGCTGACAATTGTTTACAATTTATTTACAGTCTGAAATACATAGACCTCTCTACAGACATTTCCCTGAGATGATCAAAAATGACGCTGACTTGGAAAGAATCTGTAGTTCCCTCAAAGCGTACACACCCCACCTCCCAAGTTCACAAACAGGCTCTCAACTAATTTTACGTTTCAAAGTTCTCAAGGAACTAACAATTAGTATTTCTAAAAACACTAGGAGTACAAATTTAGAAACCAAAGGGATGCACTTAGCAAAACAAGTATATTTTTAAATATTTATAATTTTTTCTCCTTGTAAGAGTATTTTTTCTGAAAGTAGGCAGGCTAATTAAAACTATGAATCAGTTCCCACAGATGAAGGGATAGAAAAGAGAACAAAAAAAAGCGATCTTGTTCTTTGAATTTATGAGGTGTCTGGATACGCACAGCAGACACAATTTTACATAGGACCACACGAGAAGCAGATACATCCCTAAAAGCTTCAGCTGAGCCAGCCCAGACCTGGAAGCACTGGACCAGCCCCCTGTTCCAGATGACCTGAACAAACAGCAACTGAAAACCTACAGGTTTTTCTCAAAATGCAGCATAGCTGCAATTATTTGTGCATAACTCTGAGAATTATTTCCATTCATATTGTTTCTCATGCTTCACTCGCTATTCCCTCTCAGACTTATACTCAGCAATTAGTCATATTCTGCTCATTAATTTTAAGTCTGAATGAAATTCCAGAATAGATACTGGAATATTTTTTTCTTCTCTTTAGAATGAGATAAACTCCCAGAAAACATGGGTGTAGAGAAATCTGGTTAAGTAACTACTGCAAGTTTTGCAGCAGTAATACACTGAAGTGTTCAGCAACAACTAGATTGTATTCTGGTTCAGGCAAGTAGAGGACACTGAACCCTTTCAATGTTAAACTAGTGGAAGGCATATTAACAATGCTTTTTATTCTTCTAACACATTCACACAGAGAAATGTTAACTGTCTGTATAATAACCATCATGCACTCCTTGCCTGTGTAATTCAGTCACTACCAAAGGAATGTTTTCTCTTTTACTGCCAAGAATATTGCCGTAAAACGTAACCTCACTCACTGCCACTGGAAGCCATTTTCATTTGTTTCTAACCATAAGCTGAAGTTATTCTGAAAAATCCAGACCTAGGTGTACTCATTATAACAAATTATACGGCATCTCTAAAAGCAAAAATGCATATATCATTGCTTATAAAAACCACCTGAGTAACAACATAACTTGGCTTATCTACTTTAAAACAATGAAGACAGCACTGTACTTCCTGTCCACTATCATACAAGAATTCAGCTTTTATTTGGATTTTTAGAACAGCCACAAAGAGAACTACACAAGAACACTACAGCATCTCCACCCCAGCACGTAGCCTGTGACCAGCTGTGGTCCCCACTTCAGCACACGCTGATCTCTCCTCCTGCCAGTTCCACAGAATAACGATGACCTCTGGCTTGATGAGTTTGGGATGCACTAAATTTCACAGGTCCATCTTTTCAGATTTGTTACCGCTATATTCTTGTGCATATTACAATAACCGTTGTAACAACAGAAAACAGAATGCATCCACTTTAAACGCAGAGCAAATACCATGCTGGTGATCAATCTGAACAGCTTCACTTGGCCTCTGACTCTCCAGTAGAGTGTAGGCATACCTAGGCTCAATGCAGAACTATTACCTCAAACCCCAAGCCTCACAAACATATAGTTAATATACTATTAGTATTCTCTGCTGGTAACACAGTGCTTGCAACAAGTCATGTTAATATATATAATCTGGCTTTACACTATTCAGGTAATCTAAGGCCAACAGTAGTGAAAACACTACATAAAACTGGAATATGAAACACAAAGAGCTCATGAAAACCGAACAGTTAATTTATACTTGTAAGACACAACAACACGAGCCCTTTTACAGACTGTAAATCAACACCGCTAGCTCATCTCAGTCAACTGCAATAGGAAAAGAGATGCAAAATATTTAATTTCCAATAATGAGCTTTCTAAACCATCAGTGCCACAGACACGTCTTCCTGTAATGTATCTTGTAGAGATTAACCTGCACCATGATCAGAATGGTCTTGATCTCAGTTAAAGGCATTCTTGAAGTACTTAAAAACGTACTGATTCATCACTGGTATTTTCACAAGGTTGTCAAAGAGAAATATCATTTTTCATCCTGCTTTATTTCACTTCATTTCAAGATATAGTAATTAACAGGAGTCTTTAGATGCTGGCAAAACTGTCCCTTTTGAAGTTTCTACATAGCTGTCACCCTGGAGATAAAGGCAGATTATTCAATCTTGACATTATAATTGTGAATACAAGATAAAAGGCCGGATTAGCAACTTCATAACTTCACGCCTAGAAAAAAAAAATTGAGATCACCATGAGGTAATTTTACTTCTAGTTTTGAAGGTTTAAGGAGTTCCTTAAGGATGAAGAGAGGGAGAATATCATGTCTTGAAAGGGTATGAAATGAGTTATATATCCTTTTGAGCATTCCAGTAAAAAATATTAACATTATCTTTTATTTATAAAATTATACAGGAATACTTGCGTAACCATCTGATTGGCAAGCTATTCCTATCTAAATACTGGGTAATTTTATGTGCTGCAGCTACATCTCTTCTCACGTATTTTTGTTTTCCTCCCTCTGTATAGAAATGACAGGAAATGTGGCACTGAGCACATCAGAGGACTGGCTGTACCCTTTGCATCTAAGCCCCTGCAAGGAGAAACAGACCAAAGACCCAAGAGGGCTGCATCCTACAAATATTAGGTGGTTTGAATGGTGGAGTTCATCTCCTATCAAATGCATCGTGTCTTTCTCATAGAAAGCACAGTTAACAGCAACTTTGCAGCTGAGAATCGGAGGTCTAAATCAAAAGGGAAAAGACATTGCTGTATCCTAGATACCTTTCCAGTTTTTTGGTGCACGCTAATGGAACAGCACAGGATCAAATTTCTTTACCCTTGGAATATTATGTATTCATTTTGTGGAAAATGACATATCAGGACAGAATTCAGAGACAAAAGTTCAGTGTTATCAAGACATGTTTCATGGGCCTGCTAGTTAGAGGTCCTACAAAAAAGGTTGCAACCTCATATAGCAACAGATCGACATGCTGAGTGTGGTTCAAAACCTTACCAATGAAAAGTCTCACTATCAGCAAATCTGACCTGCAGAATGAAACCAGCATGGCTAGTCAGGAGGATAAGGAAGAAGCAAGAGATTGCTCAGAAAGTTAGGGCTGGGATCAATTGGAAAATAAAAATTTAAAATAACTAACCACACACAAGATTAAACAAAATCCAGGTATACAAATAAATTATTTGGAAGGAAGGAAGACTCAATTGCTGATGTCTTTCTTCAAACACATGAGGAACATGAATACTATTAGAGAAACTGTAGGAACACAAATACCGTCAGATGATCTGCAGGCCAGCTCATGGTCGCAACACAAATGAAGCTCTTGAAATGCAGCAGAAAAACAAAATCATTTGTGTCAGTGCTGACTGTGGGAAAGACTAGAGTTTTTCCCATACCATAGCCTTTATTTCTGGAGGAAGCTGAAGGATCTCTCTGAAGTTAAAGTGTTTCTAAAGAACATAAGAAAAAACAGGACAAACTATCAAATCCCCAGATCCAGCTTATATTCAGCCAAGGAACTGAGGAAACAGTTTAATCATTAACAACAGCATCTAATAGTTTTGCTTAAAGCTTTCATAATGCCTGAAGACTATCCAGCAGCAATTGTGACTTCTAGAGAAAGAGGAGCCAGGGACATCCAGCTCAGGGGAAAGCTGCCTAAGTTCAAAGAGCAAAAACACAACAAAACCTATGGGTACAAAACAAACATTCAAATAGTGTCTGAACCAGAAAAATGACCAGAAAGTATTTGGGAAATACCACGTCTACCTGTCTTGTTCTTACTCATCCCAGGGCATCCACTTTAGCCACTGTCAGAGATGAGACAAAGTAGCTAAACATCCCATAGTTAAAACCAGTATGAGGTTCTAAAGTTTTTATTTTAATGTACCTAAGTAGAGTGAAATCATCTTATCCAGGAATTTTACAAAGTCTGTGTAAGACAGAGACCAACCCACACAGACCAGTACCAATGCTGATCTACAATTGACTCAATTCAGTGAATGTAAGTCACAAAATTTAATACACTTTGTACACACTTAATAAGCTCCTGAACCACTATGCGATATTTATGCTGAAGGAGTGAGATGGGGAGTAGAAGTGATCATCTCCATCCATTTGTACAAAACCTTCATACAGCTTCAGCATCTGACGAAGTCCCACAAACTTACCATCTGGTCAGAGCAGGTGGCATCTCCTTCTTAGCTCATTTCAGTAAATGCCTCAGAAATAAAAGTCCAGATAGAGAACACAGAGAAGCCATCTCCAGGGAGGCTTTAACAATTTGTGTCAGAGGAAAACTATATAGTTTCTCTTCATACTTGGCACTACAGTGATACCACAGTGTTTTTCCCAAGGATACAAGTGATGGTCCCAGCACACTGCTACAACTTACATTTAAAGAATTCAAACAGGACTAAAAGTAAAGGTAGAAAGAGCAGGACTCAAGTGGTGTCACTTGGTAAACTGATGCAATATGCCATTACATTTTTCTAAGAGATCTTATTTTGCAACCTTATAAAAATCATTTAAGAGCCTCCACGACACACACACACGCAAAGTATTTAATTCTATCAAAATTATTCAAGAGTATTCCATAAAAATGGCCTTGTTTAGCACATAAGGAATTTTGCCTTAAAAACTCATTCACCCTCTAGTTAGACACCATAGTCCAAGCTAATTACAATCAAAACAATGGTCTGAACTCTGGATTATCACTCCTTTTTAATTATTAGAATTTGATCACTGTTCAGCTAAACCCAGATGTGGTTGTTTTTTGGTTGGTTTTGTTTGTGTTGTTGTTTTGGATTTTTGGTTGTTTGTTTTGTTTTGTTTGAGGTTTTTGTTATTTGGGGATTTTTGTGGTTGTTTTGTGTGTGCATGGTTTTGTTTTTGTGTTGTTATTGTTTTGAATTAGAAGACATAGAAGTAATCCTCAAAGTTTTGGAAGCCTGTATACCATTTAAAGAAAATCCTCTTACAGTAAATGTTTCAAGAGGAAAGTTAGAAAAATCCACTGTTCTGCTGGAATAAATTGGTATTCACTGGGCTATGACTGCTAAGGATACTTATATGATAAGAACAAAGAATAAACACTGGATAAAATTTTGTTATGAAGATAAAATTTTAGCACGAAATTTAACTGCATCTGGGTTTTGTTTTCATTTCCTCCCTGCGCAGCTCAAGAGTTCATAAGTGATTTATATTTGGTTAATAAGATCTTTATGATACTGCACACTTTAGAAAGCATCACTCCTTTCAAAAGAAAGCCTATATCCAGCTGATTAATAGAACAACGGCACTGCACTAATCCGAGCTTTTTTCTGCTTCGTTTTCCTACACACTGATTGCAGTGACAGTCAGTAAAGCAGATGTGCTTTTCTGCAGCAATGATCTTTAGTGCATGATCGAGATGACTTGATCTCTTTTTTTAAACCTACCAAAATAATTTGTAAGCCTGAAGTCACATCTTTAACATAATATGTACTGTCTATAACGTAACATACTACTGTACCATTATTTAGCTACATAGAAACATCTGACTACTTTAGATCACAAAGATGGAAGAGCTCTGTAGACTGCTGGTGAAGGACCGACTAAAGTGAACATAAGCTGCGCTGCATACAAAACACTGTCAAATCTGCTGTGAGATAATCTTTGTACTATGAGCTTCAACAAGGAGCCAAGAACCTGAACCAGGGTGGAGGCTCAGCTACCTGCTTTTCCCCACCAGGTCAGACCGAGGTATGTTCACCAGGGTTGAAGGGCAATTCTGCAGTCCTGATGTCTCTGATTTGTCTGGTCCATCCTCCAGTGCCATTGTGTAAGTTTACATTTCTGTGAATCTTACACATTTCATTAGTGTTAATTTCCTTTCCAAAATCCTGAAATGTAAGTTCACCCTCACAGCAGGAAGATTAGCAACATTATCACTTACAATTTTTACAGTACCCTTTAAAGTAAAAGGAAGAAAGGAATACCAAAAACAATGTGCTGTTATAACGTGTGTGTGCTAACTCTCTAATATTCTTTGACTTGAAATGTTAATGAAATTACTGACAGGCAGTGGTAAATCTCTTAATATCACATGATAGCATCCAACAGAAATGAATGAGATGGCTTAACGCAGTTTTTAAGTGTCTTAAATGTATTAAATATCTTCTTCAGAAGCAGGTGTCAAATTATAAAATCTATCATAAAAATTATGTGTTTTCCCCGAATATTTATTAATATAAAAGCAAACACTTACAAGAACCTAATATGATTTCTGGGGCTTTTTTGAAAAAAATTAAGATATTGTAGAAATGAAAAGATAAGTACTTCCAAGTATGGAAGTACTTAGCTTGTTAAAGTGCTACACAGCATGTGAAGAACCTCTCATCTCTAAGCACATCATTCTTACCCACTAGGTTAACTTGAACTGTTGCTATATTGGCAGTGCGTCTACAAAGACCAGGGGAAGTACTGCTGCTTCAGTTAAGGATTCATGCTTGGGTTGTTGTTTTGGTAGCTATGACAAAAGGGTTGGTTTTTTGTTTGTTTTTGAGGTTGTTTGTTGTTTTAATATTTAACATATGGGAAGTGTACTTTGCAACACCGTATAATACTCCAGAGTTAAATCTTTCAGTACTGACAGATTATTTAAGAAGAAATTCTTCCTAGGAAAGCTTGCCCATTAAAGCAAAGCTTCCAATTATTTCAGTGAGGTCAACAGTTCATTCTTACTCAAACATAGTCTTGAAATGTAGCTTGAAAAAAAAAAAAAAAAGTAATTCTGGAAAGCACCAGTTTACCTGACTTTCCCTGTAAATAACCTTAAATATGTGCAGGCAAGAGAAGAGTGAACAGGACTCAGCAACATAATGATGGCATATAGTTCCTTTCTGTATTTCACTTCCAAAAAAAGCCAACAGCCAAGTTTAACAGGCAATGAACGCAATTCAGTCCTTACTCTAATGCTCATGGGAGTTTAATGCCCAAGGAAAAGGCTCATGTCAAGGCACCCTCGTCAAAATGAGCAACATGCAATTGGCAACAATTCTCGGACTCCTGACAGTTGAAGGTTCTCTACAAGACACATGAGGCAATCCATCAGGAGATGCAAGGGAGGGTAGTTATGGGAAGTAAGGCCACAGGCCCCACTCCCAGCAGAGAAATAACCTGTCGCTCCCGTACGTGGCCCAAGCAGTGGCTGTGTAGCTGGAGACGAGGGGCGGGGGTTTCATGTGACAGGGTGCACGCTTGGAAACACGAACACATGAGGACAGCCACGTATTTTCTCCTCACCATCGGTAAATCCTATTACCCCAAGGCTTTGGCTCCACTGCCACAACTTACTTCCCAGAAGAGCTGATTTCAGGAGTTTAATCAGCCTCTGTGGTTCCCCACAAAAAGTAATTGGCAAAGCCCTTTAGCCAGAAGGTATTTTTTGAATATGTTTAGTTGAGGGAAGAAGAGGATTTTCCCATACTGTCAAAATATTTTGACATTTTCCAGATTAAAATAGGTCAATTTTTCAGATAGCAACAGCCTTCTATGTTCAGTTGCAGAATTTGCCTTCCCGTGCTTCTTGAAACAGAAGCGCTCCCCACTGTCCAGCTCTGTCCTTCTGCAGCTTACAGGATGACACAGGACTAATCCTGCTTGTTGTGGCCTCCAGCAGCCCTTATGCCAGCCAAGAAACAGCAGCAAGCTGTCATATCCCACAATGCTCACACTCTACAGAGCCTTATCTCAAATGAGATTACTCTGACTGCAAGTTATATGGGGGGGCTTCTGTCTGGGGAATCAACATCAGTGGAAAATCAGGAGCTTTTCAGCTCCTCCATGCTTGCAAAGGGACTGGAATACGGAAGAAAATCTGATCCCATGTCTTATTACTGCTCTATAAAATAATCTATGTTTAATCTACAAATAACTCTGGTTCAAGTGCCTTGAAAAGCCAAAAATCAATTGAACACCTGTGCACCTGAGATGCACTACTGTAAGCATGCTATGGCAAAAACATTAGTGGAACAAATGGCAAGCAAAATGAAGTGGATAGTTTCAAAGACTTTATACACTGAACACATTTGTAGTCAAGAAAATTCCTGACCTCCCCCCAACAGTTTCCATTTTTTGTCTTCATTGCTGCTGCTGCTTCCTCTCTGTTCTACCACACCAATGTTCATTTTAATGAGCTATCCCAACACAGCACCAGGCTGCCATCACTAATGTGCTGGAAAGGCCTTTCAGGGGCTTCCAGGAGTTATTTGTTAAAATTCGGTCATCAGACAAAGGAGAATTGCAGATTAGTTAATTATTATTGACAAGGTCCTGATGAGGTACTGGGAATGTTTTCCCTGCTCCTGATAGAGCTTAGACATCTTCTCAATAGTGCTAAGCAGCATACCTGCTTATGTGTGAGACTTATAAAATTATATCCAAGAAATAATTTTAGGGAGGCAGGGGTTGTTTTTGGAGAAAAACTTCCCCCATCAAATGTGTATTGTGCTTAAAGTATTTCCCAAAGGAAGGGACCTCTCATTTTTAAATTGATAATCATATAAATTCAAAACTATGCTGTAATGTTAGTATACTAACTATAGTTCTCAACAACAAATAAACCACTGAGAATGTCCTCTGTGTGATGTGTCTAAGTTGTTATTGTCAATTTCAAAGTCATAGCGATTTCAAATTTGGTCCATCTTTTTGAGACACCCTGTGTAACTGTGTAGACTGAGATATACAAATACTGCCCCTACCTGGAATTAATGGCAGTTTTCCTCCAGCAACTGTACCAAACTGCATATACTTTTATTCTATAATGCTTAAATACTTCACATTTTTAAGTATAGACAGCTTCTAATGTAACAACACTGTTCTAAGGAAGAACTACATAACAGCATACATTAGGGATATGTTTAAATCCAACACAGCCAGAGAGATCTGGAAGACCATCAGCAAAAGAAGGTTGAAGACATACCTAGTAAAGTAATCTAGTACATTAAAATAAGATGTCATTAGAAATAGCAACCTCATAAGAGGCTAACATTAATCTTCAAGTCAGCCCGACAGTGTGTGATTTGTCCTACACAGCTGCTGAAGGGGAAGAGGGAGCAGGAAGGCTGCCTCTTTCATCTCTCCCCAGCAGAGAAACTAATCAAACCTGCTGTCCTCACACTTCGCAGGGCAGCTTGCATCACAGCCTGTACAAAAGAGCATGACAGAGACATACACACAAAAAAACCCCCTCCTAGCTTCTGGAACTAATACTGGTATTTATTAGAATAACAACCCCTGGAAACAGACACAAAAATATACCAGTACCTATAGGAAGTAGGGGTTAGACCAAGGAAGGTGAGAAAATGGAGCTGCTCCAAAGAACAACAGTAATGAATTAAAGAAACCAGCTTTCAAACAGATTACGCCATGTGTGCCTGGCCTGAAGTGCCTTGAACATCCCAGGAAGAAGCAATTCTCTTCCCCCATACTCTTAACGAGACATCATTTCACCCATATACTGAGGCTTAATGAAAACTGTTGTCTGAAGAGTGCTTGAGACTCGAGCTTGCAAGAAAGCAACTGCACCAGGCACAGAGGAAACCGGCCACACTCTGCTCTTCCTGCTGCAGGCTCAGCTCCCAAAGGCTGCTTTGACCCCCTCAGCCTCCCTGGAGCACCTCAAGTGCTCCCTCTCTCCTGGGCCTGCTCATCTACAGCTCCACTCCAGCCCACCATCGATATGTTAATATTGCGGAACCTGAGTGATCCCAAATGAAACTCTTACACTTACAAGCATATTGTGTGCTTAAATGCCATGAAAAAATATAAATTGATCTCCTGAAACCACAACAGGTTCCTTAACGACTGTGCTCCACTAATTAGTAACAGCTGTTAATGAAGTGAACAGGTACAAACCTAACCTCTTCAATTAGCACATGAGATTCTTAGACTGAACTAATATTCAAAGCAACGCTGTTTGGTAAAAAAATAAGAAAAACAATGTACAGAGATCAATGTTCTTAATTGCCAAGGTAATATTATTTCTTCAAACTCCAGAGATAAGTGTCTACCAGAAGTGGAACATGTTTGTACTAAAACCTTAAGATTTTTGTTCAGTTTATGCAAACTGAAAGCCTGCCATTACTTTCATGAACCTAATGCATCCTTTCTTAACAAACGAACAGCACAAGGTACAGAATGTATACAATAATCCAAATTTGTAACAACACTGTTACTGGTGGATTGACTATGTAATTACATATTTGGGAACACTGTAGATTAACATATGCTGTTTGGAAAGCTTGATTTGAAAGAAAAACTCCTGTGTAGCAGAAGACCATAATACAATTAGAGCGCAGTCACCATCTCCATCACATTCTACTCAGCTGTTTTGCTGCTAAATTGTGCTTTGATTTGCTTCAACACTGTTGTAATTTGAGTTTGTGATTACAGAAACTTTCTCCTTACATCTTCACATGTTAGCTGACGGTTTAAGTCCATAGCCAAGAAGAAGGATATTCATAATCACTTCTTAGAGGAGCTGAAACATTTAAGAGCTCTCTTTTTACTCAAATCTGAGCTGAGAGTATTCCAAATACTGCAGGCATCTGAACACAACAGTGTTCATTTTCTCTAGTGTTGGTGAAAACCTGAAGTTTCATGATTATTTACTCTACAGAAAATCACCACACAAAGCAGATCTACAGTTATCCAGAAATGTCCCTCCCAAGTCTGAAATTAAATGATCCTTCCCACACTCCTACTAGTTAGGCACTGCCACAAGTCTCCTGGTTCCCACATTCCCAGCGGTGAAAAAAAATTAAATCAGAGACTACCACTAATGTCATTAGAAGTAGTAGGTTTTCCATCTAAAGTGCTAAATTGCCAATTAAAAGAAAAATATTCAAATGAATACTCGGTTTGCCTTCTAACTATATGCTAAAACTGATCTGCAGAAACGCAGAGCAAAATGGTCTTAAATATAAAATGTTAGGGAAATCAGCCTGTTATTACAGAAGCCATGAAAGGACAGGGAAACAGAATGAGAGATGGGGAAAGCATTCACTAAGTTACTTCTAAAATGTTTGCCTAATCCTAATTATCATCCGTCATACTGTAGGTAGAGTTGTACAGATATCCAGTTAGAGCTCTTGAAGATCCTTTTGGGACTTCTTACTGATGAAGTGGCACGTGGGGAGAGATTGCTAGGGACTAAGAGTTATATATTTAAATATTGGCCTTCAGGATCCCTGTTTTCAAATTCTTTATCCCACATTGCATTAATTTTAAGTTAATAATCACTTTAGGTAATTAAGATTATAAAATCATTACTGAGTTATTCAAGAAACTACATTAGAACAGAAGTCTAGGATTTCTCAGCAGAGGTATTTTTGCTCTTACACAGCATGCCCTGGAAATCTTGAAACAGAGAAGAAAAAACAAACAAAAAAACACAGAATCATTTATACGTAACAACTTACAGTGCTGAGGCAGCTTTGGGAAATGCCAAAGAACACCACACTCCAAACAAACCAACCAACCACACACCACCACCAAACCAAAAAAACCCAAGCAGATGGCCTTTTTCATCTTTCTTTGGAAATAAGCTTTTTATGTCTCCTCAGGACAACCTCTGGCAGAGTAGACAAAAAAGGGATTTAGTAACTCTGCCTTCTCTATATCTTCTGTCACCAGGGCACCCACCTAGTTCATCAGTGGGCCTACAGTAGTGTCCATTCTTAGGGTGTAGTAAGACCTGCCATCTCTTGTTTCTTCTGTTTTTTGGGATAAACCATAAGAGCTTGAGGTTCTGTCAAACATCCTCCAGTAAACCTACCCAAAATGATTTAACAGTGTCATCTTCAACCATTTCCCCTGTCCCATTGCAAGAGATTACTGACCGCAGAGAAACTCCCCATGCAATACAATCAACCATCAGCCAAGTCACCAACGTTCATTTCAAAGACAGTACAATGCAGTGGTTCTTCACTAAAAAATGCTAGAACAATTTTAAGAATGGGAAATTTAGTATAAAAATAGTTGGTTTTTTTTTTTCTTTGCCCTCACATAGACATTTCTAGCAACGTAAAATTTCACACAGCTTCCCTATTTCTAAGTTACTTTGCTTGGAGAAAAACAAAAAACACAGGCAGTACCAGACATCAGGTACACCACCAGGATGAGTACCTGGACTTTGGTTTGGTTATCCAGCCATAACATGATGTACAACTGATCTGAAGCACCGCCACTGCTAATGAACACAGTTGGAGGGGTAGGGAATGCTTGAAAGAGAAAGCAGGGAAAAGAGATGAACAAAGAAGACAATAGACCTGCAAGCCATGCCTGAGAGACAAGATTGAAAAATAAAAAAAAAAAACCACACCATGCCAAAAAAACCAGCCCATACAAACAACAAACATCAACTCAGTGGAATTTAGAAATAAAAACCTTTAAGTACTTAGAAATAACCAAAGGAAAATCTCCTGTTCTTTTTCACAGTGTTGCATCAAAACAGCCAAATCCAACTTCCACAGTTAAGTGAGAAGTACAGAAATATGTGTTTAACTTGAGTGGAATTTGGGCCTAGGGATACAAAGTAACTCTAAGGACTTACTGCTTCACTGCAGGGAACTGATGCTTCTTAATTTGCTCAGCACCTGGACTTTAAATCAGCCCTCATGCTTTGCTAATTAACATTGATGCACAGCAGCACTTGGTAATAAAACTAACAGGTAGAAAGGAGCATTTCCAGTACAGACACCACGCTGACGTACCAGGTTTGCCTAAGGGGACTTGCTCATTACCTTCAAGTTACAAGTACATAGAATTGGAACTCTATATGAATACATTGACATTCAAAGAAGAATCAAGGCAAAAACTACCAATAGCTCTGGAGACACCATTTAAATGGTGTTTCGACACACACATATGTGCACAATTTTGCTTTTGGTGTGCATGATAGATCTTGAGAACAGCCTGACTTTTCAAGAACATTAACTAATTAAATTACACTTCTATCACAAATAACATTGACTTATATGATCAAAGAGTAAGTTTACATCCACTTCTGACTTAATTTTGTCAGCATACTACACAGTAGCTAAATGACCAAATCGCCTCAAAACAAAGAAACCAACCAACCACCTTTGTTTATTCAATTATCTTGATTAGATTTAGTTGTAACTCTACATGTGTTAATAATTAATAAGTTTAAACCAGAGTTGTAATCAGAAAACTATAATCCTTTCTACCATAAATTTGCCTTCTGTGTTTAAGTATGTTCTTTGAAGAGTAGCCCAAGCTCCTGTATCGTGACATCAAGAAAGTTGAGTATGGAAGTCAGTGGTAAAAAGTACAGAGCTCTATTACATATTACTCTGTCACTCAAATAAATAAGATTCTGAAAACACATTGAGCCCCTATAAATCTGTATCTATGGGGACAGTTCAGCATCCTGAGCCTCCACAGTGCACACCTGCCTCAGAGGCTCTCTGCTAGAAAACACTACAAGCACTTTTCTCCAAGAGTAAACTCAGGCACTATTAGTAAGATAATTATCTGCATGATCTGCTCTCTAACAGGGAAACATCATTGTGCCAAGTGTGGCTCCCTCTGAACAGGCTGAGATGGTTACTGTGTGTCACAATATAAACAAATAAAACCAGTCAAAAGATAAAATATAAAAAGCATCAAATATGGATTAAATGAAAGGTGCATCTATCTGTACAAAGCAATGAGTTTAATGAGCCCTTGTACTATAAAACAAAGAGGTGAGTGGGCAAGGAATTACGAGGGTGAAGTTTGAAATGGACAAAGGTGTGGAGGCATTAATGCATAGTGAGAAAAGCATAAACAAAGAAGTCAAACTATGACAAGAACTAATTCTATAACCCAAGTCATAAAACTATGGACAAGTGTGGCCTCGTGCAAAAACAAGGACAGCAAAAATAGACGTTTAAAACCTTTTTCATGTAACTTTGATATAAATTTTGCATTTGTTTTTATTTAATTTAAACTCATGCAACTAAACTAGACAAAATTATTCGAGTGCTAACCCACAGATGATGGTGAGAATTAATATACTCTCCTTTTTCTATGGAAATCGTGCTTTCACAGCATAAGACATAAGTAGACTATCTTTGAACGAGAGCTCTGCAAAGTACAACATCCACTGACCTGGTGATTTATTCTGCAAGTAGGAAGAAAAACATCTCTAGTTTTTAAAAAGTAATTTAAAGTTTCTGCAGTTTTAAGACACTGCAGCATCACGTCATAAAAGCTCGGCTGTATCCAATGGGCTCATGAAGCAAAGGAGTTTCAAGAGGCAAGCCCTTTGTCCTGCCTCTCTTGAGCAAATGGCCTGAAAAGATAACTTACAACTTGTATTTGCAGAGGGTTTCTTCATAGGGGGTACCAATGAAATTGTACAGAAATAGGATCCAATGAGAACATTTCCATTTGTTTCCATATTCTTTGTGTTCAGTTCAAAATTTTTAAGTATAAGGATGGCACATGCTGAGAGAGGTCTGAAAATGAGCACAGGTGGGCTTTGATATATGCCAAGTGTTACACTTCAGCTACTATGGACTCATGCCTTACTCAGAAGATCTGATCTAATGGCAGTTAAATCACTATCTTTTCCTCTCTAATGAACACCAGATAAGCCAAAAAATTCAGGCTCTTAGCTCAGGAGAAAAAAAACCCAATAATAATAATAATAATAATAATAATAATAATAATAATAATAATAATAATAATAATAAAATACTTTCTGGAACCTTTAAAAAATTTAAAGCATTAAAACTATCAAGTGTGATAAAAAACTGTGTCAATTTATGCAGGATATATTTAAAACATCTGCTTAAGTGTATTAGCACAACGTTTCTTATTTATGTATTTACTTAAATTTCATACATGTGTCAATAGGAAGACAGCTCGCAGCTACTTGGGGATTTTCTTCCACCTTGTGCAAAACACCTTACCCAAGAAGTATCTACATGTTTGCTAGTTTTAGATATATTAGGGTGTTTTTGCAAGGGTATCTTTAAGATTCGAAGGATAAACTCTAAAACCTATATACGCCAGGTTCTACTACATCTGTAGGAACTGGAGTTGCTCAACAGCAAAAATTGTACTGTTGGTATTTCAAATGAGGCATGAAATACACCTACCTATGCCATCATTTTTTGTCTGCTACCCACCCTTTTTTTTTTTTTTTTTTAAACCTCTCCATTAGCTCTGTTGCCAAACACACTGTAGATTATCAGCAAATCCTGACACTGGCAAGACCACCCCTCCTCTGCTGGTCACCATGCAAGCTATACAGGAACAAATCAGAAACAGTTCCTCTGAAGCCACAGCAGTGCCACAAATACTCCTGTTGCAAATATTTCTTTTGGATACCAATTACTCAAGTGACTCAGTCACAAGTAGGTCCAGGTGATTGTACAGGTAACAGAATTTAGCACCAAAATATATCAACCATAAGGAAAATAAAGATGGCAGGATCTCTTTAGGTTTCTTTTTATCAATCCGTGCTGCATACATAAACATAATCCTTATATATATGACTGTGTTAATACATAATCCATTCATCATTGTACATAACACATTTGAAATAAAATATCGACACTGACTTGTATACTTTGTAAATCTACTTCTGCACTGAGTTTGAAGAGATAACAAGACTTAGCTCCATTCAGAACTTCAGCAAAAAGAACCCCTAAAGAATAATTTAGGTGTCTCTTGAGTGAGATCATTTAATTAATTTTCTAGATATTAAGAGGTCTTATATGCTTAAAAAAAAAATCATTTCCTAAATGCAATGCCATGATATTGCCTCTGAGAACTCAGAGATGAAGTGATACACATATGCTGAACACATGGATATGAAGGAAGTGGTTACCTTGGCAACAACAACTGTGTAAAAGCTTCCTTCAACTAAATCAGAGTAGCGTCTATTGGAGAAAATATGTTGTGGGGTGGTTTTTTTGTTTGTTTGTTTGTTTTGGGGGGTTGTTTGTTTGTTTGTTGTTGCTGTTGTGGTGGGTTTTGTGTTTGTTTTTTTCCCTGCCTCCAGTCAGATCCTGAAAATAAGTTATTATATTTCATTTGTAGATTTCTGGAGTCTTAGACTTTTTGTAGTTAAACTACACTTGCTTTATCTTACATACCTTCAAATTCCAATACATAGCACTTCTGTAGTATTTGGTATCTATTGATTTCCAAATTATATACACTTTTTTTCTTACCCCAAATAAAGCTGCAGACATACCTGAATAGACTGAATTTGCCATCATGGTCTGCAACTTCAGATATTCTATATAGTGCAAATGTCAGTAAAACAATCGATCTTTTAACATGATTTGGCAAATAGCTCTCAGCTATTTGCAACCACTGCAAATAGTATTTTCAAAAAACACCTAATGAATGCAGGAACGGCTTCAACTGTGGGAATTCCGTGTTCTCAAATCACTTCATACATGCCCCCAGGACACTCTTCACCACAAGCAAACATGCCCTACCTTGCTTAGAAGAGCCCAAAGAACATTATTTTCACATGTGCTGGAAGCTACACAAAATACATCCAAAAGCTAACAAATTTATGATCTGTACCAACAAAAATATTCCAAGAGTGACAGCTCAGTGTGTAACAGTAGAGCCTCAAGGACACAGCTGATACTTGACCAGTCATCACTGAAAACTGCGGCACTCCCAATTTTTGCACCATGTTTATAGGTAAAGAGAATAAATTCCTACACGTGCATTCACATCTTCCTGGGACCACACAGGTTTCCTATTGCCTAGAGCAAATTCAGAGTTTGCAATTCATCTTTCAGATGCAAAGCACACCTATCAATTTGTATTAATGCTTCTGTTACTTATTATGATCTTACTTTTATTCAGTGTGGCCAGCCACTACAACAATCTCACAGTATTTATCACTCATTCAGAGATACATTAAAACAGTTTATTAGCACGTACATTATGGTCAGCCCACCTACTTGGTGGACAACGGGATATGAGGGTTATGCAGTTTACTTTGTCAAATCTACATTTTTATTTTGTTTATTAGAATACAATTTGCATTCATTACATCTTACAGCTTTCCAGGTGCCTTAAGAAATACCTTCTGAATAATAATATGCTAATTATCACCAGTTATAAACAACTTCAGTTAAAATTACGGCTATGAAACCATGAACCAGACAAAGCTCGGGTATGTGAATTTCCAGATATCCTACCACAACTAGACAAAGAGAACGTTTTCACATCCAGCATATCCAGTTATTGCTTCTTTCTACAGTCACATCAGATGAAGAAATTAGGCTAGCGAAGAAAACTGGCAACTGCAAATAAAAATCTCTGCCTATTCCAGCTTCAGTTCCATAGAGAGCTGCAATCCAGGAGTAGCAATAGACATAACTAGAAATATTTATTTTCTTTAGAGATACATGGCAAATTTTTGGACTAAGAAGTACAACATCTGTAACTGTGCAAAAAACATGCTGGAGTTGTGCTCCATTCCCTTCCATGAGAGAGAAATTCACTGTGGATCATACCAATGGATAGAAGGCACATATATATCAAACTATGCCACATACAGGCTGCCAGCACTACCTATAACATGCCTTATTATTCCAATAATAAGAGGTACTGGGGACCTGGGTGAGACATGTTCCCTCTGGAAAAAGCCGTGGTAGCAACAGTACGAATAGTATGACATAAGTCTAACTAGTATCACTCATACTAACTTCTCATTGGTAAGAGCAGAAACACTTAAATAAGAACTAAGTGCCTAAATTCTTGAGATAATCTGGACCTTTGTACTTCGCTAAAACTCTTGCCTGTGATAAGGCAAATCATTTTAAGGACACAGCACGTGAGAAAGTCCTGTCTTCTGTAAATGCTTTCAACATACCTGTGTAGAGAAAACCCCAAATTCAGCTTATGCCTGTTGTGTCATTTCTCAAGAAGCCTGAAGCTTGTCTCCTCTCTGGCAAGTCATCCCTATTGCTCGCTGATGAAGCCTCACTGGCAGCACACAACACACTCAGATTGTTGCTAAGAGAACCAACACTATCATATTTATGACTTGCTTTCTTCCATTCCTGGTCATTTGGAAACTACTTCTAAATCTTGTTATGCTGGTCTCATTTATTTGAGCCGAAATGCCATTATAACACCATTTAGCCCTAACACCTCTCCCACAGAGTTAACTGTTTGTGACCACACTAGTCAATTACTGTAATTCCTTTCCAGCAGCGACCTGCTGCTGCTTATAGACTGCACAAAAGGCAGAAACTTTTCTCCTAGCACACACAGGTCCAAGAAAAGATACACTATAAAGAATACAAACACCATATGCTAATGAATGAAAGATGTTCTAGGAAATCAAACTGGGAAGAGACAGCTCAAATTAAGATTTCAATTGCCTCAATAGGTTAAAACAAAATTCTGCATGGTGTTACAGATGTTTCTTAAAACAGTCAATGCAAGCAGACTAGAACAGTTTCACACAATAGTACCATAATTAGCTTCAGCCTCCTGGTACAATTATAAAAGCAACAGCTGCTAAACTACTCTCTGAGCCCTTCAAATAACTTACTTGGTTCTAACCACCTAGAAATTGTATTCGTATTAAGGTTTCTCAGTCTCCAAGACACAGCAAATGTTAAGTTTTGGCAACTATAAGCATTCAAGTCTCATCATACAATATTCATATGGTTGGTGGTTTGTATCTACTTTATTCTGATAGGGAAATAGTCACAAAATATTGGAGCTAAGTGAAGAAACATTATATTGCTATATTCCAATGCAGTGTCAACTGAGAAAATATTAGACCACCTGTTTCTAGATTCTAAATGGTCTTGTAACTGCTAATTACAGAACTACAATCCATTCCCTTTAGTATAACTTTAAAGTAAATGCCAGGGAAAAACATGTCCATAAGCATTGCTCAAATTAGGGATTAAGAGAAAAGCATTTCCCTCAAAGCTACGTAGTTTAGAAATTAGCATTTTTTTCTATGTATTTGAGCAGTTATTTCACTCCTCAGATGATGATCTACTTCAATGAAATTTAAAAAGAAGACACTTTTCGTGCTGTATTTCTCCAATACTAAGGTAGATATGTCATTCAATATGTAAACCGGGGCTGTTTGAAGGCAACTCGGAGGCTGATGTGGCCCCCATTGAACAAGAGTTTCACACCCCTGATGTAAACCTTTAACTAGCTCAATTCACTGGTGTAAATCAGTTCCAATAAACCTCGGTGAAGAGTTTTCTACTAGAAAAATCAATTAATCTAGGTTACCGTTTCACAATAATATATCAAATCTGACAACATTTCGATTTCCTGACACTTTTAACTGTATAAACCAGTGTTACACATTGGTGTGTATGTTGGTTTAAGACTACATAAGTGACATACTGTTTTTCACAAATAATCAGCATAGAAGACTATACCAAATTATTTCACATTACTGAAATGAAGTAGTACACCCTAACAAAATACAGCATTTCCAATGCTGCTATGGATCCAAGACCGCTGGAAGAACAGTGCATGCACTGCTCTATAGGACTACTATAGCTGCCCATTTAGGAAGTCTTAATGGTTTATATTTCCAGGGCATAATCTCTCAGCAGAAAGGTCACACACATGAGTCAACAGGTACCAAGACCTGCATCTGCATATGAGATTATGAGAACTGCCATACCAGAATGAAATAAAGACCTATCTTATCCAGTACAGCCACAGTAGCCTATGTTGTAGGAAAAAAAAAAAAAAAGAATACAGGAAACAGGGTAAATACAGGGTGATCTTTTGGATACAGGCACCAACCTTCCAACAATCAATAGTTAAGAGACTGAAGAGGGTAAACTCCAAAAATTACTAGTTTGCCAACAGCAGCCTCACCATGCCAATGATGTGGTTCAGAATGTTACTGAAATACACAGGTTCAAGATTACATCCTAAGAGACAGTAATTCTTATTTAAAGAAAACCAAATAATTGTACATTTAACATGTAGATTCAAATATAAGCTATTGAATCAGAAAAGAAATGTTTAGTAGGATACCTAATTTTCAATTATTACAGAGGCAATTTATGCCCAACAAGAGCCATAGACCCACCAAGTAAATATGTAAGTAAAGCTATTCTTCCCTTCTTATTCTAATCCTGGTCCAGAGAGTCTGAATTGACCAGTTAAGCAACAGTGAAAGGAAAAATAAAGGTCCAGAGAGGTGCACTGGTTTGCTCCCTGTCACTTCCCAGATGAATGTCAGATGTGGACAGAACTGAGACATCTCTGAAATCCAAATCAGATCCCTAGGTTGGGATTTATATCATGCATTTTACCTCCAAACGTGTCTCAGTGAAACTATATATAGGTCATTATAGATTGCTTGGCCTACAAGATTATTATTCTTACACAAAGAACCTACAAGACAATGCAACATACGAAGGAACTTAGTTCAGGAAACAACCTGGATGTTGCATTTTATGTCAAACAAAATAGATGTTGAAATTAATATGCTACAGGAAACAGAAAATGAAAGAAGAGTTATGAGATAAAATAATTTATATTACAATTTAGCAACTGCACGTAGCTCCTTGCTACCAGAGATCTGCTTTCCAACAGCAAATAAAAATTATACTTTTTGTGCTGTTAATTATATGCAAATTAAAACTGGGTGCACATTCATGCAAAGAGTTGAATATCCATTTAATCAGATCCTCCCTGCAGGGTCCAATGATAAAAATGACAGAAGACTTGCATTACTAATTCTGAACTCCTCACATCTTGTACCTTCTTACCTTGTAAACGAACTGCTACTGTGACACCTACCTGCTGGGCTGAAGGTTTATGTTAATTAGGTCTATAGGAGCTAGTGGTAAATCCTTCTGAAAGGAAAGTTCAGTTCCCTGAGCTAGGAAGCCTAAGGAGTAAGTCCCTGTAGTAACTGCAATCATTTAGCTGCTGAAAGCAATGACAACAAGCCCCTAACATTCAAGATTATTCGATAAGGATTTAGACTGTAGTCTGTTCTAACATCCTCCATGGTGAGGCCACAGATCTAGTTTCCCTCCTGCCTATCACCAGGGAAGATAAGTGGCTGTAAACTATCTGATTACATGTATAATCTCTCTTGAGTTTTCTTTCCTGAAAATGAGCTGCTAAATTTCTACCCTTTTCTCAGCTTTCATCTTCGCTTCTAATTCTAGCATTGAGAGAAACTTCCCAAGAAATAGAAGGGTGAAAGCCTCCTTGATATAGATTCTCTGTATTAGTAACTGTGACAAGAAGGCCCTTAACCCTGTTTAATAGCTAAAAAGACAAGTGGCAGGCAAAGAAAACAGAAACTTACACTAAATGAGACCATACTCTATTATGCTGCCTCACATGGTGACAGCATCGATTCATGAATTTTCATCTGACATGGCAGACAAGATCTTTCTCAGGATCTTACTGCAGAGAACGCAGATTTGCCTTTCTCCTTGCTGTTCAAATCAGCACCAGTTGGACTGGATTCTCACAAAGTTATCCTCACAGGGAACAAGGAGGAATTTCCCCAACACACCCAGTGCATTGCCACAGGAAAAAAGTACACTTTCTGCAGCTGGGATGGTAAATACCACCAACCTGAAGAGAGGGTCCTTATTTTCAAGCTAGAGACCTTTGCTCAAAAGCCCCAGGCAGTCCTGTTTAGTGGTGAACAGAGATATAAGAATGAGTTATACAGAGGTCAGTTAAATTCTGTAGCAGGAGTGGCACTTTAAGGGTTAGATATGTATCACAGATCCACTTTCTTTCAGCCTATGAAAACTGCAGGGAAACAAACTGACCATAAGATAGAAGATGCAGACATTATTGATAACGGCAGTTAAGTGCTGCTGCAAACCCCCCCTTCTGGGTACTGGTACAGGAAACTTGTCCTTGCAAGAATCATTGCAGAGAAACCACACAACTCCTAAAAATGTAGTGACGTCTCAAGGAAGACCTCTCTCTAGGACCATGCACACCTAGGTGTCTAGAGGGCACTCAATTATTGTTCTGTTATCAAGCCAAACTTGATAAGAAATTATTTCTCCTGATGTCATCTAGAAAGCTTAAAAGGAAGCATTTCATCTCGTACATCACAGCTCAGCCTACAACTTAACACAGCACATCTGCCTGTAACACAGGTGCTCCTGTTGCTTTTCTCTCAAGATGTCAGCTACAATAAAACATGGATTTTAAATCTAACTCTCTCTCTTGTTCAAGCGGCTGCTAATCTAATGTTCACTCTCAAATGTATATATGGTATCCTACTGGAAAACTTTGTTCATTATGTTATACATATGTTGAAATCTAATTACAGATGAGATAAATACATAATTACAGACTTCAGAGAGTGATTCTTCATTCATTAAACCACAATCACAATATTTTCTGCAGAGCTTATACTCATTTTAACCAGACTGTCCATGATGACGTTTTAGATGCAACTGTGTCACTTGCAACCAGGAGTCTTTATTTCATAGGTCATGGATCTAATATGGCATAATGGCTCCTTAGAAGCTTTTCAGAATGTCCTTTTAGCCACTGCCATGAGAAAAAGAGCTGTAGAAAAGCTGTCTTCTTGAAGGAACCTCTGTTTTTCTTGGCTTTGTCCCTCTGAAAACCTATGTATGCTTGGTGCTCCAGATTTTATTTTTCTCTCGTAAGGAAGGTGAAAATTATTTAAACTATTCATCAGTTGTAATTAAGCCAGATTATTACTTTAATATGTACTTGTAACATTTGAATCTACTACAATGGCATTAGCATTTTCTTCACTGGGTCAAATTCATGATTGAGAAACCCAATTGTAAGTTGAAAATGGAAACTTGATGTTCTACCTGTGAATAAAAAAAAGACACAATATGCAAACTAAAATTCTAAAATACATGGTGAAAGACATCAAAGTTGTTCAGACAGCTAAAGATAGATTTGAGCAACTAGTTCCATTTTCAGTTTAGATAAGCACTGTCTACCCAGTTTGAAATTATGTGCCATTGAGGTATCCAAGCAAGTTTGAAAACTCGGTGTGTGCCGTGCTTAGTAGTAATTCGCTACAGGCAATACCTCTGCTGTTCAGTGACTACTGAAAAATAAAAGTCCAACTTTAAGATTGTACATTTAAAAATCACATATCTCATTACAGTTTTTTCTCCTTAAGTATAATAACTTAATGAATCAATCTTCATTTCAGGAAGCAACACATGCTTCTTCAAAAAATCCCAGGTAACAAAGTATCCTCAAAATACACAAGAATTCCTCATCCTCTAATATTATAAAATACAACAATTAATAATACTGATAAGTGTATGCTAAATTATAGAATTACGTATATATGTATTTAATATACTCTCCCTGTTAGCAAAAAACATTACCAATTGTTACCATAAGATTATATCTGGTTGCAAATCAGTGTTTTAATTGTTTATACCTACCAACAGGACTGAACCTTTCTTTAGGAAAATAATTAAGTACAGATTAAAATTAATTATTTAAATACAGGTTTCCTGCCTGCTGACTTAAATCATGATTAAAATTGGTGACTTAAATCAAGCCACCCTGCTGTGACCTACCAAAAGAAAGTTTTCTGAATTGTAATCAAATAATATGCAGTATTAATTGGAGTGCTTTATGGTTAGGCCTGGTTTCTAGAATGAGACATTTAAGTGCTTCCATGGGACTGAATTGTTAATTTCTCTTTTCATTACATATGTCAGTTACAAAGCTTTACTGCACAACACATGCAGTCTTATTTGTACAGAAGACTGTACGAGATTGCAGTGTATTTAATTGCATTGTAGGAGACAGCATTTCTAAAAACTGAGACACATCACATGAGTAACAGGCTCACAGGGATGCACTCATGGTATATCTGTATCATCTGAATATCTAAAGTAGTGACCTGTCATAACTCATTGGTTTAATTTGTTCATATCATTAGATAATCTGTGACGTATTACTATAACTAACTTAGATTCCATTCATTTCTAATTGCTAAGAAAATAATCTGACAATACCTGTACATGTCTCTTGTCTAACATAGTTCCTGTAAATGCTTCTGTGTTTACCATCAAAATGGACCCACTGTCTCCTATAGACTACATATATGTGGTTTCTTAGAGCTCTAAATAAGTTTTCCCATATTGTCTTTATGTAAATCACAGTAACAAGGGTGTATAAATTCCAGTGCTGCTTACTCACAACTCTGCTTTGGATCTCAGAAAAACAAACCTTCCTCAGTCTGCACATATTTAACTTTCAATCTCATCATATTTAAGTGAGCACACCTTTGGGCATCTATCATTTGTATACAGAAACTAAAGACAGAAAATGGCGTTACTGGGAAAAATAAGATGCAACCATATAATCCCAAAGAGCATACTGAGACAGTCTATACCAAGAAAACGTTTCATTATTCCCTAAAAATCACCAGCTATCTTTATAAACACAAAGAGATTTTCACATCCTACACATGTCTTTTCATTATTAAATAGTTCAGGTAATCTACTACCAGGGTCAGATGATATCTTTATTATAAAATTAAGGTAAACTAGGACAGCAAGAAAGATAATTGTATCACATAACCAACATTAAGAGGATGCAATTCATACAGATCAACAGGTGATTTATAGTTTTAGCAACATAAAATAAATGTTCTACTGACCTGTGGATCTTTAATATTGCATGGAAAACAGGGACACGGTTTCAGTGTCAGTCAAGTTTTAGTTCAACAAAACAAAAAAACCCACAAACACAACAAACAACAACAACAAGCACCAAACACCGCAACACAAACCACCACCACCCCAGCCTCCCCGTGACATTGTCATTCCACATCTTATGCTGTTTTGAACTCCCAAAGTCATGGAAAAGAAATTTGGTGAAAGTTCTGTCACATCTGTCACATCTCCACACTCTACTTTCTCTCCATCTAAAGCTATAACAGATAGCTAGCAAATCAACATATACTTGGAATGACATTGTTTAACCTTCATCTTTAATTATTTTGCCATTGCTTTGGAAAAAAAAAAAAAAAAAAGAAAAAGAAAGAAAAAGAAAAATATACCTACAGTAAAGCAACTCAATTTCGTTCACAATCAGCATCTGCTGGAGGCCAACTGACAAGCTAATGTGATAGTCAGTGGTGTGTCTCTTTGAAGTTAATCAAACCAATACCTACACTCCAGAATACACGGGCTGGACTTCAAAAGATTTCAGAAAAAGAATCAAGAGGTCCTGAGGGGAAAGTATGATGGATGACAAAGAGTTGCCCATTTAGATAATTATGTAAATGGTCACAAAACTATGTCTGTGAAAATCCCAGACGTTAGAGAGAGAGGCATTCATAAGAATGAAGTAACTTGATCTGAAACCCAAGAAATCGTAACATTTGCACAGAGATAATGTTTTTTATAATTTAATCAAAAGCTTCCTTTCTTCACATAATAGTTTTTAAAACTTCGCAGGAACATCTAAGTTACAGTTACCATTAGTCCTTATTATTTCACCTCTGCTTATATACTAGATGGATCCAGTTAGTTTTAATAAGGCCAAAAGCTCGATGCTCAGGATATCTCGCGGCACACACAGTAAAGCTCACTAGATAGAAAACTGTAACTCTGTCAGAGAAAAACCAAAGAAAACTGACAAAAGAGGAAGAAAGCTGTAATGTGTATGATTCCCTCCCTTGGTTTTCCAGAGTAAGAAAAATCACATAATCCTCCTGGAATGTTTTCAGGGTCCCTGAGGAACCTGAACAGTTCAGGGCACAGCCCCATATGCGTTTGCTATGGCTGTTGGTCAAGAGACACTTCATGTCAAAAGATACATGAGGCTCCTTTGCATCGGTCCTCATCTCTACTTCCCACAAGAGATGGCAACATGAAGATACTACTGCTGCTTCAGATTTCGTTTTGCAGCTTCCAGGGTCACAAGACTCTATTTTTGTTCTTATTACTTGTTACCCTTCAGGCAACAAGCATTCTCTAACCATTGCTATTACAGTAGCCAATATTATCTCTGTGTTACCTTGCATTTTCCTTCTAGCTTTTGCACTCACTTATGGTCTCTATGTATACTCAGATGCCAGAGTTATTCTTTTATTAAACATGCATAGTGCCTAGCACAACAGTGCTCCAGTACTTCAACAGAAGTTTTAAGTTGTTACAATCAAATAAAAATTGTAGTTAATATTATTAATCTTCTCAGGACCAAATACTTCCAATGCGCAGCTTGCTCCATAATGTGAAACAGAGAACTGCTTGAGTTATTCGAATTATATGATACACCTTACTAGCAGCCTTCCCAAAAAGTCTCACACAAAGTAAAAAGCCTTGAAACAAAGCTAAGTTGCCAGAGCAGGGTCAGTCAGAGGATAAATCACAACTCAGTGACTAATGCGTCCTCCTTCTCTGAGCTGTAAATCAGGAAGAAAGATGAGGAGGGTTCTCAGGTTGGTCATGGCACAAATGGTAAATCTCACAGTTTGTCACCAGCTAATACAAAAGAAAATATTAAGGTACAAATATGTCATATTAGTAAAAGATTATTTTAGGTAGTCAACGTACTTTATAATGAATTTTAATGAATTTTTAAAATGGATGTTAGTCTATAAGCTTTATTCCTGCAAATAAAGAAACTGACTGAAAATAATAGCAGTTCAGGCTTTGGACCTTTTGTCACTATTCACTGCTTCTATAGCTCGCAAAATATTAGTGGTTGCTGAAGCTAAAAAAATTTAGAGAAGGTGTAGGGCAGCAGGCTTGTCATCAGCCCAGCCCAACACTTCTTTTACAAGATTCAGGATCAGACCATTTAGATCTTGCCCATCTAATTCTTACAGATTTATCTCCCCAGCAGTTTCAGGAACATGTATTCATTGACATCAGAACATCCAACAAACAAATAACACATCTACATTTAATAGAGTAAAAAGTACATTATTGTCTTCCCCACATCTGCGTTTGAGGCAGATTCATCAGCCCCTCGGTCCTGGGAAGTAGATCGTGTCCCTGCCTCCCAGGGTGCCTCTTAGAGCCTTCAGTTCCGTCAGGCCTCTTCCCATTTTCCATCATCTTAACTTACTCTGTTTTACCAACACGCTCAAAGAACAGGAGCACAGACTGCCTTATGAGGGGATCTTCCTTCCCTCTGACATTATTGCACTGGACCATGATGCTATTTCTTGTTAAATGATATACCAATAAACCTTCACAAAGTCTCAGGCAAAACATCAATGAGAATGCTTTACCAGCATCTTCAGAGTAAGAAGAATCAAGGTCTGAATACTCTTACTCTGTTCCTTTGTAGTACATATACCAACAACTGAGTTGCTTCTACTGACATACACTTAGCTGGTTATTTGCTTGGATATATTTCTAAGGGTCAGTAATATAGAAATAGCTTCCATCTTCATGCCACACAACTTGATAGTTCACTGACTGGTAACATACCAGATACCACCAAAATAACTTTTTCTGAAGTGTCATTGATCTAAAGATCAATATTGACAACAAAATTTCAAGGAAGATGTATTTTTGTGACCACCTAGTTTCATCACTGTCTAGCAGTAAAATCGCTTCTAAAATCACAGCACTACTTTGACTCATGCCTACACTGTTGTCTTTACAACTTTCACCTCAAGGCAACAATGAGCTGCACACTTTTGTGAAAAGAAACAGGTGTCCCAGATTCTGCAGGACAGACAACATCAGGCTGTAGAAAGAGGTTTTAAAATCTGGGATGTTCTGTTTAGGGCTTTCCCTATTAAGATCATCTTGCCTTTTGTAACTACCTCTTCTGTCACAACTCCAAGTGCAAGCTTCAGCCCCACAGAACAGCATTATGAAATAACTGCCTTGCCCAAATCTGTCCCCAGGGATCCTCATTTTGTTATAAGATTTTCTCCAAGGCACCTTTGCAGTTTCTTCACAGTGTTCCTTTTCACTAACATTCAGGACCACAAGAAGGCTTTCTGCTCTTTAGTTTTGGATTTCACTGGCTAGAGCCTTAGTAATGAATCTCTAGGCATAACCAGACTAATGCATCACAAAAAACATGACAAAAAAAGAAACTGAAAGAAAGAATAGCTAGTAGAAAACAAGGGAGAAATCTTTTCAGGAAGTAGAATGCGAGCAAGGCACTGAATAAGAATCTATCACTTCCAGAGACTAAGAGAGCAGAAGGGGAGAGATGACCAACAACGAAAGGCAGGAGCAAAATATAGAGATCCCAGGAGACTGAAACTCCAATTCATATCAAAAATTAGAGGCCACTGTAGCAAGTTCAGTGCTTGACAAAAAACAGCTGCTGAATGCACAAGTCCCAGACACTGTAAGGGAAGAAGCTACTCATAACCATATGGTCTTCTACCATTTTTCTTCTCAACTCAGGCAAGACTAATACGTAGGTTTTGGTAGCTGGGTAATCTTTTGAATCTCATTCTGTGGCTTAGAAAGCAAACTGCGAGGGCCAAAAGTTTTATTTCAGAAGGATACAAAGAACTTGGCAAGAAGGACATTTTCCCATTTTATCTTGTCCTGCTGCTAAATACAAGCCACTACACTTGGTGGGATGGTGAATTTATAAGGCTTGGCAGATTTGCCATATTACTGAGGCTATCATATAACACACACACACCAAAACTCAGATTAATTCAAGTCATAAGCAATAGCATAACCTGCTTCCATTAAACATTTGGCAATGCCACAGAGAAAAAGAGTGTTTCAGCTTGGCATTACACTTCCACAGCACACAAACTGTGCTGAAACTGTGCTGGTTCATGGAAATAAAACCAAATATCATCACTGCCAGCACTCATAACATGAGAAGTCTCTAACCAGCTTCTTAAAACACCAGACACTAAACATCAGACAGAAAATCCCTCTTCGGAAAGCTATCTCAGGAAGTAAAATGGCAGCACACAAATTTACCTTAGCAAGATTTTGAGAGATGCATTAAAGAAAATCTTCAAGGAAAAAAATATCACCAATACAAAAGACTTCCAAAGGACTACAAAGTCTTACTGAAACTCAGTGGGAATTCAGTATCAAAAGTCCTTAGGCTCTCTTTCAAAAACTTCAGCCAAATTGTAATTATACAGCACACCACCACAATGTTTCCAAGTGAAGTATCCAGTCTACAAACGTGTTAAAGCATCCAAGTATCACTGTTTCCTCTCTAGCTTATTCTGCCTACTGTCTGAAGGTGTTTAGGGCTTTAACTCATTCAGATCTTGAAGCTTCATTTTATTATTTTGATATGGTGATGAATCAAGGATCAGTGTAGCAATACAAATGATAAACTGAAGTATCTTCTTTTTGTTGAAAAAAAAAAAAAGTCACATTTTTCAGTGTTTTTGTCCCACAGTACTTCCACTTCAGCATTATGGGCACCTTCCAGCTCTATTAAACATCATTCTTTTTCATGTGTGGCCACATTTATAAAATAGGAACAAAAAAATAACATGACTGAACTTACACTCAAGAAAATTTTCAGAGGAGGAATCCAGATTCAGACTGTGGAGGCACATTCACAAGCTTTAAAATGTATATGGATGGTTAGAGACTTTTAAAAGCACCTGCGGACATGCAATTCTGCTAAGTCCATGGCATCTATTTGTTGCCAAATAGCTCCAAAAGTCTGCCTTCAGTTCATTTACATGAAAAGTAGAACACGTTTACATGTAACTAGCAATTTTACCCCATTTTTAAAAGCAATATGCAGCTCACTGCTCTCAGTACACAGGGACTGTAGATTTATTCAGACAAAAAAAAGAAAAGGTGGGTCTTAGGAGTCTAACAGGAAGGTTCCTTCTTTTGAAGAACTCGAGTAGCTTTTGGAGGGAGAAGACGGACACTCCACGGCTTCACACTCTTGGATAATGATGGACCACCTAGTCATATGTGCCAGAACAACTCCCATTTTGGAGTATCTATTTTGGCTAGGGTTATATTTAAAATACTAAGTAGGCGAAAAATGCTGGATGAATCAATAAAGTAATAACAGAGACGCTCCTCACTGGCCTCTGAAGTGTTAATGGGAATAAAATAGTCAGAGAAAGCCAGCACAGCCTTGGGCTTAGCCCCCCAAGCTACCACTTAAAACTGTGTACACCCACAAAGAACAAAACTTATTTAAGTTAGGAAGCAAGAAAGGCAGGCTTCAGTTCAGTGAATATTTTATATCATCTCCCTGGTTGATTTTTTTCAGCACATTTAATTCCTTTCTCAGATCCTTTGCTTACACTTTGCATGCAAAGCAACACAGGGTTACTGCTAACAAAGCAGCAAGAGCTTCTCTGAAGATTTGAGTAAATGCTCCGACACACGGAACTGTGCTGATTTCCAGACAACGGTTTGACATCTGCTCCGTCATGTAAAAACGAGACTTTACAAAGCTCAGCTTCAATTCATTTTAAAGCCTTGTTTGAAGATCCCATTTTAGACCCTCTTGCTGTAGATTTCACTTCCCTGGCTGCTTAACATGCACATTGGAGCCTCCAACACTGAGCCATATAGATTTGTCTTTGTCTTTTGTGTTAATTATTAGCTGCTGCAGAGCTGTCTCTGTGGGTGAACGCACACAGAAACAAAGGCGGCAAGGTTGTAAAACCTTTTATCTCTATCAGGGCACATTATTTGATAAGGTGCTAAGCTAATAGCAACGCATGTCAAATTGTGTTTAGACAGATCAGTGTGCTGGGAATTGGAGGTTATATTTGTCTCTGGAAACCAGCACCTGGAGAAGCAAAGAGAAATTCATACTGCTATTCACAACACTGTGTAAACTGCAAGCCACCTCAAAGCAGTTACTTTACAAATTGCTCTAAGATAATGAACTTCTGTCATTTCATTTGCCTTGTGCTTATCCTTTTGAACTTTAATCATTCACATTCTCATAAAAGCAGTGGAAACAGGAAATAGAATATGGGACAGTGAGCAATTCAGTATTATGTCAACATTACATAGTGTACGCTTTTAAAAGCATCTCTGAGCACCCAAGTGGGGATGCTCACTTCGTCACAAGATCTAAGCATCTGTCCCTGAGAAACAGGCAACGGTGTGCATCAAGGCACCCAAAACTGATAAAACGCTAAAAAAGATAAAAATTTAAAAAAAAAAAAAATGTGCATATTAGAAAATGAGATATGGTGTGAGTTTTTAAAAAAAATAATTTTAAGTTCTGGGGCTTAGGCTCTGTGTTTTGTTTGGGGGTTTTTCCCCTCTCTTGCAGATATTTCCCTTCTGGTTTTCAGCTGTCTAACCACACTAAATGCAAGGCAGCATCTGGAAGGACTACTTAATGGAAAGGCAACAAAAACATCACTTCTCCGTGAATGTGAACAGCTGATAAGGGTACCCGGTCAGCCTGGAAAACACACTGCAGTCCTCCCCTCCAAAGACCCTTACCTTTCTAGATAGCTTTGTCAACTTGTACGTTTGAAACCAGAGCCTTGCTAATCAGTGCTATATATGCTTATTGTCATAGTCTCTTTCAACACCTTAAACACTTTTTCTGTGACAGAGACCTCAAGATATCACAAGAATTATCCTAAATGCTTTAGAGTCCAATTTGCATGCACCTTACAACCTTGATTATCTCAGTCATTGGGACCAATGAACACATTCAGATAATCAGGACTTCAGACACTCAAGGATGGTTTTAGCGTAGTTAATAGAAGGATGTTTTGTGAACAAAATTTGAAATAATTGAAGTTCAAATAATCAGAATTATTCTGAACACAAAATTTAGATTGTTCCTCCTCCTTTCTCTACCTGCCCTGTGTTAACCCTAGGCTGAAAATCTAATGCTTTTAACAGTTCTGTACTAAAAGTGGTACTTACAGAAACATTGATTTTATATGACTGCATAAGTCTTTTTATTTAATAGGATATGCATTTTAGTTCTTGCACTGGTTAATAAACAAACTGGGCGCCAAAATACCCCATTTAAACTAAAAAGCCAATAAAACATGTTTTTTCGCAAGTCCTTTTTGAGGATAAGAACTATTTATAGAACATCTTCAATTTGAGTAGTCATTTTCAAGATTCCCAATAAACAGTTATACTACATTCTTACTCTTAGTTCCAAAGATGTGACTTCCAGAAAAAAAATTAAAAAGGTCCTAATATGTTATATGATTATTATTAATCTGATATTTTCTCTATTTACAATCTTATGTATTGGTTTTCTAATACTGTAAGTTGTCTATTCCAGCACTGATACTGCAGGTTCCTATATACATGAAAGTCATTTTCCTCTGAACTTGCTCTCTACTATTTAACTGGAGAAACAGAGACCTTCCCTTTACTCTCGTCTTTAGAACACTAGAAAATATGAACTCCCCAGAGAAATACTACTTGCTTCTACATAATATTAACTGATCCCCAACTCATGTGCATCATTCAAGCTCTCAAATTTAAACACACAGAAGAGACGATGAAAAAAATTCAGGGTGTAACATTGGTCCTTCCATTTGAATAAGCAGAGCAGTAAACAAGCAGATGGCAGAAGCAAAACATGATAATTAATACAGCATTACACAATGGTTTTCATCCAAATGCGTATAAGTGACTGAACAAAAAGTTCACAACCACTATCCTCTTTTTAAAGGCTAAAGCAAGAAATATAGAAAGACATGAAAACACTTGGCCCAAGAGGTCAGTGACAGAACTGAGAATGGAGGCAGCAAGAAAATGCAAATCACAAGTCCCCCTTCCCTGTCCTGTTCATCCTTAGAAATGAAGTACTTGCTTGTTTCCTGCTCCTGCAAAATATAAAGTTACTTTAAGACCATGGTAAATGCATCCTTCTCACTCTAACTCTGCTATTAGCCTAAGGTTGATAAACAGAAAGTACAAATATTGAGTCAAAACATCACGAATTATTTCTTCCCCGAATTGATTACAACAACATAACTAGCTTGTGTGTTATATCATTTAAATATATTTTCCAGTCATGTAGAGATATGCTTGGATAGGGTTTCTAAGCCACAAAACACATCTGTAATTCAAAAGAGCATGGCACTCAGCAAGAGGATGCAAATGAGACCTAACAGAGCAACCCTGATAGAGAAACCTCATCCACCCACAAAGATGGGTTATGCATGTCGCATTTTCCAGCCTATTTCTCTTAAACATGTTTTGCACTTTCCACTGCTAAAAATAACTTTGCTACATTAGAAAAGGAACAGCGGCAGAAACCAGTGCTTGCTGGCAAACTGCTTTCTCTCCCCTTGCCACTTTTTTTTTCAAGTAAAGAAAATTTTTCTGTAGCATTTCTGACATACTTAGGTCAACACAAGCTGTTAAACAGCCATACTAAATATGAAATAAGATAAGAGCAGTATTTGTACTTTCCTTGTATAAATTTAATCAGCTCGATTCTGGTTTCACTGACACCCATATTAGTCAAGTAGCTCAAAGAAATCTTCCCACTGTGAAACTAGCACGAGAGTGGACTGGCACTAAAAATGCATATTGTGTGTGTATGCACCCAGACACATTTATTCATCCATCAGTGTTCAATGAAACATACACTTATTGTGTAAGTTACTATGCTGGAAAAACAATGCAACAACAAATCTCCCATCAAAAACAGAACTACAGCGGCTTTAGCTTTGCCTCTTGTGACAGGATAACAAAAGTAAAGAGGACATTAAGATAAAGACACATGAGAAAAAAATAATCCTTTTTTTTGTAGACACCTCTAAGCCCTTTAATAATATTTAACCCCTGCTATATAGAAGTTAAACACTATTACTCCTCCAGAATATTTCACAGTAACTGATCATACCTAGTCCAAGTATCACTCCAAGCATTAGCAAGACAAGTCTTGTTCATTATTAATAAAACAGAACAGCCTTTAACAAGCATGTTTGGTCTGCTTAGGGAAGTAATGAGAGTTGTTACTACTCATTAGGAGGAAGGACTCACATGTACACATGTCTTCAGATTGTGTACCTTATTTAATGTTTCCATGAAAAGACAATAGAAAAATTATCATGTATCAACATATTCATGAGTATTGAAATAATAAACACCGGTTTAAGCAAAAGTCACCAAACAGTGCCACCTGCTGTAAAACGCCTAATACTAGCAGCAAGGCACCAGTCCCTATTCTCCATTACGTGAAATTCACAGAACAAAATATTACACCGACAAACCCCTTCATTCGAATGAGACACTAAAGAGCTACAGAGAGAAGAAAGGAACAAAGAAACAAACAAGCATGATTTAACAGAGCTCTGCTGGAATCAGAGGGATATAAATGGTCTATTGTTCCAATGTCTATCTGCTTCTGTAGTGCCTTCCGGATCACTGAGTAGACAGCAATCTGCATAAGAAAAATCCTCATACGAACACTGATACCTATTGCTCGCATATACTGCCTTTAGGAGTGTAATTTCTGAACAGCTCATTAATAAGGTAATACGTTACTACTGAGATTCTAACAAGAACCTCCTACAGGTTCCAGATGAAAGGTTTTACAGTTGAAGAAATAGAACAAGTTGCACAGCCACAACTTGGGTATCACTGAATGCAACAGCAGAACTCCCAGGGATGCTTCTTCAGAACTTAAAAACTGCCAAGATAAAACCTCGCCAGCAACACTAAAACAGTCTGGGTGGTGAGGAGCCTAAATTTGAACATTTGCATTCTGGGGTGATGAGAATAAGACAAATAATTACCTGAAGCATTTAAATATATCTACACAACATACCTACAGTGTGCCCAAAAGACAATACCATTCACTTTTGAAGTAGCCATAGATCAAGTGAGAGCGAGCAGGATATTTTCACAGCAGCTGAAGTGTTCAGAGCAATTATTTTGAAAAAGTTTTTCCAGTATTTTCATAGGATCCCAAGCAACAGGCACCAAAGCATGAGCCAGTATAGTGGGATGGGTCTTGAGTATTTGTGGAGGTTTTTTGTTGCATTTTATTTGTTTTTCTGATCATGGTTTTGTTTGGTTTTTGTTAGTTTTGCTTGTTTGTTATTTTTAGGCTGCATGCTGAATCAAGGACAAAGCGAGGTTTCTTCACAGCCATACTAGTACGATTTCTCTAACTGAAATGAGCTTTAAGTATTGAAACTACATGTTCATCCCTCATTTGAATAGAAATAGCTTTTGACTCTTTCATAAATAACCAACTCCGTAAGTTGGCCAAAGAAAACAGGTTGAGATCCAGTCTGATGACATAGAAGATTGTTACACTTTGTTTCATCATTTGGATCTTTGTTCCAGGGCCAAACATCTCATCTCTACAAAGCTTTGCAACGTGCAGCACACCATTGACCACCACCTGTACCACCGAAGTGGCTCAGGTTCCTCATTACAAGCATGTCAGCCTGGTAGCTAACAAAATTACTTGTAAATGAGTGAAAGTGAATGAAAAATGCTATATAAATAGAAATAATTGTTATTAAGGGATCTGTGAACATTTCTGTGCTACTTCCATTGCTTAATTTTTCACTCACATTTCTACATGACTCTTAATTCTGTAAAAACAGATTAAGTGCTGATTGATTTGTATTTTGTAAATCATTATGAAATTACAGTTTAAAGTGTCATGTCACAGGTAAAACTTAAAAACCACATCAGCAATGACAGTAACAAAGAAGTATCCATACTAATTACTTGTACATTAATCATGTAGTACCTTTTTTTAAATAAAGACACTACTTTTCTAGATTGTGATGTGACTTCACTCAAAAAGACACATCAGTTGAAGGTACCAGAGGGCCAGATTCTCCTATATCCCTAGTGAGTCCCTTCACACTGCCTGGCTGTACAAACAACCTTTAAATCAAGTAGATATGGAAGCGAAGGCTGTTACAATGTCCCCTGCACAGTTAACCATATTCTAAATAACTATGCTCTTGCATCATTTCACTAGGTGAGATCTACATCTTCAGACTTTCCACGTCTGCACTCTTTCAACACCTACTCCTGTGACTGAGTATCAAACTTCATGCTGTTACTACACAAAAGCTTGTGTTTGCATAGAAATTAGCCTTCCTATTAGTATTTTGAAATCCCTACATGCTGTAATTCCAAGTCAAGTATTTTCTTGGAAATTCATGTGATGAAAGTCTGATTTGCTCACACTTGGAGTTCAGTACTAGACAGTTCTAGAGCACTTGTGCTTGTTAACACTTGGCACTGATAAGCTCCATGCATTTGAAATAATAAAAATATTTTATTAGATGTTAATGAAATAAAAATGACAACATCTTTTTGAAAGTTTTAGTATCTTATTACAGGTGGTTAAGCTGAGGCACTTAAACATTAATGGCAGCACTGTTGAGTTTGCTTGAAGTGTACGCATCCAAATCCCTGTATTTAAGGAAACAGTTGCCTTCAAAGAGGCTTTATAGTTCAGGAACTGACAAAAGTTCCTAAAACCAGTGCTGTTAGGAATCCCTGCCAGTTAAAAACTAATATTAGAGCATTCTGTCTGAAGCATCACGTCTAACTTTAAGGCTATCTTGAAAATGTAAACACCAAGTTTTGGGGTTGTTTTTGACTGCACCAGTGACCTGTGAATCACACGCTGCAATACCCAAAGAGGCCTCACTTGACAATTATCACAGCCTAACACATCCTGAGGAGTGCTAACGGGTAATACAACACAACTAATAAAAATTCCCAAGGTAGATCACTAACTGTGCATGAGCATTCAATATGTGATTATGTACAGCTATACACGTCTGTGTATACAAACCTGGGAGAGAAACCAACTGTGTAGTCCTCCCACCTAGTGTGTATGCCAACAGGGCTGAAATGGAGCCCAGTACCTAAATCCTGCCTTACCCCTACTTTATTTAGCAAACAAAGAATTGTGCTTCTTAAAACTTTAGTCATTTTCTCAGTCCCCAGGTTAAAAGTTTGTTGTTACCTTCATTTTCACACCGAAGTCATCTTCACCCACCTACAAAACAATAGTAGGAAAAAACTGAAGACTACAGACAAGGCTGCTTTCTATAGCGTGTACAAGGGAGTGAAATCATATGGGTGTGTTGAAGACAGTGATACTTCAATGGAAAATCTAAGTGGACAAAATCTGTAGGTTTTACTGAGGGTAAAACAACTTCTCACTATGCTGTTCTACCAGATTTCAGGGAAGCAGTTTCAAACTACAATAAATGTTGCAGCTCGTGTTAGAACAAAAGTACTACTGGTAAAAGTAAATCAGCAAGTCTCTCCTGACTATTACGTGGCCCCCGAAGTTGTTTTAGGTATAGAATGAGCCAGAAAAAATTGTCATACCCACTCCTTTTTATAAAAGTATAGTAGATACATTCAAGACTAAGAAGAACAAGAAATATCTGCTTAAATTTTTGAATATTTTTCACTAAGCTACTGTCTGCCATGGCATAAGCTATTTTTGAATCCTCTATCACTACAGAAGACAGAGGCCTAAAAACTAGACAGTTGCATGTGATTTATGTTGCCACCATCTCTCCTCCATTTCCAAAAATATCCATTCATATTCAACAATTAAATGCAAACAAACTATTAGATGCTACCTAAGAAAGTCTTCAGGATTGATCCTCTCTCATCTATGTATCTGCAACCTAGGATCAAAGTTGGCTCTGAGATATCCAAGTTGATACTCTAACTTTAGGATCTATCAAAGGAGCACTATTTTGCAAGTCTTCAGTAAGAGGTCACTTAAAATGCTATATACAGTTCTCATCATGGGTATGCAAGAACAATTAATTTAAACAGGAATGAACTCAAAGATGACCTATTACAATGACTAGAAAAACTGAGTGTCTGCAAAGAGGTATTTAAACAAGGACAGCTTTTTTATTTGCTAGCAAAATAAAAGCTGACAAAGACTTCAAAAGTATGTTTAGAAATACATAACCAGTTTTTATCCCTCCTTGATAAGACAGATTAAGGATCAAAGGGCTATACCTCAGTCACAAATATTATTCTAATTAGTCCTGCAAGAGAACACTTTCAGAGTAGCTGGTACAAGGAACCTAACATTGCTTATAAGTTGGAGCACAATAAACTTATTAAAGAGGCCAAATAAAATTTCATAGACAGAAACAATCTTGAAATTTGAATCCACATGTATCTATGTATCCTTTTATAGAGAAAGTGTAAAATGAAACTAGATCTGTTTCTTCTCATTATAATTACACTTATGAGTCCTGTACATCATATTATGGCTACCTACAAAGCCTGAAGAGAATGCTGTGTCTTGACTGGGAAAAGTGTTTCAATTCTGTATAGAAGAAGAAAAACAGGAAGAAAACCTCTTGCTCTGAACACATTGAAGTTGCATGCAGCTCAAAAAAAGAATTTGGGGGTTGATGGTTTTAATAACAGTAACACACTGCAGGTGCATATTTCTATTAGGGCTACCGTTTAAGTTATCACAAGGTTTCTGGATGCAACATTCTTTGTGCAGATGAGATTGGCACAGACTGCTGCAGAGCTGGTTTGCAAAGGTTTGAGAATAATTGTTAGTTGGGGTTTTGGTGATGGCTTTTTGTTTGACTAGTGGAGTTTTGTTTGTTTTTTCTTTTTGCTTGTTCTTTTGTAGTACTACAATGCAGAGAATAATCTGATAAGTTCATTAACACGTCCAGTTGTCACTACAGGATCACTAATTGATCCTGTTGGCTTCCTATGTCTTATATATACAGATATATATATAAGGTCTTAAAATATTCAGTAACATGTCGTGCCAAAACAGTATTTTTATATACATATGTATATATGCATGCAGAAGGTGTTCTATGGATTCCTGTCAACTAACTGTCCCCTACACAGCAGCTTCAAATTACTAGGCAGCTAGTTGGTGTGGCAATCAGAAAATCCTTCCCAATACTACATTCTTATTCATTCAACAGTCTGCTTATGAGAAGAGAGCAGTTGTGGAGGATGCTCCTTTTTTGAGTGCTCACTGCTACAAGATGACCATAGTCTAACAGTGAAATCATCTTGCAGGTAACATGGAAGGCAACTTACAGGCTGAAATGATTGAAGCCAATTAGTGAGCTGCCTCCAGATTTGTCATGGCAGAAAACACAGTTTTGTCCCAAGATACACCTGCTTCATTTGTTTATGATTGAGCATCCTTCTCTCAGTGCTGAGGTGCTATGCGAAAAATAAATTTGAAATCCTGTAAATTTACAGTTGAGTAATTGGTAGCAAAGGTGCACCATCAACTGCAGTAAATTAACCATTTAAGCCATAAATCACATTTATGATCTGCACTGTTAATGTAATTGTTTAAAATGTTCATCTTAACAGTAAATAGGAGTTGAAAGAAATCAATTTAATAATGACAGACTGTTTCCAGCTAGAAATATAGCATTTGAATATTTTATTTTAATAACAAACTCATATTCAGTTGCTACATATTAATATCTCTCTATGGTCTTAAAACCACAAATGAACTGTTTATTTTTACTTTTCTGTAACAGTGACACTTACTGAACACTGACGAAGGCTTTTATGTGTGTCAGAGGACCTTACTTCAACAGACAAATAGTTTGTTTCCTGACTCTTAACAAAGCAGCTGGACAAGACACACTCAAAACATTTCATAAATATGAAGACTTATGTACAATTTGCACGGCTCTGTGCTTCTCAAAACCACACTTGGAAAACAACTTGTAAGACTATGAACTGGAACAATGAAACTCCACCAAATGCAAGTGCTAAGGAGAAGTAGAAGGCTCAACAGGTTAAATATCAGTACCAAATTTATATCACCATGCTGTTGCCCTGCTCTCTGTCCAGGGCTGTGAATAGCAGTGTTGTGCACAAAAACGTTTTGGTCTTGCAGATGTTCACTCTATCATCTGTTTTTTTACCTCCAACCTCCTTGTTTCTTTGGTACTCTTATTTCAAGTCTTTTTTTTCTTCTTATTCCCATTTCAATTTGTTTTCTCACCCTTCACCATTCCACATAGCAAGCTTTCTCACCTAACACTGTTATCTCAACTTTTATTCCAGTTCTCTTCCTCTCAACCATGCCAACTCCTCTTTTTTTTCATATTTTGTTTTTAATGTGCAATGATACCTTAAGTGGTGCCTAAAGACTTATAAAAGTACACCCAAATTCACAGCCAAACTTACTATAAAATGTAACTTCCTCCTTGCAAGGGAAAAACACTTGCAACATCAAGTTGGATAATTCCTTTGTGATAAAGCTACATCTTGATTGTGAAATCTTTACTTTCCATTTCATGAGTTAAGACTAGATTCAGGAGACCATTCTCAACAGAATCTTATGAAGCGTAGTTGAGGCTGGGGGTGGTGTAGAACACCACCAAAAGGCAAAACCAATTTTTGACACAGTAGTACAGTTTTATCTCCAAGGCCAGTAGTTCAGATTCTATATTTGCCCATATTTTGTCTTACAGAAATCAAAATATCCAAGTGTATTCTCTCCCCGGAGCACATTTTTAAGCTGATGTTTTGTAAATTACACAACTCTTCTCATTCCAAAAGGGTATTCAAAGTGCTACATCTGATCTATAAAGCTTAGACATATTTTAGCACAAGCTTTGTTCTAATATTCTTCAAGGTTCCCTTTATTAGAGCAATCCTAATTACTGTCAGTTTGAGGCATAGGAAGTTGACTAAAGAAGTGGCGCTGGTGAGACTGTTGTACACTGTAAAAACAAAATTATATCTTCATTTATCTCATGTTTTCTTTGGTTTATATTATCTCTGAAGACAAAATGGAGTGATTCACTTTCTAGCAAAAAAATTACATTCCCTCTCAAACTATTAACATTTTTGTCTCATAAAATGTTAATATGGGTAAAAACAGGAATATAGAAGAAAATTCTGTATTTTCAGAGCTACATGTTCAAATAAACCATAACACAAGAAAATTCTGGAAAGACTATATCGTACAGGCACACTGTTCAATTGTATAGGACACTACATGTTGGCAATTGTGGAATACATTGCCCTTTTTCTGGCATACATGTTTGGCACACCATCCTCATTTTTATTATATTTATATGCTCCTCATAAGCACATCTGAAACACAATCCATTTGATCTGCTTAAGTCTACTCTAGACAAATACGTAAGGCATCACTAGCATTGTAAGCAGAAGAAGAGAGACATTAACAGCCTGAAGTCCAGCAGCTCAAAAGACACTCCTAATAGCTTTGCTACAGGAAAGATGTGGCAGCACAAGATTTTACATCTACATGTCATATGTGCTAGATTAGTGTCCCAAAAACTGAATCACTCCTTGTCCTGCCCTGCTGTCTTCCACGCATCCCTGAATTCCAGCACAAAAGACTTCCCCACCTAATGCCAAATTAGCAGATACCCATGGCGGAACCAGGTCACAAGGAGAGGTGGAGGTACCACAGTGGCAAACTGTTGCCAGCAAACGTGTCCTGCAGTGAGATCCTTCTCCTTTTAGAGTGTTCTAGAAAGCCCTAACTTAGCTTGCCCATAACATTCTTGTACTTCGCCCCAGATAGCACCCTACAGGTCACACTGCAAGTACCTGAGAGGTTTATGCCACACAGCAAGGAAAAAGGGACCAACTGAACCTTATATTTAAAAAATACAATTGACAGTTTTGTTCATGGATTTCTCCAGCTGTGGCACCAATTCTCTTCTAACACAGCCTAGCAACTTGTGCTAGGCTTCCCACCTACTGCTATGTAAACAATGAAACAAATGTTTCTGGGATAAACCTCATCTGGATACATAAACCCTAAAACAAACAAACAAAAAAACACCAACAAAAAAGTATTTTTACAACCCACTAACCTTGATTAGGAATTAGTCCCTCTGATAACCACATTACAACTAACACAGCTAACAAAGCAAGCCTTATACATATTGCCACTTGATTTGTTATTATTTACATCATCATAGCCACTAGGAACTCTAGCCGTGTCTTAGAAGCCTGTAATGTTAAGTAGTAACTACTTATTCTATTATGTCTTATTGCAAAAAGTTATCCAATGACAAATTCTAACTGTGCAATCAATTTATAAATGTGATGGAGCAGTCTGCTTTGTCTCTACCATTTTTAGCTTAGGCTAAGGTTCATGTAAATGTGTTCAGTAGAAAACAGTACTAAGAAAAACAGAGGGTTTAGAATTTATGGTATTACAATCGTATTATAATATATGACATGTTTAATTATGCAAAGCATGAATTTATGTAAAGCATAAAGCATAGGTGAACAAAATGGTCTTGCATATTCCAGGTCACTATTGGACTGTTTTCAGTTAGTGTTTACATAAGCATAAAGGAGTAAGCACTGACAGAAAGGACTGCTTGCCACACAGCTCTTTGTACATCAGTTCAAAACTTGTATATACTTATATACTTAGCTACCCCAAAGCCACACTAGAGTTCAGCTTTAAAAGCCCAGATACATGTAAATAATGTCAGCTTTTTAGTGAAAGCTTCTATATCCTGTAGCAGCAATGGGATGATTAGACCAGTATGCATGTTAAAAATCTCACTACAAGCCTGATCCAAAATCCTGTTAAGCTGGAACAAGATACTGTAGTTGTAACTATATAGGGTGGATTTATTTCCAACAAACGTTTTTCTGATTTTACCTCATCACTGCTAAAAAAGTGCTTATTACTCAGTCACATAGTTTTAAAACTTTAGAGGAGACAATTGGTTATGGCTGGAGATGGAATTTTTCCTTCCCAACAAAAGAACTGATCCATTTTTCTCTAGTTCTCCGATTTGGAGCAGGAGAGTCAAAGTATTTATCTGAGTAATAGGAAAGGATTACACATGTAGATGGATTTACAAAATGTCAGTCCCGGCAGGCTTCCGAAATTAAAAGAGTCTAATGCATGGGGAGCAATATACTTTATAATACGGGAAATGTCAAGCTGTGGAAAAACTATTCCAGAAGGTAGCTGTGAGTTAAGTACAGAGTTCACTCCTCTTGTCACTTGATCGTCTCCTTAGAATTAAGAACTGAAATTAGCATTTTGAAAAATGTAGAGCAGCAGTTGCAAAAGTCCACCACAAGAACGTTCATATCAGGAGATTTTTCTGCCTTCACACAAGTTTAAGGGATTGTCAGAGGTCAGAGAGAATTGAACATCCCTGCTGAGTCACTTCTATGAAAGACATGCTGTGAAACGGTGTAGATGTACTTGCTCTTCATAGCTATTGAGACGAGAAAAAATAAAAAAAATATCAATATTGACTCTTATTAGGCCTCAATAACAGAGATCAATAGCAATTTATCAATTTCTAACAGATAAAAAAGGATTTTCTGCTTAAGAGTCAAACCATATGAAAAGATATTTTCAATACTACTCACACAATCAATTATGCCATTTAGGACAAAGCAGGTGTTAACCTTGTCTTACGGAAGAGCTTTTTTCTCTTCTGTGAAACCGAGAATAGAGACACTTGAAGAACTACTACTTTGCAGACACAGAATGACACATTCAGCAAATCCCCCCTCCCCAGCTATCTATTATTGTTTCTGTCTCCACAGGTGGGAACTGCCCTCCCCAGGACACAGACAACACACACTGTTATTTCCTGGCAGGAAGAAGACTAATGAGTCAGAATAGGAGCAAAACTCCCATTTAAATGCAAGATTGGACTGAATACCTTCCCAAGCTACTGGAAATGCAGTGTTTCTGTTGAAGAGACTAACAAAACGCGTTCTATACCAGCTTTTGAGTTCTACAACTGTCGATGCATGCAAAATTATCTTATATTTGAAATACACAAGGACAGACCTATCAGTATAACATCATCAAGACTCTAGTGTAAAGTGATATTTTAATAAAACTTTAATAAAAAAGCACCTTCTTACCTCCCTGCAGTGCATTTCTATCAGGGATTGGTGCTAGAAGTAAAAGAACTATTGAATCACATTCAGATACATATCCTTACTGCAGAGTCTCCCACAATTAAAGGACAGCTGCCTTCTGGTCCCATCTTTAACACAAAGGTTTATACAACACCATACAAACTACATTCACTGTGACATACCACTCCTTTTGGATGTTTAGAAAGCAAAAGGGTAAAAAAGTTAATCTTTGTTCAGGAAACAGGTTAACCACATAAGTACTAATTCTCTGGGTTATCTAATCCTCACAGCTCCTCACCACAGTAGGTACAGTTAACCATCACTTGCCCACAAATTTTCTGCTATGATTTTTAGTTTCAGTATTTATCAGCCGTAACATGTTGGACTATATAACTCCCTCTTTTAAACAGAGTTCACAATGAACTGTAATCACAGTTGTACATCAGGTTTAGCACAAATAGGCTGCTTGTATACAGCTGCAAGAAAAGTCATGCACTATTTTTCTGCAGATACTCCTAGAATAAAAATAACTTCTGTAAGTGCTAATTAAAAGCCTAATCAGAAGTAAATCAGGTAAATAATAAATACTTTCCCACAGCATTCTATTATTGCTTGCAACAAATTAACACAACTTTGCTTCACAACATTATTACGATAGGAAAAATTATGAAAATCCAGCAGAAAATTGCATCTCTCTGATTTCATAAGAGTTCCACCAAAGGTGGCCCATTGAAGATCAGGTCAAAGTGGGGATAGATGCCAAGGCAGCCATCCAAAATCCCGAAACTGTGGAGTCCCGTCACCCCTCTTGGGCAAACACCAAACTGAATTGCTGAGGAAAACCAATAAGAGCAGTTTCACAGCCTCACCAGTACTATTGCTGGCACAGGGAGGGAAGCAAGAAACCTGCTCATGATGGAAGGAGGGCAACTCTGCCCCTTATGGACCAAGCTACACAATTTTTTTCTCTATAGTTGAAGCCACTGCTCCTGTCATGCAACAACCTTCTCAAACATCTGAGCATGCTAGAAAAACCCAAGCGGAATTGTTGTTCTGCTGCATCTTAACCCGTTCACTCCTGAGCAGAGTAGCTTTGGAACACTGCAAAAAACAGAAGAGTTTCATCACTTGTAGGGGAAAATGGATTTTGTCACTAGGCAAGCTTAATGACCACCTCAATCTGGTAGACAAAGAAGGTGCATGAGGGTCTTCCCCAAAACCAAAGTTACAAGCTAAGATTTTTATGTATCTGAAACAAAATGGTTTGCATAAAAATTAAGCAGAAATGGTGTGAGTTCCATTACTGAAATGCAGCATTATTAGCCATATCTAAGGTGCTAGTAAGCTCCAAGTATGACTGTTCAGACAGCAGAGATCAAAACTGTCTTTAATAGAAAATTATACTTTTAGGTTTTTTAAAAAATAGCATAATTATGCCCTGTGAAGCCTAGAGGAACCCTTTAAGACAAGTAATCTGTACAAAAGTGCATTTCGAATACAAACTAAGAACCAATATTCATGCCTTCAGGAAGAAATCTGTCTATGAGAGTATATTCTGATGTGTTGCTTCTAAGTGGCAGTAGGAACATTTCATTTCTCTACTTTAGAGTAGAGGTCTGGGGCTAGAGTTCACTCTGAGGTTACAGGCTTTTTCTGCCCGGGTACAGATAGGTAATTACATGGGCTGCAAGCACATGCCTGCTACGACAACGGGTCACATTTCATTTTTCCACTGCTGCCTTGTGCCCCTATTGTATGTGGATAATTTAGACTACACAGTGTAGAGATGCAGGTACACAGGACAGTACATTTTTTAGAACAAATAGTATTTTCTATTTAGATCAAGCTTATTAAGAAGGAAAATTAACTACTAAATCAAATCACATGCTTTCTTCTGAGTGATCCCACAATAGTAACATAAACTGTATCCAAGTTATCAGATGTTTAAAGAGAGCTATAATTATGTAACTGCTGCCTGATAAGTCTGCAGGTTTAAGGAAAAAAAAATCCCAACCCAAGATCCACACTAAAGCTGGAGTGCTTCTAGTAATTCTACCTTTGAGCAAGGTTTTAAAATTAAAATTAAATGAATTTACAATGTGTCATTATTCCTAGACCTTATGGAGTGTATACTTGACTGTCTACAGAGACAGCTTCAATCATAGTCAGCATTAAGTTGAATTAGTGTCCCAAAGCACCTACTCCCCTCCTCCTTTTAGCAGGTCTCTGTTTAGGCACAAGGTCAAAAACAGAGATGAGCTGCATGCTGCTCACAAGTCCCTCATCTGCCTATTAAGGTGGGATCTTGAGTTTTATGGCTGCAAGGCTTCTGCCAGCCAACCATCATTAATTTAATTTATTAGGGGGAATAGTGAATGATATGATTGAAATAATGTATAGCCAAGCTACTCTGACAATGCCCTATCTGATTATTATGGACAAACCTGTTCTAGTCGGTACCTCTATACTGGAAGCCAGTCTTTCCCTCTGGGATCACTAAAGATGAAGGGGGGTTGTATTTCTTATCTTCCCTGTGATCAAAACTTGCCGTTCTTTTCCCCTAGCAAATCTCCCTCTACATTCTGTTCCAAGGTGTCTCCCCTCAACCCTTCATTTTCTTTACCTGTCTGCATCCTTGGGTGAATTTTGTACTTTTCCATCCTTTAGAATTTAAATTTATTTGCTTGCATGAGATCTGGGAGAAAGTTACGAAGTTTAAAAAGGGAAAGAATGTGACCCTAATGCAAGACTTTGAAGTAGAGTTCGTGCCCTCCTCAACACTGGGAACCACAGTATTATAACAGCTGCTTTTCTTTCTAAATTATGCATCTGATTACAAGATTTGTTACCAATTAAGTCAACTTCACAAAAATACTATTTCTGGAGCTCTTCATGATGGCTCATCAAGCTGGGCAACGCACTTTTATTTACTATTCTATTTACTATTCCTTAACTTACTGAGCCATTGAAGATTATGAGGAAATCAAAAGTTAAGCCTATACATTACAAACAATTAGTAAGTCCAAAAAAATAATTATTTTGCTAATTATACATTTCTATTTTAAGGAAACCAAAATAACAGACCCTTCCAAGTGATAGTAACATGCACAATAACTATTTTAAATTTCACTACCTCTCCAGCTATCCTTATCAATAGCACCCTTTGACTTTTGCTTTGAGTGTCCCTTTTGTTTTTTTTCCAGCTCTGAATTTACAGAGACAAGTTTTCATAGCAACACTTACTCAACGTACAGGAGTAGGAATAAAAGCGCTAAGCGACTTTAGGAATACATATGAATCACTGACACTTAAGTATGCTGTATTTTATCACTTGGCTACAACACACCAACTTCAAGCTGTTTGTCAATCTTCATACTTTGCTAACCCAGACAGTTGAGCATTTCAGTCACCCTCTTTAGAGGGCTCTGGAATTAGATTGATCAGTAATTACTTTCTGATCTAGATTCCACTTAGACTTCTGAAATCTTCTATCATGACATTGCTATTAGCCTCAAGAACAGTTTTTATATAGAATGATAATCCCAGTGCAAGGATACCATCTATGTACTCATTATTTTCACTGTTCTCCAGAGCACAAGTGTCCTCACCTCAAAAACACAGTTGCTGAATTAGACCTGTTAGTAATTTCAGACATAACCTAAACGTGGTTTTATTAATATAATGGACATGTAAATAGCTTATGTTTATATACTATGCTAGGATTAGTTTCTTCAACATTCTGTATACAAACTCTCAATAATTTGGGGTAAACGTCTATCACTCTCAAGAGAAATAGCTGGCTAACAGAAGTCTATTTTCTAAAACTAACAGTATTTACATACCTAGGCATTTAAAGCAAAGGACTAATAAAACATCAATAATTCTTTAGTTTGCACATGCTTTTGAAAAAATCCTCAAACTGTCTGAAAGTGCATAAGCAGAGAAGTTTTAAACCTTGAGAAGTTTTGCCCTAAGAAGCATCTGAGTTTCTCCTATATTAGATTATTATTATTAACCACATTAACAATAGCAAACTCCCCTGTGTGCAGAACTTACAAAAGCTTCCCTTACTGTAGCCCACATATTCCATCAGACACTAGACAACACAAGTTATATCCCTTCAAGTGTCCACTCATATTTTGGTAGAACACTCAAACTCCCAATCTCTTGTGTTAATCAAATCAGAGAATATTCAACAGAATATACGCAGCAATCTGGTACTGTCATGGTTCATTAATGGTTTCTCAGTCACTAAATTCTTTCTCAGCCCCCACACTAAGAATTATTTGACACCTTCATTTCTTAATGGTCATACATTTCTGAACTGCTAAAACACTAATATTTAGATAGCATGAACAGCTGAATTCCTAAAAAGAGCCTAGGAGCACTGAAGATTTATAGTTAAAGCCTGGATAGATAGGGGTTTTTTTAATTATGAGAAAACCTTAATCTCATTTCTATCCATTTGTCATTAGGGATTATTCTCACGTCTATTTTAAGCTTTTATTCTTGGAAATAAATTGCAGGAGAAATATATTTTAACAATAATTAATTTTTATACTACACTCTGCTTTTCAAATCTAGACAGTCATATATAAAATAGCATGAGAGATAAAAAGAAAAATACCCTTTTCTCTCTCATTATTAGTTTGCTCAGACTGTCATTGAAAGGTTTGATTTAATCACCCACACAAAACATGTGCTATGTTCACCCCCTTGTCAGTGTCTCCCAAGGGCTGGGGAACTAGAATATCAGTCAGTGACTACAGAGGTGGTTAGATCAGGCAGATTTAACCCTGACTTAATCTCTCCTAGGTATCTCCTCTGCCAGTTGGGCTCCTGGGATTTATTTTGAAGTAGTAACAGTATCGAATTTGAGTGAATGGGGTATTCATTTTCGAACACAGACAACCTGTTAAATAAGTTTTACTGTCAAGACTGACATGCTACTAAATTGAATGACTGTTCAGTAAAAAATGGGCTGAAAATATAAAGGAAAATGAACTATTATAAGCAATGTAGAACATAGAGCTAATAAAGAAATTAGAATATCGGGAGTCAACAGTAGCACCTTATTTTAGGAACTGTCTTTCTCTATTAGAAACACACTGAATCTTTCAGCATCTACCTGTCCAAAATGGGCCTTCAATGAGCCAGAAACAGCTACATATCAAATGTGTTTCCCTACACACCAAATAACACGTGTCCATGGCTATTTAACAGTGATTTACAACTTGGAAATAACACAATATCACAGTTGGACTGCTTAAAATAGCACCAAGACTATAATTTTCTTTCATACACCCTTGCTTTGCACCTGTGCTTCCTACCACTAAACCACACGAGAATCCCTCATGGTGTTTAAAGTGCACAGAGTCCCATCATTCTCATAAAACACAGACTGATGAAGTAAGCAGCTGGGACAGTAAGGTACAGAGCAGAAAAGCTTTTCCTGAGGGATTTTTTTTTTTCAATTAAGCATCTATTCCAAAGTCTTGTGTCAATAGAATGCTGTTCAACAAGCAGGTTTCCAAAGAACACGTGTGTCACAAGCAAAACGTGTTTACTCATACCTGTTGCAGTCTAAAGTTAAGAAAGCCCATAATCAACAAAAAAAACTCAGACAAATGGGTGAAGAAGTATGATCAGTCTCATTTTGATTCCACAAATGCAAGGCACAGGTGTTGGGGACTGACCTTGGTTCCAGACAGAGACACAATGTCAGAGCTGGGCTGCTACACTTCTCCCATAAACTACTCCATGGATGAATAGAGAATTTTATTTCTCTGCTTAATTTCTCAGCTTCCTATGAATCCTGACATAAGTCAAATTCAATATCAAGGAAAAACATTAGTATTTTAATGTTAAGGTCCTGTCTACACCGAAGACTTGCTCTGGTTTGAGTCACCTCAGTACTCAGAAGAAACAAACATTGAGGCATCAACTTCAAGCAAGGAAATTCCACTGATGCAAAGCATGAGAGGCAGCAGCTTTGCCTGTATGCACTTAGAAACATCACACTCACACAAATTTGCAGACAAACTAAAATCCCAGTGCAGACCACACTTGAGGAACTTCTGTGACTTTTTTCCCCCCATTAGGATTTTTGTCAAAGTTTTTCTTTCATGTCTAGCAAATCCTTATCTGTAATTTCATAATGCTTACTAGCAAATGATCAAAAGGCATAAAAGAAATCTTCAAACAAGGCCATGGCAAATCTATTAGGCTATGGCACATAAACTACATCAACTAAATGGAGAAAGGGAGAATCAGCTTTGTTGGCAAATTGTCTTGAACATTTATTTTGAGAATTAATACAAGTCAATCAAACTAAAGACTGCAACATTATCACAGGCACATTAAAATATATGCATTACGCACCACTCTCAGCTTTACCTCCTAGCACTATTAGCCTAAAAAGCAAACACATGGCTTTAAAACAACTTTTTTATGGTGTGCCATGACAGCTGATTAATAACTGCAGTTGCAGGAACTGAAAGCTTAGTACCCAAAGCTAGAAAATTTCATCTCATTCCTATACAGACAGAGTGGGGAAAACTAAGCAACAGAACTGTTAAATTCCACTGAAGTAGTTTCCTTAATATAACAAGATTCCTTGTATATTCTAGTTCTTCCATGGTCCACCTTTTCAAAAATTATTTTCACATATGAAGGCATTTTATGAGGTAGCTGTGATTCTCCAGCTAGTAACAGCAGTATGTGTTAATGCACTCCTTCAAAGTGAACAATGAAAGCAAACATAACTCAAAAGTAAACACGGATTATTATGTTTTTCAAAGCTACAAAGTGCATTTGAAATCAATAAGATGAGGACAACTTGCACACTTGTTACCTTGCTAAACACATTCTTAAAATATTTTAATGAAAGGAGAGCATATTTTGAAGAGAACAATACTTCTTCATAAATAAAGAAAAACAGGAAAGACTACATTCAAAAGACTCAAAACCTGTGTCCCTGATATCCATGAAAAAAAAACGGTTATTGCTAAAAACCTAGGAGAAGCAGCAGATATTGGAGTTAAATGTCTATTTCCAGAGCAAATGTTTATCAACTTTATTAATCCTTTTATGTTGTATTCATATATGTCCCTTGCCAATTCCTTGCAGCTTTTTGTAGCATACATTACTTGTTCCATTCCTCTGATGTAGCCTTTTCATAGAAATCATTTTCAAGTAAATCAGCCCTTGTTAAAACTTATGATTATCACTTGTGACCAACTAATATGGCCTAAATACAATCTTTCAATCAGAATTATTGTGACTGATATACACTGCATGTATGCCCTTGAAATACATACTCAGTTTATATTCCTGGTCATCTAAATAACTCAGTAAGATGATAAACAAAAGACATCTACTGAAAATCTTTGAGAGCGTGTTTGTCAAAGAGACACAGTAATTGCAATAAATAAGTCAGCAGATAATGACAAGATCTAGAATATATTAAGGCATTTGAAATATTTTCCTAGGTTGTAAGTTAATTAATACAGAAAAGTAAGAGGTGTGTATATATATATATATATATATATCTGTATAAAGTACATATGCATATGGTTTGCAAGTATGAAGAACACAAACCAAATGCATTAACTTCTGAATGTTAATAATGCAGTTTACGTGCTCACACTACCACTGCAGAGCCTCACAGAGTCATTCCCACCAAGGCTTCCTGTAATTACCCAGCAACTTGCCAGTGGTTCAGGTATGGTGCTCAGATTCTGTACTGATCAGTCCAGTAGAGACTCTTCATCTAGAGAAATGCATCTTGCCCAGAAGCCATTTAAAACCTACAGTGATCTTCCAGTGTGAGAGTTTATGATCAGAGGTACTTTGAGATGCTCCTAACTAATGCAAAAAATGAAGAAGTTTTCTCATACCTGAGGGTCCCCCATGGAACCTCATCTCCATAGCAAAGTTAGCAACAGACCTCTGGACAGCTGCAGCCACACATCAGTTGGACACAACACGGAAGGCACTACTGTGCACATTCTAAACAGATTGCTTTGACTTCACACACTTGCACAACCTGAAAGTCATTTATTCTGTTCAAGATAGCCCTGATGTTGTGCACACTCAATTTAGATCAATTTAAATGGACAAGAAACAGCAGTGTAAAGTTCCTCCCTCCAACCTGTTTGCACTTTTCTCCACATTAGATCCCACAACTCAACCCAGTTTCAGTCTTGAAGAGGCCTTCCACATTCAGTGCAATGTCATGCTGAGCACAAGCTTCTAGAAAGAAAAAATAAAATCTACAAGTAAGGAATAGGCTGTATTAGGTGTAAACTGCAGTTTGTGTCAAGCAGCAGCAAATTAAATAAAAACTGCAAATAAAGACTGTTTTACCCAAGACAATCTTGCAGGTAAATCCACCAAAAAGCTGAGAAAGGGAGGCAAAAGGTAAAACTCACAATGAACAGTGATGTATCTGAACAGAAGCTTGTGATGATTTACTTTTACTTCACTTAAAACAGCACAAGTCAGAAGTCATTTAATATAATCAGTACAAATATAACTTAATGAAATCTAGTGCAAGCTTTCATGTAAACAACTGTCACAAAGTGAACTTGTGCACTGCAAAGTAGGTGCTGGAAAGCAAGAGGAAACTTCAATTCAGCAGTAATTTTACATACACACATCTCTGGCCACTTCCTTCTATCTAGACAAAGCTTTTTAAAAAGAAGCATCTCTGCCATACTAATCTACCATCTATCTTCCAAATGACATCTGCAAACAGATTGCCCTCTCCTTCCTTATGAGTCTTAATTTCTCTCTCCTTGCGACCATTTAACTTTATATCTGTATTATCTAACCATGTAAAGCATTGGAGATACCATATCCACAAAAAGATGCTATAAAAATAAAGTGGTAATACACTAGATCATAGTATATCACTGTCAGGGCTCTTATCTGAAGTTCACTCTATTCTGCAGTGAACTATTTTTTCCTTAAAATAAACAATAAAACAACTCTGAGATATTCTTTGTTGCAAGTTCAGCCCAGTGTATGTCCAAAACCACCCAGCCTACTGCTCCACTGTTTTATCTACACCATGCAAGATGATTTCTTTTGTAGAATTGTGGTGAAGACACTGGACTGACACTCAACAATAACAGCATTTGCTCTCATCCTGTGTATTCCATCAAGAGTGTTTTACTTCTGCTTCAAGATATATCTACCACCTACCGTAAGGCACCCGAGTCTCAAAAAATTTCTATCCATCATTAAGACATAATAGATAACCTTTTCTCTTCAAAATAAGAACACTAAAAATCATCCTTATTAGGCTGTGAGAAGGAAAACATGAATAAGATGTTTACTGGAAAGATTTGGTGGCAGGTTCTTTAAATGTATCACATAGTTTAGGCAACACTGAAATACAACTTTAAAGCTATTCCTGTTTTAACATACTACCCCACATGACTTCCTTAGTGCCTTCTAAGATCTTCTCCCATTATGCTGGCTACTTATTTTTATATATTCAAATTCTGCATCTACTATGCTAGCTTAGTTTATTTCTCCTGGAGCCATCACCTCTACTTGCCATGAAATGCTTCTCTCCAAGCTAACTATCTGCAGCCGATAAGAAAAACTCAGGTTAGCAGAGCAGAATTGGATGGACACAGCTGGTGACATCAAGTTTTTGAATTATAACAACGTCAGAAATGTTCAGGATTTTTTCCATTGTGTATGCACTTTATCTTGCACCATCCAGAAGTTGTAAGAACTATGTAGAGAGATTTTCTCATGCCCCAGAAAGTAAAAGTCCAACTGTTCTGTTAGCTCACTGTCCAAAACTCAAATGATCTAAGACTTTTCTAAGGACGGTACTACAATAATTTTTTAATTGGCCAACTACAAGATGGAATTAGAGTCCAGATATCCTGTCTCAAGGTGACACAGAAAGTGTCATTTATTGAGCTTCTGCTCACACCTCAAGAAACTCAAGTGATAACATAAAGAACGGGGTTTAAGAGCCGGTTCACCAGCACCTTTAGAGGCCACATAGCAATACTGTGAGTAGCAGTTCAGGCCTAAAGCACAGCAAATAAAGTGGATACATAAGAGAACTCGTGTTCTGAATTGTAATCCATATCACAAAATATCCTAGCTGGGACACCAAAGGTAATATTTTTAATCCATTATTTGATTGTTCTTATTGACCACAAGTATTCATTAGTGGCCAATCTTACCCTCTGGTATTCCTACTAAATACTTACCGGCAAAAGTTTACCTCCCCACTCAAAGCCAGCTGCAAAAAGCTTTAATGTTTCTATTGAATATGGTGAATTTGAGCTCAGTAGTGAGACACCAATATTCTGAGACATGGTAACCTGCTGCTGTTCTCTGAACAAAGCCATTTGTAAAAATTCATCACTTAGAGCAAGTATGAGAGACTATCCAGCTTTAGTCCTTGCTTGCAACTTCAGACATTTCTCAGTGGGTTTTAGAACGCAAAAAAAAAAAAACACCACCCCACACACCAGAAAAATCCAGCACCACTGAAACATAAGTGTTAAATGAAAAGCAGAAGGGAGAGAAAAGGCAAATAAAGGCAAGCTTAGTTTCTGTTGAGTGTAAGACCAAAACTGTTGAAAGAAAATCTGCTCATTCTTGTGACTTGGCTAAAGAACCTCAGCCAACTGCATTATAGTTCATTGTGCAACACAAAAAGTAATTAAAATGCATGACTGAAAGAAAGGCTAACAGCTGCAGCCAGTGCACCCAAAACAACACCACAAAAAAATGGGAAAGAGCATTCAGAAGGGGTGTTGACTCTATTTGTGTTTCAGAAATAGCCGTTATTACTATTTAGAGCTAAAAAAAGAAATTTCAAGAAAATACAATTGTATCAAAATAAGAACACCTTCTGAGATTTATCAACACTACTAGAATTACTACATAGGACAGCTGGGACTCAGAAGACTTGAAATACCAAAACAGATTATGTACATATCGCTTGACTAAATTACTATACTTTTTCCAAAAACTTTACCTTGTATTAATAACAGGCACTTACACAAGAATATCTAAACCACATATAAGTATTTCAATTGACACAACAACAAGAAAAAAAATCAGATTTGGTATAAGCAAATTTGACAGGCTTATTTCTTCATAAAACAGAATGCATCTACTCTCACAAATTTGCTATCAAGGCCAGTAACATTGAAAAGCCCAAAGAAAACACTGATGTTATACATGTATAGAAAGACAACGCTTTCCCCAAATTAAGTGACTACCGCAGAAATAAGGCCTGCACAATTCAAGAGAAAAATAGACAACTACACTCCGGAGTAGTCTATCTAAAAGTATAGTACACTATCTAAAAGCCATTGATATGAACCAAATACATAAACAGCCTTTTTTTCAGAAATTTGAACCTGTGTTTTGGAGTGGGTTTTGTTTGTTCATTTTGTGAGGGTTTTGGGGAGGGGTGGTGGTTGTTTTGTTTGTTGGGTTTGGGCTTTTTGTATTTTTTGTTTGTTTGTTTTTCCTTTTCCCCAAATAAAGCACACGCGTTCTTATCTTTAACTTTCAGCCAAAGAACCTGCAAAGCACCGAACCATTGAACAATCCTTGTTCCCTGCTGTGTTCAGAACACCACAAAGGCACTAGAGAAATGTCTACAGTTTAGCAAAGCTGTAGCTGTTTTAAGGGCATTTGCAGTGTGATGATGAACAGAAATTTGTCAGAGTCCCTATGAGGAGCCAGCTCCACTGGTCCTCAATTGCTTGCTTTACTGTTACTTGATTGTCTTGCATACAAGGGCATCCCAAGTAACATACTTATTTTAGGAAAAGCATGGAGAAGGAGGCTTTTCTAACCTTCGTTTTTCCAATATAAATAGATCACATAATTTCAGTCTTATTTCTTTAAGCCCACGATGTGGGTTTTCCTGTTCCTAATTCTGAAGTAGAGAGATTCATTTTTGACAAGTACAAGCTACATGACTGACTTCATTTGTTTTCCCTTTCATCCTTATTTGTATTCTTGTACACGCACTTCATGTCCATTGGACATTATTTGACGCTTTTGAAAACTTCCCATTCCCAGTCAATATCAGGAACACTGATATCCTTTCGTATATTGCACTTCTTATTTTTCCTTCCTCCTATTCCTAGCAAACAGAATGTATGTCATTCAAAATGACTTTGCAACTGACAATGTTTCAGTAACTTCATGAATTCCTGCTCTTTGTCTATCAACCATAGTAGTGAGGTATAGGAAGGTATTTTTACCATGTCAACTAGATAAATGAGAATTTATCTAATAATGTTAATTTCAATAATGATTTTTAACATGTAATATATTATACAAATAGATACAGTTAAAAATCGCACAAATAAGAGTACTGCACTGTAACATTAGGAGTATCATGCTCAAAATTCATATCCAACACTGATCAAGCACTTATATGTTGTAGTGAATACATTTTTGAGGCCTGTCAGGAAGTCTAAGACTTGAGATAGGAATATCATTTGGCATGAATTAGTTGTGTCAAAGAACAGTTTATTCATCAATGACAAATACTGAAGGTGCTAATAGACAATCACAGTCTCTTACACTAACCTCCACTTCCTATGATTTCCTCAAGTCATTTCTGCATAATGTACATCAAAAGAAATTGTCTTTTGCACCAAGGCATACTATTTTGATTTATATACTTCAAGTAATATAAAGCTTACCATACCCACAAAAGTCTGTTCTAATTATTTATACCCTATGGTTAAAAATTTATGTCTAGTTCATGGCTTGAACTTCATGGGCTTCCAGTGCCTTGCAACAAACTACTCATATGTGTTTTTCTGCAAGTTCAGCATCACATCCTTTCTTGCTGTGTAGACAGTTACAGAACGTCAGCAAGTTGTTACTAGACCTTCCTACTACTAAGCTGCTTGGAAGTCCCGTCATTTCTCACTGTTAAAGAAGATTCACATACTTCAAGTTATTTCTCCTACTTCCCTTCTAACATATCAGGTTTTTCAGCATTCTGCTTCTAGTTAAACAAGTATTAATATATTTGTATTGTCATTAACTATTAACAGCAATTAGTTTCAAACTTTGTGAGGCTGGTTTATTACTGTCATAGGCGAATAAAAGTATAGACATTCTCAGATGCTTCAATGTAATATAGTATTCTTTACTGCTGAATTTTAGTGACCTATTTTATTTCTTAGCCCCCTGACTACTGGTTTAATTGAGATGCAAAGTTAAGTCCATGTTTAGGTTTAGGATCACCTATTTTGGAAGCTTCACTGGGCCTGGTTTTATTTTCCATCCAACTTGAAGACAGGCATATTTTTTTTAATGCTGCCTTATGAACCTAGAGGGAAGCATTGAGGCTCTCGCCACAAGTAACTTATCTAAAAATCGGAGAAAGAAAAGCACTCTTAGCTTTGAGGGTCAGAATGTCCAAGCCCACTTTTGAACATAACATTCTGCTGAAACATCTTCCCCATCTTCAGAAACTAGATGATTCTTACAGATACAATAAGGTCCTGTCCAACATAACAAAATTACAAACTTCTCCCATCTGACTCTGATTTTCTCCATTTATATCCCCCCAATGGATATGCATTTCTCTTTTTCCAGCTAGACCGTAAATTAAGATTTTGCTATGAAAGCTTCAATTTGTTTTAACCTGTACTTCATTACTGTAACCGGGATAGCAGAAGTCCTGGAGTCTGCAGTGCCTTGTCTAAGCAGGATGCCAAAATAAAGATATTAATAAATCAGCAAAGGATCAGAAAGCAGCTAACACAGAACAGTTCACAGAATGGATGATACTAGGAGCTCACTGCAATACAGTGGACTTTTATCACTGGAAAAAGTGCCATAGTTCCAGTTCTGTTCTAAAAAATATAACTTAAGATTTTTCTCCAAACTATTTTAAATGCTGTGCTAATAATAATTTAAAGAGCTCAAAAACACAGCCATCATGATCTTACAGAACTCGCACTTGGAGACAGTGGAGTTTTGTCCATGCTTCAAACCTACAGCCTACGCAATTCTGCAAAAACATGCTACAAGTCTGAAAGAAAAGCCTCCTCTCTAAAGCCTTTAGAGATGCTCACTTCTGCTTCAGGTCATAAAGTACAAAACTCAGTTGTATCAGTGAAAAGAAAAAAAAAAAACAAAACACACACCACATCCCCACACACATTAAACACATACCTTCAAAGTATTTGCAAACTCTATATTGCAGACCAAACCACGGTCATTTAGCTATCATGACAGACAGCTCTGAACTCAATAACACGAGTCATCACTGCTTTCTCCTTTTTCTTCTGTAATACAGGCCACTGTCATGTTCATCAAGTGGCAACTACTAACCCTTCATGAAAGTGACACAACTGATAATACTTGAGGGTAAACCAGAGTCAAGGGAGGAAAAAAAAAACAAACACCTTGCAACAGTAAGAAATTTGTTATTGGCCCAGCAAGAAACACAAGCAGCATGACCGCTATGTTAACTTCCCAGTTCCAGTCAGCCCATATTATATCAAGGTGAAAAGGCTAATCACTGACTCTTGTTTATTACTCCTTATTATTCATGACATTTATTGTCTGGTAGACAATTGCCTACCAACTTCCAAAATGAATGATCCATTCCACAGGTTGCATATCCTCCTTATCAGTAATTCTGTTTCTCCTTGTCATCTTCACACTAACAGACAAACACAAATATGCCCATCACACACACCAATTAAAGAGGATGAAAACTTGCCACCAAAGAATCTTCTGTTGTAGTCAAATAGCAATACAAACTGCCTTAGATGGTCTCATTACAAAAGATTCATTTCAGTAAGTCTAAGACATTAAAATAAAATGTGAAAAGTTTATTCCCTTCATGCAGATGAATGCTTCACACATTAAATATTTAATAGAATTTCTTAGATCTGCTCATACAAGAAAACCAAGCAGTTTTTGCAATGCTAAATGAGCAGCTCACAAAGTTTGAGTGTTCTGCAAATACAAGTTTTTTTTATTGTCCTCCCTTCACTCAGAGAGATATTTCTTATTTAAATAGATGATTGGGGGACTGATTTAGAAGTTAGAAATATCCTTCACTGCTGGCTCACCCGGGGCAACAAAGTGCAATGAGGATCTCTATACTTCTGAGTTTGAGTCATTCCTCTGTTCCTGTACATAGTTAAAAAGATTTTTATTGTCTTCATGTTCAGAGAAGAACAGTTTATCCGCCTCTTTCGCATATTGTTAGTTACTTTTTGTTATCAAGTTATCTTTGTTTCCAGAAGTAATATCAAGGGAAAGAACTTCTCAGGCTTTTTATTCTACTAACCTCTCACAGAATTTTTTCTTTTTTTAAAAAAAGTCTGTTTTGGTAATCAGATTCAGTTTGGAAAGGCATTTTTTGACCATCACATTGTACAATCTTCAACCAGTGCAGGTCAAGAATTGCTCCAAAGACAGTAAGATCATGCAGATTTGGGATCAATAAACAGAAAGTCAAGACTCTGTGTTTGAACCATTTATCACAGCACATAAAAAGTCATAAGCATTGTCCCAAAATTTTATTCAGCAACACAGTTACTTTAACAGGAAATAAAAAGAAGTTTTGAAAAGAAAAATCATGTTATACCATATTGGAATCCAACACTTGCACTAGTTCAGTCTCAGAACCACACATATTTGTCTCAAATTCCGAATTAATTCTCTGTCAGAAAAAAACATTTGCAACTTCAAAACTGAGGCTCTGTACCTTCTTTGTTCTACACAGCCTAAACGTATTTGCCAAAGCACCTTCTGGACAAGCTGGCAGAATGCCAAAAAGTTCAAAATCATAGTGATGATCAGATTTTCACAAAACAGAGGTTTATTGTGTCCTTAAAGAACTCTTAGAGGCTGAGTGGGCCCCTGTCCTCATCACAGATTACTATCACACAGCAGCAGCAGCACCACACATGTTGATATGCAGGTCACATCCAACCCTCCATCCGTCCAGAGACTGCAATCAGGTACCTGATAATAATGCAAGTCACATCAGCCGGACGGCTGCTGCAGTGAACTGATTCATGCTGGTGCCTTGATGCAAATAACAAGCACACCAGGGCCAGAAGATGTAGGATCTTGTCTTTATAATACAGATGCTGTTTTCGAGATGGAGCCTTCCAGTCTCTCGCAGGTATGCGGTGTAGCTACATTTGCTCTCTTAGCCTCTGGCTGAAAAATGGCATTGTGTGACACATTAAAAAAAAAAAAAAGAATGCTGTGAAGTGGGGGCTGAGGAAACAAAAACAATTTAATCACTGAGCTGCTGCTCACTTTCCAGCGCTATGGCACTATTTCTTACTGTAAGCGATGCATATTCCCATCATCTTTGCCACCAGGTGAAAAGTTGTCTAATAGCCCTGAAACACTGAATATAAATAAAAGGTTAGTCAGGCACACTTACATTGATTACTGATCAAATAAATAAAACTTTCTCTTGTGTTAAGCAGGCATCTCTGGTTTTTTTCCTGTTTAGTCATCTCACTACATAATTTTATGGAGATTTTGTCTGTAAGCATTTGTGTAACTCGCAAATAACACAAACTCTTAAGCCATGACAATTCTTATTTCTAAGTTTACATGTGATACTTATTTATTGTCCTGGTACCAAATAGAAGTGTTAGTGCCAGTTTTTCTCCGTTTAAAGCTCTAAGTAGTAAGATCTTAATCACAAATATTTTTACTGACATTACAAAACCTTCAAACAAACAAGCACACCTGAACCATGGCAGAGAACCCAGCAGTGCCTGGAGGACAGGCACTAACATCAAGGGAGTTATCACAACAATTCTTCTGGTCAAAATTAGCCCTACGACCACCATGCAATAAACAGGTTGGTGAGCATAGAAGATGGTGTTCTGATCCCAAAAGCCTTCTCAGTCCAGCATGTTAACCCAGATAACATCAGATAATCTCCCATGAGCACCCTTCTACGAAAAATACATTTGAAATCTAGTTACTTCCGTAACTTAGAGAACCCTGCTGGATAAAATTCTGCTCCCTGGAGGGAAAAACTTTTCAGGAAGAGCAAATTTTTTAAACTTATCTCAGAGACCAGTTTACAGTAGGATCTTCCACCACTTCAGTAAACTGGGAAAGGTGCTTCACTGGTTTCCATTTCTAAGATGAAAGGCCATACAGACTGCAGAGCAACAAGATCAACAGGCACACACAACGACCTCTGATGGTGGCTTGCTGATCATTCAAGTCCAGGAGTCTTTGTTTTATCCACACAAAACAAAGAGAAATCAAACTCTCATTTTCAGACTTCAGTTTGCCTTTACATAGAGTAGGACTAGCTTCCTTTTCCAAACCTATGTGTTTGAGGATGTACTTTGGCATAATGACAGCTTCATCCATTGAAAGAAGTCACCACCTAGTTTCCAAGGTTGTCATCTGGGAGTCTGTTCTATGGATGTGTTTGCAAAGGATCACACAGGTCTGGTTGCACATACCTTGTGCATTCAGTCAAGAAACAGCTACAAAGCAGAAAGGTAATCCAAGATCCATTTTATATCTGTTTCTGCAAGAAGGACCATTTATTTTGAAGTGTTGTACATAACAAATATTCCACATATGCTATTCACAATGCCAAGAAGAGCAGAAAAACGTGCAACACAGAATGACTACATTTCACAGGTAGTGCTGGAAAAAGTAGCTGCAAAACACACTTCATTTACATCTTCCCAGTTACACCACACTACTGGCGTTTAAGAAGCAGTTCACTTAATGAAGCCTCTATTATCAGAAGCCAATTCACATCACAATTTTATGTGATGCTTTAAAAAAATCAGCAGGAAATAAAAGTAATGGTGAAAAGGGGGGAGGGGGGAACAAACAAACAAAAAACGCAACAAGCCAACACAGCTCACACACATCAAACAAAACACCACACACACCAGAGTAAAACTTCCTGTAAACTTTGTAGTAACAAATCCCTTCTGAGCACACTAATTCTTTTGCATCCCAGCCAAAGGTACTAGTGTACATTGAAAGATTCTTCAGTCTAGATGAAGGACACAGCAAGAAGTCTATAACCACTTTGAATATTATCCAAGTTCTGATAATATCAAATAACATGCCTAGCATAATATACACCACAAAGTGATTAGAGCATAGGAGTATGAGTGAGAATTCAGGGACTCCTTCCTAAAAGGTTCAGTGAGGCAAAGCCACTAAAAACCTGACTGAAGTGAATTTAGAAGCTTCAGATTACATTGGGAAGGTTGAACTGCAGAAGTACGGTAGACCAGTGAGCAAAGAGGTAACATTTTTCATGCAAATTTCTTTCAAAGTTGAAGCTCATCCAGCTACAAATTCAACAGGAGTTAAATTCCTAAACCATTGTTTAAAAATTAGAGGTAAGCCCTCTAGTTCACATCAAACTTATGAAACAGATGTGGTCTCTGGCTTAGCTTGTCCAACTGTAATGTAAGTATGATTTTAGATTCAAATGCTTCATTATGTTTTAAGGTATTAATCAAGTAATCATAGATCACACAGCAATATATTAAGAAAAGCTTTTCTATGTACAAAGTTGTTCAAAAGTCATCCTGATTCAGATGTGCAGAAACATACCTTTCTCTCAGAACCTGTGATGCAGGGAGTGACCCAGCTTTCCAGCTCATGGAATCAGCTCCCATCTCTGCTGTACTCAACAGAACCACTTCTCCAACCACAGACTAAAGACAGTGTTTCATGCTCCCTTTAATCAAATGAACTATCAAAATAGCTCCCTGATACCACCACCTTTGTGTGAGGTTTCTTGGTCTAGTATTAGCACACTGTCCACCCTGGTTCACACCATCCCTGCTGTTTCACCAAAACGCCCTGTTTTTCTACTCCCAAGATTCCTAGAGCATGTATTTACAACAAATGACCAGCTGGAGTTTCCTTAAAACAGGAAAACCATCAAGGCAAGGTCTGTTTAAGCTGATATCGACTGCAGGAGCAGCTTCTGCCTCTCAGCCCTCCAGCTGGATCTGCATTCAGGAGCACAGCTTCTCACTGCAGTGCTGGCTTTTGCAGCCAGCAACATATGGAGGAGGTACTGCTCTTGGGAACCCCAGGGACTGCCATTGTGTGCCCAAGCAACAACTCCACAAAAAAAAATCTGCCCTGATTTACAGAGCCATTTTATACACTGGGCTCTGATGCCACACTCTGCCAGCCAACAGGACAATCCAATAACCTCAGAATTGGTGGCCTGACTGTGCTGTAGCCAGGAGTGGTGTTAAAGATACAGGGCCCACAGGCAAGATGAAATTCTGCCCATTAAAACAGACAAGGCATTCCCTCTCTTATCAAAGGAAGCCTTGGCACACTTACTAGTTACCATGTAACACTTTTTTTTTTGAACAAAAAGAGGAAAACTTACCCCGTCCACCCCTCCCATGTCTCCAGGAGCAGCTATTAATACAAATATCACCAAGTACTTTGATTAAAACATTGCTTCAGGAACAAAAATAGAAGTTACACAGACATCCTTTGAATGGCGTTATATGTGAAGAGGCAAAGATGAAACGGATACAAACTATAGATTAGACACATTAGGAACTATGCAACAGGAATGTAGAATCGAGGTCCTTTGGGGGTTGTGGGGTGGAGAAAGTGAATATGGTGCTCTTGATAGCAGCACACACAGGGAGGGTGCGAGACATTAGCTCAAGGCAACCAGATGCATTTTTCCTTTCTGTTAATACCCTAAGATAGAGGCTGCCACGGCACTCAATTGGAAATTGCAAGAATAAGCACTGGGAGCTTTAGCTGTTGTGGAGTCACTCAAAACCACCTCTTAGGTATGCCAGGCTAATTCTGTCATTAGATACAAACACTATCACCCAAGTCACAATAGTAGTTTCACCTGACTTACAAAAAAAAAGAAACATTTTTTTGATAAGGACTGAAGTTGAAGAGCAGCCTTTTCCAGTACTGTTGTGGTTTAGGTGGATAGATGAGTAACAGGAAAAGAAAGATCACACTCTCAAGCTTCATGTTCATCATATTTAACTTCCAACAAATTTGATATACTACAGTCAAAGTACAGGGGGGAAAAAAATACTTGAGTCCCCAGAGAGCTCGCCTTATTGCAATTTTTTGCCGGTTTAATACGGTTTTCCCCATATAGTAAAACAGAAGTTCCTATACCATGAATCAAAACCAGACAAAAAAGTTTTTACAAATGCTTCAAACTGGAAGAAAAGAAATTACAGACAACCAGCTACAACTTCATATATTTGGTATCATGCAAAGCGTTCTTAATGAACAGAAGCAACACAACAATCCATGAGTACATACTGAAATACTGATTGATCCCTAGAAATCAATCGCCAGACTATTTTTAGACAGCATTGTACCTTTTCGGTCAAAGCATCATGTATGGACAACACAACTGTGATTTGATTCACCATTTCAGGTAGCACCTTCAAATGGAAAAAGGACCATATGCTCTTTTGCTTACACAGAACACCAAATATTTGTCTCACATCTTCACATAAGAAAGTTCCTAATGCTAAGTTAATATTTGATTTAGTCATAAATAAACAAAGTGCCAAATTTTCTCTGGGAAAATCTGTGTGATCTTCAGTTTTGCAACAAATCACCATCTGTACATGCCTATGCAATTACTTCGTTTGGAGCTTTTCTGTATCCTGTGATACAAATAGGACCTGCAAGCAGGTACACACAAAGACCATAAATCAGAGAGTCTCGTAAGTCTCATTATTCCAGCCTTGGAGTACAAATACACTTTGCCCACACCTTTTTAAGGTCCCAGACACAATGCTTCACCATACTCCAATGGGAAAACCTCTAACATGAGTTATCCACCCTATCACACACTAGCTACAGGATATCGAGGTGGTTTTTAATCTACTAAACAGCATCAGAGCCTGACAAATCTGGCAAAGCTGGGGCTGATGCACTGCTTCCTTCCAACTGAACCTTAGTACAGTTATTACTTCCCCCTCAGTAAAATTAGTAGACCTGCAAAATAATTAAGGTCATGTTCAACACACACAGTTCAGACACACCACCTTAATACAGCCCTGAAACTCTTATTTAGTTGCAGAAAATCAAGACTCCAGTTGACTAAATGAGAGAGAACTGAGATGCAGTGAAGCCAAAGACCACTGATTGTCCATTACTAAAGCCAAGATGGGCAAAACCTCCAAAACACTGGTTTTCATGACCCTTCAAGCGAGACCTCTTGTAATCCATCCTGCAATACAGAAGTACTTCATATTTTCTGTGCTTGATATTTTTGTTTGTTTGTTTTCATTTGGTTTGGGTTTTTTGTTTGTTTGTGGGTTTTTTTGTGACAAGATAAAGATGACATGCTACTGCAGTTTTGCCAGAGAACTTCTGCAAAGCTTGATATTTCGAATACTTCATTTGAGCTGTTGCTGTTAGTGCATTTTCACCAGTATTAAAAAAAAGTAGTGAAAAACCATGATAACAGTGCAGTTATTAGCTGCTTCACAAAATATAATATCCTTGAGTGGCTAGTAGAGCTGATTATCCAATAGGTACCTGTTCGGCACTTATGGCATTAAATATCCCACACAAATACACATGGGCAAGTGCAGGACAAAGCTGCACACAACAGCTGCTGCGATGCACATGCTATCACACCAAACCCTTGCAGAAATGATCAGAGGTCAGCTGAAAGCACTGCACTGTCCAGAATGCTGACAACTCCTGTTTGCCTTGATCTGACCGCAAAGACTAGCTTTCGATAGACAGTGGTTGAAACCTCATTCTTTGTGTACACTTCATGAACCATTTCTGCACTGACAAGGCCAGGCAAACAGTGACACACATTTTCATTACACATGTAGGAAAGACTTCAACTTGCAGCCTTTACACTCATCATTTGCCTAAGAAAGCAGAAAAATGGGCATCCTAAGAGAAAATTTGGGCAACCTATATCTTTGTTTTGTCTGCTTCCCAAACCAAAATGGAAGTTTTCATAAAGAGTTGCTCTGTACAACTTAAACACATTAACACACAGCATAAAAGTAGTATGGTCACACTTAGGCAACTGAGGAGCCTGTTTTTTCATTGTCTGCTTGACATTCTTATCAACTGAGCATTTTTTACAGCACAGAAGTCAAGGGAAGCCCAGGGCCTAATCCAGCCGGGAGGGGTGAGCCCAGGCAGGGCTCTGGCACCAGGCCAAGCACCCCTGGCAGACACAGCCTGCCCACTGCCCCCCAACTTGTGGGGCAACCACAGCTTCCCCCTTGCTTTTGCCTCTAAGGTGGCACAGCCAACATTTATTTACATAGTAGATCCTAAAGCCACAAACCACTGGGATCCTGAGTGCCCCCACAGGCCTGGCTTGTCCTGACCATCCCTCACTCACCCTGTCCCCTGGAAGCACCCCCCTCCTCACCTCAGCTCACCTGCCCTGGGGGACAAGACACATGGAACTGGGCAGTGGATGGGTTGTGGAGGGGTTTTGTTTGCTTGGGTTTGCTTGTTTTCAAAACACCAGTTATTTACTTAGACATCAAATATCCAAAATTGTAGCCCTTTTGGTTTGGGTCCTTTGCTTCCCTCAACATCAACTTACCGAAGATCACTTAAGTGCAATGCAGGTAAATGAAATTTATCATTTACCTGATGAGAACACTAAATATAAATAATTGCACCTACTTCAGTTTTATCTAGCATGAAGGAAACAGGTCCTTTGTTGTTACCTCTCACTAACACAGGTTAAAACAAGGCAGACAAACTGTTTTCATAATCGAGTCACTCAGAAGTTTGGAAGCAAGTTTTACAAGGGAACCTTCTTAAATTAAGAATTCATAGTTTTCAATTAGAAGTTTACTAACCAAATGAAATTCAAATTAAATCCAGTATACAGCCTATGTGTAAATTTAGCTCGGAGCTGAAAAAGGATCTCCATATTCACTTTTTGAAGCTCAAATGCACTGCCACATATTAATGTTATTTCCAAGAGGTGCATGAAAATTTACTATTGGTAAAATCAACATTTTTTTCCATTTCTGATGAGCAAATGACACTGCTGACCTTTAGAACAGGGACTATTCTTTGAACAGCAATGGAAAAGCTCCCAAAAGAAGCACTGGTGAAGAATAAATCATATGTAAGCAGAAGTAATGTACTCACTGCACACTTCCATCAAGTCAGAGTCAAACCAACCCTCCAAGGCCAGCATGGAGAAGCACTTTACAAAACTCCCCACAACACTGGGGACTCAAGGAAGGAGTCTTTAATAATGAGCAAATGCTATCTAGGGGTTGCATGATGAAAGCACACAAGAGGCTCCCAGCACTCCAGCAAGACAGCACAAACAGAGTTCCCCAGCATGTGAAGATTTTTGCCAGAGCCAATTCCCTTCATAAAAGGGGCTGCCATGTTCACAGCTGCCAGATAATTGTCTGCATTGCTGTGGATTTCAGATTATTTTTATCTTACAAGCAGGATTGAAAAACACAGAGGAAATGTAACTTATTCACCAGAACACAGACAAAAGGCTGAGAGGCTGACAGGCTCCTGGCTTATTTTATAAACATCCCTTGAGAATATTCTGCTCACAGATGCGTTTCAAAAGAACAGCAGTAGGTGGTAAACAAACACCATACACCTTCTCTAAGGAGCTTCATTCCTCTCTTCCTGATCTCGAGCTATCAGATACACAACAATCCACTGCTACAACACAGCTTCTTGAAATGCATTTTCAAAATAAAATAAACAGTATGCATGCACACGCAAGACACTTTCTCTCTTAATATCACTTTTTCACGAAATAGGAATGCCTTTGCATAAAGAAATTTTTTCTTTCACAACAAAGAGCTAAATAAAAACCAACAAAAACATTTTTATTCTCCAGATCAAACTCTAATTATATGTAATTTTTAAGTGGCAGAAAAACATTCTATTCTTTTTTACTCAACGGATCAGACATCTTGAAACCAAAGAATGCTGTAATAGCAGATAATATAATTTCCTGCTTGAGGTAGCACTTGAAATTTTAACCAATTACCTGTATGTTTAAGCCAGAAACTTGTTTAATCAAATTATACTTTCTAGTCCTAACCTGAGAGAATCAAGGGAAACAGACTCCACAATTTTCTTGACACTTTGATCCAACAGTTAATCAACTTCACCTAACAAAAATTCAAGTTTCATATTTAGAGTTTTTCCTGGGTTCAGCTTTCAGGCATCTGTACTTATTACATTTTTTTCCTGTTAGATGAAAAAGGTATTTATAATTCTACAATTTCCTCCAGGTGAGGGTACCACAACACAGCCACCAAGGTACTGCTTAATTCTCCTAACCACCCTAACATATCACGCTCCTGAAATCCACCCCAGAAGACCAGTCTTCTAATAAATCAGTTCTTTTCTCCACCTTCCCCTCCACCCAGCATCCTATTGATAATGTGGACCAAGCACAAAACATTCCTGGAATTTCGTACCAAACTGTGCACAAAAACATGATGTCATCCCTAACTGCTGTTCTCCTCTATTCCCCATTCAAGGCTCACAGTGGATGTTTTGCCACTGCAGCACACTTGGAGCCCACACCAAGTCACTAATCCATTGCAGAGACCACAGAATCACTGCTGTACACAGTACAGCTCCCAATTCAGTAACCATGGGTTAGGTAACCCTAGCTGTCTGACCTTGCCAGCAGCATAGACACCACAGTTATTTGAACAGACACAAGTTGCCACACAATGTCAACTGCTCTCAAGTGCTGTCCTTTTTCTTTACTGTTTATCACTATGCTGCTTGGGCCTCCTGTAGGTAAGTCCTTAAGCGTATGCTTGAGGATTAGTCTAAACTACCAAGTGCCCTAGAATTGAGCTTGCATTTAAGCAGCTATGTTTCTCTTTAGTACCAGAAAGAAGGTTTCTCTCAGCAGGTCATATGATGCTCCACGCTTCTGTGCCTCAATTGCTTCTAATACCCAAGCTCTCTCAGGCAAAGCTAGCAGGTTACCTCTGCTCTCCTCTGAATATAATAAGACGGTAAGTGCTTTCGTGAATAAGGGGCACTACTCTGATCACGGCTCTAAGCAGTCCAGCTGAGGAATACAACCCTCCTCCCCAGTCCCCAGTCATTTTCAATCTACCTGTTGTAAAATTCTGTTCACTTTCCCCCATGCTTCTGTATCTCCTAAGTTCTTACAGCCATTTCACATGCTGCCTTAACCCCCTATTGTTACCATACACGTCTCTCCAAGTTCTTTAACATTATGAAAAGACATTGGAACACTTGGTATAAAAAGCTCCCTGTTATGAGAAAAAAAAAGTGTATCTAAAGTAAAAAAAAAAAAAGAAAAACACACCACACACACAAACACACAACAACAAAAAACACACCACTAAAAAAACCCACAAACACAACCCCGCACAATGGAAGAGCAACTCAGGGAGCCAGGGATCCACTTGAACAGATGGCTGAATGCAACCCCTGGGTAACTCCATTTAATCTCCTCACTTGTTTACTGAACCAAGTCAGAGAGGAACACCCTCAAAGTTGGATGTTTGGAGCCAGCTGAAAACATGCTGGAAGAGATCTGAACACTGATGCTGTTAATTTATCAAAATAATTGAAGAAACATACACACTTAAACATAAAATGCTGACATTAGCAGGACACAAGGCTATACCTTGAACGTAACAGCCTATATCACTATTGACAGAGAAAACAGGAGCCCTACTAACCCAGCTAGAATAGCACTGCAGTAGGAGCTCATGTTGAGTTACCCACCAGGCTGTACAAGCCTACAGGCTGTTGTTGCCTAGGGTACAAATCCACCTGCTACTGCTTTTGTTCTGCAAGATCTCAATGTCTTGTTTAAGTAGTATGTGTATATTTTCAAATGTAGCCTAAAGAGGGAAAAAATCCACACTCCTTCATAGCTTATCAAGTCTATCACTTTACTTCAAGATCAACAGTGTCACTGTAAATTCTGGTTCACGCCCACCCACACTCAGTTTTCTCTTCTAGGGAAACAGCCTAGGCTCTCACTTCACTTCTACTGAAGAAATTAGAGCATTATGAGAAAACAAAGTATTCCAGACAAAACAATTACTTCTGGAAGAGAGGTGATGAGTATTATTTTTAATGAGATAAACCAGCAAGTAAGCATAGTATCTGCTCGTCATTCTGCAGCTCCCCAGTACTTTGAAAACATTAGTCAGAGCTTCATAGCAGGAAAGAACAATCATTGCTCCCATGTTATCAAGTGTTCAAGCACCAACACATGCCTAGAACTTGAATTATTTTTGGTAAATCTACTGACAGACTGCAAGACTATATTACCTCAGTACCATCAGGAAGCAGCTCAAGGTGCTCTGTAGCCAGTCTCCTCCCACCACTTGCCACTACATTTGAGATTACTTTGCAAAGCAGCAATACACCAAACACCAGCTAAACAAACAGGCTGTACTTTTGTAACAGTTAAGTGAACAAGCTCCTCACAAAAGCTGTCTGAAGTACAAGGTGACACAAAAAGGGTCCCATGATGAGCTGCACATAAAGGAGTTCTTAGCAGAAGCAGAGGAGGAACAAGCCACAACCTTTAACACAAACCCAGCTTTCTTCCTTCATACCAAAGGCTCTCAGTAAACTCCCTTGAACAGAAAACAGTACTTCCAGTGGATACTCAGCATCTGAAAGAAGGACTCGATAGGTCTTAACAGTTCCTGCATGAGGAAGCTCTCCATTGTGGAAGCTACTGTGCTTTTTCCAAAGTCAGAGCCCAGTAAGTTTTAACTGTCAACTGTGCTTCAAAATAATTAGTAGGTGGGTAGTTTTTTTAAATATATTCAGACACCTGGCCCAAATTTACTGCAAAATCTGAACATTACAGGAAGAGCTGGATAGGTAGAATTTTGAGCTCATGGCAATGTGTAATGCCAAGAAAAACTCCTGTGGATAGAGGATTATCTACAGTATAGAGGGGAAAAAAAAAAATAACACACATACCTTCCCCTTACAAGAATACATGTTCTGTATAAAGTGCATTAAGAAGTACTCCATGTGAGGTGTTGATTTGAAAAAGCATTCTCACTTTTTCTCTTCTCAACTGTAAACAAGAATAGTTCCTTGGATCTACCACAAAATCTGCAATACATGGAACGTGGGGTAGTTTTGTCTCCTATAAATCTCTTTCCTGCTCCCAAGCAGACCTTTTTGCATACCTATGGCCAAGCTGAAGGGAGGACAGTAGTAGAATTGCTGTGCCAACTAATAAATCCCTTTCCAAGACAACTGAAGTACAAGGGACTGAATTATTCAGAAACACACTTGGCACTGGAGATGTGGAACTGCTGCTTTACATTAGCATCAACCTCGTCTGTCGACATAGTTTCTGTATTCGTGCATCTCTTGTCACGCAGCAGAGGTGCAAGTCACATGAACCAGCTGGGTCACAAGTGTCATCTTTATTCCCCCACATTGCTAAACCCTCATCTTTTTTGGGTCATCTCAGGAATCTGAACAACCTGAGATAAACCCTAGCCCAGAAGCAGCTACCCATATTAAAATCAAGTCCTAGGCTAGATAATTCTGCTCATCTCAGCTCTGTCACTGGACCAGAATTCCCTAAAATGATCTTAAAAAAAAAAAAAAAAAAGCAGTTTCTGATTAAGTTGAGGACATTACCAATCTCAGCAGCAGCCAGGTAGCTATATAAGGCTTCTTATCTCTAGATCCTGGGCCTCAGAAACTATTTGAAAACAAAATTTGATTTATGTATCATTTTTCTTAGACAACTCCTTAAACATCTTCCTGGATAAAAACAAAAAGCAAAACACCCCCCCACACACACACACACACAAAAAAAAACAGCAACAAAAACAAAACCAAAAACACCCACACCCAAGTAATTTGACACATCCTGAGCTGGAAAAGTTATGAACACTACAGGCTTACTTATTGGGTCCATTTGCACAAGGCTTTGAATGGACAAATGCAGAACCACCAGGTAGGCTTCCAGCCTTAGGGGAATGATTGCACACGCACACAAATGAGGGAATACACAGACACACGTAAGTTGTTTCCACTGTTAGTGTTTTGCAGACAAAGCTGTGGCAAGTCCCACTCTTTGATTTACCTACTATCCTTTTTCCTCATCTTTCAGCAATGACAATTTCATATTTCTTATCTTCTAAGTCCCAAAAATTCAATAAGGCTCCATTCATTTGTAAGCAAATATGGTCATTTGGATACAATAGTTTCGACATTCTTGGTTAGAAGAGATAGAAAGCTACAATTGATTTAGTCCCAATATGGCAGACTGAGGCTAATTAAAACAGTATGTATGGCTGAGTTAGAAGAGAAGCTACTTCTTTATTACCAATGTCTATTTGAAAACATACACTACCGATACATCAGAGGATTCAGAGAATTTAAGACAATATTTTTTTTGTAATCTAAACAGACATAACTATACCAGACTTATTCTAGAAACCAGGTAGACAGTAGATCTTTCTTCATGTCAGATACTTCTGCTTGCATTTCAGCTTGGTAGAGCAGCACATTTTATGACCCTATCATGATTTCAGTTTTCTTACTGCCTACAGATAAAACTCCTGCACCTACACAACATTCACAAGAACTTCTGCTCTTACCTGCGTGAGGAAGAGTGAAAATAATTTCATTTGATTCCAGAAAGCAAACAAACAAACCCACACCACAGACAAACACCACTCTGAAAATAAGCTTTTAAACTTTCTTTTTTTGAGGGAGTGGACAGGCAGATCCTGAACAGTTACAGATTTGGTAGAGTTATTCTGTTTATTGCCTTACAGCGACGTTGGTACTATCACAATTGACTCAGCTGCACTGACCAAATTAATCTGGTTAACTCACCCTGACAGCCCAGCTGGAGCAGAGGAACTTTGGAAGGGAAACTTGCACCATCTGTGGCCCACCCCATTAAGGTGAGTAGTTGGCAGTTTAAGGCACAATCTCTCTCAGGACACTCTCAGCTACTAACTCAGTGTGCACAAAACAAGTACAGGCAATACAGTTACACAAAGCTGCAATAAAACAGTAAGAATTGCAGTCCAGAGACGACAAAGCAATTAATCCACAGACACCAGCGTTCACAAGCAAGGATAAAGGATTCCACAGTATTCATCACCAATGGTATACAACTAAAATTTATATTAAAAAAAGAGTTTCTATTAGGCATAGAACAAAAAAGGAAGGGCAGCTGCAGCATAGACCAGGCAGTCTTATTCAGCCAGAAACCCCACCATCACTCTCTTCCAGACCCCAATCTCTCCTGCTCCTCCCCTGCTGCTTCATATCCCCAATTGCCAATGAACCTCATTAGCCTTCCTGCATGAAGCACCTGCTAATCCACCCATCCTTGTTAGCACATTGAAAAGCATCTGGTGGTCTAGAGAGGAAGTTAAAGTCTTTAACTCTGTCCCTGCCAGACCCATTCACTACCATCCATGCAGGTTATAAACATTATAAATTTAAATTAGTTTCAGAGAATATGCTGTCTCAAGTACTGTCTCGAAATCATATATATCAATGGACACAGTGTTCGGTGGCACCTGAACCTGGAGCAGTCTCTAAGCAACCCTGGACACCTCTCGTAAGATCCTCAAGAGACAGAAACAACTGCACTATAGAGCTAGAAAATGCAAATGCAAGAAGACCAAAGGCTTTTCCTACACCTGAACATTTAATTTTCCCAAATTAAAGTTCCGTGAACAGATCAACTTGTTTACACCCTTTGTAACCTATCCACATATTCCTATGGTCTGATAGCTGCAGCACTTTGAGGAAGCAGAGACAAACACATTTCTTCTGTTTATCTAAAGAGCATGACTAAACATGATCAATGCCTTGCAGCAAAACACCATTGTGACAAATATATTTGTGTGATTTTTTATTTTCTTTAAACTGTGGTATACATAGCTGGGGGTGGAATAGAAAACCAACATATTTTTAAAGAGACCTTATAAAAGAGGAATAATGTGATTTCATGACATGACTTTTCCAAATTATTTTACATCATTTCATACAAGCCGCAGGTGCAATGAGAAATCCATTGAATTATGGAAATAGCGATTACTCAAGAAGCTGCAACCTTCAACAGACAAAATGGGGAACAGAAGAGAAAGTATAGTCATATGTTCACCGCTGGAGAACTGAAAGGGTTATGCTGAGCAGCTCTCACAAAGGCACGCAGGAAGTTTATGGTACAGTCAAGAAGTAAACAAGATGACAAGCCCTGGTCTGGAGCTTTTATTATAAGCTTCAACTGCGAACATAAAATGATTTGGTAAAACCATTTTATCAAGACAGTTTGACAAGAATTTGATGCTTGTTGCTTCAGTTTTGATTTAATAAATAGAACTTGTGGGAGTGATTTCCAGCATTTAGTAGAGATTTTATAATTTACCTGCTCTCATAGATTTTCAAGTTTTTCTGGTGGCTTCTGCATAGCCTTATGACAGCACACACTAGGCAACATACATCTAGTTCAAAGCAATTGCAACCACTCACCACAAAAGGGAGGTACTTTATTCCTGTGGTGAACATGTTTGCTCCTATAGTCTTTGACAGTTCATTACAGTTACTCTCATTTTCATTGTCTTTTGTTACTGTTTTACCAGCCTTTCCCACTAGTGAAACCTCTTGCCCCGGTGACACATCCATCCACTCATTTGTGACTCCAGCTTCCCGGACAACAGCTTCTCCTACCTGAGGATCTGGTGCAGTCTGGGTGTGAGGAAGAAGCAGCAGCATTTGTTTTCCCATGAGCTGGTATTGCTTTGTCAATAGTAAATTGGCAAAAGGCCTTGGTATAGTGCAGTCTCATTCATCCAGCTTACAGCAGCAATTCAAACATTCTTGAAAGACTGACAAGGTAGACATGTGGTCAGCTATGGGCAAGCCCGAGGACAAGTAAATCTGTCTCCTATAGCTCCTTTTCAGATTGGTCCCATCTCTTCCCAGAACACATTGTGTACAAGTCCCTTTTCATATTTAAATTCTATTAGGAACTCAGATCTGCTTCAGGATTGTTGCAGGTAAATATACATAGCTGCTAGATCAATAATTTGTATTGTCATGCTACTTGCATGTACTTACAGTGTAACCTTCAACCTGTCTTACCTTTTGCACCCTATAAAAGAACAATCTAGACACACAAGCTACCAATCCTTCCTAAGGGGTGCGGGGGGTGGGGAGGGGAGAACCGCTGCTTCTTCTCACTGCTGTCACCTGAGACTTTACAGCACAGCTTTAACACACCAAGAAGTAAACTAATCTTAGGATAATTGTATCCACAGGTAACTGTTGTCCAGGAGTTATTCCAGAGCCTTCAGTATATCTCAAAAGGTCCCCAGTTTGAAGTGGCGACAGTTTTGTCAAACCCAGACTAGCTAAAGACAAACTTTGCTGACATATATACAGCAGCTTTCCTTCAAAGCACAACCACGAGAGTTGATTCCACTGCCTGGGAAGCTACTCCCTTCCCTGCATTTCAGGGCACTTCTTATTCCTTCGAAGCATCTGCCATTAACTAAAAATTTCCAAGTTACTGATTCCAGTTGGATCAAACACAGTGGCAGTTAGGGAGATGATACAAAAAGATGATACACCAACTAGAGAAAAATCAGACCAGACTTGAAAAGGAGAGAAACTACCTTGCACAGAACACACAATGTTGGTGCCAAAAAAAGAAACCCACAACAAAAACAAAAACAAAACTACCACAAACAAGAAAACCCAGACAACCAAGCAAACCACACAATGCAAAATACACCACTCATGCTGAGTCATCAGCCAGATTCAAAAATTCATCCCAGCTTACTGCTGACTGGTTATGGCCAGCTGGTTAGATTCACTAAGAAAGGTTCTGAGTCACAAGTTGAACTGTAAATTCATTTGGAAAAAGATGCTGTAACCAAGCAGTTCCTCCCAGGGTGTTCTGGGGTAAGGCTTGGACTCCCAGTTACTACACAAGTACAGGTGTTGTAGGTTACATAGGAAATCCATCTCACAACAGTCACAAATCACACTCTTTAAACTGGCCAGTCAATTAAGGTTTGTTTTTTTTTTTAAAACAGTAAAGTTTTCATCAAATATTGGTCCCAATAGAGAATACAATGCAGCTAAAAGTGGTACTTGCCACACCACTGCTGCAATGATACAAATGCTGGTCGCAGTCTTCGGTACCTAGAGACATGAGGGACGGACGTGACTCTCATGGCACTGTCTCCACAGGTGTGTGGGGTTTTTTTTTTTTGGTGTGTGTTTGTTTTGGGGTTTGCCTGATGGGGGTTGATGGGTTGGGTGTTTTTAGCAAGTTTTTGTTGTATTTTTTGTTGGGTTTTTTTGTTAAGATAATGATTTCTACATGGGGTGGGGAGAAAGTAAACCAATAGTTCCTGTGGAGTCTTTGAGGCATCACAAAACATTACCTCTCGACCAACTATAAATAGCCAAGTTGCACCAAACTACACTTAATATCCTCTCATCTCAGGGTCACACAACACACTGCAGCCATTCGAACAGCAGGACAGCCAACACTACTTGGATAAGGAAGATGAAATGCATGAAGAAAAATCATCTACATGCAGATGGTTTTAGTATATCTTCCAATTGGAGTGGAAAGGAAATAAAATAAAACCAACAACAACGCCATCACCACCACAGTACTTGAGGGGCAAAAACCTTCTAAAAACCAGGCATTTCCTGTCTGGGTGTCTGAATTCTAAACTATACCCATATGTTTGTCTGCTGTGGAGCAATAGAAGCTCAAGTTTAAAAAAAAAGTTTGGAAACCTGCTTTCCTATGTGTTTTTTGGGGGCATTTGTTTGTTTTTTCATGTTTTCATGTATGGATCAACTGAGTACTGACAGTACAGATTAGTTGAATTTCCCTGGGATTCAGGGCATCACTAACTTTTCATTCCTCAGTACTGGAGTTTGGAAAGCTGGTAAATAGTCATATAAAAATGAACACAGTGTTTTTTTCAGGAAATTCTTGCTGGAATATCAAAGTCTTTCCTTCTAATGCTTTTAGCCAAGCACCACAGATTCTAGTGTTTGAGAATCTAAACTGTTTAAGTTTTGGATATTTACCTGACTTGTAACAACAACTGCACACAATAAAGGTTAAGAGAGTTGAAACCTCTGCTTAAATGTATATACAACATTCAGTAGCCCCCCTCACTGACACTGCAGAGCATCAGTCTGACTATTAGCCATTCTGATAATAGTTTTTAAATGGGGTAATAACTATGTGTGAGCTAGAAGCAGGGATTAGAGAAGCACTAGTAAAAATCCTATGTATGTCGGCATTGTTTAGAAGAACTATGTCCTCCTTCCCCTCTACTCCGCCCTGGTGAGACCCCATCTGGAATATTGTGTCCAGTTCTGGGCCCCTCAGTTCAAGAAGGACAGGGAACTGCTGGAGAGGGTCCAGCATAGGGCAACAAAGATGATTAAGGGAGTGGAGCATCTCCCTTATGAAGAAAGGCTGAGGGAGCTGGGGCTCTTTAGTTTGGAGAAGAAGAGACTGAGGGGTGACCTTATTAATGTTTATAAATATATAAAGGGTGAGTGCCACGAGGATGGAGTCAGGCTCTTCTCAGTGGCAAACAATGATAGGACAAGGGGCAGTGGGATCAAGCTGGAACACAAGAGGTTCCACTTAAATTTGAGAAAGAACTTCTTCTCAGTGAGGGTAACAGAGCACTGGAACAGGCTGCCCAGGGAGGTTGTGGAGTCTCCTTCCCTGGAGACATTCAAGGCCCGCCTGGACACATTCCTGTGCGACCTCACCTAGGCGTTCCTGCTCCAGCAGGGGGATTGGACTAGATGATCTTTTGAGGTCCCTTCCAATCCCAAACATACTGTGATACTGTGATACTGTGATCACTGGGCAAACAAGCTTCCAACTATGTTACTTCATGTTGTCAACTAATTTACCTGCTTATAGAGTCCACTTGACTAACACAGCCAAATGCATTTTACCAGTTGAACATGTTTCTGTGTATTCAAAAGCAAAGCACAAAGGCTTTTGCTGATGGATTATCCCAGCCTTCATTGCAATGACCACCAAAAGCCAGCCTCTTTCTCCTAACATTAAAAGCTCTACTGAGCTCAAAATTACAGTAATTTTAATTTACTAAACATCTATACAGAGTACATGTCTCATAGCTTTATAATACAATGACTTGATTACACAGTTCATCTAGCAAAATTCACTTGAGAATCAGCCAGTCATATTAAAGAATATAACCCAATTTACATGCATTTTCTGTCATGCTTGAATAGCTACTACATTAGCATGAAATTCACTCCTCAGCTCAAGCAAGCTGACCACCATCCAGTTATCAATGCACATCATCTCTTCTGCCATAGAGGAAGCAACTGGTGGCCAGTTGGGGCCACACTGACCATTCCAGAGAAGAAAAACATTTCATACTAAAAGCTTCCAATAAGTTGTAGATATAGTGGTTTAGACTCCATTAGCCATACAGCTTTCTCAGAATGATTGTCAGGCCTATGTTATGGTTTCTAAAAGAAGAGAGATCATAGGATCCACATGCTCCTGACAGGTTACAGAGCCTCATCACTGTTCTTTGATAACAAGGCATCCAAGTTTTTAGCACTGGGTTTTATTACCAACTTTTGCTCAGTATTCTTTCAAAATTAAAGCAACCCAAGGAGGATCACTGCCTTGGCACATAGTCTCAGTACAAAACCTTCACCATATAAGATAAATCCACCTACATGTGGATATCAAACATGCATTGCCAGCACAGTGTACACATGTTCGCTCAATACAAAAATACAACTGTTTTGTCCCAGACACAACCACTGTAGGGCCAAACAATAGACTGAGCCTAGATCTGTGGTTTACTCCTCACCAATGCTCCTGCAATACAGTACACACTTGGCAGTTTCTGAATTTAAACACTTCACATTAACTGCACACTCCCATATGCACTCAAATATTTTTTTAAAGCTGCTTTTGAAGACTTGCCAGAGGTGGAGTAACCCAGTGTGGCAGCCGTCTTGTGGAACATTTCCCAAACTAGAAGTTTTCATTAAAGTTAAGGTGGACAAACTGATCTTTATAAGCAACTTCCTTTAGACCTAACAGAGAAAGTAAATCCCAGTCTCTCCTCATGCTGTAACAGAAGTGTTTAATGACACCTTCAGAAAATAAGCAGGCTAACGTTGTGATTAAGATTTAAGAAAAAGAAAGAAACACAACCACACACAACACACCACACAAAAAAACAAGACACACACTTGGTTTCAAACTATAGTTCAAATTTGATATTAAATGAAGATAAGCACTTCTAGCAGAATGTCAAATTTAGTGCAGATGCACCCTATGGATTCCTCTTGTTTGCATGGGCAAAGAAAAACAGCAAGTTAAAATTGAGCTCAGAAGTAAAAATAGTGTCATATGAATATATTGTATGCTTTCTGTAGTTGCCAGTGAAAACTGGGCAGACAAATCTTCAACTATTTTTATTTTCTGCTTTCATAACCCATTGCATCTATGCAACTAGTCTTCTAGCAGAAAATAAGATAGTTGGGCAGACACTACTAAGAAGTTCAGGAAACACTGCTCAGTGGCTGGAAGAAAACATGAAGCATTGCTAACTATAATTCACCTACCAGAGGATTAATTGTATGCAAATCTCAGAACTACAGCCTGCCTGCACCAGGGAAATATTGCATGCTTCACATCTTTCAGCAATCCTATCACATGGCACATCATGAGGAAGGGAAAAAATATCTCCATGAAAATATTCTATCTGGAGGAAAAAAGTTCAATGAGCTAGGAACCAGAAAGTTTTGAACACCAAGTCTGCCACTCAAGTGACTCCTGGTCTCATGTTTTGTTCCATTAAAATAAACCAAAACAACCCACCACACACACAGAACCAAACAAAAACACACGACAAAAAACACACAGAAAATTAAAACACACACATAAAAATCCACCACATACAAACTAATAAAAAAAATAACATCTTATATAAAATATCCCTTAAAGAGTATGTTAATGTACTATTCAAATCTATCATGTACAGCATGACAAAAAAAAAAGTCCAAGCACTACAATTTTCATACGCCATATTTTCTTACAAGTTTCGTGGTTTCTTTTGTCTGCCAGAGTTACATATGAACAGATCTAAGCAAAGAATGAAGCCAAACCCATGGTGTCACTGATTACTATTGCTAGGAATTACGAACTTCATCAGTAGTGTGGAACAATCCACAAGCACCTCAACATCCCACTGGACACAAATCATCACTATTTTCGTAACAGAAGTCTGTAATACCACAACACAAAAACAACAAAAACAAGGGATATTGCAAAATGCTTTGTATCCCCAAAAGAGAAGGAAAAAGTTTCAAACAGCTTAAAGAAGTCAACACACCCAGCAATTGTAAACCCCCAATGGTGGTTTGTCTTCTGAAATATTCTTTCACGGACATACCATTCACCCAGGTAACTCAGATAACTCAGCACTGCTAGAATTACCAGCTTACACCATATTCCTGCAGCTGTGGCCAGTTACACACTTCAGGAACAGGAGCAAACCCACTGGAAGCCAGATTTCACATTAGAGAAGAAACAATATTTTTCTGAACCTCAAAGGCAATAGTCATGGAATGCAGATGCAACATAAGCAAAAATCAACCCAAATCCTCTTCAAACCCTGCTTACAAAACAGGAGCCCAAAAGACAAAGGAGAACAATGACTTTACAGAGCTGTTGTCCATCTCCTGGCATCAACCTTTTGCAAAGATTTCATTGCCAGTATGGGGAATAGCTGGTATGTGCTCTAACAAGAGCCCACAGATCATCCTATTAAGAGGAAGTTCTTTATACAATAAATACAAGTTATTGAAGAAGTAACTCTCCTATGACATGAAAATAAATTGAAAATATCTAAGAGAAAACTTAATACAGTGTGAAAAGTTGTACAAGTGTGTGTGTGTGGGAACATGAATAGCTCTATTTCTTTGCAATGTCAGTTCTTCAGAAATACATTCAATGATAGCTAGCAATGGCTTTAAGTTACAGAAGTCTAAATACCAAATAAGACATGGTTAACAAGAAACCATATTAAAAAACCCACACAAACCACCACAAAGACAAAAAGGTCATATTTCTTGGCCATACTCAATATTTAAGAGGTACCCAATTTTGAGGGGTTTGACACGACATTTTAAGTAACAGACCTTTTCTCTATAAAGACAATGCCCACTAGTTTCAAAGGAAAAAAGTTCAACATTAAAGATAGAAAAATAAGATATTTCAAAACCTAATTATTTTATTCTGCTCTATTTATCTTCAACTGAAACAGACATTTATTTTGCCTAGACAGTATTGAGTTTGCTGAAGACCAAAAAAAATGTGATCAGTATTTTTCCAAAATGAACCGTGTTTATTTGGGTTGGCAGCAGGGAGAGCTTTTTTCTGAGTCATACCCATGCCCTGCCACCTGTGGCAAGAAGCTTGTTTTGCAACAGAACAGTGCTAAATTGTGGATGAGTGCTGGAAAATTTAATTAAAACTCACTTCAAAACCAACACATCCTGTAAGCATCTCAGGAAATCTATAGGTTCATCATTAAATTCATTAGCAAGTTTATAAAATCCAAAACCACAAAAATCTGTTCAAATATGCATGAACACACACACACAAAAAGCAACCACCCCCAGTAATGCAAATTCTCTTGGACCCTGTGCATTGTGGCGAGGCCCCCGGAGTAAGGCAAACACGAGCGACCATCTGTTATTTTTGTCTGCAAAGCAGCAACTTCCCCCCTGATGAATCTTTGATAGCAGCCAAGCAATGGCAGCAACGGCTGCGGCAGGAGCTGACAGCCAGCAGCCCCAGCCTCCGCTTCTCTTCTCACTCATCCTGCATGTTAAATGGCTGCTTCAAACCCAGGAGTAGCTCTTTACATATTAAAACCAAATATGCCTTTTTCTGCGCTTTCTTTTAAATTACAGCAAATGAAGGGAAGTGTCAGGGAGCAAGTGAAGGGAAAAAAGGAAGAGTCAGAGAATGAAGAAGCCCTCAGGGAGCATTCATGGTGCCAAAGAGATACTAATTTTCGAGTACCATCTGTCAAGAGCTACTTGGAGCTTTTTCTTTCTTTATCTTAATACCCTCCCTCAGGTTTTACCATCTCACTTGCTATACCAAATGGCAAAAACCCCTAGAGCTCACAGAAAAACCACTTGGCCCTCAATCACTTGAGTGGCAAAAAATGTTACTTCAGGGCAGATTGAACTATAGTGAAAGTCAACATTAGGCTCCAATTCTGTGTGCGTTGGATGCAGGAGACACCTTCTCTGCAATCAACTTGTAGCTTTTTAGCCCTGCTGAGTACAAGTTTCAAGACAAAACCTGAGATTTGCCCCAAAAGCATCTATTAGGCTGGCAGCTGCACTACAACCTATGCAGCTGCTGGGCAGGGGCCCCGAACCAGCCTCCACAGCAGTACAGGTGCCAAATGGAGGAAATCAAGTTAGCTTGTTCTGCACTGCTGTAGCATTTTCTCCCATTTTATTTAAATCTATGCATTATCTGACTTCTCACAGTAATTTAGCAGCAGAGACAGAAGGATATTTCATAACTTACAAGGCAAAGCTATATTACCTCACAGGAGAAATTCATGCAAAAAATTTACAGTGGAATTCAAATATTTAGATTAATGACTATTAGTATTTATATGCCATACTTAAATCATCTCTGAAAACTCTATGGAGAATGTAACAATCATGAAATAGCAAGTTGCTCGCCCTATGGAACAACATTTATCAGCAGTGATAGGGACAGCAAGTCCAGCATAGTTCTATACCTGGAAATCCAGTATTGCCAGAAGGCCTAGCTGTGAAAACAGAAAGTGCATTTTGCAAAAATTCCGGGCCTTTTTCACTTTATTTCTGCAGTCTTTGGTCAGCTCCAGGACCTTCTGAAATGTTGATGCAAGCCGAACAGAAATAGGGACAGACAGAACCATTCATGGATAACCAATAGGTAAGCAACTAAAGAGTTTTCCATCAAGATGCAGTACATACACCAATTCTGGATTTGAATTCACATTCTTCCTGTATGCCAGGCAAGATCTCAGCCAGAAGCCTGGCAGCTTTTCTTTGACAAACATTATTGGATTATTTAACACAATGGGGGTTGACAAAAAGATCCTTCCTCGGGCTGCCAATAATTTGAGTCAAAGACAGAGCAGAACTTGAACCTCCAAACCAGAGAAGTGCCCTAAGCAGGTACGTATATGGAGGGGGGGACAAAGTGGAGGTGGGCTCAGATACTTTCTCATTCACTTCTAGTGAGAAACATTGCCAACAATGCATCAGAACTAGCACATTTCACTGAAAAGGTTACGTGGTAAGTGAGCCATAGGTGCATAAAAAGTTTTCCCTGTGAGTTTCATTGGAAGATCCCACAGTGCAAAACCATAAATCCAGATAAAGACTAAAAAAATTTCGAAGACCAATTTTAAAAACAGCATTGTGGTTCAATTTGTCAGCTTACATTTCAGCTTCTAAGATGCATTTTTATTCTGAAATATTAGAATCAGAAAGCCTATATTCACCTGAAAACTTCAGACTTTCAGCTGGTTTACTCCAAATCTGAAGAAAAAACTATATCCAAGCATAGATTCAATAATAAAGCCAGAACAGTTGGAAGTAGAAAGCATCAAACCTGACCTTTCAGAAGCAAGACTGAACTTCAACTACCAACTATTTTGTCATTTCTCATTTAACCAATTCATTTTCTCAGGTATTACAGACTTCTGGGCCTTTAGCAATGTTTCTATCCTTTTCATAAAGGATTTATTTCTCCTGTAGCATTGTTGTATACAATGACAGCTCTAAGATACGAAACAACTATCTACTTTGCCCTACTATTCACCTTATCATTTTCTTTGTTCAGTGAACCAAAACAACCTGTGGGAATATATCAGGATACCAGGTCAGCAAGATGCTGAATGAGACACTTAAACACCCAAAGAGTTTTAAGCATCAGTATAGTCTTGCCAACTTCAGTGAGATCATTCAAGTCCATGGAGATGGGCTTGGGCTATGCCCAAAGTACTGCTGGATTCATACACAACTTCCCTCTAAAGCCAATCACAAGAAGCAGAGTATATCATTATTTCCAAAGCAAATATTTCTATGCAATTCTGAATGTAAAAACATAGTAAATTCTTATACCTAGTTGGAATTGGAAGTAATCTTCCAATATTTTCAGCAGAAAGTTACTTGCCTGGTCAGGAGCTTGATGAATTATGGGAACTAGTCAAAATACGTAATACCTGTGTCAGAGTTGAGCAAACAGAATGACATGGAAAGCTGTTTTGGAAATCAAAGATGACACTTACTATTTCTATTTTTCGCCTCCATCCCCATCAATGAATACACTTGTATTTTGAATTTAGAAGCAGAAAGTTAATAATTATTCAGGTTTTCTTTTTTATTCACACAGCCCCCCACCCTTCATAAATGAGTTTCTTTTTTTATAACTACATTTCCTCAATTTTTCTGCCTCACCAGTTTTCTTAGCCTTTCATTGATACAATTTTCCTGCACTTCCTCTATTTTCTCTGTTGGGCTGTCATGTTGTTGATTCCCCTCCTCCATTCCATTTCCTTATTTTAACATGCTAGCCTTACCTCACTCTACATAAAACCTGACCCAAACTTCATCTCAGCCGGCTTAGCCTGAGAGCAGATTCTTCCCCTACAGTGCTTGTGACTGAAGTTATAGCACTGCCAGCTCTGTTCTGCAGTATCCAGATTGCTGCTTTAAACAAAAAACCTACTTAGTTCCACCTGGCCAAGAAAGATAAGAAACCCAGATTCACAGGATTATTATTCAAGTAGAAACAACGAAACAACAAACATTCAAGATTTAGTTTTTCTTCCACCCACTGTTTTCACTAAAGGGTATTTAATTTACAAGCTTTCAAAATTACTCCTGGTTTACTCTAGTTTTAAACTGTACAACCTGCTCTAAAATATTCCTTCCCCCAAAGGCACAGCCAAGAAATCTAAATTATGGTTCATGTTCAGAAAGAGAAGCAGTCTGGAAAAGCTATATACTATGGGAATTCAAAGAAATATTTAAATCACTGTAAATGCTTCACCTCCAGTATTTCTCGGTCCTGATCCTGTCCCAAAACCTTAGCAGAACCTAATAATTATACTGCCTATTTTTAACTAAGTTTTTGAAAGTATTTACCGTCACTAACAGCTCAAATGAATTTATATAAATGTATATTTGGACATCATGTATGCCCATGTATATTTAAATATATAACGCACACTATATAGAGAGGCATCTTTCATACAGACAACAAAAATACCAATTCAATCATATACTCTTGCAGTGACTCAAAGTGCTTTAGAGATATTTCTCATAGTATTTTAGTGATTACTTCCTTATAGTCCATCTTTCCCAGGTACATAATTAAGTTTCCCTTTCCTCAAAAAAAAACCAACACCATTGATAGAGCAAAAAATTTAATCATCAACACCATCATACACATTGGACCCCCAGCTTTTGTAGTTTAATAGAGACTGTACAGAATCTGTGCCTGCTTTTGGATCTGTAGAAGAAAAACAAGCTTGAAAGATAATTTAGAAACTAATAGGTTAAGAACCAAGTTGCAGATTAGAATCGGACTAATACCATCTCTAATCACTACAACATGTTCGGTCTTCCAACATATTCATTTATTTTGCCCTTAAGTAGAGAGCATCCCAATTTTTAGGGGATTTTTTTTTTTTATTGTGTCACACTAAAATCGTACATAAGTGCAATTTACCAGAAGCATCAAAGTTAAGGTTTAGCTCCCCGAAGATTTAACCTCAGTGCTGGGATCTGCTCTTAGAGGCACAACATGCTGTGTGTCTGTACCCACCTTCTTAGCTATTGCATCTGCTTCCATCTGTCTTGCCTCACCTTAGCAAGTTCACTATTATATTTGTACAGCCAGTAGCGCCAGAGTGTCCCACAGTTGGTTGGGAATCCAACTACTACCCCTTAGTGGAAAAATAATCATCACCAAAGCTCAGTTTGCAGCAGAGTTCTCAAGTACTCAAAATAATAATCAAGAATACAGTGATCATAAATCATCATAATATCATTACCTAACCTGGCTACCAGCCAAACCCTTGCAAGCAGTTCCACAGTCATCTGTAAAATTCCCACAGTGGTAGGATTGCTTCATTTTATTCAAAAAGTGACAGGACAAGAAGAAACAGCCTCAGATTGCACCAGGAGAGGTTTAAATTGGATATTAGGAAAAATTTCTTCACTGAAAGGGTTGTTAGATATTGGAACAGGCTGCCCAGGGAAGTAGTTCAGTCACCACCCCTGGAGGAGTTTAAAAGACACATAGATGCAGTACTTAGGGATGTGGTTTAGTGGCAGACTTGGCAGTGTTAGGTTTACAGTTGACCTCAGTGATGTTGAAGGTCTTCTCCAACCTAAATGATTTTATGCTTTACAAGACATTATTGACAACAGTAAATAATTCAGAAGAATTATAGACAGATATTTAATATATGTGTTGTATCAGGTTTGCAAACATTCCTAGATCAAAAAAGATCAAGCAGTACATGTAGCTTATCTCTACAATCTATTGCATGAATCAGGAAACCTTGCAGCTTGTGTGGTTTTGCATATGTTTGTAGCACAAGCTCCATAAATGACAGCATTTGATAAAAACAGGAGTATACTTTGGTGTGCTTCACCTTTTCACTCCTCCTATTCAATCATTTTTTTCCTCCAAAGGTACACATGTTGTGGCATAAGGAGCAAACTGTTGACAGATGGCATTAAAACACCACAGTCCCATAATTGAGGCTTATATTCATACATTCCTGCCAGTTTAAAATCTAATTGCCAATAAAACAAATACCATGATATTGCCACATTCAATATTATCATATTTTGCTAAAGCAACACTTGAATCTGCTAGTAAATTCTGTTTTCCCAGAGCAAAATATTTTCTCCATTCCATTCTGACACAGGACTATAAATCCATGTACAGCAGTTCAGTTCTGAATGAGGACTTACCTCTCGCCCTGAAGTGCTCTCACTGCCAGCACCACTACAAAAACGCTAGAGATTTGTGTATTTGGTTGCAGCACTTGGGTGTTTTAGCCATCTCTTATTAAAATGCACAATGGTACAACTGACACAGTAAACATCGTTTTTGTAAAAGACCCAAGTGAACCAGGAGTAAAATATGCAAGCTTTGGTATATTAACTCTGCTTGCAGTCAACAAATTCAAGGGATCTACTTCAGATTCATCAGACAACAATCATCATAAACTGAAGGAAATGGGATACTAATTTTTGTTCTATCTGTGGCTGCTTTTAATTGGAGATACACATTTATGAAAGGTAAAAACAATCTTGTTTCAAAGATAATTGAGACAGTGGCCAATTGTTGCACTTACTACTACAGTCTGCATTGAATTCCGTTGTTCAACACACTTATCCCTAGAAATCATTGGGCATTTCCTGAGAATTCACAGACTGATGCTGGAAGCCTTCATAGAAAAACAGGGCTTACTACCAAGAGATTTTACTTGCATTAATTTCACCAATAAACTGAAGCATTATTAAGTGCTTATAGAACTAAGTTCTACATGAGTGTATCCAAGTGTGAATATATATGTTTATTACCTAAATGCATAGATGTAGACTGACAATCAGACACACAAATTCACCACAAATATTCATACATACATATATGCACAGATATGTACACATAAAATCCTTTTTTTACCCACTACTCAGATGTAGTTACCTCACAGCTGGACTGCAGTAGTTATTTTAATGCAGATGCACAATACCATGACTTAAGCCATTTGGGTCAGAGAACAAAGTAAACAACAACAGACAAGTGCTGGAGAAACATTACAGGCTGCTATAGAAGTGGTTGAGTAATTGTGGATAGTTTCTCCAACAAATTTACATATATTTTGGTATACCATTCTGTTCAAAGTTCTGCTGACAAAAAGGATTTGCTGGATAGTTTAAATCTGCATCAATGAGCTTGACCACCACAGCTTTCTTAGAACGGATCAATTACAATTGCCTGAACATTAATTTTGGGCTTTCCAGTAAATTGTGTGAAAAGGACAATGCTTTCCCTGGCTACATCATGGTGGAAGTGAAAGGTTTCAGTTGGTCACTGAAAGCCTGGTGTAAAATAGGTCTGATAAACACATAAAGCACAAAGCCAGTTCCAATTTCATATACTGTTTTATAAGATTAAAACAGGAAGAAACACATATGGACAAACACGTAGAACTAGATAAGTCACAAACAAAACTGCATCACTAGAGGAGTTCAAATCATATCCCCAAGTCATGGCACTACCCCATGCCCTCTAAACTTGACTTTTCACAAGTCAGATTATCTCACCCTTGTACCCTGGGCTTGCAACTTGACCTCGGCCATAAGAGAAGCTTGCCTTCAAAAGCCTGTGGGACAGGACCTCACTTGACGCATTGGTCAGCTCTCAGATCCAAAGATAAGCAAAGCACATCTGAGGAGTTACATAGTCAGGTAACTGATGGGCAGAGCACACCAGCTTATCAGCCATTCTGAGGCTAAGGCAACCCGAGACATCCAAAACCTGGTTACCAGTTATTCAGCCAAGTCCAGTCCTGACAACGGTAATTAGAAAAGTCACAGGAGATAGAAATAAAAATCCAAGATGACCAAAGGCCTTGTAGTTGAATGATACTGACAGTAGTGACAGATATGGCTTGAAAAACTGACATATTCACTCAGAAGACATATTGCTGGATTCAGTTATTTCCCAAAGGGAAGGTCAGAGAGAAATTACAGGAAAGACTAATGACAGCTTGAAGGAAGGAAGAAGCTTCAGGATGTCAAATAGAAGGTAACAAAGCAGCAAGGTCAATTGGCAGCGGCATCAGAGGCTGGGAGATGAAAGGTCTTAGTCACATCTAGAGAGGCTGAAGAATGGAATACCTGAATAATTGTGAGCAACTGAATTTTTTACTCCATTTTCAATGCATGGCAAAATAGAGATGTAGGAAACATGCATAGAAGCAGATGAGGAAGGTCGCATTCCTAACACAAAAAAAAGGGGGGGGGGGGGAAGTATCAAGAAAGAAATGTTTCATTTTTAAAACTAGAACATAACACTGTTCTGCCAGTACAGTATTTCCACATATCTTAAATGTTTTGTTATGGGAGGTATGTTTTACATGCACCACAACAGGAGGCAGTGTTCCCAGTTTTTATGTAATAGTGAACCATGACCTCGCAAAGTAAGTTCTGCTGATTCACCCCTTCTGCCAGAGCTGCCAGGTTTCACTAGCTTCATGAAGCTAATCGGGCAATAAAAAGTGTCTCTGACAAGCAACGTCAGAGAAGGAAGCCTGAATATCTACTCTAAGAGTTGTATGTTCTAACAATTCTAGACAAGACAAAGGTTAATCACAGGTTAAGTCTTAACAGTACCTAACAGGTGAGATTTCAGTTTTGAGCACTTTACATGGATTGGCTTAGTTAAACCTTCTCAGATCTTATTCAAGATTAAAAAAAAAAAAAGTCCACAGTTTATCCTGTTAATGTGAAAAAGTAAGAAATCTTTTCTATTTTCTCCGTCAAGATAGTACTTTTTGAATATGCATCTAGTATACATGAGACAGCAGTTAATTTAGATGGGTTACTAAAAGTTCATTAACCAGATTAACAATTTTTCACTGACTTACACTATTACAAGACCTCAGGGAATTATATTTACCCAAATCAGTCATCTTTTCTCACACATATTTTGTGCTTGTTATTCCACTACTTCAATTGAGTGAATGCATTCTCAAGTGGACTGCAGTTCTTCTGCAAGACATGAAATAATGGAAAACCAAAACAAACAAACAAACCCCAAACAACAAACCAATCTCAAAAAAAACCAAACAACCACCACCACACACAAACCTGGAGGGCTGGGTTGCATTAGCCTCATTAGAACACCACTGATGTGCAAAAACAGGAGCAAAGCTGTATTTTGACTGTCATATATGGAAGCTTTTGGATTCATATTAAGATTTTAACTGCCAGAATGGGAAAGAGTTTGAGTTTGTGGTAAAGATAGTAAGGGGATACCAAATCTGTATTTATACTACTGCCTATATGTGGAGACAAAGGTTGGGATCTGTGTTTTGAGTGATGTGTTATTTTTCCAGTCTCTCATTCACCTCAGTGTCTCTACATCAGTTTCAATAAAGGTTCAGTTTTCCTTTTGCCAGCTACTCAGGACTACCTGTGAACAGGACTGTCATCAAACCACATTTTCCTTTTAACCACTGCTCTGTCAAGAGCTGAAAGAAAACAGTACTGGTGTCAGATGATGTTAAACCACACAGAAGAGGAAGCGTTCATCTGCTCATTTAGCAGGGCAGCTACACCATTAATGCGTAGTGCCACCCTACTGCCTTTACCTCCGCCATCCTTTCATAGCAAGATGTATTCCAATCTTGGTTTGTACTACATTGTGTTGAACAAAATATTCTGAAGGTAACATAAGAAAGCTGACATTATACAGTGTTATAAAATCCCATTTGTATGAAGTTGCATATTTAAAGTATAAAATTATGCTCTAGTGTATGTCTACTAAAACTATTGATTTCAGAAAATTATTCAACCATACACTAAAAGGTTTGTTTGTGTTATTTAAATGAAGGAGAAACACACTGTGCAACAGAGTATTAAAGACCAGCTGCCTGGGTGACTAAAACACCTGTAATGACCAAAGTTATAGACACGCAGGAAGAGACTTACTGCTTGCGCGCGGAAACTTTTTCAAATGCATAATACTGTTTTCCTCTTGTCATTGTGCGTCCAATATTCTCTGGATAAACAGCAGCATGAGTGCAGCAGGGAAAGCAGAATTAGGTAATTAATGATGTATCCTTTATACTTAACACTGATGGGAAAAATTATATAAGCTGACTTGAGAAAGAGATACAGATTTACATATGAGATTAGATGAGGCCTCTTGGAGTATTTCAGTGACTGGAATACTACGAGAGACATATCAGTCCTTTGGTCAGCAACATTTTCTTTGTAACCTCCAGATGCAAAGCAAATTGAGCTTACCAAGCCTGCAAAGGGAAAATGAGAAGATCACAGTTTCTAAGTAAAGAGAAAGCAACTTGAGGATTTAAATATGTACCTGAACAATGTGAGTGGGTGCCCCCCATTTGAGCTCATGAAGCAAAATATGGTTGGACCTGATGATCCTGAGGGTTTCTTCCAATCAAAATTATTCTATGACTAAGAGAAGATCAAGTGATTCAAAGTAAGCTTTAACAAAGTACTTGGTAAAAGGAGTCTGAAAATACCCAATTTGTCTTTTTTCTGTAGATTTATCTTTGGAACTCATGTTTTGTAATTTCCTTAGAAAGGGAACTACTCAGTTTTTAACAGCACACCACAGAAGCTGAATAGTGGCAAGTTAGGAGCACCTTATTTCACATTATTTCATTAGGCAGTACTTAAGCTTATCCAGGAAAAAAAAATATTCCAGGCCATACAAATGGCTTGGAAAACTTTATCCTCATCATCTGTACAGGTACTGACCTATAATTAAACTCCAATTAACATTAAAAAAGGGCTTTGACCAATTGTTTCAAGAAAGCACTTGAATAAAGGGGGTTGTTAGAGATTCTCTTTCCTCTAACAGTGTACTTCATGGATTGATTGGAGGCAAGTTCCACACAGCTCCCTAATGTGAGCATACCTGCCACAATTCAGAGATGTTGCTAGTTTGTAACTTTTGCCAGGAAATTCAGTTAATTCCTTGCATGTAGATGACCAGCCACCAGGAATCGAAACAAGCACTGGTTTGTTGTTTGGTTTACATACAGGTTTATGCAAACTAAAGCCTCAGTCCAAATTAGGCTTTTTGTCTTTATGTTTTACCATCTTAGTTGGCATATAGCATTCTTGATTCTAAATGTGTTTTCATTCCCTTCTCCATACTGAAAGAATCCAAAATAATCCATTAAAACCCAGCAGATTAATCTGATGATTCTTGATTAACAGACTAGTCCTAAATTCTTACAGTCCCATCCTGTCCCTCCACAGCCCCGCTTACCAACATAAAGGCTTTATTAGCAATACTACACTAAATACTGTCTCTGTTAATATGAATCTGACCCAGTTAAGCAAAGACATCACTTTAACTAGATACCACTATAGTAGATGCAAATAATGTCTCCTCCAGATACCAGCTGTTTGGCCTCTGTCATCTTCCCTCAGAAAGAGGGGTTAATGCATTTTAGCTTGGTAATAAAAGTTAACTCATGTCTCAGTTTCATTTACTTCCAGCCTGAGGTATTTATTTTTTTTCTAATTAATAAAATGCCATAATTTTTTTTAGCATTCTTATAATAATAGGAAAACAGGTACCCCACTCAAATATTTTATTCTCATTTTAAGTTTCTATGGCTTAGCTAAGGTCGTACAAAGGTAAAACCATTGAACTTTGAAAATGAGAAAATAGAACCAGATAAAAGATCTAAAAGAAGAGTTCATGAAGCAGACACTGTTTCAATCAATATTAATCCAGATTGGTACACATTGACATGTAATATGGACAGGTGCCCCATTCAACATATATTATCCTGCTTCAACACAGCTAAACATCATAGAAAAAGATATTTATCTTTCCATTCTAAGTTCCTTCACAACCCTGCCATCAAAAAAATATTTTCTCAAAAGGTTATATCATTCTTTTTCCAAACACGATATAGTCTGTATAGTTTATGGTGATATTCATGGCAAGGAAAAATGTTTCATGACCCTAAAAAACTAGTAGTACATATCTCGCTAATATCAACAGCAAAGTACTTGCCCTTTATTTCAAAAATCGTTGTAAATCCATTATTTACAGGTGCAAAAATAATTTCTACTTTGTTTTCCCTAAAGATTAGACAGAGTCTTTGGGCAAAGCCATAAACGTATTGCTCATCAGCTGATTCCACCGCCCCACTCCCACCACCACCTCATCTGGGATCTATTTTAAAAATGCATCTGGTTGCATTCCTGCTATATTGACATAAACCAGCCTGAAGGAATAATTTTTAATGACACTTGCAGCTTCTCTGTGAAAGGACGCTGCTTGTCTTGGCAGTGTTCTCACTTGAATATTCAAAGCCAGCAAATGAATTGCTATCTTGAACAGGGACATCATCACACAGTTATAATATGATGTGATTTCACCCAAATACATTCACAAAGCTGGAAATCCCTGCAAGCAATGCATGTGTACAACCACAAGAGCATATGCTGACGTTAAGTCCTAGGTGCTAGCAAATGTGTGACCAATTATCTCAAATAAGACATACCAATAAAGTCTGCACTGTTCTCCTATTTACTAAAAAGAAGATGTTAAGCCTCCATCAAGTCCTCTTGCATATTTTTTGCTTTATGTCAGGCTTTCTCAGTGGATATTTAAGAACAAACATCCTGAAAACACAGATTTCAGGTGAATGAAATACCAATCTTCCTTCTCCTTGTAAGGACAGCAGCAAGATTTCTACTGACTTCAGTGAATCAGGTTCTACGTCTTCTGAACTTAGTTGCAATGGAGTTCACCACAGTTCTGTCTTTTATCATTACATCTGTACACAGTTTAGTGTACAGTTTACACCGCATTGTATTTTTTGTGTTTTGGCTTCCCACTGACACAATGCAGTTTGGCTATCACAAGAAAAAACGTCTAGACGTTGGTATAACCATCTCAAAGTACGTGGGAAGCATTAAAATTATTTCACCATCAAGCCGATTCATTCTTTGTTAACAAGTGCCTTCTTGTTGAGGGAATGGCTGCAGCAACAGACAGGTCACCATCAGTGGGTGTCACTGAAGACTGTGGCAGCAAGAAATTAATGCAGATGAAGAGAGATGAGCAAAAATTAAAAGATTCAGGTAGTCCTGCAGCCACCACATGAGCTCCTACAGCTCTGTCTTACTATTAATTGTCTTTCAATTCCCCATAGCATGCTAAAACCTAGATGATCTGATAATAAGAGGCTGAGTGGTATGCATAACATCAAGCTGATTAAATTTGTTTACTGATAATTCTTTCAGGTTTCCGTGAATATCATGTAATTTTCAAGGTTTATTTCAAACAGATTTTATGTAATGTATTATTGACAACATCCTCATGGACCATTTCTACAATGTCATTCAGGATAATTATTTCACAACAGATTTTCAGAGTCCCTGATTCCTGTTGGGATTTGCTTTAGCATAAATTACAGAGCAGAATATTTAATCAATGTCCCCATTAGAACCCTATGGCTTATTTTTAGGAATAAGGAATGAGAGAATGGAAAGATTTCAGGAGTGGCAAGGGGAAGGAAAGGAATATTTGTACAACTGCAGCATGAATATTTTCCTCAGTAATATTCTTCTAAGGCACAGCAAAGCTAAAGGCTGTCCTGCAGCATCTTCACTTTCTTTGGAAATAAACACTGGCATTAATCTTTTGATTCTATTAAATTAAATATTAATGTTAATGGATTGCATAATGTGGAGTTAAAAACTATTAACATTTAAACTGCATTCTCCTTAAGGTTGTTCCAAAAAAGAGTTAGCCCCTCTTTTATAATGCCAAAACAATAATGAAACTAAGAATGATGACAACAGGATATTTTTTTTAATATACATACACACACAAAGAGTGAATAATTGCTTTTCTCCAAAATATGACAAATTCTTATGATTCAAAATAGTCATATAAGTTTCCTTATGTAACACAATCTATACCCTGAGCATGAGAACAGGATGCTGTGCTCACTGATTACAAAAGTGAATTAAGTGGGCAGACAAATATGACCCTGCACTTTGGCAATATGTCAAGAATAAAAAAAATCCCTGTGAATTCACTTTTCAAACTGATTGTCAGGTGCCCATTAAACCCTCTGTGAGCAGACATCAGAGAAGTTAAAGCAAGACCTAAACTTTTCTGACTGATGGAAATCTGGGTTTCCCTGAATAAGGACCAAGCAACGTATTTACGGTAATCTATCTGTGAGCACACAGTTATTTCAGCAAGGTAGTGCTACCTTAAAGCAAGACAGTGTTTCAGGCCACCAGAACGTACCAAGCACTGAGGGATAGGAGCAATGTCACCATTGCCCAGTCTGAACCAGTTCCACCATTCTTATATTTTAAGCCCCCATCAGAGGCAAAGTGTGTTGCGACAGCAAGTGGAAGAGGCCCAAGCACAGCAGAAACCTAAAAATAAATAAATGGCTTGAAGAGCAGATGGGTTTGTGGTTCTGTCCACAACAGTTCTAGCAGAAAATCATGACTGGGAGGCACAGCAGGCAGCACAGGAGAGGCCACATCTCACTTTTCAAACTCAAACTGCACCCAAGCTTCACCAAAAACTACAATGCACAAGGAACCGCAATTTTGATGGGTAGGGCTTAAACTTTTTAGTATGGAGTCAATGACAGCTGAATGCTCAATTATTGTGACGTTTTCTCAAGTGAGAGTTCAGATCCCAGGGCTCAGAGAGGTACAGTACTCCTGTGTTGCACCTGTGATTCCTTCAGGGTCCTATGTAGAAACCAATTAACAAGATAGTTTTGCACATTACCCAAATGTACTGCTGTTTATGGAGAGTATGCCAAGAGCACAAGGTTCATAGTTGTGTGAAACCCTGCATCCTTCACACCTTTCCCCACCAGTACAGCTCATGCATATTCATAATACCAGTAGTATGCAGCAAAGGCTAAGACCTGATCAAGTGCAATGATGATAGTTCATATATGTAGATAGCCATACAAATACGGAAGCTACTGACCAATAATGTTTAATGTTGGTAAAAAAACCCATCAGCTTAAACTGTCCTAGAGACTTCACAGTCTGCGTTTATTGTCTCTCCATAGCACACACCCGTTCTTATCCAATACATGATTTCTCCTGAGCCAACTGGATCACAGAGCTGGCATGGCTAAGGCTTGCCACAGCACAAAACCTCCTGCACAAAGGAAAATGATGTGCCAGCAGCTCACTGGCAGTTTAGAGCTGCTAGCTAGTGGCCAGAGTCAACAGGATTTGGCCTTCACAAGAAGCCTGGAAATGGATCTATATCTGTGCCTGGCTTTTATGTCTGTGCCTGGTTGTCCATGGAAAAAATGTTTTCACAGATTTTTTTTTTTTTCCACAATACCATTGTGCCCTCTCCAGCATCTTCTCATAAATAAAAGTCAAAAGTAAATAAATTCTCTCTTCCTCAGGTGTACATGTACCTTATCAAATGCACCTTAACTCTTACAAGATATTTGGGGCTAAGACTATTATGTGCAGTTGTGAATTACGCATGTACCCAGGTGCTAGACCCTTATCATACCATTTTCTTTAGAAGGCAGATATAAACTGACAATAACTATATACCAGAGTCCTCACAGAAGACAAAGTATCCTACCTTTATAAGGTAGCCATACAGTTTGTACTCTCAATTTGTGTGCAGTACAGGAATGTTAATAAACAGTGTATTCTGTCAGTATCTAAGTTATTTTTTTTAGAGACCTTATATAGGGCCTTGTGGTAGAAGTTCTAGTACACTCATCAGTGCATACAAGGTGTGATTTTTTATTTTTAATGCAGAACTTTCAAAGTAATCCCACAGCAATACATTTCTTTCTTCATTGTATGCAGACTCAAAGCACCAAATCCATTTATTCACATTAAATATACAATTAAGTTATCACTCATCAAGAAAAAAGGCTTCAGGACTTCTTTCCTAATCCAGCTTTAGGGTTTGGATTTTTTTTTAATATGAGGAGTCATCTAGACAATTAGGAAAAGTGTAAAGAAGGCTAAGCCTTTCTAAGATGTAAGAAACTAGGACCTAAGGAATATCACCAATAGCAGCAGCTACAGGTCTATCCAGCACAGCAGCTCATAACCTAGAGCAGGGGCGACAAACTCATTTTCACCAGGGGCCACATCAGCCTCACAGGTGCCTTCAAATGGCTGAATGTAATTATAGGACTGTATAAATGCAACTACCCTCTGACCTACACTATAAGAGACAACCATCTTTAAACCCTTCAATGGGTATAAACAGAAGCAGATGTAGCTTGAGAAAGAAGAGCTAAACACAAAGCTGGCCTCCCCTCCTCTTCGCTTCTGGTTTGGTATCAAAGCATATTGTTTTATGCAGTCCATTCAGAAAAGATCCAGACCACTGTGCTTTGCTAGGTTAAAGTTATTAGAAAAGCCTCATTAAAAAGTCTTTAAAAATATTTTTATCAAGACAATGACACAGATACTGCCTGGAAAACTCCAATAAAATACATTTCCCCACCTGTACACACTTAAATTACTTTGTTAGATGCAGAACACTGTAAGCCATTTCTTATCACAGTGCAAAGGGCTGTATGATCCTTTTCATTTATGTCCCACACAGGGTGGCAGAAGAGTGAAAATCCAGAAGAACAGAGTCCAACAGCACTGGGGGAACGGGGGGCACCTCTCCCACAGCTCACAGTGATCCTGCAGCAGCTGAATGAGGTAGAGCCAGAGGAGAGCAGAGGAGCCCAAACAGCCGGTTAACACAGCACCTTCTCCCTTCCAGAGCAACAGAGGACATAGCAGCCAAAGCATCACGATAATAATTTAGTGCCACAGCTTCAGGCATTAGTGTGTTCCACCTCCACTATGCTGACACCAGCCTGCAGCTGGGAGATGGGCAGGCACCTGCCAAATGGGATGAGGCCTGAGGCAAGGCAGAGGGGCCCCACATTATCTGTAGCATCTCTCATGTTAAAAAGAAAAAAATAATAAAACTACACCAAACAAACAACCACACACCAAAAAAAAACACCAAACCACCACACAAACAAAAATAACGCCACCATATATGAAATCTGTAAATTATGCCCTTGTTTTCACAACCCAGCTGGGGCTTTTCAGCCTTGGATAGCAGCTTCCACAAACCAACAGCTATAGGCAAGCCCCAGTGCCCCAAGAGCACAGTGCTGCGATCTCCACCAGGTTTTCCACTTGCAAAGTGAGCTCGTGGGTCATACTATGGGCTCTGTGTCAGTCAGCTCAACACCTGGTCACACAAGCACCCAGACTGACACTTGCACCAAATGTCTTCTCATACAACTTGAAGCACAGACTTAAGGTTGTAACTCCTGTTTGTACACCAGCATTAGAAAAAAAAGAAAAAATACTGCCTGACAAGCCAGTTCTTTGACATCCAAGAGACCACATGAGGGTCTGCTAACACGTGATGAAGCTCACAAGGTACAAAGGTCAAGATCAAAATAAATGGGAAGTAAATGTCAGTGGACAAAAAAAACCCCAGGGATTAATCTTCATTACTTCTTTCCAAAAAGGTGAGGCTTGGTAAATCTGGGTCTTCTGACAACCATGGCTAGCTGGCCTGCACACTACATATGTGTCATTAACAAGGATTAAAGCTCATTATTGTACCTGTTTCCCACCCTGGTGACAAGGGTGATACCTGCCAAGAGCAACGCCAGCCAGCTCATCCTGCATTTTAACCAGTAGAGAAGAGCTTTTTCAGCTTTAACTTAGGCTGAGAGAAAGATCACACCAGAGACCTACAGAAGATGGGTTAAACATCAGTGGCATTGGAGTGCAAGACAAATTGCTGCTTCATAGTAGTCTCATAAAGCTAAGCTAAAACAAGGAGTAGCTCAAACATATTACAGGAAGTTAAATCTAAACCGCTTTATGTAGATGCATACAGGTCACTTCAGGATCAAAAAAGACCAAATAACTCAACATGTAATTTTGCCATTATATCTCAGTAAGGACCACAGCCTGGTGCTAAGGAGAAAACCACAGTCAACCTGCAATTCTAAGTGATCTGCTTACAACACCCCACTTGTCTGCAATGTTATCACTCTTCTTGATACAGAGCCAGATTTGAAGTAATTCAGAAACTGCTTTATCCTCCTAATGCTTTGAAAAAATTATAAGTCTGCCATCCCAGCTGAGTATAAGCATCTTTCTAGATGTTTCTACCAGACTCGAGCATAGCCTATAACATTTCACAGTCAATACTATTGGCTCCTTACACCACTAAGTATTTGGGCAAATAGGGTCAAGGCTTCAGTTTCTGCCTGTCACAAAACAGGATCAACTCTCTGAACTCCTGATCCAAAGCCCAATTAAGCCAGTGGAGTTCCTTTCATGTGTTTAAAAGTTTCCTATTGTTTTAGTCATCCTTATTACAACTACCAAACAGAAGCCAAACTGGGTCCAGCCTTACACCCTCAGGCACAATCCAGGGCTGCCGGGGCTCCACCACCCCAGCCAGGGCATCTCCCTGGGCACGAGAGCAGACTCCGGCCAGCCAGGTACAGGGCAGACACAGCCACCACTGTGACTGTGCCCTCCAACCCCCTTACAGAGCTTTACAGCCAGCCAAGGCTTTCGAAATGGCACTGCCTCACCAGAGAGCTGGCCTTGCTACACCCCAGTGAAAGCCTCAGAAGTCTAAGCTAAACAAAAACCAAGTTACTTCTGCAGTGGAGAACCCAAGCAATTGTTGAGGCCCAACATTAGAAGTGCAAGAATCTTCATTTCATGGCAGCTTATTTTTTAGTTCTGTTTACACAAAGTAAAATCTTGGAAAATCTTTAGCAACAGAATATTTGAGTTCAGATAATGGAAAGAAAGAAGTGATACATTCAAACACAAAGTGACTACAGTAATTGCAAGAGTAAAGCATGTTATAAAGTCCACAGTATTCAAAATTACACCTGGACACTTCCAATTTCATTACATTTTTATTTAAAACATGTGAGGATTCTTTTTGGTTGCTCATTGTAACGGGAAACAAAAAATCACACTATAAAAGTGACTGAGTTTGAATAACAAAAAAGTGACAAAGAAACTTGCAAGAATTGTGTGAACAAATGACAAGCATTAGGGTTTATGATGAGTACCTTTATGGAAGAAAACTCTTGCCAGACTACCCTCCCAACACCACTAAAACAAAAAAGGCCATGAAACAAAACTACACAAATCTCCACCTCCTGATAACCACTGTTTGAGTAGAGGAGGCAGACATCTGAAAACCTAGAAAAAGAAGAAAATCACTGTTTTTCCCCACATTCACATTTATGTTAAAGTATTTTTAAATGCATTTTATGAATTTCTACCAGCTTCTGTTATTCTCTGTAGGAATAAAACAGTAATACTTCACAGAAGATAATCAGAAAACTGCACACGAAACAAGAAAGAATGCAAGCTTTAATAACTGGAGAGAGAGAAGGTGGAATAAAGAATTAGTGTTAGCAACTTAGAAAGAATACGCTATAAACTGAGACAGCATTCCCCCATGAATTACTTTAAAATGTACCACAGTATTTTGTTTTGTTTTCTTCAGGGTACATACTTATGTATGAAATAAAGTACCATTTAAAACCAAATCATACACATTAGAATTTGATGGAGACAGAAGTTACTCTTTCTGTCAGATATATAAAACCTGAAAAGTAAAATCATTTCTACTCCTAACAGCAGATTCTTCAGTATACCTTTTCAAGCTGGTGTGTGTGTGTGTCTGTGTGTGTGTGTCTGTGTGTTTTCGGGGGCTTTTGTTCATTTTTGTCTGTGTGTCTTTTTTTTTCCAAAAGGACCCATGTTATATATGACCTTACTTCCATAGTCGTAAAGAGTTTTTAGAGTTGGACAGCCTTAACAAGGGTCTTTTAGTCTAACTGCATACATGAGCCCACACTGGCATGATTTCCAGGTTAAAAAAAAAAAAAAAAGCAGCATTTATATACTGTGCCTTTATTCTGGGCTCTGTTCCAGTGTTGGTCCTGTAAAAAGGTCAGAAACCAGCCAGTTCATCCCCCTTTCCTTGCAATGCACAGCCAGCACGACTTCTTCATGCACAGCCTGGCAGCACATGCAGCCGGCAGTCAGTGCCTTGGCCAGCCTGGTAGTCATTTCATAACTTTTGCCTGCTTCTCACTGCCATGTAGCAGCCTGCAAGGTCACAACCTGCTTTAGAATTAAAGCTCTCCAGTGGGCACACAGTTCCCCAAGGACCCGATGTTTAGCGGCTTAGAAAAAGGGTTTGGAAGGATGCATATCCCAGGAGAGAGGGCAGGGCTCACCAAGGAGGAGAATTTGTGTTCTGCTCTGAGCTAACATTGAATTACTTACAGAAAGGCACTTTACCTATTTTTACACCCATATTTCTGCTCCACATCAATTGACAAACAAGAATCAGAACTAGAAGGCTGGATAGGGATAATGCACATGTCACCCAGATAAAGGCAATTCAGCAAGTTTTCACCTTTCAGCATGATTCCTGTCAGAGGGAATATGATAGATAAATCCAATAAAGTGAGATAACAACAGTGATGATGGCTTTCCAACCCATAGCCAGCAAAAGCAGTGAGAAACCAGGGGCTGAAAACCTGGCTTCGCCTCTTTTAGGAAAGGAATTCTTACTGCAGCTCTTAATCCAGAAACCTCAGTGCTCCTAAAACGTGAGTTGCTACAGCATATTTATTTATTTGTTTGCTTGTCCTGACTGGGCTTTTGCAGAGAAAACCCCAGAAATAATTTATCTTTTCCAGGCTGCCTTAACACCTGTTTCTTCTCCAGCTTTAACTTTTTCTAAATAGACATGAACTCTAGTTTACTATAACAAGCCCACAGTTCTTAACTTAGAAGAAAGGTAGAAGCTGATGGAAGGAAGCGCATCTTGAAGAAGAGCACAAAGTATCTAAATTAAAACCTTGGATCAGGCACCAGTTTTACCTGTGATCCTTCATGAGCCACAACCTCTTTCTGTCCCTGCTTCCTCTCAGCGAGATAATTAGCTGAATAAATGATAGTTAAAAACCCATTAACAACAGTCAGATTTACTAGGCTTGATCAATTAGGTTTTCCAAGTGTAAAAAGATCCCAACTCACAAGCTTAAGGAGGAAGCTGCTGCTCCTGAATGTAGTAAGTAATTTATGATCACTGTCCCCTTTTCCAATCCCTTCTCAGTCATTTCTTTAAATGGAGAGGTTTGAAGGAGGTAGAGGGAACAGGCTGTACTTTCTGATATTTACAGCAAGGGTTGTCTTTTTTTTTTCCAGTTTCAATTAATTTTATTTAGCTTTTTCTTCCCTGATCTCAAACTCTGAGCAGGGAAAGAAAAGCAAGATGGATACTGCCAGATAAACACAACTGGATTTCATATTGCTGATTTGGTTCTTTTTCCCAGGGTTCATACCAAGGCTGTGGGGTACTGCCGGCTGTAACCATTCAAGTTCAACAGCCCAGTGGGACTAATTACTGCATTTACAGTAAAAGATGTAAGGAAATGTATCTCCCTATCTCCATATAGCCAAGTTTACTGAAGGATAACCTACTACATTACACAGATTAATACTCCAGTGAGTAAATTAATCCTCAGAATTTCACTCACTACTTGTGGCTTATAAATTTTAATTGGCTCTAAACTGCCATATGAATTTATGTGAATGTCTATTGATGAAGTAGAAGGGATCAGAAATTACTCTATCAACACTCAGAGCTCAGAGATAACAGCATATGTTGGGACCAATTTATAAACATATATAAATGTCTGTAAAGCAGGATTCAAGCTTGTTTTAGAGGTGCATCATCATCGCTTACATGTAAGCCCACTGAGGAGGAAAGCAGCAGCATTAGATAAGAATGAAAGGCAGTTTCAGAGAGTGAAATACTCCCATTTTGCAAAACAAAACCAAAAAAAAAAGCCAGATGCAAAGCTTAAGGATAAGCAGTGCTTGTACTGTTTTTGATTGTACCATTATTGATCATAGTCAATCAATATTAGCAGTACAGCAATCAGAACAACTTTCTGATATGCTGACACTCTGGCATACTATACAAGCGGATATTTGGACAACAAGAAAATATGGCACCAGACTTTCAAAGGTATTAGAAGTGCTTAACGATACAGACTAGCATCTTGAGGAAATCACACACCTTCAGAAAGTTTTATCATCAGGACAAAACTTTCCCTCCGAAATGTAATTGTTCACGAAGATTCACTTCACTGGTTGAACCTTCCAACAGCGAATCAGGATATAACTGGTTCTCTGAAATGCTACAAGGACAGCCTAAAGTGTGGGGGGTTTAAGACCATTTACCATAATACGGTTTGTTAATCCTAAAATATAGCAATGTTTACTTGAATATCAGTAACAGTAAGTGTTCTAGTACTGCCCATGACAGCAGGAGCATCCGCTCCATATTGTCCATCTTCGTGAAATATAGCAGCAGTTAGCAAGGTTGACAATCCAAGAACTGACTTACTCTAAAATAATTACTGTCAAGACTTATCAAACCCAGTAATATGAAAGGCCAAGTCCATATCCTTTCTCCTCCCCAAATGGAAATGACTTCCTGACAGCCAGGAAGCAAAATTGTTACCAAAGAACCACCTTCCATCCTTGCACTGCAGATATGCATTTTTTCAGATAACAGATGTGGCATGCAAAAGTAATTCTGACACCACACTAATCAATTTTATATACTATGAATGTAAATAATGTATGAAATTGTAAGAGACTGCTTTTTTCATATTTATTCCCACATCTACCCAAGGCTTTCACAAACAGATCTAAGATGCTTCACAAATTGCTTTAGCTTCCAGTAGTGAGTTATTTGGTATGTCCCATTTCGCATCGTTAGCAGTGATGCTGCTGTACAGAAGAAAAATACCTAAGGCTAAAATAACCTATTGTGTCCTTTACATCTGAAGGGTGGGTCACTGAATTGCCCCCACACGTATTTCAAGAGGAAAATATCTGGTACATCCCATGCTCAGATTGCCTTTCAAACCACCAAACCAAACCAAGCTCTGTGAACAGACTCCTGCATTCATTATAGCTCCTAACCATAACTTTAGCCCCTGAGACAATGATATTACATTAAAGAGATGATCCAACATCCATCTTCAGAAGCCTTTGATACCTGTTCTAATTTGGGAAAACTGGGACTAGAAGTCAGCATGAATTTGCTTTGAACCAAACTCCTTACAAGCAGAAGCAGAGAAATCTTGTAGCAAACCTTGGGAACACCTTGGAATTCACAATGCTCCTTGTGACACTGAAAAATACAACCCAAAAGGGGATGCAGCCAGCAACTTCACAGTCACACATACACTCAGTTACATAGCCATATGTCTTCATTTTATGCCCTATAGCCGTGCATGGTGTCACCAAGTTGAAGCACAACTTAAAAGAAACAAAGCTACACAGTTTCCAAACTGAGATAGACCATGTGAATAAACAAAAACTGAGTAAATAAGAAAATATTTTCATTTACATATTTCAACTTTCAGTTCCAGGCCAACTAGAAATACTGACTAAACTACAGAACACCTCTTCTATAAAGCTATAAAGCCACCTTTTAGGTCAAAGCCCCGGGGGCTAATAAGTGGAAGTAATTAAAGACAAGCTAACAAAAAAAACCCACAACAAATCACACACACAAACATAAACCACAAAAACCCAACAACAGCACATACGAATACCTTATTTCTAGATATTCCCTTCTGATGTATTTATCCATTTAACATGATGCTCTTTTTACATTTCTATATTTTTTTGTTTTGTTTTGTTTTTCAAACAGCCAAGGACAACTTCACATTTAGAGGCAAGTCAAACTATTTTTGCTTTTTTACTTGAACAGTTAAACAGTATTTCACCCACATACTTTACTTCTTGCTCTTTAAGTGTTTCTGACTACTGAATAAAACCAGCAGAACTCATGCAGCCTTAACAGAGATCCCAAAGTTTTCCTACCTTTACCTGAGGTTCAAGACTCCTTAAGGCTGCTCTCCTTAAATTTCAAGTTAAGCTGATGATCCTCAGAGCATCCAAACACATCTCAGTAGCTCTTACACCTTCTTATCCAGAAGAAATGAGCCTCTGGAAGTTCAGCCATCAGATCCTTTCTCTGGGCTGATCAGATTCTGAGCAACCATTAGAATAGAAAGTCCAGGTCCCAACGCTGGCAGTAGAAGAAGGGATTCAGAGTTCTCTGCCTGGGATTTTAGTAGGGCAAGAGTATCATATTTTCTAGGATGCTTTATTGCTTTGACAATCTTTAGGAAAACAGACACAGGAATTAGCTCATTCTTTTCCAAAATGCGCTGGGACAAAAATGTCAAAGAAATAGACCACAAAGTTCTTCAGAAAAGTCTTGTCTAGACACGTTCCACAGTTAGACTTAGCGCATTACATCTAAGCCACTAATTAGTAAATATTAGAAGACCTACTTGTTCATTAGACTAATTGAGCTAATACTGTCCAGATATTAAAATACAAGGAATGAAAGCTATATGCAAACAAAACAGCTGTAATGACTTTCTGATAAATAGTTTCAGGCTGAATAAGGCTAGAGGATATTACTCAAGGGTAGCAGAAAGATTTCTTTGAACAGCAGCAATAATCTATATTTCTACAGAGAATTTAAATACATGATTGAGATCTGCAAATGTAGAGGTAAAGTTGCAGCTAAGTTTCTATTAGAAACCAGCATCGCTGAATTAACTTCTGGTCTTCAGGATGACAATTTGTACCAAATTTTTGGAGAAATTGACAAAAGGCGCTTGAACTAAAGGACTGGCAAGAATGAAAGAAACAGTCACTAGAATTCAGAGACTAACTTATCTGTCACTTTCTCAACAAAATTTAATCCAAAGAGAGAAAATGGACCTTCTAGGTCTTACATACATACCTAGAAGATAAATTTAATCCTGTTTTTTGAAGTTGAGATTTTAAACAGATATCAACTCAGCTCATTAGCTCTGAGTTAAAATTGTTTGTTCAAGGCCAAATCTTGTTAATTTGGAATGGTTTTTTTTCTCCAAAAAATAAAGCGCTAGAGCTTCGTTCACCCTGTCACAAAGTTCCACCACTGACAGTACATGTCTAATGTAGCTGTAAATGAAGAGTTTCTGAGTAGTCTTTTTCTCTGAACTGATTCTATTCTCTAATTTGTAAGAATAGTTCAGCAGAGGGCAGGAGGCAATGACCACTTTATAACCCTTTTTTCTGATATATCAATAGGAGCTGTCTGACCCGTCTGCCATTCAAATGGCAGGAACACAGGTGTGGGCTTGTATACATTTCTCTATGTGTATGTGCATGTTGCAGACAGTTCATAGCAAGTCAGAAAAAGCAAAGTCTGCAAACGTTATTTCCCACATTGCATCCTTGTTTAATAAAGCAAGGTGGAAGATGACTACAGTTACCTTGCCTGGGTCCATGTTCTTCTCACATGCAGGTGTGTGAGAAGTAAACACCTTTTCAACTAGTTGCTTCCTGCGAGTGACATTCCTTTTCTTCACTACTTCCCACATGGCATGATCTGGAGGGATAAGCCTGACAAAAGTCTTAGGGAAGAATGAAAGAAGCTAGAAGAAAGGAATATTATGTAGAGAAATGACAGAGTAAGGAAGAGTATCATAAATAGGGTGGAAGGGGAGAGGAAAGCCTAAGAACAGTGCAGTGATGGGTGTATATTCTGGAGCCAGTTTGGAGAGAGAGGAAGGTTCTCAAAAACTGAAATGCTTTGTTTCACTGCCCCTCTCTGGACTAATCAAAGGAATCCAGTTTCCAAGTTTACAGTCTTGCTTGTATCCTGGCATGTGGAGATTTCCTGACTTTTGTTCAGCTCCCCTAAATTAATATTAAGAATCCATGTTCTGCCTGAAACACCTCAAATGAAATCCATCTATCACAGTGCTTCTTCCTTTGGATACTTAGAGATGAAAATATTTATATCAATGTCTTCAAACATCTCAATGACTATTAACAACTTTTGGCTGAAGCGATTCTGAGAATTATTCTCAAGGGACTGTCTTAAAGCAGTGGCTTTGTTACAGTGCTGGTTGCTTGTAATGCTTCACCCTTGTGAGTTATGAGACATGCACTCAAGTGATAGAAATCCCATCACTTACCTTTATCTACGAGATATCCTCTAATTTGATATGAAAGTGTAAAAATGTTTTGAGAAATAGATCTCGGCAGAATTTACTGCAGATGCCCTTCAAGCCTTTTCCAGTGGAATCATTTATCAATATGTGAGAACATGTCAGGGTGAGGATTTCTGAGACTTGTCCTAAATTGCATTTTATATATGGATTAATGAATGAAGTAATAAATCAAGAAAGACTGCTGTGCTCCGATTACTCTCAGTTCCTTATATACAACTTCTTTTAATATCCTACCTGCAAGGCAATAGGGGGAAGCAAGGGGGAGGGATAGCACAGAAAAAGACAAGACTGGAGAGAATCAGCTTTCCTTTTTGCAGTAGTTCTACCTAGTGCTGCTTACGCTTTTTTGATTGGTTTTGCACTGTGTTGTCTAAAAGCTGGGTGGAAAACAGAATTCTTCCCCCTCTAACAACACCCATGTGAGCTCTGGGAATGGGTTTCCTCATACGTACCATAATAGCTGTCTGTCTTCTAGAAAAAAGTATAGGGTTTACAGCATGTTGGTTCTTTGTCTACAGTAAAGCATGGAAATATGTCCCACACACTTAGGCATTATCATAGCTCTTATTCCCCCAAAGTAATCAACTGCAGCCTTCCTACTAATATCAGTAGTTAGATGTCATCCTAAAGATCTCAGTTATAACAGAAAACAACATTGTCTAGTCAAGCTAAAATAATGTGTTAGAAGATGAACTGAAACCAGGTCAGAACATCTGCATGAAGGGGTTGTGCCTCTTAACCAATTTATCAATATTTTTAATGATGTGAATTTGCCATATATGCAAATGCAAAATGTCATGGAAATGCATTCACTTTTGTAGTCTCCACGCAGATAGCTCCTGCCAGGTAGCACACAAGCAGAGTCCAAGAGTCTTTTCTAAGACTTCAATAAAGCAAACCTTCCTTCTGTAGCTTGTGGAATCTATGTATAATAGATTTAGTTTCTCTTGGGCATTATAATATCTTTGGGAAGGAGTGTAAATGATGTAGAGACATTTCTGACTTCCAACAGTGGAGGGCTGTATGACTTGTAATCACAAGTGCTCTGACAGCGTTTGCTGTTCTATTGCTGGAAAATCCCCCTTGCCAATCCTGAAGCTTTTATTTTCTCCTTAGCCCTCATTTGCATTCTCACTTTCATCCAAACAACACCACAAGTTCAGCATTTTGACAGGCTGTCATCAGCACCATTCCCACCCTGAGGACTAGATCCATGATGTACAATTGTTCTCCACAGCCTCTTTCATCTTTCCTATAGAGCATTAAGGGGGATGCAAAAATCTTTCAATGTTTTAACATCCACACTTCTGTAGAAAGGGGGGATAACACATTTTAGTGTTCAAAAGGGTGGATGCCAGATTAATATGACAAACCTGGAAGAAGCTGGATAGACAGCCAGGAAGATATGACATAAGGTGCAGGAGAATGGGTTTTAAATTGGTGCTGAAACAAGCCATGTTAGCACTGGTGTCATGAATTCATAGTGTGTTTGCGTACCACAGCAAGTGTTTATTTTCTCCTTAGGGACAGTTTGTGTTTGTTATAGCTGACAAGAAGAAAGGTGAGGAAGAAAGAGTTAGTGTGTTTTAAAGCATGATAGGAGTTGTTTGTTTGTTTTGTTGTTTTTGTTTTGTTTTGTTTTGTTTTTAAAAGAAAGGTACTTCCTATTTTCCTAGTGTTTGGAGAACAGTTTGCTCTCTGCAACTTAAACAGATTGTAAGTAGTGAAGGGTGGGAGGGACATAGGGAAACAAAACAGAAATTGTGGGTTAAATTCTGAATGCTGAACTGGCCAGGATGCTCACTGATAGAGGGCTCTAGAAACTCAAACAGACACTGGTGACCTGGGAAGCCATTTGCTAGTGATTTCAGGTCACCTATCCTTTAGTCATCCTATTGATATAACATAAAATTGCTCAGACTGTATTTTTCCTGTGGCTAAAATGAGCAGATTATCTGCAAATTTAGCACACACACAGACTCACTTGCAGTGCAATTTGACTCCAAAAATATCCCAATATATTTGTTTTTTCTTCCTGTTACCCTGTGTACATGGAGAGTTTAGAAAACAGTGACTGATGGCAAACACTGAACAGTCCCACTGATGACAAACAAGGGACAGTTCATTTCCCTTTGTCTTCTGGGTTGGCCTCACAGTAACCAAAAATGCTAAAATCAGAAAGAATTGTTGCACTGCAATGAGCAGATATACTCAATATACACAGAGATTTGTGTAAGAAAGTTTTAACATAGAGCTACATTTTAAAAATAAAATAATTATCCCACTAAGTCTTTCTCGATGATATCAAGCTTTTAAAGAAAAAATAACTTTCCTATGTATTGCATATTTTAAGAGCTCAGAATTTAGAAGCAAATTAAAATCAGTATTTCAGGGTGGGACTGTCTCTCACTGCTTGTCGTGCAGTAGCCAGAACAGTGTTTCTGTTCAAAATCCAACATTCAAAATTCAAATTCAAAACAGAATTTCCTGTTGAAGCACAGGAAGAAACTGCAGTGTGGTTCACCCCAGAGATAGAGATACCTAACAAATGTTTTTAAAAGTGACAGATAAATGATGAATCTTTATGCTTACAGACATGGCCAGAACTGCTTAGGCCAGGGAAGCTCTAGCAAACAACAGAATTTTGAAGAATTAGAGAATTTGTTTTTCTCATGTATTAGTCTTGGCCTCCATCAAGCATCAGGGAATGTTTCTAAGTATTTTATCCATGTATCAATTATTCTCTGAAGAGGCCTTCACAGTATATCTACAATATTGCACTTGTGCAATAAAAACAAGCATCTGAAGAACCCTCATGAAAACATGTACAAGGCAATTATTGTGATTTGTGTTTACATTTCAGCTGTCTTCTAATGAGATGTTTTTCTGTGAAATTAGAAAAAGAGGATTGTGCTGTCAATTTCTGGACTCTGAGATAAAGTTCATGAAAGCATTTACATACATATTTACAGTTTCAGCTTTAGAGTTGAGAGTTTTTCCTGAAAATGTATGAATTTAAACACACACTGAAGTGCATTCATGAATTAAAAACTCCATTTAATAGATGCAAGTAAACACCCAATGAGACTGAATTCAACCATCTGTTTGTAGCCATGGGTTCCTTCGCAAGTAACTTCTCACAGTGCAGGTACTGACCTTCGATGACAAATGCTCCATGTATTTCAGCTAAGAACAGTCTAGACCATTCAATAGGGTAGTCAATAGGCCATATCTGGCTTCCAGGGTACTTATATTTCTACTGGTCTTTGAGCTGGGGACGGATGATGAAAGGTAAAACCTTCTTACCAGCAGTATGTGAATCCCAGCTTCTACGAAGTGCCTCTAGTCAACCTGCCCATATCCAGACACAAAGATCTAGAATCTGCCTATAGCCCCCCACAGATGCAAATGTCTATAAGAAAGCATCTGCTGAGGCATCCCAGTGCAGGCATCTGGCCCACACATATCAAAAAACTGAATTAACTAACTCCTGTAGGAAATGCTGAGTGAATTTGCTACTATAACATACCCAAACTGCAGCTGCTGTAATAGCACAGTGAATGTTCTCGTTTCTTAAAGGGTGTCATGCATATCGAACCTTTCTCAGTCTTAATTACAAAACAAAAAATAATATGATCCTCTTACTGTATGTCTTTATTTACCCTCTCATCTGCTCTGGCATTCTAATATCCGAGTTTTAGTTAGAAACAGATGCCTCAGCTTTAGCACCCTCTTGTAATGACTTAATACGTGAGGTAAGACCAAAGACAGAGGAAAAAGATGCTACACTGAGCACAACTTTTGAGCAAATGGGCTTGAATATTCATTAAACAACATTTAATTTAAACACCCAGGCTCTAAAAGCAGCAACATATGGGCCTGTTTTATTTTACATAAACTGAATAGGAGGTTGTGCCATTAGTTTCTGCAGACATAATGTTCATTACAAATGAAGTATGATTTCCTTTAGGGAATACACCGCCATTACTGTATCAGCTTAGTGTTGCCATTCCCCAAAAAGGTTCAGTATACTTGTACTCTTCTTGGCAATGTGCTTCAAAATGTAAACAAAAATCCCATAGATCTTCAGTGACAAAGGGAACCTGGGGCAAATTAATGCTTTAATGAGAAACAAACAAAGAATAAGAGTCCTGCATTCTCAGTATTTTACCATGTTTAAGATACTATCTCAGCTGCATAGTTTGCT